>NC_057391.1:51628369-53115895 GCF_019320065.1 Cervus canadensis | reverse complement strand
TGCCTGTGATGGGTCTGACTTAAGTCTCTATTATCTTCCTGTTCAGTTTTGGAAAGTTATACTTTTCTAAGAATTTGTCCATTTCATCCAAGTTGTCCATGTTTAATTGCATAGAGCCTTGCTGGTAGTAGCTCTCTTATGATCCTTGTATTTCAGTGTTGTCTGTTGTGATCTCCTCCATTTTCATTCTAATTTGTTAATTTGGTTCTTCTCCCTTTGTTTCTTAATGAGTCTTGCTAACGGTTTGTCAATTTTGTTTATTTTTTCAAAAACCAGCTTTTAGCTTTGTTGATTTTTGCTATGGTCTCTTTAGTTTCTTTTGCATTTATTTCTGCCCTAATTTTTAAGATTTCTTTCCTTCTGCTAACCCTGGGTTCTTCATTTCTTCGTTCTCTAATTGCTTTAGGTGTAGAGTTAGGTCATTTATTTGGCTTTTTTCTTGTTTCTTGATGTAAGCCTGTAATGCTATGAACCTTCCCCTTAGCACTGCTTTTACAGTGTCCCATAGGTTTTGGGTTGTTGTGTTTTCATTTCATTCATCTATACATTATTTTGATTTCTTTTGATTTCTTCTATGAATTTGTTTGTTATTCAGAAGCGTGTTTTATTTAGCCGCCAAGGTGTTTGAATTTTTAACAATTTTTTTCCTGTAAGTGAGATCTTAATCTTACTGCACTGTGGTCAGAAAAGATGACTGGAAATGACTTTCAAATTTTTTTGAAGTTTCCTAAGACTAGATTTATCGGCCCAGATGTGAAAATCTATTCTGGAGAAGGTTCCTGTGCACTTTGAGAAAAGGTTAAAGTGCTGTTGGGGAAATGTCCTATAGATATCAATTAGGTCTAAGCTGGTCCATTGTGTCATTTAAGGTTTGTGTTTCCTTGTTAATTTTCTGTTTAGTTGATCTATCCATAGTTGTGAGTGGGGTATTAAAGTCTCCCACTATTATTGTGTTACTATTAATTTCCTCTTTCATACTCGTTAGTGTTTGCCGTACATATTGCGGTGCTCCTATGTTGGGTGCATATATATTTATAATTGTTATATCTTCTTCTTGGATTGATCCTTTGATCATTATGTAGTGTCCTTCTTTGTCTCTTTTCACAGCTTTTATTTGAAAGTCTATTTTATCTGATATGAGTATTGCGACTCCTGCTTTCTTTTGTTCTCCATTTGCATGAAATATTTTTTTCCAGCCCTTCACTTTTAGTCTGTATGTGTCTCTTGTTTTGAGGTGGGTCTCTTGTAGACAGCATACATAGGGGTCTTGTGTTTGTATCCATTCAGCCAGTCTTTGTCTTTTGGTTGGGGCATTCAACCCATTTACTTTTAAGGTAATTATTGATAGGTGTGGTCCCGTTGCCATTTACTTTGTTGTTTTGGGTTTGCATTTATACAACCTTTCTGTGTTTCCTGTCTAGAGAAGATCCTTTAGCATTTGTTGAAGAGCTGGTTTGGTGGTGCTGAATTCTCTCAGCTTTTGCTTATCTGTAAAGCTTTTGAGTTCTCCTTCATATCTGAATGAGATCCTTGCTGGATACAGTAATCTAGGTTGTAGGTTATTCTCTTTCATTACTTTCAGGACGTCCTGCCATTCCCTTCTGGCCTGGAGGGTTTCTATTGATAGATCAGCTGTTATCCTTATGGGAATCCCTTTGTGTGTTATTTGTTGTTTCTCCCTTGCTGCTTTTAATATTTGTTCTTTGTGTTTGATCTTTGTTAGTTTGATTAATATGTGTCTTGGGGTGTTTCGCCTTGGGTTTATCCTGTTTGGGACTCTCTGGGTTTCTTGGACTTGGGTGGCTATTTCCTTCCCCATTTTAGGGAAGTTTTCAGCTATTATCTCCTCGAGTATTTTCTCATGGCCTTTCTTTTTGTCTTCTTCTTCTGGAACTTCCTATATCTCGAAATGTTGGGGCGTTTCACAGTGTCCCAGAGGTCCCTGAGGTTGTCCTCATTTCTTTTGATCCTTTTTTCTTTTTTCCTCTCTGCTTCATTTATTTCCACCATTTTATCTTCTACCTCACTTATCCTATCTTCTGCCTCCGTTATTCTACTCTTGGTTCCCTCCAAAGTGTTTTTGATCTCATTCATTGCATTGTTCATTTTTAATTGACTCTTTTTTATTTCTTCTAGGTCTTTATTAAACAATTCTTGTATATTTTCAATCTTTGTCTCCAGGCTATTTATCTGTAACTCCATTTTGTTTTCAAGATTTTGGATCATTTTTATTATCATTATTCTAAATTCTTTTTCAGGTAGATTCCCTATCTCCTCCTCTTTTGTTTGACTTGGTGGGCATTTTTCATGTTCCTTTACCTGTTGGGTATTTCTTTGCCTTTTCATCTTGTTTAGATTGCTGTGTCTGGAGTGGACTTTCTGTATTCTGGAGGTCTGTGGTTCCTTTTTATTGTGGAGGATTAACCCAGTGGGTGGGGTTAGACGATTGGCTTGTCAAGGTTTCCCGGTTAGGGAAGCTTGCGTCAGTGTACTGGTGCGTGGAACTTGATTTCTTCTTTTTGGAGAGCAATGGAGTGCCCAGTAATGAGTTTTGAGATGGGTCTATGTGTTAGGTGTCACCTTGGGCAGCCTGTATGTTGACATTCGGGGCTATGTTCCTGTGTTGCTGGAGAATTTGCGTGGTATGTCTTGCTCTAAAACTTACTGGCTCTTGGGTGGTGGTTGGTTTCAGTGTAGGTATGGAGGCTTTTGGACGGTCACTTATTGCTTAAAGTTCCATGTAGTCAGGAGTTTTCTGGTGTTCTCAGGTTTTGGGCTTAAGTTTCCTGCCTCTGGATTTCAGTTTTATTCTTCCTGTAGTCTCAGGACTTCTCCAACTATACAGCACTGATAATAAAACTTCTAGGTTAATGGCGAAAAGATTCTCCCCTGTTGGGGACACCCAGAGAGGTTCACAGAGTTACATGAACAGGAGAAAAGGGAGGAGGGAGATAGAGATGAGCAGGAGGAGAAAAAGGGGGACTCAAGAGGAGAGAGACAGATCTACGCAGCTGTCTGTTCCCAGAGTGTTCTCCGTATCTCAGACACCTACAAGGATTCACAGAATTGGATTGGGAAGAGAAGGGGAAAGGAGGAAATAGAGGTGTTCTGAGGTAGAAAACAGAGAGTCAAGATTGGGAGAGAATAATCTTCGGTTTAAAGATAGGGCTTCTCTTTTTTTTTTGTAAGGTTATAGTGTAGTGAAAATGAAAATGAAGAGTAGTAGAGGAGTACTAGAGGACTTTAAAAGAAATAAGAGAAAAAGAAAAATAGAAAATAAAAGAGAAAACGGAAAGAAAAAAAAAGAAGAAAAAAGAAAAAAAAAAAGAAAAAACAAAAACAAAAAAAGAAAGAAAAAAAAAATTTTTTTTTCCCCTAATTAAAAAAATCGTAAAAATCTATGTAAATGAAAGTTAAGGAGTAATGGGGGAGTAATAGGGAATTTTAAAGGAAAATAAAAGAGAAAAAATAAAAAAGAAAAAAAAATTTTTTTTTTTCTTACTTAGAAAAAAAAAAGTAAAAATATATCTAGGAGTTTCTCTGGAGCTGCTGCGGTCAGTGTGGGTTCGGCTCAGTTTCAGATAGCTCCTCGTTCCAGCTTACACTTCTCGATAACTTACAGGGCCCTTCCGGTGAAGTCGGTGTTTTCTACAGGGATTTTAATCTGTTGCACCAGTCCCTTCTGAAGCGGTTCCCTTTGTTTATTTGGCTTCTGTTTGCCGGTCTCTTCAGAGCCTCATTTCCGCCCTGACACAGGCGGGCGGAGGTGGAGTCTTATTCAGTTAGCTAGTTCCGTTGCGCTGCTGGGAGGGGCTGACGCTGCGGGGATGGGCTGGCGCTGCGGGGCGGGGCTGACGCTGCGGGGAGGGGCTGGCCTTGCGGGGGCGGGCTGGCGCTGCCGGGAGGGGCTGACGCTGCTTTCTCCGTCTGCGCTGCTCAGGCTCCCGGCTGTTCTATATGGAGCGCGCCCCACGCTGCGCTAGGTTCCAGCCCTCGGGTGTTACACAAAAGCGCTGAAGGAAAAGCTGCGCCTGCTCTCTGTGCCTTCCCCGTCAGAGCGGTCCAGGCAGCGAGGGGCTTGATGGGCGCACTATCCCCAGGTGTGGCGCACTCACTCCCTTCCGCGGACCCAGTCTCAGTTTCCGCCGGCGACAGTCCGGCGCGCGCGCCTTCCGCCCTCCGCGTCCCCAGCCCCAGTCCCCGCCCGCGCCGGTCGGGTGCCTGCGCCCTGTGTCTCGCCGCGACCTTCCCCTCCCCCCTGCCTCCTGCCTCCGGCGGGGCTGGGCGGGTCCGCAGCCTGCGACCTCTTCTTGGGACTTTCTCCGTCCCTTTGTTCTGCGAACGGCCGGCAGTGTGTTCCGGCCGGTTAATTTTCTCTCTTTTGGTCTCCCACAGTTCAAGTTGGCACCTCACAGAAGCTCCCTCCGATTGTCCTCAGGGCACTCAGGCCCGGACCCTAGCCCAAGCAAGGCCACCTAAGACTCCCTTCCCGGGATGGGTCTCCGTCCTTAGCTCTTTTGTCTCACTTTTTATCTTTTATATTTTGTCCTACCTCCTTTCGAAGACAATGGTCTGCTTTTCTGGGCGCCTGATGACCTCAGCTAGCGATCAGAAGTTGTTTTGTGAGGTTTGCTCTGCATTCAGTTATTCTTTTGATGAATTTGTAGGAGAGAAAGTGGTCTCCCCGTCCTACTCCTCCGCCATCTTGGCTCCTCCCCCCTGCTCTTCTTTACCAGTAGACCACTGTAAAGGGATGAGATAGAAAAATGGAGGAAGGACATTTCCCTGATACTCTGGCTGATACATCTATTTAATCATCAAAGACAACAAGTGAATGAGCAGTGAATGAATGCTACAGTCCAGTGAGTATATTCATGCTCTTGTAGATATGGCTTTTGTTGTTTTGTTCTGCAAGAGTACTTTTTGACAGTCTCTAAGTCTCTGAGCATTTCTTTTTATGCTCTGGACATACCCAAAGCAAAATAATGAGATCTGAGCACAGTACAATAGAAAACTAAACTAGGGGTCAGAAAAGCTGACTTCTATTTTTTTTATCTGCCATGGGCAAGCCATTTCATCTTTCAAAAGAAGCATTTCAATAGCAATTAGTCTTGGAAGATGCTAAGCAGTTTTACATGAATTTGATCCTGTATTTTCTTTCCTTCTCTTTATCCCTACATTTACAATGTACATTAGCACTAGTGGAGCCTTGTAGGACAGAAACTTGTCAAACTTGTTTCTTTCAAAATTTTCCAAATTTATTTGACCTTGAAGTCCTGTATCTGAGGACAGCATATTAGAGCCTGGGCAACTATTATCTGAGGAAAACTTTAGAAAGTATTACTGTACAAACTCAATTTTGTCATCATGAAAATTGTACCATATGAACTACATATCGCTCCTGTTGGTTATTCTGCATCACTTGCCCTATTCAATGTTTTTTTTTTTTCCTTGCCATGCTTCTTCTGATGTCCCAGTTCTTTAGGTTGTAACTGCAAATGACTTAAGACATTAGTCCCACACCCCCAGCCCCACTGCATTAATGACGTATTAATTGGGTGAAGTTCTGAGTATCAGAAAATTTTCAAGACCTGCCCCAAAGGAGTGATTTACTAATGGTGGAATTTCAGGCACCGTGACAAATGCTTCACAAAAGATTGCTGGATCCATGGAGCTTTCTCATTGTCCTTCCAATAATGTCATCTATTTAGCTACCTCCTTATAAGACAAGCATTATTTTCGTCTAAGTCAAGGGGCAGGGAGTGAGCAGCCTCCAGTTACTGATCCTTTCTTTGAACCACTTAATGGATATAAAAGCTCAACTTTACAAGAGGAACAGTTGTTATTCCCTCGCCTAGATAATGATTTCTTTATCCAAAATGTCTCCTTTGTACCTTCATGACAATAAAATGGGAAAAATGGATTTTTTAAAAAAGTAATTACACAATTGAACATGTGATAAATCCACTTAATAGGCAAGAATTATCTGCTTTGGCTGCCTTCACAGCCCAAACTCACAAGGTAATTCACAACTTATTCACTGGAATTCAGCTTTGTCTTGTAACATGGGGCTTGAAATTGAGACTGACTTATAAGAAACTGCATGTCTTTCCTGTGTAAGATGGTTCAAGCACTGTGGTTACTTAGTATTATACATAACCTGGTACCACAACACAGAAGGGAGATCTACCCTCCCTGGGTATGATATCTCCCAGGGCACATGGGTTTGGACCTGGACTTCATTCTACTGAGCCCTGTTGTGCTAAGTGGATGGAGAAGGGGATTGGTAGCTGGATCCCTTGGATCTCATTCTTGAGTGAATTGCTTAGCTCTTCCTCATCAGTCAATCAAGCTTCCATCTAAAACCAATGTATTTTAAATATTGACTGTTTGTATCTATCTATTTTTCTTGGCAAAAGTAAGTTATCGTTATTGTGATGAAGAAAAATTTTCTTCCTTTTGGTGACTTATCAGGAAGCGGGTGACAGAAGGAAAGTAGATAGATGTCAGAGTCAGAGGAAAAGCACCTCTTAGACAGGAATACAATTTCTTGACCAAAGGTCTATAGCAGCTGTTAGGAACACTGCTTCACAGTTCTGTTAATATGACTTCATCTCCATACATTATACATGCTTACCAAGGACATAGTCACACTATGATATGTTCTGTGAGGAATGCTACAGCTAGTCTGGCCCTTCAGAGTTGTCTGGGTCAGGATAGCCAGACCCTTATCCTCCATTGATCAGTCATAGGAAGCATAATCCTAAGAAGGGGTATGACCTTAAAGCAAGGCAGTTCTCTGCAGCTGAGGCTGACTGCCATCAGCAGAAGGGGGATCTTGGTCATATATCACAGTGTCAACCACACCATTGTGTTTTCCTTGGGAGAATCTTCAAGCTGCTAAAGTCCAGGGACACTCACTGTGCTTGTAGTAAAATGGAGATAAAAGTATCTATTAGGCTAGGATTGTGGTGAAGGTGAAATTAATTCTTGTTTACTAATGAATTTAAAGTATAATTACTTAGCACAGAATCTTTTACTTAGTAGATACTCAGTGATGATGTATGATGATGATGAATGATGATGGTGATGATGATGATGATATTAAACTGTTATGCTTCTGAGTACTGGATAATAGAACTTGGTCCTTGATTTCTCTTTTGGTCTCAGATTAATTGTTCTATTGTCAGTGTATCTGTGTTTTTACATTCATTATGTTTTCTCAAATCCTTGTTTTGGAAACCATGGGTATAAATCAGATAGTGTAAAATATATTTAATCATAGAGGTAGAGCAGGATAATACTTGATATAATATATTAAACTTACGTTTTATATTCTCAACGATTCCTTTTATTCTGTGACCCCTCTTCCACATAAGCAGCAGCCAGGGCATTCCTGAGCTTACTGCTTCAGGGAAAGGATGATACAGTTGAATAAAAGCCAAATTCTTGTTTTTGAGTTTCAAAAGCTGAGGTCTTGGCATAAATAATAGATTTAGGAGAATAAGTGATCAGTCTGTGTCCATTTGTCCAAACCTAGAGGAAATGAAGGGAGGAAGAGGAGCAAGAGCGGAGCTGGGATCCTGGTGGGTCCTTGGGAAGGGCTTATATCCTGCCATTCCTTCCATGACTTAACTCGAATTAGGTGCAGCTCAGTAAGAGAATCCAAGAGTGGGTTTGTACAGTACCTTCCTTCTTTGGCATATCTCATGTGACCGGCATGATATGATAATGGTAAAATAGAATTGGCCGTGTGCAATGTCCAGGCAGATAATCCCAGGACAACCTCAGGAGACTCTGTACTCTCCAGTGTGTCTGGGGAGACCAGCAGAATGTTTTCCCATATGGCACAGTTGTGAGTCATCAGTGGACAAGCCTCCATAGAAAGAAGCCAGAGCCTATGGAATTGCAGGGAAGTAGAATTGGAGCCCACCCTTCACATATCTTTCTTTCTATAAAGGATGATGCAATTTCTCATTGTAATACATTTTCTCATTATTTATACCACATTGAGCAAGACATTCTGCTACTGGTAGGTATCATGCCTCTCTTATTGCTTTACTGCTTTGTCTCATAGTTTAAGGAGATGCCTGTTACAGTGATGAGTTTCACAGTTTTTTCCTTTAGATAGGGTAATTTAACTAGTATTTAGTTTTGGAAGGTACCAGTATTATGTTATTAACAGAATATATGTAAAAGGGAGAATACCTGTGGCAAAAGTTATTCTACCACCAAGATGTAAGAAAAAAAATAGACTCTTCTATGTTTCTAACTTTGTGTCTCTATATTCAGAATTGCTACTGTCGTTATGACTCATCATTGTAATAGGCCTAAATTTTCTGCTAGGTTGATTATATAGGCTTTTCAGAAGCAAGATGACTGGAATGAGTTAGAGGAATGTGAGGAAATGGTCCTTTCTTATGTCTCAGTTTGTGCTGTGAACATTGATTGGGTGAACTGCCCACTACCCAATACCCCTTCCTCTAGGAACTCTTCTGTTTACCTCATTGACATATTAGCAACAGTCAATACCCTGTCCTCATGGTATGACTCCTCCACCAGTCCACAGTTGGTCTGCTAAGTTAGCTTCTTCTTTAGGAATTTTGAGACTCATATTGAGAAAGACGGGAGAGAGACAAACAGCTACAGAGGGCTGGATGAAGGGGGAGAAAGGGAAGAGGGAGGTAGAGAGAGAGACAGACAGGAGGAAAGAAACCAGGCTTTTAGGGAGCAGCGCAAACAAGAAATATAGTATACTGATGTTTCCTTTAATTTTTTTTTTCCATTTTAAAGTATTTCTAGATTCATAAGAGTTTCAAAGATAGTAACTAGGAGTCACATATACTTTTCACCTAGTTTCTTCTAATACTCACATTTTATACAACATGAACATTTCTCCAAAACTAAGAAACTGTAGTATTAACCAAACTGCAGACTTTATCCAGATTTTGCTTATCTGATAATGTTCCTTGCTGTTCCAGAATCCAGTGTAGGATACTACATTGTATTTTGTCATCATTTCTCCTTAGTTACTTTCCAATCTATGACAGTTTTTTAGTTTTCTCTTCTTTTGAGATCTTTATATCTTTAAGAGTATTGGCAAGATATTTTATATACTGGTTCCTGATTTGGATTTGTCTGTTTTTTCTTTTTTCTCCTGATTTGACTGGGATTATGGATTTAAGGAGGAATTCCACAGAATTGAAGTGCCCATCTCATTACATCATGTCAAAGGTACATGCCATCAACATGAGCTTTGGTAGTGAGGATGGGTTTTTTACATACATAAACCCATCTGAAATTTGCACAATCTGTGAAATACCAATCAGGGATATTTGTGCCTACTTTGCAAGTGAGAAAACTGAGGCACAAAGAGGTCAAATGACCTATTTAAATTCTCAGAATTAGTATCTCATAGAACAGAGACTATAATCTGGGCCATCTGGTGGTAATCCTGTGTTTTTTTTCAGAGCATCATCATGCCTATAGATATCAGGTGCATACATATGCTAAGTCACTTTAGTCATGTTTGACTCTGTGACTCCATGGACTGTAGCCTGCCAGGCTCCTCTATCCGTGGGATTTTCCAGGCAGTAATACTGGAGTAGGTTGCCATGCCCTCTTCCAGGGGATCTTCCTGACCCAAGGGTTGACATAGTCTATATAGCTGTATCTGAGACAGTTACTATCTACAAGCCGTAAATCTGCAGACAACATGACCATCTCTCTCAAAAGTGATAGAGTCAAAGTCCAAGGTGTAAGGTGGTACAGAGAAAAGAAACTTCAGATTTTATCTTCATAAAACAACACCAGACATTTACCCTAATATGTACATATTATTTCCTAAAATGCATCATGAGGAAAACTAGTTTCTTAGAATAGCCCTAGCATGAAAGGATTTCTTGAGGATCACGAGGCACTTTGACGTATTAAAGACTCTGAGAAAAACTGCAGCTACTAAGCTCATTTTATTATGTGTAACCCAGTTCTTCTCAAACTTCTTTTGAATAGATCTCTGTGGTTATGTTTATACTTTGGAAAGTGCTGGTGTAGAAAGAGAAATAGAAACTATATATAAAACATCACCCAAGTTAAATTTATCCTCCAAGCAACATGAATTTATAATGTCCTAAAAATTGTTTAGTCTAGATCATTCAAACCACCCCCTGCCATGTTGGTAAGAGACAGGGAGTGGTGAAGGATCTATTTGACTAAATCTACTGCCCAAATGCACTGTATAGGAGCCAGCTCTAGACTTATCTTTGGGTCTATGTAGACATGTCTCCAACATAATAACTTCTAAGTTGCAGAGAGATTTAGAGGTAGGTTAGGTTTCTTTTTATCCCATGACTTGTTTCAACCTTGACTCAGTAAAATTGCCCTTTTTCAGGAGGAATTGGGAATGAAATCAGTGCCATCACTCAATTGCATATCCTTCTAAAGGCCATGGAAAAAGTAAATAGGAGAGTTTCTATGAGAGAAATTTCAGTGTAATATTTTTAACTATAGCCAGCCAAGGAATTAGACCATTTTGTAAAAACCACTATAAAAAGAAGGGACTCAAGAGAGCCTGCGAAACTTTTCTTACTCCAAATTTCAACAACAATACTACAGATAGCTTAGAAAATTCTATTTTGAGATGAAGTGAGTCTTTTATATTATGTAGAAAAATTACAGCATGACACCTGGAAAAAAGCCTAACAATTCCTGAACCTTTTCTCTATCATCCTGGTTGCTCTGCATAATATGTTCAGGGACCAGTGAAACTGAAAGTGGAGTTCTTGTGTGTTTATAACATTCCTTTGAAAAGCATTCACACTTTCTTTCAAAAACTTAGAAGAAAGGGAATCTTAATTAATGATTTTCAACCAGAAAGGCTTTTGCTCCCTAGAGGACATTTGTTAATGTCTGGAAACATTTTTGGTTTCCACTGCTTGGTGGGGAGGGAGTGTAAATGGTATTTAATGGGTAGAGGCCAGAGATGCTGTTAAAATTCCTAGAATGAACAGGACAGCCCACAACAAAGAATTATCTAAGCTCTAAATGCCAATAGTGCCAAGGTTGAGAAATCCTGCTCTATCCAAATGGTGTCTTGCTTGAACTGGTATCTCTTACAACATGTACTAAGTCTGAGAATTTATTTGCTAATTAAAAACAACCAAATTTTGATTTTAAATATATAAGGATAAGGGACTTGGAATTTTGTGTCTAGCTGTTCTGGAAATGTAGCCATGTGAAAATAAGCATAAATATCACTCAGCTGCACCCTGTTAGTTCTTTAGACATGGAAAATATACTTTTAGAAGCATGTAAATTAAAGGTTTAGTGCCATCTGATGTAGTCTGTGATCTGCTCATTATGCTCATCACCACTACTAACTGAATAAAACTTAAGTGATGTTCTCAATGCATGGAAATGAATAATTTTAGTCTTTGTATCCGCCATAAATTTAATATCCAGTAATAATGCCAAAGAAACCGTACACAAGAACGTCAACATGTGCTTGTACACGTGCACACATACAACCACTCCTAATGACAGTGCAGTTCGTGCTGCGCCTAAATTGTTTGCAAAGTATGGAAGCAATTACAGAACAAATTCTGGTTCTCAATCTGCCTCTGTAAAAGAGGTCTGGCTCAGAGGCACTTTGGAGTTATTTATGGCAGGAGCAAACAGAACAGCTTAACTATGCAGATAAACTTCTCATTCTTTTATGTGAGGCAGCAAAATAAACACCTTAACAGTTCATGGTTCCTGGAGTGCATTAGTTAATCGGTCCAATATCATTCTAATTCTCCTCATAGCTCATTGAATTGGAGCCTGTGAGCAGATAAAATGTGTCTTTAGCTACCATGTACTTATTCCAATGGTTCTATGGTTGATGGATGACTTTCTGATATTTTGAAACAATGCCAGCCCAGGGCCTCGTGGCGGCTGCACAGTGCCCGAGATCTCTTGTTGTGCTTTGGGGCACGAGGAGGGAGGGGGCTCTGCAGTACGAGGTCTGGCTCAGTCATTTTCAAAATCAATACTTGCTCTCCAAGCCTTGGATAATTTAGAGAACATAATTCAGAATTCTCCCTTTCAGCATGTATCCTCCATCAAAGGGGTGTTTTCATCCAGAGTCAGCACAATGCTTCTGTGACCCAGGAATGCATAGATAAGGTTAAAAAGAAAGAAAGAAAAAGTGCATTTATGTTCTCCTTCTCTCTCTTTCCAAGCATCTTTTGGTCCTAGCATATGTGTTTTTGTATGCCTCATTGTGAATATTTTTAGAGAACCTAAATTATGGTGTCTCATGGTATTATTTCATATTTAAGTCTTTTGGGGGGTGTTTTCCATTATAAACCCTTAGCCTAAGGGATGTCAGCCTCAGATAATTTATTCCCAGCAGGTCAGATATAGGATACAAAAATTTCAGCCCAAGGGCTGTCAAATTCTGCTTTTCACCTCTTTTCAGAAAGTGCCATCAAAGTGGTGTTTTTGTTGCAGTGATAAATTTTGTTTTCCTGTGCACAGAAACAATAGGCTTCATTTGCTTAAAAATCAGCATGACACCAATTATTTAATCCTTCAGATTCTATTCACTAGGTTTCTTTAAAAATGGAGCCTCAATGGAAAACATCTTGGTCATTTAAGTACAAAGAACTTGAGATTTTATAGCAATTTTCCCAATACTAATTACATTTCATACTATCTATCATATGCATGGCTTGCAAAACCCTATTGATTTTAATGGATACTAGTGCATTGGGAACAGGTTATTTTATGACATATTATGTTATAGGACCTCTATGAAATATCTGAATCTTAAAATGTGGGCAGAGATACACTCTCAATTATCCACAAGTGGATTATCCACTTGGTCTATTACCCGCAACATATTTTAAATTAAAGCTGCTGTCATTAGGTGACTCAGTAGCCCTGGGCCAATTTCTATCATCAATTTTCTGTGCTGCAGGAATGCAAAATCATTTCAACAGCCTTTGCTAACATGATTAGTAGGAATATACTTTTGGAATTGTTGCCAAAAAATGTAAACATAATAGACTCATGGATTATGTTGCATTTTGGATTATTTTTGTAACAAATGCTTTCCTTTAGCAGGAAAAATCAAGAGACCAATTAGAAACATAGACTCATAGACATGTTGTAAGTGTAAACTGGGAAATAAGCATTGTCTTGTACTGTCTGTAAATTTTTGGTTAAATAGTTCAGGCTAAAATGCCACCTGCTTTGTGGCGCCTTCCTTCATTTTGCAGTTCAGAGTTGTTCACCTCTCCCTCTGGGGCATCCTTGGCTACACAAACAAGAGCATAGCCTTTGGAATTAGAAAGAGCCTGAATTCTGATTCTATAACTTATCAACTGAGTGATCTGGAAAGAGTGTTTAACCTTGCTGAACCTCACTTTCCTTATATTTAAAAATGGCCTTAATAATATCTACCAAAACAGTATAATATATGTAAATTCCATAGTATGGTGTTTGGCAAATAACAGGCACTCAATACATGCTTCTTTCTTTCCTGTTCCATATCTATTTTTCATTAGATTCTGAGGTCTTCGGAAGCAGTGGTTATATTTAATTCATGTTTGAACCACCCAGTGTTTAGTAAATTATCTTATATGTAGGATTTAATAATATTTGCTCAATTAAACTGTGAATTCAAATTGTCTTTTGGCCTTATATCGGAAATAAATTATAATACTTTCAAATTTCCACAAATCTGTTAAAATTATTTTGCTACTAATTTCATAGAATAAAAGCTCAGTCAATGGATATCAGCAATCAGGCATAAGGTTTTTCTTAAGTAAAAGTTTTACCATGAAGAATATTACTAACATATATATGGCTATATTGTATATGCACTATGCATATATGTAAATGCATAGTGTGTGTATTAAACATACATGAAGACCAAATACCAACTAATGTTAACAGCAGAAAAGACTCCTTAGCAAATTCACAAATTGTTTTATTGCTTTTAGAGTTATTCTCAAGGATACATGTTGAAACAAGACTTTTTTCCATAATTAAAATAACATGTATTTTAAATTTACTATGTTTTTCACTTTTCAGTTGGTAACACAATACAACAAAGCTTTCATGGACTTACAGTCTTAGCTAAAACAAATGTCCTTAGTGTAATAAACAATTAATTAATCCTGAAAAATCAGAGTTTTTTTTACCGTGTTACTTAGCCATGAACTTCAGCTTTCTCTTTTCATATATGTCCAGCTGAAGTAAATGCCATTCCTTAGATAGGGTGTACCTTCTCTGTCCATGGTACTGAGTGGTTCCTGTGGCATGGATCAAATATTACAGTGAAGTCAAGGTGGGATAATTATGCTTTTACATCACTGAGTGTTGGTCTTGAGTGACTGGAAATGTAACAGCAATGTCATTCTTTTCAATGTATTTATTTGTTTAATTTTAAACTACATACTCATGTAAAAACTATAATTATAGAACTAAGATATGCTTATAAACATAGTAGAATGTGTGATATAGAAAGTTGGTCATTTATTTAGGCAACCATATTTTTATTTAGGGTTCATTGATGCTAAAAGCAAAATGGACTGAGAGAACTCTTGGGTATCAGTTATATGCTAAATTTGTAACTATATTATGCAGACATTTGTATGTGAATCTTTGTAAAGAAGCATTCATATTTGTATCTGTTTCCAACATCTGTGCCGCAGATGTTTTTAAATCAGCAACAAAAACACCAGAGGCATTTGGGCTTTTTCTATTAAAATTTTTCTTATTTACCTTGACATTTTGGGTAGTTAGATTGAAGATGGTGTTCCTTTTATTTCAGAAATGAGAGATATTACCTGAAAACTGTGTTACATTCATTCTCACCAACATAGTTCTAATGAAAAAGACAAATAACTGGGTCTCTTGATTGCCTGCATGCAACAGCTTAAATACATAAGTGCATAGCAACAGTCTGAATAACATAGCAAAATGAATATGTTCAAGTGCAGTAGGCTGAGTGAGTTGTATGGGGTCAGTGTCGTGAATGGGGGTTAATTTCTGTTCAGTCAGGTGAGGTACAAATGCATCAACTTTGCTGGAAAATGGTTCCAATTGTGGCTGAATGGTCTTGTTACCTGCGGGATACAAGCAGCCTATTATTTCATGTTTTAAAAGGCTTGTTCAGGTTTGACCGTTTGGATGAGAATCAATACAACTGAGGATGGGGACAACATCAGAGATCACACCAAGTGCACCACTGAGGCCAGCCAGGTCCATGTGTCCTTAATTTCTCCAGTAATCCAGGAGACAAAAACCCCTTTTGGTCAGGCAGCACCAGGAGCTAGATGGTCCG
Source organism: Cervus canadensis (assembly GCF_019320065.1). NCBI lineage: Eukaryota > Metazoa > Chordata > Mammalia > Artiodactyla > Cervidae > Cervus > Cervus canadensis. The sequence goes on along the minus strand of NC_057391.1, from coordinate 53,100,561 downwards.
TTCACTATTGTAGGCATCACATCATTACTGATAAGATGATTCAGGATGGGAACAAGAGCTAGCAGTTTCTTGGCTACCTAACTCTTCCTAAGCGATGACTGAAGTAAATCAGTCAGGTAGAAACTAAGTTATTCCTCAGTGAATTTGGGCCAACCAGCATAGCAGTCTGGAAATGGTAAGTTATTAAATGTGTTTTTGTAAGTGATCTAGATTGCTAAAAAAATCTGTTGAAATAAAAATGCAGGGTACTCTGGTTGTGTGGTAGGAGCTATAAAGGAATGAGGCACATTTTCCACTGTGGTTTTTGTAAATAACTTCTTGCTCATATATTTCAAATGTATTTTAGTTGTAGAGGCATTTATGTAAAATTATGATACATGCAAAATAGGAACATACCTTCAGGCACCTAAGGAAGAGTCCCAAATCATAGGCGTTGAATTATTGGAATTTCATTTGACCTATCTCTGAATCATTTGAGTCCAAAGATAGGCTTACAGTGGTCAAGTTTTCTATGAACAAAATGAGAGCAAAAGAGAGAGCCATGATATTTTTTCAAATATATTTAAGTTTTGCAACAAGCCAAATAAAATTTAGTAACACCCTAACTGGTACAGTTTTTTCATACTTTGATTTTGCTAGGTAATGGCCTCTTTCTCCACTTTACATGGCTTGGGGTCTCACTGACATTTTCAGTGCAAAAATATCTACCAAACCTATTGGACTTCGATAAGAGTTGATAATAAGTTCTAGGTCCCTTTGCTGAAATGGTCTTTTTTATTTCATGAGGTTGTATGATGTTGCACAGCATAGTAACCTCTCACAAATCAATCCCCCTGTTTTCCTCTAGACATGTATTGGAATGAGTTTTGATGCAGTTGGACCCTTTGTCCAAACAGTAAGTACCATCTGTGAGCTTCAGACTTGTAGAAAGATGACCCTGGGAAAATGAGTTTTTATGTTTCTGATTCAGTCTTCAGTATTCATCATGCATACCTATGGATATTAGTAACTGCAAAAGAGAATCCTAACCATTTGGTCCCAAATTTATCTGTACATGAATCCAGTCCAATGACTACACCTGAGGACAGTGATGGGCAAGAAGGACACTGACCACTCCTGACAATTCTGTTTTGCAGATTCCTAGAGCCACCTTCTTGCAGAGTCACTCATTATTGACGATTTATTATCAAAAAAAATTAAAAGAAAGAATAAAAAAGCAGTCTGTTGATTGTTTGCTTGTGTTCTGAGATGGCTCATAAAGTAGAGAGGCAAAACATGAAAATTCTGATCTTTATTTATATAAGAAGTAATCAGTTTTGTGAGAAAGTATGAAAAGTTAGAAAATAAATAAGTGTTAAAAAGGGATAATTCACTAAAGTTTGTTGAATTGTCTAAAACTTCATTTAGATAGGACTGTATAGGACAAATTGAGTTAAAAAAATTAGAGGTATTTTTTCTATTATAATTTGACAGCATTTACATTTCTGCTTTTATCATAATTGATCTACAGTGATTGTATAAGAGCATAGCAAAATTATTTTAAGAAACTGGACATTTTCAATTTTTTTCTCTTGGAGACTACTTTGTATTTTAGACATCTCTATTATTATTCCTTAAATGAATCTGTAATTCTTATATTCAGGTAGGAAAATGCTTCTAAGCCTCTCCACTTTATGCTATAGCAAAAGTGAAATGCATTCTGGTGTCCACCCCACCTCCCCCACAGCCCGAGTCACTTTGTGGCCCTCATATCTCTTAAACCACCTGCTAATCATAACAATTGCTAATTTGAGCCCTTTTTAGTCACTTCTGGTGACACTGACAATGCCATCTAGTTTGCAACGGCCATGTGGTCAGTCCCCACCCATCCTAGCAGGCTGCTGCTGCTGTGCCTTTAGCTGGGGTCTCCATTGTTCTCCCGGCCTCTGCTGACCATAAGCAATTCCTTCTTTCCTAATCTCGGGGGATCTGCTTCTTTCACAATGGGGGCAGGGCCGTTTGCTTTGTGTGCAAGATAATCTTCCCTAGAATTGTTCACATATGCAAACATACACGTAACAAAACCCGACTCCTTGGATATGGCAGGATATATGGATACACACATATACATACATGTATATTTTGATATTATCCACAATGACCACTTATCAGTCCTGCCTAGCTATTTTTAAGTCACTCAATAGTATCAGTTAATTTCAATTATTTGGATTTCTTCTTGCCTTTTTAAAAAAAAAAAAAATTGTATATATATTTTTTCTTCTTACACATGGCAATGGGGACTTTAAGCATTACTAAGCTCTCCTTCACTTTAAGTTTCTTGAAACCCTTGCATATCCTGCCCAAGGCTCAGGAAAGTATTTTGGGAATGAATTGGAGAGATGGAGGTAGATGCATGTCCCTGGCTGTGATGAATGATTAGGAATTGAGGAATTGACCACCTAAGCTCAGCAGGTCTGAGCCCTACTTGGGAGCATCCCTTGACTGAACAGCAGATAAAATTTACTGGATTTCAATGTCTGAACCTTTGCAATCGCACTGTGTACTCCACTTTGATGGATTTAAAGCTGGTCTTTATGTTACAGGGCAGGTTGTAGCAGGAATAAAAGCAGGTCGTTTCAGCCATTTTAATCAGGAGACGATGTTACTCTGTTGTCATTAAAGCTTGCCATATGCCATAGAAAGGGATAGAAACATACTCTTGACTTTTAGGACAGATTTTTTTTTTTTTTTTTAAAGCAAAATTGATTTTGACAGGAGACAGAAAGTAAGTGATCTAATAATACATATATTTTAAATATTTTCCTGCCTCAGTAAGGTGGGCTTTGTATACTCACTTGGGGATTGTGTCTTCCCTTTCCCTTAAAATGCTGAAGTAAATTAAAAAGCGAAAAGCCCCTGCTGTGTCATTTTCGTTGTTCTGATAGGAGCAGTGGTGCTCTGGGCTGTGGAGCACGTCGAGACCGCCCCCTAGGCGTTGGCTCATGACATGACAGGAGGAAGCGGCGGCTCTTTGGTGACTGGCTGCCCGCGTCCGTGTCCAAAAGCACACACAGCGCTGGGTCTGCGTCCCGCACAGTGACTGTCCTCTGTGCCCGCTGTCTGAGAGTGCACTTGAAGGAGTCCACTTTCTACAGCAGTTTTTACTTCAAGGCAGCTCAGGGTGCCTTTCCTTGTGTCCTTAGAACAAAATTGCTGTGGAGTATGATGTTGAAATTAAAATGAAATGTTCTTTTACAGTGGTCCAGGTTGGCCTCACTAAGGCTTTAGGCATGTGTCCTGTGGTTCATCCCCTGCCGCCTGTGCTCTGTGCTCTCATTGGCGCTGGTCTTATCTGGATGGGAGGGTCACACTCTTGACATCTTCCTGCTGGGCAAGGTTGTTTGCCCTACAAAAACCTTGAATGCCTCTAAACTTATGATCTAAGACCCAAGGAAGACACCTAGGAGTAAGGAAGAGGTAACTGGACTTAGAAACCAAGGTTCCAATGTTACTTCTGGCTCTGTTGCTTGTGAGCTGTGTGACTCTGAGCAAGTCATTGCACCTCTCTGAGCTTCGGACTTGTTCCTCTATAAAAGAAGACATTTGATCAGATATTCTCTGTGCTTAATTCCACTTATAAAGTCTGTTTTTGACCCAGTTATTGAAGATTTTGTTTTAAACTTTGCCAACCATGTCAGTATAACACTTTATAGAATTCTTGAACAATCCAAATTGATAAAAAGAACAGAATGTATTTGTTTTTTTTTTTTTTTTGCGGGGTCAAATCTACCAGCAAAAAGTCTGATCAACTCTGTGGCATCTTCATAACTAATTTGAATTCCCATTTGATGTTAGTTACTCCTCTAGTTGTCCAAATTGAGTAACTCACCCCCATCCCCCTATTCTGGCTGTTACCTTCTGCCCACATTGATCAGCAACCAGGTTGATCTGAAGGGTGGTTATCTATCCCCTCTTTCATCCCCATTGGCCAGTTGCCTGCTCACTGATGGACAAATGGTCCTTCATTCATGGGGTTACTTGAGGGCAGCTTCTCTAGGTTGGTAGCCCATAGAGTCACTTTTCTTTGAGGCCAGCTCATCGGTAGGTGCTTGTTTATAAAGCTATCTGTGAAAGATTTGTTTTTGTTTTTAAAGCTGCTCTGATGCAAGCAGTTGAAGTGAGGGGCCTGTATACCTGCCTGGATGGTGCTAACAGGGAACTCATCAAGGGGTTGTTTGTGATGAGGCTGAGGATTCAGGCCATGGTAAGAGCAGAGAGGGAAATGCCTAATGCCTCAACAATATGATCAGTTTGAACTTTTGGAAAACCACCTTCCTATTCAAGGGTGTTGAATTATCTTTCTAGTGATAGTAATGATAATAATTATTAATGTTTTATTAACAATAATAATAGAAGCTATTCTCCCTTTCTAAGTTAAAACTCCACCTTTATCTTTTAAGCCTCTGTAGTCTTGCCCAAGCTGATTCATTTCCCTGAAAACCTCTGAACTTGTCTGGGTAGCAAGGCTGCAGATCAAAGCTATTCTGAGCAGGTATTTTGAATACTTCCATCAACCTCTGACACTGCAGTGATATTTTTGTTATTTAATTATGGCTGATAGTGAGGTGATGGACATTAACATGGCTATACAGTTGTTGAAATATTGAACTATTTGTATTCTGGTTGGTAAATAGCTGCATCCCTGGGCCCCCGATTGCTCCCCCCCACCCATTGCCCTATACCACCTTTGCCCAAGCCTTGCCAATTGCCAGCACTCAGCAGTTAAGACTTTCCCAGCAAGGGTAGGAATCTCTGGCACCCCAAAGTCATGGCCAGCCTTTACTAAGATGTTGATGCATGAATTTTATAGACTGTTGATTATGTTTAATATCATTAAGGTGAGTGAAAGTTGCCCAGTTGTGTCTGACTCTTTGCAACCCCCTGGACTATACAGTCCATGGAATTCTCCAGGTCATAATACTGGAGTGGGTAGCTGTTCCCTTCTCCAGGGGATCTTCCCAACCCAGGGATCTAACCCAGGTTTCCTGCATTGCAGGTGGATTCTTTACCAGCTGATCCACTAGGGAAACCCTTTAATATCATTTCAGTTCAGTTCAGTCGCTCAGTTGTGTCCGACTCTTTGCGACCCCATGAATCGCAGCACGCCAGGCCTCCCTGTCCATCACCAGCTCCCGGAGATCACTCAAACTCATGCCCATTGAGTCGGTGATACCATCCAGCCATCTCATCCTCTGTCGTCCCCTTCTCCTCCTGCCCCCAAACCCTCCTAGCATCAGGGTCTTTTCCAATGAGTCAACTCTTTGCATGAGGTGGCCAAAGTATTGGAGTTTCAACTTCAGCATCAGTCCTTCCAATGAACACCCAGGACTGATCTCCTTTAGGATGGACTGGTTGGATCTCCCTGCAGTCCAAGGGACTCTCAAGAGTCTTCTCCAATACCACAGTTCAAAAGCATCAATTTTTCGGCGCTCAGCCTTCTTCACAGTCCAACTCTCACATCCATACATGACCACTGGAAAAACCATAGCCTTCATTAGATGGACCTTTGTTGGCAAAGTAATGTCTCTGCTTTTTAATATGCTGTCTAGGTTGGTCATAACTTTCCTTCCAAGGAGCAAGTATCTTTTAATTTCATGGCTGCAATCACCATCTGCACTGATTTTGGAGCCCAGAAAAATAAAGTAAGCCACTGTCCACTGTTTCCCCATCTATTTGCCATGAAGTGATGGGTCTGGATGCCATGATCTTAGTTTTCTGAATGTTGAGCTTTGAGCCAACTTTTTCACTCTCCTCTTTCACTTTCATCAAGAGGCTCTTTAGTTCATCTTCATTTTCTGCCATAAGGGTGGTGTCATCTGCATATCTGAGGTTATTGATATTTAGGTGGTGTTTATTCTCATATTTGTTTCTACCATTAGACTGTAGGTCTTATTTCCAGTTCCAAAACCATGTAGCATTAACTGAAGTGGTTAATGAAATGAATTTTTTTTTTATGTACCAAACTCTGGGCTAGGTGATTTACATACATAACAAAAAGTTGTTAGTAATATTAATTTCTATTTCATTCACATTATTGGATAAGACTCAAGGCAGGATACCACCCAGTCTTGTGTTGCACATGTCACGGATCTTTTTTGCTAGTGAAGTTAGGTTGTCCTGAGAGAGGATGAGCTTCAAGAGATGGAGGGAAAGAAATAGTTTAATCAGGTGTCTGTGGTGGGGTTGGGGTTGGGTGAGCAGCAAGAAGTCATGAGCTAGTTCCATGCAGTATCCCGAGTATCTTTCCCATGATGTTGGGAGGTAGGTAGAATATGGGTGGTTATTGAACTCTAAGAGCTATAACCTTTTCTGGTGGATAATCTGGGTGACTTCTCTGGCACAGAAGAAGCCAAGGTTACTATCATTAAATATCCTACATGGCCCTGGACAATGAAACCTCAGGAATTGTAGTCATAGGCCAGAGTTAGAAAATTTACCCTTGTCCTTTGGTGCCACAAAAGCCCCATGTTCTTTAATCCCATAGAAGAACTGAAAAGAAAGAACACCCAAATGACTGAGGTTGAATTTTATTGCACTATAATGGATAGTGACCATAGAGACTGATTTGACATTTGATTTAGAAAAAGACAGCAATATAACATTTCTTTTTATCAATATGGCAAACACATACCAGTAGCACATATATTATTTCAAGAAATAAGTGATTAGGTTTAAATCTATAGCTCACATGCTACTATTGGGCCTTTGGGATGTAAGCTTCCTCCTTTATGGCAAGATTTTTGGTTAACTGGTCCTTTAGGGGTAAATTTTAGATGCATGTGATCCATACTTGTAAAGTCGTCCTGTGGCTCTGTATTTTTCTGTTTTTCTTTTAATACCTTTAGGAAAATTATTATAAATAAACCTCAGTATTAAAAGTGTCATGTGGATTTCAGATCCCAAATCTGATATTTAACCATGAAACTATTTAAAAGCTTCAATTTCTTGGTCATTTCCAGAGAATTGCCTGTTAGGGAAAAATTATTTAAGCTAAATGTATCACAGAAGCAAAATAATTCTTTCCAGGACCTCATGTCAGTCGAGTAGATAATCCTTTTGGTTGTATATGGCTTTTGTTTGGTTCACTTTGACTCATAATATGATCATGGATATATCATTCGGGGAAGTGTGTGTAGCTATGAATATATTTTTGGATGATTTTTTTTTTTTAATTGACAATACCTAGGAAGTAAAATGATCAAGTTGGGACAACTGCAAAGTTGTAGAAAGCAGTCTCTATTTCAAGTCATAATAATACCTTATATAAAAATTTCCTTTCTATTACTAGGAAATGTCACACTAATTCTGAGAAATAATCATGGCAGGTATTATTATACCTGTCTCTCAGAAAAAGAAACCCCAAAAGTCAGGTAGGTTAAATTATTTTGGATGACACAGAGCTTAAGAGAGTTGAGAGGCTGGGAGAAGGTTTGGTCTTTGTATTCTTTCCTCTGGTCCATGGTCACTATAATGGGAAGGTTATAGGGAATATATAGGTCATATTGACTTGAAAAGGAGAGGGGTGATAAATTGGGGCCAGTATAAGGTCCATGCAAGCCACTGAGCACGTGTCCCAGGCATAGGAGGCATAGGAGGGCAGCAAGGTGGGAGATTGCAAGTCCTGAAACTTATTTGAAACATGGACAGAGCAGTTCCCAGAACATAGATTGGCCCAGCATGCATGAAGTAAGCCATACCCTTTTCCACAGAGGCTCTGTTGGTTTCAGGGGATGTCTCATTTCTGTCATTCATGTGTTTCCATTATCCCTTGTGCTCTTGCCATTTCTTCAGTCTTTTTACAAAGAGGATTCTGGGGGTGAAAGTTACAGCTCATGTGCAATCTTTGTACAGTATACAAGACACACTGAGGAAAAACATGGCAGAGTACAGGGTCAAGGCTGGAGTGCTGCTAGGAACTCATGTAGAGAGGGCGTCCTGCTTCTTCCTTGTACTCACTCTTCACAGGCTCTTTGTATCAAAGAGGACACAGTGAAACTTCAGGAGTCAATCTCAGGTATCAGCCCTGATGGCTCTGAAGACATCTCTAGGAGTCTTTGTGCAGACATAATACAGCCAAATATGGCCACAGCTCTTCTTGGTAGGTCACCTGGCACTTTGGGTTGCAGCTTTATCAATATAGAAACATATGACCTTAGCTCCATGATGGTAGAGCAAGGATCTTGGATGCAGTGTGACATGATGAACGAGAGCACAGATTTTTATTCACACTGGCCTAGACTTAAATTCCTGCTCTGACATATAGTAGCTCTATGGTCTTAGGAAAGTTTCTTTGTTTTTTCTCTTTTGGGGTAATTTTAATCTATTCTTTTTTAAAAATTTATTTTTTTATTAAAGGATAATTGCTTTACAGAATTTTGTTGTTTTCTGTCAAACCTCAACATGAATCAGCCATAGGTACACATCTAACCCTACCTTTTGAACCTCCTTCCCATCTACCACCTAGGCTGATACAGAGCCCCTGTTTGAGTTTCCTGAGCCATACAGCAAATTCCCATTGGCTATCTATTTTACATATGGTAATGTAAGTTTCCCTGTTACTCTTTCCATACATCTCACCCCCTCCTCTCCTCTCCCCATGTCCATAAGTCTATTCTCTATGTCTGTTTCTCCATTGCTGCCTTATAAATAAATTCTTAAGAAACATTTTTGTAGATTCCTTATAGGTGCATTAGAATACAATATTTATCTTTCTTTTTCTGACTCACCGCACTCTGTATAATAGGTTCTAGATTCATCCACCTCATTAGAACTGACTCAAATGTGTTCCTTTTCATGTTTGAGTAATATTCCATTGTGTATATGTACCTCAACTTCTTTATCCATTCATCTATCAATGGACATCTAGGTTGCTTCCATGTTCTAGCTATTGTAAATAGTGCTGCAATGAGCATTGAGATACATGTGTCTTTTTCAACCCTGGTTTTCTCAGGGTATATGCCTAGGAGTGGGATTGCTGGGTCATATGGTAGTTTTATTCCTGGTTTTTTAAGGAATCTCCAGACCATCTTCCATAGTGGCTGTATCAATTTACATTCCCATTAACAGTGCAAGAGCGTTCCCTTTTCTCCACACTCTCTCCAGTATTTATTGTTTGTAGACTTTTTGATGATGGCCATTCTGATCAGTGTGAGGTGATATCTCATTCTGGTTTTGATTTGCATTTCTCTAATAATGAGCGATGTTGAGTATCTTTTCATGTGTTTGTTTGCCATCTTCATGTTTTCTTGGAGGTCTTTTTTCCACTTTTTGATTGGGTTGTTTGCTTTCCTGGTATTGAGTTGTATGAGCTGCTTGTATATTTTGGAAATTAATCCTTTGTCAGCTGTTTCATTTGCTGTTATTTTCTCCCATTCCGGGGGTTGTCATTTCACCTTGCTTATAGTTTCCTTTGCTGTGAAAAGCTTTTAAGTTTAATCATGTCCCACTTGTTTACTTTTGTTTTTATTTCCATCACTCTAGGAGGTGGATCATAAAGGATCTTGTTTTGAATTATGTCATTGAGTGTTCTGCCTATGTTTTCCTCTAAGAGTTTTATAGTTTCTGGTCTTACATTTAGGTCTTTAATCCATTTTGAGTCTATCTTTGTGTATGGTGTTAGGAAGTGTTCTAATTTCATTCTTTTATATATAGCTGTCCAGTTTTCCCAGCACCATTTATTGAAGAGGCTGTATTTGCCCCTTTGTATACTCTTGCCTCCTTTGTCAAAAATAAGGTACCCATAGGTGCATGGGTTTATTTCTGGGCTTTCTATCTTGTCCCATTGGTCTATATTTCTGTTTTTGTGCCAGTACCATACTGTCTTGATGACTGTAGCTTTGTAGTATAATCTGAAGTCAGGAAGCTTGATTCCTCCAGCTCCATTCTTCCTTCTCAGGACTGCTTTGGTGGGGTCTTTTGTGTTTCCATATGAATTGTGAAATTTTTGTCCTAGTTCTGTGAAAAATGCCATTGGTACTTTGAATGGATCGCATTGAATCTGTGGATTGTGTTTGGTGGTATAGTCATTTTCACAATATTGATTCTTCCTACCCAGGAACATGGACTATCTCTCCATCTATTTATGTCATCTTTGATTTCTTTCATCAGTGTCTTATAATTTTCTGTGTACAGTTCTTTTGTCTCCTTCGGTAAGTAATTATTATTAATTCTTTTTGTTGCAGTGATGAATGGGATTGATTTCTTATTTTCTCTTTCTGATTTTTCATTGTTAGTATATAGAAATGCAAGTGATTTCTGTGTATTGATTTTGTATCCTGCAACTTTGCTAAACTCACTGATTAGCTCTAGTAATTTTCTTATACTATCTATGTTTCTATGTACAGTGTCATGTCATCTGCAAACAGTGAGAGCTTTACTTCTTCTTTTCTGATCTTCTTTCTTTTTCTTCTCTGATTGCTGTAGCTAGGACTTTCAGAACTATGTTGAATAATAGTGGTGAAAGTGGACACCCTTGTGTTCTTCCTGATCTTAGGGGGAATGATTTCAGTTTTTCACCATTGAGAATGATGTTTGCTGTAGGCTTATCATATATGGCCTTTACTATGTTGCAGTAGGTTCCTGCTATGCCCATTTTTTGAAGAGTTTTAATCATAAATGGATGCTGAGTTTTGTCAAAGGCTTTTTCTGCATCTATTGAGATCATCATATGGTTTTTATCTTTCAGTTTGTTAATATGGTGTATCACATTGATTGACTTGCATATATTGAAGAATCCTTGCATTCCTGGAATAAACCCAACTTGATCATGGTGTATGAGCTTTTTTGATGTGTTGCTGAATTCTGTTTGCTGAAGTTTTGTTGAAGATTTTTGCACCTATGTTCATCAGTGATATTGGCCTGTAGTTTTCTTTTTTTGTGTTGTCTTTGTCTGGTTTTGGTATCAGGGTGATGGTGGCCTTGTAGAATGAGTTTGCAAGCATTCCTTCCTCTGCAATTTTTTGAAAGAGTTTTAGAAGGATAGGCATTAGTTCTTCTTTAAATGTTTGATAGAATTCTCCTGTGAAGCCATCTGGTCCTGGGCTTTTGTTTTTTTAGGAGATTTTTGATCACAGTTTCAATTTCAGTGTTTGCAATTGGGTTGTTCATAATTTCTATTTCTTCCTTGTTCAGTCTTGGAAGATTGAACTTTTCTAACAATCTGTCCGTTTCTTCCAGGTTATCCATTTTATTGCCATATAGTTGTTCATAACAGTCTCTTATAATCCTTTGTATTTCTGCATTGTCTGCTGTAACCGCTCTTTTTTCATCTCTAATTTTGTTGATTTAATTCTTTTCTCTTTTTTCTTGATGAGTCTGGCTAAAGGTTTGTCAACTTTGTTTATCTTCTCAAAGAACCAGCTTTTAGTTTTATTAATCTTTACTATTGTTTCTTTCATTTCTTTTTCATTTATTTCTGCTCAGATCTTTATGATTTCTTTCCTTTTACTAATTTTTGTTTGTTTGTTTGTTTTGTTGTTCTTTTTCAAGTTGGCTTAGGTGTAAATTTAGGCTGTCTATTTGATGTTTTTCTTGCTTCTTGAGGTAGGATTATATTGCTATAAACTGCCCTCTTAGATCTGCTTTTGCTGCATCCCATAGGTTTTGAGTTGTGTTTTCACTGTCATTTGTTTCTAGAAATTTTTTGATTTCCCTTTTGATTTCTTCAGTAACCTGTTGGTTATTTAGAAATGTGTTGTTTAATCTCCATGTGTTTGTATTTCTTATAGTTTTTTTCTTGTAATTGATATCTAGTCTCATAGCATTGTGGTCAGAGAAGATGCTTGATACAATTTCAATTTTCTTAAATGTACTGAGGTTTGATTTGTGACCCAAGATGTGGTCTATCCTGGAGAATATTCCATGTGCACTTGAGAAGAAAGTGCATTCTTCTGCATTTGGATGGAATGTCCTGAAAATATCAATGAGATCCATTTCATCTAATCTATCATTTAAGACTTGTGTTTCCTTATTAATTTTCTGTTGGTGATCTGTCCATTGGTATGAGTGGGGTGTTAAAATCTACTATTATTGTGTTACTGTCAATTTCTCCTTTGATGTCTGTTAGTATTTGTCTTATGTATTGAGGTGCTCCTATGTTGGGTGCATAGATATTTACAATTGTTATGTCTTCCTCTTGGATTGATCCCTTGATCATTAAGTGTCCTTCCTTATCTCTTGTAATCTTCTTTATTTTAAGATCTATTTTGCCTGATATGAGGATTACTACTCCAGCATTCTTTTGCTTCCCATTTGCATGGAATATATTTTTCCATCCTTTCACTTTCAGTCTATATGTGTCTTGAGATCTGCAGTGGGTTTCTTGAGGCGGCATATATATGTCTTGTTTTTGTATCCATTCAGCCAGTCTGTGTCTTTTGGTTGGAGATTTAATCCATTTACATTTAAAGTAATTATTGATATATATGTTCCCATTGCCATTTTCTAATTGTTTGGGGTTGATTTTGTAGATCTTTTTTTGTTCTCCTGTATTTCTTGACTATATAAGTCTGTTTAACATTTGTTGTAAAGCTGGTTTGGTGGTATGATTTCTATTAACTTTTGCTTGTCTGAAAAGTTTTTTATTTCTCTATCTATTTTGAATGAGTTACTTGCTGGGTACGGTAATCTTGGTTGTAGATTTTTCCCTTTCAGTACTTTAAATATATCCTGCCATTCTCTTCTGGCCTGTGGAGTTTTTGCTGAAAGATCAGTTGTTAAGTTTATGGGGTTTCTCCTGTATATTACTTGTTTCTCCCTTGCTGCTTTTAATATTCTTTGTGTTTAGTCTTTGTTAGTTTGATTAGTATGTGTCTTGGTGTGTTTCTCCTTGGGTTTATCCTGTATGGGATTCTTTGTGCCTCTTGGATTTGATCGACTATTTCCTTTTCCATGTTGGGGGAATTTTCAACTCTAATCTCTTCAAAAATTTTCTCATACCCTTTCTTTTTCTATTCTTCTTCTGGGACCCCTATTATGCAAATGTTGTGTGTTTGATATTGTCCCAGAGGTCTCTGAGACTATCCTCAGTTCTTTTCATTCTTTTTACTTTATTCTGCTCTTCAGAAGTTATTTCCACCATTTTATCTTCCAGCTCACTGATTAGTTCTTCTGCTTCAGATATTCTGCTGTTGATTCCTTCTATAGTATTTTTAATTTCCGTAATTGTATTGTTTGTCTCTTCACGTTTATTCTTTAATTCTTCTAGATCTTTGTTAATTGATTCTTGCATTTTCTCCATTTGGTTTTCAAGGCTTTTGATCATCTTTATTATCATTATCCTGAATTCTTTTTCAGGTACTTTGCCTATTTCCTCTTCATTTATTTGGATTCATGTGTTTCTAGTTTGTTCTTTCATTTGTGTAGTATTTCTCTGCCTTTTCATTATTATTGTTTTTAACTTATTGTGTTTCAAGTCTCCTTGACTTCCCTGGTGGCTCAGACAGTAAAGTGTTTGCCTACAATGTGAGAGACCCGGGTTCGATCCCTGGGTCAGGAAGATCCTCTGGAGAAGGAAATGGCAACCCACTCCAGTACTCTTGCCTGGAAAATCCTGTGGACGGAGGAGCCTGGTCGTCTACAATCCATGGGGTTGCAAAGAGTCAGACACGACTGAGCAACTCAACTTTCAGTTTCAAACTTTTCCCAGGCTTCAAAGTTGAATTCTTTCTTCCTCTTGAAAGCTTCTGCTCTCTAAGGTTGATCCAGTGGTTTGTGTAAGCTGCTTATAGGGTGAGATTTGTGAGTTTTTGTTTCTTTGTTTGCTTGTTTGTTTTTCCTCTGATGGGCTAGCTGAGTGAGGTGGTAATCCTGTTTGCTGATGATTGGGTTTGTATTTTTGTTTTGTTTGTTGTTTAGATGAGGTGTCCTGCCTCATCTACAACCCTACAAAAGGGTGCTTTTGGTAGTTGGGTGATGCCAGGTCTTGTATTACAGTGGTTTCCTTTGTGTGAGTTCTCACTATTTGATACCCCCTAGGGTTAGTTCTCTGTAGTCTAGCATCTTGGAGTCAGTGCTCCCACTTCAAAGGCTCAGGGCTTGATCTCTGGTCAGAACGAAGATTCCACAAGTGGTTCGTTATGTATGGCATTAAGTGAGATTAAAACAAATATCCAAAAACGAGAAACCAAAGATGAACCCCAGACAAATGGCAGTTACAAAATCAGGCAAATAATAATTAAAATAATGGAATATATACACATACATATACATATACACCCATGAGCAAAGTCAAAATAGTCAACAAAAATAAAGTACGTTAGACTGACCCAGCAAACAAAAGAAATCAAAAATTATATTTACCAGTTAAGAACAAAACTAACTAAAGCACAAACTGGAAAACAAAACTAAAGCAAGTTGCCAAGTGGGGAATAAAGCAATGAAAACAAAACTAACAAATGTGTTGAGAGGAAAGGAAAGAAAGAAAAGAAAGAAAGAATAGCTATGCAAATTTAAATAGGGGTAGATGAAGAAGATTTATATACATTGAAGATTAACTACAAGGGGAAAAGAACAGTAGGAAAGCCAAATAATGAAATAAATGTAGGAAAAATGTAATAGGTTTAAGAAAATTAAAATTATAAAATAGAGGAAAGAAAACAAAAAAATGGAAGAAGAAAGAGAAAAGGAAAGAAAAGGAAAACTCCATAGAACTGTAAAGGCCCTATGTAGAGGCAGAGGTTTATACAACAATAAAAAGTGTGACTGAATATACACATATACACAACATACACCCATAAGCAAAATCAAAACAGTCCAACAAAAATAAAGTAAAACAGATTGACCTGGCGAACAAAGGGAACCAAAAATGATGTCTACCAGAACAAAACTAACTAAAGCACAAACTGGAAAATAAAACTAAAGCAGGGTGCCAATTGTGGTATAAATCAATGAAAATAAAACTAACAAATATGTTGAGACTAAAGGAAAGAAAGAATAGATATGCAAAGTTAAATAGAGATAGATAAAGAAGATTTATATATATTAAAGATTAACTGCAAGGGGAAAAGAACAGTAGGAAAAGCAAACAAAGGAATAAATGTAGAAAAATAATAATAGGTTTAAAAAATTAAAATTAAAAAAAAGGAGCAAAAACAAACAAAAAAACGCCCCCAGAACTACAAAAGCCCAATATGGAGGCAGAGGTTTGTAACAACAGTAAAAAAAATGTGACTGAAGAAAAAAAAGTGCTCAAAAGCTTAGTTAGATTTCATAGTGCCAATAAAATCGACAACTACAACAGAGGGGGGATAAAATCCAAAAGAATCTACAGAACAAGTCAAAACATAAGAATAATAAATGTTTTTCTTGAGTCACTGCTGCCAGAGTCCTTCCCCTCACTGGGAATCACAGTCCACTTGACCTCCCTAGGATGCCTTCTTAACACTGTGCTGATTGCTATGAGGGCAGCTCAGATTCTAATCTGCTCCTACTCCTCTGTGTTCTCGCCTCCAATGTCCACAGCTATCAGAACTAGTGCGTTTTCTTTTGTGGGAGCTCTCAATGACCTTTTATATATTTCACAGACACAGAGTCTGCCTAGTTGATCATGTGGATTTAATCTGCAGCTTGTACAGCTGATGGGAGGGTTTTGGGTATTCTTCCTTAGTCACACTGCCCCTGGGTTTCAACTGGTTTTATTTCTACCTCTGGATATCGGTTCCACTGGGCTTTGCTTCTGAGGCTGCCCTGGAGGACTTGGATTTGCCCCTGTGAGGGTCAGGTGTGGAGTTGGTGCACCTGCTTGAGTCATAGGGGTTCTGGAAGCACCAGGTACTCAGGGGAGTTAGCGGCTAGGGCAGCAGGATATATACTGCTCTAGAAGGGTATGGCAACCAGTGTTGGCCAATACGCTCCAGTATTCTTGCCTGGAGAAGCCCTCCATCCCTGACAGAGAAGCCTGGCAAGCCACAGTCCACAGGGTCGCAAAGAGCTGGACACTACCAAAGCAACCCTGTGCTCATAGGCGCAAGACGTTTTTTGCCTGTGGCAGCTCTGCCCCAGTGAGAGTTGAGCATGAATGTAGCACAGCTGCCTGGCTTGTGGGGACCCTGGTGGCACCAAGGGTGCAGGGACATGAACTGCCTCCGCCACAGGAGTTATGGCCCAATCAGAGTCCTTTTTCGAGCCTTTGTAGCTGGCAATCAGAAGGCCTCTTTGCCCAGTCTTTCTCCGTAGCTCCACCCATTCAGGCACTTAGAGGGCTTCTTTGCCTGGGGTCCTTGTCTGTTGTTCAATGCATCAGGCAGATAGAGGTGTCCCCCCGTCCCCCGCCTGGGTCCTACTCTATAGTTCAGTGTGTCAGGCGTTTGATTGGCCAGCCTCTGTCTTGTTCAGTTGCGGATGCTGGGCGTGTGGGGAGAGAGAGACTATGGTGATGGCTCCACCCACTGTGTGTTTCTCAGAAGTATTGCCTTACTTCCATGGCTGCCCAGCTTTCCTCTACAGGTATTTCCCACCATAGTCTCCTCACTCACATCCCCTGGATCCGTCTCTTCACAGTCAACCGCAGCTCTCACTCTGGGATTGCTTCACAATCCCTAAACTCCAGCTCCCAGCCACTGCGCCGTCTAGGGTATGTATGGCTGTGGCAAGGACTGTTTGATTCTTATTCCATTTAGGCTGCCACAGATCAGCTGTTTCCCTCTCAGCCTTAAATATTTCTCCTCTGACTCAGACAATTGCCCCAATGTGGGGATAAGACCCCTGCTTCAGTTCCCCCACCCTCCGAGGGCAGGTCCAGTCCTACTAACACTCCTGTTTTCCCCTCTCTAGTTCCTTTGTCCTACCTAGTTGTGCGTGGGTCTATATATTCTTTTCTGCTGGTCAGGTACTCCTGTTCACTCTCAGCTGGTGTTCTGCATGCACTTCTGTGACTGAAGGTGTGTTCCTGATGTATCTGTGGAGAGAGATGTATCCCATGTCCACCTACTCCTCTGCCATCTTGTTCCTCCTCCCTAGGAAAGTTTCTTAACCTCTTTTTATCTCATTTTCCTTATCTATAAAATGGAGTTAATAGTGACCACTTCACAGAGGTGTTGAGAGGGATAAATGAGAGAACATATGTAATGTACTTGGCATTGTGCTTGACATATAAGTGCCCATCATCATTACCATAAGAGTTCAGGTTTGCCTGATTGGAACTGAGACTAGACTAGTCTACTTTTAAAGCACCCCTGGTTACAGTTACAGTGATTATAGGAAAAAACAGAAAAGACAAAAGAAGAAAGGGAGAAAGAAAAGAGCCACACTATTCTCTAACCATTCATTCACTTTTCTATTACTTGTGCATGTCTGTAATGGTGGGTTGAGTTTGTCCCCTTTACATAAACTGATACTTTAAATCTTTATGATTCCCCACTAGGAAAGATGATGATAAGAATGATTCTGTGGTTCTGCTTGACTTGGACATGAGTTAGAATTCACTGAGAGGACACTTGTTCCTATATTACAACACTGGTCAGGCCAGATATTCAAAAACGTCCCCCAAAGACTATATATATATAAAATCTTTTCATATTTATGAATCTCCTTTAAAATTCAAAAATGTCCCTGAGAAATAAGCAGAGGAAGCATCATTATGTCCATTTTATGCATGAGAAACTGATGTGTAAATAGAATAAAGCATGAGAAGTTGCTTAGCACATAGTAGATGTTGATTTCCTTTGCCATCAGTCTGCTGAGAAATTGCAGAGCCATTTTCCAAGAAGCAACAGCTCAATGACTAACAAGACCCTTGGCTCCTGATCTGCATTCTGCTCCAGATGTCTTAATTTTGCATTAGGAGAGCTTTTTTTTCTGAATGGTCAGTCACTGAGATACAGATCCCATCTGGTAATCTGAGGGGTTCAAACTCTCTTTAGGCCTTTCCTTATTCTGGCCCGAGTTGCTTGTGGAATGCAGGGTCCCTGGTCCCAGATAGACCACTAGTATCTTTATTGTTACACAGTCTATTACGAATGCATTTTCTGAGTTTGAAATGGCATCAGACTTGCATGAGACTTCTCACCCAGTTGCCAGGTGGTTTAGGAGCTTATGGCCTAGAAACTTCCTGGAAGTACCTTTAATATGAGTGCTGTAATGTGGGCAGTGATATAGTCTGATGTGAGCTGGAAGTTAACCCAAGTGAGCAAATGAACTGGATCTTTCTGACTTGGCTGTGTACAGGACTAGATAGAGAAGGCTCTTATTTATTCTCCTTCACTCCTATGAATACATTGGATACAGGATTAAGTATTTTTCTGCCTACACTGAGAGTTTTATCTGCAAAAGAGAAAACATCATGAAATGGTATAAACCTTAGAAACCTATATTTATTTTGTTTGGAGGATTTTAAGTACTTTCCTGTACTTGGAGGTCTGTTGCTAAAAGTAAGGTTTACCTAAAAATAGATTTGTTCTTGGAAACTGACTTAAAAGTTCTATCCTGCTTCATTTTGCACAGGTCAGATTTCCGCAGCCAGGCAATTTTCCAGACAAGGCTGACCTCTTGTTCCTCCTCAGCCTGTGTTTTCTGTGGCCTTGTTATCCAGATGACTGCTTCCTTTCTCCACTTCCTTCTGGCCTCTGGCCTCCAGATTATCTCAGGGAGAAACTCATTTGGTTGGCAAGCCTTTAAGAATGAATTGATGAAGGAGAGGATGGGGTGCTTTCCAACTGGCCCTCTATGGAAACTAAAGTAGTGCTGGGGACTGGTTCTACCTTGATTCCAAAAGCCACTACTTCCTCCTTTGGGTTTTGAAAGTGTGATGGAGCTTCCATTTACTTTTTCTTTTATATCATGAAATGTTCATTGATTTATTCATTAGTCCATATGTTGAACATTCACATATATTTTGAGCAGCCACACTGTGCCAGGCTGTGATGGCACAAAGTTACTGAGGCTATATGTCTGTGTTCAAGGAGCTCATTGACCAGTGCATTGTAGGACTTACTGTTCCCTTCATTGTAGGGAGAAAACTCTTCCCCTATGCTTAGGCTTTGATCCTCTCACTGCCAGCTCTCTCCTTGTGTCACACAGCCAGGTCATATACAACTTTCAAGGCTAAGTTGCCATTCTCCCAGGAAGCTTTTCATGGTCACCCCTACTCTGCACCTTCCTCTGAACACATGTAATATGTTTCTTTGCATGGTGTTTATTTATACATGTATCACATAGTTACTTATATATATGTCAATAGTCCTAAACTGTAATCAGGTTTATATATAATAGGTGCTCAATAAATGTTTTTTGAACGTTGGACAAATATTTCTATCTTCCATTTTTCTAAAAGCTGCTTTCTGCTGAAGTGAGGTTGAATGGCTGCCAGGAAAAAAACACATTAGGTTAGTCCAAGGTTAGTGAAATGAAAATCTCGGAAGTGATAGTGTCATACCCCTTTGGGGCTATGCTGTGAAACATATGCATAAATATAACAGTGGCACATTGTATCATGGAGTGTGAAAGGGGAAAGGGGTAATATGTAAAATTGTTTGCCCATATCCCCTGGAGAAATGAACTGAGTCTATAAATACAACACAATTCCAATTAACCAAGTGGAAACAGTCTTCTGGTAAAATGTTAAGCAAAAAAATAATTCCTTTTTTTGGTTTCATTTCTTGTTAGGAAGTATGCCAAAATGTCCACTTCTGTGGCTCATGAAATGCATTAGAGGGACAATGCTGAAAGCTGAGGTCTTGTTGTACATTTGGCTCAATGTTTTAAACTTTAGTTATGGTTACACTGTATCATGGCTATATATATAAAAGGTATAGGAGATTGGGTTGCATTTATATTGACCCCAGGCTAAATCTTTTCAGATTTTTTTTTTAATGGAACCCCATGGTATCTCATTCTGTGTGAATAAGCCTTGCTAGGGGAATACTGGTGTTCAAGAGGATTAGGTCTGAGTCTCACTCCTTTCTGTGGGAGCTTGGATGTCTCTAAGATTCAGTTTCCTCATCTGTAAATGGAAACGATAATAACCTAATTTCTTCTATATTTCATTATATAGATTACATGAGATGCTATGTAAAAAGCAGAGCCTAACACAGAGGATCCAGTAAATATTAGCTTTGATAATAACATTAATAATGAGGATATAGTCTGTATGAGTTTCGTAGGGCTTCTGTACAGATTGCTGTGAACTGGGTAGCTTAAAATGGAACATTTATTCTTTCACAGTTCAGTAACTCACAACTCTGAAATCAAAGTGTCAACAGGCTTATTTCCTTTGGAGGCTGTGAGAGAAACTGTCCCATGTATCTATTCTAGCTTCTGTTGGTTTCTAGCAGTCCTTGGTGCTCCTTGACTTGTAGATGCATCCCTCTAGTCTCTGCTTCTGTTTTCACATGGCATTTTCTTCTCCACGTGTCTCTCTCTGTCTTCCCTTATTCTTCATAAGGTCACCAGCCACTAGATTTAGCCCTCCCTTAATCTAGTATTGATGCTTTTGAACTGTGGTGTTGGAGAAGACTTTTGAGAGTCCCTTGGACTGCAGGGAGATCCAACCAGTCCATCCTAAAGGAGATCAGTCCTGAGTGTTCACTGGAAGGACTGATGTTGAAGCTAAAACTCCAATACTTTGGCTACCTGATGTGAAGAGCTGACTCATTTGAAAAGACCCTGATGCTGGGAAAGATTGAAGGCGGGAGGAGAAGGGGACGACAGAAGATGAGATGGTTGGATGGCATCACCAACTCAATGGACATGAGTTTGAGTAAGCTCCGGGAGTTGGTGATGGACAGGGAAGCCTGGCATGCTGCAGTCCATGGGTTCGCAAAGAGTCGGACACAACTGAGCGACTGAACTGAACTGAACTGAATCTAGTATGACCTTGTCTTAATTATGTGTTCAAAGACTACTTCCAAATAATGTCACATTTGGAGACTCTGGGCAGACAGGAATTTGGGGGTCTATTACTCAACTCACTACATAATCATAAAAACAAAATGAGGATAAAGTCTTAAAAACAAAGTTTTAAAATATCTGCTTGACGAGCTCACCTCAGTGCTCTGTGATGACCAAGAAGGGTAGGATGGGTGGGTGGGTGAGAGGGAGGCTCAATAGGGAGAGCATATATGTGTACATGTAGGTGACTCACTTTGTTTTATAGCAGAAACTAACAACATTTTAAAGCAATTATATTACATTAAAAAATAAAAATCTGTCTGGTGAGGGGCTCTAATTAGATGAGTCACGGCCAATATAGGTTTATTTAGAGTAGCTGTTGGGAATTTCCATTGACTATATATTTTTTATTGTTTATTTATTTTGCCTGTGCTGAGTCTTGGTAGTAGCGGGGACTGCTCTCTAGTTGTGGTGCACGGGCTTCTTATAGTGGTGGCTTCTCTTTGTTGTGGAGCACGGGCTCTAGGGCACATGGGTTTCACTAGTTGTGGCACATGAGCTCAGCAGTTGTGACTCCCAGGTTCGAGAGCACAGGCTCAACAGTTGTGGCACACAGGCTTCATTGCTCCATGGCACATGGGATCTTCTCTGATCGGAGATCGAACCCATGTCTCCTGCATTGGCAGGCAGATACTTTACCACTGAGCCACCAGGGAAGCCCCTATGGACTATATCTTATTGACAAGGTCCAGTCTTCAAGTTTTCTATCACTGGATAGGTTGTATAGCCTTAGAAAAACAGATAATTCATGAGAAAAATGGTGTTTCCTGATTCACCCATGTTATGATTTAGCCTTCTTCCTCATTTCAGTTGGCTTGTGCTGCATCTTTAGCAGCATCTTCAGAGAAATGGAAGTTTTTAGCTAATGAGAGTCTCTAGTATACCAGGTAGCATACCGGCATCTCACTTGTGACCAATTCAGGAAGAATTTTAAGTACAGTGAAATTCATGATACATGGACACATTGATGAATGTAATATTGGTCCTGTTTCAGTGACTCCAGAGGATGTATGGGTTATGCTTTAGGGTTGTAATTTTGAGCAGCAGTCATGACTGTAGTAGAAATATGTGGATGATGGCTAATAGAAAATTTCTATTAACTAAATGCCAAACTGGAAGCGAATAGCTGTTTTTCTCTTCCCTTACAAGTTAAGAAATAAGTGAATTGGGATAAATTAGGCTCACCCATTTTACTTCATACTTCTGTATTTCTGTTTGTGCCTTGGCTTCTGAGCAGGGGTTGCAGATGCTATATCAGAAATCAGGGGAGGATTCTCCCAGTGCCATGACTTGAAGACCAAAACAGCCCTGGGAATTCTTTCTCTCTGTCCATGTGATCTCCAAAAATGATTCACTTATTCCAGAGGTAAAACCATTATGTTCTAAAAAAGTATAAGTTTTAATGCTTTAATGTGTATATGTAGTAGTTGGGATACTCAGGTGAAATGCAATATAGAAATGCAAGAGAATACTCATTGAAATTTCAAATTTTTATTTCTTTACTAATATATATTTATTGGCCAAGTCCTGCAGGGACCATTATAATTAAGGTTGTATTGTGTTTACATTTAAATCTATTTTCAAATTCTTTGATGTATGATGTATGTTTTTGCCAGGGGAGATTTTATCTTAAAATGTGAGGGAGGAAGAAAGCAACCCAATTGCACATCTTTTACTTAAGGGAACCAAATAAAATAAAAGAAATGTTTTCTAGAATGTAATTTGTGCCTCTGTAATTTAACAAATATTTTTTTAAAAACAGAATTTTGTTGATTTCCACATTATCACAACTTTGTAGTAGGATCTGGGATATGAAAGCAATGGCGTGATTGATCAGAGGAGGAAAGTCAACAGAAATGACCAAATTGGAATAATTAATGTTGTCACAGATATATTATGTTGCAAATATATCAGTGTTGATTCCTAGTAGGAGCATGGTTTAGTTCCATAGGTTCTTGCTCTATAGATTTCTTTCTGGCTATTTCAAATCTCTTCATTTTAGTTTCTTATCACTGAGGATGTTGGCCTAAGATCAATAACTCCAGCATAAATCCAGTGATCTGGGAAATTTTAGTTTGAATTTAACCCACCCCAAAGAATATTCTCTCAAGATATTCTTCACACATTTAAGTTCAAAGTTTTCCTTTTAGAGCTGCACAGAAAATAGAAAATAAGTCTGTTAGAATCCAAAGACAAGAATTCATCTAAAAATGTCTGGATTCTCCATCCTTTGAGGGCTCTTAAATTCAGATGCAAGGCTTGTGTGACAAGGAGGGTTGTAAACCCAGACTAGTTATAATTGCCTCTTTTCTAATACCTTTGCCCTAAATAATCCCACAGAGTTGAATTTACACAGCCTTCAAATATAGGAGAAATGAGCTCATTGAATTTTAATTATTAACATGCTATGATTAATCTAATTAGATATATGTATCTAATTAAATATATATTTATATCTAATTCATATCTTGTCCTAACTCAATTTATTTGACTTGCTTTTCTATTTATGTAAAACCTGTTTCAAGGGAAAGCAGAGTTGCAGACTCCCATAAACAAGGGAAGTGAATAACCCTTTATTTTCAAATTGTGACCTCACTAGAGCAGGTATGCATATGTGTGTGCATGTGTGTGTAAAATTTGTTATTCTAAGGAGAAAGGCCACACCTGTATAATTAGACCCCCTCCTTTGGGCCCCGAGGGTGTCCTAATAAAGAAAATTTCATAGGTTGATGTGCTTCCCATCTCTTCATTTCTTTGTTCTATCACCCTGTTGTTAATAACACCCTGCAGCAAAAAAATGTTTGTGAAGCTAAGAGCTGTCCAGATAAGAGAAAAGGTCATGATCCCTCTCCTGTGTGTTCATCAGCAAACGAACACCAATCTGAAAGTAAGCGGATGCCTGTCAATATGGAGTGGGCAGGCGGCAGCATACCATCAAATTGAAGACAGCAAATGCTCACACAGTTGTACTGAGCTCCAACCTTAACCCCAAGTCAATAATCACCAAAGTATTACAATATGAAGTGACTGAATCATAGGGGCAGGGGTAGAGGGGGCGGATGTAAGTGTGAAGCTTTGTAAATGCTGTAAGTAAGGAATGTAATATTTCTCAACATCTACAGATTTCTAAGATGAGTGTATTATAGACAATTAAGTGTATAAAACAGAATCAGAGAACCTAAGGCATCCTCATTTTATTAATGTATGATGTGGCAGGTTTCTTAAATAAAATTCTACCTCAAGAAAATGGTGAAAGTCTGCCTGCTTGATTTCAAGCCTGAAATTTGAGTGCAATGAGTAATATTAATTCATTTATATTTTGTTATTGCTTTTGATATTTGTATAAATGATGTATGTGTCATAGGATAAACATCATTCTTATGATGAAGAGGGAAAAAGATCCTTATAGACGAGATTCTTTTTTTTAAAGAACTGAGTGAAGAGTCATTGTTTCTATCCAGGGTAGTTGAAATGAAGTCCCTTTCCTTTCTGTCACTGGAACTCTTTATTTTGAGGTGTTGTGGGAGAAAGTCCTCCTCTTCCGGGAAGACCTCTGAGATCCAGTGGAGATAAGAGCAGTATTTCCCCATCTGCTCGCCTAAATATTAACTGTCCTTGGGCAAACATGGATTAATCTAATAAAAAAGTTGATAAGACACAATACAAATGTAAGATTTCAAGGAAAGTTATATAAAACTTGCATGTTTATAGACTGCTTCCTATAGGTATATTTGTCACTCTGGTGTTTATTAATTCCCAAATAATATTTCTTTTTTTTCTGTATAATATTTCTTTGGAGAGAGGATGAAATACAGCAACAAAACTAGGAAATCTATTGTGAGAGTAAATGTATTTGATAGTAATGAGAGTTTTACCTTGCACTTTCCTTTTAAAGTGTAAATATTTTACTCTTTCTAGTAATCCATTTGATTTCATTATTTTCTGTTTTGTCTATGTGTCTACATATGTATTTATGTACCTGTGTATGTATGTGTCTATCTATATGTGAATGTATGTATCTATCTATGTATGTATGCATGTATATATCTCCCTATCTGTAAATATCCATGTATTTGTGTACATATGTATGTATATATCCATCCATGTAAATATGTATTCAACCATGTAAATATGTGTGTGTGTATATTTACCTATCTCTGATCTACTTTACTTGTGCTGCTGATGACTCCAAAGTCCAGAATTGAGGACTTTTCTGCCGGCCATATTATAAGTAAAAACCTAGACTCTTGCTCCTCCCAAGATTCAGCCTTAGATAAAAATTTAAGAACAGTGGATAAAGTTAAACATTCATATTCTATAGATTTCTGTCAGATAGCTTACCTAGATCGGAATAACAACTGAGAGGAGACTTTTTTGCCTGCCTTGATGTTTGATGTGCCTGACCATTCATAGAATTTAGTTGATGTAAAATCCCATCTTGAAATTCTCTCTTAAATGTTACTTTTCTTACAGCTCCAGATATCTTACATTTCCTTTGATGGTACTGCCTCCCCATGTAGGCACCCACAAGCACACACACAGGTACAAGAAAAATACCTCCTAGACACCTTTATCCAAAGTACAGTTTTGGAGTAAATTTTAAACATCAAGATTGTTCTGATTTCTCCCCTTACCTTCCAAAAGAAATTCAGAGAAAGAACTGATAATTAATAGCAAATAATGTGAATTGGAGAAGAAAATGGCAATCCACTCTAGTATTCTTGCCGGGAACATCCCATGGGAAGAGAAGCCTGACAGGCTATAGTCTGTGGGATTGCAAAGAGTCAAACACAACTGAGTACGCACACACACACAGAATGTGATCTGCAATGAAGGAGAATGCTAAGTATTGAAGAACTGGGAGTAGAGAGTGAAGACTAACCAAAGTAAAATACCTACAGAGAAGCTGGCCAGGAGCACTTGGGGACATTTCTGGGTTGCTGGATAGTACTCTTTGAAGTGTATATGCTGCACTGATGCTTGGGTCCCTGGAGCCAGCTAAAATGCCAAATACATTCTTTCTCTTCTCTCTGATAACACTAGAGACCTATTGTAGACACAGAAATTCAGAAGAAATCATTGCAGCTCTCATATTGTTGGCCAAAATGTTTATTAGAAATTTTGCTACAGTTTGCAAGGAGAAATAAAAATATAATATAGGAACATTAGATGCAGTGTTCAAGTTTTAGGGTTAATTAAAAAACACACAGAATAAGAAAATAATGGAAGCTCTATTTTTGTTGTACAGCACACAGGTTTTCTTTGTACTGTAGAGCATAGTTCTCATAGCCTATGTTTCAGAATCAAGAGTCTTGAGTTTTGGGGCAGCCTAAGTTGTAAGTGCACTGAAAAGGGTCTATAGCATCCTAGGGCACACCTGTGAGCACCAATGAAGATGCCAGCGTGAAGGTGCTAGGGATGGAGTTTTCTCTTTCGATTAACAGCTCCTTAAGCAGCCATCTGGAGAAAGCTTTTACGGAAAAATACAGGTCAACCTATACCAGGCCAACTTCTATGCCTTGAAGAATAAGAATACAGTATTCCCATTCAGCACATAATACAGTGCTCTTCACACAAAAATAAATCAATAAATGCTGTTGACTGGTGACTGACTTTACTTAATGTCTACTCTTTACATGCCTCAAACTGCCTTGACAATATTCATTCATTGATATATATATTTTTTGGCAATCCAGTGTAAAGTGCAAAATCTCCTTTGCTCCCCAGTAATTAGGCAGAGGAGGTGGAGTTAGGAGATCTTTTTTTTTTCCTGGGCTTCTCTCCTTCACTAACATAGGCCAACTCAGATCACTTTCATGGATCACAATTGTTTCAAAAAACTTCCCTCTGCAATGGTATTGTAGTGCCACCATCATCATAATAGATTCAACATTGACTGTTTATTAGCACTTTTTACACATACAGTTTTGTTTTAATTCTCACACTAAGCATATGAGGTTGGTGTTATTACTATCTTCGTTTTATGGATGAAGAAACAGGCAGAGAGAAGCTAAAGAACTTGCCCAAGGTCAAGTTGGGAGTGGTGGGACCATTAGTTATTATTGCATGTTCAGTTAGATTGTAGGATCTTTTAAGAGTTTTTTTCTGTCTCTTTTGTATCTTCTTATAGCCCCACTTTTCTCAAACGAACACACACACATACACACACACACAGGTGCATATGCATATACCTGCACATGCCACATCACACCACCTTGCCCATGGGGGAGTCTTGATAGATTTCAAGCACTTATACCCATAAAATTCTAAAACTAAAATCAAACCAATCTACTAGCTTAAAGGAATGGCAAATGCAATTAACCTCAGTGATATCTTGAGATATAACTATAACAAAAATTTTCTTTTTTTCCCCTCAAAGTGTCCTAATTTATATGTGACAAGGCCCCAAATTATATAAGTGACTAGAATGATATAAATCACAAGGTTGATTTTCACGTGTGACAAGTGCAATCAGTATCATTACTTTATAGTCACACCTCACATTTTCCTAAATTATTGAGCCAGGAGAAATTGAGAACATCAAATTATTCTCTGAAGGGAATCTCATCTGAGTCGATATTTTATTTTGTTGGAGTCTCTGATAAGTATTGACTCATGGATTGATGAGCTGATTTGAATCTGAGCCTACATCAGACTTGTTAGAACATACTTCTTAATTAAACTTTTGGGGGAGCAGAGGAGATTCTTTTTTGAGTTAATATTAATAATTGCTTTCAGCAAAGAAGACTCTCAGAAGTAGGACTTTTTTAGATTCAGACGTGAATTTATGTATTACTTTCCCCACTCCACTGCTCTATTAAAAATATAAGTAAAAGGGCTCTCAGCATATTTGCTTTTTATTACTAATGCCAAAGACCATATCAGTTGCCTCTTTATTCACGTTTACATAAGGTCTAACTCTCCTGGCCTCACCTGTTCAGATCAGTGTTCAATGTGGGATCAGCAGTGTGGATGGAATTGACCTTCCCTGACCTCTTTTTCCTAACACAAACTCAGGAAAATGAAAACCATAACACTCGATGGGCCATTCAGGCTTTCAGTAATTATGCAAGGCTAAATAAAGTCTCCGGCTTGCCACTGCTTGAGGAAATTCAACTCCAAATTGCTGTGGCCACACTGTCATAAACACCGTTGTCTTATGGATAAATTTAGATAATCAGCAATCTTCTGGTTGGCTGAGAGCTACAGCCTGAAGCAAAGAAGAAGCTGAAGAGAATAAACAGCAGAGAATCCCAAGATCAATTCTCCCTCAGAAATGTAACATGTATGATCATAGCCAATGAGGGCAGGTCTTTTTATACTGTCTTCTCAAATGGGGGATGGGGGGTAGGTAGGCTCCAAGGAGGCCTAGGGGATGGAACACATACCATTCTGCACCCCCATCAGTTGTCAAAGCCAAATTCTTTTTTCTGCCATTCTATGTATAACACATTTTCTTATCCTGCTAAGAAGACTTACCTGGCACAGATGACTTCTAAAAAACTGCATCATCAGCGAGCAAGCTTATTACCTTGTTAATTAAGGTCACTGCTCACTAATAATTTAGCCAATAACATGATATTTTTAACAAGGCATTTACTGCATTTATTATTTCTTTTGGCTAGTGCTATAATAAATACGGTGAAATTTATTAATTTATGAAGCTTTTATCTAATACAAATGCATTTGCCATGGTCTTAAATTTTCTCCAAGTCATAATATTCATTCATATTCTATTGCTGTTGTGTTTTTTCTAACTCTGAGATACAAGTTTTCTCTGCCCTGAGTAGCTTCATCTGTAACAATACCTATCTTGCAAGACCTTTTAAGGATTAATGGAGATAATATATAAGAGATTTACCTGAGTGCATACAAGAATTTAACAATAGGGAAAAATAAATTATTTAACACATGTTGCTGAAACAACTGAATAATCATCTTGAGAAAAATTAAACCTTATTGCTACTTCACTTAAACTTACATAAATTTCAGATGATTTAAATGTTTAATTATATATTAAAATGTTTAATTATATATATGTACAAAAAATGAAACTATAAAATACTAGAAGAAAGCACAGGTGCCACCTTGAGTAAGGCAGTTCTCCTTAGCATAATTCAAACATCATAACAAAAGGAAAAGATTGATATCTGTTGACTATAATAAATTAAAATGAAATATCAACCTGGAAAACAAAGCACCATTAAAAAAGCTGAAAGAAAAACAAGAGAAAGTGTCTATAATTTGCATTAAAAAGGGCTTGTTTTCTTATTATTAATATGTGAAAGTCTCCTGTTAATCAGTAAAGACCAATAATGCCCCAGATAAATATAGGCAAATAATATGAATAGGAAAGGAAATACAAATGGCTCTTAACATGTCCAACCTTGTTCTTAAAATTTTACATTAAATCTTCACAAGAATTGCAGTTTTAAACTATGATTACTTAGGAGTTTTGCAATGTTACAACTGTGTATATTGAGTGTTCACACTGTGCTATGTTTGTTTGATAGATGAGCTATATAGATACATAAATATGATTTATGTAAATTCATAGATATATATGATACAGGGTCCTACAAAAAATCATGCACTGCATTTAGTCGTCATGTCTCTTTGTTTTCCTTTAATCTAGAAAAATTCCTGTCTTTTTTTCCTTTTCTCTTTCTTGGCATTTTTGAAGAGTCAGGGCTCATTTTGTTTTAGAATGTTCCCTCCCAAAATCAAACCTGTGTAAGTTGATATACTCAGAGAGCTCCCCTTCTCATCCTTACTCTTTTTACTATATTCTCACTTATCTCTGTAAGTACTGTTTTCATTATTTTTTGATGCATTCTTCTGGTGGTTCTTTTAGTAAAAAGAATAGACAGATATATATAGATGATTGATAGATAAATATATATTTCTGCTTCGTTTCATATATAGAAGGTATTGTACTATGTGTATACTCTTTTGCACTTTGTTTTTAAATTTACCAATATATCCATATAAGTTCATAGAGCTCTTCCTTATCCTTTGGATGGCTGTGTAGAAGCAACATAATTTATTCAGCCAGAATCTGGTGATAGACATACAGTTTAATTCTAAAATATTTTACCATTCTAATAATGCTATAATGAATAACATGCTTATGTTGTTGTAAAAGTAGATCTTAAAGCAAACTATCAATTTTTGAGGCATGTTAACAATATGTTTCCATCAAGATGCCACTCATATGTGTCATTGTGTTTTTTATAAACTCCAGATACTGTTGGCAAGGAGAATACCTAAAAGGCAAAAGTAATTTTCAGTCACAATGTGCCAGGCAATATGCTAAGATCTTTATGTAATCCCTTAAAATAGTATATGTTATTTTATTAGGCTACACAAGCACAAGTAAAGTGTTTCCTTTGCTTTTCTTCTTTCAGTTTTTCTGTTAGCTTGATATTTGTCAAAAAACAAAGGGGCATTTAGTGGTCTTCATATGCTTAAAAACAAGTGATGGCCATTCTTTAGGAATAATAAAGAACTCAGGTTAACTCAAGCATTAGTATTTTTGTTAAAGAGAAATCCAAGGAACTTTGATAGTGAAGAAATGTAGTATCAAATCATCCACTGAAAATTCCCCTAACATTTGCAGAGATGCTTTATATTTTCTGCAGCTTTATGAAGAGCCAGAAAGCAGGAAACACTTTGAAGTCACCTTGCCCTCTTATAAAGTCATCTTACTTTCTTTGTTAAGTGGTTGCTTCAAAAACAACAGAAACAACAAATTCAACATGAATTCCATTTAGTTTTGAAAAATTGTGTTTGTATCAAGGGCTTGGTTTGAGAATGTTGCTAGTGCTCTGCATCTGTCTGTTTTCTAAGGATCCAGAGGGGACCAGATGGAATGGTGGCAAGTAGCACCGTTGGTCTGCCCTGTCACTAACTCTGTTTTCTATCTTGTCCTTTCTCAAACTCCAAGAGAAAGAGAAGTGTTTTGTTCACTGTTAAGAGTAGTATTTTCTGTGGAGCAGGAGATGCTGATTGCCAGTGAAGGTCTTGGGAGTGAGGGTATTGGAGGCTCTGGGAGCAAGTTGGAAGACAATGCTCCCATCTCCATGGCAATCTCTGGTTGCTGACTGCACTCCCATCTGCTGCTCCTGCTGCTAAGTCGCTTTAGTCATGTCCAACTGTGTGCAACCCCATAGATGGCGGCCCACTAGGCTCCTCTGTCCCTGGGATTCTCCAGGCAAGAATACTGGAGTGGGTTGCCATTTCCTTCTCCAATGCATGCATGCTAAGTCGCTTCAGTTATGTCTGATTCTGTGTGACCATATGGACAGCAGCCCTCCAGGCTCCTCTGTTCACAGGATTCTCCAAGCAAGAATACTGGAGTGGGTTGCCATTTTCTTCTCCCACACTCCCATCTACATGGTCACAAAAACTTCTTAAACTCTTTCTGTCCTCTGTCCTCTCCCCTTCTGCTAGTCCAGGGGAGGAACAAAAGCTTAACTCTTACCTTATATTTTCTTAAATTTCTGAATTCTTATTGTTTCCTGAGACCTAGGATTTTAAATCTCAAATACCAAAAATCTGCCTTACCCTTATGCTGTTGCATCCCTCTCCTTGAGGCAGACTATCTGACTGATGAGCAAAAGGATATAGGAAAATCATATCTGTCAATATTTCTGTTAACCTTAAACATTTCTTCATGCCCCAGTTCCCTGGCTCTCCTGTCCCATTCTCCTTACTTGCTTTCCTTCCAAACTCTGTAAGAAAATCATCATTGGCCAAAGGAGATTCATAAATGATCTTACTTTCAGAATTATTATTTGAGGGCTGTGGAACAGAGGTAGCTTTACTTAACATGTTTTCTAGGCCTCTCGTGTCCATTGTTCGTCTCTTCTTGGTCATTCCTCATCTCAAAGTCAAAAACTTAGTCTTTGGGGATAAATAGAGCTGACATTAAATCCTGGCTCTGCAAGATAGATAAGATCTCATGCTCACTTTCAACATCTATCAAGTGGGGATATCAATACCTATTTGATAGATTTATAATTAGGGTTCAATAAAATATATTTATAGTGCCTAGCATAGTGTAGGCGATCCATACCTTCTCGCTTCTGACTTCCTGCCTCTTCTGTTCTCTTTCTAAATAGGTATCATTGCTCAAATATTATAATTAACAATAATAAAGAAATAAAAATAGAATCAACTATATCATCCCATAATCTCATAATCATTTTATTATTTTCATTTTCCAAGTTTCATTTCTGTCTAGCCCTGAAGGATCTCTGTAGTCTTTGGTGAAAAAGGTATATTATCTGAATGAACTTTCACATTAAAGAATTCAGTAGTCTTTCAGAGTGGCTGGAAGAATTTTCCCTATTTTCATTTTTAAGTCTCAAGATCTGAGCACTTGGTGTAGGGCCATTAAGTTGAAGATGAGTAGAGAGAGAAGAAGAGGAAGAAAGATGAAATGAGGTGATGGAGATAAGGAGAAGAGAATCGTAAGGATAAAGGTATGAAGGTTATGGATTGTCCTGTAAAATAAAATGGATTAACCATCATCTCCAAGATAACTTTCTCCTTTTCTTATCCTCTGTACTAAGATAAATTTTCTTTTCAGCTTATGATTATGGATTAATTTATGACTTTCCTTAATTGTCTGAGCAATGCAGGGTTAATGTCCTGGTAAGGACAAGTTCTCTTTTACTTTATGAGAGCAATCACTTAATGAAAATTAGGCTATTACTTTTTATTTCCCTCTCCTTGCCAATGCTTGATACCACAGAACACTTCTGCAAAATTTCCTCCCCTTGTGCTGTTAGGGAATAGATTTCTATTTGGCTTTGACACTTTGAATATTTCCTGATCGTTGATAACAAGATTGAACTCCAGAAATGTCATCTGATACATCAGGGTAGAACAGTTTATCTTCCCAGGGCTGTGAAGGTTCTTTGTTGAGTGACTGTTGATTCTAGGGAAGCTACTACTAAGAGGGAATTTGGTAACAGAAGAGACCCAAGAGGTGTAGCATCCCCTTTTGTTTCCTAGAGCATTAAACTAGGGCTGGGAGAAACATAGTGTTGCCACAAAGTAATTTATGGGGCTGTAGATGGGCCTGAGGTTGGCACTAGCTGTGTGAAAGCAAATACTTCCTCTTAATATTAGTTTTCTCATCTGTGAAACAGATAAATATACCTATGTTGTTGGGTTCTGTCACTTGTGATTGATTTTTACAAACATTCACTGGATTCTATTCCCCATTACACATTTTACCAGTTTTCAGTGAATGTATAGTAAGATTGGCCTTACCAGAAGCAGACCCTGAGACAAGATTTACATGAAAGTGATTTGTAAAGGAATACTTCTGGAAGAAACCTATAGAGTGGTGGAACTACCAAAGGGGCAGGACCCAAGCAAGGTGTGATTTCAGAGAGTAGTTTCTGCCTGAAACCACAGGGTAACCCAGAGCCTAAGTCATACCCCAGTGTTTCTTCCAACTCATGGCTACAAGAGCATACTCTAGCACTAATCAGTCAGTGACTAAGGACTGTCTCATGGATAAAGGGTGAACGTAAACTCCAGACCCTTCCAGGTCTGTGTCAGCAAGATGGTTCCACTTGCTTATGACTAGTCTTCCAAGAAGGGTAGCACAAAGAAGGGGAACTTGGAAGCGATCGAGGAAATTTCCCCAAAGGAAATGATGTCTACTTGATCACTGGGGGGATTGGGTCTTCTAGGAAGTGGGTCTATGTATGTGTGGTTCAGAACCAGGAGACTGTGGATTATATGAGGGACTGAAAGAAATCCAGTCTTGGCTGCAATGCACAGTGGATGGTGGGAAAGTAGAGGTGTGGAGAAACGATGCCATGGCAGTGAGCAGGGCTCTGATAGTATAGAGCTTGTAGGAGTTGGGTCAGAATGAGAAGAGTTATTGCAAGTTTTATGATCAGCGTCTAGTAGATACTCTATAAATAATAACTAATGTGAGAAATTACTTTATGGTATAAGTAGTAATTATTGTGTTACAACTACTACCTGAAACTATTCTTATTCCCTTAAAACTATTAACTTGGGACCAAAATAAAGTCCTGGTGATGTTAGATTGTTTATTTATGTATTGTCTGTCTCTTTGATCACTCCATAAGTTCCACAAGGATAGGGACTTGTTTTATCCAAAATTTAGCATTATTTGTTTGTCAAGTAAAGAACCAAGTGTTTTTGAGCATCTGCTATGTGTAGACACTGTGTCTACACCATAAGGCATCCAAGGATGAACAAAACAGTCTCCATTCTCAGGAGCACATACATTTATTTACTCAATGGTTATTCATTGAACACATAGTAGTATGTACTTAAACCTTTCTGGGTTCTAGGAGTACAACTGTGAGCAAGTCACAGGGACATAAAGTCCCTGTCCTCATGGAACTTACCATGTGGCATCATTTTTCTCAACTCACTAGGCACAGTACTGTCCCATAGACAGCATATGAAAATTTGTGGAGATGTTTTAGGTTATCAAAATGCTGGTGGATGCTCTTGGCATTGGGTGAGAGAAGTTAGGTGTCCTATTATACAATGTGCAGGACAGGCCCACACAATGAATTGTCCTTTACCTCACACGATTTTCAAGCATCTTGAAGGACAACATAGATATAGATGAAAAAGCTCTTTTCATTAGTCTAGAACTCGATTTTTTTTACAAAAAATTAAATGTCTTACAGTATTTTATTATATATTTTTATTGTTGTAACAATTCATAACATAAAATTAACCATCTTAAGCACTTTTAAGTTTACAATTTGGTAATGTTAAGTATATTCACACTGTTGTGCAACACATTTCCAGAACTTTTTCATCTTGCAAAACTGAAACTCTACACCCATTAAAAAACCACTCCCCATTTCCTCTTCCCTGCCTCTTGGCAACTACCATTTTACTTTCTATTTCTATGAATTTGACTACTCTAGACAATTTATATAAGTAGAATCACATAATATTTATCTTTTTGTGATACTTTAATTCACTTAGCATAATGTCCTCAAGGTTATAGGGGTTATGAGTCATGGTTATATGTCCATCCATGTGATAGCATATGTCAGAATTTTCTTCCTCTTTAAGAATGAATAATATTTCATTGTGTGTATACACAACATTTTGTTTATCCATTTATTTGTTGATGGACACTTGCATTGCTTTCATACCTTGGTTATTAATAGTGCTGCTAGGAACATAGGTGTGCAAATATCTTTTTGAGAGCCTGCTCTCAATTATTTTGGATTTATGCCCAGAAGTGAAATGCTGGATTAAATAGTAACTATATTTTTAGTTTGATACTGATTTTTTTTCCTTCCAAAATACAATTGTAAATCAAGAACAGATTGCATTTCACTTTGTTTGTAATTTTACCAAGAGTTGTTCATCATTTAAGAAAAAAACGTGTCAGGAATTCCCTGGTGCTCCAGTGGTTAGGACTTTGTGTACTTTGTGTACTTCCGAAGAATTGATGCTTTTGAACTGTGGTGTTGGAGAAGACTCTTGAGAGGCCCTTGGACTGCAAGGAGATCCAACCAGTCCATCCTAAAGGAGATCAGTCCTGGGTGTTGGAAAGACTGATGTTAAAGCTGAAATTCCAATACTTTGGCCACTTATTTGAAAAGACCCTGATGGTGGGAAAGATTGAGGGCAGGAGGAGAAGGGGATGACAGAGGATGAGATGGTTAGATGGCATCACCGACTCGATGGACATTGGTTTGGGTAGACTCTGGCGGTTGGTAATGGACAGGGAGGCCTGGCGTGCTGTGGTTCATGGGGTCACAAAGAGTCGGATACGACTGAGTGACTGAACTGAACTGAACTGCAGGGGCCCAGGGTTCAATCCCTGGTTGGGAAACTAAGATCCCACAATCTGTTAGGTGTGGCTTTAAAAAAAAAGAAAAGAAAAATCATGTTACCAGTAGAGATACTGTTCATGGTATTTGAGTCAGCAGTTCAACAACCCTGGACTGGCATCAATGACTCAATGGACATGAGTTTGAGCAAGCTCTGGGAATTGGTGATGGACAGGGAAACTTGGCATGCTGAAGTCCATGGAGTTGGAAAGAGTTGGACACAACTGAGCGACTGAACTGAACTGAACTGAGATTGGTTTGTGTGTGGCAATCTATGTATAATACAACCTCAGACTTTTTGGTTGTGTTTTCTAGTATAGACATGCCCAGGCTTTTAGGTAATAAGATGCATTATTTTGTTATAAATTACTTTCCTTTTATTTCTCATTTATATTATACTATGCTTACTCTCGGTTTGGGGTTGCAAAGAGTTGGGCACGACTGAGTGACTGAACTGAACTGAACGGATGCTTACTCTATTATATTGATTTTGGAAATATATGTGTAACATATACAGAATCAACGAGCTTTCCTGGTGACTCAGCGGTAAAGAATTTTCCTGCCAAGTAGTAAATGTGGGTTCGATCCCTAGGTCAGGAAGATCCCTTGGAGAAGGTAATGGCAACCTGCTCCAGTATTCTTGCCTGAAAAACGGTAGCCTGGTGGGCTACAGTCTATGGGGTTGCAAAGAGTCAGACACTACTTAGCGACAAACAACAATAACAATATATATATCTATGAAATTTTTTTCGGGATGCTGAAGCTACAAAATATATTAAAAAGGAGTTATTGATTTTGAATAGTTTAAATGTTCTAACCTTTTGAAATAAACTCAATTCTAATGAGAAAACTTAAGATATGATGTTTATTATACAAATCAACAACAGAAACTTGAAAACTGTTCTAGTTTTGTAGGTCAGACTGGCAGAAGCTGACAGGTATTTTTATATACATCTAGAACATGGGCTTGGTAGGAATAATTAAGATTTATTCCCTTAGCAAATTTCATGGTTATATTTCCTTTTTACTTTATATTAGAATACAGCAGTTAACAATGCTGTGATACTTTGAGATGCATAGTAAAGTGACTCAGCCATACATATACATGTATCCTTTATTGTTGTCTATAATCACTACACTGTGCATTAGACTTCCAGGACTTATTTATCTATTGGTTGTAAATTTGTACTCTTAAAAATCATCTGTTCCTGCACACTTCAGCCCTTGGTAACCACCATTTTATCTTCTGTTTTCATACATTTGGGAATAGAGGTGCTAGCTAATGCTACAGTAGCAATCATATTGCAATAGGTGAATATATTAAATCATTGGGTTGTGCCCTTTAAACTTACACAATGTTATATGTCAAATATATTTCAATTAAAAAATAATAAAATTTTAAAAGTGGTGCATGTATATGCCTGCATCAAGTAAGCTCTTTCCCTAAATGTCTTCAGCTTCTGCAGCTTATCCAAGTGGATGAAGATGATGGATCTGTCTTCGTTTTATGCTTTCAAGCATCTGTCAGTAGTAATTTTTCTTGTTTCCTTTCTTGATTGGTTAATCACCTTTGAACTTTAATAAGAAGTGATCACCATTTTGGAAAATCACATGATGATAACTCCTTGTTGTATCTGAATCTTTAAAACAATGTCAGTATCAGTCTGCATGGTAGCATCATATTCATGGTGACTCTACCTATAGGTGCAAGCCCCTGACTGCTTCATCAGGTGTCCTAGAGCAGTCATCCCAGAGCATTCATATATTAAAACATGTACTATTTTATTATAAATTGCTTTCCTTTTATTTCTTTTTATATTAAAGTTAGGGCATTTTATTGATTTTTTGACTTTTTAAAAAAATCTATTTTTAATTAGAGTATAATTGCTTTACAATCTTGTGTTGGTTTCTGCTGTACAACGATGTGAATCAGTCATAAGTATATCTATATTCCCTCCCTCTTGAATCTCTCCCACCCTCCACCATCCCACCCCGCTAGGTTGTCACATAGTACCAGGTTGAGCTCCCTGTATTATACAGCAGCTTCCCACTAGCTATCTGTTTTACATGTGGTAATGATGACCTTTTTAAAATATTGAACTATGTATATATAGTTGATTTACAATGTTGTTAGTTTCAGGAATACAGCAAAGTGATTCAATTATATATATATGTATTTTTCATATTCTTTTCCATTATGGTTTATTACAGGATATTGAACATATACCCTGCACTATACAACAGGACCTTGTTGTTTATCTATTCTATATGTAATAGTTTGCATCTGCTAATCCCAAACTCCCCACCCATCTTTTCTCCACCCCTCCCCACCTCCAGCAACCACAAATCTGTCCATGTCTGTGAGTCTGTTTCTGTTTGATAGATAAGTTCATTTTTGTCATATTTTAGATTTCACATATAAGTGATATCATATGGTATTTTTCTGACTTACTTTGCTTAGTATGATAACTCTAAGTCTATCTATATTCCTGCAAATGGCATTATTTTATTCTTTTTTATGGCTGAGTGATATTCTCTTCTATATAAGTACAACATCTTTGTCCATTTGATGACATTATTTTATCATCTGGAAATCCTGAAGATGTTCTGACCTTCTGCTTTACCCCTACAAAAGCAGAAAACAAGTCAGGTCCTCCATGGCTCCAGAACTTCTAGGACATTTTATTGATTTTTAAAAATATGTGTGTAACAGGTTTATTATCCATTAATTTCATTTCAGGCTAGTAAAGGATGGTGCTAGAAAATATTTGTCATACAACGGAGATTTGGACCTTGTAGGTTTGAGAACCACAGGCTTCACAAACAAATAATTATACCAATATCTAATCAATTACATTGTGATAAATATTATACAGAAAAGCACAGAGTCACCTGATCTTACAGTCTGCCTAGGGATTCATGACATGAACCCTGAAGTAACGATTTCTGTAAGTACTCCAGTCAGCTACTTGCCATGTGACTAGCATCATATCAAAAAGAGTTTGTCACTTGTATAAAAAATGCTGGTGAAGAAAGAATGTGGCATCAATTTGGAGTACTAGGTAGGAGTCTGGCTGTAGCATTTAAAGTGACAGGGTCTAGATGAGTATGGCACTGTGGTGTGTGCAGGACTATGAAACGTGACTCCTGGGCTTGTGACCTACATGGAGAAAGATGACACCATGCCCTCAGAAAGACTTCATTGATTTATTCATTTAACAACTATTTATGAAGTTCCTTCTATGTGCCCAGTGCTTTAGGAGACACTACAGGGAGTAAAACAGAAAAGAATTTCTGTCTGTCTAAAGATTAGCTTTTTGTTAAGGAAGACTTGCCAGTAAACAAATAAACAAGTAAGTATATAGTATGTCAAATGGCTATAGAGTCTACAGAGAAAGATAAGGCAGCTTCAGTGGGATAAGGAGATTGGATTGAGGGGGCTAGTTTATATCTATATAGGGCTAGATAGGAATACCAGACCCCCTGACCTGCCTCCTGAGAAATCTGTATGCAGGTCAAGAAGCAACAGTTGGCACTGGACATGGAACAATAGACTGGGTCCAAATCAGAAAGGAGTATGTCAAGGTTGTATATTGTCACCCTGCTTATTTAACTTATATGCAGAGTACATCATGAGAAACGCCAGGCTGGATGAAGCACAAGCTGGAATCAAGATTGCCAGGAGAAATACCGATAACCTTAGATATGCAGATGACACCACCCTTATGGCAGAAAGCAAAGAAGAACTAAAGAGCCTCTTGATGAAAGTGAAAGAGGAGAGTGAAAAAGTTGACTTAAAACTCAACATTCAGAAAACTAAGATCATGGCATCTGGTTCCATCACTTCATGGCAAATAGATGCGGAAACAGTGAGAGACTTAATTTTTTTGGGCTCCAAAATCACTGCAGATGGTGATTGCAGCCATGAAATTAAAAGACATTTGCTCCTTGGAAGAAAAGTTATGACCAACCTAGACAGCATATTGAAAAGCAGAGACATTACTTTGCCAACAAAGGACCATCTAGTCAAAGTTATGGTTTTTCCAGTAGTCATGTATGGATGTGAGAGTTGGACTATAATGAAAGCTGAGCACCGAAGAATTGATGTTTTTGACCTGTGGTGTTGGAAATGACTCTTGAGAGTTCCTTGGACTGCAAGGAGATCCAACCAGTCCATCCTAAAGGAAATCAGTCCTGAATATTCATTGGAAGGACTGATGCTGAAGCTGAAACTCCAATACTTTGGTCACCTGATGCGAAGAACTGATTCATTGGAAAAGACCCTGATGCTGGAAAAGATTGAAGGCAGGAGGAGAAGGGGATGACAGAGGATGAGACGGTTGGATGACATCACT
The DNA here is from genome assembly GCF_019320065.1 of Cervus canadensis. Lineage (NCBI taxonomy): Eukaryota > Metazoa > Chordata > Mammalia > Artiodactyla > Cervidae > Cervus > Cervus canadensis. Next base: position 53,060,423 of record NC_057391.1, on the reverse strand, counting down.
GACTGGATGGACATGAGTTTGAGTAAGCTCTGGGAGTTAGTGATGGATAGGGAAGTCTGGCGTGCTGTAGTCCATGGGGTCGCAAAAAGTCAGACACGAATGAGTGACTGAATTGAACTGAGGGCTGGGTGATCAGCAAAGGCATCTTTGATAAGATAGTGAAAGTCGCTCAGTGGTGTCCGACTCTTTGTGACCCATGGACTATACTGTCCATGGAATTCTCCAGACAAGAATACTGGAGTGGGTAACATTTCCCTTCTTCAGGGGATCTTCCCAACCCAGGGATCAAACCTGGGTCTCCCACATTGTAGGCAGATTCTTTACCAGCTGAGCCACAAGGGAAGCACAAGAATAATGGAACTTTTCCAGCAAATCTTCCTGACCCAGGAGTTGAACCGGGTTCTCCTGCATTGCAGGCAGATTCTTTACCAAATGAGCTATCAGGGAATGGCATTGAGCAAAAATGTGAAAAAAAAAAATTGAAGAAAAAGAAACTTCACACACAAAGCAGGAGCAGGCCAGGCCATGGGACTTTCATAGAACTTTCCTGTCAGTCTCCCCCAACCCAGTGCCTTTCTTCCTGTTACTCTCTGGTTCTGTCTGTAGCATCTCATTCCAGACAGAAACAACTGTCTTCATCCCTTGTTTCTGTTTTTCCACCATCAGTTCCTTCTTACACATAGTTGCTGCTCATCCCTGCCAGATGTTATCTGAAATTTGGTTTCAAATGTGTGCCTCCTCACAACCCTTTATGCAGCCTTAAAAGTAAAGTGTAGATTCTTGAGTATGGCATTCAAAGTCTTCCAAGATGAAGCCCTCACTAACCTTTTAAACTTTTTATGTTTGCCTTTAACAGAACCCCACCCCTTCCCCATCCTCTCAAGAGAAAGCAAACTCTTGTTGACTAAGTCTGACTGCTTTCCCATCTTAGCTAGTGGCCCTTTCCTTTTCTATTCCTTCTCTTTGGAACATTCATCCCCAAGATCCTCCTTCCAAAATCCTAGCCTTTAAGATGCCATCCATATCCAGGAAGACTTCCCTTCCCTTTAAGAATCTCTGTACATCTCTTTTCCATTTTATATTATGATTCGTTCCTTACTAGATTGTAAGTATGAGCCAAAATAAGCTAATGGAGGGAGTAGCAGGGGAACAAACTCAACTGTAATTGGAGGCCATGCAGATAATCCTAAAGGAGTGTCCTAGTGTGTGTGAATACAGGACAAGAGAGAGGGGTGGAGCCTGTGGAAAACTGGAAAGTTCATGCCCTATCTAGAGTTACTCATATCCCTATTTATTCTTTTTTTTATTTTTAAATTTATTATTATTTTCTAAAGAAACATCATGACCACTAAACAAAGCTTGTTTGCTTAGTCTCTGGACCATATATCTAATCTTGAATAAGAAAAATGGAATCATATTGCTTGATTTTTGTTTCTTCATTGGTATTTTGGTCATGATATTACCCTCAAAGCATTGATGAGTTATATAAAGTGCTTGGCAAATAGTAGTTGTTTAAATACAGTCTTCCTTGATATCCTTTGTGATGTCAAGCATAGATGCTAGGCACCTAGTCGTTCTTGACAACTGTTTGCTGAATAGATTGCGTTATAGAAGCTCATAGAGGTCCAGAGACGATGGAGAAGATGTTCCAGTTGTAACTGATGAGAGCATTGAGAGGGAAAACTGGGGCAAGAGGTGTCAGGAGAGCCCTCATGAAGGTGGTCAGGCTGGTACTAGGCTCCAAAAGTGAGTAGGGTTAAATGAGGGAGGGAAGGAGGAACAGCATGAACAAAGGCTGAGATGAGTGAGTAAGGGGGAAACCAATCCTGGTGCCTTTGATGAGCAGTTTATTGAAAACATTATTTCTGCTGGTATGTAGGGTTGGATTAAACCAATTAACAGAATCCCTTTGTCTTTAGCCTGAGAACCAGGTACGCTCCCTTGGGGCATTCAGTCATGAGATCCATTGTGAACCCAAGCTTTTGCCCTGTGGTGTGTGTGGTATTTATCTATCAGCATATAGGCTATTTCCTTAAGTAGCATTTGATGAAGTTGGTATTTTCCAGGCTTTCTGGTATAAGAACACAGTTGGGAGAGTAATGAGTCATTATTATTGAACACCTATGTAATTAATCTAGGAAAATCACATACTGATGTACTATATTCACTGAGCAGAGTGAATAGTGAGAGTCTCCTGTCCTAGGGGAGCTCAGACTTCTTTCAAAGCATTTTTAAAATGCAGATTTCTTTTGCCTAGATCTGTATTGCTCATTTTTCTTCTGTCTGCTTTTCTACCTCAGCTGAGAACGATGTTCTTTTCAGTCCAACAAAGAAATAGACATTTAATGATGTTAGGCAAGAGGGTAATTGCATATGTACATGAATGTGTTTGTGTATATATATTTATATATATTTGTATAGTGTATTTGTTTATATATACATACACACACGTGTTTGTGTGTATTTCCTATGAAAAGTGAAGTGGAAAACAAACACATATTTTTTTCAGACAAATCAAGGAATTTGACACATTCATCCAAGAGTATATGCATACATATCCCTGTATGTGTGTAGGTGTATATAGGTCTCCTGCATTGCAGGCAGATTCTTTACCGTCTGAGCCACCAGGGAAGCCCCATATTTATATATACATATATGTAAATGTGTATAAATTTTCTGATGACTTTAATGCTCTAGGATAATTTCTTAGTTTATGATAATGTTGCAGGTTTAAAGTGTGCCAGGAAGAACCACAAACTTTGTGACATGCTTATCTCACTTAGTTCTCATAGCAATACTGTGAGGTTGGTGCTAGTCTTTAGCTCATTGTGCTCACTTTGGCAGCACATACACTACTCTTTAGCTCATTTTACAGGCGAAGAAACTGAAATACAGCAAAATTAGCAAAGTTAGTAAGTGACTATAGTTTGCCTCCAGAGCACATACTTTAAAAAAATATATATTTATTTTTAGTTGAAGGGTGATTACAATATTGTATTGGCTCCCGCCATGCATCAACCTGGATCAGCCATAGTTATACACACACCCCCTTGCTCCTGAGTCTCCTGTCCACCTCCCACCCCATCTCACCGCTCTGGGTTGTCACAGAGCCCTGGTTTGAGTTCCCTGAGCCATACAGCAGATTCCCACTGGCTATCTATCTTACAGATGTTAGCATATATGTTTCCATGCTACGCTCTTCATTCATCCCACTCTCTCCTTCCTAACCCTCCTCCTTGTGTTCCCTATGTCTGCATCTCCATTCAGTTCAGTTCAGTTGCTCAATCGTGTCTGACTCTTTTCGACCCTATGGACTGCAGCACGCCGGACTTCCCTGTCCATCACCAGCTCCCAGAGCTTGCTCAAACTCAAGTCCATCGAGTCGGTGATGCCATCTAATCATCTCATCCTCTGTCATCCTCTTCTCCTCCTGCTTTCAATCTTTTCCAGCATCAGGGTCTTTTCCAATGAGTCAGTTCTTCAGCATCCCCATTGCTGTCCTGCAAATAGGTTCGTCAGTACCATATTTTTAGATTCCATATCAGAGCATATACTTTTAACTCAATCCTTTAGTTTTATGAAAAAATACTTGGCGAAATGAGGCTAAGAATTATATTAATTCTCAATGAAGTATGTGTACTATATCTGTCTACATGAAGTGAAGCCAAAATCTAAGGCAGTTTTAGTTGCTAATTCAAGTGCTTGAAAATATTCATCTTGAATAATTAGAACATGAAGGCTGATGTTAACAAGTGAACCTGGATGCTTTTGATTTTAAAAAGAATTCTTAAACTGTTTTTCAAATGTCTTATTAAAAATGCATCCTAAATTTTTCAAAAAGACCAATAATCTGAGCAAGAAAAAAGTCTATGGGTTTTTACCTAAAAGCTGAAAAATATTATAAAGGAAAAACAAAAACAGCATATAAAATATTTAAAACTGTAGAGCACATGGCTATTGTAGTATTGGTTTACATAGATGGATAGAAAGATTTTAGGATAGCTCACATTTGTTGAAGAGTAACATCAGCAATATACTATAAAAACAATGGGCCAGCCTATCTTTTGAAAAAGTTTCAGATGAGACTTGAAATGCTCAATTACATAAATTGCAATTTTTTTTGTTACATGACAAAGCTTACTGAGTTAAAACCAGTTGGTGATGATATTAGCTTACCATCTGAAATCTTTCTGATACATAAATTTTTATACCCTTATACTCCAAATGGTATTTTATAGATATTTCCATTTATATTGAAACCTCTTTAAAATAGTTTCTATGAAATAATATTAGGACAGATACTGTTTTGACTGAATTTTCAAGGCATCTCTTTTAAAAGTCTCACTTATTTAAAATTAAATATTAGCAATGATACAACCATTTATGTCTATAGTCTAATGTTGTATCATTGCTAATATTTAATTTTTTAAAAAATCTTTCAGAATAGCATATGAACTTGACAGATGGTTTTTGTCCAAACACTTAGCATACTTGTTGGATTCTATGACACCATTCACGGTGTTTGTCACTCACAGATATCATCTATCACTCAGAAAAATTCCATTGTGGAAAATCAAACTTGAAAAGCATTTTTTCAAAAGTTTCACTTCAGTATAAAGCCAAACATATTGTTCTGTGTTAAGTTGTATAACAGTACAGCTTAAAGTAGATTGTGAAAGTATGAAAATACAAACTAAGGAAAGATAAGCAGTAATTTCTACAAGTTTTTTCCTTTGGCACACCTATTGCTAGGAAATGTTTTCTCATCCCAGTGATGATTTGTGATTACATTATCTCCTGCAAATTTTGCTCCCCTAGAAAATGTCTGGACATTGCAGTTCTGCTTTTTTTACTTTGATTCCAGAGCAGCCATCTCCTCTTGCAGAAATAGTTTGAAGCCAGGACTATTTTCTTTTCTGTAGTCATGAAAAATATTTTTTGAGTCTTCAGATTTCTTTTACAGACTGAATAAAAGTGGACAGTGAAAATGTTCACCACTTCTAAACAAAAGATAAGCCATAATTGCCAGAAAGTAGATTTCTCCCATTACACGTCAAGATCTATTGAGTTTGTTCAAGAAGTAATTGGAAAAAAAAATACAGTGACACCTTCATCAGGACAGACTCAAGTGCTTGTGTTGCGAGTCGGGTGTTATATAATGTTATAGACTTTATTTCCACTGACATTCCTCATTCTTAGTTAGCAAAATACAATGCTATGTTAGCAACCCTATCACCATAATTAAAATGCATACACTACCTTTCCATAAGATTCTAAGGAACATTTTAACAACAATTAAGTGAAAAAATGACACCTGGTCTGGGAAACACCTCATTACCATAACTGTAAGCTAGTCTGTTTCATTCATGAACTAGCCAGAAGCAACAACAAAAGCAGAGCCTTTGAGATCTAAATTCGGAGTCCCCCTTCCACCCCATAGTGAAACTGATCTTCAACAGTAAATTCTTCCCACACTGTCCTCCTTAGTGTTATTAAGCAAAACACTCCTTAAACTGCAATGTGACATCACTGAAAGGAGAAGATCCTTTTGGAGTTAGGAAAGTCTTATTTGGGCAAGGTTTTAGGATGAACTAGCCTTCTCTGTCAGCAGCAGAGTGAAATTGTTGGGCTTTGATGTTGGAAAGTACTTGAGTTGAGTGTCAGCTTTGTCTTGGCCAGGTTGCTCTCTGCCTTGCACTTTTCCTTGTCAATGAAATGGGGCTCATAAGGCCTCCTTCATAGGCTTGTTGCAATGTCTGCTGAGATATTCCATGACAAGTGCTGGCCACATAGCATCATCAACACACACTTGTTTGAGAACTACCTGTATAGGATGTCAGGATCACACACAGTTGAGGAAAACACTGACTTTGTTCTTGCCACCAGGGCAGCTTGTTTACTGACAAGCTGTATCTTGAGTTCCTGCAGTCTTTTATCATGCATCAGTATTGCAGCAAGGACTTTCCTGATGGCTCAGTGGTAAAGAATCCACCTGCCAATGCCTGAGACCTGGGTTTAATTCCTGGGTCAGGAAGATCCCTGGAGAAAGAAATGACAACCCAGTATTCTTGCCTGGGAAATCCCACGGACAAGGGGCCTGGTGGGCTACAGTCACAATGAGTTAGACATGATTTAGCAACTGAGTATGCTCCCACATTGCAGCAAAGCATCATGTGAGCCAGTAGAAAGGCAGCCAAATGGGAGAATTCATCTTAGCAACTAAGTCACAAGGTAACCTGGCAGCACTCCATGCTTTTCCAGGGCATCCAATTCTTTTACCAAGTATGGATTAGGTGACTACTATGCACCAGTGTCCCAGACAGGAGCTAGATGAGAGTGGGGGCTATAGATGTGGCTAAGATGTGATGTGTGTTGTCCCCAGGAAAATGGAAGAGACAGTTATGTGAACAACTAATGACAATCTGGTGTGACAGAAATGGTCATTAAGCTACGTGTTATGTGCTGAAGGTACAGGCTCTGTCTTGGCATAGAAGACTTCATAAAAGGGTCAATATTTGATTTGGTCCTAAAGGATGAGCAGAGTTTAAAGAGAAAGGATTTGGATATCTTCCTGTATATATGATATATTTAAAAATTAACATTTTTGTTACAGTTTTTCAAACTGGCAATGAGTTGCAGAAGCATCTTGTGCTGTTCTGTGCTGTGCTCAGTCGCTCAGTCGTGTCCGACTCTTTGTGACCCCATAGACTGTAACCCGCCAGGCTCCACTGCCCACGGGGACTCTCCAGGCCAGAATACTGGAGTGGGTAGTCTTTCCCTTCCCCAGGGGATCTTCCCAACCCAGGGATCGAACCCAGGTCTCCTGCATTGCAGGAGGATTCTTTACCATCTGAGCCACCAGGGAAGGCCCAGAAGCATCTTATTTTATTTATTATTTATTTATTATCTTATTTATTTGTTGCTTTGGCTGGAGATGTGCACATAATAGCTGAGAGTAATCAAACTATGCGTATTTGAGTATTGGATTAATACCTGAAGGTTTGTGCTTTTGCTGTATAAAACAGTGAGCCTGTGTATGTTTGTATCCATTTGACATCGGCAACAACAAAACATCAAAGACAGTTTCCTTTATGTGAAACCTTGGTAACAAACGCAAGTGGTGCTGAAATATTCAGAAGTATTGAGTAACTTTTTTTGAATCTCATGGTTTATCTTGGAACAGCTGACTGTGTTGACATTTACGCTAATGGTGCAAAGCAATGGTGGGTAAAACCCCAGGTGTCTTTCCACACATGAAAGCAGTGCCACCCACGTGTCCTGCTAGTCATTGTAATCCCTAACATGCATTTGCAATTTTCAAAAAGCCAGAGTCACTTCAAACTGTCTTTGGCAAAGTTGTACAATTACGAATTTTATTAATCTTAACCCTTGAATGCATATCTTCATAGTACTCTGTATGATATAATTAGAAGTATGCGTAAAACCCTTTGACTTCATTCTCAAGTATGACCATTGCCTCAAGGAAAAGCACTCACATGCAGAGCTGAGTTGGGAACTCATCTAGGCACCTCTTTATGAAACATTGTTTTTACTTGAAAGAATGACTAGGTAGACAAACTATGAGGATTCATGCTTCAGGGTTTGGCAGACATTTTCTCTAAAATGAGTGAAGTGGACTTGTCACATCAAGGAAGAGTGTAACAAAAGTTGTCCTTCACTTTGCTTTGGCAATGTTAATAATTTACCTTATTATGTCATGTGCAACAGAACATTTTTAATGATATTATGGTACAAGGTGTGGTGTCATTTAGAGACCCATCTTTCAGAGTTTAGAAGTAAAGGAATTGAATGTTTCAAATGTAGATGTGTTAAGCCGATAGCATTTGTCACCAACGAGATAAAATTCAAAATTTCAAGCACAGATTAAAATTTTGAAAAGTTTAGGTGGCCACAAGCTTGAGGACTTCCCAGTCCTTACAGTCTAGTAAGAAATGTGATTTATTTAAAAGTCTAACTTACTGAGGCATAATTTACATACAGCAAAATTGATCCATTTAGGTATATAGTTCTGTATGTACATTTTGAGAAATATAAAATCATGTTTTTTATTACCACAAGTAGAATATAAAATATTTCCAACAGTCCAAAAAGTCTCCAGGTATTCCTTTATAGTCAATTCTCTCCTTAATCCTGATCTAATTTTTGTCCTTATAGTTTTGCCTTTTCCAGAATATCATACAATACATAGCCTTTTGTGTCTGACTTCATTTACTTAATATAATGTTTTTGAGATAATTGTGATTTTTGATATCATAAATAATATGTGTCAGCATTTGATTTGTATATCTCACTGAAGCAATATTTTCCAAATGATCAGTCATGCAGAGGTAACACACCTACTCCAGATGCAAGATAAATTCATGGATTTTAATGTACTGAGTATGAAAACTTCATTGATAAGTTTTCAGATCCCATACTCCACTGTTACTTGTTCAGTATAGTATCAGAAAATAGTGTTCCAAATCATCTGAAAATGCTATTCAAATATTCTACTCTTCAACTGCATTCATATCTATGTGAGAGCATTTATTCTTTATATCCTTCAACCAGAATAACAGAATCACCCAGACTGAATGCAGAAGCTGATGTGAGAATCCAACTGTTTGCTACTAAGCCAGACAATAAGGAGGTTTGCAAAATTGTGAAACAATGCCATATGCCTTGCTGATTTTTTTATTTTGGAAAATATTTATTTTTATAGACATGCCATTTATATTCATATGTAATAAGGTCATCATTGTTGTTTCAAATGAATTGATAAATATTTTTACATTTTCTTCCTTTCTAGTAAGTTAATATCAAGAGATATAAAACATATAAACAAATGACATTTGGGTCCTTGATGATTTTCAAGAGAGTAAAAAGGTCCTGAGACTAGGAAGTTTGAGAGTTGCTGAATTAGATGGACTGACAGGTGCCATTGGAGAATGAAAACAGCTGGAGAGGGTAGCAATAAGGAAGCAAATCTTACGTCTGATTTGTTGGTTAATAGAAGATCTAAATATATGGTTGTAGAATAAACAGAAGTCAGATTAGAAGCCAATGTAGTCAGGCTAATCAGTTCAAGAGAATGAAATATCTGAGATGAATAGATTTATTTTACCAAGAACCTATCATCCTGGCTCAGATGAGCGTCTGGGTTGGTCCAGCTGCTAACATAGTTACTCTGGAAGAGACTGGGTGTGAGCTGATGGTTATTGCTGACAGTTGGGTTGAGAGTCTAAGCATACCCTTCAGATAAAACAAAATGTCAAATGCTAACAAAGCAGCAGAGCTCAGACTCTGTGGCAGAAATGGCCAGATTTAGGGAGTCACCTGGAAAGGAAGGAAGGAATTTGTGTCACAGAAACACCAGAATGACTTGGCCAACTAATGCTAGAACCAGCACATCTGGATTTGATCTGGGTCAGATGGAAGCTTCCTCTGATGTTGATATGTTTCCTGGGTAAGGTCGTACAATGACAGAATCTCAGTGGGATCCCATGGGGAGTGGAGAGATGGTATATAGAGGTTGTGGTGGTGCTGTTATGGGAGAGAGAGAGCAGTGTTAGTTAGAACTTTTCCCCCTCGTATTTCCCTTCTCACTATACCTTTGATCTGACTCTAGTGATTAAGTTTACTCAGGAATCATATTTGGTTGAGGTGGGAGGTGGCAGGATGGGACTGGATAGAGTGTCTCAGCAAAAATGAGCTGATCTGTGTTCTATGTTCTAGCTTCCTGACTTGCTCACACACTATGCACTTATTGTTCCGTTATTATCCAAAGAGACATCTGATTTATTCTGATGCAGAGAATTTAAAGATGTATGCTCAGTGCCGCTGTCAAAATCACATTGACTTCTTTTTGTCTTAAAAATGCAATAGATTTCCTCCAGATCTGGTAAAGTCAGAGGTTTTTAATGTGCTTGTTAAAATAAAGGGTTAGCTTTAAAAAGACAAAGCACAGGTTAACCTAGATTCTTTATTAATATTGTATTTGTGGTGACAGTACATTGCACATAATTCTATAGGAATTCTATTCTAATTTAGTAATAATTCATGTCCATGTATTCAGTATGACAGCATCATTAATTATGTCTCAATGAGTATGGAAAACATATACACTGTTTAATGCTAAGCATTATTAGAAGTTAAATCATATTTTTTCATGATGCATATAATAAGTAGTAGGCTTAACACATCATCTTTAAACCCAGGGAGTATCTTAATCTGACATTTTTGCTCTTGCAATTCGTGTTGTTAAATATAAAACAATATTTACTATAGGAAATACAAAGTATAGAATCTGTCCAGGAGAATTTAGCCTTCTTAGCAGGAGCATGATTATTTGGTTAACTTCTGCTGTCTGCTTCCTGCCTACACAGTGTGATCTTTTCCCTCCTCCTTCTTCCTAATATCCTGTGAAGGTGCCAATTACCCTGCTGCTTATCAGTTGAAAACTATGCCTGGTGCAAAGGGAACATCAATTATTTGTGAGCTGAGAGCTAAGCGGGCTAGAATCATAATAAAGGAAGCTGGAGCTTCTAGCTAATAGAATATATCAAAAGGTGATGTGTAGACCAAAGTGAGCACATTTTAGAAGTCTAGGCCTCAAAGATAAAATTAGGCCAGATTTCCATACCTTAATGCTGTAAGTTACATAAGAGTGAAGAATGTGCTAATGTTAATGGAGAAAGCTAGTAGAGTATTTTCCTTTAATTAGCAGGGTTTTTTTAACACACACTGGATTTATTAATACTACTGACTTTTCCTTTCTGAATCTGGTATTGTATTTGTTTGCTTTGCTTCCAAATGGTAACCAAGCATCAGGGAAGCTAGAGTCCAGTCTCCTTAGACCCCTTAGAGATGTGTTTATAAACTTTCTGTGATTGTCATTGCCTTGTAGTTTCAAAAGAGGCAGTTAAAGAGATTGGGTGGATGTGGAAATGTCAATGATTAGTTAATTCTATGAATAGAGAGCTTCCAGCTGCCTAGAAAAGCTAACAAGTTTCTCTTTCCTGATATTCATATATGATAATCCAACCAGTCACTTAAACTGTCTAATATATGAATGCTCACACAAAATTACAAGAATTAGAATATTACTTTTAGAAATGAAGAAGATGGCTTTACAGGCAGAATGAAATTCTAAATTTGCCACTAACCCATTCTCACTAAGGTGGAAGAGGATTACCATTGATTTGTTTTTTAAATAAACTTTTATTTTAGAATAGTTTGTACATAAAAGTTGCAAAGATGGTACAGAGAGTGCCCATACCCACCCCCCCCACCCCCCCCACCCCACCCCCCACCCCCCGCAGCTGGCTCCCCTATTGTTAACATCTTATGTTACTGTGTAACATTTATCAAAACTAAGGAACTGATATTGATACATTATTACCTATTGGTTTTTAATTTCCTTTGAGTATTATTTATTATTGTAGGACACTGCTCCAATATTAGAAATTTCGTCAATGTTCACATATTATTATATTAATTTTTCAAAGTCAGTTACGTTTATACATGAGCTTATTGCTTTCCAAGTGGATTGCTCTGGATGGTGTTTTACCATTTAGACCCTGTGTCTAACTAAGTCTCTGTGCGTCTCTCAGCCCCTGAGACCTTTGGGGATGAAAGTCAGATGCACTGAGCGATGTTTTAGCTACAGTGCAAGGAGACTGCTGATCAGAAAAGGTGCTTTAAAAATCACCCCACTTAATTCACATACTTCACAGAGGAGGAAACAGAGGCCTGTCTAGGTGAGGTGACTCACCCAAGGTCACACGCCACTGGTGGCAGGGTCTGGACTGCAGCCCAGCCTCTTAACTCCTTCACATTTATGACCTCTGATAAAATCTTCACAGTGATGCTTTTATTTTATTTATTATTTATACTCTGCCTACTTAAAAAAAAAATTGGAACCAGTTGCCCTGTGATTTACTTTGCTTTGAATGCAGTATAGATCATTGTATCCTGCATGATTGAAGTGAATTTTTAAAAAGTAAATAATGCTCTCATCTATAATTATTTAATAAATAGTTCCTATAATATAATCACCATGCTATTGATGCCTTGCACATAGTAGGCACTCAACAAATACAGGTAAATGAACAAATGGATAATACTAACTTGGGATTGATGAACAAAAGAGTCACAGCACAAGCAGGTGAGTGCAGCATGGGTGAATGAGTGAAAAGAAATACGATTTTTAAAAATTTATTCTTGGCTCTGGAAAAGGCAGGGCTGGGTGAGATACTGTAGCGTGAATGACGATGATTTTGGCTTGTGACTCCTTTATGCAATTAGTTGAGCTGCAAAGGTGGGAGTCTGATATGGTGGAAAGTGTTCCAGGTCCCAGGTGTGAAACTGGGTAAGTTGTTTGGATTCTCTGAGCCTTAGGTCCCTCACTTGTCAGTATCTTGGGGCTGTTGCCACTGTTAAATGAGAGAGCAATCGGAAAGTACTTTTTAATCACTAAAATCTGGCATCAATGTTACTTTTTTTTTTTTTTTTGCAAGTTACCTCAGCAGAGTAAAAGTGTTAGAAAAATGAATATTGGGAATTAGAAAGGGAAATAAACAGATATCAAGACAGGTTTCATAACTCAATCATGTAACAGAAAAATCTGAGTCAAAAATGACTGATCGGAGAAGGGAGCTGATTGACTAGCAATTTCTGCCCTGCTCTGGGTCTGCCTCAGGTTTATCACTCTGTTACTAGGGAGAGAGGGAGAAACCTTGGTAAGCACGGAAGTGCTCTTCAGGTAAGCTGCGGTGTGTATTAATAGAAACCTTTTCCAATCAAAATACTCAGAGTGACTGTGCACTTCTAAGCCACAACTTCTGACTTCCTGACTTCCAGAGGTCATACAAAGCCAGGGCCAAATGAGAATGAACAGCAATTGCATAAAACAGCTGCCAGCCTATGATATCACAAATCACCCTATGAGATCTTCAGTCTGTTTAACTGCGACTGGGACTTGCTTCCTTCATTGGTGAGCAGCTCCAGGCAAGACTGAGAAGTATCCTTACTTTTGCCTTCCTGCTTTTAATATCCTTCAGCATACCCACATTTTAGACGTCTAGAGCCTCCGCATCAGAGCTGGTCTAGCCCAACAAACCACAGAAAAGATGATCTGATGTCCATCTCTTCTTCACTGTCCTTTTCATTCATTGTCCCCATCCTATTTAAACATGACTTGGCTGATAACCCATATTCATGGTCCAAACCATAAACACTCAACCCATGTCCAAAGTAAAGGAGGTTATGGACCACCATCTTGTGTTAGTAGGATCTTCAGATAATTGATCTGGGGGGAAAAAATCAGAGTTTGGTTTTAGACAGTAGGATATCCATGTGGATCTGTCCCTTAGATATAGACTGATGATAAGGAAAGAGGCTAGTGTAAGGGATGTAAATTTTGAGTTGATTTAGTAGAAGAGAGATTAGATTGATTGTGTGGCCCCAGAGGGTGGAATAGAGTGGTAACTTAAAGAAAAACATACTGCATAAGAGTTATGAGTTTATTCAGAATCTCACTGAGGCCTAAAAGCTAAGAGTCAGCCACTCAGCTCTGAGGAAACTGCTCTGAAAAGATAAGGGAGAGGCCAGTATTATTTAGCACATATTCCCCAGTGAGATTTGTGGCTAGAAAGTATGTGCAGTAAAGCATACATCTTGGTAAAGGATTGTTGCTGGTCACAAAGAACAAATACCCAAGTTGATGATTTTAGTGCTCTTCTACACATGGGAAGGGGCACTCATCTGGGTTCATTGAAATTCTTCCTGAGACATGCATCTAACTAAGAGCCTGTTTATTCAAAGCATGGAGTGCCTCATCCTATTTCTCATCCTGTTGTTCCTCTCAAGTTGCACTTTTGGTGGGCAACTACAATGGTTTATGACTTAACCCTTGTAGAATTGGGTAGTGAGCAACACTTTTGTTTCTCTTGTTCACAAGAGTATTATGGCAAGTCACAAAATCTTTGGCAGGGCAAGTAACATTCCCGCTTCCCTATTGGTCCCACAATTTAAAATTGATTTTTATTCAAAGACCTAAAAGGACTTACATTATGAGTTTTAAAATATCTCAACATTATTTTTCCTAAAGTGGATGAAAGGAAATATCCTTCTTGGCTAGCCACTTTTGCTTTTGCATATTCAGTTTTCCATTCAACAAACATTTACTGTGTGCTCACTATTTGCCAGACACTGTTCCAGGAAGTAGAGATAAAACAACAAACTGAGTAAAGTCAGTTACTTCATGAAACTTACACTTATTAGAGGAGACAGACAATCAACAGCCAGTAGAATAAAAGACTAAATATATTTCAAAAGGTATTAAGTGCCCTGGAGAACAATAAAGAGGTATAAGAGAACTAGGTGGGCTGGAAGTGGAGGTACTAGTTTTTTTACATAGGTATTCAGGAATGAACTCTCCTAAGGTGCTATTGTCTAGGGTCCTGAATGAAATTAAGAGTTATGACTGTATAGTCTCCTATCTTCCCTTAGTCAACGAACTGAGGGCATGTGTATCGGAGCTTATGCCAGTGAGATCTGAGATACAAAGTCTAAGCTCCAGCCCTTAATTGGTACCTAAACTATTCTGCTGCTCAGCATTGCTCCTTTTCTCCCCATTGGGGAAAGGTGGAGACCATTACTTTGCTCATTGCTCAGTTGGTAAAGAATATGTGTGTAGTGCAGGACACTGCACTAGGTTTGATTCCTAGATCAGGAAGATCCCCTGGAGAAGGAGATGGAAACCCACTCCAGTATTCTTGCCTGGAGAATCCCACGGACAGAGAGGCCTACCAGGCTATGGTCCATGGAGTTGCAAGAGTAGGAAACAACTTAGCAACTAAACCACTACCACCATTACTTTGCAGGCAACTAGAGATGGGATGAAGCTGCTGCTTCATTTTTAGGAAGAGAATAACATTTAGTAATGCTCTATTATTCTGTGACAGTTATGGAATAAGCGATTCCATAGAAGGTATATTCATTATTGCAAAATATTATTCCAAATAGCTTATCCGTTTAGTTCCTGAATTTAACTTAACAAATAATATAAAGCATTTGGAGTAAAGTCTTTAAGACCATATTGTAAATATATCAGACTGCAAAAACTGTTTGTTGGGCAATTTAATTTGTTTACACTAGTACTTCTTTACTGAAACATGAGTCAGCTTATACCACATAATAAAATATCAAAATATAAATCAGAAATGTAAAATTCAGGATGAAAATAATATAAATCTAAAATAGAAAGTTATGATTCAAGAAGAGATACTAGAATGAAATGGTCTCTAAGGCTCTAAGTCTGACCATTTGCTTCTAAACTTCCTGGTAGTCAAAGTGACAGAGAAAAAAGTCAGGTCCCTCATTTTTAATTTGCTAGAATAGGGAAAAAATTATACCACATCTCTAGAGAAATTAAAACCTTTCCTAGTGTTAGAGATAAGTTGAATATAATTTAAATCCTAAGTATTTAGTTTACTACTTTGATTGGCAGCTGTTTTTTTGAATAAATATTGAAATGTCTGTTTTTCATGAAATAAAGGGGACTCAGAGTGACATATTTTTGAATTCTTACATACTGACTTCCTTACCTTCTCTTTTCTCTCACTTTCAGTCTCTTGGCCCTAGTTTTGCTCTGGTGTCAGTGCCCATGCTTCTAAGAGAACATTCTCTTACTTGACTAATTTTTGACTTCTGATACGCTATGCATGGATAGCTTGATAATCATGCTTGCAGAGTGGTATTTAGAGTAATAAATAATAATGATAAAACAGCAGTATCATTTATGATATATAACAAGCAGTGTTCTAAACACTTGGCATGTATGATCTCATTTGATTCTGTTTACAATCTGATGAGGGAAAAAAATTACCATTTCTATGTTATAGATAGAACATCCAGGCTCAGAAGGGTCACCCAGCTTGCCTGCTGTCTCACATGTGTAGACGGGCTGAGAACCCAGGCATGCAGGGCTAGGATTTTAGAAACTCTCACAGTGGGATGACTTGATGTCACCTGATTGTATTCTTCAAAGCTCTTCCCCCACTGTGCACTTGATTCTTGCATTCTGGATGGTTTCAGTCCCCACACACAGACTCCTGATAAGTGAATTGTGTTACTGAACTGGTTAGTGCTTATGGCATAAAGGATTTCCCCTGGCAAAATAAAATGCTGTCTGAGGGGAACTGAATTTCTAAAACTTGGCCCTACCCCTCTGAATCACATCTGAATTCTAATCTCCAATCTTCTTTTTATTCACTAGATCACAGTTCCTTCAGCTATAAAACTTTAAGATTGTGGAGTCTTGTGCAAGTTGAAATGAGAAAGAAATACAAAAACACTTAAAGCACTTAAGTGCTTTTTCATTCTGGGTGAGGAATTACCATGTGTTCAATGCAGAGGCTTCTATAAATGGAACCTCATACTGTTCCAACTAACTAAATAATGCTATTTATTTTAAAATATTATTCTTGCCATTTCATATATTTTCTGTTACATAAAACAGCTTTTGTGTATTACTGTTTCTCAACCATGATTCTAGTTATCCTTTCTGTATGGTACTCTGTCTGCTCATGCAGAATTGATCAGCTGTTCAAGTGCATAACAGAATCCTCCTCCTAAATTTAGAAATTGGTAAATAAAACAGAGATAGGAGCCTCAGAGTCTGCAGTAGTACAGATGATTATCTTTTTGGCTTTTAAACAAACATAAATACTCTAAAACTTGCTCTTAGCATGTAACTTCATAATTAAATTAATGTAATAGCACTTTGTTCTTTTGTATCACATTTCAGTTGAAGATCTAGAAGGGATTTTAGCAAATGCAAGTATTTTTTCCTTGGTTCCTGTAGAAAAAGAAGCTCGCTTGATTATGCTTATATGATGGTCAGTCGCATCAAGACCATTAGGGTTGATGAGCTGGCCACAAATTACCATCACAGTCCAAATTTGCCTAGACTTAGCACAACAAATCTTTTTACACTTCCTGGGTCAATTCCAGTTTTTGTTTTTAACCTCATGTTAGCTATTACCTAAAAATAACCCATAGAATATACCAGTATATGGAGGTTAATCTTCATGCCTGCTTATTTAACTTATATGCAGAGTACATCATGCAAAATGCTGAGCTAGATGAAGCACAAGCTGAGATCAAGATTGCCAGGAGAAATATCAATTTTAGATATCAACTTTACTTACATATGCAGATGACACCACCCTTATGGCAGAAAGCAAAGAAGAACTAAAGAGCCTCTTGAAGAAAGTGAAAGAGGAGAGTGAAAAAGTTGACTTAAAACTCAACATTCAGAAAACTAAGATCGTGGCATCTAGTCCCATCACTTCATGGCAAATAGATGGAGATACAATGGAAACAACAAGGGACATTTTTTTTGGCGGGGGGGGGGGGGGCTCCAAATCACTGCAGATGGTGACTGCAGCCATGAAGCTAAAAGATGCTTCCTCCTTGGAAGAAAAGTTATCACCAATCTAGACAGCATATTAAAAAGCAGAGACATTACTCTGCCAACAAAGGACTGTCTAGTCAAAGCTATGGTTTTTCCAGTAGTCACGTATGGATGTGAGAGTTGAACTATAAAGAAACCTGAGTACCGAAGAGTTGATGCTTTTGAACTGCGGTGTTGGAGATGATTCTTGAGAGTCCCTTGGACTGCAAGGAGATCCAACCAGTCTATCCTAAAGGAAATCAGACCTGAATATTCATTGGAAGGACTGATGCTGAAGCTGAAACTCCAGTACTTTGGCCACCTGATACGAAGAACTGACTCATTTGAAAAGACCCTGATGCTGGGAAAGATTGAAGGCAGGAGGAGAAGGGGACAACAGAGGATGAGATGGTTGGATGGCATCACCAACTCAATGGACATGAGTTTGAGTAGGCTCCAGGAGTTGGTGATGGACAGGGAAGCCTGGCATGCTGCAGTCCATGGGGTTGCAAAGAGTTGGACACAACTGAGCGACTGAACTAAACTGAACTAACAAATGCCTGCTTTAAGGATTCGGACATGTCCATGAATATAGGATATGCTAGTAAAAAAAATTTCAAGTACTTAATCAGTAAAATGATAGAGAGGAAAGGAGGTGTATGGTGAAGAAAGAAGAGGGAAATGAGGAGGGGCAGGACTGCATGGGATCTGTCCTTAATATTTTTCTTAAACTTTTTATTTTCTATTGGGGTATAAGCAGTTAACAAACAATGTTATGATAGTTTCAGGTGAGCAGTGAAGGGACTCAGTCATACATATACATGTGTCCATTCTCCCCCAAACACCCCTCTTATCCTGGCTGCCACATAACATTGAGCAGAGTTCCATGTGCTGTACAGTAGGGCCAATTTTTATCCATTTTAAATATAGCAGTGTATAGATGTCCATCCCAAATTTCCAACTATCCCTTCCCCTCATCCTTCCCCATCTGGCAACCATAAGTTCATTCTCAGTCTCTTTCTGTTTTGTAAGTAGTTCATTTGAACCATTTCTTTGATCTACTGTCTGGTCTTTTTCTGTTGATGGGTGGGGCTATGTTCCCTCCCTGTAGTTTGGCCTCAGGACAAACAATGGAGGGATAATGGTGGTAATGGCTACCTCCTTCAAAAGGCCAGCACGTCACACCTCCCAGGACTGTTGTAGTCAGTGCCCCTGACCTCACAGCAGGCCACTGTTGACCTATGCCTCTGCCAGAGACTCCTGGACACTCACAGGCAAGTCTGGCTCAGTCTGTTTTGGAGTCATTGGTCCTTTCTTCTGGGTCCTGGTGTGTACAAGGGGTTGATTGTGCCCTCCAAGAGTCTCTGTTTCCCCAGTCCTGTGGAAGTTCTCTAATCAAATTAACACCTTTTAGAACTAACACCAAATAAAATGTCCTTTTCATCATAGGGGACTGGAATGCAAAAGTAGGAAATCAAGAGATACCTGGAGTAACAGACAAGTTTGGCCTTGGAGTACAAAATGAAGCAGGGCAAAGGCTAGCAGACTTTTGCCCAGAGAATGCAATGGTCATAGCAAACACCCTTTTCCAACAGCGCAAGAGACAACTCTACATATGGACATCACCAGATCGTCAATACCAAAATCAGATTGATTATATTCTTGCAACCAAAGATAGAGAAGCTCTATACAGTCAGCAGAAACAAGACCAGTTTGTTTGACTTGCCGAATTCAAACTTAAATTGAAGAAAGTAGGTAAAACCACTAGGCCATTCAGGTATGACTAAGGTACTGGGTGAGTATCAGAATCACCAGAGGAGCTAATAAGATTACAGAGGGATGGATGTGAGAGTTGGACTGTGAAGAAAGCTGAGCACTGATGAATTGATGCGTTTGAACTGTGGTGTTGGAGAAGACTCTTGAGAGGCCCTTGGACTGCAGGGTGATCCAACCAGTCCATCCTAAAGGAGATCAGTCCTGGGTGTTCATTGGAAGGACTGATGCTGAAGCTGAAACTCCAAAACTTTGGCCACCTCATGCAAAGAGTTGACTCATTGGAAAAGACCCTGATGCTGGGAGGGATTTGGGGCAGGAGGAGAAGGGGACGACAGAGGATGAGATGACTGGATGGCATCACCGACTCGATCTACTTGAGTTTGGGTAAACTCTGGGAGTTGGTGATGGACAGGGAGGCCTGGTGTGCTGCAATTCACGGGGTCACAAAGAGTTGGACACGACCGAGCGACTGAACTGAACTGAACTGAGGATCACTCAAATAGAATAGGGTCTGGGATTTTGTTTTTTTACCCACTTCCCCAGGTGACTCTGATGCTAACCAAAGCTTTAAAGCCATTGCCCCAGAGAAACTCATGCAAGAATGCGACCAACCCAAAAGGGAGATGGAGAAGGGGTAGTGAGAGGAGGAGGAGAGCCAAGAGCCTTTGCAAGAATCTGGGGAGGGTGTGCTGAAGGTGCTGAAAGAGAAACCCTGCAGAGCAACTATAGTGAATGGAACTTCAGGATGATGGGCCAAGGGCCCGAGTGTTCTGCTCTGTTTGCAACAAGTTTAAGTGCCTCTTTGAGAGATGTCACTAAAGGTTTAATTTCCTTTTTGCTGTTTTGGGGGTGATATTGGGTTTGTGTTTCTTTTTAATAAGACAACAAACTGATAATGCAGATGAGATGTGTTATGTACTGGATGTTTGTGTCCCCCAAATTCACACGTTGGAGCCCTTATCCTCCATGTGGCTGTATTTGGAGATGGAGGTCTCTAAGGAAGCAATTAAAGTTAAAAGAGGTCACAGGAATAAGGCCCTGATCTGATAAGATTAAGGATTAATGTCCTTATAAATGGCAACCCACTCTAGTACCCTTGTCTGGAAAATCCCATGGGAGGAGCCTGGTAGGCTACAGTCCATGGGGTTGCAAAGAGTCGGACATGACTGAGCAACTTTACTTTAAGAGAGAACTTACTTTCTCTCTCCCTGTGTGCACACATAAGGAAAGACCCTGTAAGGACATGGAGAAGGCAGCTACCTACAAACCAGGAAGAAAGTTCTTACCAGAAATGAAATTTGCCAGCACCTTGATCATATAACTTCTAATTTCCAGAAATTTGTGTAAATATCTGTTGTTTTAGCCACGTGGTTAATGGTATGTCTTTATGACATCTCAGTAAGAGTAATACAAAGTACACAGCTTTTGGGGGGTTACATGAAGATATTTCAGTTTGGTCTTTTTAATCTCCTTTGTTTAGGTTGTAATCTAGCTCTCCAATGGCAGTGTTTACTATGCAGTGATTTTTATCCTTCATTGCACAAAGTCTAGAAGATCATTTTAGATCCCTTTGGTTCCATCCATATTCCACACTGCTTCCTCCCTCTACCTGCTCTCCTTACCCTGTACATGCAGAGCCTTGTCAAAGGTAGAGGCATTTTTATGTTTAATTTGTCTAATAACAAACTCTTGGTTCTCCAACACTCTCTATCATGCCAAACTACATGTCTAAGTTCCTCTGTCTTTTTAAACAGCATGCTATTCCAGTCTCTAATAACTAATATACTTAAAGACTTCTCTCTTGCTCTAAGTTCTTTCTGCTCTCTAGCCCTCCTTTCTTGTCAGCAGTCTCTGATGCAGCCTTCATCAATCAGCTTGTCGAGTTGGCTCTGAAGCCTTTAAGAACACTTGACAAAGATAGCATGGAAAGCAACATCATCACCACAAAAAGAGATACCATATATAGACACACTTTCTTTTTTGTGCATAATCATAGGGAATGAGGTCTTATTCCATATTTTCAGCCATAGCAATATTCCTGGGTAAAGACTGACTTTTCTAGCAGAGAACCATGTTATCATGAAGGTGAGAGATGAAAAGAAAAATCAACACTACAGTCCTGCCACTCAAGTGTTCGTTGCTAGGGCCATCAAAGATTCCTGCTGCCAATTCTACTTAAGCATTCTCCACAGCTTGGCTCCCTTCCCTCCCTGAAGCAGACCTTCTCCTTTGCCACAGTTGTCTTTGATACAGGCTTGATTTCTGTCATTTGGCTGCCAGTGGGGGGAAGCACCTTTAGCTGTCCAGAGTTGATGAGACAGAGATCCCCAACCTTCCTCCCCTGGAAGTAAGGAGGCAAAGCCTACTACTGAACACATCCTAGAAAAGGCACATGCAGGGCTTTGGATCATCATCCCGATTGAGGATGGGGGAATGATATGACCTAAACTATTGTTGTGGCCTGGATCACAGCATTCCCTGAAGGAACCTGTCCCCAAGCAACAGCTAGGTGAGTGACCTTGCCGTGCCATGGAGCATGAGGCAGAATATTTTTTCTGTCCTACAAAGGCTGTAGTAACTTCCAAGACAGACCTGGGGCTTTCAAGACTGTAAAAGATCTCATCTTTGCCTTCTCAGATGAGGGCTGCTCTTCTGTGAAAAGTCAATTCCCTTTAAGAACAGAGAGATCCCAACAACCCCTTGAGGTAAGCATCATCCCAACTTTACTGAGAAAACAGATTTAAGCAGGTCTTGTCACTTGCATCTTCCCCTGGTAGCTCAGTTGGTAAAGAATCTGCCTGCAGTGCAGGAGACCCGGGTTCGATCCCTGGGTCGGGAAGATTCCCTGGAGAAGGAAATGGCAACTACTCCAGTGTCCTTGCCTGGAAAATTCTGTGGACAGAGGAGCCTAATGGGCTTTAGTCCATGGGTTTGCAAAGAGTTGGGCACGACTGAGCGACTGACACTTTCACTTCTTTCATTACTTGCTCAAGTATCCAGAACTAATAAATAGTGGGGCTAGCATTAAAAGTCAATTCTGTCAGACCCCAAATCCATGCATGTGTCCTTAAGAAAAGATGTAACAGGTATTTTCAATAAAAAAGTGAAATATTAATATGATCCCCCCCACCTTTTCTCTGGACCACATCAGCCTTGGAATGGATAATACAGCTATCACCATAATTACAGTACAGATATTATTACTCTAAACCTTGATTCAGGTTCCCCCTTTAGAGTCTCCCTTCCCCTCTTCTACAAGTTATTTCTAGGCATCTTTAGGAAGAACAGCAAATACAGTCTTCTTGATTCTCATTAGAATCCTGTTCTAATTTTCTGTTCTCACGCCTTAGTGGTAATGTCTTCTTTCCAGGTCTTTGATTGACAGGTGGCCATTGTGAGGGTGTTACACATTCATCACTGTCCTGGTGCATCAATACCAACAATACTTGCTGAAGATGATGTCTTCTTCTTCAGTTCAAGCAGTGTTAATTCCATTTGATGTTCAGGCTGTTGGATCTTCTCAGGTCTCCAGGGACTTTGAAGAGACATTCCATGGAGATAGTGCCTGGTACCTGCATCTAACAGTGCATGATGCAAGAAAAATTAGAGAGTCCTGGGCTTCCAATATTTGATGTGCATGAAAATACCTCTTTTAGATTTTTTTTTGGTTGTTGTTCCCTTCTATCTCTAATCACCTCTTCCTAAGTTTAAGACATGAGACCTTAGATTCAAGGTTATATGGTACCTTTGGGCACTATTAAAAGATAGCCTTTCTTAATAAACTATGCTTCTGTTGACTATAACATATTATCCTAGAAAACTGATATTGGAGAAATGAGACACTTCATTGACATATACTGGAAGATTGTTGTAAGACTTATACAAGTTTGTGGTTTTTGTACTATTACCAGTGACCTGTATTTAGTGTGCATGCATACAAAATGGATTAAGTACATTAAAAACATATATATAACCATGGGATCAGTAAAACATAGTGCTGGAACATGGAACTAGCCATCAAACAAATCTGTCTTCTAGGCCTAATTTTGTTCCCCACAAACTGAGCACCATTGGGATAGGTCATTTAATCTCTTGGGTCCATAATTTGATCACCTGTAAAACAGCAGTAATAATATCTGCCCTACCTTTCAAGTTTTTCTGTGACTGAAATGAAATGAAAGATGATTTTAAAAGTTGGACACTTGATAGGAACATCAGACAACAACTAAAGCAACCACAAATGCTGGGCTTGGACACAGTGTGTAATTATGAATGAAAATTATCCTTGCAATTAAAGGCTTCTAGGCTTACTCTGGCTTAGGGATATGCTGCAGAGGGAGCTTTCTGTATCTACCATACCACAGCCATTAGAATTTTCACTTCTAATTTAAGAAGAGCCAAGTTTAAATATGTGAATGCTGGGAATGATCAGAAACCTAATATGTGAGAAGTTAAACTGTGGGAAATAGATTGCAGTTTGCTTTCCCTCTAGGCTAAAACCCTGGGTATTAACTTCTCGGAATATGGATAATGTCAACTTCTCCCTTTCCAAATAATGTGTGACATATTTATCAATGATTCCCTAATTCTGTTTGTCTTGGCTTGATTTTTAGATGCATTTTACGCCTTTCGAAATATTCTTTGGAATTTTTTTTTTTTTTTAATTAAGATGAGCTAACTTCTTTTTTTTAAAAAGCATTTCAAGATGATTCCTTGAGATAATTGAAGGTGCCCCAGGGTGACACAACCCCAGGCCTGGAAATGACTGTAGTAAAACAATGTCACTGGCAATCAGCAAATGCCAGGTCATGCTTCAAATGAAGAGAGACAAAGGGAGAGTCAGGAGGAACACAGCCACAAAGGCTGCTTTTCAATCCTGTCTGCATCTGCTTGACCACTGGTGTCCTCAGACTAGGGCTGCTGATCTACTGGGTGTCCAGAGGAACAAATGAAAGGGTCCAGCATCACAGGACCAGGATATTGCCCTTTAGTAAAAATTTTTCAGTGGCTTCTGGGTCTTGGGTATTGGAGCAGGATGTTACTAAAGTGATACTACTCTTCCCTGGCAGAAAAGGCACTCCTTACACAGGACTGTGGTTTGATGTGTTATCGTTCAAATCCAGTGCTTTGTTTTGTAAGTAGCTGCTGAAGTGCCCCTAATATTTGGGCACAATTGCCTGTGCTTTAAGTGCCATTGCAGGCAGTCTGGAATTCAAATCCTGGCTGAGACTCATGAGGGATTTTAGACATATTCCCCAAATTATCATGAGTTTCAATTCTCCATCTGTAAGAAAAGGAAAGGGTTCATGCAAACCACCTCCTCACTGTTGTGCATTTTGAATGAGATGATCTTTGCAAAGTGTCTTGTGTAGTCCTTGACTCAGAATAGCCATTTAAAGAATGGGAGTGACAAGTAGGGGAAGAGTAAAGATCCAAGAGACGGGAAATGTGGGATCTATGTCTGGCTCAGCCTCTAATGAGTTTTCTGAGTTTAGGCAAATGATTTAGCTCCTCTGTACTTCAATTTACTCATCTATCAAATTGTCAACTGATGTTTGACGGTTTACCTATTGTGCTTGAGAATGAAACTGCCTTGCAAATATTAGGAGCTTGCTGTGTATTTTGTCAAAGGGTCAATAGGTACAGAGAGTGCTTTGAAAAGTCAAAATGACTATACAAATACACATTTAAGTATATTTAAAAAATAATAATGTGACTATATCCTCAAAAACTTTCAAATTCCAAGGTAATTAAGAAAACAGCTACATTTTACATACTTTTTTTTTTTTTTTTGGAAAGTAGTGAGTCCATTTTGATTATGGTAGCATATTAAAAATGAAATTTCTTGGGCAAAAATACCCACAAAAACTTTATGGAGTTTGTGGACAGCCCCTAGTGCATTCCACTAAGGACACTAAGATGAATGCCAAGGAGGATTTTTTTTTTAAATCTTTCCTTCTTCCCCTTCCTCCACTCTGAAACAATCATCAATTACCCTTATCCACCGGCACCATCTCATCTAAGTTCATTTTCAAGATGAAGTTTCCTCGTTGGATGGTGGCTGTCCAATCCTCCTTCTGTCCATCACTGACTGCCTCAGAGCTGTCCCCGGATTGACAGTTTGAGAGTGAATCAATAATAATTATCTGGCTGCAGCCATGGCGAGCTATGTAATTCTGCCACGGGACAGCATTGTGCAAACGGAGCTGCATCTCCGGCTGCAGGTTTAAATATGCAGGCTGGGGCTGTCCACTTAGGTGTCCTGATCATGTGATTACCGGGAGGCAGTGCTTCTTCCCCCGCTGCATTAAAATCCTTTCAAATGATACACTCACCTTCTGGGACTGCTGGAGAGAATTGCACTATGTAAAATGCTGCTTTCAGGGCCTAGATCATAAATCAGTGATTTAAAGGCACAGCCTTAGGAGAGGAGACACACTCTGTTTCAGTTCTTTATGTATACTTTAGGAAGAACCACTGGTGGGGAATGTGTAAGCACAAATAAAAGAATGGGATCTCAAATATGTTTGTGTCCATATTTATTTCACCTTGTCTTTATTTCTAAAGAAAATAAAGATCACAGTTAATTCAGTATTAAAATTTTGCCAACGTGAGAGGTTCAAGTTCATCATTTCCTATTTGAACAAGAAAAGGTTGGTTTTACTGAGCTGAGTATAACTACTTTTCTTTAAAGCAACTTTAACATACCTTTGTAGAATATGTGTTAGTTGCCGCTGTGGTTATTATGAATAGGCAGCAACATTTCACTGGTCATATTTGTGGGTTTTCAGATATTGAAGGCAGTGGAATTTTGTTGGTGTTATTTTCTGGGAATCTGTTTCTGTTAAGAAATTAGGAGAGGAGAAAGTCTTTGGAGGCATAATCAATTTTCTAACACAATTCGGTGAGAGCTGGGCATGCAACCAAAATGGGCAATCATAAATTCCTAGGAGTAGGGATTTTACATTTAGAACAGAAAATGATTTGTACATCATTAGCAAATGATGTGAAGCAAATAAAAATGTGGTGTCCCATAATCATATGATCTGTGCTATTTTAATTCTTTTAAACACACTCATATGCATAAAAATACATATTTATAATTTCTGAAGTATGAAATATAAACATATAAATATAAACATTTGTTTTACACTTACATGGTGGGATCCTTTGAATTACCCTCTTTTTTCTTTAACATAAAATCTTTAAAAAATAAAAGCATGATGAAAAAATGGAATGAGGTTTATTGATAATTTAATAAGTTCCTTTTCATTGAATGTGATCAAACTGAAACAGTTACTTTTCAGCAAAGACCTATTTATTGTTGGTTATTTAAACACTGACTGAAGAATTAACAGGAAATAGGGACAGTTTCTCCTGATAGTAAGATTGTAGGATGATTTTCTAGGTTTGTAGTTGGTTGGAGCACCTGGTGGAAGAGAAATTGTAGGAGGCATGAGTTATTAGAGGGAAAATCACAGTGAAGACTTATATTTTAGTTGTATTGAACTTTGTCTGTAATTATTAAATTGGAACCATTAACAATTCTTTAACTCATCATTGCTTTGTTTCTCCAGTCATTTTTGTTGGCTTCTTAGTTTCTTAGTAGTAAAACATTTTTTTTTTAATTTAAGGCAGGCATAAAGTTGAGCACAGGGATCTTAGAATCTACAAATATACTTTAGAATTGATGAAAGCATGAAAGACCAGTAGAGAATTGAGACTCAGGTAAAAGAGAATTTCCTTCTTTCTCTCCTTCCTTCCTTTCTTTCAGTCAGCTAACCAATCAACCAGATAGTTTACCAAACCACCTCCCTTTAACTACTTGTGTGCAGGGTGCATACATGAACCAGATCAGAATCTTGTCCTTGGAGAATATGGAGACTAGTAAGGGAAAGAAGACATGGGGATATTAATTACAGCCCTATAACACAGGGGGAAATTACTAATTGCCAAACAAAAGTACAGAGAAAGTAGCAAAGCGTGTCAGAACCTGGCAGAAGATTTCCAGCTGGGATTCATTTTTGTAGCTAAACCATCCTGTGATCAAAGTGTATACCTGCTATTTTGCAATGAATTAATTACCTTAAGAAACCAGGGGGCCAATTAAAAGACAGGAAAAATAAAGCAGCAATAAGTTAAAAAATATATATAGAATTATAAATACTGGGCATAGTGGAAGTAATTTTTAAATTATCTGGAAAGAGGCTATAAAAATAGAAATCACATAATAAAATCTAGGTTTTGAAAGGCGGTAAGAAAAATTATATCTTTCCACATAGATAAATAATCTTTGAGATTTGCAGGCTCTCTGCTATTGACTTGGATGGAAGAGCTATTATTCTATCTAATTTGTGCAAGTAAGACTGTTTATCTTCACCTTCTCCATGAAGACTTTCAGATTTCTTAATCTTACAGTGCAGACTTCCTCTGAACTCTTGTAGCTTTTACTGTTTGCAACATTCATTTGGCTACTAGCACTTGCTGCCTTGTATGACAAAGAGGGTCCTTGCAGGTGAGCAAGATGCACAGCTTTACATCTTCTGGAGAAGCATGAAGAGAAACATGTCTGCCAGAACCATCCTTATCAGGAAGATTAACAAATATTTTGAATTCACCTTCATTGTCTACTTCCAAAGAAAATTGAGAAAGCCTTTAACTGAGGTGGACTGCTTTGTAGGATCCATACCATCTTGGACAATTATCAGGAAATCTCATGCAGAATAACTTACACTGTGGTAAAAAAAGTACCAAAGTTAGTTGTGGCTGCTAGAGTAGTAATGGTAAGATTTAAGTTATCTGTGTTCTTTCTGCAGTCTTTGCTTGAACCCCAACCCCTACTTCTCCTGGGTAAAGGGAAGAGAGGGGCAAGGGGTCTGCAAGTAGCAGCAGGAACAACTATTGGATTCAGATTATTTTGACTGCTTGATACAGCTAGCAAGAGTAGCCTATTCAATTCACTGTGCAGAAGAGAAAGGAATATGGAAAACTGTTCATTGAAGTGTTGGGACAGGAGAAAAAGTATCTAATGTAGAAGTAGAACCAACATTGGTATAGAGCACAGAAAGTACCTGATACCAGGGCTAGCCTCATGCGCATGTGACCCAAGCAATTAGGGCCCCTTGCTTGATTTAATGAGTTGTTGCCTTAGAATTCTTGGATTTCTGAACAAGGGCCCCACAGTTTCATTTTGCACTGGATCTTCAAAATTATGCAGCCAATCCTACCTGATGCATTTGGTATTGCAGAAAATTCTCTTAAAGAGACCCTGACAAAGGATATTCATGATGTTTTAGGAGGTGTGAATGGCTATCTAGACCAACAATATTTGAAAGTCCTCTGAATTCCATCTTTTTCACAGAATTAAATACTTAAAGGTGCAGGACCATCTCCTGAATTATCACCATAATTTCCACAGTATGTATCCTGATTCCTGATGCAAGGTACAATGAATATGTTGATTATTGATTAGAGAACCAAATGGAAATATAGTTTATTAGTATTATTATTGCCATTATAATTATAAAGCATGGCTAATTCTTTTTGTGCTTTTGTGAATATATAATAAACTCAAAGAGAATGTGCATGCTCTAAATATTTTTCATGTGAGAAAGAAATGAATGAAAAGTAAAGCACAAAGAAAATCACATTAAAAGGTCACAAGTTGGGGAAATGATTTTTTCCTGTCTACTTGCAGCAGAGTTTACCCAATGTGTTCCATATCCTCTTATCATTTTTAGATGGCAAAAATCTATACAGATACACACAAAGTGAGTTAATTTTCACATTTTGATGTTTATATACATCAGAGGATCACTCAGTTTTCATGGCAGAATTTTGAGATCTTGTGTTTCTGAGAAGACCATGAAATGGATTTTGGGGGCCACTGTGTCCCTTGTCCTTTGTGGCACATTTGGTGGCTAAAAGTGTTCACCTTGATGTCTGATAACCTGGCTTTGAAGCCTAGTTAGATTGATAAACTTGAATATGTTATTAACTTCTCTATGCCTAGTTTCCTCATCTGCAGATTGAGAATAATCATTGTAACTATTTCACAGAGCTGTTGCAAAGATTAATAGAATGATGCACATTTTTACACTTAATAGAGTAACCAAGACATCAGAAGTACTCAATAAATATTCATAATGATGACAATTCTCAGGGAACATAATGGGAACAAAGGGTTTCCTAGCTACTGAATCATTTCCCCAGGTGGATAGGCAGTTCCTATGAGGAAAGAGTGGAGATGCTTGGAATTAACCTCAAGTCACTGCTCAGGGTAGGGGGATTCTTCCTCAAATATACTCCAGGACTCATCCTGTGTTGCTTGAAGGAAGGTCCTGTAACACTGAAAAGAGCAATTTTGCTTTTCTGGAGGCCGGAAAATGAATTTAGGCTTTGATAGTCCTGCAGCAGCAGAAATGGCAGCATTATCAGGAACCATGGCTGAATTAGTGGTGGCAGCAGGGAGATGGTGACTAGCTGCAGCAGCAATGGCAGGCACAATGTGACTAGCCATGGGACACAGGAAAACTTAATCCAACTTTTTATGTATAACACTTTTTCTGAACAATATTTTATACAATAGTGTTGGAATTAGTTTTAGTTATAAACTGAATTTGACTCATCTGTCCATGTCCATTCTGTTTATAAAGCTGTCACTGCTTGAAGGCAAATATGCCTTTAAAATATTCTGCGTAGCCCACACACTGATGCACCAAACACTGAAAATACTACTTCCGACATAAAATATTCTTGTGTTGTGAGAGGACAAAAATCTTTCCTCTCTACTGATGTTGTCAGACATGGTTCCAAATGTATACAGGGCATAGAGAGAGCTTCTTGAGAAGAAATGGACATAACCAGAATTAGGCAGGAGTTTAAGCAATTATTTTTGTTGTTTAGTAACTGAGTCATGTCTGACTCTTTGTGACCTCCTGGACTCTAGCCCAACAGGCACCTCTGTCCATGGGATTTCCTGGGCAAGATTACTGGAGTAGTTTGCCATTTCCTCCTCCAGGGAATCTTCCTGACCCAGGAATCAAAGCCATCTCTCTATGTCTTTAGCATTGCCGGCAGGTTCTTTACTGCTGAGCCATCAGGGAAGCCCCTTAAGCAACTATACCCCAATAAAGAAATAAAAATAAAAAGCTTTTCTAATATAGCCAAATGAATGTCTTTCCAAGTTAATGAGATTTCTGAATTAGGAACAAAATCATTTCAACCTCTCTATCATTAACTCTCCTATCAGAACAACTGACAAACACAGTTCAGTTGACCTGTTCAAGATTTGCCAGACCTTTCTCCTGTGTGGCTTGTGGTGAAGGATATAAGAAGCAGTGGGGGAGCAGGTATGAGGAGAGGAGAATCCTGGGTAGAACACTGAGATGGAAGGCATCTTAGCATGCTGCATGTTGAACAGAGCACCTCTCTGGCAGGAGAGGATGAGCTGGATCCCAGTTGTTTGCTTCCATGGAAATTCACCTGAATTCTGCTTCTGGAACAGAATTGGAAAATCCTGCATAACTTTTCTCATCTGTAAAACAGAAATAATAACAGTGCCTACTTAAAAGAAGTGTTGGAAGGATTAACTAAGCTGGGATGATTAAATGAGATTATATATGTCAAGCAGTGAGCACAGTGCCTTGGACTTAGTGAAGAAGAGCAGATGTTATGGTCCTTAGCATTTCTGTAGACAGTAGTGAGACTAGTGTTATCTAGAGCTTGGGAGAGTCACACCTTCTACAGTTGGAGCAACATTTAATTATGAGATTAAAAAAACCCAAATCCTGAAGTATTGCTAAGTCTTCTGTTCATGGAAGGAACAAGAGTCAGAATTGAGAGAAAATCTTGGATCAGTCACTGTGTGACTGTTTGCAACTTATGGAACATCTCTGAGTATATTTTTTCTTTAATATGCAAAGTGAAGGTCACAGACACCTACATTACAGGGTTGTCATGCAGATTAAAGGAGGGAATGTAAAGCAGAGCCTCTTTCTGAGTTCCAAGTAATATAAACATTTTTCTACATTTCATGCTAATTACCATTTTGGAGATTATTGAGCAAGTATTGTTTCCCATATTTTATAAATGAGGAACTGAGTCTGGAGGCATTAAATATTTGCTCAAAAATCAATGGCTAGTGAAGGACATAGTTAGGACTTGGAATCCTTTTTTTCTGAGAACAAACCTCTATCTTCTTTTTATCTTTAAAGCTGTGGAACTCTTTCTCTGTATTAAATTGTCACCCAAATCCAACATATAAAACATATCAGAGAGAAGCTACTTCCCTGTTTCCTCCCACCCCTGTCATTAGCCCTCAGGGGTGTGAGGAGCACAATTTGCAAACCTTTGCCTTCTGTAGGAAGACTTCCTAAGAAGCTGAGTACTCCACTCTGCCACCCTTACTCATCCCAACCCTTGAGGTCAAATATCTATCATATCTGGCAAAAGATTGAACCAGGAGACCTCAAGGGCCTCTGATTCTGGCCCATATTGCCTCAGAGCTCAAGACAACACACACGGGTCACACTGGGGTTGTGGAAATGCGTGGCTGAGAACCCAGCCCATGCAAATGATACTGTCTATGGCTCTAGAAAGCCTCTGATACTACTGTGCTTTGGTACCACTGTGCCTCTTGACTTTCTGGTGAACTGTGATTCTTTCTGTTTCTAGGGCAAATGGAGAATTATTGCCTGGTAAGCAGTCAGCAAAGAAACCAGGTTCAGAAATAGCTTAGTTCTTCCAAGGATGGTGGAAAAAAATGTCCTGGCCGGGGAAATAGCTCAAGGTCAGTATGTGGGTTTGTAGCATTTCTTGCTGCAGGGCTGGAGGCCTGTAGAATCAGGAAGGTTTTGCAGGCTCAGTGGTGGCTTTAGTGATGGGAGTGGTGTGAATGTTCAGACTTTGACTCTAGGTTTGTAAAAAGCAAGTTTCTTGTCTTCTGAAACTGTATCTGCTTGTGGAAGCTAAAGCATAGGCAAGAGCATCCCTAAGATCAGCAACCTTCTGTCAGAACACAGTGCAGAGAGAGTTTTAGGGAGAGCCTGAGATATGCCCCCTGAAGTTTGCTGGATTTTGCCTAGAACTCACTGCAGAGTGCCAGGAAGGTGTGAGGCTTACTTGAGGATTCCACATCAGCAAGTGAGAAAGGGACTGTGCTTTAGGGAGCTTATTAAGAAAAAAGTGGTGATAACCTTGGTGGGAACATACGAGAACTCAGTGGTTCCTGAGGCTCCACATGTGGAAAGATGGAGTTGGAACCAGAAATCGTAGGGTTGCCCAGGTGATGGGGCCACACAGCCTGGGGTTATAATTGAAATATGGGGATCCAAATGAACTACTGCTCCTCCAGAGGTCCTCAGGAAAGAGTGTGTCCCAGGAAAAGCCACACTCTGCCAGTAAACAGTCATGTGCTTCTCATAAAAGGAGACCAACATAGAGCAGAGGCCATAGCTTCAGATGAAAACAGGCTGGGGAGGATTGTAAGGTGAGGCAAGGGAGGTTCCTAGGGTACCAGTTTAAGGGGGCTTTCCCTCTCAAGGTTGAGCAAGTGCAAGGTTGATGTCTCCCTGGCCTCACCTGAGTCCTGACCCTGTGAACCAGAGTAAACTATAGATTTTCTCTCTCCTATTCTCTCGTGGTCCAGTGCAGGGCTGGAGCTTCAGGGAGGGAGGATGGGCCTTGATAGCAAATGCACTTCCTTCTTCCAGGAATCATAGTTTCTAGTCTGTGTAGACTAGAGCTTTAAATTGAGGACACAGTTTTAAACTGTCTTGGATTATATTTAACCAACTGAAGGCATCTGAATAATTGTGAAATTAGGTTAAGATGTCAAGGGAGGCATTGAACAGCATCGAAACATGTATATTATCTAGGGTGAAACAGATCACCAGCCCAGGTTGGATGCATGAGACAAGTGCTCAGGCCTGGTGCACTGGGAAGACCCAGAGGGATCGGGTAGAGAGGGAGGTGGGAGGGGGGATTGGGATGGGGAATACATGTAAATCCATGGCTGATTCATGTCAATGTATGACAAAAACCACTACAATATTGTAAAATAATTAGCCTCCAACTAATAAAAATAAATGAAAAAAAAATTGAGTATTGATATCACACAACTGAAATGATGATATTGAAAAAAGAAACTTTGTATAACAAGTTACTGAGAGAGTACTTACATAAGCCAGTGCCTCTGAAGAGGAAGGAAAGGGAAGGCAGAATGGAAAACAGGTTGGGGAGGGAGTCTTGACATTATTCACTCTTGAAAGTTAGTGGTTCTATGAAGGGATTGGATGACTGACAGGCCTAGGCACAAATCCTGGCTCCATTACTATAGCTGTGAAATTTGGGTAAAGCATTCAAATCTTTTCATGACTTGTGAACGTGAATAAGAATAATACTGACTCTTATTCTACAGTACTGTCAAGAAGATAAAGTGACAGGGTAAATAAGGGACTTGGAATTATGCTTAAGCACCTAGAAGAGTTAAGTGTTAGCTGTTTCCCTTGGCTTTGCCTCTGTTTCACTGAAGGATGTAACTTTCACAGGTACATGTATGAGTGTTTGTAGGGGTATGTGTGTTGGAAAGTAAACTGACTGAGAGGTAATTTTGTAAAATGCAAGTCTGGGTGAGGAGGAACTAAAGACAGAAGCAAGATCAACATGCTGCCAGTCTGTGTAGAAATATAATCTAAGTTTATTAAGTTAAGAAGCACTTGAACTGTATGCTGAAATATCAATGTTGCTTGTGAAACCTTACAGAAGTTATGTTGGGCACATAAAAGGATGTGTTACTCTCTTTGGTGGCAGTAACTCTGTGGATCTAAAGATAATGTATAGACAAAATGAATAAATAGTTTTTAAGATGATTGGACATAAGTATGGAGGTTAGAAATAAGACTAGTTCTTATGGAAATATCTGACACATAGAGCAGGAATCATACCTTTGAAGCTGATATTGTGAAAATCAACCTTATTCTATCAGGTTGCTGTCAAGGAGACTGTCAGGAATAAATTCCTGGGCCTAGTGTCCTAAACAAATGCTCCTTATGGTATTTTTGAAATGTGCATGTGTCTGAAAAATAATAGGTTTTCTTTGTGCTTTCCAGATTTCTCCTCCATTTTATATCTCCTCCATTTTAGCAATTGTGTTTGCTTTTTGTAAGTAAAGGGAAAAAATTAAAAGAAACTAGCCAAAGGCATTGTAATAATATTGAGACTATTAGGAGGAATGGCCACAAATATAGAGGTGACTGATGAATCACATTTTGACTTGATATCATATAATGAAAGACAAATCATTTTGTTTACAGTAATAGAGAAATGAGTTTCTATATATTTTTGTCTTTTCTTCTGTATTTTCTTCTTCCAACATTTTTTGAGGGGAGAAAGTTGTTATTATATTGGTATTTCTTGGAAATCGAATACTTTTCTTATTATTACAATAATCACATTTATGCTGCGCTATCAGTAGATGCTTTTTTCCAGTGGATACTTCATTTTAAAGCTCTTTGTTCAGACATTTTAAATCCAGCCATAAATGTTTTTTTGAAACTGGGAATGGAAGGTTTGAGTTTTAGTTCTTTGGAAAAAAAAAAAGTCTTGAAATTCTCTATAGTCATATTAGAACATTAAAATGAGAGTTCATTAAAATGCATTTGAAGCAAAAAGTTAATATTCATCAAGTAAGGTTTGTTGGTCATTTTTTTTTAAGTAAGGTAACATAAGATAGATACATTGGTTCAGATTTAGCCGGAAAGTGAATCATGCCTATTTTATCCAACATACAATTCCCCTATTTAATAGAAATTAAAAATTTTGTGGTTTAATATATTCAATATTTCCTAAATTACCAATAGCAATTATAATGAGACAAGCTGTGTATATTTTATGTAGGTATGTGTGTTAAGTGAATAAATGCCAAAATAAAAATCAAGTGAGAGAAACAGAGTATCTAGCAAAATTCATGAGTGATACTGAAAGCTCTCTCTATACTGTTTATTTCCTTAAATATGATTGCCAGTGGGACCTCTTGGCTTAGTACACAAACAGAGGAGATGGGGAAGAGAAGTGCTGGCATTTTACACAGTTTATCTTCCATTATTGTATTTAACTTTTAAAAGGACATCAGAATCCTTTGGGAATACTATCATAGCCTGAAATTCTGCTACAAATTTCACATTTTTTCAAGTTGTTATAGTGATAAAATTTAATGTGTCTTAAAATAATGCTGAAAACTTACAAGGACAAACATTCCTTGATAAATGAAAGAGATACAATTCTTAAAGAGAATGTCTAACTCTTTAAAAGCACCATTATTTTAGTAACTAGATGTGATTTCTGTTATACAGTTCCAGAGATCAGGGACAGAGGGCATCTTGTTTAGAGTTAGTAGGTTTATGCATAGGGAAGAGGTTATGTTTGCTGGGGTGGGAGGGAAAGGAGTATAGATGAGAACCAAGGGAGGAGAAGAGATTCTTCTAATATGTGACTTAATAGCTTAGTCTTAATAGTTTGGAGCCAACATGGTCTCCCACATTCCTCCTGCTCAGCAAACATCTTCCTCTAATTCATATATTAATTCATGCCTTGTGACTCCAAGGTACTCCTGGGAAAAAAGAGTAATATGGAAAGAAATGTTGCAAACATTTATTCATTTACATACCTCAGTCTAGTTAAGTAGGGAGAATACCTCAGACACCAAGTGGATATTTTTCTACCTGCCAGTGAAAAGTTAATCCCAGAACAGAACAAAACACCTCAAGGTTTCTCACATGGATCTCTCAGTCAATTTTTTTTTTAACCAACTTCTTAGAAACTTTCACCACAACAGGTCCAAATGTGTTTCTTCTCATTTTTGTAAGGTTGAACTGAAAATATTCCTACTTTCTCTTCAAACTCTAATTCCCTTTTTTCAAATCAATCCTAACACTAACTGTCAGTTGTCAGAAAACTGATGGGCATAAACATGTAGGTTAATGTTAGTGTTTAAAATCACACTTGTAAATCAGAACAGACTTTCTTGGATGCCATGTCTTGAAGTAGTCACTGACATTTGACTATGGCTTTTGTACAGTCTAGATTTTGGTTTGATAAAATTTATCAAATAAGTAAATTATATAAATAATATTAAATAAATAAATTACTAAAAATATCTGACTAGATCAACTAAAAAGTATATAAATATACTACAGATGATAATACTCAAGAATATGTGATATTTCAGTCCTATTACAACTATCCTTTTAGTTCAAGCACATGGATGTGAGATGCTCTGGGATGTTAGAATCAATTAATGAAAGCAGGCAGGTTAGCAGGCTTACCTGCTTGTGGCATAATCATCAAAGTTCTTGTAAAAACTCTACTAGTCTACAGAAGGCCTGTTTTCACATTCTGTGTCTCTTGATATAAATATATCATATTTTGCAGAACATAGTCTTCTCTTAATAGAAAACTTTATGACTAGAACTCATTAAATGAGTCTTTCATGCTGAGTGTACTTCAGGGGAAGGACTTCTTCCTAACAGGATAATTTAAATCTTATATGACTACTGGACTCAGATCTGTTTTGAAACACCTAGAGCAATGAACTCTTCAGGAACCAAGCACTTTGGCTGATCTGAAGGTGTGTTTTACCTCTTTAAGGAAAAAATAAGTCATCCACTCACTCTTAACAGGAGGAATATTAATTTGCTGGACATTCTATAAAAATTTCATGCTAGCTCTCCTTTAAATAAGACCCCAAGAAAAATAAATGCAGAAAGGCAAAATGGTTGTCTGAGGAGGCCTTACAAATAGCTGAGAAAATAAGAGAAGCAAAAGGCAAAGGAGAAAAGAAAAGATATACCCATCTAAATGCAGTGTTCCAAAGAACAGCAAGGAGAGATAAGAAAGCCTTCCTCAATGCAAAGAAATAGAGGAAAACAATAGAACAGGAAAGACTAGAGATCTCTTCAAGAAATTTAGAGATACAAGGGAACATTTCAGGCAAAGATGGGCACAATAAAGGACAGAAATGGTATGGACCTAACAGAAGCAGATGATATTAAGAAGAAGTGGCAAGAATATACAGAAGAACTATACAAAAAAGATCTTCATGACCCAGATAACCACGATGGTGTGATCACTCACCTAGAACCAGACATCTTGGAATGTGAAGTCAAGTGGGCCTTAGGAAGCATCACTACAAGCAAAGCTATTGGAGGTGTTGGAATTCTAGTTGAGCTGTTTCAAATCCTAAAAGATGATGCTGTGAAAGTGCTGCGCTCAATATGCCAGCAAATTTGGAAAACTCAGCAGTGGCCACTGGGCTGGAAAAGGTCAGCGTTCATTCTAATCCCAAAGAAAGGCAATGCCAAAGAATGTTCCAACTACTACACAATTGCACTCATCTCATACACTAGCAAAGTAATGATCAAAATTCAAGCAAAACTTCAAAATTATGTGAACCAAGAACTTCCCGATGTTCAAGCTGGTTTTAGAAAAAGCAGAGGAACCAGAAATCAAATGCCAACATCCGTTGGATCATTGAAAAAACAAGAGAGTTCCAGAAAAACATCTACTTCTGTTTTATTGACTAAGCCAAAGCCTTTGACTGCATGGATCACAACGAACTGTGGAAAATGCTTCAAGAGATGGGAATAGACCACCTTACCTGCCTCCTGAGAAATCTGTATGCAGGTCAAGAAGCAACAGCTAGAGTCAAACATGGAACAACGGACTGCTTCCAAATTGGTAAAGGAGTACATCAAGGCTGTATATTGTCACATTTGTTTACCTTACATGCAGAATGCTGCTGCTGCTGCTAATTCACTTCAGTCATGTCCAACTCTTTGTGACCCCATGACTGCAGCCTACCAGGCTCCTCCATCCATGGGATTTTCCAGGCAAGAGTACTGGAGTGGGGTACCATTGCCTTCTCTGACACTCAGAATACATCATGCAAAATGCCGGGCGGGATGAAGCACAAGCTGGAATCAAGATTGCCAGGAGAAATACAATACCCTCAAATATGCAGATGATACCACCCTTATGGCAGAGTGAAGAGGAACTGAAGAGCCTCTTGATGAAAGTGAAAGAGGAGAGTGAAAAAGTTGGCTTAAAACTCAACATTCAGAAAGCAAAAATCATGCATCTGGCCCATCACTTTATGGCAAATAGATGTGGAAACAATGGAAACAGTGACAGACTTTGTTTTCTTGGGCTCCAAAATCACTGCAGATGGTGACTGCAGCCGTGAAATTAAAAGAAGCTTGCTCCTTGGAAGGAAAGCTATTACCAACCTAGACAGCATATTAAAAAGCAGAGACATTACTTTGCCAACAAAGGTCCGTCTAGTCAAAGCTATGGTTTTTCCAGTAGTCACTTATGGATGTGAGAGTTGGACCATAAAGAAAGCTGAGTGCCGAAGAATTGATGCTTTTGAACTGTGGTGTTGGAGAAGACTCTTGAGAGTCCCTTGAACTGCAAGGAGATCCAACCAGTCCATCCTGAATATTCATTGGAAGGATGATGCTGAAGCTGAAACTCCAATACTTTGGCCACCTGATGCGAAGAGCTGACTTATTTGAAAAGACCCTGATGCTGGGAAAGATTGAAGGCAGGAAGAGAAGGGGACAACAGAGGATGAGATGGTTAGATGGCATCACCAAGTCAATGGACATGAGTTTGAGTAAGCTTCGGGAGTTGGTGATGGACAGGGAAGCCTGGTGTGGTGCAGTTTGTGGGGTCACAGAGAGTCGGACACAACTGAGCAACTGAACTGACTGAACTGGTGCCTCAGATGGTAAAGAATCTGCCTTCTATGCAAGAGACCTGAGTTCAATCCCTAGGTCAGAAAGATCCCCTGGAGAAGGAAATGGCAACCCATTCCATATTCTTGCCTGGAGAATTTCATGGACAGAGGAGTCTGGCAGTGTGCAGTCCATAGGGTCACACAGAGTGGAACATGACTGAGGTGACTTAGCATGCTCCTTTCAATGCATAAATATTACTCTTTATTTTTTTTTATATTATGGAAAAGCTGCAGAAAATTTTCACTTTTGTGGACTTTGCATTGGGCACTGATGCAGAATGAGCTGTATAAACTCTTAGCGAGGTTATCAGCTATGGATGATCATACAGATTTGTGTTTTGAAACCTCTATCAGAATCATTGACTGCAGGAATGAACTTTTTTGAAAGAGTATCAATAATTTGAAATTTTTTAAAACATTGTTGCATTTTAGGTGCTATTCCT
Organism: Cervus canadensis; assembly: GCF_019320065.1. Taxonomy (NCBI): domain Eukaryota; kingdom Metazoa; phylum Chordata; class Mammalia; order Artiodactyla; family Cervidae; genus Cervus; species Cervus canadensis. Next base: position 53,020,951 of record NC_057391.1, on the reverse strand, counting down.
TTAAATTTGTATTTAATGATGATTTATTTCTCACCTTAATAAACACAATTTACAATTCACATTAGCATAATATAGGCTTTTAACAGTCCTGCAATAAAGAAACCTACTAAATTCTGTTTATCCCAGTGTTTCCCAATGCTATAGACTATGGAAGACTTTCAGTTCTTTTGACTCATGTTTATATGTATATTCAAGAGAAATGGATGTTTCACAAAACCCAATGAGGAAGTTAAAGTGATTGTTAATTTTTAAAAATTTAACATGTCTGATGTCTTCCGTCTGAATGTCATAACACCAGTTTTGTCTGAAGTTGACATCTTAAGGAACAATGTAGCATATTTGCACTACAAATCCTCAAAAGAATATTCTCTTTGAAATTTGCCTCCTATACAAAAAACACAAAAGAAATTATTTTTAGATAAGACATATCTCTAAGTATTCTGGTTTATATTAGATTATTCACTTACATCATTGCACTATATTACTAAGCAAATCTAACCACTCTATGAATATCAATTACTTAATCCTCAAAACAGCATTTTAAGGTAGCTGTTATCCCATTTCAGAGATGAAGAATCAAAACAGCGAGTTTAAGTAACTCACTCAAGTAAACACAGTGGATGATAAAGCCAGGTTTGACCCTGTGCAGCTGAAGAATAGTCAGTGTGCCTCTCCAGTAAACTGTTGCTGGTGCTCCTGGTCTTTCCTCCAGATTGATAAAGTTTCCACTTATCTTTTTCTCTTTCCCACATTTACATTAATCTGAGTATCTGAGATTGGGAGGAGCAAGTCATCCATTTTCTGGCATAAGAGGAAGGAAATTAGTGAGTGGAACTCAGCACAGGTTTCCCATCTCTCACTTTGATGGATCATTTCTTTCTTATCCCATTTTTACTCCTGGAGCTTAAATATGGATTATGTTCAGCCTGTTGATATTCAATTAGCCAGATAGTCAGGGAGGCTGAGTGTTTAAGAATAAGACTCACTGAACTAAGTTCTGTTTCTTGATCTGCCACTTAGAAGTGGATGACCCACGACAAGCCACTTTTCATCTCTGAGCCTAGTTCATTCATCTTTAAAATAAGAGGATTGAGCCAAGATATTTTTAAGACCCTGCCCAATCTTATAGTTATTTTACAAATAATTTATTTTTAGATAGCCTTTTTCATTAAAGATGGTGAGAACTAGAATACTGGAGTCACTGAACCAAGAGTCTTTTCCAATGTGTTATACTTATTTTCCTTGGAGTAGATTGAAGAATTCTGTGATTAAGGAAATGCCCTCAATGGGGACACTGTGATGAGTTTACTCTGAAGATCCTTGCTCCCTAATTTTTTACACATAAGTTTCTCCACAGCTTTGTATCTATTCAAGATTAATGCCAATTAGGATCATTCAAGATAAATATTAGTCTAGAGTTTCATGCAAGTTGTGAGCCCATGAACGAAGAGCTATTTTATTCATCAATATACTGACTATTAGTAGTACTTAGCATAGAATGTTGCTCATAGTAGGGATATAACAATATTGGTCAAATTAAATTGAAGTCAATTTAGGAGATAAGATTAAGCATCTGGTCACTTGGCAATATTTATTGGAAACCCAACAAATGGGCGGTGAGTGGTGAAGTAAAAGAAAGGGTCCTGAGTGTTAACATCTGTAGAGCTTGTTCATCAATTTAGGGAAGAAAGTATATATGTCTGGTGCAATATTTCTTGAACATGTGGGTTGTTCTCATCTTCTCATTAAAAAAAAAAATCCACCAAAAAAGAAATGCAAATCTTAGTAAAATTGTCTGACTAAAGGAAAGACTATATGTCCAAATATGAGATTAGAGTGTCAGGGTGGAGTATCTAAATGTACCCATGTGATAGTATGACAGGATGACACTGATACTGAACACAATGAGAATATTCCTGCTACTGAACACAACAACCCCAAATGGTGAGTCTCCTCCACTATCAGACATTGATAAGATGGAGAGGCATATGACTTAGCAGGCTTTCATGTTAACTGATGAAAAAAATCAGACACTGTTCATTAAGGAATAAAACTTTAGCATCTTGGGCATAGTCCAGCAGAAAATCTAGCTTAGTCAAAGTCTCTAAATAGAAAATGAGATTGGACAGTTTTGAAAATGGTGCAAGTATCTCCATTGAAATACATTGAAAATGAAAGTGAATTTTTAGGATTACTGCAAATTTACATTTTCTTGGTGAAAATTAGAGTTTATTAGTATAATTCATTAAATTAGGAAGCAAAGTTGATTAGGGTTATTTGATTGAGACTGCATTGATTAAGGACTTGGAAAAAGCTATGAATCTAATCAAGAAAGGTACTGGGTTGACATTTAGAAGATAGTTGTTTTTTATAGCAGTTTAATATCCAGAATTATGAAGATTTACCAATATTTGACTTAGTATAACTCTTGGGAAATACATTTTAACAGAATCTGTATAAAGGTGCTAGTGGTTTCCTAGGAAAATAAAAATAGCAAGATCTACCTCCTTTTAAGTAAAAGACAATGATCTTGGACACTAGCTCCAGTGAGGTATTTAATCTGAACAATCCAGGCAAGAATCATCCCTCTGTGATCTCAGTAATGCTTTGATTCCTCCTATTTTCAGCCCCTTCCCATGTGCACATGGTTTGGGTAAGTGTTTAAATCTTTTCCTTCATTTCTGTGTGTGCAGATATAAACCTTATGGATGAAGGACAATGAAGCGTTTGTTTTTAAAAATAAAATGCTGCCCTTTCACTCAAAACATTTTCCCCTGGAGAGCCTCTACAGATCAAACATATTCTTTTCCACAATTGAATCAATCCTTGCAAAATTTGTGACCACAGTTTTTGATTTATTTTGGCGTGTGATGAAAGGCAAGTACTTTCAGAACTGTTCCACCAATGGTTCTCACTGGGGAGAGTACACTGGGTAGAAATGCAAAAAAACCTTTTGAAGGATGGAGAGGTGCAAATGTGTTCTTTGTTGAAATACACTTTCTGTTAAGATGCTACCATTTGAAAATATTTGCCAAAGTCTTGCAGGTTTTTTAAATATTTACAGCCATTATATCCCTAGTTATACTACATAGTTACTTCCCAGAACTTTGAAATCTACTTAAAGTTACACCTTCTAATTCAGGCTGGAAATTTTTCTCCATAAGTAGAGACTCCTCCTGACCAATACCCATTTAACTATCATGGGCCATCAGTAGGTCTGTGTCACCATTTCTGCTTCTGCTTTAGCTCAACATAATACCAGCTCAGCATGAACAACTGCAAAGTGTCTTCCGTCTTTCACATTAACCTTCCTATAAAGTTTAACCTTCCCATGGCAGCCATCTTATAAAATTTAAATAATTTCTGACTACCCTCCAATGGTTTCCTATCTCACTTGGAATACAATTTGAAGTCCTTACAAATCCTGTATGATCTTGCCTTTGCCTCTCAGATCTCATCTTTCTTCTGTCATCTAACTCTGCTCTAGACACTTTGGTCTTCCTGTTTCTCAAAATATGCCAAGGAAGTTTCTGCCTCAAGACGTTTGCTAGAGCCCTGGTCCATCAAGAATTAGCCTGACTTTTGCCTCTTCTCATTAGGTCTCTATTCCATGACATCTCCTCAGAGAAGCATTTCTCCATGCCCCTGATATTCCTAGACCTCTTACCCTACTTTAGTTTTCTTCAAAGCACATGCCACTACTTCATATTTAATGTATTCATTTGCTTTATTGTTTGTCTTCTAAATAGCCCTTAGTGGGCAGGGACCTTATCTCTTTTGTTCATTACACTATTCACTTCACATAGTAGAGTCTGAAAAAATATATGAATTAATAAATCTAACTCTATAACTTCCTCAAAGCCTGTATCAGTTTGCTAGTGCTGCCATAGCAAAGTATGACAAACTGAGTGACTTAAAAAAAGAGAAATGTATTACCTGATAGTTCTGAAGGCTAGAAGTTCAAGATCAAGGTGTCATCAGGTTTAGTTCATTCTGTGGGCTAGGAGGAAAAGTCTGTTCCGTGCATCTTCCCTAGGTTTTGGTGATTTGCGTGTGTGCATGCTAACTCGCTTCAGTCATGTCTGACTCTTTGTGACTCTATGGACTGTAGCCTGGCAGGCTCCTCTGTCCATGAGATTCTCTAGGCAAGAATACTGGAATGGGTCGCCATGCCCTCCTCCAGGGGATCTTCCTGATCCATGGATCAAACTTGCATCTCTTAGGTCTCTTGCATTGGCAAGCAGATTCTTTACCGCTCGCACCACCTGGGAAGCTCTCTGGTGGTTTAACGGCAATCTGTAGCATTTCTTGGCTTGTAGAAACATTGCCCTGATCTCTCCCTTCATCTTCACATTGCATTCTCCCTGTGCATGTATCTAAAGCTCTCCTTTTTATAAGGACATCAGTCATATTAGGTTCAAGTCCACCCCTCCAGTAGGACCTCATTTTACCTTTACTAATTACACTTGCAATAACTGTATTTCCAGGTAAGGCCATATTTTTAGGTACTGGGGTTAGGATTTCAACATATGAATTTGCGGAGGACACAATTCAACCCCTAGCAATGCCCCTCTTTAGTATTGTGGTCTGGCCTGGTAATCTAACTATCTGATAATTAACCCTTGTTTTGTTTCATTTTTTTATTGTGGTAAAAGTCACATTATTTAAAACATACTATTTTAACTTAGTGTACAGTTCAGTGGTATTAAGTACATTCATGCTGTTGTACAACTCTTACTATCATCTATCTCCCAAATTTTTCACCTTCCTAAACTGAAACTCTGTCCCCATTAAATGCTAACTCCCCATCCCACCTTCCCATCCCCCCCAGGGAAAGGGGAAAAAAGAAGGTGCAGTCTGTTTGTAGGACATATATTGTTAACCTTAAAAATGCATTCCAATATACATTAGTTAGTGTAAGTTGCTCAATTGTGTCTGACTTTTTGCAACCCCATGGACTGTAGCCTGCCAGTCTCCTCTGTCCATGGAATTCTCAGGTAAGAATACTGGAGTGAGTAGCCATTCCCTTCTCCAGGGGATCTTCCTGACCCAGGGACTGAACCTGGGTCTCTTGCATTGGCAAGCAGATTCTTTATCATCTGAGCCACCAGGGAAGCCCAATATACCCAAAATACATTAGGTGCAGACAAATACTGTTTGATTCCACTTATACAAGATCTGAAGAATTGATGCTTTTGAATTGTGCTGTTGGAGAAGACTCTTGAGAGTCCCTTGGACTGCAAGGAGATCCAACCAGTCCATCATAAAGGAAATCAGTCCTGAATATTCATTGGAAGGACTGATGCTGAAGCTGAAACTCCAGTACTTTGGCTACCTGATGTGAACAACTGACTCATATGAAAAGACCCTGATGCTGGGAAAGATTGAAGGTAGGAGGAAAAGGGGATGATAGAGGATGAGATGGTTGTATGGTATCACTGACTCAATGGACATGAGTTTGAGTAAACTCCGGGAGTTGGTGATGGACAGGGAGGCCTGGCATGCTGCAGTCCATGGGGTTGCAAAGAATCAGACACGACTGAGCAACTGAACTGACTGATACAAGATACTGAGAATAGTCAAATTCATAGAGTCAAAAAGTACACTGGTAATTATCCCTTGCTTTGAAAATAAATGTTGAAGATAAAAACTTGTGGATGAGTTAGGAGTTATGCTATAGGTTCTTTAACACTTCAGTTGTTAGAGAAGAGGATTAGTTTCTCTTCTGACAACAGTTGTTTACCATCCATGAGATTTAGGCCTCTCTCCCAGTGGATTATGGCTATGCTGTGTAAGAGAAAACATTCTGAGTAAGATGATAGAACTTCATGCATTTTTTGCAGTTTCGGCTTATTCCTTCCTGCACATTCACACCACTGAGGGTGCTCTCTTTGGCTTCTCTCACAGCCCCCAAACTTGTGAGCACTTAGTGGAGGAGAAAAGAACCTATGAGTGAGCATAAATCTTCTTGTGCTCTGGGGCTCACAAGAGTTCTACATTGTCACACTATCCCACTTGGCCTTTAGCACTTGCTAAAATTTTAGCTGGGCTTCTTCTGACTTGGCTTGAATGAAGATCTTCTTCCCATGCTGAACCAGTCTGCATGGCCCATTGAGGAATCTGTCTCTTGGTTTTGTGTTGTGACGTCAGATCTCCCAGAGGTTCAGAAAAACTTATGTTGTTATGTCTATTTGGCATTTCTTTGTTGTCAGAGTTAGCAACAGTCTAACTTTCTATATGTGAAGCAGAAACAGAACTCTTCCACATCCTTAATTTTATAGGAGCATAGAAAAATCATGGAATTCAATCAATTTTATCACTAGTAAGTGACAAAAAATAGAACCCATGTCTTTCTCTATAGTAAGGAATCCTGCAATTATTCCAATGTGCCTGGGACCTTTCACTCCCTCCCCTCCAAGATCTCTTTTTTTGTCTCATGTTCCACCTTTCAAAATCAAATTTTCTCCAAGGTCATGCCCTTGGCTTTCTGTTTCTCTGCTTTTTCTCCCTCGGTCAGTTTAATCATTAAGACTTCTGCTATCATCTTCATGCTGGTTGCTTAAAATATCCTGAATGTAACTTCAGCCTCTCAAATTTAACAAGGGTTGAACTACATACTAAACCTGCTACTGCTAAGTCGCTTCAGTCATGTCTGACTCTGTGCGACCCCATGGACAGCAGCCCACCAGGCTCTGTCCCTGGGATTCTCCAGGCAAGAACACTGGAGTGTGTTGCCATTTCCTTCTCCAATGCATGAGAGTGAAAAGTGAAAATGAAGTCTCTCAGTCGTGTCCGACTCTTCGCGACCCCATGGACTGCAGCCTACCAGGCTCCTCCATCCATGGGATTTTCCAGGCAAGAATACTAGAGCGGGTTGCTATTGCCTTCTCCAACATATTAAACCTAATTAGACCTAATTTCCCTGCCCTTTCCCCCAACCCTCCCCATTTCCAAATCACTGTCTTTACTGACTCCACTTTCCTGGTGGTATTTCTCCTTGTTCTCTGGTATCATGATTTAGGATTAATCTTCTATAGTTGTTGGTTTATCTATCCCTGCCAATCTTCACATAATCACTTTATTTTCCCTCTGATTTGCCTTTCTTATCCTTTCTCTCCACTTTGTGGATTAGGTCATGTCTTAGTCCATTGGAGCTGTCATAAGAAAATACCATAGATTGGTTGGCTTTTAAACAACAGAAATTTATTTCTCATGGTTCTGGAGGCTGAGGAAGCCAAGATCAAGATGCCAGCAGATTTGCTGTCTGATGAGGGCTTGTTTCCTGATTCACAGATGACTGTCTTTTTGCTGTGTTCTCACATGGTAGAAGGGTAAAGGAGCTCTTTAAGGTTGCTTTTATAAAGGCACTAATCCCATTAATAAGGGAACCACCCTCATCACCTAACCACTCCCCAAAGCTCCTACTCCTAATATCATCATACTGGGAATTGTTTCAACATATGAATTTTCAGGGGGATGCAAACATTCAGTCTATAGGCCCTTTTTGCCTTATTATGGATTATTGCTGTTGTTAGCATCCTAAACATAATCTTAGCCTCCTTCTCTTTTCCATTTAACTCCTTCTCCTTTATTTTTCCCTTTACCCAGTTGCCAAGCACCCTCCATAGACAGATCTTCCTGAATTATAGCTTTTATCTCATCACTTCTCAGTTTAAGAATCTACAATAACTCAATGTCACTTTGTGGATAAAATCCAAATATTCCTTATTCTAGAATTCAGGGCTTTCTATCAACTCAATGTCACTTCTGTCAACCCAGTCACTTTTCACTGTGCTTATTAGAGTCACTTTAAAGTCTACTTTTATGAACTCTTGTTCACCTCCAATGCCCCATCTCAAACACACACATTATATGTGGGCCCATCAGGGTTAAAGGATTATCATTAACTCAGTTACTGAAAATAAACATCTTCAGTTTTCCAGTTTACCATATATGTGGAGACATAGATGTAATGAAATTTTCTCTCTTTGGACTGGCAAGTGATGACAACATGATACCTTGTTATAGAAAAAGAGTAGTTAGAATTGAAAAAAAAATAGATGCCGTAAAAAAGAATCTTTTGCTTTTAAGTAAAGAATAATAAGCTTGGCGATTAGATTTAAATTTTGATTCCTACATGTATTTGAGGGCTGAGTTAGGAAGCCTTCTCTTAATCACATCAATGTGATGTTTAAGTAAAAAATAGATGAAGAAAATTATTCCCAAATAGAAGAGTCTCTTTAAATTGTTTTTGGCCATTTGAATGAAGATTATGCACCAGAAGCAGATGTCAAAGATTATTTGAAAGCTGTCAAAAAAAATTACCAGCTATTTGAGACTTTCATTTCCTGGATGACTTAGAGAAGAGGGCATAAAACCTGGTGGTAAATCTTGGCTTCTTTGATAACTTGATTCTTTATATATTATTCCAGATGTCTACTCGTCTGATTCATTTTATATAGGGGAGGGATGGAGAGAAAAGGCAGTGATGAAACTAGATGGAATTGTTTAGAGAGAAAGAATTCCATTTAAGTGTAATTCCCCTGATAGCATTAATTTGGTAAAGAAAAACTTGGTACATGACCTGCTCCTAACCTTATATTGAGCAGTCAAAGATAGATTTTTAAAAAAGCTTTGTCAATTCTAAGCTGCAGTAGCTCTAGTTTTGCCACCAAACATGGTACCTTGTATTGTGTGTGCAAAGTAACTAATAAGGGCCTGATTGAAGTTTTGACTTCTATTGCTTCAGTCGTGGTGGAGTCCCCTGAGGATGAGTAGGAAATGTCACTAGACCCTAGATGGTCTGACTTCTGAATTCTGAGCCATTCCACCCTTACAGAGGCTATTGCTGTTTGGATTCTAATAATGTTTGTGTATGTCAGTGCTTGTCTTCAATAATGCTCAGGCATTACACAGAAATGGCATGTGGAAGTTCCCATTAATCATTGTAGGACTGTGCTAGCAAACACTGGAAATTTATTTATTCTATTCTCCTTTAATTTCTCCCCCCCCAACCCGTTCTTTCCTACCTTCATACTTTTCTTTCTTCCTTCCTTCCTTTTTCTATCTTTTCATTTAAGAGGAAATATTAAAAATGGTACCTCTTACTTTAAATCAGCTATTTCACCTATGATTAAAGATAGGTTATTTTCCCTCTTTTTGTCTTTATTCTTTCCTCTTTTAAAGCTTTTCTAGAGAGTATAAGGATAGTCAGATGAAGAAAAAATGGGGAAACAGAGGAGGAAGGAAATGAGGGACTGCAGATGGTAACACAAAGGTTAATTGAGAGGAGCATCAGCCAAATACAAAGGGAAAAGTAAATTAAAGTTGTAAAGAAAGAAATAGAAATGATAAATGAGTGAAAGAGTTCATCCAGTGATTTATGTAAGACCTCTTAATATCCTGAGATTTCAGTTTGATTCTATACAAAATGGGAATGCTATTCCTTCTTGGTAAAATACTCTTTGAAATCTTTGTATTATAGTCAGTCTTTACCAGCAAATCATTAAGCTTCCTTAAAAAACAAACAAACAGGTTTCTAGTGAATGCCAGTATCAGTTATTTTCCTCTGTTTTAAAGCTGTAGCATATATTGAAAAATATTGATTACTCAAAAATCACCTTGGGCCTTTCTGGCCAATTCTAGGTAATACATTTCCCTCTTTTACACTTAGGATATAACTTTAATAAGTAGACAGTTTTGGACAATTGTGCCCTTTGCCATTTAACTTTAGGATGCATGTGTGCACTCCAACAGTATATATAAAACATTTTAGAATTTGACTTTTAGAAAATCATTATGATATTGTTGAAAATCAGCCATTTTATTTCCCTTTATAAGCCAACCTGAGAGGACAATGTTTGGACCATCCACCTGTAGGTCAGCTTTCTGATCTTGTAAATAGATTTCTTTATTGTGTCTTTCTATCTTTAGACCAATCCTGTATCACTAAATTTGCTAAGAAGATAATTTTTAAAAGTTCTGTAAAGTACTTGTTTTGTGGCCCACCTCTAGAGCTTTGCGTCTCTTTCTTATTGTCTTATAGTAGGTTGAAGAAAGATTCTAAAAGAGAAATGAATTATTCTTGTAAAACTGCTTCTCTGTTAATATATTCCATAGTCAACCTCTTGGCCTATACATTACTGCATTTTACATTACTTCATTACTGTACATTTTGTTATTGATTTTGATTAAATCCATTTGGAAATCAATATTCACAACAGTAAAAACAGAGGGTATGTTCGACTATTATATATGGTACATTTATCCATCCTCCTCTATCATACCCCTGATTGTGCATTAAAGATCTGGGAGTCCCTTCTGCCTCTTTGATAAATCTCATCATGGGGTGCTTCCAAAGCAAGAAATCATATCCAGATCATTACTTATTGGGGCATTCCAAGTGTGTAGAGTTGGAAGTTGTTCCGTGTTTACAAAGTTCTAAAACACTCACCCACCTCTGAACCGTCCCTGTCACCAGGTTTGTCACCGTCCAATCCTGTCACCACTGGCCGAGTTTCAGTTTATTACTTACCACGTACTGGAAGTGCTCTGTTTTTATGAGAAACACCTTAGCTGGCCTTGCTGTTCTGTAGGCAAAGGGAGGCATCAGCAGTCACAAGGAAAGTGACACCTTTGCTATTAGCATCCGCTTCGTGAGGAAAGAGGTACAAGGCCAAAGAATGCAGCCAACTGAGATCAGTCAGCTGTGATAAAGACAGAGTAACTCACCAATAGTGCAAATAGCCAATCAGCTGGAAATAGGCTTCCAAAGATTTCAAAACACCATCATTTGCCAGCTGAGCAGTGACCATTCACAGTCTTTTTGTTGCTGGAGAGAACAAAGATCAAATGCTTGCAAGTGTTCTTTAAAAAACTGCAAATGATAACTGCCCCTGTCAGCCTCCTGTTTCTGGTTTTACCTCTGGCCATTTTATCTATAATAGATAATTGTCTGTCTAATAATTTCTCAAATGTGGAAAACAAATTTCCCTCCTAAAGATAAAACACTATATTTAAAAATTGGGTATCTGGTTCGTCTTAGAATCTTGCCCTGATTTTGATTTTTTTAAATATTATCTTGATTGTAAGATTTTTGGTGTCCTCTTACTCACCCTCACCTAGTACCAGCCCTGTTTACTAAACGTCACCTCGTGCTCACAGCATTACAGCAAAACAGACATTGTAGCCATGTTACAGATGGTAAACCGAGACTGATAAATGATATTATATATCTTTCAGAACGTCCTTTCTGAGGATATTCAGAAAGGTCATGGCAGAAGTGTGTCTGGAACTCTCGTTTTCTGAATCCTGTTCTGGTGTTCTTTCCATTTTGGAAATTCTAGGTCATCCCTAGATTGCATCCCTAGTTGCACAAAAATTAATCCTAACCGGTATTACAATTAGCATACATTTCACACTTTACATAGGCTAACCAGGCATTTCATTGGTAAAGAATCCGCCTGCCAGGCAGGAGGGGCATGTTTGATCCATGAGTCAGGAAGATCCCCTAGAGAAGGAAATGGTAACCCCTTCCAGTATTCTTGCCTGGGAAATCCCTTGGACAGAGGAGCCTGGCAGGCTACAGTCCATGGGGTTGCAAAAAGAGTCAGACACAGCTTAGCAACTAAACAGCAACAACACTTTACATATAAAATACATGTTCACACTTAATCCTCATGACAAGTCTAGATATAGGTATCATAATATTCCCTGTTTATAAAAATAGAATTTGAGGACCAAAGAAATTAAGTAACTTGTGTAAAGAACATGTAAAGTAATTTAGAAATGAATAAGCGAAATGAATAATAGAAAAATTCACAAAGGTATAAATTAACAAGTGAAGACAAGTTCAACATTGTACATCATCAAGGAAATGAAAATTAAATCCATAATTAGATGCCATATTATACTCATTTAGTTATGACCGTTTTGGAAAGCAGTTTGGCATTATCTCCTGAAGCTGATCTGTGTGTGTATATATATATATATATATATATGTATGTAAATAAAATATAGTATGACCCAGAATTTTCACTTTCAGGTATATTCTCAAGATAAATTCTTGTACTTGCATAATAGGAGTCATGTACACAAATTATATTTAAAATTATATAAATATCATACATATGATATGTAGTACAGAATACATAAACATTATATATATATATGATATATACACAAGCACAGAGTTCAGAGTTTTGGGGAATCATTTATTATTTTACTCAACAATTGTTTCTTAAGCATCTACTACAAATCAGACTTTGTTAAGTCTTTTTAAATTATAAAAATGAACAAAATACAGACTCTGCTATAATAAATACAGGATGTACTGTGCTAAGTCTCTTCAGTCAAGTCTGACTCTTTGCAAACCCCATGGACTGTTTTAGTCACCAAGTTGTGTCCGACTCTTTTGCAATGCCGTGGACTGAAGCCTGCCAGGCTCCTCTGTCCATGGGATTCTCCAGGTAAGTATACTGGAATGGGTTGCCATGCTCTCTTCCAGGGGATCTTCTTGACTCAGGAATTGAACCATGTCTCTTATGTCTCCTGCATTGGCAGGCAGGTTCTTCACCACAAGTGCCATCTGGAAAGCCCCCAAGTACAGAATACAGCCATATAAACAATACTTTTGGTGCAACCTGGTGTTTTTACAAAATTAAATACAAGTGCTTGGAATCCCAGAAGAGGGAGGAACTAATTCTAGAAGTGATAACTTTTGGGTAAGAGTTTGAATCAAGAAGAGAAGAAATGTGTAGGACCAATGAAGTGGTACATTAAATTGAAAAGGAAAGATTTGAACTTGGCCTGGAAAGCTGGCTGAGTAGTCCTCCTTTGGGAGAGCAGAAAGAGGAGCGGGATAGAATGGGATCATTGACACATGCCTCTCAATGGAAAGAAACCAGTTATAGCAAGTAGTGACTGGATGGATTACATTCAACAAGAGCACAGGCTTGAATTAGGACGTGTGACTTGATGTGATAGAGGACAGCATTTTAGGTTTGCGAGCAAAGAGCGTAACATAAGGAGGTCTGTTTTCAGGCTTTGTTGATGAGTGGCTTCCTTTGGGAGATCTTCCTGCCCTGGAAGTTGGCTAAGCCAAGCAAGGAGTAAGTGGAGTCAAACAACATGCATTTTACTTGATTCACTTGGGAGGAGGAATGGTGATTGCTGTTTCCACTCAGAACCAAGCCTGGCTTTCTCTACAGTGTACACTGGGTTTGGAGGAAGTTTAGCCCAGTTTACAGAGGTCAGAACTAGGTGGAAGAAAGAAGATCAGAGTTTCAGGATTTTTTTTCTGAAACCTTGAGGCCTTGAACCCTCAAAAATTTCAGACGATGACATAGAGCAAAAGAAGGAAAGGTGGAGGAGAACAAAGGTCATCACTATGGGAAGTAGCTGTATAATAATAATTATAACACTCAATTAATACCTTATACTTGCAGAACACTATTGGCACTTTATCATTAAAAAATGATTTCACACTTCAGGGTCAATTTCACAGATGCTGGATCTGATTTTCATCTGATAACTGGAATGGAAAGAGAAAGAAGATTGAGCAGGCAATTGGTGGAAGGCTTCCTTTGAGAAGACAAAGGAAGCGTGATGATTAATTATGAAAGCATGGAGTTGAGGAGGTGCCCCAAATTACTAAGAATTAAACTGGGGCCATGTAATTTATTGAGATGTTCTTTTATTTCATTAAGGAAAGACCTGGGTAGGTCAAGGGACACTGATCCTAGAGCCAAGAAATTTTAGCAGCAGGAAAAAAAAAAACACCTTTGAACATCTCTTTCAAACCCCTTTTCTAGGCCTACAGCACATTATGTCTCTTTCTACAGTTATGTTTCAGTGCTTATACATAGCAAATACAAGCATTTGCATTTGCCTTTTAATTTCTTGGAGTATTTTATAAACTTAGGTAATGTAGTCCTGCTTAAAATCGACAGTTATAGATGGTTTTATCTTTAGTCCAAGTCTTCCATGACCTCAATTACTGCATTAAAATATTGTTAACAAATTAAGATTCAAATATCATTTATTATACAAGATCAAGTTCACTTTATAAGTAATTTACATATTGTCACAATGACTCCGTGCCAACTGCTTACAATTTTGACATTGTTTGTGGGAGAGCAGCCAGCACTAATGCACAGGACTGAGAGGTAATTTATTGTGAGACTCTCTCTCTGCTATGGGATATTTAGGGAAATAGAGCAACATAACTGAAGTCAGTCACATAATCAATGCAGCTCTTTGTGTGATCCTATTTAGGATATATCAGTGAAGTAATAATTCTACCTGTTTACCTTCTGGAGCAGAAAGAATCCAGTACCAAGATGAGGTCAGGGAGGGGTACAAAGATTAAGATATGTAGGTTTCCAGTTGGTAATTTGAACCATTCTCCTAAATCATATTTTATCTATAATCATGTTCCTTAATTTTGTCTTCCTATGCAGTGCTCCCAATAGTGTAGTGTTTAAGAGCAAAGGTGTTGAGCAGGGTTCCCTGGGATCAAATCCTGACTCTGCTACATTTTAGCTGTGTAACCTTGAGCAACTCATTTAACCATATGAGGTCAATTTCCTCATATATTAAGTGAGACTAGCCATACTACTTCCCTCATAGAGTGTTGTGATGATTAAATGAGCTAATGGAACAGTGCCTCTCTTACAGTAAGCACTACAAATGTATTGGCTATTTATCAGTAATCTTTCTGGTATGTGTTTCTATACCTTTTTCCTATTGTTGCACTAATATTAGGTCACTTATTTTCTTAACATTCCTGCCAATATCTCTAATTTTGTACCTCTAGGAAAGAAATGGCAATCCACTCCAGTACTCTTGCCTGGAAGATTCCGTGGGCTACAGTCCATGGGGTTGCAAAGAGTCAGACATGACTGAGTGACTTCACTTTCACTTTTCTAGGAAAGAAATTGGGCTTCCAGGTGGCTTAGTGGTAAAGAATCTGCCTGCAGTGCAGGAGACATGGGTTTCATCCTTGGGTTGGGATGATCCCCCAAAGAAGGAAATGGAAACACACTCCAGTATTCTTGCCTGGGAAATCCCATGGACAAAGGAGCCTGGCAGGCTATAGTCCATGGGATTGCAAAAGAGTCAGACACAACTTAGTGACTAAAACAAAAACAAAAGCAAAAACGAACAACAAGAGAAAAGAAATTGCACTTACTTCTCTTTGATTCAAACCCAGCATATATGTTGTTTATATAGTTGCACAATATTGGGGATGAGTCCACATTCAGTACATGTAATTTCCAAGGCGGTTCATTCTTTCCCAAATAGAATAAGCAAAAGCGAACTTTTGATAATTGCAGAATTCAGGTGGTTGGGGGTCTTGAGAACTCCCGTCTTTTGCCTCTGGGGCTTCTCTAGTGGCTCAGATGGTAAAGAATCTGCCTGCAGTGCAGACCTGGGTTCAATTCTTGGGTCAGGAAGATCCCCTGGAAAAGGGAATGGCTACCCACTCAAGTATTCTTGCCTATAGAATTTCATGGACAGAGGAGCCTGGCAGGCTACAGTCAATGGGGTTGCAAAGAATCAGACATGACTGAGTGACTAACATATATACACACACACATCTTTTGCCCTCTACCTTATCACTGCCTCTCAGCCCCATCTGGTAGTTGCTCAGGGTTTCTCCATTGGCGACTACTGGCAAATCTGAAATGATTTTCTTCTTTCCCCATGTAAGGATGTCATGTGAGAGTACTTTGTTCCTGTGTATCCAAGCCCCAGGAAGCCCTCAGAGATATCCACACTCAAAAACCCATAGATATCTTTTTTTGTTCCTGTCCTCGATTCTTATTATAGCAGAACTAATTACTCAAAATCTGTGGTTCTCTAAGTGTGGTTGGGGGTGCAGCATCAGCAGCAGCATCTGTGAACTTGTTAGAAATTCAGATTCTTGGTCCCACACCAGACCTAATGAATCAGAAGCTCTGGTGGTGGATCCCAGAAATCTGTGTTTTAACAAGACATTCAGAGTATTCTGTCATATGCTAAAGTTTGAGAAACACTGCTAAAAAGGGGTCATGGTTCTCTAGCAGCACATCATTAATAGCAACAACCGTCCTAGAAAGAGTGCAGAAAGACTTGAGTAGCCATCAAGGCCAATAAAGAGCAACCACGACAAAATATCCTGGAGAGGTCAGTCTGTGCCAGCCATGATGGTGCTGTCAGATGTATTAGGATATTTACTTGTGACCCCACAGTCTGTTAAAAAGATGATATCAATCCAGTGTTGCCAAGGGGGAAACCAAAGCACAAATCTTTAACCAAGTTCACCGAGCAAGCAAGTTATAGAGCTAGAAATCGAATTCTGGTCTGCCTGATTCCTCAACTCATGATTCTTCCACTATTCTACTTGGCTGCCCAAACCTTTAAAGTGCACATCTTTATTTCTTGTGCTTAGTTTACATGATTCCTATTTTAGGGAAATATTCTTTCTCTATTTTTCAGAATGCTATGTGTTTGTGTGTATCTATATGTGAATATTGTACATTCTGTACCTCAGTAATGCAGGTTAGCTTTTTCATTTCAGGAAGTATTTGTTGAGGACCTCCATGTGCCAAGTATGATAAAAGTATATGCAGAAGTGCTCATGCTGGCATCTTGACCTCCAAATGATCATGAAAAGAATTGACTGGGATCTAAAATTATATGAAGAAAAATAGGTTAAACCATCCCAGATATTTAATATAGATAGATCTTAAACATGTAAAATTTATGGTATTAAGATAATGAGAAACTTCTCAATAGGTAATCAAAGTAGCCAATGTTGAGATTCATCAACATTGCTGAATACTTTTTATATTAGCTAGCCTAAGTCACAGTCTGAGGCAAGGGACGATGAGTAACCAGTTTATAATGTAGAGTTTCATCCACATGTTTATAACACTGTTCATTCTCTCCACAGCATTTCCTGAGGGTTTGCTCTGTGTCTTGTACTTTACAGGTGCTGCTTGTGTTAAGAAAGAACTAGAAAATAGTCCCTGTTGGTGGCTCAGTGGTAAAGAAGACACAGGAGATGTGGGTTTGATCCTTGGGTGGGGAAGATGCAGTGGAGTAGGAAGTACCAACCAGCCCCAGTATTCTTGCCTGGAAAATTCCATGGACAAAGGAGCCTGGTGGGTTATAGTCCATGGGTTGCAAAAAGTCAGACACAACTGAGCATGCATGCGCGCGCACACACACACACACACACACACACACACACATTCAAGAAACTAGCAAGGGACTTTGTCCTTTGACTTGCCTTGCTGTTATCACGATCAATCACTTGTTTTAAAATAAAATGTTCCACTCTGCTTAAGGCTGTTAACAATCATCCTCATGTAAAAATGATCTGATTTCTCACCAGCATCTTTGAATTTAATATCCAAGGGTTCCAGCTCAGCCAACCTTTTTTTAAAAGTCAAATTTGTAGTTGAAGCATAAAGTCTTCACTAATGTAAAAATGCTTGATTTTTATTCATTCTGCAAATTGATAAGTGGTATTAGACACACAGATGAAAACGAGAGTCCCTGTACTCAGTGAGGTCACAGGCATGCAAAGAAGGTAAAATTTCATTGTAAAATGAAAAGAGATGCCTACTAGCCCAGGTATATGAAATAATTAATGGTAATCAAGAATAGAGGAATAGATCTTTGTGGCGAATTGCTTCATGGAGGCTGTGATAATTGAGTCTTGAATTATGATTAGAAATTCTCTGGGTAGACATAAGGAAAGGGAATTCTAAGCATAGGAAACAGAACCACCATGACATTTTAAGGAAACCATAAGTAGAGTTTGGGTATATGTAAGGGGAAGAGAATTGACTTTAGAGGAAAAACATGTTTTGAATGCCAAGTTCAGGAACTTGGAGCTCATTTGATGGCAATGAGGACCCACTGTAGGATGTTAAATAAAACCATATGATCCTTAAGCAAGAGAATTAAAAGTTCAGCTCTTTGCATTGAGAATTTCTGTATGACTACAATGTAAGGAATGATTAGAATTATAATGAAGTTAAAGTAGATATTGAGGCATAGACAAAGACAGACTTGGGAGTACACTGGACAGGACTTAGTAACTGCACGTGTAAGGTAAAGAGTATTCACTCCTGAATGTACAAATATACTCCACTTTTTTCATATTTGTTAGTCTGTGTTTGACTGTCTTCTAGAAATTGATACTATTTGCACTAATCATTAGTGTGACCACAAAGACGATTGTGTCACCTGTCCTTTAAAAGCAAGAGCTTACAAAGACTATCCCTTATTTTGGAGGCCCACTTTCCAAAAGATTTTTGAAGTGTTTGCTTATAACTTAAACTTTGAGGCTGAGTCTATAATATTGCCCAGAGCCACCAGTTCCACATTGATCATGAAGCAAGCAATCAAGCACCAAGTGATTATTTTAATTCTGCAGGCTTGCTGCTCATACACCCTAAATGTTCAGCTGCTGACAGGGTGGAGGCAGAAAAAAACTGAAAAACACACCCAAACCAACTCAGTTTTTTATGCTGTTTACATGTGGCCTTGGACTCCAAATATATCCCTGATTAACACCCTGCTGGGTCTCCCAGATGGCAGTAGTGATGAACAACCCACCTATCAATGCAGGAGACCTAAGAGATGTAAATGCAATCCCTGGGTCAGGAAGATCCCCTGGAGGAGGGCATGGCAACCCACTCCAGTATTCTTGCCTGGAGAATCTCATGGACGGAGGAGCCTGGCGGGCTACAGTTCATAGGATCGCAAAGAGTTGGACATGGCTGAAGCGACAGCATGCACGCATAACAACCTACCCTCCCACCCTCATTATATCTTCTCCTTTGATCTCCTAAAACTCTTGTTATTTCTACTACAATTTATGTATATGCCTAGACTGTAAATTCTAGGAAGTCATGATCTTTGTCATAGTCACCTTTCCGTTAGCCTCATTGTTTTATATAAGTTGTGGAACATATTTATGATGGCTCAAATTTCCATTACCACATTTTTGAAGTTTTACATACCATAGATAAAATACTCACTGGCTCCCCCACTACCTCATCCTCATCATGAAGACCAGAACATGTAACCTAAGAGCTATGACGATGCCAACAGACTGACTGGTACAGTGATGAGTCATCCAGGAGTAGGTCAGGTCAATACAGTCAGCAGAGAGAAGGCTGGTTTATTCTTGCAATGGAAAATCTACCAGTAGTGGTGAAATCTTGTGCCTCCAAAGCATGTTTTTAGTAAATTATCTTTTTCCAGAATACAATAATGGCGTAACAAAATATAAAGTAAGATATTTCCAACACAATAAAGGAATGGTTAATATCTTTAGGAAGATTACTGATTGTCATATCATCAGAGAAAGTGTGGATAAAGTTATACGTGCTCTGCAGACAACCTCTGACCTAACATGACTGAATTTTCAACTCCTTCTGAAACATGTTAGATCCCATATAAATGATTTCCCATAAACACTGTAGAGTTATTTGTTGAATATAAATTATTTGTGTTTTATCAAAGCAAGAGAATTATTGAAATAGGAGTTTGGAAGCCTTTGTCACATTCCATTCCCACACTGACTAGCTGGATGTCCTTGTGCAAATGATTTTCTTTTGATGGGCCTCTGTTTCTTTGTTGCCTGGGTTAGATCAGATGAGCCTAATGTTTTCCAACTCATACTCAATGATTCTACGATGCTGTGAAAAGTAGTCTATAAATCTCCAATAGAACACTGTCTCTGGTTGGATAATTTACAAAATCTAAAATAAAAATTATTCCAATGATTTCCTTATATTTTATAATTTTGAATGTGTGATGTCCACAAATTTTATTAACATGAATAAACAAAAAAAGTGACTAAAGGGGACAGCTACTAACATTCTGAGATAGCATTTTGTTCAACCTAGTTGTACCACGCTGGGTTATGTTTCTCTTTAGGAAAGTGGTATGAGACATATATCCCAGAATGAGTCTTACATTTGGAAAAGAGGCAGTTTTCTGAGTCAAATGAAAGTTTAAAAGAAAGGCAGAAAAATTGTTATTTATAGAGGGATATGATTGGGAGGGGTGGTCCTTAACTTCCGAAAACTCCTCCCAGTTTGGAGAGAAAATATTAGTTCAAGTTGTTTGATGTTCTTCATATCAAGAAAGTGTTTCTTGTACATTTTCATTTTATTCTATGTTAAAACGCATTAGAAGTTGGATGCTGGTAAATAACCTGGTGAAAATATGATTTAAGTCCTCTGATCATGAATAGTCTAGATAATATAAGACTAAGAAACAACCAAGATACAGTGAACATGTCCAAATTACAGATACTTCAGGGTTTGTGTGTGTGTGTTAGTCGCTCAGTTGTGTCCAACTCTTTGCAACCCCATTGACTGTAGCTCACCAGACTCCTCTGTCTATGGAATTCTCCAGGCAAGAATACTGGAGTGGGTTGACATTTCCTCCTCTAGGGGATCTTCCTCATCCAGGTATCAAACGCAGATCTCTTGCATTGCAGGCAGATTCTTTACTGTCTGAGTCACCAGGTTACAGATACTTCAGAGCTTCAGTTAGTTCAGTCACTCAGTTGTGTCTGACTGTTTGCGACCCCATGAACCGCAGCACGCCCAGGCCTCCCTGTCCATCACCAACTCCTGGAGTCCAACCAAACCCATGTCTATTGTGTCAGTGATGCCATCCAACCATCTCATCCTCTGTCGTCCCCTTCTCCTCCAGCCCTCAATCTTTCCCAGCATCAGGGTCTTTTCAAATGAGTCAGCTCTTCACATCAGGTGGCCAGAGTATTGGAGTTTCAGCTTCAACATCAGTCCCTCCAATGAACACCCAGGACTGATCTCCTTTAGGATGGACTGGTTGGATCTCCTTGCAGTCCAAGGGACTCTCAAGAGTCTTCTCCAACACCACAGTTCAAAAGCATCAATTCTTCAGCACTCAGCTTTCTTTTTAGTCCAACTCTCACATCCATACATGACCACTGGAAAAACCATAGCCTTCATTAGATGGACCTTTGTTGGCAAAGTAATGTCTCTGCTTTTTAATATGCTGTCTAGGTTGGTCATAACTTTCCTTCCAAGGAGCAAGCATCTTTTAATTTCATGGCTGCAATCACCATCTGCACTGATTTTGGAGCCCAGAAAAATAAAGTAAGCCACTGTCCACTGTTTCCCCATCTATTTGCCATGAAGTGATGGGTCTGGATGCCATGATCTTAGTTTTCTGAAAGTTGAGCTTTAAGCCAACTTTTTCATTCTCCTCTTTCACTTTCATCAAGAGGCTCTTTAGTTCTTCTTCACTTTCTGCCATAAGGGCAGTGTCATCTGCATATCTGAGGTTATTGATATTTCTCCCGGCAATCTTGATTCCAGCTTGTGCTTCCTCCAGCCTAGCGTTTCTCATGATGTACTCTGCACATAAGTTAAATAAGCAGGGTGACAATATACAGCCTTGACGTACTCCTTTTCCTGTTTGGAACCAGTCTATTGTTCCATGTCCAGTTCTAACTGTTGCTTCCTGACCTGTATACAGATTTCTCAAGAGGCAGGTCAGGTGGTCTGGTATTCCCGTCTCTTTTAGAATTTTCCACAGTTTATTGTGATCCACACAGTCAAAGGCTTTGGCATAGTCAGTAAAGCAGAAATAGATGTTTTTCTGGAACTCTCTTGCTTTTTCGATGATCCAGCAGATGTTGGCAATTTGATCTCTGGTTCCTCTGCCTTTTCTAAAACCAGCTTGAACATCTGGAAGTTCACGGTTCACATACTGCTGAAGCCTGGCTTGGAGAATTTTGAGCATTACTTTGCTAGCATGTGAGATGAGGGCAATTGTGCAGTAGTTTGAGCATTCTTTGGCATTACCTTTCTTCAGAGCTTAAATATACTTAAAGTCAACATCACCACCACTAACAATGAAATGCTTTCCTTTCCTTATTCAAATGATTGATTCTAGTTTTGGATTCCATTGTTAGAACTTCCTAAATAGAAGATCAAGAAGTTCAAAAGGGATATTAAGGCATCGAATGGGAACAGCCCAGGGTCAGGAAATAAGAGACGCAGGTGCTAAGTCTAGCTCTGCCACTAACTGAGTGCACTCAGTCGTGTCCGACTCTTTGTGACCCTGTGGACTGTAGCCCACCAGGCTCCTTTGTCCAGGGTATTCTCCAGGCAAGAATACTGGAGTGTGTTGCCATGCCCTCCTCCAGGGGATCTTCCTGACCCAGGGCCTGAAACCATGTCTCTTAGGTCTCCTGCATTGGCAGGTGGGTTCTTAACTACTAGTACCACCTGGGAAGCCTACCACTGAGTGGCCATGTCCACTTGAGAAATCCATGTCCTTTCTTTGAACCTCAGTTTCCTCAGCTCTAAAGTGAGGAAATTGGCTTAACTAGTGTTTCCTTATCTTGAGAAATTATAGACCTCTTTGTACATTTCCATGGATCCCAGTTTAAGGAATACTGCCTTAAAATTAAACTTGGTTTCTTGGCACAGTGTGATTATACATAAAAGCCCAAACACTGGTGTTTAAACACTGAGACTACTATCCATTATTTGGTGATTATCCAGTTGACTCAGAATTTACTTATCTAAATATTATTCCATTGAATACAGAAGTACTTTGTGCTGGAACTGTTCTAGGCATTTGGAGTATATTTAAGAGCATGGCAGACAAGATCATTGTCCTCACTGAGCTTACAGTCTAGGAGTGGGAAACCGATTATAAAATAGAGATGATAAATAAGAAAATTAACTTTGAATAAAACATTAAAAAACATTTTAATAGGGAATTCAAGGATCCTTGCAGTCCTTTGAAAAGTACCTGAGTGAAGGACTTGACTGGAGAAGTCCTTGATGTCTGTGGTTCAGTGATGCATGGTTACCCATTTCGGATCCAGCAAGCAGAGAGCTTCCTCACCAAGCAGTCTAACCAAAAAGACACGGCTTTCATAGACGTCTCAGCAGGTTCTAGAAGCAGCAGGGATTTTCCTTGCTATTAGCTTGGTCTGTGCCTCACCCTGTTCTGAAACATGGAGGTGTTTCTAGGCACAGGGCCAGATCTTCACTGAGGGGCTCAGAGAGAGCACCACTCTGGAGAAAAATCATTAAATTAGGCAAAGATCCAATAAACTTAAATTTTCTGTTTTTGATTGCTTGCTGTGAGGAACACTATGACATGATTTAAAATGATGATTTAACGTAGCAAGAGGAGAGGGACTCTAAAAACCAAATAGTGCAGTCATACTGTTCTAATAAAATTAGTCTATTATGTGCAGATTGATTGCTGGTGCCTAGATTTACATGATGTTTATGATATCAGAATATCTGACAAAAATTGGTGTCAATATTTATGCCTCTATAAATTACTCACACAGCACTATTATGATGGCTTCTAATTAAAGTGGAACCAAACTAATTGACCTTTAAATCCAAAGGACTTTGTAACCCAAAACTCATCCACACTGGGATGGCAGGCTGCACTCGCATGGGAAGAGAAGAGGCTTTTGGAGTGATGTGATGCCTTACTATGAAAAAATAATTACATATTCTGCAAGAGCTGGTTCCACTAAAAGATGGATTTTATATTTGATTTAAGCTACATTAAACTGTTGCTGTGTAGGTTTATGACAAACCACGTCTGCGGCTTTATACCTAGGGTGATTGAAAGATTTTTCTTTTTTTTCAGCCAATAGATAACTGCTGTCCATTTTTGAGTAGGTCAAATGAGACGATTGATCAAACCAGAGATTCTCCTCTTTGTTTTATTTTAAACATTTCATTTTTAAATAATTTTATATCTACAGAAAAGTTATAGATGAGACTTTGTGCTCCTTGAGTGATTATATTTTACTCATTTTTTTATAACTCCCTTTAATACCTAACACAGGGCCTCACAAAAAGCAGGAGTGCAATAGAATTTGATTTGTTTTTAGGAAGAAGTCAAAAACATTGAAAACAAGCAAAGCTTCTGGTATTTTATAACATACAACGCCCCATCCTTATTCCTAACAAAAACTGTCTTGGCCTTCCTTCTCTTCCTTCTAATGGGTAGCCAATTGTGTTTTGATTAATTAATTTATTTGGATTTATTTATAATACATTATTATTTGCATATATATTATTAGAAACACAAAAATAATCATGCAAATAAGTCATTTGGGGAATTAATTAATCATAGGGGAAGAAGCCTGGTTGTTAGTCTGGATTCACAATATCTGGATTCTTATTTTGTTTCTGATACTTGCTTTGTCTTTAGCAATTAAACCCTGTTGAGCATCTTGCCTCCTCAACTGTAAAATGATGAAGGTGAATTCTGTTCTTTTGGGTCATTTGTAGCTTGAAAATGCTATTGCTTCTAATGCAAGTCTGGAAGTGTGTGTATTTCCTCTGGGCTGCACTTTCTTTTCCTCTCTCTGCCCTTGTTTCACACTGCAAATGTGAAGAGGTAAAATGATGAGATGAAGTTATTACACTACTGTGCTTTTTGACTAATGTATTTAACAAAATATTGTTGCATATTTGAAGTTCATCAGTCATGGTTTTCATACTTATGTGCATTGCCAGTGTTCTGTTACAAATCCTTCTTGTCTTTGTGCTGAAAAGATTTTTATCTGCATTTCAGAGAGGGCTTTTCAGTTTTGTTACAAAACCTCATTACTTTTTTATTACAGACTTAGTGGAGCCTTCTCTTTGAATTGAATCATATGATTCAGTATTAGCTGGACATTTAATACTATATTGTCTTTATATTGTTCAGTATTCTCTGTTCTTATTTTTGCACTTTGGAAATGTCTCAGGAGATAAAATTGAAAGGTGATATTTCTTTGAAATAAATCACCCCTGTCCCAGGAAGGCAGTATTTTAAGGATAATTATTAATATTTAAGCAAAATATACTACCTTTTTGGATTCTTATTAGAGTAGGGAGAATGAGTTTATTAAGTAATCCAGAAAATAATTTATTTTTTTACAAAATAAAAATCTTTTCTTTAAAAAATATCCTCCAAGATCATAATGTCATATGACATATTTTGTGAACTTTTTCTAAATTCCCCAAAGTGTCCACCTCTGTTATTGAATTATTATGGTCTTTCCCACAGTTCCCTCACGATAGGACATGCTCTCAGTCAACTGTTAATATTAGGCACCTATGTTCATTGAATGAAAAGACCCCCAATACACTTATACAGTTATCTAACAAAATTGCTTGGGAGGTATATATGACATGGCTAAACATTATTTTTAGTTTTAGTTTGCTTTTACAAATATACCTTACCTACTTAAGAGTTTCTGTGTTTCAATATCTACTTCACAACTTAGATGGCCTTGTTCCCTTTTGTTGGGTAATAAACTATCTCTAAACTTAGTAGGTGAAAACAACAAATTTTAAATTTTTCTCATGATTTTCTGGATGAGGAATTTGGGAAGGGCTCGACTGTATGGTTTATTTCTGATCCAGTGGCATCAGCGGGGACACTTGCTGGAAAACCCACTTTGAAAATGGTTTTATTACTTACATGTCTGGTGACTTTGTACATTTTGGCCTCTTTCTCTCTCAGTCTCTCTACACATAGTATCTCTTCTAGGTTCTTTCCACATAATGTGGACTTCTTATAGCATGGCCTCTCAGCGTGATCAGACTTCTTACATGACAGCTTACTTACCTCAGAGTGAGCATTACCATGAGAAACTGCAAGGCTCCTTATGACCTAGCTTCAGTAGTCCCAGAATGTTGCTTTCATCTCACTCTATTGGCCAAGCAAATCACTCTGACTGGCCCAAGAGGAGTTTCAGGATGGGGGGCAGAATAGATTCTATCTCTCAGAGGGAAAATGACATGAACAGACATAGGAGGGAAGGAATTGGTGATGACCATCTTAGAGACATGCTACTACAATAGATATATATTTATGTGTGTGTGTATATATATAGATAACATATTTATATATATTATATATTTGAAATTTGAAAAAGCTATAGAGGTAATATAATTCAACCCCCTTTTTCTGTGGTCAGACAATAGTCATCAAACATTTATAATTCATTTTGACTTCTCCATCTGTCTGTTGAAAATCATTGGCTGGATTTGAGTATTCTTAGTGGCAATAATAAATAGATCCATAATTCTGAATAACATGATGGCATCTTTGCTAGAAATCCACACACACATTCACCAAAACTATCAGAGAGATGAGGTTAAGAATTTCTTGCTTTTGAAGGTGTCTCCCTGGCAAAATCCTCTAGGCCACAATCCACCCATGAGCCAATGTCGCTTCTAGAAAACATCCAGTTTCGTTACACTGACCTTAACATTAGCAGAAGAATCAGTAAGTTCTGTCTCCAAGATTCAGAATATCTCATTCATTTAGAACTGAAGACCATCTTACTGAGATTTCATTCTTTGTATATTGTACCAATACCTCCTGAGCTCCTCCCCAAACTATAGCTACTTAATGCAATTGCAATTTAGTTCATTCGCATGTGAATATTCTCATTAGAATATATGTAAGATGAAAAAACCCCACCATACCCAATGAAACTAGGAATATATCCTTTGCAGTTCAATCTTGGCTCAAACTTCTACTCTGTTGAACTTCTAAGCTGTGGTCTTTGTTCTTAGAAGAATTTAAGTAATCTGCCATCTTTTCTTCTTTATTTTGTCCACTTATTCCAATCTCAGGGACTTGGTTCTTACTGAACTTCAAAAGACTGGAGACTCCTTTTTATGTATGTCCCTGCTCAAATGCCAGTTCATCAAAGAAGCCTGACCTGATTATCCTGTCTAATATTGCATCCTTACCATTCTTCTCTATAAGCTTATTTCCTTCTTAGCAATCTCTATCTGAAGTTACTTTTTGCATTTGTTTACTTGTTTACTATCTTTCATTTTCACTGTTTTGTGTCCAAGTTCAAATATCTGGTACCAAGTCTCTGGTTAGGTGCTTAGTAGCTGTTGAATAAAGTAAATAACTACATGATAACTGAAAACATGTTTGCCATTAATTGATTGGTACTATAATGATAGAGTCTAAATTTATTTTACCGGTCAAATTTACACAAATAATATTAAAGTAAAACCAGTTGTTTTCAGGGAAGAAAAAGCTTTCTATTGTGTAACTAAACTAATCATAATGCATATTTATTAATACAATTTATAGTACAGATATAGTTGCTGGAGAACACTGACAAGTGAGAACTGAAATGTTTAATAGAACTTTGAGGTGATAATATTTCAGATTGAATAGGTATTCTCAATCATTATTGGTGAGAATGTAAGTTTGGAAAAGCACTTTATTAATATATATCAAGAACATTGAAAATAGTCCTTTTTATATGCAATAATTCTATTTCTGAAACCTAATCATAAGGAAAAATATGAAATGGAGAAAAATAGTATGCATAATGATGTTCATTGAAGTGTTGGATATACAACTTTATATGTCACCTGAGAACTATGTATGCAGGCCAAGGAACAACAGTTAGAACAAGTCATGGAACAATGGACTGGTTCAAAATTGGGAAAAGAGTATGTCAAGACTGTATATTGTCACCTTGCTCGTTTAACTTATATGCAGAGTATATCATGTGAAATACTGGTCTGGATGATTCAGAAACTGGAAGCAAGATTGCCAGGAGAAATGTCAACAACCTCAGATATGCAGATGATACCACTCTAGTGATGGAAAGCAAAGAGGAACTAAAGAACTTCTTGATGAGGGTGAAAGAGGAAAGTGAAAAAAAGTTGGCTTAAAATTCAGCATTCAAAAAACTAAGATCATGGTATCTGGTCCCATCACTTCCAAATAGATGGAGAAAAAGTGGAAACTGTGACAGATTTTGCTCCCAAATCATGGCAGACAGTGACTGCAGCCACAAAACTCCTTGGAAGAAAAGCTATGACAAACCTAGACAGCGTATTTAAAATCAGAGATATCACTTTGCTGACAAAGGTCCATATAGTCGAAGCTCTGATTTTCCCAGTAGTCATGTACAGATGTGAGAGTTGGACCATAAAGAAGACTGGATGCTGAAGAATTGATGCTTTTTAATTGTGGCATTAGAGAAGACTCTTGAGAGTCCCTTGGATAGCAAGGAGATCAAACCAGTCAATCCTAAAGATAATCAATCCTGAATATTCATTGGAAGGATTGAAGCTGAAGCTCTAATACTTTGGCCACCTGCTGGGAAGAGCTGACTCATTGGAAAAGATCCTGATGCTGGGAAAGATTGAAGGCGGGGGGCGGGGGGGGGGGCGGTGGAGGAGGTGACAGGGTATGAGATGATTGAATGACATCACTGACTCAATGGATATGAGTTTGAGTGAACTCCAGGAGATGGTGAAAGATGGAAGCCTGGCATGCTGCAATTCATGGGGTCAAAAAGAGTTGGACACAACTTAGTGACTGAACAGTGTGTCTAACAAATGTGGATTGACTCAGTAAAATATGACACATTTGTGTAACAAAAAATTACCTTCTCTATAAATTCACATTTACCAAGAGTGAATTCACATCTTATCCTACTTATGATATAGTTTCCAAGTGTAAAAAGGCAGAGTACAGCATTTTATGTACGACTTCATTTCAACTATGCCAAAAACAAGGGTAGAGAGAAGTTTACATTAGCTGTCACTGGATTATGAAACAGAGGTTAAGTTCTTTTTTCCTTCTTCATATTTTTACATTCAAATTTTTTACAGTGAGCATTTATCATTTTTATAAACAGAAAAGTAAGCTACCTAAAACTTAAAAAGCTTATAATAAATCAGTGCAATGTTATAAGCAGGACTCCTTTAGTAACAGTGTGACTTTTTAGGTAATTTCATTATCAGAAAGATTCTAGCTTAGACTATAAGACATAGCAGCTGAATGAGGGGAAATACTAGTGGTTGATATTTTAGTCTATGAAGATCATTCATTTTTGTTTTGTGTTGTGTGTGTGTTCAAAACAGTTATTAATCCTTTATTTCATTTAAATATGTCCTGTACAGTTGACGTCTCTTTTCATTCTTATTTCAATAGATAATAGGTAGAAAGTAGGAAATTACTAAAATTTTGGCTTTTCTGATCTCCAGATAATAAATGGCATTTTCAGACATTTGACTTACTTTCTATATCAAATATTGAAGTAATAACAACGCCTAATGATTTTTGTAATGCCGTGTACTGGCACTTCTCTTTTTGCAAGTTACGTTGACACGGGTGTTCAAATAAATGGCTGTTCACATCCAGACTCATTTGGCAGAAACAATAAGTTTTCATGCCAATTGAGAGAGGGAAGAGGGGTTCAAGAAGATGAAAGTGTTGAGAGAGACGTTTTATAATATATCAAATATGAGTAATGATATCTCAGTTTGTACTTTAAAAAGCACTGGTGATACTTAATCTTTCAATAACACTTTATAGCGTACAAAGCATGCTCTCATTCATTATTTGATTTAATCTTCAAAAGCTAAGAGGAAGATAATTTTATCCTCATTTTACTGTTTCTGAGTGACTGTGATTTACAAGGTCAGGCAGCTAAAAAGTGGAAGAGCTAAGACTTGAACCTGGATTGGCAATCTATATGACAGGAAAAATTTGCTGGTTAATATGTGCATGAAAAGAAATCTTGATTTTATAGAAGTGAATTATAGCCAATAATTAAAGTTTGGAAATCTAATCCTTTCTAGAGATAATTGTTGTAAAAAGTTTGCTTTGTTTCTCTTAAATTCTACCCATATTCTTCCCAATTATCTAAATTTCAGTTTTTAAAACCAATGTTCCAAATGTTCTGTAATTATAAGTTTCACACACACATATATATACATACACATTTGAATTAACAGGAAAAAAATGAATCTATTTTTAGGACCAATATTCTTGGCCAAGGTAGGAATTGCTTGAAATTGAAATGTGATTGAAAATCTATATGGCAGTCTGAAGTATGGATCTTCAAAAGGACCATTTTTCCAAAATGCAAATTAATATTTGAGGGAAGAGGTTGTGAATCTTTTATTCTTAAAATTCTTTGGAAGAGATCCACTTTGAGAATTATTTCCTGTTTTTGAATCTGGCCAAGTAGTGCTATTTTAAATAAAATAACAGCTCAAGGTAACAGAGAAGGTGTTACATAGCTTTTGTAGGCACACCAACCCTGGGAATCATGTTGAATGATTTGCTTCGTGCCTAGAGATAGAGGCGTTTGCAAGCAGAGTATGAACAGAGCCTAATTCCAGTGGAGCTTTTCTGTTGGTCCTGTCAGTGGAGTCCCCCTTCACCTGATAAATAAAGCACTGCATTCCTCCTGGTTAGGGATTTAAGAAAAATCCCTTTAGTCCTGCCCAATTCACATTTATGGAATGACTGTTTGCCAGTTTCCTATTTGTTTGGGGCCATGTAAATCACAAAATAAATAACAGCAACCCTCTCTTATAATGCAGTGAACTGCACCACAGATAAGGGAGGTTAAAATTATACTTACATTGGATTTATCTCTGTACAGTTTTATTAAGGTCCACATGCCCTTAAGGAAATTAAAAAAAAAAAAAAACTTTCATCCTCATCTCTTGGTCTCATAAATGTGTTTACTGAGGGAAAATTTTGTATTGGGAAATAATTTACTTCTCTCTCCCTAAAGTAGCCTGTTTTTTTTTTTTTCCTTTATAGCAAACAGATATTCTATTTTAAAATGATCTCCCAGAGTTACTCAGCGCTTCTCTAAAGCTATTGGAGAAAATACTCTTTAAATAAATCAGTATTTAAAGGAAATGCATGAGAATGTTTCTGGGTCAACAGTAAATGCATACATCATCCACTTATGACTATTATTTTGAGTGATCTGCCTAACTTTTAAATTTTAAAATCTCCTATTCGTTGTTCCATATACTAGCTTTTAGGCGTATATTCATTCTCATGTGGAAAATCTCTGTCATTGTGAATGTTCTTTTTAAAAACAGACACTTAACAGTATCCTGGTTTCATGTGTGGCTAAAGCAAACTCTGCCTGCAAGCTGGAAAGCATTGGACATTGTTTCCAGCAGGTCAATAAAATGACTGATGGATTTGAGCCAGGTTGTAGCAGAGGACACACATTCTCTGTTGAAATAGCTGAAAAGACAAATTAATATTGAAGTGTGGAATACTGAATTGGACTGTCTTTCAGTACACAGAAATAGACTAAAGTAGATTACCAAAATGAGGCATGTGTACTTCACCCAGCTAAAACAGATTTGCTATGCAAACATGAGAGGAGTAGAGTAAGACTTGGGTGTAATATTCTGAAAATGGTTAACAGTTCAGCCTCCATAATGTGAAGTAGAGGATGACAGACACACCTAGAATTTTAGGAACTCTAATGCTTTGAAATTTAAATAGTTCCATACTTAACAACTCCCAGCTAAAGACCATCTTTCTCATTTTTATTCTGAGTGTGTATTTTTGACAAGTATACATTCAAAGTGTGCGCTCTCTCTTAATATGCCTTTTTAAAGGGAATTTTTCAAAATAGAGTAGAGAGAAAGTCTCACTTAACACTTATTAATTTAGGAGAAAAACACAACAAATAACACAGACTTTAAATATTGAGTCAAAACCTGCATGATACCCATTGCCCACACAAAAGTTCAAATTTCTTTCAGTCTAAAGTACTTCATGATTGGGCTCATATTCTCTTTCCTATAACATCTTTTATAGACCACATTTTGCAAGAAAATTGCAACCTTATTTTCACTAAATTTTAAGTGATGTTTAACACTTCTTTTGATAATGAATGCAGGAAAGCAATCACATAGCATTAGCAGTGCTATGACCTTGTCACTAATAGAAATTACAGATATTTTCATATTATATTACAGTTGTGGCAGTCTCTTGACATGTGTTGTTTACATCTCCTTGTAACTTTAAAATTGTAATTGTTATTAGACTCACATATCTATTTTTACAGCACAATGTAAATTATATTTCTGAATATTTTTATAACTATATTTCACTACACTTGTTTTCCTTTGTAATTCTAATTTCATTTTGCGCATTAAAATCAAGTTTGGAAAGGCTGTCCATTGGAATCACCAGAGTGCCAAAGAGGCCTTTAGCAAAAGAAAGGTTAGCAATCTTTAGAAAAACTGACCTTAATGATCATCCCTAAACAGTTGGGCATTCAATTTTAATCCTGTGCCTTTGCCTGGAAGGCTGTTACTCCTATGCGCCACCCTCATCTTTCAAGGTGCAGCCTTGATGTTACCACATCCATACGATTGATCCTGACGCTACTAGTCACAGTCAATTGAACTTCCTTTGTATCCCCTCAGAATTGTTTTCTGCTTTTCTATTAGAACTTATCCTGCCTTTTATTCTAGTTAGTTACTTCTTCTATGTCTTCTTTTAGAGTATAAATTTCTTGGGGACAGGAATATTGTCATAGTTACCACTTCATAACTGAATCTAACCTAGTCTCATTGTGGTTAGAGAATGTGGTTTCTCTATTGATTCTCTGAACTTGACTGAGACTTCCTTCATGGCTTGTTGCATGTGTGCGTGCGTGCATGCGTATGTGCTCAGTTGCTTTGGTCATGTCTGACTCTCTGTGAGCCTCTGGACCGCAGCCCACCAGGCTCCTCTGTCGATGGGATTCTCCAGGCAAAAATACTTGAGTGGGTTGCCATGCCCTCCTCTAGAGGATCCCAACCCAGGAATTGAACCCACATCTCTCCCTCTTTTTTTTTTAATTAATTAATTTATTTATTTTTTCAGTGGGTTTTGTCATACATTGACATGAATCAGCAATAGATTTACACGTATTCCCCATCCCGATCCCCCCTCCCACCTCCCTCTGCACCCGATTCCTCTGGGTCTTCCCAGTGCACCAGGCCCGAGCACTTGTCTCATGCATCCAACCTGGGCTGGTGACCTGTTTCACCATAGATAATATACATGCTGTTCTTTCGAAACATCCCACCCTCACCTTCTCCCACAGAGTTCAAAAGTCTGTTCTGTACTTCTGTGTCTCTTTTTCTGTTTTGCATATAGGGTTGTCGTTACCATCTTTCTAAATTCCATATATATGTGTTAGTATGCTGTAATGTTCTTTATCTTTCTGGCTTACTTCACTCTGTATAATGGGCTCCAGTTTCATCCATCTCATTAGAACTGGTTCAAATGAATTCTTTTTAACGGCTGAGTAATATTCCATGGTGTATATGTACCACAGCTTCCTTATCCATTCATCTGCTGATGGGCATCTAGGTTGCTTCCATGTCCTGGCTATTATAAACAGTGCTGCGATGAACATTGGGGTGCACGTGTCTCTTTCAGATCTGGTTTCCTCAGTGTGTATGCCCAGGAGTGGTATTGCTGGGTCATATGGCAGTTCTATTTCCAGTTTTTTAAGAAATCTCCACACTGTTCTCCATAGCGGCTGTACTAGTTTGCATTCCCACCAACAGTGTAAGAGGTGAACCCACATCTCTTATGTCTCCTGCATTGACAGGTGAGTTCTTTACCACTAGCACCACCTAGGAAGCCCTTATGGCTTGGCACATAACCAATTTTTGGAGAAGGGAATGGCAAGCCACTCCAGTATTCTTGCCTAGAGAATTCCATGGACAGAGAGGAGCCTGGCGAGCTACTGTCCATGGGGTCACAAAGAGTCAGACATGACTGAGTGAGTGACCAACACACAATTTTTATAAATGTTCCGTTAATGCTTGGAAACATAGTGTGATTTGAAGGAGTTGGATGCAGGTTTGTTAACTGTGTGATTGAAATCTATATCCCTACTGTTTCTTCTATTCTTTGATTGATTTATCAGTTATTTTCAGAGAGATGTTAAAGTTTCCTGCTATGGTATTAGAGATGTTAATTTCTTATTTTAATAGTTCTGTCATTTAACTTTATATATTTTGAATCAATATTATTAAGTACATAAAATTTAGAACTGTTATATCTTCCTGATGAACTAGACCTTTAATCAATGTGAAATTATTTTGTCTCTAGTAATGCTTCTTTTTGCATAATAATACGTTTTCTTTGATGTTGATATAACCAAGCTGTGTGTTAGGTTAGAATTTTACTGCTGTCCTTTTCCATTCCTTTATTTTCAACTTTTCTGTGCCATATGCTTTAATTGCATCTTTTCAAAATAACATAATGTAGGATTTTGTATATCTAAATAAAATTTGTTCTATGACTCTTTATCTTTTACCTGAAGAATTTCATTATTTTATAATGCTTATAATTACTGATATATTTCATTCATTTCTAACATATTTTACACTTTATCTTTGCCCTGACATTTCTAGACTTTTATTCCTCTTTTTTTTCAAAAGTCTTCAGATTGAGATGTTTTCTTATACTACATTTTTTCTCTACTAACTTGAAAGCCTTAATTCTATCTGTATTATTTTAGTCATCCTCTAGAAAGTTTAATATTCATATTTAAAATCTAACATGTGTCAAAGTCTTTACCTTCCTTCCAAATATGTAAGGAATGTGAACAAGTTTACCCACTCTTCACTTGCTATCTGCTATTGTCCTTTTTAGCCACACAAATTTCCACAAATTTACCAATTTATTCATTGATCACTTCTTTTTCTCAAACTTTTAAATCATCTGAATTTTGCTTTTAGAATGTACAATAGTTACATTTTGGGGATGGTAGTAATTCTATTTTTATTTTTTAATTTTTTCAAAAATTTTACATCTCCCTCATTTTAAATAATTTTGCTGGTTAAAGAATTATAAGTTGAAAGCAAGTTTCTCTAATCTCTTTGAATATATGGAATTACCAAATTTGGATTTCTGCTTCACTAAGTCAATTGTTAATCTTTCTTTGCGGATAATCTGGCCCTATCCCTTTTGCCCCAAACTGAAGTTAATTTTTATCTTTTTTATTCTGTAGTTTTACCATATGGATTATTTTTTATTTACTCTGCTTTGGCTATAATAAGATTCCTAAATTTGAGCACCTGGTGACTTTCATCATATCTGGGCAATTTTCAGTTATTATCTCAATGAATATTTTACTACCTTTCTTATTCTCCCTATTGTCTTATTCTAGGTCTTTTTTAAACATGCATTGGACCATCTTACTTTATCCCCTATTTGTCAACTTCTCTCTCATGTTTTTCATCTCTGTTGCACTGCACTATATTATTTCTAGGTAATTTCCTCATGTCTCTCTTCCAGGATACTAATAATTTTCTCTAACTGTGTCTAATCTGTTTAGCACATATATTAAGTTTCTAAATTCAGTTAGCATAGTTTTTACATTAGAAATCCTATCTGGTTCTTTTTCAGATCTGCCTGATATATTTAATCATTCCTTTATTGCACTTTTAATTCTCTCTTCTGTTTCTTGAAATATATTAATTAATCTTGTTTAATATTCTATATCTTTCAAGTGGGCTACAGCCCATGGGATCACAAAGAGTCACACATGACTGAATGATTAACACTTTCACCTTTTTTTTTCCCAAGCTCAATACCTGCTCTCTTTGCAGATATAATTCTGTAGTATGTTATTTTTGAAGATTCTTCCTGTTTATAGTTTATTTCATTGTATGGTTAGTGACTTTTTAAAAATTGTGAGCTCATATCCCTTAGACTTTGTATTCCTTGGACTTTCCTATTGTTACTGTAATGAATTACCATAAACTTGGTGACTTAAAACAACACGAATGTATTCTCTTATAATTTTTGAGTTCCAAAACCGAAAGGATTTCATCAGGCATAAACTAAGAAGTTGGCAAGGTGGCGCTCCTTCCAGAGGTTCTGGAAGATAATATATTTCTTTGCTTTTTCCAATTTCTAGAGCTACTTTGTTTGCGTTTCTTGATTCATAACCCCTTCCTCCATCTTCATCTTGCAGTGTAGCATCTTCAAATGTCTGTCTGCTATCTCTTAACATCATGCTCTCCTCTGTATCAAATCTCCCTTTCTCTTTCTAAGGATGCTTGTGGTTGTATTTAGGGCCCCACTCAGCTAATTTAGGATAATTTCCCTATATAAGACTCTTAATTACATCTGCAAGTCTCTTTTGCTATGTTAGGTTGCGTTCACAGGTCCCAGGCATTAGAATATGGACATTTTGAGGCCTAATTGTTCTGCTTACTACAGACTTGATCTGTGGAAATTGCTTGCAACCTTGTATTAAATTGTGTTCCTCCATAAAAGACTTGGACTTTTCCCAGGTTTTACTGATACCACCAACCCAGAGTTAATTTAAAGTAGAATTTTATATTTTTTGACCCAAATGGTTAGTAAACCTTTCAGTCTAGATCTGCAGCTTTTAGAGGAAATTTCCTTTTTCCCCAGTTACCAAGAGTCAAGACTAGACAATCATATATCCCAACCATATTGCTTTCTGGGGTGATTTTTTTCTGTTTTCCTCACTGAGCGTATTACTCCTTGAAGATCCTGGCTTCAGTTGGGGCTTCAGTCCAGCTTTTTTATTCAGCCCCTAAGCTTTGTCTCCTGTTCTCTGTAGCAGTCTGTTAAAACTCAGATTATAGAATGCCAGAATGAACATTTTTCTCTAGGGCAAATACTGGCTCCAACACTCACCCAAGTGGATTAGCACTTTTCATATTTTCCTTTCTTATCTACAAGAAATTCTCTTATTTTTCCACCAGCACAGCCATATTTTACTTAAAAATATTTCACTCAGTATTTTAAAATGTGCTGTCTTAGGTGGGAATTCTCTTAATTTAGGTTGCAGTATTGCCAGTAGTAGAAGTTAGATATTGTCTTACTTATACTTCTCAGAATTTAAAACAATGACATCCAAACTGTGACTAATAAATGTTTTTTTTTAATTTAATTTAATTTTTTTTTATCTTTATAAACATTATTTTTGTTTATTTTTTCTTTTTTTTCCCATTTATTTTTATTAGTTGGAGGCTAATTACTTTATAATATTGTAGTGGTTTTTGCCATACATTGACAAATAAAAACATAACAAACTGGAGCTTGGAGAGACATTAAAACTGAATAGTAACAGAGACCATATGGCCTGGGAAGTCTAAAGTATTTACTATCTGGCCTGTTATGAAAAGAGTTTGCCTTGTCTAGAGAGTTTATTTTAACCCCTCCATGAGACCAGAATGGGCATGGTGACAAGTTCATCCTCAGAAGTCTTAGTTTGTTCTGGGGAGGGTGTCCTTTGTCTTGGAGACAGAGGACCATCTGACCTCAGAAGTGCCTCTGAACTTAATGAACTGCAAGGCTTACCTATCATGTTGATTTTCTTTGCACTCTGATGCTGCTAAAATGCAATGAACCAGCATGTGGAGTTATCTTTTTACTGCAGCTCTTCCTGCCTTGTGTGTGTCCACATGACTGATTAATTGCTGAGGTAATAACTTAAGTGTTAAATTTATTATGTTTGAAAGAGAATTAAGACAATTCTGCGTTGGCATCTTGGTTCTACTGCCAATTAGCCAAATGGATATGGAGAAGCTGTGCCATATCTTTGAGTCCCATCGTGCTTACTTGTAGGAAAAAAGGTAAATTCAATGAACTATGAGTTTCCCTCTACTCCAAATGTTCTCTGATTCTAAAGTCAGAATAAAAAGTTTTATCTCTTTTTCCCAAGGTATAGACCTTTCCTCCTTTATGAAGATTGGATTAGTAAATACATGTAAAGTCCTGTGGACGTGGCTTGGCACAAAATAGATCCTCAGTGAATGTTAGTTATTATATTGTTGTCACTAATATTACCAAAAGCTTCTTAGAGTAGAAGTTCACAATATTAATCCTTTATTATGAATAGTAGTCCCTCATGTTCCATTGTGAGAATTTTTGGGGCATAAGGAAGGACAGGAAAGCCTGACGTGCTGCAGTCCATGGGGTCATGAAGAACAGAAGTGCAGACATGACTTAGCAACAGAACAACAACACACACCGGAAGGAAGCTCTAATCAGCATAAAATATCATCCCAGCGTTCTCTGTGCCTTCACAGGGACTGATTAACCTCCTTACTGCTGCTGACAGCGTCCCCAACAGGGGAACACGAATCACAAAGCATTGACCAAAATCTACATCTGCGGGGAAAAAAGAGAGAAAGAGAGGGAACTAAAATACAAAACAATAAAAACCTCTCAACTTTGCAACCACAGGGCTGGGCTAGGTTTCCTGATGATGTCTACAGGATGAAGTAGTGGAACGGAAAGCTTATGGCGAAAAGAACACTTCTCTGGGGAGTATACATGCTTCTGTGGGGACAGAAGCATGCTCATTGGAGAGATGAGGATAACGCTCAGCCACATTTGCTGTAGCTAGAAATCTGATGACCCACATGTAGTCAGGATGGTTATTGGTTCTAAAAGGAAATAATTTACCCCAGATAGTTCAAGTGAAGAAACATTAATGTATAGAGGACGCAAGGTTAAGGTAAGGTTAAAAGAACCGGGTCAGAGAATGTTTCAGACACTAGAAATGATGGAAACTCTTTATCACCACTAGGACTAAAGAGTCAAGGGGAGGAAAGAGTGTGACTGGAGAGAGCTAAGGCCAAGGAGCAGGGCTGTCTGGCTATGGGCATTTGTGGAGAGATGCAGCTACTTCCAGGGACAGAACAGGGAAGAGACTATCTACTGACCTTCCTGCTCTCTGATTGCTTGTGGTGCTTCCCACTGGTTGATTCCTGTGGGAAACAAGCCAGCAAGGGAGCCCAAGAAATACCTCCATAGAGACAGAGCAGTGAGGCGCCAGAGAATAGATGAGAGGTTTCAGGGAGAATAGAGAAAAGTACCCTTTTCCTCTGGGGTTTTTGCTCTGATGCCTCTCTGACTGGATATTTTTCTAGTGTCTTTGACATGTGATCTTCTACTGTTTTGTGGGTGAGTGTGAGTGGGGGCAAGTATGTATTGTTTTTGCCTAGTATGTGGGTTGTAATGAAAAAAGTCCCCGATTTGAACCAAGGTACCTGGATTCTGGACTGTTAAAGAAAAAATTATTCACAACATTTTTTTTAAATGTTAAGGCAGATTTAATTCAGGACTACTACAATAGGATTTTGCATTAGATGGGGGAGAGTGAACTCACTTTTGAATACAAGAAACAGTGGACATTAGTAGCCAAGGAGCAGGGTGAGAAGGTTGATGGATAATTACTAAAAGGCAACCTCAGGTGCATGGGAGAATTCTGTCTAAACTGACCTAACGGGATTCTTGCTAAAGGCAGGTCAGGATGATAAGACATCACTCAGGGTGGTGGTGGAGGATGAGGAATTAGGTTGGATATTGAGGGCAGGGGATTCTGGTAACACTGTTTGCTAAAACTGTACTCTTTAGGATATGCCCAAGAATGAGGTCTAGTCAGACTCATAGGAGCCCTATCTAGAGCTTAGTCAGTGAAAGTGTCTTTGTCAGGTCTCAGCTCTGCCAAAAACTTGGGTAAACTTAGGCAAGTCATTTAATCTCTCAAAGTCTTGTATATTATCTGTAAAACTGAGTCAATTACATTTGTCCAATCTTTCTCATCAGGGTTTAAGAATCAAGCAGAACAATAGTTAAAAGCAAGCTTCAAAATCAATGTGGGGAGATAAGCTCTGAGACTAGAGAGGAAGCTAAAGGGGCTGCCTACTGGGGCTTGTGATTCCTGGTACACAAGTGGTGTGGCTTGGGGATGTGGGTGACAACACATGGAAGACAACACAGGTGGCAGAGATTGCTGTTTACCCACCAATTCCATTCCTCCCTTCTTTCATAGCTTTTGAATTATAATTTGGCCTATGACTACCCAGAGACACTCCACCTCCAACCTCTCTTTCTGGGCGTGGACATGTGAGCTGAGTACATTCTCTCCAGAGGAATATGAGCAGAAGTGGTGTGTACCACTTTCAAGTTGTCCCATGAATGCTATCTCATTCATTCTTCTGTGTTCTTCCCTTCTCCCTGAAAAGTAGATCAACAGAGTGGTCTAGAAACTACTCACTGAAGATGGCAGAAAGACTGTGAAGAATTGAACCTCCTACTCTCAAATCTTTCACACTGAACTAAATTCATTTTGACTATTATGTGTGAGAGAAATAAACTTCTTTATTCTTTTAAGTCCCTGAATGCTGGAGTCTCTTTGGTGCAGTGGCTTAGTCTACTCTAAAACAGGGAGCAAATATTTTCCACACTTCTGCTCAGAGCACAACCTAGCTCTGTCATATGGTGATAGGGCAGGGGAGAGTATTACAGGTGACACTCGAGATGGGAAAGTAGCTTCTTCACAAAAGTTATTGGCAGGTATCTTCAACCAGTCATGGCAGGAGCTCCAGACATCAGGGCTTGCTGGCAGCAGACATCAACAAACAGACTGAAAAGAAAAAATGAGCCTATGTGGTTTCAGCACAGGTGAGACTCTCTTGGAGACGCTCAGAAATAAACGGGGGCTGATTAAGAGTACAGGGAGAACAGTTCATTCCTATATAAGCAGCCTAAGGCTATTAGCTACAAAATTTACAATATTAATATTTCTTGAAAATTGAAAGTGTCAGTTGATCAGTTGTGTCTGAATTTTTCTGACCCCGTGGACCTCATGGACTGTAGCCAACCAGGCTCCTCTGTTCTTGGGATTCTCCAGGCAGGAATACTGGAGTGGGTAGCTATTCCCTTCTCCAAGGGATCTTCCCAAAGCAGGAGTTGAATCTGGGTCTCCCACATTGTAGGCAGATTCTTTACCATCTGAGCCCCCAGGGAAGCAGCCCAAGGCTATTAAGTACAAAATTGGCAATATTGATATTTCTTTTTTTTTTTTAATATTGATATTTCTTAATGTCACTTGATTATCACTTTGTGTCAGAATGCTTTCAGCTCAAGGGATAGTTAGTTCAGTTCAGTTCAGTTCAGTCACGCAGTCGTGTCCAACTCTTTGTGACCCCATGGACCACAGCACGCCAGGCTTCCTTGTCCATCACCAACTCCCAGAGCCTACTCAAACTCATGTCCATTGAGTTGGTGATACCATCCAACCATCTCACCCTCTGTTGTCTCCTTCTCCTCCTGCTTTCAATCTTTCCCAGCATCAGGGTCTTTTCCAATGAGTCAGCTCTTCGCATCAGGTGGCCAAAAGTATTGGAGTTTCAGCTTCAACATCAGTCCTTCCAAGGTATAATCAGGATTGATCTCCTTTAGGATGGACTGGTTGGATCTCCTTGCTGTCCAAGGAACTCTCAAGAGTCTTCTCCAACACCACAGTTCAAAAGCATTAATTCTTCAGCACTCAGCTTTCTTTATAGTCCAACTCTCACATCTATATGTGACTACTGGAAAAACCATAGCTTTGACTAGATGGTCCTTTGTTGGCAAAGTAATGTCTCTGCTTTTTAATATGCTGTCTAGGTTGGTCATAAATTTTCTTCCAAGGAGCAAGCATCTTTTAATTTCATGGCTGCAGTCACCATCTGCAGTGATTTTTGAACCCCAAAACAGAAAGTCTGTCACTGTTTCCGTTGTTTCCCCATCTATTTCCCATGAAGTGATGGGACCAGATGCCATGATCTTAGTTTTCTGAATGTTGAGTTTTAAGCCAAGTTTTTCACTCTCCTCCTTCACTTCATCAAGAGGTTCTTTAGTTCTTATTCACTTTCTGCCATAAGGGTGGTGTCATCTGCATATCTGAGATTATTGATATTTCTCCCGGCAATCTTGATTCCAGCTTGTGTTTCATCTAGCCTGTCATTTTGCATGATGTACTCTGCCTCTGCATATAAGTTAAATAAGCAGGGTGACAAAATACAGCCTTGATGTATTCCTTTCCCAATTTGGAACCAGTCTTTTGTTCCATGTCCAGTTCTAACTGTTGCTTCTTGACCTGTATACAGATTTCTCAGGAGGCAGGTCCTGTGGTCTGGTATTCCCATCTGTTGAAGAATTTTCCACAGGTTGTTGCGATCCACAGAGTCAAATGCTTTGACATAGTCAATAAAGCAGAAGTAGATGTTTTTCTGGAAACAGTCAACCCAAATTAAATTTGCCTAAACAATG
Organism: Cervus canadensis; assembly: GCF_019320065.1. Classification (NCBI taxonomy): domain Eukaryota; kingdom Metazoa; phylum Chordata; class Mammalia; order Artiodactyla; family Cervidae; genus Cervus; species Cervus canadensis. The sequence continues at coordinate 52,978,999 of NC_057391.1, read as the reverse complement.
TGTGCATGTACTATTTTATGTAAGAAAATGCTAAAGTAGGATGGACTCCAGGTTATCTATGATCAGGGTTAGATCTCTTCTATGTAATTCTCTCAGTTCTGTCCTTCTCCATGTGGATGCTTTTTCTTAGTTTGGCTTTTCTTTTCTTTTTTTTTTTTAAGGATCACTTTATTTTTTTTAAAGTGATCCTGTAAAGCAACAACATTGCTTTATGACAAGAGGGAAGCCCTCCCTCTTGGACCTCCCTTCCAACCCCAACCCCCATCCCACCCATCTAGGTCACCACAGAGCACCAAGCTGAGCTCCCTGTGCTATTTGTAATCATCACAGATTGACTCTCAGCAACAAGTGTTACAGTATTCTTACTTGTTGGTCTCCAGTAATAGATATGGAAGTAGAAGGAAAGGGAGGAAGAGAAAGTGAAAGAGAGTTTCACTTCTTCTTTTCCTATCTGGATTCCTTTTACTTCTTTTTCTGCTCTGATTGCTGTGGCCAAAACTTCCAACACTATGTTGAACAGTAGTGGTGAGAGTGGGCACCCTTGTCTTGTTCCTGATTTCAGGGGAAATGCTTTCAATTTTTCACCATTGAGGGTGATGCTTGCTGTGGGTTTGTCATATATAGCTTTTATTATGTTGAGGTATGTTCCTTCTATTCCTGCTTTTTGGAGAGTTTTAATCATAAATGAGTGTTGAATTTTGTCAAAGGCTTTCTCTGCATCTATTGAGATAATCATATGGTTTTTATCTTTCAATTTGTTAATGTGGTGTATTACATTGATTGATTTGCGGATATTAAAGAATCCTTGCATTCCTGGGATAAAGCCCACTTGGTCGTGGTGTATGATTTTTTTAATATGTTGTTGGATTCTGTTTGCTAGAATTTTGTTAAGGATTTTTGCATCTATGTTCATCAGTGATATTGGCCTGTAGTTTTCTTTTTTTGTGGCATCTTTGTCTGGTTTTGGAATTAGGGTGATGATCCTCTATATAGAAAACCCTAAAGACTCTACCAGAAAATTACTAGAACTAGTCAATGAATATAGTAAAGTTGCAGGATATAAAATTAACACACAGAAATCCCTTGCATTCCTATATACTAACAATGAAAAAACAGAAAGAGAAATTAAGGAAACAATACCATTCACCATTGCAACAAAAAGAATAAAATACTTAGGAGTATATCTACCTAAAGAAACAAAAGACCTATACATAGAAAACTATAAAACACTGATGAAAGAAATCAAAGAGGACACAAACAGATGGAGAAACATACCGTGTTCATGGATTGGAAGAATCAATATTGTCAAAATGGCTATTCTACCCAAAGCAATCTATAGATTCAATGCAATCCCTATCAAGCTACCAACGGTATTTTTCACAGAACTAGACCAAAGAATTTCACAATTTGTATGGAAATACAAAAAACCTCGAATAGCCAAAGTAATCTTGAGAAAGAAGAATGGAACTGGAGGAATCAACCTGCCTGACTTCAGACTCTACTACAAAGCCACAGTCATCAAGACAGTATGGTACTGGCACAAAGACAGAAATATAGATCAATGGAACAGAATAGAAAGCCCAGAGATAAATCCACGAACCTATGGACACCTTATCTTTGACAAAGGAGGCAAGGATATACAATGGAAAAAAGACAACCTCTTTAACAAGTGGTGCTGGGAAAACTGGTCAACCACTTGTAAAAGAATGAAACTAGAACACTTTCTAACACCATACACAAAAATAAACTCAAAATGGATTAAAGATCTAAATGTAAGACCAGAAACTATAAAACTCCTAGAGGAGAACATAGGCAAAACACTCTCCGACATAAATCACAGCAAGATCCTCTATGACCCACCTCCCAGAATATTGGAAATAAAAGCAAAACTAAACAAATGGGACCTAATGAAACTTAAAAGCTTTTGCACTACAAAGGAAACTATAAGTAAGGTGAAAAGACAGCCCTCAGATTGGGAGAAAATAATAGCAAATGAAGAAACAGACAAAGGATTAATCTCAAAAATATACAAGCAACTCCTGCAGCTCAATTCCAGAAAAATAAATGACCCAATCAAAAAATGGGCCAAAGAACTAAACAGACATTTCTCCAAAGAAGACATACAGATGGCTAACAAACACATGAAAAGATGCTCAACATCACTCATTATCAGAGAAATGCAAATCAAAACCACAATGAGGTACCATTACACGCCAGTCAGGATGGCTGCTATCCAAAAGTCTACAAGCAATAAATGCTGGAGAGGGTGTGGAGAAAAGGGAACCCTCTTACACTGTTGGTGGGAATGCAAACTAGTACAGCCACTATGGAGAACAGTGTGGAGATTCCTTAAAAAACTGGAAATAGAACTGCCATATGACCCAGCAATCCCACTTCTGGGCATACACACTGAGGAAACCAGATCTGAAAGAGACACGTGCACCCCAATGTTCATCGCAGCACTGTTTATAATAGCCAGGACATGGAAGCAACCTAGATGCCCATCAGCAGATGAATGGATAAGGAAGCTGTGGTACATATACACCATGGAATATTACTCAGCCATTAAAAAGAATTCATTTGAACCAGTCCTAATGAGATGGATGAAACTGGAGCCCATTATACAGAGTGAAGTAAGCCAGAAAGATAAAGAACATTACAGCATACTAACACATATATATGGAATTTAGAAAGATGGTAACGATAACCCTATATGCAAAACAGAAAAAGAGACACAGAAATACAGAACAGACTTTTGAACTCTGTGGGAGAATGTGAGGGTGGGATATTTCAAAAGAACAGCATGTATACTATCTATGGTGAAACAGATCACCAGCCCAGGTGGGATGCATGAGACAAGTGCTCGGGCCTGGTGCACTGGGAAGACCCAGAGGAATCGGGTGGAGAGGGAGATGGGAGGGGGGATCGGGATGGGGAATAAGTGTAAATCTATGGCTGATTCATATCAATGTATGACAAAACCCACTGAAATGTTGTGAAGTAATTAGCCTCCAACTAATAAAAAAATTAAAAAAAAAAAAAAAAAAGAAAGTGAAAGAGAGAAAGCAAAAGAGAGAAAGAATTATTCTCCCAACCGTAGAATTAGGTTCTTCTCTTTGGTCTTATTGGGTCAACTCAACTCAAGGGCCCATCTTCAGACCAATAACTGTTCTCAGGGAAATGCTGTGTTCTATGGGCTGAAGCCAAGACTTCTGACCAGTAAAGAGCATGTGATTGTCATGATGGTCTAAGCCATGATGGCCTAAAATCTGCAAACTTTGCTGCACAGGCCAAATCCAGCTAGCCACCTTCTATGTGGCCTAGGAGATAAGGATGACTTTTGCCTTTGTAAGTGGTTATATAAAAATTTCAGTAAAATCTTTGATTTTGTGTCTTGGTATACAAAATCTAAAATATTTGCTATCTAATCCTGTAAGAAATTCTGCCAGCTCCTAATCTAGACTAATCAGAATCTGTCTCTGCAGATAATGGGCCACCTTTCCTTGAGGCACATAGAGAATTCCCCAAATGGTGAAGAAAGTTGCTTGGAGATAGGATACATGCTCAGTCACGTCCAACTCTTTTGTGACACTTTGGATTGTAGTCCTCCAGGCTCCTCTGACCATGGGACTTTTCTGCCAAGAATGCTAGAGTGGGTTGCCATTTCCCCCTGCAAGGGATGTTCCCAACCCAGGGAGGGAATCCATGTCTCCTGCGTCTCCTGCATTGCAGGTAAATTCTTTACCTGGTGAGACTTTGGGGAAGACCTTGGAGATAGGATAGAAACATCTAATGTGGCAATGTCAGATACTCATAAACTTTGGTTAACTGTGTCCCAGTTCCCTCCATTAGTGTATATAAATATTACTAATCAGTATTTATTGTATCTATTATTTTGTGCTGAACTCTGTTCTAGGCACCATTATAATAATCAGAACTTGCCTATGAACAATATCTCATCCTTAATCTTGCCCAAACACATAAGATTCCCCCAGAAATTTTGTTTTGGTCTGGTGTAGGAGATGAAGGAAGGCATGGCCTCAAGTAATACATGTGTAAAGTGGACCATTTAGTTCCTGGGGCACCACATAAAATAATATAAAGCACTAAAAGTAATAAGACCTTTTCAGTGCAGATTGGGGTCACTCATAAATGCTGCTCACTTAAGCTCTCCAACAGGCTTAAATAATCATATAAAACTTGGTCCCGTGTTTTGAATGTTGTTAGAGGAACATGCAATTTAGATTTAAAAAATCAATGTATGCTAGTGTTAATCTGAATTTACTTTAAAGAATGACAATAGTCCAGGAGATAATATAATGATTAGGAATCAATTTTTACAAGTTTTATTTTTTTAAATGTCTCATGTATTTATTATCTGAGATCAGTTCTGTAACAAAGTTTAAAGTAAGGTAAAATACCAGTGGATTATAGTTGGGTGATTAACCACTGTCTGTTTACTTAAGGGGCTTTGAGTTTGTGGTTTAGTTTAGGATTTACTGGGAAAGACTGGCACTTGGATGGAAGTCCAGTGGTACAAACTGTAATCCTTGCCCAATTATCTAGGGATACAATTAATCAAGAGACAAAGACAGAACATTTGTGAAATTGCTTATCTTCTACAGTGAGAGATTCTGGCTTGAAATATAGTCTTATTTGATGTGCTGATTTAAATCACTGTTTAAAATGTGACTTGAGGCAATTCTGGTGAATTTTATGTTTTGTAAACCGAAGAGTGCAATATAATCATTAGGCATTATAGTTATTCTTCTGTTTTGCTCTTCTGTGTCAGTTCCTTCATCTATCCTTTGTTGCTTTTAAAATAAATATCTGGACCAATTCCTGCCAAGAGAAGATCACACCCCAAACATTGCCATCCTAAGTCCAAGAGGGGAATGTGTAAGTGTGTGTGCATAAATGTGAACTTCTATGTCATGAATCACATAGATTAGCCATTGATCAGATGGAATAGTAAGAACTGAAATACTAGTTATAATTTATTGAGAACCTACCATGAGCCAGGCACCATACAAGGCTTTTTGCATATATTATTTCTCATCTGTGTAAAATATTTGGGTTTATATATTGTCCCTGGCCTATAGATGAGGAAATCAGGCTTGGAGAGGTTGAAAGCCTGCCAAGCTCACGAAGATGGTGAAGGGTAGAGCCTAGATTTAGAACTTGGGCACAAAAGTCCAGGTTCTTCCTCTAGGCTTCTTCTCCTGTGGGACAGTTGTTGTGTCCTGAAATGTCTATTTTCTACCATACAGGGAAAATGGATGACAGTTAACTTCTTGTGGCTCTCTATGCTTTTTCTGGAAGTGGAACGTCTTTCAGAAATTAGAATGATTTTATTTTGGAAACTTGGTGCTGAGATGCTGTCTGTGCAATAAAATAACAACAATAGCAGCAACAGCAGTAAGAGTAGTAGTTAACATTACTGATAGATTACTATGTATTACCTGGCATGTAAGTTCTGTTATTATTATCCCTATTTTGGTTCCCACCCTGAATTGAATCAGTGAAAAGGTGAGAAATTTGCCAAGGTCACATGGATGCTAGAGGCAGATCCAGGATGCACAACCAGACCATCCAAATGGCATGCTTTCAGCAAGTCCCCTGAGCAAGGCTCTCAGGGTGGAACCCCAGCTCTGCAGATGATTGGCCAGTCAATATGGGCCCCTGAAGTGCCTGAGCCTCATTTGGAGTCTCACCTGTACCTGCATGCGTGCTAAGTTGCTTCAGTCATGTCCAACTCTGTGCGACCCTATGGACTGTATGTAGCCCCCCAGGCTGCTCTGTCCATGGGCTTCTCCAGGGGAAAATACTGGAGTGGGTTGCCATACCCTTCTCTAGGGTATCTTCCCAACCCAAGGATCGAACCCACGGCTCATGTCTCCTTCTTTGATAGGTGGGTTCTTTACCACTAGCACCTCCTGGGAAACCCCTCACCTGTACAATAGGAGTGAATTCTATCTTGGTGGTCCTCCTCTATGACTCTTCCTGGGAAATGGGGGAGCACAGAGATTGATAAACATGAGAAGAGAGATTCTTCTACCCAAGCAATTTTTCCCTGGTTGATGTTTTTTCTTCTCCTGGCACTCTTTGATCTGTGAATATCTTTGGATAAAGCCCTGAAGATAGAAAACTAGTTCTCCATTTAGGACCTAGACAAGATTTGCAAAAAAAGAAAAGAGAAAAAAGTTTCCTCTGTTTGCTTCTAGATCTCAGGGAGCCACATGTGACCTGGTGAACTTTGCAATCATTTCCTATGCAGATTTTCAGATTAGAGATTTGGTTAGTTGATCTGGTAAGATATTTTCCCAGAGCAACCACTATGCTTGTATTCTGGAATCAGTTGCTCCCTTGTATTCTAGAATCAGTTACTCCCAGGAATCCTCCCACTTGGAGAGCCAAGTGAAAAATAAAGCCCAGATAAGACTTACTGGACTCGCGCTTTCAGGTACCAAGACCCTCCTCATTAGACCCTAGCATGGAGAATCCACAAGTACCCAGGAAGTAGCTGTTCCAGAAACCCATCAGCTTTAGCACTGGTTGAGGCTATGAAAGTTCTGTCAGATTTTCTCACTCTCCCCTCCCAAAAATGGCCCCTATGACCACAGAACAGGGAAGGTCAAATGGCAGAGAATCTGACGTTTTTCAGAGCTGTGCCACTGGAACCTGGTATGGGATCTGATTAACAGTGAAAGCCAGGGCTTTCCAAGTGGCTCAGGGGTAAAGAACCCGCCTGCCAATGCAGGAGACACAAGAGATGTGGGTTTGATTCCTGGGTCAGAAAGATCCCTGGAGTAGGAAATGCAACCCACTCCAGTATTCTTGCCTGGAAAATTCCATGGATAGAGGAGCCTGGTGGGTTACAGTCCATGGAATCATAAAGAGTTGGACACGATGGAGCACACACACACACACACACACAACAGTAAAAACTCATGAAAGTTGTTAACTCACTCTGTCTCTATGGATCTTTCACCTCTGTCAGAGACATTTCCTATATATAAAAGATAGTAATCACATTTCATGGGATCATTTCAAGTATAAAATGAGACAATACTTATAAATAAGCTTGTTAAACTTCAGAGCATTTTATATATATCTGAAGGATGTAAGAAAGCTCCTTTTTTCACTACATCTCAAAGATACCTAGATAGGTAAATTATCTTGTTTCTATGGCAGTCAGGGTACAAGGCAATGAAGGAACAGGAATCCTACTTCACAGGGCATTTTGGAGGAGTGTATAATAGGCTGAAAAATGTACAGTGATTGGTTAAGGAGGATTTTGTAGTAGTATCTGCCAACTCACATAACCCCTACTGTTTCTGCACTGATTTCTCAATAGTCCAAGGAATTTTCTCAGTCAGTGAACCCATGATAGTTGTCACTTTTGCTATCCACCAAATATTTCCATCTCTACCCTTCAGGGCATACAAGAGAATTGCATTTCTTTGCTCCTCCTTGAAGATGCGGTGCCAGTGTGTGCTTGGAACTCTCCGTTTGCCCATTAGATATTTTCCCTACCTTTGTCTGCTCTGCTCCATGCTCCAGAGGATTGAGTCCCATGAACTGCATGTTTTCCAGGTTCCTTAACAATTTTGTTACCATTTACCCGACAAACTAGAGTGAGTTGTCCCATCTTTTAAAATTTAATGATAAGATTAGCCTAATTCCCAGTTACATGGATTGTCTGTCTTGCTGTTTTGAATGGTCCATCGTTATTTCATATTTTTTCTCCCAGATGTGGAAGTTATCCATTCCATTTATCTATGCCCACTCCCAAAGCCACCATCATAAAGTCTTGGTGAATGTAACAGACTTTATTAAACATTAAAAGAAGAAGGAAGCTGTTAATGTCACAATTTAGAATTAAATAGCAGATATTCTTTTTTCTAAGTTTATTTATTTTTTATTTTTAACCATGCTGGGTCTTTGTTACTGTGTGGCCATTTTTTTTTTTTAATCTCTAGTGAGAGATCATTGTGGTGAGCAGAGGCTACTCTCTAGTTGTGATGTGCAGGCTTCTTATTGCGGTGACTTATCTTGTTGTGGAGCATGGGCTTCTAGGGCCCATGGGCTTCAGTAGCTGAAGCTCCCAGGGTCTATAGCACAAACTTAATAGTTGCAGAGCATGAGTTTAGTTGCTTTGTGGTATGTGGGATCTTCTCTGATCAGGAATCAAACCCATGTCTCCTGCACTGGTAGGCAGATTCTTTACCACTGAGCCACCAGGGAAGCCCAAATAACAGATATTCTTATTCAAGTTATTGTTCTTTGTTCTTTCTACTGATTCAGGCTTTAGTCCTTCATAAACTGGCTCATATTTTTCTTTACTCTGCCCCTCCTTCCAAACCCAGTTCTGGGCCTCCCTTTGTATAACCAAAGATTGTTAACAGCTCTGTTAGACAAATTCTCTGGACATCTACTTCTCCTCCTCCACCTATCTTTGCGTTGAAAAGAGAGCTGACCTTCCATATGAACATGGCTTGTGTCATCTCACCCCCACACTCTCTTCTGGCTTCCTTGGTGGCTCAAACAGTATAGAATCCACCTGCAATGCAGGAGACCTGGGTTCAATCCCTGGGTTGGGACAGCCCCATCCATAACTAGGCACAATACAAAACAGAATACAAAAACAAGTATAGCCAATTTGAGTTAATACCTACCCTCCTATGCACTTGCTTTGCATTTTTTTATAGTTTTTCTTTGCTTCTTCTCACCATAAATATGGAAGCCTTGACAGTGCTGGTCAAGAGAAAAAGGGCCCAAGGAGCCTGGCTCTAGTAAAGACCGTGGACCACCAGGGCTACTTTTTGGTTGCTGCACAAAGACTTCCCATTGGAGTAGGGGGAGCAAAGTCAGCTTGATAGTAAACTTTGGTCAGTTTGGTTGAACTTATTCTCATTATTAGGGCTTCCCTAGGGGCTCAGATGGAAAAGAATATGCCTGTAATACAGGAGAGCTGGGTTTGATCCCTGGGTCGCAAAGATCCCCTGGAGAAGAGAAGAGAAGAGAATGGCTACCCATTCCAGTATTCTTTCCTGGAGAATTCCATGGTCAGATGAGCCTGGCCGGCTATAGTCCATGGGGTCACAAGGAGTCAGACCTGACTGAGCAACTAATACTTCATTCTCCTTATTATCTGGGTATAGAAACCATAGGGACTTAAACAGTGTATTCATAGTTTGGGGAGTTCTGGATTCTGGCCATCTCTTCGTTTCTTTCTACCACAAAACATGAACTATCAAAACAAATCCCTCTTTATAACTAGGAAATTGACACAAAACCATCCCATACCATGTCTAACTCAGAAATATTCCTCTTTTCCCATTCTCCTCATTGATGTTTCAATGAAACTATGAGCCATGCCAGGTAGGGCCATCCAAGATGGACAGGTCATGATGGAGAGTTCTGATAAAACATGGTCCACTGGAGAAGGGAATGGCAAACCACTTCAGTATTCTTGCCTTGAGAACTCCATGAACAGTATGAAAAGGCAAAAAGATATGACGTTGAAAGATGAACTCCCCAGGTCAGTAGGTGCTGAATATACTACTGGAGAAGAGTGAAGAAATAGATCCAGAAAGACTGAATAGACAGAGCCAAAGTGAAAACAAAGCCCAGTTGTGGATGTGACAGGTCATGGAAGTAAAGTCCACTGCTGTAAAGAACAGTATTGCATAGGAACCTGGAATGTTACGTCCATGAATCAAGGTAAATTAGAAGTGGTCAAACAGGAGATGGCAAGAGTGAACATGGACATTTGAGGAATCAGTGAACTAAAATGGACTGGAATGGGTGAATTTAATTCAGATGACCATTATATCTACTACTGTGGGCAGGAATGCAGTAGAAGAAATGGAGTAGCCCTCATAGTCAACAAAGAGTCCAAAATGCAGTACTTGGGTACAACCTCAAAAATGACAGAATGCTCTCTGTTCATTTCCAAGGCAAACCATTCAATATCACAGTAATCCAAGTCCATGCCCCAACAAGTAATGCTGAAGAAGCTGAAGTGGAACAGTTCTATGAAGCCCTACAAGATCTTCTAGAACTAACACCCAAAAAAGATGTCCTTTTCATTATAGGGGACTGGAATGCAAAAGTAGAAAGTCAAGAAACACCTGGAATAACAAGCAAATCTGGCCTTGGAGTACAGAATGAAGCAGGGCAAAGGCTAACAGAGTTTTGCCCTGAGAGTGCATGGATCATAGCAAACACTCCCTTCCAACACAAGAGAAGACTCTACACATAGACATCACCAGATGGTCAATGCAAAATCAGATTGATTATATTCTTTGCAGCCAAAGATGGAGAAGCTCTATACAGTCAGCAAAAACAAGACCAGGAGAAGACTGGCTCAGATCATGAACTCCTTATTGCCAAATTCAGACTTAAATTGAAGAAAGTAGGGAAAACCACTAGACCATTCAGGTATGACCTAAATCAAATACAGCAGAAGTGACAAATAGATTCAAGGGATCAGATATGATAGACAGAGTGCCTGAAGAACTATGGAGGGAAGTTTGTGACAGTGTGTAGGAGACAGGGATCAAGACCATTCCCAAGAAAAAGAAATGCACAAAGGCAAAATGGTTGTCTGAGGAGGCCTTACAAATAGCTGAGAAAAGAAGAGACGTGAAAGGCAAAGGAGATAAGGAAAGATATAGCCATTTGAATGCAGATTCCACAGAATAGCAAGGAGAGATAAGAAAGCCTTCCTAAGTGATCAATGCAAAGAAATAGAGGAGGTGGCAGTCCTCTCCCAACTCGAAAGCTGCTGCTGCCTCCAGATGCTTTCAAGATGGTGACCTCTCTAGGTTCCAACACTTAACAACAGGCTGAACTGGAAGGATGAGGACTTCCCTATTCTGTGCCAGATGTGTTTTGGAGAAAACCCATATATACAAATGACCAAAGAAAAGTATGGGAAGGAATGCAAAATTTGTGCCACGCCATTCACAGTGTTTCACTGGTGCCCCAGGGTCCTCATGCGTTTCAAGAAGACTGAAGTGTGCCATACCTGCAGTAAATTGAAGAATTGCTTTCAGACTTGCCTCTTAGACCTAAAGTATGGCCTGCCCCTCCAGGTTTGTGATGTAGGACTACATTTTAAGGATGACATGCCAAAGTCCAATGTCAACAAAGAGTACTACACACAAAATATGGAGAGAGAGATTTCCAACTCTGATGGAATGTGGCCAGTTGGCATGTTGGGGAAAGCCACATCCACCAGTGACATGCTGCTCAAACTGGCCCAGACCACCCCTACTACAAAAGGAAGCGACCACACCTTTGCTCCTTCTGGGTGAAAGGAGAATGTAAGAGAGGAGAGGAATGTCCATACAGACATGAAAAACCAACAGGTCCAGATGACCCCCTTGCTGATCAGAACATTAAAGACCTTATGGAATCAATGACCCTGTGGCAGATAAACTCTTAAAGTAGGCTTCAACAATGCCACATCTGGACCCACCAGAGGACAAGACTATTTCCACACTGTATGTTGGTGGTCTGGGTGATACCATTACTGAGACTGATCTGAAGAATCACTTCTACCAGTTTGGAGAGATCCAGACCATCACTGTTGTACAGAAACAGCAGTGTGCTTCATCCAGTTTGCCACAAGGCACGCTGCAGAAGTGGCTGCCAAGAGTTCCTTTAATAAGTTGGTTGTTAATGGCTGCAGGCTCAACGTGAAATGGGGAAGGTCCCAGGCAGCCAGAGGAAAAGAAAAGGAGAAGGATGGAACCACAGATACTAGAATCAAGCTTGAGCCCATTCCAAGGCTCCCAGGAGCTCTTCCTCCTCCTGCTGCTGCAGAAGAAGAAGCCTCTGCCAACTACTTCAACCTACCCCCTAGTGGTCCTCCAGCTGTGGTGAACAATTACCCTGCTACCCCCACCTGGTATTGCCCCCCACCCCCACCCCCAGGTTTTGGGCCACACATTTTCCACTCCCTGGGACCATCCCCTCCTTTTATGAGGGCTCCAGAACCAATCCACTATCCTTCTAAGGATCCTCAGCGGATGGGAGCGCTTGCCAGGAAACATAGCAGCCCCTAGCACTTATTACTGCTCTGGGGCTCTACAGAAGAGAGGGTGCTTAAGTATCCTAGTAAATGAATCCCAGAATAAATATGTTTTTTCCTTCCTTTGTAGTTTCCATGGTAGTGGAATGTATTCAGATGTAGGCAGTTGGAGAATGACAGCCGTGATCCTCTCTGTGTTCTCAAAGGATTGATGGACCCGAAATAAGCTGCTATTAACACATCTGGTTACTGCTATAACATCACTAATAAAACTTAATGCCTCTTCCCCTTGCCTGTATGGGGAACAAGCAACTGGGAAATTGGAATGTTCAGCCAAGTTACCATCCCAATTATATGTTCATTTTGTATCTTCTTTTGGAGGGTGGGGGAGGGTGGGAATGAACCTGCAGTAAGAAAAACAAGCAAACAATTTTTGACCATTTTTATGTCCATTGAATGTTTTCCTTTTTATCATCTAAAAAGAAATTACTAGTACTAATCATTGTAGTGGCATGAGGGTGATTTAATGCTTCTAAAATCACATTCTTGAAAGACAAGTAGAAACAGCACCCAGCGCAAGTTAGATATCTCTCCTTTCTGCATTTGTTACTAAAGGAATCTGGCTCATGGTTTTACTTCTTTACACTACTAAATAAATAAATAAAAATAAAAATTACTTTTCATTCCTGTCAATCAGATAGAAAAGCAGATGTCATGGAACTGTGTATCATTGAAGAAACCTGATGTTTGAGATTAACTTATCTTAAAGAACTTCCTACACACTCCAACAAACTGTGAAAGGAAAAGAATTAGAGTATGTTTCAATGGAAGACTTGTGGCCTACAGCTGGAATGTAGATCTTCAGCATTCACCTTTATGTGACTTCAGCATCTCATTTTAATTCCCTGCTCTGGACAGGGGATTCTGTTTGGTCTTAGAATATTTGGAAATAATTGAATTGTAGATGAAAAAAATGATGTTGTGTTGTATTTTTGTTCTGAAAAATTAAAATGTGTCAATTTTCAAAAAAAAAAAAAAAAACGAAAAGAAAGAAATAGAGGAAAACAATAGAACGGGGAAGACTAAGTATCTCATTAAGAAAATTAGAGATACCAAGGGAATATTTCAGGCAAAGATGGGCACAATAAAGGACAGAAATGGTATGGACTTAACAGAAGCAGAAGATACTAAGAAGAGGTTAATATGCACAAAGAATTCTGTGCAAGAATGTATGGAAGAACTATACAAAAAAGATCTTAATGACCCAAGTAACCATGATGGTGTGATCACTCACCCAGAGCCAGACATGCTGGATGCAAAGTCAGGTGGGCCTTAGGAAGCATCACTACAAACAAAGCTAGTGGAGGTGATGGAATTCCAGTTGAGCTATTTCAAATCCTCAAAGATGATGCTGTGAAAGTGCTGCACTCAATATGCTAGCAAATTTGGAAAACTCAGCAGTGGCCATGGGACTGGAAAAGGTCAGTTTTCATTCCAATCCCAAAGAAAGAAAAGAAAAGAAAGTGAAAGTGAGGTCGCTCAGTTGTGTCTGACTCTTTGAGACCCCACAGATGGTAGCCTACCAGGCTCCTACGTCCATGGGATTTTCCAGGCGAGAATACTGGAGTGGGTTGCCATTTCAAAGAAGGGCAATGCCAAATAATGTTCAAGCTACTGCACAATTGCAGTCATCTCACACGCTAGCAAAGTAATGCTCGAGATTCTCCAAGCGAGACTTCAGCAGTACGTGAACTGTGAACTTCCGGATGTTCAAGCTGGATTTACAAAAGGATGAGAAACCAGAGATCAAATTGCCAACATCCACGGGATCATAGATAAAGCAAGACAGTTCCAGAAAAACATCTACTTCTGTATTATTGGGGCCTCCCTTGTGCCTCAGCTGGCAAAGAACCCGCCTGCAATGCAGGACACCTGGGTTTGATCCCTGGGTTGGGAAGATCCACTGGAGAAGGGAAAGGCTACCCACTCCAGTATTCTGGCCTGGAGAATTCCATGGACGAATAGTCCATGGGGCACAAAGAGTCAGACACAACTGAGCGACTTGCACTTTCACTTTCTGCTTTATTGGTTATGCCAAAGCCTTTAACTGTGTAGATCACAACAAACTGTGGAAAATTCCTCAAGAGATGGGAATACCAGACCTTACCTGCCTCCTGAGAAATCTGTATGCAGGTCAAGAAGCAACAGTCAGAACCGGACATGAAACAAAAGACTGGTTCAAAATTGGGAAAGGAGTACATCAAGGCTCTATATTGTCACCCTGCTTATTTAACTTATATGCAGAGTACATCATGCAAAATGCCAGGCTAGATGAAGCACAGACTGGAATCTAGATTGCTGGGAGAAATATCAATAACCTCTGATACACAAATGATACCACCCGTATGGCAGAAAGTGAAGAGGAACTAAAGAGCCTCTTGATGAAAGTGAAAGAGGAGAGTGAAAAAGCTGCCTTAAAACTCAACATTCAAAAAACTAAGATCATGGTATCTGGTCCCATCACTTCTTGCCAAATAGATGGGGAAACAATGGAAACAGTGACAGACTTTATTTTCTTGGGCTCCAAAATCACAGCAGATGGTGACTGTAGCCATGAAATTAAAAGACACTTGCTCCTTGGAAGAAAGGCCATGACCTACCTAGACAGTATATTAAAATGCAGAGACATTATTTGCCAACAACAGTCCATCTAGTCAAAGCTACGGCTTTTCCAGTAGTCATGTATGCATGTAAGAGTTGGACTATAAAGAAAGCTGAGCACCAAAGAATTGATGCTTTTGAACTGTGGGGTTGGAGAAGACGCTTGAGAGTCCCTTGGACTGCAAAGAAATCAAATCAGTTCATCCTAAAGGAAATCAGTCCTGAATATTCATTGGAAGGACTGATGCTGAAGCTGAAACTCCAATACTTTGGCCACCTGATCTGAAGAACTGACTTATTGGAAAAGACCCTGGATGCTAGGAAGGACTGAAGGCTGGAGGAGAAGGGGACGACATAGGATGAGATGGTTGGATGGCATCACCGACTCGATGGACATGAGTGTGAACAAGCTCTGGGAGTTGGTGATGGACAGGGAAGCCTGGAGTACTGCAGTCCATGGATGGCAGAGAGTCGGACACAACTGAGCAGCTGAACAAAACTGAACTGAGCTGAATGATGTGTGCTCAGTTGCTCAGTTGAGTACAACTGTGTGACCACATGAACTGGAGACTGCCAGGCTCCTCTGTCCTTGGAGTTTCCCAGACAAGAATACTGTAGTGGGTTGCCACTTCCTACTTCAGGGGATCTTCCTGACCCAGGGATTGAACCCACATATCCTGCGTCTCCTGCATTGTTAGGTGGATTCTTTACCCCCGAGCAACCTGGGAAGCTCCCTCCTGTTTATGAGCTTCCTAAAATCAGATGCAATTGGGTCAGCCCATTCTTTGTGTTGTAGTTAAAAAATGTTTTGTCCATTTTATCTTTAATAGTAGAGATTGTATTTGCTCACTGTAAAATACAGACACATATTTAGAGAAAGAGTGAAAGTCCTTATGACTTGATTCTAATCATTCCATAGAAGTAGCCACAGTTAATAGTTTATTTTGTTTCCTTCCATACATTTTCCTATATATGTACAAACACAAGCACATACATGTGTATGTATAATGCTCTATACTATGTATTTTGGTATATAGTTAATGCAATTTGACCTTTTCGCTTAAAAATATATGGAGAAATATATATATGTCAATACACATGAACCTACTCTTTATTTTCAAAGGCTATGATATGCTCCCTTTATTTTTACAGATTTACTGATATTTATTTAACCAACCCTCTTTGTTGAATATTTTTGTGCTTAACAGTTTTCACTGTCACACACTGTTATTTAATGAAGTCTTATATCTATCTACATATTTTTTAGATTTTTAAATACCTCTAGCAGTTGCTTTCAGACTCACAGTATTTTCAAAAATTAAATATATTTTCTGTCATAGTGTACAGTTTAAAATACCAAATAGCACTGTGATATTTATAACAAAAGAGCAGTCTCTTGCCCCTCTCCACTCTACATTCCCAATTTCAATTCCCCATATGCAACTTCTTTCAACTCTTTTACTTGTACTGTGATCTCATTTCTTTTCTCATACAATGTATTATTTTCTCTGTAATTAGTATCTTGTTTTTTTCATTTTCTCAGTTTTCCATGTATATATCACTATTCTCAACCCCCACCAAATTTAAGAATAGAATTGAAAATCTTACTTCTGTATTTTCAAAGTTTTGGACATCTCCACAATATATTATTTTTTAATAAAGTAATATTTTGTTATTCATCCATCAATGGACATTTTGTTTCTCAAAGATTTAGTAGCTTATTTTAATTTCATTTTTCTTGCAGGCCTTTTTCTACAGATTTCTGTCTTTTTTTCCTAATCAGTGATCATTTTTTTTTTCTGGGACTACTGCACAACTGTCAGTTGTTATCTTGGGACTTGCATTCACATCAGCCTGGTACCCACTCTGCTTCTCTCTTGTGTTGAATTTACAGTTTCTTCAGTGATAGATGTTCCTTTCCCCTGTTGACCACTGTATCCAGGGCACCTAGCCCAAAACCTCCACAGAGGAAGCATTCAGATGTTTGTTGACTGACAGAATGGATAAAGGTGTGAATGAATTAATGTCTTACTACTAGGCTAGACCACAGTTTGAGACTTAAAAGAAAAAAAAAGGGGGGGGGGCATATCTCCAATTTTGCTAAGGATTAAGTGAAATCTCCAGAGAGCAAACTTGAGGTGCCATGGGTGACAGGTAAATGCAGGTGTGTGAGCTGCATGGTCTAGCTTAGGGTAGAATCCACAGCAGTAGAAAAGTATGAAGCTAGCTGCTCTGTGCAACAATCCTGCCCTTGGCCTCATTAACACCCTACTATATCCAATGGTAACAACCAGCCATAGGCAAGCAGCCTGTAAAACAGGCTGGTAAGCTGGCCTCCATATCATAGCCCCCGGCTTTTTGGCCCTAATGAGGATTGCTTTTGTCCTTGAATTTAGCCCAATTCCTCCCAGCAGGCTGCCCTTTAAAGACTTGTCTTATCAGCAGCCCCTGCCCTAAGATGAGGAGGGTTTCCTCTTCTCTTAATGACTCTCTATGTGTTTTGTCCAGACCAATTTACCACTGCAACCCACCTTTACTCAGTAGAGCTTTGCTCTAAGCTCCAGAGGTTAAGGTCAAGCTTTCTTCAAAAGTCTTTCTTCCAAAACCTTAAATCATTTATTTGTTTGCCTTCCACTGCACTTTTTCAAGCACAGTCAGCACTACCCTTTCCTTGCTCACAGTTCAGAATTGCAGGGACCTCTGTGAACACAGACTGTCAATGCCTTGCAGGCCCTCTTTGACTCTCAGATTTTCACAAGAGCAGACAGCCCCCGAGTAAAAGCCATTTTCTTCTAGCTGCCACTGGGTATTTCAGAATTCTTGGTTGTCAAGGGTTGTTGCTTTCATCTTATTGCACAAACATGGAAACTCTCCAGGAAGCAGGTGAAGGTGAGAGGGCATCCTTAAAAAGGGGACTAAGGGCCAGTGTGAGGAGGCAGCAGGCTAACCAGAGTGGGGGCTGCTTGAGGCAGTTTTCTCTTGCGTTTACTAAGCTGGGAGGCTTGCCGCCAAAGGTAATGTTGACTCATCCCTACCAAGAACCTACTTTGTGCCACTAATACAAACATATCGTCTCATTGAATCTTTACAAAACTTCACAAGGTAGGAAAGAGGTTTTAGAGGTTCACTTGCCCAAGGCCACAGAACTAATGAGCAGTTATGGGCTCCCTGAATGTGGACTTTTATAACACTGAAAAAAAGGAAAGTCTTGCGCAGGCCAGGACAAATTGGTCACCCTGTGACAACACTGATGGGCCATATCCACTCCACAGTTTGCTACTGGGTTGGCCAAGGCTTTGTCTGACCTCTGACCTATATCACAGTTCTGTTTTTCCATCTGTCCTATCTACTTCTTCCCCTACTTTCCATATCCATAGGTGTTGATTTCGGAAAAGCACCTTGTAAGTCAAATTCTTAGCCTTTGCACCTGGAGATCCCCCACCAACTCCCACTCCCATAGAGCATCAGTGCCTTGGAGAAGTGCAGAAGAACCCCAGCCAATCAAAGCCCTAGTCACAAACTGGTCCATGTGTGGGAGGCATTGGGGTAGAGGATCTGACATTTTCACTCTCAGACACAGAGATTTTTCCAGTTGCAAAAGTCATAGTACATAGGACCAGGCTGATGATCTTCTGACTTGCTTAGCTTTTATCGGTTAGGAGAGAGGAGGATGTTAGCCTATGAGTAACCAGAGACATCTGGAAAAGTGTAAGGGGTGATGGGCAACACCAACTTGCTCAAACATTTACACAACTATTCCTCCTTTCCTTTGAGGACATGTTCTTATTACTCCCTGAACAAGTGCTTGTTCATTTGTGGTTACATTTTAGTAATGATGTTTTATAACTGACTAAAGGGCTTTCTAGGTGCAGGTTTCTTAATTTAATAATGGATTTTGCTTTGGATGTACTTTTTCAGTTAAAAAAGTCCTACTCCTAGAAATGATCTTTGTCCTTTCCTAACTACAGGTAAGAGATGATGCCTTTCCTCTAGGAAAAAACACCTCCAAGTCTCACTGTAGTCACATATGACCCCCTTACTCAGGTGTGCCTTAAGATGGGACATGCCTGTTTGTACATGTCCCAGGATCCCTGAAGTTGCCCAGATGGGATGTTTTGGGACAGGTGTTTGGACAGGAAGATGGAGAGCAGTTGAGGAGTCATTTCCTCTAATAGTCAAAGTCCTCTCAGTGTGACAGTTCTGCCACCTCCATATCACATACTTCTTTACACTTCATCACACCTGTTCACACTTAGGGCACTGACGAATCAATTAACAGCGTCTTCTTGGTGCTCACACATCACTTTGCGTCAAACTGGCCATTCTTTTGATGTGGGCTGATGTTTCCCTTCCTTATTGGAAACTTTCCAAGGAATGAGTCAAAATACAACCAAACTTGATTGCAAAATCGTTGAGAGGATTAGTAAGAGCCACAGACATTTCAAGTTGTAAGTGGGAGTGAAATCTTTATTTTTCTTTTAATGTGGCAACCATTGCAATGTGTAGAGTGCCAAGTGCCACTTGCTGTGCATTTGGCCTTGGGGAAAGAGGATTCACTCTGAACTGAGTTGATCATTAGGAAAATATGGATAATAATACCTATAATGATTTTCACCTCACAGGATTGTTGAGGTTCTAATGAAATACTCTGTGAAAGCACTCTTGGCAAATAGCATAATGCTGATATGCTATAAAAACATAAATTACAAAACAATCAAACAAAAATAGTAGATTGATGAAGCAACTAATCAGAAAGACTGGTAAAGAAACAAAAAAACAGTGGTAAAGGCCATTATAGGTAGCACAGTCAGAGAGAATTAAGTCTTATAAAGAGATTGTTCTGGAGAAAGTTTTTTTTAATCTGGTCTGCAACAATTCAGACACCAAAAGTTTGATTAAAACAGTCATGCAGGAAGTTGTTCTTAAAGACTGGTCTGAACAAGAGAGATTAAATGACTTTTTTGAAGTTACACAGTTCCCAAACTGCTTCTGTGAGAGAGGAGGAAAGAAGGTGGAAGTGTGGTGGGTGATTGACAGGCTGTGAGTGGGACAAGGAGAAAAAAAGTATTTTGTGCAGAATGTATGGTGATATGAAGCTCTGAACACTGGCAGGAAGCTGTGGAAGGGGAGACCAGGGGAGCTGCCAGTCCATTTGGCAGGCAGCAGACTGAAGTACAGCTTATTTTTAGCAAGAGCAGCTCAGAAGCAGCATAGACAGCCTGAGAAATGCTAAAGTTGATCTTCAGACATGAGATCTACACACAGTTGGTGGAGTGACAGGCTGACATCATGGGTGTCTGAAAGCAAGAGGACCTGTGGTCCAGTTTCAGATTTTCAAGACGCAGCTTCATACACATAACAGCAATGACCACAGCAGTATCACTGAGTGGGAGACACCAGCAATCTTGCACTGACATTCCTGATATAATCCCAAGGCATTCTAGAGAGATCAGAGCAAGCCCCTTAGTCCTCACCAAGGAGAATGTGTGCCCCAAAGTCCGGAGACTATGCAAAATCCGTGTCACCTCTTGCCAATAAAATACTTGCCTCAGATACCCACACACTGGGTGAAGCCTTCTCCTGTGCTCGGTGCCCATGCTTTAACTGAATCTAATCCTTTACCTGAATTTGAGAGAAACATGTAAATGAATCCTTTATTCTGTTGCTGTTTTGGGATTTTCCTGCCAGTCTTTTCTCCCATCCTAGGGAACTGGCATAGGAGTTTAGACTAATTATCATTCTATTCCAAGAATGAATTTCTGGGATAGGAAAGATTTTTCATCCCTTAATATAAGGCCTTACTCTTCTCCTGAATTAGGGATTCTGCTAAGTCCACTGGACAGACAATTGGTTAACTTTCTAACATCCTGTAAAAACACCATGGAAGGATTCCTGTTCTTTCTTACGGGAAGTGTTGAATACTTGGATGAACTAGGATGATTCTTTTCTTTTGCCACCAGTCTTTTCATTCCTTAATCCCTGCACTTTGCGTTTATCCAGCCACAAAAAGAGATCTCCCAAGATCAGTCATGACCTCCAAATCCATCTCCCTTCCTAGTCCATTTGCCTTAGAAGACCTAGGCTGCATTCAACACAGTTCCCCACCAGCTCTTTCTTAAAACTATCTTCTTCTTTGGAGTCCATGATTCCACTTAGTCCAGGTTTTTCTCTTTCATCCTTAGCCGTGGGTTCTCTCTTTTCCCTTGCCTTTCTCCTTACTACTCAAGGCTTAGCTCTCAGGTGAGCACTGGGCCCTGCTTTGAAAGCAAAACAGATTGCTTCAGAGAGGGATTTCTCAGTGTCTGAAGAATTGGAATAGGGGCCTCCTAACCAGAAATAGAGGGGCATGCAGAATAATTTTGGCCTCTAGCAGGATTTTACCTTTAATTGGAGAATCAGGCTCACTGAAGAGCAATTTTATTTTTGCTTTTTTTTTTTTCAAAAGAGAAACTGCATGTTCTGACAGTTTGATACAGTGTATCAAAAATCACTGATTTATCTTTTCTTGAAAACAGATCTGGCAGTGAATGGCCTATGCTGCTTCAGTCAGTTCAGTTCAGTTCAGTCGCTCAGTTGTGTCCAACTTTGCAACCGTATGAATCACAGCATGGCAGGCCTCCCTGTACGTCACCCACTCCCGGAGTTTACCCAGACTCATGTCCATCAAGTCGGTGATGCCATCCAGCCATCTCATCCTCTGTCATCCCCTTCTCCTCCTGCCCCCAATCCCTCCCAACATCAGGGTCTTTTCCAATGAGTCAACTCTTTGCATAAGGTGGCCAAAGTTTTGGAGTTTCAGCTTCAGCATCGGTCCTTCCAATGAACACCCAGGACTGATCTCCTTTAGGATGGACTGGTTGGATCTCCTTGCAGTCCAAGGGACTCTCAAGAGTCTTCTCCAACACCACAGTTCAAAAGCATCAATTCTTCGGCACTCAGCTTTCTTTATAGTCCAACTCTCACATCCATACATGACCACTGGAAAAACCATAGCCTTGACTAGACGGACCTTTGTTGGCAAAGTAATGTCTCTGCTTTTTAATATGCTATCTAGGTTGGTCATAACTTTCCTTCCAAAGAGTAAGCGTCTTTTAATTTCATGGCTGCAATCATCATCTGCAGTGATTTTGGAACCCCCAAAAATAGAGTCAGCCACTGTTTCCACTGTTTCCCCATCTATTTCCCATGAAGTGATGGGACCAGATGCCATGATCTTAGTTTTCTAAATGTTGAACTTTAAGCCAAGTTTTTCACTCTCTTTCACTTTCATCAAGAGGCTTTTTAGTTCCTCTTCACTTTCTGCCATAAGGGTGGTATCATCTGTGTATCAGAGGTTATTGATATTTCTCCCAGCAATCTTGATTCAAGCTTTTATAGATATAAATATATCAGTCAAGTCACTTTAAAGCACTAGTATTAAGAGACAAAAAAACCTCCATCCTTATTGGTTACTCCTTTATGTGAAGTTATATTTTAAGAGATGATGTTACCTTATGATAAATCTGAATCAACATAATAAAGGGGCATGCTATAACACTGTTCAGATGGATAATAAAATATGGTATGTTTGGTTTAAGATACACTAGGGTGATTTTAAATATCATTTTCTTCATAAATACTGTTAATGTTAACGATTACCATCCCTCTCCATCTCTCTGATGAGGTTTCCCACAGTTGCACCAAGAATGAAAGCTAATGAAATTTGTGTTAAGACTCAGTAACCTTTTAATTCACTTGAATTAAGGATTTCTCAATTAGAGGCAAAAGGCAGATCTAGGGAAAGGAATGTGTATTTACTTTCTGTTTAAAGACTTTTTGGATTAAAAGATATAAACGGATAACACTACAAAATTAGTTTTTGCTGTGATGGCAAGGGTAAGACTTCTGCTGTTGCTAGGATATACCGCCCTATCACAGCTGATCTTGACGGTGAAAATTGGTGCCTTAATTTCCCAGTGGTCCGTGCTACTTCTGACTTAGGCCTCATTCTGGTTAATCACACTGTCATTCTCACTGCAGATTGCCTTTTGACATCTTCATCTGCACAAGGGTCCTGCAGCCAAGTCTCGGTGTGTAGAGCCAATTCTGCACAGTCTTCTGTGGTCAGGGCCTGGTCTCTGGGATCTGGTACTGATGGGGAGGAAAGGGACTTTAGGAAGAACAAAGGTGTGCTATTGCTGGATACAAGGTTGGAAGGAAAACGGTACTTCTCTTTGTGTACTTGCAGCTATAATTGAGAGCCATATGCAAATAAAATTATGGAGCATATCTTAATATATGGAGTTAAAGTTTGCAATAATTTGACCCATGTAATTTCTAGTGAAATAATAGTAATAAAACAAAATCTATTATTTACATTTTAGAATCCAAGGAAGATGGGAAAGTCAGATTTATTGTATTTGAATATCTAGCTGTTAACAACCCCTTTTTATTCTTTAACCAGTTAATACATAAATAAAAAACTGAACTGGTACCTCATTTCCTGAGTCTGAAATGGATTATCCAAAGTATTTCCATATTGCCAGTTATTTTGGTAATCAAAAATATCAAGAATAGATATCTTTCATTAGAATTTTATCCCAATAGAAAGGCTTGACTTAGTTAAATTTTCACTGGCATTTATTTGACATCCAATTTAGATTTAATGTGTAACAGATAAACCTCTAAAACTCACATAAGAATGTAAAGTATCAAGGAACTTAAGCTTGGTGATGTTAAATCATTTGCCTGGGGACTCAGTTGGTAAGTTGCAGAAGCGGTTTGAATCCTTATCTCTTAGGTCCTCAAGCCCACAGTGTTTTTTATTACAGTAATGTACTGTAATACTGTAATTATACTGCCTCCTTACCACATTGGAAGTTGTATCATATATTTCTGGAACCATTTGTCTTACAAATGATTTTATAAATAGTAATTATGATAAAATAGATTCAAGGTATATTTAGCTTGTGTTTCCATTGCAGTTTTTATGTATAACATTATGTTATAGAGAGAATCCTGGACTGAGACCTCCGAAAGAACCTACACCTTTTAGAGGTTGCAAGCAATGAAGAGGCAGCAGGAGGTAATTGTGCGATTTTGTCATTACCAAGAGTAGGGCTATAAATGACATCCCTCCTTCAGGTACACAGCTCCTATCTGGATATTGCTGGCTGAAGATTTTTTTTTTTCTTCCAGAATAATCACTGTTGTATGGATATTCTGCTGGGAAATGAAATCCAGTACTAAAAGTCTACCAGGGTTTCTATGGGTGACCTATAGGGCTCTTATGCATAGGCAGCCTGAGATATGTGGCAGAATGTGTCACTCTCATTAAAACCCAAAGCCATTTCATGGGATGTAAAGGCAATAGAGATCACTATGGAAAAAGCCAGGAAATTCTGAGGCTGCAGCCTGGCCAAAGGATAAAATTCAGAGACCTGAGTGTGGAATACAAGCTTGAGTGTTAGGGGAGAATTCTAGCAGGTTCTTGGCCATATCTCTCAAATGAAGAACCAGAGACTATATACTATACTTTAAAAAAAAAAAGATATTTAAATATTCCTGTAATTGCTTGAAAGACCATTTAATTCCTTCTCAATATTTATATACTTGTTTATAAAGAGTTCCGGAAAATTACGTAAATAGAGTGAAAGAGAAAAAGGACTCAGTCTACTAACTCAGCATGTCCCTTTGGGTAAGTCACTTAACCTCTCTTAGCGCTGGTGCTTATCACTCAGGCATGCCCAGCTCTTTGTGACCCCACGGACTATAGCCCACCAGGCTCCTCTGTTCTTGGGATTCTCCATTAAATGCATTTTATGGAAATGCTAAGAAAGGTCAGGAGATTCCCTGGTGGCTCAGATAGTAAAGAATCTGCCTGTAATGTAAGAGATTTGGGTTTGATGCCTGGGTGGGGAAGATCCCCTGGAGAGAGGAATGGTAACCCACTCCAGTACTCTTGCCTGGAGAAGCCCAAGAACAGAGGAGCCTGGCGGGTTACAGTCCATGGGTCGCAAAGAGTTGGGCATGGCTGAGCGGCTAAGCACTAGCACTGGGCAAAATGACTTCCTTACAAAGATTACGGTATGGAAATTGTGGGGGGGGGGTAGCAGTTTAGCAGAGAAACCTTGATCAGCCAGGTGATCAAGGTCAACTTCATCAGTCATATGTCATGTTGGTAGAATGCACTCTTGATATGATGTGATGAAAATGGCAATTTACCTCTATGATATTCCTCTCCAAAAGTCATAACTTCAGTGTAATCATGAGAAAAAAATAAGAAAATTTCCAATACAGAGACATCCTGAGATATATCAGACCATTACTCTTCAAAACTATCAAAAATATCAAAAATAAGACAAGTCTGAATAACAACAGCCTATAGGGCTTCCCTGGTGGCTCAGAGGTTAAAGCATCTGCCCACAATGCGGGAGACCCGGGTTCGATCCCTGGGTCGGGAAGATCCCCTGGAGAAGGAAATGGCAACCCACTCCAGTATTCTTGCCTGGAGAATCTCATGGAGGGAGGAACCTGGTAGGCTACAGTCCGTGGGGTCGCAAAGAGTTGGACATGACTGAATGACTTCACAAAGGGAAACAATGTAATATAGTATACAAGACAGAATTCTGGATTAGATAAAGGACATTAAAGAAAAACTAAGGAAATCTGAATAAACTATGGACTTTAGTTAATAATTTTTCAATATCCATTCATTAATTATGACAAATGAACCATACGGAAGTAAGATCTTGATAATAAGAGAAATTGGGTATTAGATATACAGGAACTCTCTGTACTGTCTCTATCTTCTCAATTTTTTTTTCTGAAAATATAAAGTTGTTCTAAAAATTAAAGTCAATTTAAAAATTGAAAAAACACATCAAATCTATGTGAGCAAAACTTTGGAGACTCACCATGGTGATATTTAGTTCTTCACATACTGGCATGTCGTTTCCATCCAACTCCTGATATACTTCGGTCTTCATGAGGAGGGAAGCCTCACAATTTAGGAAACTGTGCTTCCTCAAAGAAAGTAGAGATACGCTGATATGACACAGCAGCCTCAAAAGGCCTTATAGGTTCTCCTAGAGTGGTCTGTTTCCTTTCTGCTAACTTCTAATGGCTCAGTTTCCATAAAATAACGCTAACCAGAACTATATTTTTGAGCACTTGCTATTTGTGTCTGTGTTTTTAGCGTGAACAGTTCTTTGTCATTTTCTCAACATGCCCTATGAGTCTGTTCTTATCCCAATGTGCAGATGAGGAAACTGAAAGACAGAGAAGCAAAGTGACTGTACAATTAGGCAGAGCTGACGAGGCAAAGGCTGGATTGGAACTTCGATCTGCCTGACTCCTAGTCTGTGACGTCCCCCTCCACAGCCCTGACTCCTGGGAGAGGGCTGCTGCATAGCAGTTCTGATTTCAGTAACTCCAGATGTTAAACGGTATGTTCATTTTAATCTACAGATGCTAGCCTGAAAATGCTCACTGTTCTGTTTAATAGAGAGCTAATTAAAAAAAAAAAATTACTGAGTGGTAATGAGTCGCACCTCTGGGATATTGTGTACACAGGACCAGGGCTGAAAGTAGACCTTACCACGCAGTGGAGCCCTCCCAGCTACTTGTCCTCCTTCCTTACTGCCCTATTGATTGGCCTCTTTCATTTACAAAGAAGGCGGCACTTGAAGAACAAAATAAATGGCTGTTGAGTGTCTGCCCGGATCCCCTTCTTTCCTGCTAATGAGGGAAGAAAACCTGAAATACTGGGTTTGGGGGTCAGTGGGTAGACACACCTTCCGATACACAAAAATGAGTCAAAATCAACAGAGGAGAGGCAAAGCTAATCTGAAGCCGCTGCCTGCGGTTATGGAAACACCTCCTTATGGTCTTATCACTTTTATAGGCTTCATGGATTTCTCAGTTACAGAGAAAGGTGGACAGCTGTTACACATTGCTCGCCCAACTATTTTGTTAAAATTAGCAGATTGGCAAGTCAAAGTATTATAGGACATATTCCTTGTTGAATAAGAGAAAATATTCCCCTAGAACAGACAGACCATCTCCATCTCAATCTTCTTTATTAACCTTCTGTTTCTGAAAATGTCTGATAGGTCCTTAGAACATGCAAGGGGAATTGACCTCTTTCCTCTGCAGGGCCCTGTGCAGCATTCAGCATGTGCAGCTCAGAGATAAAGGTTAACTCATCTGTAATAACCCCTAAAATAGCATGCAGAGTGTGCTGATGAGGGCTTACATAGAGCGAAGAGATCCTTTTAAAGGATGATGGGAATCAGTCCCTTCACAAACAGCATGTGGGATATAAACAGCTGAGATCATTAAAGAAATTTCAGAAGAGGATGCAAGCTGGCCCTCATTCCAGGCAGTTGGTCCACTTTCCTTTGCATATTGAGTTTGTCTTTGCTTGGGCACCTTGACAAAATATCCCACCCAAGTAAATCTGTTTTGAACTGACGCATGTTTTGTAAACTAGATCTAGTTCTTTTTGGATCTGGCAGATTCAGAGGCTGCTTCCAGCTAACCTCGTGTTACCATGGGCAGTACCAGTAAGATGGACAGAACCTGTTTTTCTTCTACTTCCCACTCATGACTCTCCAGGTTTTAAACCATGTATCCCCACAGAAGAAGCTTCTTTAACTGTTTACAAACCACACAGTCTGATAGTTGTAAAAATCATCATTGATTTTTATTTTCTGCTTAGAGAGGGTTCACTTGTTCTTTCTGAAGTGGATACTGCCAATAATTACACTTGTGACAGAACTGTGCCAAGTATTCCAGGTCATCCAAGGCATCTGCAATAGCTGGAATTATCTAGAATGGAAATGAACAGTTTATTTCTCTCTTACTATTTAGTACAGGTTTTGACATTTATATTTGCCTTTCTATACCTTTATACAAACATACATAGCATAGAGATTCCCTTCTGTGCCTTTCTTTCCTTTATAAAATATTTGACTATAGTACCAGTACTAATGACCTCTTATATAGCACTTTTCAGCACATAACTTATATAGGATTTTTAAAATAATCTTGAGGTAGAAATGTATTGTTTTTTCCCTGCTTGCAGAAAGGAAAACTGAGGCCCAGAGAGGCTGAGTGATTTACCCAAGGCCCCACAGATAGAAAAGGGCAGACCCCTGAAACATGAAGTCAGGCCGCTTAATTTCAGAGTCAGGGCTATTTCCATTATTTTATGCTGCCTCCTGTGAATGCCTTCCTGGGAGAAATTTTTTGCCTCTGAAAACCTTTCCCAACCTTTCTGAAGTCTGAGTCAGAGGATTTGGGGGCATATACCACCCAGGCCACGTCCACAAAGAGCAGACAGTCACAGAGGGATGCAGAGCATACGAACGGCTGCTCTAAGGCCCGGCCATCAATATGGATTACTGCACAGCTGATGGCGTCCAAGGAGAACCGCATCAATTTAGCAACAGGCAGTGATGAACAGTGTGAGCTCTGCCGTCGTCCATCTTGCACACGCCTAGAGATGGGCAAACCTGCTACTTGAAAAATAGTGGGGTGCACAATCCAGGCAGCTCCCCCACAACACACAGAATCCTCCGTCCTAGTCTGTTCTACTGTGGCTCTGTGAGAGGGTCTGGACAAGGCTCGGATCTTTATTGCACCCCTTTGGAAGGGAATATGGCTGAGCAGACTGAGCTCAGCAAGGGCCAGCCTCTGTTGACAAGTCCTGAACCTTATTGCACTCTCTGTCCTTCACCTTCCCATCCCCCACCGCTGCTATGGTGCTGACAATAAAAAACGATGCCCTGGGCTGTCCTGTTTTTATTATTAGTTATATGGCATCATAAATGTACATAGAGATGTTCAGTAAATGAAACTGTGCCAAACACCAAACAGGGCCACTGCCCCAAAGATCTCTTGGCCTTAGGGCAATGGCAGAACAATCTAAGAGGAACAAAGGCAGCCGAGAGCCAGATGAGGTGGGGTTAGTACTGTTTGGCTTTTTCAGAGGGGGAGGAACAGGCGGTCCAGCAGACTGATGAAGAGGTACAGCATGCAAAATGCATTGCAGCCACAAAGGGACTTGGAGGCCAGCAGCCCACGCTCCCAGGAACCGGCGGGGGATGATTTCAGAAAATCAAGGGAATCATGAGGCAAATACAAGAGAGGGAGAAAAGGTGTGATTATTTGCTTTTGCTCATGAGCAATCTGACTTTGTTAGGAGAGGCATAAGCTATGGGCTCGCCCTCTTACTAAATATCCCTTCGGATTCCACACAGTATTAAATTGCACAGACTTCTCCCGCAGATGCGATGTGTAAATATAGGACAATAACTGAAATTTATGAGGTTAAATACTGAGGAATTGCTGAGTAGTAAAATGAAGAGACATAAATTACAGGAAATGCTGCCCTTCAATGAATACATTATGCATAATAATGAAACTTTTAAAAGGCAATGGTAACCAAATATCAGAAGAGGGTCTGAAAGGAGAAAAGCCAAGTAAAAAACTAGGACTAGGACAGACCAAAGTCAGAGCTGCTTTGTCACTGTTAAATGGTCATATCGGTTCCCTAAGATTTCTGTGGCTCTTTGTCCTCAGAAAGGTGAAATGACTTGCTATAGTGGAAAGAGTACCAGGCGTGAGTTGCGAAGAAAAACTGTTTCTCACTGCCTGCATGACCTTGGCCACATTAATTCATCTGAATGATCCTCAGTTTTTCCATCCATAAAAACCCATTTTATAGAACTACTGTGAAAGTTAAAAAGGACAAACATTTATAAAGCACTTAGTTCAGCATATAAGGATGTTTAAAAAAATAAGTTTCTTCTATGATCTATATCAAATAATAACCTGTGTTAGCAAAATACAGAGGAAGGTAAGTTCTGGCCAGAGAGACTGGGAAAGACTTCTTAAGTGGGGAAGCCTTTGAAAGCTAGGTTAGTCTTTGACAAAGAAGTGGGAAGGGAATCCAAGGGAGAGAGAAAAGACAAGGACGACTGTGGGGCTGCAAGGCAAAGGTGATGAAGAGGAGTAAGAAAGATGGGTGCCGGGCTCAAATCTTAGAGGGTCTTGACTGGCATGCCAAGACATCTGACCATTGTTCTGTAGGCACTGAGGAGATATCAGAGGTATCAGAAGAGGGAGTGACATGATCATAGAGGTATTTCAGGGAGATGAGTCTGGCACGATGTGAAAACTATACTGGACTGGCCAACTGGGAGATGTGGCAATGGTCCAGGAAAGCACTAACAAGGACCTGAGTTAGGACAGTGGCAGTAGGGATAGAAATGAGGGGATAAATGTGGGACACTAAGGAGGCCAATGTGGCAGGGTTTGGCTATTGATGGATTGTGTGGTAAAGGACAGTAAGGAACATAAGAAAGCTCTGAGTTCCAAGTCTAGGGGACTAGGGATCTAATGATGTCATTAACAAAAATGAGGATGGAGGAAAGCAGTAAAAGCAAGTTAGTTTTAGATTTCTTGAACCTGGGGTACCCACAAGCATTTCCAAGAAGAATTGTTGATAAAGCTACTGGCAATGCTGGTCTGTGGCTTGGGTATAGACTAACACCCAGAATTGAGATCACTGACTCTGTAGTCTAAGATGAAGCCACAGCAGTGATTGGGTCCTCTAAGGGAGAGAGAAGAGGAAAGAGAGGACAGAGCAAGTGCTAGAAAATGTGTCTGTTTGGGGGCAAGAAAAGGAGGCTACAAAGGAGATGCAGGCAGATAGAGAGGTGAGGGAGACAGAGCCAAGGAAGATGTTTCTAGCTGACAGGACTAACAGCCTCAAAAATCAGAGAAGAACTGAGGTGAGAGCTGAGAAAAAGCCATAGGTCTTGGTGACCTTCGTACCTAGGATTCTTCCTTGCTTTCTTTCAAAAGGCATTTTAAGAAACTTAAGATTAGAACACACTTCAAACAGCACAACTGAAATAGGTGTTTTAAGAAGACAACTGAAAAGCTGACCAGAATGAGACACTAGGGTGAGGTTAATACTGAAGCTGAGCACTAAATTTAGCACAGAACACCTCGGCGGGTGTGGAGGTTTTGAGGTTGTGATGTGCATTTAGGGCTATAAGTACCCCAACAGGGGTAAGAGACACACCTCAGTAGGTAGAATGCAAAGAGATGTGGGGCAAAGTGGGGAGGAAGGAAGTGGAAAAGCAAGTCCGACACCCTCCCCAAGTGGTTTTGTGGTGCAGAGAAGCAGAAAGAACAGTATTGGAGTCTAGACCAAAACAGTTACTGTTACAGCTTTCTTTCAGGTGGAGCCCTGGTCACTTTTTTTTTTTTTTTTTTAAGGAAAAGGGGTTATAGGAAACTGAATGATAACAGGAATGACTATACTTAGAATATCTTCTATGTGTTGGGTTCTTTGCCTCTATTAATATTTGTCAATCTTCAAACAGCCCTTGAAGGTAGGGTTAGTATGAGGCTCAGGAAAGTTAAGTGACTTGCTCCACATGCAGCAGTAGGGTCAGGAACAGAGTCCAGTAACACCTGACTTAAAAATCTATCTTCCTTCTGTAATATCACATTCACTCTCACAGCAGAAGATATCTAGTCAGGAATGGAGACATGACTTGGACTTCTTCATCCTTAAGTTCCCAAAATGGTTTCCTGCTCTGGTTCCAAGTGCCTATCGGCATTCCTATGCCTCAGACAAACAATATATGTGTGTCTCCAATGGGAATTACTGTCACTGAAAAAGTGTTATGTAGAAGAGGGATTAGACTTGTTCTGAACTTTTCAACAGATAGACCTTGGACTAATGGATGACATTGAAAGTGGGCAGATTGTAGTTAAACACAAGATGAGCTTGCTGACAAGTAGTACATTATATGTGAAGGTGTGAATGAAAATCACAAATAGGGACATAAAATATGTTTATAAATGTGGTATAATAATAGATAATATTATACTCCCATTATACAGATGAGGAAACTGAGCTATGATGCTTAAGTAACTTGCCAAAGATGGAGTAGGGATTTTCCCCAGTTTGTCTAAAGTTCCTTGCAGGTGGAGGACATTGGGTGAGTGACATGGAACAGAGGATCTGTTACATATCAGTCAATTTTATCCCATCCTATACCTGAATGATAACATGCAAACAAAATGGTTAACAGGGACAAGAGACAAATGGGCAAGAACTTTCTCTACTTTTTCATAGTAGTCTTCATCAAGAAATTTCATGAAGTACCTTTGAACCATGACTTAATTTATTTCACCTGGCTATTTTTTCAGGACAATTTATTTACCTAATTATTCATCTGATAAACATTGAGTATTCCACATTCTAAAAATGATGCTAAACACTGGAGATACAGTGAGGATTATGACATGGTTCCTGCCCTCAAAAGGCTCTCTGTTCTCACAAGAGGAATCTAGTCAGACTTGCACATAATTATCACAAATCAGACTGCAATTAAATACCCTGAGAGAAGCAGGAATAAGCAAAGTGTTATGGAATTTGAAAAATGGAAGAAGAAATATTTTTAATGAAGGTGGGGAATCTGAAAAGTCTTTATGTAAATAAAACCACAAAAAATGTTTTGAAAAATAGAACAGATTTCAACAGAGATAGGAAGGAAAGGTCTAAGTCAAGGTCTTGATAGTTAAAAAGCAAAGGGTATGCTAGGAGGCTGAGATTAAAGATATTTGAATAGGGATGGAGAGCAGTGAGGATGAAAAATCAGGATGAAACTAAAATCTTGCGTATCGTGGGCTTTTAACTTGACTTAAAAGATAGCAGGAGGTATTTACAAATGAGACCCTACAGCTAAGAGATTTATAGGCTGATAAACAGCATATAGATGAAAAGCACAGAAAGAGGGACAGTCAGGAGGCCACAGTACCTTAGAGTGGAGTGAGCATTTCAACAGGCTTGAGGGGCAGCTAGACCCTGCTCTGAATCTTGACCTCTCTAGCTAGTTCTGCAGCTGCTATTTTCTCTCTCTGGCTTTCAGTTTTTACATCTGTAAAATGGAAAAAAAAATTACACTTACTTTGTAAGTTTGTTGGGTTGATTGAATGAAGTACCATGTATACATCTCTTGTAATAAAATAAGCATAGGTGGGCCTTCCCTGGTGCGGTGGAAAGGAGTCGCCTGCCAATTCAGAGGACACGGGTTTGATCTGTGGCCCAGGAGGATTCCACATGCTGCGGAGCAACTAAGCCCTTGTGCTGCAACTACTGACCCTGTGCTCTAGAGCTCATGAGCCACAATTCCTGAGCCTGTGTGCTGCAACAGGAGAAGCCACCTCAGTGAGAAGCCCACACACCACAACTAGAGAGTAACCTCCTCTCCACAACTAGATAGAGCAAGCCCAAGCAAAACAGGAAAGATCTAGGGCAGCCAAAAATAAATAAATAGGCATTGATGAATGATATCAAAACCGAACTTACAGTCTGATGAATTGATACGTCTGAGTACTCATCAGTTTCTCTGGAAAACCTGTTAACTACTATGTGCCTGGGATTTTACAGTCTCCCCCCATGATTGGCATACTCTGAAGAAAACTGCCATCACATCAGAAGATTATGCTTCTGTTTTTTCATGTTGAGCATCAGGGCACTGCATGTTCCCTGCAGTGGGCTTTCTCTGTGGGCTCTCTTTGAACTTCCACCCAGCAACAACCATTCCACACATTGGGTGATTACACAGGACTGATCCCAAGGCTTCACCCAAGACCCAGAACAAACTCTGGGGAAGAGGAAAAGCAATTAACTGCTCTGTGTCCAAAGGGCAAAAATAATGGGAAGCAAGTCATCTCAAGTGACTCTCCATGAATTGGCCTGAGACTATTGACCAAGGTGCCATGCCTTCGCCAGTGACACTTCTGTAAAGTTATGCCTTTTTCAGATTTCTTGTGGCTCATAAGTGCATAGCATAGCCTATTACCTGTGCTTTCCTTCATATGCTGTGATTGTATGTTCAGTAAATAGCATGGAGACTATAAAGACTTTGTTGTGAAATCAAGCAACATTAACTCATTAAGTCAATAATTCATGGACTCTTTTATCTAAAGTGGCAACATCACACCATCAATTCACAAAACAGCCACTTCTCTGAAGTGTATGTGATGATAATAATGGATTTTCTAACAATACCCTCTCAAAGCAAGGTCACTGAGCCCAGATGCTGTGGACATGCTGATCTGACCTAGGTCAGCAAAACAAGCTTTATTATTGAACCTAATTATGAACTATCAAGATAATGGTCTAGACTAAACAGTTTCCTAGGAGATTATTTAGACACTAGTAAGCCATTTTAGTTTTAAATCTACCGTACTTGGCAGTACCTGTGATCATGTAAGGAATGTGTTTGCTTTGTAGAAGGGACTACAATCAGTGCAAATACTTTGGAATCTTAGGAATGTTAGTGGATTATACAGGGTTATATTGCACTTATACATAATTTGCAGGTTATTGTCTGTAATATTATATACCCATCTTACAAACAAATAGCTGTCCAAGTACAGCTCAGATAATCAAAGCTTATAGTGAAGTAGGCAATTCTGAGTATTTGTAGTCAGTTCTGTAATGTGACATAGATAATGTGGTTTGTTGCAGTAGCTTTTATGTCTTAACTTGTAAACTGCTTGTAAAGATATTTTTTTCTGATATTTTCTGAGAGGTTTTCTCCTGCTCTCAGATTGGTGGTTAATATGTTTATTTTATTCAAATTCACAGATTATATTTCATGACTGTCTGACACTAGGTAATACATCTACACTGGCTAATTTTTGCATGAGTTAATGTTGAGGATGACATTCTGAGAGCAGGAGCCAAAAACAATATTTCCTGGATTGCAAACTTGCCAGTAGGTTTTTAAGTTTTTGGAGAAAAACCTAAATTAATACTAGGCAGTGGTGGCACTAGTCATAAAGACCCCACCTGCCAATGCAGAAGACATAAGAGACTCAGGTTTGATCCCTGGGTTGGAAAAATCCCCTGGAGGAGGGCATGGCAACCCATTCCAGTATTCTTGCCTAAAGAACCCCATGGACAGAGGAGCCTGGCGGGCTGCAGTCGATGGGGTCGCCGAAGAGTCAAACACAACTAAAGTGACTAAACACAGTAATTATAAAATAAACTGCTAAATCAGCAGTGTTAAATTAAGAAAAAAAATACATCTTGGAATTGAGGAAATGAGATGTATCCTATTTGACTGGTGACATTCTGGTAAAATTATTCATCTCACATGAATGAAGACTGTGTTTTCAAGTGGAACAATAATAACATGACCAATGAAACCAGGGTCTTATCATTTTAGCTCAACATCTTCATCTCCCCATCAGTTGAATAAAACACTTCAAGGTCATTCTAAGTCATCTTTAATTAGGCACAAAGGATATATGTCCTTTTTTTTGGCCTTTTTTATATTTAAAATGCAAGCCTGAGAGTTTACCTGGAAAAAGTTTTCAAACATTACTGCAACTAAGAGCAGTATCAACCGATAGATTCTGCTTCATAATTTTTGCATGGAATTTTGCATTAATTTGCAGTGATCTTTGAATCTCTAAAACTAGGAAAGAGGCAAGCAATGTGGTAGCTAATAATACAGTCTCTTTAATTACAATGATGGATTTGTATCCTGCTTTTCCCATTTTCTAGAAATGGTTGTGGACAAGTTGCTTTAACATCTGTAGACCTTAGTACTCTCAGCTCTAAAATGGTGAGAGTAAGAGTTTCTATGTTATAGGCTGCTCAGGAAGATGAAATAAATATCCATAAAGTGCCTGGAACTTAGAAAACACCACTAAATATAAATTATCATTTTTTACTGTAAGTTGCCCGAAATGACCATTTTTAAGAATTTTCTGTCAGATGGTTTCAAAATTTTTCTTTCCTGATCTAGATCAAAGAGCAGGGTTCCCGTTACACTTATCTTTTCCCTTCAGTTTTAGCAGCTTAAGCCTTATGAAGCTGGACTTTAATCAGACTGCAGTGATGTGTTTTACCTTGCTTTTTCTGGGGGGTTCTTTGTATTTCCAATATTTTTTAGAGTAAACCTGTTACTGGATAATGGATAATTAGGGCAGAGCTTAGAAAACAAAACTCTTCTCATGCATACATGCACACACAGAGAAAGGGATGCACCCCAAATTTAGAGCATTTAATGACAATGATTCTGCTGAATTTGGTCAATAAACTTGCCCCAAATAAATAAATATATTAAAAACTGACCAGTGGACACATGTAGAAATATGTGATAGCTATTGTTAAAATGTTAGCTTGCCAGGCATATTATTTTCCCTATCTCACACCACTTGTTTCTTCATTTCTTTTGATTTTGAAATTTAAGAGTAGTAAATTTGGTACAGGAAAAACTTTTAATGGAGATTTCACAGAATTGAAACAATGACCCAACCTAAAGTCTTGGCCCCTGTTCGGGTCATAATGAAGTGGTTCTACATAATTAGTACATTTACCATAGCTGTTGTCAGCCACAGAGGTAGTTAAATTATATTGAAATGTGTTAAAATAGGAAAAAAATCATATATCATATTTAGGTAAAACCATTTCATTTGTATTCTAATTTTAAAAGGATAAAATTAATATCTGAAACTTTGTTAGTAGAAATATGCTTCTGCTTGTAATGTAAAATATTTTTGCTATATTCTTTTTATTCCCTGTATCTGAGTTTTCATCAATAATGATAAAAATAACAATTGCTGTTGAAAAATGTCAATTTGCTTATCAGTTGGGGATTCTTTATTTAACTTCACATAATCTTCTTATGACTCAATTAGTATAAAAAGACCCAGGATCAAGAGAGAATTCTTAATAAATGGGCTTCCCCCAAATAAACAGATGTTTCTATGTTAAGAACTAATCAACCTGAGGGAGTTAATCACCAAATTCCAAAATAGTGCCAGACCGTAATTAGCCACTTGCTTCTGTGAGAGACCCATTATGGTGAGGGCTCAGGGTTTGATTAGCACCACTTCACTCAGAAGGCAGCTTCCAGGCTGCACTTAAACAACTAATCTGCGCCATCGCTCTTGGCTTTGGTGGCAGTTGGCCACATATAAGGGCTTCGGGACAGAGAAGATTAATTACTCTGACACGTAATTCACGAGAGCCCAGGCCCCTGAAGCCTTGATAACAAGGCTGTGGGAGATTGATTAGTGGTAGCTCTGGCAGAGAGATTTGGGCTTCTGTAGCGCCATTGTCAAAATGGCATGATGGGATGGAGCCCAGGAAGAGTTTTGAAAACCACACGGTGCAAAAAGACCACAGACCCACGGGAAAAAATCCCTTCACCAAGAACTTCTTAGTTCTCACCTCCTGTGCTCTGGATTTTTTTTCTTTTATGACTTGTGGATCACTTTAGAAAAGAGTTTACCTTTTTCACTAGCCAAAGTAGGTAGAGACCAGTGAGAATATTAATAATAATTAGCCATTTCCTATAACTGGTGTTTAAAAGCATTAAAGGTGAATGAATGAATGAATAAGTGAACAAGTAAATGGATTAAATGTATAAAGTCCTTTAATTTACAGAATTTGCAAATATCTACTTGCATTTTAGCCAATGAATTTGGTATCAGTATCTTCAGTTTTCAAGGTAAATTCCTATTTATTCTACTCTCAACACTTCTGACACCAAATGTATAGGTAAGCAATTCTGACACTAGCTACATGGAGTTAGTGCAAATCCCACAGTTTAAGGTCTCAGTCCCAGAAGACTGCCCCTCTCTAGGTGCCAGTTTCATGTCCCAGGCCATCCTCTGTGCTTCTGATACACCAGCTTTAAATCAGGGGTTTCCATGACCCCTTCTTTAATAACTTGCTAGAAAGATGCAACTTAGGAAAGCTCTTTAGTTATTATCACTGGTTATGGTAAAGGATACAACTTGGAAACAACCAAATGGAAGAAATGCATAGAGCAAGGGATATGGGAAGGTTCTTAGAACTTCCAAGCCTTCTTCAAGCATACCGTCTTCTACAACATCTTGATGTGTTCACCAACCTGAAAACTCTTCAAATCCTATCATTTAGGGGTTTTAATGGAGGCTTTATTACCCAGATGTGGTTGATGGCCGTCGGTGAACAATGTCAATTTCAGCTTGTCTCTCCTCCCCAGAGGTCTGGTGATGGGACTGAAAGTTTTAACTCTTTTCAGTGGTTGGTTTCTCTGGCAACCAGTCTCCACCCTCCAAGTGTCACTTAATTAACATAAACTCAGGTATAGTGAAAGGGACTCATGATGAATATCAAAGATGCTTTTCTCACTGTTAGCACTGAAGAAGTTGCAGAGTTTTAGAACTCTGTGCCAGAAACAGGCACAAAGACCAAATATCACAACTTGGAAGGTGAGAAAACTAAAATTCCAAGCAGTGCTTGTTCAGATACATGTTGGTCGGACATAGCAAAGCCAAGTCCAGAACCCAGAAATTCTACATACTAAGCCAATGCTTTGCTGGTCTATCAGACCAGGGTTACTGGGAGGAGGAGACATGGGTTAGGGACAGCAAAGGAGGTTAAGATGAGGGAAAAGGAGATTGGCAGAGGAAGTTTAGATGAAGTAGGTGAGTTGTTTCTCTGCTTGACTCTGTGTATAATGTGTAATGAAAATACAATAAGAGATTTTTAAATCAAATGCTAGAAAGCCCACTTGCAGATATGTTTGCTTCCCTCAGAATTTCACCCCTGGAGGGGAGGAAGATCACTGTTGAACCTGCATTTCAGAGAAGGAGGGCAGCTTGTGGTCTCCAAGAGAGTTTGGCTGTGTCCTCTGCTACTCTGCTGTGGCTTTTGAAGGACTGCTGAGTTGCTGAGGGAGCCTTCTCAGGGCCATGACTACTGAGGCATTCTGCCATTTTTATGACATAGCTGCAATAATTTTTTTTGAATTTGTGGTATACATTTTTGACAGTCTTCCTGGCCAGATAGAACATTTCAACAGAACGATACTTCTTTTAATGATTGAATAGTCCTGTGAAGTATGTACATATTATTTTTATTCCCGTGTTATAGATCATAAATAAAATAAGATTCAGAGAAGTAAAATAACTTATCCAAGATCACACAGCTAATAATGTGTGCATGCTCAGTCGCTTTAGTTGTGTCTGACTCTTTGCGACGTTATGGACTATAGCCCACCAGGCCACTCTGTCCATTGTATTCTCCAGGCAAGAATATTGGAGTGGGTGTCATGCCCTCCTCCAGGGGATCTTCTCAACCCAGGGATCGAACCTGTGTCTCCTGTGTTTCCTGCATTGCATGTGGATATTCTTTACCCCTGAGTCACCAGGGAAGCCTGAGGTTGATTGCTAGTGTTATCATAATTCTTCAGATAATTACACTGAAGAACAGAAAGGGTTGTAGTTTACTCACCAACTACAAAGAGGAGATGATCAGGCCAGGAGTCAAACTCAGAAATTATAATGCCTAAATCCAGGTTTATAACCACTAAACTACAGTACAGACCTATGACAGATGTTACCTGAATATGGTGTTTTAAAATGTGAGTTTAGAAGCAAAGATGTTATTTAGAAAAAAAACTCAGAATACCAAGGATAAATATTAAAC
Organism: Cervus canadensis; assembly: GCF_019320065.1. Taxonomy (NCBI): domain Eukaryota; kingdom Metazoa; phylum Chordata; class Mammalia; order Artiodactyla; family Cervidae; genus Cervus; species Cervus canadensis. The sequence continues at coordinate 52,939,787 of NC_057391.1, read as the reverse complement.
TGATTTTCCTAGATTATTATAGTAAGCATTTCAGCTAACTGCAGGTATTTAATGGAAGTTTCATTTTGTGGTTCATGATATTTGCAATTATATTCATTTTTCATCAACTTCTCATTTAGATGTTATATTAATAGTTTTCTAGTCATATGTGTGGCTCTGTTTCTGTCCCTTTATATATATATATATATTGCTGTTTACTTGTATTCTTTACTCTCATATATATGTTCTGAGGAATCTACACATTCTGTCTGCATTTTCTTAACACCCCATAATCATATTTAGGGTCTTTACTACCCTATCTATAAATTCTCTGATAGGGTATTTACATCCACTAAAGGATATGTTAGCCTATTTTTTTTTTCTTCTTTTTCATTCTTTGAATTTACCCTCTCTGTGCATGATATCATTCTGTATCAGACAAATCTTCTTACATGATCCTTTCTCAGCTGAGTTGTCTGCTTATTTGCTTTCAAGATTTCCTTGGTTCTGGCCACTTGTCTTCAGTATCATAATGTAATAAGCTACAAGAAACAGAAATTCTAATTAGCTAACGCTTAAAAAGGGAGTGGGGACATTCTCTTGTGTACCTTTGCCACAAGTCCAAAGATAATAACTGTCAGTATGGGTCTAGCAGACCTTTAATGTCAGGGTATAATATTCTGCCATTATTTTGTCCTTTCCTTCGAGCATAATTTAATAGCAGCAGTTCCAACCATCATATCTTTATTCCAGGCAAGAATTAGGAAAGGCAGCACGAGCTGTGCCTACCCTCCTTTATCTGTGAAGTAAAAGCTTTACCTAAAGCCTTCAGATCACTTGTTTCTGTTCCCATTGGCCAAAATTGTGCCATATGGCATCTCCTAACTGCAATGGAGGCTGCAAAGCAAGCATCAGCTAGTCACATTGCGCCCTTAAACAATGCTGGGCTTCTGTTAACTACAAAGGGGGAAAGCAGAATGGACAAACTGTTTTGGTATGTACAAAGCTATTTCACAGTATCTGTTCTTGCTTTCTGCCATGGTAATACAATATTAGTTGAGCATGTGACCACCCAACTAGAGACTACATTTTCCAACTTCTCTCACAGCTAGATGTGGCCATTTGACTAAGTTCAGTCTGGTCACATTTGCGTAGAAATGATGTGTATGTCTTTCAAGCCTTGCTCATAAGAAGAAAAAAAAAAATCCATGATCCACACCAGATCTCATTCCACTGCATGCCCTAAGAAATTCTACCCTGGCGCACTGCCTCAGGTCATGTCATGGTCTCTTCGTTCATGCTGTTCACCATGGCTTCTGTGACCATTGATTATGCTGGACCCAACAGATTAACACCTCTCTAGTCTTACATATGGATTTCCTTCAGTCTGGCAAGTTTAAGGGAAAAGGTAATTTCTTGGTTTAGGGAAGGAAAAAAATTGTCACTAAAAGCCATAAGTGCAGGATACAGAGAGATAAGCCTTCTAAGAGATATCATGTTTCCTACCTTCAAAACCATCCTTTATGAGAAGAAGGAGGAAAAGAACACAAAAGATAGTGTTTCAACAGATACCAACTCAAGTCAAAGGGCTGTTATACTGATGAACAATCTTTTAGCACTTGTAAACCTTCAAACTCCTTCCTGCTGATCATCTCAGTCACTTTTGTCTTTCTTACTCCTAAATTTTATTTAGTTTTATCTTTTGACTTGATATTTGCCTTTTTTCCTTTTGAACTACACCAGGCAGTAGTTTAGGAGAAAATGATACAATTTGATATATTTGAATGATATAAATTTTAAAACTGTGATTTGCGTTCTTTTCCATATGTATATTCCACAAAATTAGTATATAGTCAAGGTTTATCTTGTAAAACTGAACAGTCAATTAACTCTGTCTCCTTTTTATTTTTTTGCATTTTTTTGCCCTTTCAAACTTTTTTCAACTCCCTTCTCTCCAGAAGATTTTTGGTTTCATTATACTTCCCTGTGCTCTCTTGCTATTAAAAGGACCCTTCCTCCAAACTATCAAGGTCATTCAAAAGAAGGACAGTCTGAGAAATTGTCACAGACAGACAAAAGAGACATAAAGACTAAATAGCATCCTAGATAAGGACATTAGGGAAAAACTAATGAAATTAAAAAAAAAATCTGTGGAGTTAATAGTAATAAAACCATGTGGTTTCTTAGTGGTGACAAATGTATCATAGTTCATATATGATGTTACCAATAGGAGAAACTGGTTGTGGGCTCTAGGAGATCTCTAAAATACCTTTGTAATTTATTGAAAATCTAAAACCATTCTAAAACAAAAAGTTTACTTAAGAAAACTGAAAGTTGAAAAATATGGGAGTCAAAGCACCCTGCAAACTCCTTCCCTGTAAGAATTTGGGGACACAATATGAAGCTGTCCCTGGAGTGTCCCCAAGACAGCATTTTCCAAAGGATGTTCTCAGAATATAATCCATTAGTAGCTTTATGTCCAAAGGTCATTGGTGAAATGTTTGGTTACCATTCCTCCCTTGGGAATTCTTAGTATATATATATATATATATATATATTACATATTATTATATATAATTGTTTTTCACTTGCTAAGTTGTGTCCAACTCTGCGACCCCATGAACTACAGCACTTATATTAATATATAACATGATACATTAACATATATATTGTGTACCATGAGTTTTGTGTATGCATATATATATATACACATACACACACACACAAAATTAATAGTACATAATACACATTAGGTCTCTCCAGGTGGTGCTAGTGGTAATGAACTCCCATGCCAATTCAGGAGATATAAGAGATGCAGGTTCAATTTCTGGGTCAGCAAAATCCCCTGGAGGAGGTCATGGAAACCCATTCCGTTATTCTCGCTTGGAGAATCCCACGGACAGAGGAGCCTAGCAGGCTACAGTCTGTAGGGTCTCACATAGTCAGACATGACCAAAGTGACTTAGCATGAGTGTATGCAATACATATTGACTTGTAAAAGTCCTGAAGCCAAGAGACTTCCTTATCTAGTAGAGGGTTTCTCATATTTATTTGGCCCTGTGAACTTTTTGTGCTCAAATAATATATCTACCTCCTATAGAAATAATATGCCTCTAATACACCCTGGGAAAGCTGGCTCAGAAAAAGCAGTCCTTAGCTTGGAAACTTGAACGGTAAAAGTTTAGGGATGGCATTAAACCTGTAGGGGCAGTAACTTCATGGTATTGCTCATGTCACCCCACACTACTCCACCAAACCGCAAATGTGACTCCTCAGGGAATGATCAAGCTACAGGAAAATCACTAAGGTTTTATTATAGATACAAAGGATGCAAATTATACTTAGAAACACACATTGTCAGTCTCCTGACTCTGCTAATTGACTTCAACTTTAATGGTGCTAGGCTCATTATTCCCCTTTTAGCAGTGTCCCACATCAGCATTTGGGAGCCTTTGAAACCATATGCCTCTTGAATAGGTTGCAGTTTGATCATTTAAAGCAGCAAAGATCAATTGTCCAGGCTCTGGCTATATGGGGTTGGCACACCAGACTGCAGGGATGGCTGACCCCCTTACTTCAGCCGCCTTCCACTTGATACTGATTGCGGCATCCACATCAGTTGGTCCGTGATCCACATCAATTAAAGCTGCGCAAAGGCACAGAGAAAAGTCGCTTTATCCAACGTCACGTCAGAAACATAGAAGCAGCTAAAGGGAGAAAAGGCTTCTGTGTGACTTTCAATGGAATTTGAAGTATGCTTATCCATCATCTGTCGATTCACTATGAAGGGGATTCTAATGAGCTGCTTTCTGACTTACTAGGAAAAGGAGTGGATTTTTGCTACTTGGTCCCTATATCCTCACTCTTTCCTCCTTGGGCTGCATTATGGTTAAGGAACATTTGTGGGGGTAAGCCAGTGGCTGTAGCTAATCATACCCCATTTGACATAAATGAATTTCTTAGACAATGTGTGTGTGTGTGTGTGTGTGTGTGTTAGTCACTCAATCTTGTCTAACTCTTTATGACCCCATGGACTGTAGCTTGCCAGGCTCCTCTGTCCGTGTGATTCTCCAGGCAAGAATCCTGGAATGGGTTGCTATTCTCTTCTCCAGGGGATCTTCCTGACCCAGGGATTGAACCCAGGTCTTCCTCATTGTGGGAAAATTCTTTACTGTCTGAGTAACCAGGAAAGTCCTTGTTAGGCAATATTTGTTTTAAACAACATTGATTGAATGCATTTACTCTTTGTCAGCACTATGCTCTGATATATCAGTAAAGAAGATAGCCTCTCTTCCCTTGGGGGATTCTGGGACTGTCAGCAAAGGCAGACAAGAAGATAGACTACATTACAAAATGTGGGAACTCTGATAAGAGGAGATCCTGGGTACTTCAATAATGTGGAGGAGAAACTGACCTGACATGAAATAGGGTAAGGGTTGAGAGGTGCTCAAGGCAGACTTCCTGAAAGTGGTGGCATCTAATCTAAGAAAACAGTTTGTGTCCTGTTGCATGACCATCAAAATATGGAGAGAGGTTATATACAATTAGAATACCAACTGAGCCATGGACTTCCTACATGAAACAAAAGTTAAGTGCCGAGTAGTCTTTAGCCACTTTGGCTAAACATTTGGTTTAGACCAATGAAGACCAATAAAATGGTCTTTGGCAAACATTTGTATGTCGTCTCAAGTCTCACATATGTGTGTGACAAGTATGTTGAACAAGCATAACTTCTGATATAGTCAAAAGATAACTTTACTGCTTTCTTTTCCCACTGCATTACTTAGTCTTTACTCAATGTGAGTAGCCAGTCCCTCCCCCCAAAAGAAACTCAGGCAAGTTCTAGATTTTGAAGCTCAGTCTAAGGTAATGTGGGAGATCGTGGTTCGATTCCTAGGTTGGGAAGATCCCCTGGAGAAGGGATAGGCTACCCACTTCAGTGTTCTTGGGCCTCCTTTGTGGCTCAGCTGGTGAAGAATCTGCCTGCAATGCGGGAGACCTGGATTTGATCCCTGGGTTGGGAAGATCGCCTGTAGAAGGGAAAGGTTACCCACTCCAGTATTCTGGCCTGGAGAATTCCATGGACAGTCCATGGGGTTGCAAACAGTCAGACACAACTAAGTGACTTTCACCTTTCACTAAGGTAATAGAGAAACCTGGAATCCCTTCAAGTCACAAACACTACCTCAGTTCAGAAAATTTGTCCAGAATCATGTAGTAATATCTCCAAATGCAAGTAATGGTCCCTGCACTGGGGCCGGCTGCTGCCTGAACACAGGAAGTGGGTGAGGAGAGGGTGGGCTTCCCACTCTACTCACTTTGTTCCCACCCCTGATGGCTGTGTTAGTCTCTCAGTGGTGTCTCTTTGCATCCCCTGATGGACTCTAGCCTGCCAGGCTCCTCTGTCCATGGAATTCTCCAGACAAGAATGCTGAAATGGGTTGCCATTCCCTTCTCCAGGGGATCTTTCTGACCCAGGGATCAAACCTGGATATCCTACACTGCAGGTGAATTCTTTACTGTCTCTGAAAGTGAAACTCGCTTTGCACGGCACACATTCCTGGGGTGGGGGCAGGGGAGATGGGACTTATTTCCATAAAGGGCCAGACAGCAAATATTTTAGTTTCGTGGGCCGTATGGTCCTGCTGCAACTATCAACTCTGCCATTGTAGTACAAAAACAGCTGCAGACACTAAATATACAAATGAGTGTAGCTGTGTTACAATAAATGTTTTTTATTTAAAAAACATGAAGCAGATAACCCAATTAAAAAGTAGGCAAAGGATTTAGATAGACATTTCTCCAAAGAAGACATGCAAATGGCAAATAAGCACACGAACTGGATGCTCCACATCATTAGTCATTAGGGAAATAAAAACCCAAACCACAATGAGATGTCACTTTACACTCACTAGAATGGCTGTAATTAAAAAGACAGACAATAAAAAGTGTTGATAAGTATATGGAGAAGTTGGAAAATTCATGTCTTACTGATGGGAATGTAAAATTGTGAAGCCAATTTGAAAATTAGTCTGGCAGTTCCTCAAAATGTCAAACATATAATTATTAACTTTACTCCAAGGTGTCTACCCAAGAGAAAAAATATTAAAAAAATTTGTCCATGAAATTCACACAACTTCTATAGAAAACAGTATGGAGGTTCCTCAAGCATTTTAAATAAAACTGATATAGATCTAGCAGTCCAATTCCAGATATATAGCCAAGGGGAGTGAAAACAGAATCTCAAAGAAATATCTGTACTCCCATATTCACTGCAGCATTATTAACAATACCCAAGATATGAAAACAACAAATGAAATGTCCTTCAATAGATGAATGGATAAAGAAGTTGTGGTATGTGTATACAATGGGATATTATTCAGCCACAAGAAAAATAGATCCTGCCATCTGAGGGCAGGTTCTTGTGTGTTGGTCACTCAGTGGTGTCCGACTCTTTGTGACCCCGTGGACTGTAGCCCACCAGGCTCCTCTGTCTATGGAAATCTCCAGGCAAGATTACTGAAATGGGTTGCCATTTCCTTCTCCAGGGCATCTTCCCGACCCAGGACTCAAACCTGGGTCTCCTTCATTGCAGGCAGATTCTTTACTGTTTGAGCTATCAGGGAAGCCCCTGAGGGCATGATGCTAAGTGAAATAAATGTGGCGGAGAAAGAGAAAAACTGTATGATACCACTTACATATGTAATCTAAAAAAGCCAAACTCATAGAAATAACAAGTAGAATGGTAGTTATCAAATACTGGGTGTAGGGAAAATGTGGAGTTGGGCTATAATGTCCAGTTATAAAGCAAATAAGTTCTGGGGATCTAATTTACAGCATGATGTTAATAATGCTGTATTATATACTTAAAATTTGCTAAGAGAGTAAATCTTGAATATTCTAACCACATAAAGAAATGGTAATTATGTAATATGATGGAGGTTGGCTAATACTATTGTGATAATAATTTTGTAATATATTTGTATCTAATCAACATTTTGTACATCTTAAACTTACCCACTCTTATACATCAATTATATCTCAATAAAGCTAGGAAGAATAGAAAGAACACATATGTCCATGCAAAACTTGAGCACAACTGTTCATAACATCATTATATCCATCCAAAAAAATGGAAATAACCTAAATGCCCATTAACTGGTGAATAAATAAACAAAAGATGATATACTCATGCAAAGGAATATTATTCAGCCATAAAAAGGAATAGAATACTTATACGTGCTGCAACATGGATGAAAGACCACATAATGTGTCAGCTAATTTATATAAAATGTTCAGAATAAGCAAATCCATAGAGACACAAAGTAAATTAGTGGTTGCCTTGGACTGGGGGCAGATGAGGAGGCAATGAGGAGTGACAGCTAATGTTGCAAGCTCTCTTTCTGGTGTAATGAAAATGCTCTAAAATTAGATTATGGTGATGGCTGCACAACTCTGTAAATTTGCTAAAAATTGTACAGTTTAAACAGCCAAATCTTATAGCATATAAATTATACCACAATGAAGTTAACAACAGGCACCAAGCTGGATTTTGTTTGAGGGTCCTGTTTGCTGAGTCCTGATCTACAATGTCTATGCTCTACCCAGATCATTTTCAATGCGATTTTTACTTTTCTGTTTCTGGCTTTGGTCTCCTTCAGTGTGTGAATAGCATACTAGCAGCTCAGTTTAGAGGGCTGTCCTTGGCTCTGGAACTGCTTTGCCCTGGGCACAGTTTACAGCCAAAAATGTCTACAAGTTTTCATCCCAGGGGAATGGTTAACCAATAACTGTCAAGTTGGGGATTATGAAAGGCCAGCCTTCTTGCCTTGGGATGAAACAATCTGAGATATTATACAATTTACACTCCTGAGTTCCCCTGGGGGAAGCAACCTTCCTTAGGACCTTTTTTCTGAGATGACAGCTTTGCCTGGTTTCTGTCCATCTCTGTTCCAACTCTCACACTCCCTTTATAAATAATTTTTTAAATAATTGCTTGCATATCCTTTTCCTAGTGTCAGCTTCTGAGGACTTAGTCAAAGAAGCTCTCTCTGAAGAGGTGAATTTTAGCTAACATTTATAAGATGAGAAGGAGAAAAGACAGCAAAACACAAAACAAAGACATCACATTTATTTCTTAAATATTCTTTTCCAAACCTAGGAATATACTGGCTATATTCAGAATTTACAATAAGTAAAAGCACTCATAAACTTACATAGGTGCATGTCAGCCAGTGTTGTTGTCTGAAGTAGTCCCATACCAGACTTATTTAACTCCAATCCACCAATCCCATCTTGTTCTCCAGACCCCTGCCAGATTTTCCCTCTTGTTATGTTCTCAATTGCAGTTAGTGTTATGACCATCCATCATTGTGCTCAGTGATGAAATCTAGGACATTTCTATTGTTCCTACCACCCCTAACTGCCTTTTACTCACATCCACTATGTTCAAAAATTACCCCTCTCTCTTATTGTATCTCCCAAATATTCCACTAGTCTTTCTATTTCAGTTCATTCTGGATACTACTGCCATATTCTGGGCCTTAATCATATGACAAAAGCCTCCTGGTCTACTAACCTAGATCCTTGCCAATCTCCAGTCCATCCTCTTCCTAGTGGCCTGAACAGGGAAATCTACATAAAATGCACATTTGTATATGTCACTGCAATGCTCATGACTTTTTGAGGACATCCTAACAGATATAGTATTGGTGTCCAAATTTATCATAACAAATGCTTGCACTTGTTTTTGTTCCTATTTATTCTTCTGGTCTCAACTCACCATCTCCTTTTATGCTCCAACAACATAAAATGAGGTAAAGTGTACCACCCATGTAGATTTTTTTTCCCATAGCTGCATGCCTTCTCTGCCCCAAGACTTCTTCTCTTTTCATTCAATAACTCCTATAGTCTGTTCTGCTATTCCATGACATGTATGTTTCTGAAATCAGTATGCTGAGCAAAAGTGCACAATAACACCAACCTTTCACCTCCACCAAAATAAGGTTAGGAGCACAGCTCTCAAAAACTTTGTCAGTGACACATGTGAAAATAAGATAGAACCCTAAGAAAAACAGTTTTATATACCTTGAATGGGTAAGAGAAATACAAATGCTGCAATAAATATGGTACTTCATCTTGAAAAAGACCTGAAACTTGCTTGTTGAAGTGAGCAGCCAAAGAACTGAAGCCTGTGAATTATTGTGAAGTGGTAGAAGGAGGGTTATGTGAAATCAGAAGGAAAGTTGTGACACCATATGTGGCTTTTAACACCCTCAGTGGACTGAGGAAGCTGTTGGATGTTTGAAGTATTTGCACCTGTTCATTTTGTTATTTTTATGAAGCTCGTTTTAGTAGACTGCACATTTACATGTTTCCTCAATGGTTCTCACGCGTAAGCAAGGACTCAGTTGGTGTCGTGCTCTAATTATTCCCCAATGTATTAATCATGTTGAAACAAATTCATATTGTCAAAATAAGCTCTATAGAAGAACTGACTATACTTATCTTTTGAAAGATAAAAGAGTAGCCAGAAAAATATACCAAATGAGCCTTGGAGCATCTTGGAGTTTTAGAAAATAAGAAAATATTCCACAATGATGAGATTATGTTGAAGTGACATAGGAGCCAACTGAAAGAGTGTCCAGTGACCAAGACTGGAAAAATTTAATTTGAAGAACAAAATAAAGAAAATAGAGTAAAACCCAAGGTACACAAAAATATTCGTGATATAAATAAATTATTGACTAGCTAAGTAAATGGAGGAAATAAATTGCCTGTGCAGAAAAATTTAAAGTAATTGATGTAGATAGTGTATCAAGAAGGGGAACATAATTTCATGTCACTTAAGCATAGGCTGTGAAAAGTAACTTCCTTTCAAAGAGCACAGAATGGAAATGGAATGAGGGTTGGGGTGTACTTTATGGGGGTGCACTTTACAGGGGAGAAACCAAACAAACAGTACCTCAGCCAGGTGATCTGGTGATCAAAGTCAACATTAACAGTGATACATTATGTTGACTGTAAGACCTTTGACATGATGTGATAAAAATGACATTTTAATTCTTGTCTTTCTCTCAAAAATCTATAATACCAGTCTAATAATAAGAAAAAACATTAAACAAATCACAATAGAGGGGCATTTTATAAGTGACCAATAAATCTAGAAAATTTCAAGGTCATCAAAAAGGAAGGGAAGTCTAAGAAACTCAGAGATAAGAGTAACCTAAGGAACAGAACCAAAAATACAACTTTAGAAATAAGTCAATGCCTATTTGTCTTTGCCAATCCCAAAATGTCACCTATTCCTCCCAAATGCTTGTAGATATTATAAAAATCAGGATATTGATGCAAAAGTGTACCATACTTAAGAAAAAAAAAGCTTAAATAATAATCACCCTAAGACTTATGATAATAGATAAATGTACTCCAAAACTCCTAGGACATTTTTTTTTCTCTGTCCCTTAAAGTTATGAATCTTATCATGTCTTTGAAATGTAAATACAGCCTGCAGTCCATGAGAATGAGTCTTGATTAACTCAATCACTAGAATCTGAAATTTAAAAAAAGAGGGATAGAAAACTTTCTAAACACAAACTGTTAGGAGAACTCCCTTATCCAAATCTAAATTGCAGCCTCCTTAAAAATTGCTTATCAAGGACAAATGCAGATCTTAAAACAGTTCTTTACAAATAATAAAAAACTTAAGCCATCTGAGTGAATAAACCTAGTTTATTCCAGCTGTTATTTGTAAACTAGTGAATTTTGTATTGTACCTGATCTGTGACTGAAGTTTTAAAATGAATTCTATGAGATCTCTAGTTATGTCTGTCTGTATGTCTATATGGGTACATTATAGATATGCTACTCTCTATCTTCAGATGGTATTCACAGATTTAATTGGTTAGAGAACTCTATTTAATTGACTTAAACAAACATAAAATTTCTCAAACTATAATAAAAAATTAACTCATATGTTTTTCAAAAGAAAAAAAATAGAGCAGCTTAAGGATACATGACAACTAAATGCAGTGTCATATTCTAGATGGGATCCTGGAACAGCAAAAGGATGTTTGGAAAAACTATGAAAATCTTAATAAATTATGGCCTTTACTTAATACATCAGTGTTAGATCATTGATTTTAACAAATGTACCATGCCAGTGTAAGATTCTGGCCTTCCCTAGTGGCTCAATGGTAAAGAATCTGCCTATATTGCAGGATACCTGGGTGGAGAAGATCCCCTGGAGAAGGGAATGACTACCCACTCCAGTATTCTTGCCTAGGAAATCCCATGTACAGAGGAGACTGGTGGCTACAGTCCATGGTGTTGCAAAGATTCGGACATGACTTAGTGGTTAGATACACATACTCACACACACACACAGACACGCACACACACACACACACATCATACAATGGAAGATGTCAGTAATGAAGGATACTGGGTACAAGAGGTGTGAGAACTCTGTACTATGTTTGCATTTTTCCTGTGAATCTAAAATTGATTTAAAGAATAAAGTTTTTTTTTGTTTGTTTTGTTTTTTGCTTTTTTAAGTTGGAGGAAGAAGCCTTACATCACATTTTCCATAAATCCCCTTCTCAGATCCTATCCAAGCTAAGTCAGATTCTGGATTTGCAGAACACTCTATCTTAATCCTGCTGCTGCTGTTTAGTCACTAAGTTGTGTCTGACTCCACTGTGCCACCTGGGAAACATTCCACTCTCTCCTGTATTCCACCATGGTGTAATCATCTGTTTCTTCCCTCACTAGACCATTATCTCCTTCAAGAGAGGAAACAGGCTGTATTTATTTTTATACCTCTAGTACTCAGCACTGCTCAAGTTAATAAAAACTGCCCAATATGTATATATTATGTTAAAACACACTGTTCAATGTTAGCTGATATAGTAACTACTTTGTGTAACTTATAGCTTCCCTTGTTAGTATTCCAAAGCGTCAGATACATGTTAAATATGGTTGCATCATCCCCTTTTTGATTCTTCAAAGTACTTTCTTTCATTGGGACTGGAGAGAAAAGAGAGAGCAAGAGAGTGAGCAATATTTCTGCATCCTAACCCCTCCTGTCTTTTTCTTCTCTCCCACTGAGCAATGGGTTTCTGATTTTGACACTTTCATCTGCCTTTTCATCTGCATTCACGTCTGTCTTCTGTAACAGCACGTCAATCTAAGAAATCAAAGTGGTTCTAAATAATCCATATGCCCAACATCTAAGTACTTCTTTCTTGAACTGATGTGTTCCATTTTCAAGGTCTCTTAGGTGACCCTTCAGGCAGGGAGCTCTAGGACAGGGCTGTTGGCAAATGATCACTTTCGCTCCTCTCTGGACACAGACTTATATTCTGGTTTATCTGTATTGCTTATCCCTAATCCAAACTTCCCTCAGGACCTAATAAGTTGACCAGCCTGCCTGACTGATGGGGGTCAGTGCGGGTTCAAACATCGGTACTCACATCCTCATCAAAAGCAGTTAGTTTCAGGGAGAAAATATTGGCAGCAGGACACTTTTCATTTTAGAACGGCTGCTGAAACCAGGAAACCATATTAAGACAGGTAGCTGAAAAGAAACTCTTTTGTTTTTCTCTCATTTAACTGAAGAGAAACTTCATGATGATGTCATTTGAAAAAAATTAATTTTAAAGAGAGTTTGCAAGTTTGTTAGGTTTTATGTCCAGTGGAAATATCAGATCATAATGATGACTTTTGGTTGGTATACACAGATAATATCCAAATGACCTAAGAAGCCAAAATGACAGAGGATTCAAGTATAAGGTGAGAAGTCAGATCCAGTGGTCCTTAAAATAGGTCTCTTCCTATAAGAGCAGACCTGATTCTCAGATTCTGTGTATAGTCAGGATATGATGTGGTGTGTGCTCAATTGCTTCAGTCGTGTCCAGCTCTTTGCGACCCCATGGACTGTAGCCCACCAAGTTCCTCTGTCCATGGGATTCTCTAGACAAGAATACTCGAGTGGGCTGCAATGCCCTTCTCCATGATATAATATATCTGAATCAAATTTTGAAGCAAAGTTGGGAAAAGGTAATATTTTGAAACTAGTAAAATATATAGCACATAGATGTATCAGGCATCAACAGAGATGAATTTCACTGGAAGATAGTTTGTAAATATGAACCTAATCGAACCAGAAGCCAATCTGTATCCAAACACTGCCCTAAAACTTTCAAAGGAACTGTGTATGGGACACAGAAATTTTTGTCCTGGTCAACAGATAGTTCTTGGGTAGACTATACTTTGGATAAAATACAACAGCTTTAATTTAATAGACATTTATTCACATTGGACAAGGCACTGTGGGGATGTAAAATACCTCTGTGCCATCCAATTATCCTTGCCCTGATTCCATAATGTAGAAACGATGTTCCTGTTAATTGTTCTGTCAGTAGAGTACTTTAACACAGAAAATAGGGCCACTGTACCAGTTCCTCACACTGGAAAGATGCTCTGCATTGTAACAAATTCAGCATTTTGGTTTACAAACCAACCACTTATGAGTTTGGTTAACATGAGTCAGACACTGAGCATATGGTCATTCTTAATGGAACAATAAAAACAAGTTTTTGAACCTGACAGCCTTAGGTGAGACCTTGGTTGATTCCATGAAAGATATAGGCACATCCAAAGCTCACCTTAGACTAGGAAAATAACTTCATTCTTCAATATCACTGTAGTATAGCATAATCCCCATTGACTCAGATGGTAAAGAGTCTGCCTGCAATGCAGCAGACCTGGGTTGGTTTCGATCCCTGGTTCTGGAAGATCCCCTGGAGAAGGAAATGGCTACCCACTTCAGTATTCTTGCCTGGAAAATTCCATGGACAGAGGAAACTGGTGAGCTACAGTCCATGGGGTCGCAAAGAGTTGGACATGACTGAGCAACTAACACTTCATTTCCCAGCATAATCAGCTTCATCTTCAGTGGTGTCATTATCCCAAAACACTATATCTCTCAAATATGTCTATATTTGACTTTGAAATAGGATAACATTCTGGGGAGTACACTTTTCATCATGGTTAAAGTTTATATTGAAATTATTTTTTCATAATGACTGCTATTTCACTATTAATCAGAGAGAATGGGGAAACAAAATAGGAAATGGTATAAAAGAGGAAATTGGATTGAAATAAAAGTTCATTCCAGGAAATCTACAAACCTAGTAACACTCGCTAAGAGGGACAGTGGGTAGTTGTATCTATCTATCTATCTATCTATCTATCTATCTATCTATTGTGCATGAGTTTACTTTATTTAAGCAGATTTCTTTTAGACGTCATTGACTTCAAATTATAGTTCAGAGAGTCTATTAGATCAGTAATTAAAGCAAAAGGTTCAAGAGGCAGTATCATTTGGATAAACAGTTGTATGCTTCCTGTCTTTTAGATCAGAGCCCACAACTCTGAGTTCTCAACCTCATGACAGTGTTCAGCATACTACAGAGGAAAAGAATAAATTCTAAACCTGTGTGACATCACTCTTTCCAGATGCTCTCTTTATCTTTCTGTGCCTACATTATTTATCAAGGGAAAGGCTCTCTGAGGATTCAATGCAAGTTTTTTTTGTGTGTGTGTGTGATGATCTAGACACTGGCTCAGGAAAGAAAAATAATTTCTTTGTTGATTCTATTGGGGATGGATGAGTTACTTTGAAATATATCTGTCTCTGACTACTAGTCATTTTCTTCAAAGATCCTCACCATCAATAAGAATTACAACCTCTGAAATGCTTTTCCCTAATGAAAAAGTATTTTCATTTTGATAATGTAACGTGATTAGAAAGACTCTTTAATTGACTTACTTTCTGGAGGTTTTGATGGTTCTGAAATTTTTCTCAGAGAGGAGAATTTCATTCATCAGAATAAAAGCTGCATTGACCCTTCCTGTGCAGGTTCAAGCAGTTAAGCTAGTCACCAATGACTTCCTTTTGTTGTTCTTTTGGGCAGAAGCCCTTTGGGCAGCTGCCCTGAAAACAGCCGACAGTGGGGTTATTTTGCAGATTGCAGGCAATTATTATATTAGCTCTCAATCCCTGAGTATTTATTATGCTCCAGGTGTTCTGTAAGCACTTCCTATGAATTATCTACCTCAGTTATTATCACCCCAAAGCCATGAATATTATCCCTGTTTTATAGGAGAGGAAATTGAGTTTCAGAGAGGTCCAGTGATTTGCCCAAAGCCCATAGCTAATTAATGATAGAGCCAGGATTTGAACTGAGGTCAATTAGAAATTAAAGCATATACTTTCAGCCAATGTGCTGTACTCTTTTATAGTATACTGCAGTGTGATAGGAGCATTTTGAAATCTGGAAAGCTTGTTTTACTTCTCTAAGAATTTTCATTTTTCCTTCTCTGACCCTGCCCATTTCTCCCTGAGACCAACCAAGCAGGAGGCTATCATTTTATAAAACGTGAACCTTTTCTAGAAACAGTGTCCTCAGCAAAGACAAGCACCTGACAAGCAGGGGCTAATACTTATGTGAATCATGATATTTCATTAAACTAAGAAGCATTGATTGTGTAATGTACAATTATTTCATACACACTAGGAAAGAGAAAAGGTTGTCAACTAAGTTGATACTATGTTTTCTTATATCTTAGAATTTTAATTTTAAACTTATTGAAAAAGGTTATTTAAACTCTCTTAAACATTATTTTATAGCTTATCATTCATATGTATATATGAAATGAAAAATAATATAAAATGTCGGTATGTCTCAAACTTCCTTACAGTTAAGAGTCTTACTCTCCTAAATTTCTTTTTTACTCAGTCAGCTCTTACTATGTTTTTCCATACATGCACTCTGTGCCATCAAGTGCAATGACGATGTAACATTTCTAAAAGAAATCCATAAATAAACTAAAAGCCATTTGTTCAGGGCTCCTGGGCTGGCTTTACAATTACGTAGAGCCTGCTTAGCTTTGGGAATACTCCTAAACATGTCTAATGTATCCTCTTTCCCACCACACAATCATTTGGGTTTTAGGGTACTTCATTATTGTTCCCTAGATTTTCTTCCAAGCTCTGATAACTGTTCTATAGGTTTGGTATTAGTGCTTTTATGTCCTTTCAACCATGAAAGAAAGTGGTTCTAAAACCTGAGTGCACATCGGAATCACCTGCAGGGCTTGTTAAAACAGATTCCTGAATCAGATTTTCCGCTGCAGTTAAGTCTGGGGTGGGGCCTATGAATTTGCACTTCTAACATGTTCCCAGGCCAGGCTGCTGCTGCAGGTGGAACACACTTTTAGAACCACTGGTATAAGTAATCTCAGGCAAACCACTGCCATGCTGACAGCTATTGTAAGATTTCATTGATTTTAAGAGGCAGTCTGATTTCAGAGATAATAAATTGAAAAAAATACACATTTTTTAGTTGATGAGCTATGATAAATTCCATTTTACCCTTTAACTTGAGCAATAACATCATTTTCATTCTAATTTATTGTCAATTGAGTTATATTTAATCTATTTCTCCACTTTTTCATAATATTTTCTGCTTGTTCCAAAGATTAACTGAAATGGCTTTTATGATTTTAGCTAAAGTTTTTTTCTCCTAACATTTTAGGCGAGGAATGGTCTATAAATATCAATATCATCAATAACATCTGTATGTTTATATATGATCATATAATTTATATGTATTTTATATCTTTATATATGTATGTATATACATACATAGAAGAGCTCACTTTGTGTGCTAAACCCTATAGGCTGACATGAAATTTTTATGATAGGGACCTATTGTTTCATGATGGAGCCTTCTTCATTTATTATTATTAGAAAGAACCCTTCAAATATGGCTTCTTAGGTGGTGCAGTGGTAAAGAATCTGCCTGCCAATGCAGAAGATGCAGAAGACGTGAGTTCAATCTCTAGGTTGGGAAGACCCCCTGAGGAAGTCTTGCAACCCACTCCAATATTTTTGCCTGGAGAATCCCATGGACAGAAGAGCCTGGCAGGCTATAGTACATAAGGTCACAGAGTTGGACAGGACTGAAGCAACTTAGCACACATGCATATATTTGTCCTAAAAAAAAATTTTTTTTTTGGTCCTTATATAGGTAAATTTGTAATTGATGTTTCCCTCTTTTCTTTGGCTCCCTGGTAGCCTAGAGTCAAGTTTCTTGCCAGATTTTGGCAACTAACTGGACTGTATTCTTCCTCTGCTCCTGAACTGCTATGAGCACTCATCTCTTTACTCTCTACCCTCAGATTGGGCTACTTGCTACTGACTAGATGTCAGTACCTCTGGGTGAGGCTGTGCCTTTCTTGCTGGGACTCAGTCAGGTCCTAGAAGAAAGACTGAAGTCTCTTTATCTCTCTGATCCTGAGACCTTCTTAGAGCACAGTCTTTGCAAGCTGCATATGATTTCTGGGATGCCTGGATGCCCACAGTCCACCAGAGATATGACGACTATACTTAGTCTGTTGGAGTCCTTGAGCTGGTTGCACCCATCATGTTCCACACTCCTGAATAACAGGACGCTCCCCTGAGCACAGGTCTTCCGGCTACCTATCTTCTCTAGCACCTTCCATGTTTCATCTGTATGCAGTCTTCTTCCATCTCAATTTTTCTATTGTGATTTTAGAGACTTTGTTCTTTTATTAGGAAGCTCCTTTGTCATCTTCACTGAACATTACTTTCACCTCCTTTCCCTTTCATCTCATTGAGGATTTTGCTCCCATCAGCCTCTCAAGGAGAAGCTGCATTTTCCCCCACTCAGAATCAGGAGGTATGGACAGCATTCTCCTCATAAAACTGCTCATTGGTATGTATATTACAAACTTAAATTCACTCTATCTCTCCCCATTGCTGTCATCTACCAATATTCCAGTTACTTACTGCTTTTTACTGAAAATAGGAGCACTTAACTTAGAAGCTACTTCCCGCCTCCCTTTCCTAATGTTTTACTGGGTGACTTTAATTTGATACTGATGTTGTGCTCAACACATTTGCTGCCTAATATTCTGACTGGACAGAATGAAGTCGTAGAGACTGAATTTACTCTTACACATGAAAAAATAAAAAAACAGAGCTTTTCAACACATTAGCCCATAGACAGCAAAGGACAGGGATCCATAAAAGATGGAAAACAAATGAGGTTAGCTATATGATTTTCCCTGCTAACTTCCTGGAGAATGCTTCCAGGCTGTGATTCAGGGACAGGAAACCTAGGTGGAGCCCAGAAGTCTCTCTGAGTTGAGAAGATGTGGCTAAGAATCCAAGTAGGCCAAGGTAATTAGAGGCCATGTGACAGAATACCAAAAAGGAGAGAGCTTTATTGAGAAAGAGTTCTGGAGATTTAAAGGGGGCCCCCCATCAAATTTTTAGCTAAGTACTAATTATTATGTGCATATGACAAAACTACCTAAGGCTTGCAAAACAACCAACTGAAAGGACTAGAGAAAACAATCTTCAGAGTGCATATGTGGCAGCAATAGTTCCTGATTCTATTCGCATGAGCCAGAATAGAAAATTTCACAGCACATGGGGCATTACTGAGAGTGCTCAGAAGGAAAAATTAGTTCTAGAATAAACTCTATTCTAGTTCTACCTAACAAAGTTTAAAAGCAAGATCCCAAAGAATCACAGTTTACAGGAAACTGCACTGTATACCAGCACAAATTTCAAATATGTTTATAGTAATATACAAATATCTAGCACTAAAAATGTAAAATTCACGTTTGCATTCTGATCAAACATTAACAGGTGTGCAGAGGAAAAGGAAAACATGAGGAAAGAGATCAATAAAAATAATTCTAGAAATAACTTAGATGATAAAATTGTATTCAAGGATGTGAAAATATACAAATTACTGCAACTTTCATATGATCAAGTAACTAGAGAAAAGATGAAACATGTTAAGTAGAGACATGAAAGATGTAAAAAAAAATCCATATAAAATGTTGAAAGATAAAATCCTCAATGACTGATTTAAAAATATGCATTGGAAGAAATTAACAAAGAGAACGTGAGAAAAGGGAAATTTTATGAACTTTAAAACAGCCATGAAACTATCCAAAATAAAATACAGACAGAGAAAATTTAAGTATAAGTTTTAGGGGCACACAATTCAAGATATAACACAAGATCACAGAACATAAGAATAATACACAATAATCGAATATATTTCTGTATACTAGTAATAGAAATTATAAATTAAAATAATAAATAATACATTTAAAACAGCATCAAAATATGAAATAGTTATAATTATAACAAATATATAAGACCTGTACACTGAAAACTTCAGAATTGCTGAGAAATTAAGGAAAACCTAAATAAAAAAATTCTGTTCATGGATTAGAAGGCTAATTATTGTTGAAATCTCAGTTCTCCCCAAACTGACCAGCAGAGTCAATGTTATACCAGTCAAAATCCAAGCAGGCTTTCTGAAGAAACTAACAAGCTGATTCTAAAATGCATATGGAAGTGCAAAGTACCTAGAATAGCAAAAACAATTCTGAAAAAGAAGAAAACATTTGAAAAATTTACATTTCTTGATTTGAAGACTTGCTAATAATCTTTAACGATCAAAACAATGGGATATTGACATGATGTTACGTATTATGTATAGTTCAATGGAACCAAACAATCCAGAAGTAGACCCACACATATATAGTTAATTGATTTTGACAGTGGTGCAAAGGCAATTAAATGGGGGAAAATGATTATCTTAACAACTGATGCTTGTACAATTCAATAAGTTCAGTACAGTTCAGTCGCTCAGTCGTGTCCAACTCTTTGTGACCCAATGAACCTCAGCACGCCAGGCCTCCCTGTCCATGACTAACTCCCGGAGTTTACTCAAACTCAAGTCAGTCGAGTCGGTGATGCCATCCAGCCATCTCATCCTCTGTCATCCCCTTCTCCTCCTGCCCCCAATCCCTCCCAGCATCAGGGTCTTTTCCAATGAGTAAACTCTTCCCATGAGGTGGCCAAAGTATTGGAGTTTCAGATTCAGCATCAGTCCTTCCAATGAAAACACGGGACTGATCTCCTTCAGGATGGACTGGTTGGATCTCCTTGCAGTCCAAGGGACTCTCAAGAGTCTTCTCCAGCACCACAGTTCAAAAGCATCAATTTTTCAGCACTCAGCTTTCTTCACAGTCCAACTCTCACATCCATACATGACCACTGGAAAAACCATAGCCTTGACAGACGGACCTTTGTTGGCAAAGTAATGTCTCTGCTTTTTAATATGCTGTCTAGGTTGGTCATAACTTTCCTTCCAAGGAGTAAGCATCTTTTAATTTCATGGCTGCAGTCACCATCTGCAGTGATTTTGGAGCCCCAAAAAATAAACTCTGACACTGTTTCCACTGTTTCCCCATCTATTGCCCATGAGGTGATGGGACCAGATGCCATGATCTGTTTTCTGAATGTTGAGCTTTAAGCCAACTTTTTCACTCTCCTCTTTCACTTTCATCAAGAGGCTTTTTAGTTCCTCTTCACTTTCTGCCATAAAGGTGGTATCATTTGCATATCTGAGGTTATTGATATTTCTCCCAGGAATCTTGATTCCAGCTTGTGCTTCTTCCAGACCAGTGTTTCTCATGATGTACTCTGCATATAAGTTAAATAAGCAGGGTGACAATATACAGCTTGACATACTCCTTTTTCTATTTGGAACCAGTCTGTTGTTCCATGTCCAGTTCTAACTGTTGCTTCCTGACCTGCATACAGGTTTCTCAAGAGGCAGGTCAGGTGGTCTGGTATTCCCATCTCCTTCAGAATTTTCCACAGTTTATTGTGATCCACACAGTCGAAGGCTTTGGCATAGGCAATAAAGCAGAAATAGATGTTTTTCTGGAACTCTCTTGCTTTTTTGATGATCCAGCGGATATTGGCAATTTGATCTCTGGTTCCTCTGGCTTTTGCAAAACCAGCTTGAACATCTGGAAGTTCACGGTTCACATATTGCTGAAGCCTGGCTTGGAGAATTTTGAGCATTACTTTACTAGCATATGAGATGAGTGCAATTGTGCGGTAGTTCGAGCATTCTTTGGGATTGCCTTTCTTTGGGTTTGGAATGAAAATGGACCTTTTCCAGTCCTGTGGCCACTGCTGAGTTTTCCAAGTTGGCATATTGAGTGCAGCACTTTCACAGCATCATCTTTCGGGATTTGAAATAGCTCAACTGGAGTTCCATCACCTCCACTAGCTTTGCTCATAGTGATGCCCTCTAAGGCCCACTTGACTTGACATTCCAGGATGTCTGGCTGTAGGTGAGTGATCACACCATTGTGATTATCTGGGTCGTGAAGATCTTGTTTGTACAATTTTTCTGTGTATTCTTGCCACCTCTTCTTAATATCTTATGCTTCTGTTAGGTCCATACTACTTCTGTCCTTTATTGAGCCCATTTTTGCATGAAATGTTCCCTTGGTATCTCTAATTTTCTTGGAGAGATCTCTAGTCTTTCCCATTCTGTTGTTTTCCTCTATTTCTTTGCATTGATTGCTGAGGAAGGCTTTATTATCTCTCCTGGCTATTCTTTGGAACTCTGCATTCAAATGGGAATATCTTTCCTTTTCTCCTTTGCTTTTTGCTTCTCTTCTTTTTACAGCTATTTGTAAGGCCTCCTCAGACAACCATTTTGCCATTGTGCATTTCTTTTCCATGAGAATGGTCTTGATCTCTGTCTTCTGTACAATGTCACGAACCTCCATCCATAGTTCATCTGGCACTCTGTCTATCAGATCTAGTCCCTGAAATCTAATTTTCACTTCCACTGTATAGTCATAAGGGATTTGATTTAGATCCTACCTGAATGGTCTAGTGGTTTTCTCTACTTTCTTCAATTTAAGTCTAAATTTAGCTATAAGGAGTTCATGATCTGAGCCACAGTCAGCTCCCGGTCTTGTTTTTGCTGACTATTTAGAGCTTTTCCATCTTTGGCTACAAAGAATATAATCAATCTGATTTCATTGTTGACCATCTGTTGATGTCCATGTGTAGAGTCTTCTCTTGTGTTGTTGCCCACTAGAAGAGCCAGTGTTAAAAAGACTGATAATAACAAGTTGCTGATGAAGATGTGGATTGATTAGAAGGTTCATACATTGCAGATGAGCATACAAAAATGGTATAGTCACTTGAGAAAATAATCCACAGTTTCTTAAAATTTTAACCATGTTATATGACTTACAATATGAGTCAATGATCCTAATCATAGTATTCAAAAGAATGAAGACATATGTGCACATCAAGATGTGTATGTGAATGTGTATGGTGGCTTTAATTCACAATATCCAAAAAGCAATAAATGCATAAACACATTGTGCATCCATATGGTTGAATATTCCTCAGAATTAAAATGAGTAAATTATTGATTCACACAAGCTGATTGAATCTCAAATGTGTTATACTAAACAAGGAAGCCAGATACAAAATACAACTATCAATTCACTTACATGAAATTTGAGAAAGGGCAAAAACTACAGTGACAGAAGGCAGATCAGAGAACTGTGGTGAGTTGTGAGGGGAGGTAACTGACCACAAAGGGACAAGAAGAAACTGGGTTTATCCAGCTGTCTTGTCATGATTGTGGCAGTTGTTACATGACTGTATACATCTGTGAAACATCAAATTGTGCACTTAAAAATCAAGCTGATTCTAAAAATCATAAATGCACTACTTTTTGTTAAAAGCAGTGGACACTATTCTAATTTGCACCCTATGTAGCATTTGAGGACGCTGATCATTCCTTCTTCCTGAAATTCTCTCTTTCCTTGTCTTCTATGATGCCACATTTTCCTGGTTCTTTTCCTAGCTCTCTTGTGATTCATTTTAAGTCTCTTTGCAGGATTCTCTTCCTTCATCTGTTCATTAGATATTGGAGCTCCTCAGTGGTCTATCATGACCACTTCTCTTTTCCATTCACTTGGACAAAATCATCCAGTCTCCTGGTTTCAACTACTAAAGATGTTCTTGTCTCTCTAAAATTCCAACTTGGATGTCTCTTCTGAGATTCAAACCCTTATATGTAGCCACCTACTGGAATCTCCATTTGAATGTATCACTGGCATGTCAAACTCATCAAAAGTTGAACTCATCTCATCTTCTCCTCCTTATCTCAGTGAAAGGCATACTATATCCCATTCTTTTCCTTTCACTTGTCAGTCATGTCCAATTGATCAGCAATTTCTGTCAATTCTGCATTTCATTCTTTTACTCCATCTACTGTCTCTACTGCTATTCTCCTAGTTTAGACCTACCTTCTGGAACACCCCCAACAGCCTTCCGACTGGTTTTCTTACCTTGAACTTTTCTCTTTTTCTAATTTGGCTTGGCTTCTGGAAAAACTATATTAAGATCAGGGAACTTCTTCTTGAGTGTTATTTATCAACTCTTCAAATCACACTGACCTTGGGACTTCATTGTTTCCTCTTATCAGAGTGAGAACTTGAAGATCATAATCACTAGGAACATCCATTGTACTTAAAATAATAACTAATGGTAATAAACTAATGTTAACTCTCCCTTTTTATGGCCTATTAGGCTTTAGAAGCCATTGTCGTATACATATTTAATCTTCAGATATGTTCTTATCCATATTTTGTGAATGAGGGAATCAAGGCTCAGGGACCTTGAATCACATTTGATGTTTATAGAGCAGTAAGGAGATCAGGGATTTAAATTTTTCTATTTACCAATCCAATGCTCTTTCCTGTGCTCCAAGCTATACCACAACAGAGGTTGCGTTTTACATTTAAAATGCCAATGACTCAGTTCTTAAATGGAGAAAACCGTAGAAGCAATCAGAATCTGTCCTGCACAAAGCTGCACACATGTCCACTGAAATGAATGGAATAGAGAAGCCTTTCTCTGACTGATTGGCCATTCAGATAAATGTGATGGGAGTGTTAATGCAGCACTAGGAATGCAGTTTCAGACATTGGAAAACCAGAACATCAGTTACGCCTATCACAACAATATGTAGAAAAAAACAACAGTGGTCATCTTTGCCTCTTAGCATTTTTTTCTCATTTTCTTTGAGTGTTATGAATCAACAAGGTCTGTCTCATTTGTTCATTCGTTTGAGAGAAAAGTTGCTTTATCTTTTGAAGTTGCAATCAATAATCTTGAAAGTAGAAACAATACTTGTAACTGACTAACACATCACATTTTTTATAGAGGTAAAGAAATCCAATGAATGCAGTCAAAGTTTAGTCCAGAAGCAAGAGTGGTATTTATTTGTCCCTTTATTTGAGGCCCTGAGCTCTTCCACTACCTGAGGTGTGTTATGAAGCTGGAATGGGAAGATTGTTTGTACTTAATTGAAGGGGAAAGAGTAACCTATAGCCTGATCTGCTATAGGTGACATTTGCCCTGTTCACTAGGGAACAGCTCTTTAAAGGATTTCAAGAAATAGCTGCCAACAGCCTTAATTTAATATCTGTGCTGAACTATTGGGGAACATCCAGATGCAGAGCCATCTGTGGGAAATAAAATCTAGCCAAAGAAGGAAGCTAATAGTTACTCTGTGGGGCAAGTATTCTTGGGCTTACAGAACTGTGTGTTCTCTTGTCTTTGTTTGGAAGAGGGTGGTTATCCTTCTAATTACTCATGCACAGGCTGGCAGATCTTTTCCCAATGGGGTCATCTTATATTATATTGTCTCCTTCAAACTGAGGTTATTTGTCATATTATAGAAAATATTGAGAGGCAGGAGTATTTGTAGGTATAAACCTAAACCTCATGTAACACTGAAGTTTGGTAATGAGATGAACTGTATTTTATTTCAGTTTCATGAACTTCTCTTTCTCTCTCTTCTTGCTCACTTCAGCTCTTACCTTCACTGTGGTATCAGTCTTTGTGTTCAAATTATGCAAACATATTATTCTGCTAAGGCATCTGAAAACCAGTTTAGCTGTTAAAATAACTCAATTCCCTAAGCTATATCTACCCCCCTCCAAATAGCTTCAATACTAAAGTAAGTAAACAATAAGTAAACAAAAATGGTAGCAACTATGTCTGTGCACTTTGCTGGTGTGCATCAAATCTCAAAGAAAAACTGAATTTCCCACCAATTGACATGATCCTGATGTACTTCAGGCCTACCAGTTTTATTAAATGTCCAATTCAGAATTCAAAGGCAGTACTGTCCTACCTAGAAATTCAAGGCAGAGTCAAAGGATAACTTAGCAAAATACTCCTTGTATTTTGTGCATATATGTTTTAAAGTATGTTTACTTGTGCAATCACATAAAGAAACTAAATGTATCATTCTAGACAGGAAAAATTTTTCAGAGATATTTCCAGGTTTGCCAGCATGGATTGTATTTTTCTCCTACTTGCCTAAAAGACTCCAAACCAGAGAACTATTATTTCAGTGTATATTTCTTTCTGCAAACAAGTTGTTGAGGCAAGATTTGGGAAGGATGGGAGAGATTTAAGAGAAAAATAAATGTAACCACAATGTGTGAGGCAAATACAGAGGTCCGGGGACCTGGAAAAATGGGTTCCATCCTACCTCTGTCATTAACATTGAGGCAGCTTGCTTCACCTCTCAGGACTCATTTTCTCCATTTCCTAAAGGAAGCAATCAGATCCTACTGGCTATGACATTTTACATTTTTGTGGGAAATGAGCAATCTTATAGAAGCAGATAATGATTACAACCAAGCATCTCTCAAACGTAAACCTCTTTTCCTGAGTGAAACTAGGAAACCAAATAACTAACTCCAGAGAGGGTAAGAGCCTGAAGAAGTGACCATCTCAGTAGATAGGCAGCTGGACTCCAGGGAATCATCATTGCCTTCAGACAAGCAACAGAACTCTGGGGAGAAGATGTAATCAGAAGAGGCAGCTCAGGCAGCTTGTGAGCAAGTTAGGGCCAAGAAGGCAACAGATCTGTACAAGGGACACACACACACACACAGAGCAAGATTTCAGGCAGGCTCCTTTTGTGTAGCTTAAGGTTGAAAATCAAACCTATTATTCTCCCAGAACAGATTTTTTTTTTTCTCTCCTTCAATGATTAGGAAAGAAGTTTTCTAGTCTATACTGCTTATTTCTTTACTATATCCCACTTACAGCCTGAATTTATTAAATGGAATTTGTGAGTGGTAAGAAATCACACCCAGTGTGTTTCTAATTAGCAGACACCCAGTGTTAGGTTAGAGAGATGTTCAGGAAAAGAACTACACAGTAACATTCCATATCCACCCATACTTATCATATTTATTTTCTTGGGTGTAAAGTTCACGGTAGAATCTTTTTCATTTGCTCTCATCAAACTCCCACGTACCATATTTGTCCCAGTCTCTCTTCCCCAACTATTCTATAAAGTTTATCCACAGTAGTTCCCTTGAAAATTTCTTCTCCTTTCTCTACCTGCTCAGATCCAGGAACATTTCTTTCTTTTTTTTTTTTTAATAGAAATGACAGTTATAACATCATTTTTTTTTTCAGGAGTTTTATGTACAAGTGGTCATGTATGTTTGTCTTTGCAAAAGTTGAGTTTAAAAAAATATTGAGGGATAATTGACATACAACATTATATTAGTTTCAGGTATACAGTATAATGATTCAATATTTGTACTTATTGCCACATGTTCACTATAATACGTCTAGTTACCATTCATCCCCATACAAAGTTAACTTTCAGGATTTACTCTCTAGGCAACTTTCAAGTATGTTCTACAAAAATTGATTATAGTCATCATGCTATACATTTATATCCACATGACTTATTTGGTAACTGTAAATTTGTATCTTTTGACCACATTTACCCATTTGGTCCACTCCCCAATCCCTCTTCCTTTGGCAACCATTTTTCCCCCCCTGTAACTATGATTTTTTGTTGGTTTGTTTGTTTTTTACATTTGACATATAAATGAAGTAAGTTATACAGTATTTGTCTTTCCTTGTGTGACTTATTTTGCTTAGCATAATTCCCTCAAGGTCCATCCATGTTTTTACAGATGACAAGATTTAATTTATTTTTAACAGCTGAATAGTATTCCATTGTGCATATATACCACATATTCTTTAGCCATTCATCCATCAGTGGACATTTAGGTTGTTCCTTATTTTGGCAGTTGTAAACTGTGCTGCTATGAACATAATGGTGCATATTTATTTCAAATTAATGTTCAAATATTTTCAAATTTATCCAAATTTCTTTAGATAAAAACCAGAAGGAGAATTGCTGGATCATATTGTAACTTTATTTTTACTTTTTTGAGGAACCTCCTTACTATTTTCCATAGTAGCCATAACAACTTACATTCCAGTGCATGAGGGTCCCCTACAAAAGTCAGGTTAAATTAAATAGTCAAATATTTGTTTCTGTTTGGTTGTATAGTGAGGTGAGTGATTAGCACTCCCAGTTGTCTACTTCATGATTCCTTTTCCCTCTTCCCCATCCTTCCTCAAGTCCTCTAAACCTCAACATTTCTTGAACAAGCACTTCACAGAAATAGTTATCTATATGGTCAATTTACAAAGGCCGATGCATCAACTTTATTATTTATAAGGGAAATATAAACTAAAACCATAATGAGATAGCTGTATGACCCATTAGAATGGCTAAAATAAAAAGAATGACAATAACAAGTGTTAGCAAGTTGATAGAGAACAAGGGAACTCTCATATCCCATATCCTACTAAAAGTGAAAAAGTGAAAGTGAAAGTCGCTCAGTCTTGTCCAGCTCTTTGTGACCCCATGAAGTCCATGGAATTCTCCAAGCCAGAATACTGGAGTGGGTAGCCTTTCTGTTCTCCAGGGGACCTTCCCAACCCAGGGACGGAATCCAGGTCTCTCACATTGTAGGTGGATTCTGCTAGAAGAAGCGTAAAGGGATAAATTACTTTGAAAAAAACTGCTTGGTAGTATCTACTTACATATATATATGAGAATTAACTATAGCTACTTGCAACAACATGAATGAATCTCACAGACATAGCATAACCAGAGTGGGTTGCTATTTCCTCCTCAAGGGGATCTTCCTGATCCAGGGATTGAACCTGCATTTCTTGCATTGTAGGCAGATTCTTTACCCTCTGAACCACTTGGGAAGCCCTGAGTCAAAATAGT
The DNA here is from genome assembly GCF_019320065.1 of Cervus canadensis. Lineage (NCBI taxonomy): Eukaryota > Metazoa > Chordata > Mammalia > Artiodactyla > Cervidae > Cervus > Cervus canadensis. Next base: position 52,911,729 of record NC_057391.1, on the reverse strand, counting down.
ATTTATCCTTATTGGGGAGGTGTAGTTATTGATTATAAAGGAATACAAGGGGGCTCTCTACAATCTTGGAAATATTCTCCATCTTAATTAGGGTCATAGTTACATGGGTGTATGTGTTAGTCACTCAGTCGTGTACTACTGTTTGCAACTCCATGGACTATAGGCTGCCAGGCTTCTCTGTCCTTGGAATTCTCCAGTCAAGAATCCTGGAGTGGGTTGCCATTCCCTTCTCCAGGGGATCTTCTCCAACTCAGGGATTGAACCCGGGTCTCCCGCATTGTAGACAGATTCCTTACCGTGTGAGCCACCAGGGAAGACCCCCATGGGTATCATACCTGAAAGTTCATCAGATTACACACTTAAGGATAGTACATTCTCTCTTTTGTTTTTGTTTTATTTTTTATTTTTTTCCATTTATTTTTATTAGTTGGAGGCTAATTACTTTACAATATTGTAGTGGTTTTTGTCATACATTGATGTGAATCAGCCATGGATTTACATGTGTTCCCCATCCCGATCCCCCCTCCCACCTCCCTCTCCACCCGATCCCTCTGGGTCTTCCCAGTGCACTAGGCCCGAGCACTTGTCTCATGCATCCAACCTGGGCTGATGATCTGTTTCACCCTAGATAATATACATGTTTCGATGCTGTTCTCTCAAAACATCCCACCCTCGCCTTCTCCCACAGAGTCCAACAGTCTGTTCTGTACATCTGTGTCTCTTTTTCTGTTTTGCATATAGGGTTATCGTTACCATCTTTCTAAATTCCATATATATATGTTAGTATACTGTATTGGTCTTTATCTTTCTGGCTTACTTCACTCTGTATAATGGGGCTCCAGTTTCATCCATCTCATTAGAACTGATTCAAATGAATTCTTTTTAACGGCTGAGTAATATTCCATGGTGTATATGTACCACAGCTTCCTTATCCATTCGTCTGCTGATGGGCATCTAGGTTGCTTCCATGTCCTGGCTATTATAAACAGTGCTGCAATGAACATTGGGGTGCACGTGTCTCTTTCAGATCTGCTTTCCTCGGTGTGTATGCCCAGAACTGGGATTGCTGGGTCATATGGCAGTTCTATTTCCAGTTTTTTAAGAAATCTCCACATTGTTCTCCATAATGACTATATATTTCCAGTTGTAGAAAAAGGCAAAAAGTAGTTTGCCCTAGGCAGTGAATGCAGCAGAGTCTGTTCATTTTTACTTATCATGTGTTATGTTTTCTAAATCAATTATTACATAAATGTCTTAGCAATGTTTTAAATGCAGTAGATGTTGCCTTTTAATGACTCTACTTCTTCAATGCCTTGTGGATCATATTTGGAAGACCATAAGACATTGTAAGGAAAATCAAGGAATAACTGCTCTACACATTAAGACACGTCTTTAACTTGAGGACTCAACTAGGTACCTAAGAGAATCTTTCCAAAGGGTTCAACAGCAGGCTGGCACTTACTCCCAAATTGTGAACATACTGGTTTCACTTACAATGAAAGAAAAATTAATAAAAGGAAGAGTGTTGATGGTAAACATCATTCAGTCAAATTAACTGTTTACTGTTACAGTAGGCAGTGTTGTAGGAGCTAAGGTAATTCAAAGATGAACAGTACATGCTCCTATTCTCAAGATGCTTACACTTGTTGGTCATGGGAATAAGGCGTGTGCCAGGCTCAGTATCATTTCAGGAAGAGAGGGTAATATCTAGGAGGGAAGCATAAAAGTTACAGGGGCGTAACTGAGAGAATGGGGGAAAGCTTCCTGAATGGGTAGCAATCTCTCCACGCCCTGAAGGATGTGAAGGAATTGTACCGACATAGGTGAGAAAATGGATAGGGAGAAAGACATATTGCTTAGAAGGAAAACAATGCCAAGTTTGACAGGACTACCTTTCAGCTGCTCTCTGTTTGAAGGTCTCCATCTCATGTAATGACTTGCTTATATTGACAAGTGGTCTAGTCTGAACCTGGTAGCTGCCTTCTCACCAGAAACATTCGAACTCACAGCTTCTGCTTCAGATGTTGATATACGAGAGTTTGTGACATGGGCAGTAATGGGTGCTCTGTAATGCCACTTCAAGACCTGCAACAGATTAGTGAAAAGGAGACCTTTGAATGTGGACCTCAGGCACCTCTGCAGCACTTTAGAGCCCTCACTCTTCTGACTTGGAGATAACTTACCAAAAGGCCACGATTTGGATTAATTTATTGCCAAACTGGTTTAAAAGTGAGAACAAAAACAGACTTTAGCATTTGTTTTTTCTAATTTGCCATGAGGTTGAAATCCATCTCTTGCAATAAGAAATCACTCTTATGGACAACTGGGGTGAGAGTTGCATCCTTTGTCACATTTTATGGGCTCAAAAACATGAAGATAAGAGAAGGTCTTTCACCTTAACTTACTTGAGTGAAAAGATATTTGATCTTTTATCAATCTTACAGCAAAGGCTCCGTGTTACTTATTTTCCTTTTTTCTAAAAAGAGCATGAATCATCACATGGGTAAAGAGTCCCCTAATTATACATGGTAATTGTTTACCCCTGAGACAGTGAGTCTTTATCAAATGAGTGTTGGGTGCTCAATTTGGATGAGATATCAGGACATAGACATGTAGGATATATAGGCATCCTAATTATTATAATATAAAGAGAAAAATTTGAGGAGATAAAGTAAAATTTCCAACTGTGCTTTAAGCATTAGATTTGGGAATCACCATTTGGGAATCACGACTGCTGCTAGGCATAGTATTTCTGTACAGTCGTAGAAGAAGAGGGAGCCGGTTTCACCTCTCACATTATAGATCATTAAAGAGTTAGAATCTCATTTCCTACCCTTAGCATATTTTAGTATCTTTGCTAACATGAAATATGGGCAAAATTCTGAAACTGTAATTTCTGGGGCTTTCCTTTTGCACGCTTTTATTAATCAGCGTGTTTCCCATTGCCAGAAGGTTTCGTGGGAGGTGAAAAATACAGGGCATCACACATAAAAGGTTTTCCTAGTACAAAATTCATTAGGAATCATGAATGCTTGACTAAATGTAATGTTACCTATTAACCATGTATTTCATGGTTTAAATTTTTTTTAGAAAAATTCACTCTACATGTGGATGTATTCACCAGCTGACAACACATACTATCTTATACACTCACACATGCACACACACATGTGATTTTGGTTGTGGGAAGCATGTGGATCACTGAGGATCATTGTAGATCACTCTATATTCACAATAATATGAACCTGAGCCCAAACTTCACTGATCATCTGACCTCCATAAGTCCCTACTTTGATTGGAGTCCTATAGACTGGCATTTTGAGTCTTCAGGAATTAGTGTCAATTCAGAGCTATTGTCCAGTAATCTCCTTGCTCAATGCACAGTCACTCTGGTAAATGGCCACAGTCCCTTTGGAGAAGACTAAAGGTGAAGATGCCAGTATAAATTGTTGTGGTTTAATAGGGTCCTTTCTCTAGGGGATCAAGCCTCCCTTTCATATAAGGGACTTTGCATTTGTGAAGTGCCCCAGTCCTGGGAATTCATGATTCTTCTATTGTGGTATTTCTAGTTAGACTTCCTTTTTACCAAACTTACAGCTTTCTCACCTTATGCTAGCCAAATAAAGTCTTTAGTTGTTTAGTAGAACAAGGTAAGTAAAAGAAAGAAAATAAAAAATAAACCATGTGTTCAAATAAGGTAATAATAAATAATAAAATAATAAAAATTTAAATAAATAGCAATGAAATTGGAATCAGATAACCAACTGAGAAAATTAACAAATGAGTACTATGCAGCTGTAAAAATGAATGAGGACTATCATTACAAATGACAGTGAAGTAATCTTCAGGATAAATTAGTAGTTGAAATAAATCAAGGTGAAAAATATGTATAATGCTATCATTTATTTATGAAAAATGGGTTTATAAAGATATACATGTATTTTATGTTTTATAATACAATGTGGGCTTCCCTGTTGGCTCAAATGGTAAAGAATCTGCCTGCAATGCAGGAGACTCAGATTTGATCCCTGGGTTGGGAAGATCCCCTGGAGGAGGGAATGGCTACCCACTCCAGTATTCTTGACTGGAGAATTCCATGGACAGAGGAGCCTGGTGGGCTCCAGTCCAGGGGATCACAAAGAGTCAGACATGACTGAGAAACTAACACACACATAATACAATGTAGAGATAAACCATTAAAATTGGGAAAGGACAGAACAAGGTGCAATAGACAGGAATAGAAGGTAGACTTTTTGGCATATGTCTTTCTTTAGGGATTTGATTTTGTAATCATGAAAATAATAATTTGCATAATTATAAAATATAATTAAGTTAAAAGAAATCCCTTTAAAAATGTCTTTAATAATTGAGTGTTTACAGATAGTGTTGGACTTTTATTATCCATGCTTTTAATATTATATGTGTGTGTGTGTGTGTGTGTGTGTGTGTGTGTGTATGTGTAGGGGATAGACCAAATGAGTAATTATCTTCGTGTCATTAAGAACTTTGATTTTTGTTATGGGAAAAAAGGAGATACAGATATAAGATCAATGAAGCAAAGTAAAAATATTGTGCTCCTGAATTTGAATTGGAAGTATCAGTATGAGTTTATTATGTTTTCAGCTTTAAGAAATTACAGATTTTTAAATTACTTCCACTAATGATGGAATCTTTTTTCGTAAACCAACCTTCATGTCAATTATAAAAAAGTTGGAAAAAATACTAACATAAATCTGAAGATATCAGAGACTTCCTCAGGCTGCCAGGATTTAAGGGGAAAATATTTGAGAGAGTAGAAAAGCCCACAAAATAAGATATCCTACAGTATTATTCCCTTTGAGAAATTTGCTGATTTGTAGTGGGGTTGGGACTGAGAATAAATTAGAGCAAAAAAGTAGTAGCTCAGTGGTTGGGATACTGAGAGGCAGTTTTTTCAACATTGTGGTCCTGAAGAAACAAACACAAATTAGAGTCCTTGGGTGGACCAAGGAGGAGGAATGCTCTCAATAATTTAAGATTTCTATTTAGAGAACTACTCTTATGAGTATGCTTACTCCTAAGCACACATAAAAGAGTACAACCAAATTTCAAAAGAAACTCCATCCAAATCTTGTACTAAGGTGATCTATTCTTATTTTACCACTTGAACAAAAGCAGAGCAAAAATCTTCTCTGGAGAAGGATAATACCAAAAAGAGTCTCTAATTATCTCTGTAATTTTTATAAACAGTGTCTGGCATTCAATGAAAAATTAATTGGCAAAGAAGAATACAGGATCAAATGACCAAAACTAAGAGAAAAATACCATATAGTAGAATTATATGCATAGGTGATAGAGACATTAGAGAAATCAGATATGACTTTAAAATAATTGTGATTAATAAATCAAGAAAAGAAATGACAAAATAGAGAAATTCTCCAGAGAACTTGAGTCATAAAGAGACTAGTTCTAAAATACATAATAGTTGAAATTAAGGATCCAATAATAGATTTAGTGACGATTAGACATGGAAGAAGATTGAAATCAGAAAGCAGAGCATTAGAAAATATACAGACTCAAGTACAAAGAAAAAAACATGAATAGAGAGATGGAAAAGAATATAAAAGACATATGACACAGTGTCTTTGTCTAAAAATGTATTTTCAGAGTCATGTCTCAGAGTAAGTAGAAAGTAGGGTGGAACAGAAACAATATTGGTGGAGATGCTAGCCATAAATTTCTCCAAACCTGAATGACATCAATTCCCAGATTCAAGAAGTCATATAAGTTCCAAATAGCATAAATACAAGAAAAACATACCAAGACATCTGATAGATAAAAGTACTGAAAAGCAAAGCAAAGAGAAAAACACATGTAAAGCTATCAGGAAAAAAAAGACATTCCTTTTAAAGAGCGGGTAATACAATTTATGAGGCTTCCCTGAATGGCTCCGCGGTAAAGTGTCTGCCTGCAATGCAGGAGACTCAAGTTCAATCTCTGGGTCAGGAAGATCTCCTGGAAAAGGAAATGGCAACTCACTCCAGTATTCTTGCCTAGGAGATTCCATGGCCAAAGGAACCTGGCCAGCTACAGTACCTGGGGTCTCAAGAGTTGGACACGACTTAGCGACTATACCACCACCATTAATACAGTTTATAGTGGATATCTCAAAAGAACATCAGGAAAGCAAGAAAAAAGTTTGTAGTTTTCAAAGTAACTACCACCCTAAAAGTCTATATCCAGTGAAAATATCTTCAAATATAAATGTGAAATAAAGATATTTTTTGCAAAACAAAAGTTAGAGCATTTATCATTCTGAAAAAAATACACTTAAAGATGGTAAAACTTATTGTAAGCAAATTACACACTGAAATGGAGCTAATTTAAAAATAAAGATAAATACTAAAGGGAATTATTTAAGCAGAAATAAAATTATCCCAGAGGAAAACGTGAAAATATGGAAGAAATAAAGAATACTAGAAAGGATGAATCTGTAGGTAAATCTAAATGAATATTAATTGTATAAGACAATAATTCTAATGTCTTCCAGATTTGAAATATAAGTAAAATTCAAATATATGTCAAATATAGAACAGAAAGTTCAAGGGTTAATGTATTTTCACAGACGTAGAATACTGGCTTACATGCATCCCTATTAAGTCAAGCCTACATGTTATGTTCTCAGTAGTAACCACTAAGAGCAGAGAAACATACAACTAAAATGCTAATGTATTTTAATAAAATACTATTGTTCTAATAAAGGATTTGGTAAACTTTTTAAATGTTTATTCCTAAGTAGCTTATATTGTTTTGCTATTAGAAGTGATATTTTAATGTATTATTTCTAACATATTGTTGCCAGTAGATAGATGTATAACTATTTTTATGTACTTATATTTAACCAACTAGCCAAATTCTGTAATTCATAATAATAATTTTTTTGAGTTTCTATTTGGCAATCATATTTTAATGCAAAAGATAGTTTATTCTTATGTTCTGTTCTTTCTATTGTTTTATTGTGTTTGCTGTAATATTTAATACAGTACTGAACAGAAGCAGGAACCAGACTTCAGTACCTTGTTTCTAATGTTTAAGAGAATCTTTATATATGATATTAGTAGTTATTTTTTGTGAGATAATTCTTATAAGGTTAATTAGGTTCTATTTCTAATTTACTAAAATTAGTTTTATTATGAATATTATAAAATAAGTTTTATAGATCTACTCAGTTCAGTTCAGTTCAGTTTAGTCACTCAGTCGTGTCCGACTCTTTGTGACCCCATGAAGCGCAGCACGCCAGGCCTCCCTGTCCATCATAAACTCCCGGAGTTTACTCAAACTCATGCCCATCAAGTTGGCGATGCCATCCAGCCATCTCATTCTCTGTCATCCCCTTCTCCTCCTGCCCCCAATCCCTCCCAGCATCAGGGTCTTTTCCAATGAGGCAACTCTTCACATGAGGTGGCCAAAGTATTGGAGCTTCAGATTCAGCATCAGTCCTTCCAATGAAAACACGGGACTTATCTCCTTCAGGATGGACTGGTTGGATCTCCTTGCAGTCCAAGAGACTCTCAAGAGTCTTCTGCAACACCATAGTTCAAAAGCATCAATTTTTCAGCGCTCAGCTTTCTTCACAGTCCAACTCTCACATCCATACATGACCACTGGAAAAACCATAGCCTTGACTAGACGGACCTTTGTTGGCAAAGTAATGTCTCTGCTTTTTAATATGCTGTCTAGGTTGGTCATAACTTTCCTTCCAAGGAGTAAGCATCTTTTAATTTCATGGCTGCAGTCACCATCTGCAGTGATTTTGGAGCCCCAAAAAATAAACTCTGACACTATTTCCACTGTCTCCCTATCTATTGCCCATGAAGTGATGGGACCAGATGCCATGATCTTTAGTTTTCTGAATATTAAGCTTTAAGCCAACTTTTCACTTTCCTCTTTCACTTTCATCAAGAGGCTTTTTAGTTCCTCTTCACTTTCTGCCATAAAGGTGGTATCATTTGCATATCTGAGGTTATTGATATTTCTCCCGGCAATCTTGATTCCAGCTTGTGCTTCTTCCAGACCAGTGTTTCTCATGATGTACTCTGCATATAAGTTAAATAAGCAGGGTGACAACATACAGCCTTGATGTACTCCTTTTCCTATTTGGAACCAGTCTGTTGTTCCATGTCCAGTTCTAACTGTTGCTTCCTGACCTGCATACAGGTTTCTCAAGAGGCAGGTCAGGTGGTCTGGTATTCCCATCTCCTTCAGAATTTTCCACAGTTTATTGTGATTCACACAGTCGAAGGCTTTGGCATAGTCAATAAAGCAGAAATAGACGTTTTTCTGGAACTCTCTTGCTTTTTTGATGATCCAGCGGATATTGGCAATTTGATCTCTGGTTCCTCTGCCTTTTGCAAAACCAGCTTGAACATCTGGAAGTTCACGGTTCACATATTGCTGAAGCCTGGCTTGGAGAATTTTGAGCATTACTTTACTAGCATATGAGATGAGTGCAATTGTGTGGTAGTTTGAGCATTCTTTGGGATTGCCTTTCTTAGGGATTGGAATGAAAACAGACCTTTTCCAGTCCTGTGGCCACTGCTGAGTTTTCCAAGTTTGCTGGCATGTTGAGTGCAGCACTTTCACAGCATCATCTTTCAGAATTTGAAATAGCTCAGCTGGAATTCCATCACATCCACTAGCTTTGTTCGTAGTGATGCTTTCTAAGGCCCACTTGACTTCACATTCCAGGATGTCTGGCTGTAGGTGAGTGATCACACCATCGTGATTATCTGGGTCGTGAAGATCTTTTTTGTACAATTTTTCTGTGTATTCTTGCCACCTCTTCTTAATATCTTATGCTTCTGTTAGGTCCATACCACTTCTGTCCTTTATTGAGCCCATTTTTGCATGAAATGTTCCCTTGGTATCTCTAATTTTCTTGAAGAGATCTCTAGTCTTTCCCATTCTGTTGTTTTCCTCTATTTCTTTGCATTGATTGCTGAGGAAGGCTTTATTATCTCTCCTGGCTATTCTTTGGAACTCTGCATTCAAATGGGAATATCTTTCCTTGTCTCCTTTGCTTTTAGCTTCTCTTCATTTCACAGCTATTTGTAAGGCCTCCTCAGACAACCATTTTGCCTTCTTGCATTTCTTTTCCTTGGGGATGGTCTTGATCCCTGTCTTCTGTACAATGTTACGAACCTCCATCCATAGTTCATCAGGCTCTCTGTCTATCAGATCTAGTCCCTTAAATTTATTTCTCACTTCCACTGTATATTCATAAGGGATTTGATTTAGGTAATACCTCAATGGTCTACTGGTTCTCCCTACCTTCTTCAGTTTAAGTCTCAATTTGGCAATAAGGAGTTCATGATCTGAGCCACAGTCAGCTCCCGGTCTTGTTTGTGCTGACTGTATAGAGCTTCTCCATCTTTGGCTGCAAAGAATATAATCAATCTGATTTCGGTGTTGACCATCTGGTGATGTCCATGTGTATAGTCTTCTCTTGTGTTGTTGGAAGAGGGTGTTTGCTATGACCAGTGCATTCTCTTGGCAAAACTCTGTTAACCTTTGCCCTGCTTCATTCCGTACTCCAAGGCCAAATTTGCCTGTTACTCCAGGTGTTTCTTGACTTCCTACTTTTGCATCTACTCAGTTCGTTCCTTTTTTTCTTATTCATCTGTTAATGGAGCTAATTACATTAATAGATTTTTCTAAAGTTAAACCCTCATTATCAGCATCCCCACCAAAGTGGTACATTTGTTATAGTTAATGAGTCTACGTCATTATCACCTATATTCCAGTTTACCTTGGGTTTATTCTTGGTGGTATTCATTCTGTGGGTTTTGACAAATGTATAATGACATGTATCCAACATTATGACCTTTCCAGGTGGCTCAGTGGTAAAGAATCCACCAGCCAATTCAGGAGACACAGGAGACGTGAGTTCAATCCATGGTTTGGGAAGATCCCCTGAAGAAAGAAGTACACTCTAGTATTCCAGCCAGAAAAATCCCATGGGTATAGAAGCCTGATGGGCTATAGTCCCTGAGGTCGCAAAGAGTTGGACACAACTGAGCAACTAAATGCGCATGCACACACACACACCACACACACACCCCATTATAGTATCATATGGAATCGTTTTTTTGCCCTAAAAATCTGCTGTGCTTTTCCTATATATTTCTCCTTCTCCCCAACCCTTGACAAACTTTGTTTTTCTCACTGTATCCATAGTTCTGCCTTTTTTCAGAATATCATATATTTGGAATCATACAGTGTGTGGCCTTTTCAGATTGGCTGTTTTCACTTAGTGATGTGCATTTAAGATTTCCCCATGTTTTTTCATGGTTTTATAGCTCAGCACTGAATAATAGTTCATTGTCTAGAGGTACCATCATTTATTTATCCATTTGCCTTACTAGACATCTTGCTTGTTTCCAAGTTTCAGCAATTTTGAATAAATCTTCTATACACATCTGTGTGCAGATTTTTATGTGGAGATTAGTTTTCGACTATTTGGTTGAATACCATGGAACCCAATTGCTGCTTGGTCAGGTGGCTCAGCGGTAAAGAATCCAACTGCCAATGCAGGAAGTTCAGGAGATGGGTTCGATCCCTGGGTTGGGAAGATCCCCTGGAGAAAAAAATGACAACCCACTCCAGTATTCTTGCCTGGAAAAGTCCATGGACAGAGGAGACTTATGGACTACAGTCCAGGGGATCACAATGAGTCAGACATAACTTAGCGACTGAGTACCACCCAGGGATACATGATGAACATTTTTTTCAAAAGCTGATTTGCCATCTGTATATCATCTTTGGTGAGGTGTTTGTGTTTTTAGGCCATTTAAAAATCATGCTATTCATCTTATTATTGATGAGTTTTAAGAGTTCTTTGTACATTTTGGATAATAATCCTTTATCCAGATGTGTTTTTTACAATATTTTCTCCCAGTTTGTGGTTTGTCTTATTTCTTGACAGTGATTTAACAGAAATCTCAAGAGGGAGATAGAGCAGAAGTTTGAAATTTTAATGATGTGTATCTTATCAATTATTTCTTTCATGGATCGTGCCTTTGTTGGTATATTTAAACAATTATCATCACCAATCCCAGTGTTATCTAGACTTTCTTCTGTCTTATCTTCTAAGAATTTTATATTTTTATGTTTAGGTCTATGATCGATTTTGAGTTAATTTTTGTGAAGCATTGAATGTTTGTGTCTAGGTTTATTTCTTTTTGCATGTGGATATCCAGTTGTTTCACCACCATGCCAATCTGATTTTTAAGCTATTCAATGAGTTTTAAATTTAAAGGGTATTTTTCATTGTTAGAAGCTAGCTAGGTTTATTTGCAAGTCAATAATTGTTTATAACCTTTTTTCCTTGTTCATATCTTGTTCATACTAACTTAAACATTTTTATGCAGTCATTTTAGTCTTTGTCTGATCACTCCAGTATTTGAAGTATGTCAGAGCCTAACTTTTGTGTTGGTTAATTCTGTGCATGCATGCTAAGTTGCTTAAGTTGCATCCGACTCTCTGCAATCCTACAGACTATAGCCCACCAGACTTCTCTGTCCATGGGATTCTCCAGGCAAGAATACTGGAGTAGGTTGCCATGCTCTCTTCCAGGGTATCTTCCTGACCAGGGATCGAACCCACATCTCTTACATCTCCTGCATTAGAAGGTGGTTCTTTACCACTAAGGCCACCTGGGAAGCCATGTTGGTTGGTTCTGCTGACTTTTAATCATGGCAGCTCACCTTCTTATGTTTATGATGTTATTTTTTATTGTGAGCTTATATTTGCTTGAACTTAATTGATACCTCAGAAGGCCTGGGTTGACAATGCATTCTTCAAAGAAAAATATGTGTTACTTTTGTAAAGTATTAGGGACATTATTAAGCTAGGACCAGTTACTTAATTTCTTGGCATACTGTTTCCATGACTGAATACGTTGTAGAATTTGAGTCTCAAACCCATTCAAGAGCTAGTCTATGGTTAAAAATTCTCAGGAGATACTATTATCATCATTACTTTATATTCCACCTAGAAATGTAGTGAAGACAAGATTCCTCATTTTCTTACTTCACATCAAACAAATTTCTTACCATCATTGAGTCTGCAACACCTTCACTTCTACTGACTTTTGGTGGAGTTTTCAGTTTCATCTCTAACTTTTCACTGATCTAAGGTACAGTCATCCATTCCATATTATTACCACTAACCCTCAAGTTCTAGGTTCTGCTTAACAGCACTCGCTATCAGGGTGACCTCTTCTCAACAACATTCTGGTTTCTGGATCTATTCCCTTAAAATTCTGCTTTCATTTCCCTTTTAGGGATCCCCCCCCACTTTTTAGGGAGCTCAATAATTCATAAGTATATGTGTTGTCATTTATACCTCATTTAGGGGATTTGCTGAAGAAGGTTTTCAAATTATTCAGTCTAACATGACTTTAAGAAGCTGTATTGTTTTGTTTTTATATCAACTGTGGGTTCATTGCCTACTCAAATCTCTCTGAGTGTATTGATTAGGGTTGTGGGGATTTGGGGTTTGTTTTTTTCCCTCTGTCTCCAAAATTATTTCGTCTTTCCTCCCAAGGCCATGTTTCCTACTATTTATTTTTGTATCTTTTTAACATTCTAGGCAGTTTGCTCAAATATCTGATGATCTTAGCTTGTTTGCCCAAATTTCAAAGTGAGATAACTAAAAATCTGATTGAGAATTTGTGTTATGCTAGCAGAGCTATTTAACCCTTGGATGACAAAGTGGGTAACTCACAGCCACAGGGGGACCCCTAAAAAAGAAAAACTCCCTAAAACCTACACGTCTTCTCTTGAGAATTTCTTAAGAGAGAAAACTGCTGATAGCTTTGCCTATAGGATAGATGCCTAACTGCCTTGAAGGTGCTAGATACAAGAGAAAAGGAGGAATTGGAGATGGTGATTCACTTTTCATTGACCTATTTTCAATTAACTTCCAAGTGGCTCAGTGGTAAAGAATCCACCTGCCAATGCAGGAGACATCATAGACTCGGGTTCAGTCCTTGGGTTGGGAAGATCCCCTGTAGGAGGGAATGTCAACCCACTCCAATATTCTTGCCTGGGAAATCCCATGGACAAAGGAACCTCGTGGACTAGAGTCCACGGGGTCACAAAGAGTTGGACGTAATTGAACAACTGAGCACGCACACACACTGTTTTTAGTTTCACACTTAGTTCTAACTTTAGCCTTTTGTTATTCTTGATGTTTCCATAGTTTTGTTGGACTGGTGCCCTCCTTAGCTGGAACTCTGTGCTTGTTCTGAACTATGACTTTCTCCTCTTGCACCATCAATACCACTCCTCCATCTGCTCTACTTGTAGAAAACTTCTTCCCGCTGCTGGAACTTCCATTTTCTTAGTTATTTTGGTTTTATTTTTTCCATTATTACTTTTGTGTAAGATTTCTAGAGGAAGAGGAGAAAATTTTTTACATTTTTTAATCAAAAGATAATTATTTTATAATATTGTCTTAACTTCAGGTGTACAAAAATGAGTCAGATATGTACATATACACATATTTCAGATTATTTTCTATTATAGGTTGTTAAAAAATATTGAATATAGTTCCCTGTGCTATACAGTAAATCCTTGTTGCTTTTTTACGTATAGTAGTTTGTACCTGTTAATCCCATAGTTTTAATTTATCCCTCCTCCTCACTCTGTTATCCCTTTGGTAACCATAAGTTTGTTTTATATGTCTGTTTCTGTTTTCTATCTAGAGTAATTTGTATTATTTTTTAGATTTCACATATAACTGAAATTGTATAATATTTGGCTCTTTGTGTCTGATTCACTTCACTTAGTATGACAATCTCTAGGTCCATTCATGTTGCTGAAAATGATAATATTTCATTCTTTTTTTGGCTAAGTAATATTACACTGTATATATGCATCTTCTTAAACCAATCCTTTTTTTTTAAGTTAGAATTTCTGTATGCCTGAACTCTGACTGTAATAATTAGGTAGAGTGTCTTAGTTCATTTATGTTGCTATGACAAGATACCATAGACACAACAACAGGAATTTGTTGCTCACAGTTCTGGAAGCTAAAGTCCAAAATCAAGGCACTGGCAGATTCAGTGTCTACTGGGACTCACTTCCTGGTTTATATGTAGTGATCTTATTGTGTGTTCATGTGACAGAAGTGGTAAAGGAGTTCTCTTGTGCTTTTATTTAAAAGATACTAATCCCATTCATGAAAGACCCCCCCACATGACCTAGTCACCTGACAAAGGCCTCACTTCCAAGCATCATCACATTGGGGATTAAGGTTCAACATATGGGTTTTGAGGAGGTACAAATACGCAGTCTTTTGCATAGTCTTTCCAGTTTAGGTGGTCATATATAACTATCTGTGAAAGAATCCTTTAGCTTGAGGTTTTCTGAACTTAAGAAGAAAATATGTTGGAAATAGCTGACTTTATTACTCTGAAGATCAATTCCATAACACTTAAGAACATTGGCTCCAAAGTCAGAAATATCTAATGTCAAACCTCAGTGCTGACATTTATCCTTTTCATTTATGTGTGACCATAAGTCACTTCACTTCTCTGAGTCTCACTTTCCTGATCTTTAAAATGGACATACCCATATTTATCGCCTAGACTGAATTGAATGAACATCACATTGTAAACACTGAGTAAAGGCTTCTCCTGTAATTAATGTTACCTATAATAGGAACCATACAGTTTGTTCTAATTATATACAGTCTTGTCCACGATGCATTATTTCTCAGATATCAGTTTTGCATTTTCACAGACTTTAACTGAGAAATTATTTTTGATTTCTATAGGAGGCCATGTTTCCTTTCAGTTGTTGTCATTTAGTCCTGGAGTCCTGTACGACTCTTTTGCGATCCCATAGCCTGAGCCCACCAGGCTCCTCTGATCACAGAATTTCTCAGGCAAGAGTACTGTAGTGGGTTACCATTTCCTTCTCCAAGGGTCTTCCTGATTCAGGGATCAAACCACTTCTCATGCATTGCAGGTGGATTCTTTACCACTGAGCCACTTGGGAAGCCTTTTACTACATCCTGAAATATACCAGACTTTCAGTCTCCTTCATCTGAGAGTCTATGTCTACTCGGGCTGGTCACTGGGTCTACTCAAATATGATCAGCGTTCTTTCACCCAACATGGTGATGGAAAAGAGCTAATGAACTTTGTTCATGGATTCCACACTGAAGATGTATCATCCACCATTTTGCAGGACCATGATAGTTGTTACTTAACATTTAACAAGCCTTTAATTAGACTGTGAGCTAGAGATAAAAGTTCATTTAAGAAAAAATTAATGGAACAAACAAGCCTGTGAGGTATAGGCAGAAGTAATCTTTCTGTCATTTAACAAATGAAAAGAATTGACGTGCAGAGAAATTAACTTGTGTACCTTGGCCCTTTGGATTTGAAAACTCTACTTCATTCTGGCCCTCATGTATTGTTGAAGGAACATCTCCAGTTTAAGTTCTTCCTTTTCCCCTGGCATTTCAAGCTGCATTTCCTGTACGTTGGCTTTGCAGCTGTAATAGATTTGCTGAAAATTGGATAACTGGAGAGAGGAGGGATTTGGACAGTATACAAGGTGTATGCAAATCTCTTAGTGCACAAATGATGATTGATTGTAATTGTTGTAAAATGTGAATTAGCTGTGCATGTATTTTTGTGATTGAATTTAGGTTGGAGTGTCTAACCTTAGAGGTTTTAAGTAATGAGGCATTAACTTCACTGTTGTTTTTTCAAAGTATCACAAAATAAAAGCTCATGTCAAGAAATGAATCAGATGATGATACTTGTTTTATGGGTGGTAGTTTTAATGTCATTACTGCCATTGCAAACCCAAGCAAAACAAATCTTGTCATTTCAGCAAAATCCCTAATGAGCAATAGTGTCCATTCAGAGGTAGGATTCACATCTTACTAGGTTTGTCCACAGCTACTCAAATGAGGTCTAAGGCTCTGTAGGTCATTTTTCCCTGGTTGAGGAGGGCTCTTCTGAGTTAAGATTTCTAACTTGGCCATTCAAGGTTAATGCATAAAGGAAACTGGATTTTTTATAGATCTAGGGTGTTCTTGTAATTTTTTCCTAAGGAGAGTTGTTAATTCTACTATATCAAGGATTACCCTAAAATTCCTTTGTTATCTGCCTTGCTTGGCTTTACTTCTTGGTTCTCTCTCTCTTTGCCCAGCTGTACATATACTTGTGACCTGACCTTACACTGTCCTCCTGGTTCTGATCTTGCACTCCCATAGGATCCTGCTCCAAGTAACTACACCCTAGTTCAGTTCAGTTCAGTCACTCAGTTGTGTCTGACTCTTTGCAACCCCATGAACCACAGCACACCAGGCCCCCCGTCCATCACCAACTCCCGGAGTCCACCTAAACCCACGTTCATTGAGTCCGTGATGCCACCCAACCATCTCATCCTCTGTCGTCCGCTTCTCCTCCTGCCTTCAATTTTTCCCAGCATCAGGGTCTTTTCAAATGAGTCAACTGTTTGCATCAGGTGGCCAAAGTATTGGAGTATCAGCTTCAACATCAGTCCTTCCAATGAACACCCAGGACTGATCTCCTTTAGGATGGACTGGTTGGATCTCCTTGCAGTCCAAGAGACTCTCAAGAGTCTTCTCCAACACCACAGTTCAAAAACATCAATTCTTCGGTACTCAGCTTTCTTCACAGTCCAACTCTCACATCCACACATGACCACTGGAAAAACCATAGCCTTGAATAGATGGACCTTTGTTGGCAAAGTAATGTCTCTGCTTCTTAATATGCTGTCTAGGTTGGTCATAACTTTCCTTCCAAGGAATAAGCGTCTTTTAATTTCATGGCTGCAATCACCATCTGCAGTGATTTTGGAGCCCCCAAAAATAAAGTCAACCACTGTTTCCACTGTTTCCCCATCTATTTGCCATGAAGTGATGGGACCGGATTCCATGATCTTAGTTTTCTGAATGTTGAGCTTTAAGCCAACTTTTTCACTCTCCTCTTTCACTTTCATCAAGAGACTCTTTAGTTCTTCTTTACTTTTTGCCATAAGGGTGGTGTCATCTGCATATCTGAGGTTATTGATATTTCTCCCGGCAATCTTGATTCCAGCTTGTGCTTCATCCAGCCCAGAATTTTGCATGATGTACTCTGCATATAAGTTAAATAAGCAGGGTGACAATATACAGACTTGATGTACTCCTTTTCCTATTTGGAACCAATCTGTTGTTCCATGTCCGGTCTACACCCTAGAATCTCCCACAAAAACTTCAGTCAATAGGTTGCTGACCATCAAATCTGCTTTGGTAGATCCTTCTAAGCCTTAGTCTCTGGCTATTAGGGTAAGATGGCCAGGCTAGAAGAATCCTTTCCTTCTCTCTGGTTTAGTATGCAATCAACCCTTTCTTCCTTCCCTCAGACACACATGCTGCCTTCAGAAATACCATTTCTTCTCAGCTCCATTTGGCAGATAACTCCAAAGGGTGTTTTGTAAACTTTTTTAACTGCCAAGGATGCTGTTTACCACTTTCCTCTCCATTGATGCTACGTTTTGAAAAAATTTTATCTATGAAATTTTATTAATAATTTCTTTCATATTTATTCATCAAATATATACACAAATGTACAATATAAATATATAAAACTCAAAATTCTAAAAAAAAACTCAATAGAAATATAAAACTCAACATTTTACAATGTTTAAAACATATATAATATAAAACTCAACATTCAAGAAATGAAGATCATGCTATCTTGTCCCATCACTTCATGGCAAATAGATGGAGATACAGTGGCAACAGTGAGAGACTTTATTTTCTTGGGCTCGAAAATCACTGCAGATGGTGACTGCAGCCATGAAATTAAAAGATGCTTGTGCCTTGGAAGAAAAACTATGACAAACTTAGACAGCATATTAAAAAGCGTAGATATCACTTTGCCAAATAAGGTTCATCTAGTCAAAGCTATGGTTTCTCCAGTAGTCGTGTATGGATGTGCGAGTTGGACTGTAAAGAAGGCTGAGCACCAAAAAATTGATGCTTTTGAACTGTGGTGCTAGAGAAGACTCTTGAGAGTCCCTTGGACTCCAAGGAGATCAAACCAGTCCATCCTAAAGGAAGTCAATCTTGAATATTCATTGGAAGGACTGATGCTGAAGCTGAAATTCCAATACTTGGGCCACCAGATGCAAAGAGCTGACTCATTAGAAAAGACCCTGATGCTGGGAAAGATTGAAGACAGGAGGAGAAGGGGATGACAGAGGATAAGATGGTTGGATGGTATCACCAACTCAATGGACATGAGTTTGAGCAAGCTCCATCAGGTAAAGGACAGGGAAGACTGGCATGCTGCAGTCCACGTGGTCACAAAGAGTCGGGCATGACTGAGCGACTGAACAACAGCAATACAATATAAACGTACTGCAGTTAGAACACTTCTACTCCATAAAAAAATTTTAAGTGGACAATGCAGTGCTGTTGACTACAGATATAGTTGTACAGCAGATCTCTAGAGCTTGTTCATCTTGAAATGGGAATCTGAGTTCTAAAGAGAAGGAAAGTACAAAGCTCTCAGCATAGACACTGAGAGAGGGTAAAGAGTCCCCCAAAGGCAGACTTAAAAAAGTTTATATCCTTACCCGTATTAATGTGTACATTTTCTGGTTGACTCCTGTCCTTAAAACACATAATTTCTAACTAATCAGTCTAAAGGTGGCTTCTCTTGAACCTCAGGTTAAGTTGCCACCCTTTTTCATGCCCCCTGACCATCTGACAATGGACAAGATATGTGGGCTAAAGATTAATGATCACCAGTTGTTTTTTCCTCAGGCTTATGGATCTGAAGTTAATTACTGCCCTTCCCTGGATTTGAGTGTTGATTATTTATCAGACCAAAGCCACATTGCAGGAATTTGGGACAAGGCGTATAGCTTTAGGTTAATGGAGCGAGATGTTATTGAAAACAAGACTGAGATCTCAGAGTCCTACACTGACTGCCTAGCAATTTCTACCTCAATCTTACAATCACTAATGCCAAAATCTTGGCTCTATACGCTGATGCTGAACAGAAATATGGAGAGAAGGTTACGGAGGAGAAAAAAAGGATGGATTTATTTCTTTGCCAGGCAAAGAGGAAACACAGTAGGTTAGCACCTCAAGAACTATTCCCGCCACCCCCACCCCGCCCCCCGCCCTGCCAACAGGGAATAGGGAGAGGTCTTATATGTAAGTAGGTGATAAGGATCAAGGCACTGATGGGCTTGCATTCTTCTGAGTCCCTGGTGTGATAAGTATGAGTCAAATGCATTAACCTTCAAGTTTCAGTTATTCTGGAATCTGCATGCTTTTGGGCAGCATAACATGTTAATTTTAACTTCTCCCACCTGGAGTGGGTTTCAGTATCTGTAAAATGGCTCAAAGATATTGTTGTGTGTATCTTTTGATGGGGAAACAGGACATTGCCCTAAGGCTGCACTATTGTTTTTCTGGACTGTTTCTCCCTTGTCTTGCATCACTTCCCTTCCCTAATTAGCAACTGCTGAAATATGCCTGTTGAAACTCAGGGAAGATCATGGAGGCCGAATGAAGTCTATTTCCTATAATCAGAGAAATGGGGGACACAGGAAGGCTTTATGCCCAGAAGCCCCACAGGACCCTGCTCAGCAACAGTTCAGTTCAGTTCAGCCGCTCAGTTGTATCCAACTCTTTGCGACCCCATGAACCGCAGCACACCAGACCTCCCTGTCCATCACCAACCCCTGGAGTCCACCCAAAATTATCTATGTCCATTGAGTGGGTGATGCCATCCAACTATCTCATCCTCTGTCGTCCGCTTCTCCTCCTGCCCTCAATCTTTCCCAGCACCAGGGTCTTTTCAAATGAGTCAGCTCTTTGCATTAGGTGGCCAAAGTATTGGAGTTGCAGCTTCAACATCAGTCCTTCCAATGAACACCCAGGACTGATCTCCTTTAGGATGGACTGGTTGGATCTCCTTGCAGTCCAAGGGACTCTCAAGAGTCTTCTCCAGCACCACAGTTCAAAAGCATCAATTCTTCGGTGCTCAGCTTTCTTTATAGTCCAACTCTCACATCCATACATGACCACTGGAAAAACCATAGCCTTGACCAGACGGACCTTTGTTGGCAAAGTAATGTCTCTGCTTCTTAATATGCTATCTAAGTTGGTCATAACTTTCCTTCCAAGGAGTAACCGTCTTTTAATTTCATGGCTGCAGTCACCATCTGCAGTGATTTTGGAGCCCAGAAAAATAGAGTCAGCCACTGTTTCCACTGTTTCCCCATCTATTTGCCATGAAGTGATGGGACGGGATTCCATGATCTTAGTTTTCTGAATGTTGAGCTTTAAGCCAACTTTTTCACTCTCCTCTTTCACTTTCATCAAGAGGCCCTTTAGTTCTTCACTTTCTGCTCAGCATCACCACCATTAAACTCTTTGAGTCTATGAATTTGGCTCTTCTAGATATTTATTTAAGTGGAATCGTGCAGTATTTGTCTTTTTGTGACTGGCTTATTTCACTTAGCATAATATCCTCAAGATTCATCCTTATTTTCTCTTATTGTAGAATTTCCTTCTCTTTAAAGACTGAATAGTATTCCATTGTCTGTACATACCGTATTTTCCTTATATGCTCATCTGTCAATGAACATGTAAGTTGTTTCTACATCTTGGCTGTTGTGAATAAGTGCTAATATTTTCTCAAGATCCTGATGTTAATTCTTTTTGATAAATACCCAGATATGGGATTACTGGATCACATGGTAGTTCTAGTTTAATTCTTTGAGGTTACTTCATACTGTTTTGCAAAGAGGCTCTACCATTTTGCATTCCCACCAACAGTGTGCATTGGTTCTAATTTCTCTACAGCCTCATCAGTGCTTGTCTTTTGTTATTATTATTATTTTTTTTGATAATAGCTATCTTGACAGGTATGAGATGATAGCTCTTTGTGGTTTTAATTTACATTCCCTCATGATAAGTGGCATTGGTGGTATTATGGTGAGCAGAGCTGTTTTCCAATCAGATAACCAGGCTTACCACATTGACTTGATATCAATCAAGCCAAAAGCAAAAAAAACAAAAACAAAAACCTTAAATTGTAGTTAGCCTTTGTAACCTTATTAATATTTTCTATTTAGTCATTTTATGTTGGAATCTTTACTTGTAAGTTGCAAGTACTGGTTATTTTCTTTCTTTTCTCTTGAAGGAGTCTATCTGAATGGGGGTAGGGGGAGCTTCAAGCTACAGAGATAAAACTCAAAAGAGGAAAACAGGTAGTTGTTCAGGAAAGATCTCTAGGGATATTTGGAACTTTTTGGACACATGAAGTAATTCTTATAAAGCCAGACCTTCAAGTAGACTGTGAGCTAGAAATAAAAGCTCATTTAAGAAAAAATTAATAGAACAAGTTTCAAGAAGATCAATGTACATTATAATGTTGTCAGTGGTATCTCAGGCACAGTCATAGTTAAGACAAAAACCAGGTAACAAAAAGGTGATTAAAGAGGGTGCTAATGAGCTTCCCTGATAGCTCAGTTGGTAAAGAATCTGCTTGCAATGCAGGAGACCTGGATTCAATCCCTGGGTTGAGAATATCCCCTGGAGAGAAGGGAAAGGTTACCCACTCCAGTATTCTGGCCTGGAGAATTCCATGGACTGTATAGTCCTGTTGTCGTAAAGAGTCGGACATGAATGAGCGGACATGAGCAGACATGAGTGACTTTCACTTTCAATGAATAGAAGGACTCCTGATAACTCAGTGGTAAAGAATCTACCTGCAATGCAGGAGACAGGAGCTCTATCCCTGGGTCAGGAAAATCTCCGAGAGAAGGGAATGGCAACCCACTCCCGTATTCGTACCTGGGAAATCCCATGGCAGGCTATAGTCCATGGGGTCGTAAAAGAGTTGGACACAACTTAGCGACTAAACAATGATAATGAATAGAGATTCTGTTCAATTGGTAGGGGGAGGTATGCATCAAGTGATTCTAATATGCTTTCAGGTAGCATTGTAAACCACTGCTTGTAATCTCAGTTTTTAATCTGAGAATCAGTCAGTTCAGTTCAGTCGCTCAGTCATGTCTGACTCTTTGCGACCCCGTGAATTGCAGCATGCCAGAGACCTCCCTGTCCATCACCAACTCCCGGAGTTTGCCCAAACTCATGTCCATCGAGTTGGTGATGCCATCCAGCCATCTTATCCTCTGTCATCCCCTTCTCCTCCTGCCCCCAATCCCTCCCAGCATCAGGATCTTTTCCAATGAGTCAATAGAGGTTCTCAAATTTTAATGTGCATCAGAATCACCTGGAGGGCTTGTTAAACTAAAAATTGCCCTACCCCAGAATTTCTGACTTAGCAGGATGGGGTAAGAGCTATACTTGCGTTTCAACAGGCAAACAGGTAATGTTAATGCTGCTGGTCTGGGAACTACATGCTGAGAACCTAACTGAGGTAGTTATTTATATACTCATCTCTTACCTAGACTGCAAGCCCTGCAAAAGATAGAGAACTTGTCTTGGCCAGTTGGTAGCAAAAAGTTTGGCACATATTGAATGCTTAAGAGATGTGATATTGTAGACTAGTATATTAAATTTCAGACACAAATCACCATTATGTGAGTGTGAGGATTGGCAAATCACTAGTTCCAAAGCTTAGTTATTCTCATGATAGTCCCAACCTAAAGTTATAGATCTGCAAGGCTGGCCCTGGGGCCAGCCATCACTCCAAACAAGGTTTCCAGGATGTATCTCATGGCTCAAGGACTGAGGGTGAAAACGTAAAAGCTTGTCTATTTTCATCAAATGCACTATACTCTCCTTTTTTAAGACATCAAAGTTACCTCTCTTGGCACTAGCTTTTGTTTGTTAAACACTTATTTCAGGCAAATTATTTATTTCTTAGATTTTTATTAATTGTTGGAAAGTGTTGTTATGTAACATTTTTTGATCTCTGGATGGAAAAAATGATCCTGATCAAAAAACTAAATAAAATTATACTGTCTAATGGGTAGTATCATAAACATTTCTGCTTTCCTCTTTACCAGATTCAGTCAACACATTTTTAGGAGATAACTGGAATCTTTCTTCCTTTAGCAAAGCTTTACTGGCCATGCAGCGTCTGTGTCCTACATTCAGGGAACACGTGGATGAGCAGAATCCAGCCCGGGCCCTCCTGAGGCTCACAGGCCACTGAGCCTAAGGCAACATGGAGAGCACCAGAGGTGGTTATCAACCCCGTGTGGTCCCAGGCAGCATGAAGGGCGACCTGTAGTCCAGGCCAGGAGAGAGCCGAGTGGGGAAGGAGGGCAAGCCAACCCTTAGTGAAGAGACATTTTGACCCTTCACTTAGTGAATCCTCCTGAGGCTGCTTTTAAAAAATAAAAAAAGAGAAGAGTCTCGTAGGACTCAAGTGATGAGCAAATTCCATTTCAGAAATATAGGGAACAAGCAGGCTTCCTTCTTAAAATTTAACTATTGTTACAATGGAGTAAAAAAAACTGAGACTCTGTGGTCCTCAGGATTTTGGTTGGTTGGTCAATGCCTGTGTCCCCCACTCCACCCCATTTAAGCATCACACAAAGTAAACCCTCCTTCTCCATTCACAGATACATGCAAACACACACTCTTCAAATCTTCTCCTATAATTTTTTCAAGTGAATCCTTTGTTTACTCTGTTATATGTTACAGCATCAGTCACTCTGACTCCCTGGCAGACATTAAGGATAAGGAAGCAATTATACTCTTGAAAAAGCACATTTATGGACACTTTACATGTCCATTCAAACCTTTTCCCCTTGCAAGTCTTGCCTTTGGCTGCCTCTAGATACAGAGGGCATTTTAAAGCCATTATGTATGTATGTGTATGTGTGCGTGTGTACAATTGTAGCTTCAAAAAGCATTTACACATTTAGAATCTGTCCTTACCTTTGCTTCCATTAAAACAAATAAGGGTCATGATACTTGATCTTGTATGGGACATCACTTTTGAAAAATGGTTTACCAAACTCCTAAATAAAATGCACTAGGTTTTCATAGTTTGCAGAGAATACATTCTCCTATAAAACGAGTTTTTTTGTTTTTGGTATTTTTTTAGAAAAGACCTCATTGATTTTCAGATGGGCTTGTGGTTATGGTGTGCACAATTGATTTTGATTCAGGAATACCTCTGGAGTTCTCTTTTAGATGGATCAGTCTGTGTGTCTTACACATAATAATGAGATGACTTTAATCTGAAGAGGATATTTTTCTTTACTATTGAGCATATTTTATATTTTATTTTTCTCAATTATTTTTAATCTTAAATGAAAGAAAGATGTGCATTTCTACTACTCTTGATTCCTAGGATGAATATTTTATTTTGCACACCTTTTTCTCATCAGAAACTAGAGAAAAAGTGCATTTTTTTTTCTTGCTTCTCTGTGTTTTGGAACTTTCCTATTTTTTCTGTATATCTGCATTATCTTTGTAGAGGCCTGATTTGGGCTTGGCTTTCATTTCAAAAAGCATTCCACTTTAAAATAACTATTCCTTTACCCTATCAATGAAAGCATGGAAAAGTATTACAAGTAATACACATAGCTTAAAATGTTTACTCAAGAAGAATAAGATGTAAGAAGTTATCTTACATAGAGACAAAGATGAACTTGGAGCAGTACAATTTAGGATAATTGTATCTCTAAGGGTTGTTGTGAGAATTAAAGTAATACACCTAAGGCAATTGTAAGAGTGCCCTACCCTGTAAGCACTGAATAATGGTTAGTTAGTATTATTATTATCTGAAAAAAATAAAGCATGTAACAAAATAGCCTTTACATACTGTGTTTTGGAGTGAAGGAATCTGGTCAAGGATTAAAATGCAGAATTTTAAGTTTATTTTAAATGTTCCACTCCCTTGTTTTTTAAGCTTCCATCATCCTAGATAGAAGTCAATGTATTTTTCACATGGGAAACAAAACAGCCTCTCCTTCTCTTTAGGAGATGGTGATCTCTAAGGCACACACAAAGCAAATAACAACAACAACAACAAAAACAAAATCCTCTCTTGAAGCCATTCTTTTCTAAGTTTGTTGTTGACTGGTCACAGGTTCATCGATCAGAGGGTCCTGGGTTTGGGGCTACATAAGCAGCTCTCTCTCCAACAGTATGACTCTCCACTAATTGGAATGAGAAGTTAATCTCTCTCCAACTGAACCCAGCTGAGTCTCTGAGAGCAATGATGTATTTAAAAGATCTGTGGCAGTCCAGGGCATGTGGCACTAACCGGATTTAGCTCATTAGCAAATCCACAAGGCCCTGCTGACACTGCACCCAGAATAAAATACATGAGGCCAGCCTGTGCCCTGTGGGCACCTACAGCATGACTACATAATAAAAAGGCATTTATTAATAATCTCATTGGTCACACAATACAAAGGAAGGCAACAAGAAGTCAAGCGCTGTCATTTGTCGTGACTAGAGAGGCATAATTAAAATAAGTGTCATGTGATTAACCTTTGAAAAATTAATCTGGAATGAAAAAAGGCACAAAACAAGGAGGATAGGCTCTTAACATGAATTTAATACAATAGACAGCTGTTGTATGCTCTTTGATCAAATTCCATATGCTTGTGAAATGTTAGTGCCCTTGATAGCAAAGAGCAAAATTTAAATTAAATGAAAAAAAAAATTAGCAAAATTTAGCAAGTGAGGTGTCTACTGTTAAGAAATAACAGCAGACCACAGAGAAGCAGGGTGAATAGTGGTAAAGACTGTCAGTCTTGGTGTCATCCATCTGGGTTTGAGTCCAGATTCCTCCCATTACCACCTATGTGTTCTTGGGCAATTTTCTCAGCCTTTTAGTAACTCAGTTTCCATATCTGTAAAATGGAGCTATTTATACATCTTATATGATTCTTGTGATGACTAAATAAGGTCATATATGTACAAGTCTCAGCAGAGAGTGAGGCACACTATAGCTCAAAAAGTCTTAGCATTGATAAAAAGTATTTGTGAGTTAAGTCTGGGTGTGGAAGAAGTTTTCCCTGCGTGGAAAACATGAGAAGTGCACACTCCAGCACTGTGATCTATGATGCTTCAGTGCTAGTCAATGGAATTTTTCCCAGGGTCTTGCTGGCAGTGATCTTATCTTGTGATTTAATGTCAAACGTGGCACATCAGTAATTCTGAAGGAATGTTACAGGCTATGGCAGAACAAGAGGACTCAAGAATAACATTTGTACATTTGGTATAGCCCCAGAATGCTCAGCTCAAATCCTGTAGAGCCAGGCAGTAATGAACTGGCCAGGAAGTGGTGAGGGCTACAGAACATGTACTCCCCACTTGCAGGCAGCTGTCACTCAGATAAAGCCACTTTTTGTCATAACGAAATGCGAGTCCAGTGTTGCCAGTTTTAACAAAGGATGCTAGAGATACTGATTTTCATGGGAAATGTCCCATTTGAAAAAATAGTCTGCTGGCCACACGCAGCCCTTTATCCAGGGCTTGGGACTAGGGTGAGTTAAGTGGGGCATTCATCTCAGATGCAAAATTTAAGGAAGCACCCCAAAATTTAAAAGAGCCAAAATAAATAGTGCATTAATACAGTATTTTAAAAATCAAATTTAAAGCAAAATATCATAATTTAGAAAATATCAAGCTCTTAACGTAGGATCTATATTACTGATTTTTCCTTTTGTCTCATATTCTTACATATCTCTACATGACACTGCCTTGCCTCTGTCTGGACTCGAAATTTCACTGCCACCAAACTGCTAGGCAGTTGCCAGCTTATCAACTGGACCAATTCTTGGAATAACCGAAGTATTGCCCAAAATAAAAGAAAATAAGTTATCAATTAGTTAAGGAGCTATTCACCTCCATCTTTATTCAACAAAATTTTGTTAACATCAACTAAGGAGGAATCAGTGAAAAGTCAGGATTAGTCTGTTTGTAAATAAGTGTTGTTTTGCTTTTGAATACAGTTATCTAAAAAAATAAATACTCTAACAAAATAGCTTAGTGGATGACCTGCTTTTATAAACAGAAGAGATTTATAAATAGGCAGTAGGATAGGCATTCTTGAGTCCAAAATTTTCTTTGAAATCATATGCAACATTTTGATTCTCACTTTTCATAAGATTCTTAAAAGGCTCAGGACCACTTACTCTGCCCCAACCCTGATAAAGACTTGGAATTATTGAAATAAAGCATGACAATGAGAACACACGCTTTGAAGCCAGACAGGTCTGGGTTTAAATCCTCTTTTTTGCCTTGATACCTTGGACAGGTAATTTCTTTCTTAGTTTTCTTATCTGTAAAAGAGACCATCTCATCAACTTGTTGTAGAGACCAAAGTAGATAACACATTGTGTTATCTACTTTGTTCTTAGTCTGGCAAGAGACTCTGGGTATATAGTAGTTGTTATCATCATTTATCATATTCACTGGAAACCATGCCCTGCCAACATCCTTAAAAATAAGTAACTATACTTAAGTAATTTAAATAGGTCCTTTATTTATGCTATTAATTTTCTTGGTTCACCTTCAAAAACAGTACAAGATTTAGCTTCAGTTTGGGTGGAATTACCACAAATCCTGAAGTTATTGGGGCCTAAATTAAAAAAAAAAAAGTTATCTTTGATATGGCAAATTTTTTCCCTTTAAATTAAAAAGAAACAACTCCATAGCATTAAAACAATAAACTAAATGTAAACTAAGCTAAAAGTAAAAATAAATGATTATGGCCTTATTGCACATTCTGTAAGGAGAATGACTACTGAGTAGTTAGCAGGTCAACCTAGTAGCCCCTTGGGGTGCTGTGGGATGTGACTCAGGAGAACTGTGATGGAATTCAACCTTAGCAGCCAGGTTTTCTGGTGTTAAGTTCTGATAATGTTCCTGATTCCACTGAGTGACCTGAATGCTCCCAAGATGAGAAACAGTACTGTCGCTCAGTGGCTATGGGTTCAAATCCCATTCCTACCACAAATTTGCAGAGTGACTCAGGGCGGAATCAGTTAACTGATTCGAGCCCTAGTTTCACCCACTGTAAATTATTTCCCCATAAGGCTTTCCCCTGGAGCCCTGTCATGTGCATTTCAGAAAAATGTGAAACTTGCATAGCTTTGCTATACTCTGCAATACATCTTTATTTTACGTTCCCTTTCCTCCCAGCTATACTCCTAAGAAGTAACTAGAATTTCTCATTTAATCAGGAAGCTGTTTTTTTATCATCAATGAAAGTGTAATACTGCTATCAGTTAGAATTGGATATTTATGTCAGGTTCATCTGATTGGAACTTAACTCTATTTCATTAAAACAGAGAAATGTCACCCTTTTAACTAATGAAACACATCCATAAGAGAGCTATATTTTTAAAAGTATATCATTGGAAATAACCATATGCAAAATGCCTTTCGGAGCATGTGCAAGCTTTTCAATAGCAATTTTCTTCTCTTTTGTGTGCATCCCAGACCCAAGTGAAAATTTCTTTTGACTGGAAGAGGCAATGGTTTATTGTGGCAAAAAACCAATTTCCATTGCTTCCCCATCCGAGGAAAATATTTTCTGTATTAGCCTCTCCCCTAAGGTATATTTTAAAGACAGTATAAAACTTTTTATTTAAAGCATTCAATGCCACAAATAGCAACTTTGACTATGCCTTGGAGAAGAGCTGAAGATTTGTAAAAACATTTGAAGCCAGTTATTCTTGAGGCAGCTTTTATGCTTCTGTCCTTCACCACATTACTGAGTCTGTGCTCAGGAAGACCCCAAGAGAAGGGCTTTTAAAACAACACCCCAAATCTGGCTAGGAAGGCTCATCCCTTCTCCCTCTTGAAGCATCTTCAAGAAGACTTTGTAGAAGCCTAGAGTAGTGTCTTCAGAAGAAATCACTGAACACATCATATCTCTGGCGCTATCCTCTTAGTTTCGCAATACAAGGCTGGATGATTTAGCAATGTGGCATTGAAATGTGAGCACAGGGCAGCCAACTCCATGGGAAGGGTTGGTTTCTCACTTTCTCTTCTCTGTCTTTCTCTCCTCCCCTCTTTGCCTTCTCTCCTCTTTGCCTCCCTTCTTTCCTTGTTTCTTTTCCTTCTTTCCCTACCAATCTATCTATTCAAAGAACATTTATCTAGGGTCTGGTATGTCAAGTACAACATAAGGCTCTGGGAATACCAAATGAATCCCCTTGGGGAGTCTCCAATTTAGTGACAGGAAGTCTTCATTTATTAAATAACCCCCAAAATGGTATGATCTATAAGAGAGCACAATGGTGAAGGAGATCACCTCTGCTTACCTGGATAAGGAAAGAGCAGGCAACTGAGAAGTGGCTTGGAAAAGAGCAATCATGAGCTCACCAGGCCAGTGTGGTCATTCCAGCAGAGGATGCAATAAGGGTGTGGGCATGGTACTTGGCAGTACCCAGGTGGCATAGTTTGCTTGAACTGCTTAAGTGGTCAGTATAGAGGAACCGGGGTGTTGGGGCAGGAGGGGTTAAAGCTAGACAGGTAGCCAGAGAGGACACTAGTGCCAGATGAAGGAAAGCTACCCAAACAGATCTGACAGATGTCTTTGGAGCCCCTAATGTGGGTTAGACACTGTTCTTGGTGCTTGGGATACTGCCCACACTCTCAAGAAGCTCATATTATTTGATGGAAAGAGATGATAAAGAAAGAAATAACTTCAATCTGTCAAACCCCGATAAGTGCTGTTAAGAAAATAAAACAGGGTAATAGAGTTTAATAGGACAAAACCCTGGGGCCAGTGTCCTTCAAATAGGTGAGGGAGGGAAGGCGTCTCCACAGAGGTGACATTTACTTTTCAGATTTAGCACTTCTGAGATGAGATCTCCCTAGGTTTGTATATGTATTGGGCACCTGATGCGTGACTACGGTGGAACAGACCTACCCAAGGTGGAAGGCCATGAGCGTATTTTACACAGGAAGGGTGGCCTGAATGGGTGTGTGTCCTAAAGAGTGAGCTCGTAGTGAGGAACACTGGCAGCTGCATGGAATGCAGCTTGGAGCTTTAGACTGGAGGCAGTGAGGCCTGTTGGGAGTCCAGTGGGTAGTGTTTGGGTGCTGGCAGGTAGAATTGTATCTATAGGCTTCTGTCTACAGAGGTAACAATGACCTAAGCTGACTAGCATCAAAGTTAGGATCATAAGAGGTGGAAAACCACAGTAACTGTGCTTGCATACTCTAGGCCAGCCACTCCCTTGGATGGCTTTCCTAGAAAGCCCTCCTCAAGGAGGTGGAATTCACTTAAGCTTTGCCTAAAACTAAAATGCTCAAACTCTTGAACAACAAAGAGATCAAACCAGTCAATCCTAAAGGAAATCAACCCTGAATATTCATTGGAACGACTGATGCTGAAGCTGAGGCTCCAGTACTTTGGTCACCTGATGTAAAGAATGAACTCGTTGGAAAAAACCCTGATTCTGGGAAAGATTGAGGGCAGGAGGAGAAGGGGGCAACAAAGGATGAGATGGTTGGATGACATCACCGACTTAATGGACATGAGATTGAGCAAACTCTGCAAGATAGTGAAGGATAGGGAAGCCTGACGTGCTGCAGTCCATGGGGTCATAAGGAGTTGGGCACATTGGAGCAATTGAACAACAACAAAATGCTTGAATTTAGAGTTCAGTACACTTCTCCTATAAAAGGCCACATAGTAAATATTTTCCTTTTTGCAAGTCATATGGCCTCTATCACAGTTACTTAACTCTGTGGTTGTAGCTCATGGGCAGCCATAGATAATATGTAAGGGAATGGGCATCACTATGTTTTAATAAGGCTTTATTTACAAAATAGGCAGCTAGCTGGTTTGGCCCATGGGTGGTATCATTTCCCATCTTATGCTCTATTCTGTCCAGGAGATTCTTTGGATTGTTGTTCTAAACTCTAAAGGAAGGCAGTCAATGAGTATCTTCCCATGTATGTATGCATATTGTAAATTATTTTATTTTTTATTTTTATTAAGCAGCAAGTTTAGATTTTATTTCCAGCTCTGTGGGTTCTGGTTTTGTGCTTTGTTGGCTAGTGGAATTATCATACTCCATAATCATATAGGTGAAAATACAGTGCAGTGTGAGAGCAGCAAAAGGAATCAGGTGGTCTGGGTTTCAAGTTCATCTACCTTACAGCGTGGCTTTACTTCTCAGAGCCTCGGTTTCCTTTTTAATAAATTGAGAGCATCAGACTAAATGACTTTTAAGGACCTGTGTGGCATTAATACTCTCTGGGTGCTTTGTTCTGAGCTGGAATGCTAGTGATGTTTGATAAATAGATGCCCAAAGAGAAGAGGCGGAAGTCAAGCGGATGAGAAATGACTTAGGTCTGGATGAGGGGTTTGGCAGCATGGATGGAGATGACAGCACGCAGATGACAGATGCTTGTAGTGTGGTGCCAAGCACATGATTACCATTAAGTGAATGAGTGAGGTTGTCACTGTGAATGGCAATTGGACGGATGTGGATACCATGGGAGAGGAAAGAGTAGAAGATGATCCTGAAATCTTGAGTCTGAAGGGCAAAGGCTTGAATAAAGGATGGGGAGTTGATGAAGGCAGAACCCAAAACGGTGACTTGGAAGTGAATTGTAAAGTCAGAGCTAAAAGAGTCCGGCTGAAGATCTTTGAAATATGGGCATGTTCACTACCTAAAGTTGGCCTCTACTTCCCCACCCAATTCTATCTGCTGTATGACTTCCAGATAAATATTCCCCAGCACAGAGCTTTTATCCTGTTATTAGAGAGCTCAGGAAACTGTGGTTCCCCATCACTTATCTTTTTGAACCAGCGTTCTAGATCACTATAATCTGGTCAGCTGAACTTTCATCTCCTATTGTTCCCTGTAACCTTTTCACATATCCTACATTCCTACATCCTGACATCTCATTGACCTCTGAATATACATGAACTTTTTCACCTTCATGTCTACCTTGAACCACATGCTTCCCTTACTTGCAGTGTACTTCCCTTTTCTTTATGTGTCTGAAATCCGTCTCTCCTTCAAACCTCACTGTTATTTTGAATTTTTTATGCTACCAAGTCCATAGTGGCTTTGTTCTTCCCCAAACTCCCCAATACTAATCTTGTGGCCCCTTATTTGGTATATTCCACCTGCCACCTAGAGGCTTCCCAAGTGGTGCTAGTGGTAAAGAATCTGCCTGCCAATGTAAGAGATGCAGGTTCGGTCCCTGGGTCCAAGATCCCTTGGAGTAGGAAATGGCTACCCACTCCAATATTCTTGCCTGGGAAATCCCATGGACAGAGGAGCCTGGAAGACTACAGTCTATGGTGTTGCAAAGAGTCGGACATGACTGAGCAACTAAGCAGCAACAGCAATAGCTGCCTAATGCAGAAACCCTGTTCCTACAGCACATCTCTCCTAGAGAGAAACATGTAGATTGTATGAATTTATATAGCCTTTTGGTGACTTTGACAATTTCAGTCTCAATTCCCATTTGGGATGACTGAAGCTCACAGAGTGGGTACCAAATGACTGGAGAGAGGAGTCAAGGACAGGAAAGAACTAGCTTTGTGCACCCATGATGCATCAACTGCTATTTTGATATCTTAGAAACATTATTTCATTTTGCAATGACTCCGCAAAGTCAGTTACATAATTGTGATTTTTATAGGTGAGAAAACTGGTTCAGAATAATTAGGTAACTTGTCCAAGATTGCCAGATAATTAAGTGTTGGATCTGGAGTCAGGAGGGATGTATGAGACTGAAGACCACACGATGTGGCTAGAGGAAGCGCAGCACAACAGAGAGTTTTGAAGTCAGGGGTCCCCACGTTATTCCGGAGATCAGATAGATCTTAAGATGTCTAACCATACCTGGCTAGAGCAGGTGTTCAATAAATTGTGGCTTTTAAGTTACATTTAGACGATACAGTATTTTAATTTTCTCTTTGAATTTCTTATATTACTTAGCAAAGCTACAATTTAGTATTTGAAATATAATTGATATAAGAGCTCTTTGATCTACATTTTGTCAAACAATTGGTTTGATTGTTTTCTTTTTCTAAATTGAATGGGTATGCTGTGTTCATATGTCTTCACACAAAAGAAGATCGCCTTCAAGAGCCTTAGAATATATGGTGTCACATGTAGTCTGTAATAAGTGCTCTAAGAGTTGCATTTTCATCACTGCCATTGCTAACACATGGTGGGTGTTTAACAAAAACATATATTCCATGATGCTAGTGAGTGAATGAATATGTGCAAGAAGTGCCATCAAACATCCTAGCATCACTTTGAGCACATTTACTCCTATTCTGACAATTTTACTGAATGGATCTAGATTCTATTCCAGCTGTTCTGGCTAATCACCAAAACTTCTTGTTTGCTATTTGTTAAGTCACAGATACTTAGGGTATATCCCAGGAGAATCTGATTGATTGGCTCTGGGAGTTTAAGAAGCACCCTGGGAAGTTTTGCTCACTAGCCAGGTTGGAGATACCACATATCTAGATGGTGATGACCACCTTCTGTTCCTGCGCCTGCCACATACACTCTCCCTTTAGTTGATGAGGCACTCAGTGGCAATGAGTCAAGTTTCCTAAGACTGACCAACCACCAGTGGAACTATTGTCCTTCCTTTCACTTCATGATGGTCAGGGTGACAAAAGCCACTCAGACTGAGTGCAAATTCTGAACTCACACCTCATTAACGATTACATCATCTCTCAAAGCCTCAGTTTTTTATTCTGTTCAGTGAGACTTAGAGTAATACTTATCTCTTCAGGTTGTGATGATTAACTAAAGTGCCTGATATATTGTTAAATTCTAAATAGAGTCTAGTTCTGATTGGTCACTTGTTCTGCAAACATTTATTGAGTTCATCTTGTATGCCAGGCACAGGACTGACTTTCATAGATAAGATTAAAGCCTTGCTCTAGCTGTTCATACTCTCCAAGGGGTAGACACAGACAAGCAACATATTCTATCATGGAGAAAATTATAGTGATCTCTACCAAGTGGAAGAACAAAGGATAAGAGAGGGAATGGATGGGAACAGGGGAAAGAGGAGGCTTCAGGAAGGTGATTTATCCTTGGCTAACATCTACTGCATTTCTATACTATGCAAAGCAAACTGCTAATATTTTGTCAAAAAAAAACTATTTAAAAAGAATATTTAAAATGCATAAGTTAAAAAAATACCTTCGTCCCCCTCAACTAAATTGTAAACAAATAGAAATAACCACTAGGAAAAGAAAGTACTTGGGAGTTTTTTAATGATTAAGCAGAACCCTGCTTGCCACTGGTAGTGCTCTGGGCTGTAGACAACTCAGGATTATCTCTGGGTCCTGGAGAGCAGTTCTGTATGAACTGAATCTGACATTCTGAGCTAGTTTCGTAAGTCAATATCATCATTGAAAGGAAGCCATTGATCAATGAAGTGGAGCTACTAAAAATGGATTCCAGCCTGGGAAAAATTCACTGGGGAAGCTGTAAATGTGCCTGGCCTGTAATGGCCAGGCCAGGTTCTTTGTGATTCAGCTGGCTAAGAGCTGAAGGCTGCTGGCCAGACAAACCCCTAGCAAGGATAATACATCTCACCAGGCTCCAGATCCTCATCACCCACTTGAGGCAAAATGAAGGGCAGAAGCAAGGAGCAGGCCTCACTGGAGGAGACTGGGCAGAGATGGGGTCTGCTGGGACTCAGTGACCATCCACACTCCCTGGCTAATTCCAGCTTCCCAGAAGCATGACTATAATAAGGGGCTGGTGGTGGCCTTGCCGCGTCTCTGCCCTCTTTTCTTGCTTAGTGGCTCATCACACATTGATGGAGATGAACAATGGGGGGAGGGGCTCAGAGGCCAGTAGGTTAGACAAAGAATGAAATTGTGCCTTGGCTAGATCCACGCCAATTATGTCTGAATAAACAAATCCATGGTACAAGCCAAAAGCCTTTCTTCCCCCATTCCCCCAACCCACTTTTTAATTTTTGTCTTGTTCTGAAAAGTTGGACATATTCCCTGTACTGTCCTGGTACCCAGATGGCCTGTTTGCGTAAGCAGTGGGGAAGAAGGTCAATAATACATCAGCATGCACAGCCTCCACTAAGGTCAGTCCTGCATAAAATACACCGTGACAACCTGAGGGCAAGTTTTAAATGGTGCTCTGCAACAAGGATGGGGGGATGATAGTGAGGGCGGTGCATATGCTGCCTTCTCACACAGGCTGCGAAACTGACTTCTGCCCCTCTCCTCCCTGCCGCAAAGATATATTTTCCTGGGTTTGTTTAGTGGTCTTTTAGGCAAAATTTTTTTTTACGTAAACACAGAAGTGCTCATGCTCCAAATGAGGAAGGTTTTAAGAGGGTCTGTCTTCATCTATAAATACTTGTCATGGTAGTTTTTTTTTTTTTTTTTTTAATAATCAAATCTAATGCCTCAAAGAAACACAATGGCTACTGCAGTGTCAAGTTCTAACTTATTGAATCAGCTCCGTGTTTTCTTTTTTTAAAAAACTCTAGATATGTTTGAATAAGATTTGAGTTCTGAGCTAGACAGTGCCTGTGAGTTTTTAGCTAAGATTTATATTCTCGAGTGGCATTTCTCAAATATATTTGGTTATGACTAACTAATAAAGATAAAAGCAGGTATGTGTGCATAGTCTCTCAGGATTCTATAAGGGTTCTGCTTCTCTCTTCCTTCTTTCAAGATTGGGGGGAATCCAACAGCACCTTTTGAATGTAAAAAAATAGTAGACAAGTCCATTTCAGTTAGGTTATTTATTCAAATTGGAGGTGAATACTGGCACACATATTCTTGAAGATTGATCCAGGTTGAAGCATGTTGCACAAGGGTTTACTGTTCAACTTGCAAGTAATTTGTAAAGCCAGAGTCAGTCTTGACTATGAAACATTGTATCACTGTGATTGGAATCAATAGTTCTTGCACTGTCATTTGTCACATATTTACAAGCTTGAAAAATAGTTCATTTTGTCCTCATCCCATAACTCAAAAGATTGAATCAGAGCCCTGGAGGGATCTGCCAACAGGACACATTCATTACTGATCAGCCGTCTTGGTGAGGCTATAATCACAACCACACCAAAAATAGAATATAAATAAAAGTTAAAGCACTGCTCATTTGGTATACTCTTAAATATTTTTAGCTTCAAATATTTAAAAGTCTGCTGGGAGACTTCAGTCGCCTTGGTGACCTACCTCAGGTGACCACAAACAGAAAATTCATTGAGGCCGATTTTCCCATCACACTCTCAAAACATTCAAAGGTATCATACTTTCTTTTTTTTAATACAGAAAAATCAAAATCTAGAGTTAATGGTCCAAAACCTTCATAAAGTATACTTCTTCCAGTTGCCTCTCATATAGTTTGTAAATGACCTCCTATTCCCAAGAAAGATTTTTAGAAGATTTTTAAAGATAATGCTTTCAATTTTAAGATAAAAGATTTATGAATGATAGAACTTGTGTCTATGAAATCAGTAATCCCAACCTTCTAATATTTCAGATGAAGAGCTTCATAAAATGAAAAGACTGACCATAAAGATGTACTACACCTGCTGTCAGAGATAATCAGTAATAGAATTGCAAAGTGAATATTGAAAAGGATGTGAGACATGTACATTTGGGGTTATAATAATGTATTTAAGTTCCCTTCACTCCACTGTTGTATTGATAAAGTATTAATAATCGAGGTTTGTGAGGCCAATTTAAATTATTTGAACAAATCCCTTGGACTACAAAGAGATCCAACCAGTCAATCCTAAAGGGAATCAGTCCTGAATATTCGTTCATTGGAAGGACTGATGCTGAAGTTGAGGCTCCAATACTTTGGCCACGTGATGTGAAGAACTGACTCATTGGAAAAGACCCTGATGCTGGGAAGGATTGAAGGCGGGAGAAGAGAACGACAGAGGATGAGATGGATCGCATCACCAACGTGATGGACATGAGTTTGAGTAAACTCCAGGAGTTGGCAATGGACAGGGAGGCCCGGTGTGCTGCAGTCCATGGGGTCGCAGATTTGGACACGTTGAGCAACTGAACTGAACAGAACTGAAACAAATCCCCAGATATTAGCAGATGAACACATCTGCTATCCTAGGACAGTGATTGCAGCTAGTTTCTACAGGCATTTTCCTCACTAAATTCAACTTATGGGAGATCAGTCCATTTCCCAATCTGAGCTTGTGCTAATCTAAAACTAGAATCTAAACTGAGAGACTGAAGAAGTTGTCGGTAAGGTGTGTGCTAGAGGTAAAGGTTTCATAATATGACTGGGGCCATCACTACTGTCTGTGTGCCAAATGAGGCAGCTTAACCCTGAGAAAGAGAACAGAATGCAGGAACCAGGCAGGAGACGTTCAAGAGAAAGGGAGAGGAAAAAGCTGACCCTGGGAGCAGCCCTATCACTGGCCCTTTTGGAGGCACAGTTGTTCAGTTTTGCTCAGATTCTCATGAAACCTCTCTGACAATGTATCTCTTCTCTTTTGTTTGGAGCTGGTTCAAGTGAGCTTCTATCCCTTGAAACCTCAAAAATCAGAACTAGATGCAGTTAATGTTGTGATCAAGTCAGAGCTAACCTTTCAAGATTGGAGACGTTGTGCCATTCAATGGTACTGGCTTGCTTCTCTGGATCAGTGCACACCAAAGTTTAGTTTTGGTGTCTGACTTTGTACCTCTTTTACTCTAATAGGAGACACAACATATTCAAACACAAGCAGTTAGAAAAATACCTGGTAAAATGGTTACGTGCTGAGACAGGCTGTGAATTGTACTAATAACTGAAAAAAATAATTGAAGTCTCAAATATCCTATCAACAGAGGCACCTGACTTAAATTTGTGGACAAGACTATGAGGAGATGACACTGCCCAAAGAGTGGATTCTAGACAGAGGAAAAACTTTTCTTAGGGCCAAAAGCATAGGGTAGAGTCCATGAAATCTAGGTTTGAGTTCTGACTCTGCTACAAGTCAAGATCACAAAGCTGTGTGTCCTTGAACAAGTTACATAATGTCTTACAGTCTCAATTGTATTTGTAAAATTGTGATAAAAATAGTAGCTTTTTTACTGAGTGGAGAAGATTAAATAAGATAATGTTTGCATAAATATTTATGTGATTTTCTGAGACTGAAGGAAAAGGTTTAGTGTCTTCATCACTGAAGCTTATTTCCCCTATCAAAAATCTATTGAGGAACTTATCACATGTGCTACTTAAATATTTTTTAATATAGGGAAACTCAAAGAATTCAGTAAGAATCCTCTCTCACAAATCATTTCTGAAAACTTGTTTAGAGGTAAATGTTAATGCACAGATTTTACTGATGAAAAAGCAGTTTCTCAGGAAATGAAACTCAAATCAGGTAGCAGTGACATAGTATTTGAAAACAAAGCTACAGGGAATTTGGGTATATGCCATATTCACTCAAGTTTATTAAGGAGACTTGTGATTGTTGCAAATCATAACCACTTATTTAGTTCTGTGGCTGTGGGATCCAATAAAGTATTGGTTTATTGTTTTTAATTTTGGCAGCAAGCTAATGTTCAAGCAATGAACTTCTCATAAAGCTATCCTTATATGGTTTTATTATGCAATTTCAAAACTGCAGTCATGCTTATCTACTTAAAAAAGGAATTAGGCTGTGATCATTATTAATACTTTAAGCTTATCATGACCATTTCTGATATTAATCTACATATGTGCTAATTTCTCATCTGCTACTCAGCAATTGAATCTCTCATTAGGACCTTCACCCACTTCATTTGTTGAAGACAGGTGGAAGATAATTGCTGAATGTGTATTTTTTTATCCTCTATATCCTAAATTTCATTGTCATGCTGAAAGATCCAAATTGCCTTTGACATTTTTCTCTCTGTATATGAGAACATTTTTATTAAATAGCTGAAATTATACACATATCTATTATATATATATGTGTATATATACACACACACACATAATGAGATGCTCTTCTGCCTTTCTGTCTTGCTGCAGCCTCCTTCTATAATCTGAATAATTTTTCTGGGACAAAAATGTCATGGTGAATTAATAAAAAAAGAATTCAAAGATATACAGACTAAAGAAGGAAATAACCTAATCTTGATTCACATTCTTTTAATTTCTATTAAGGTCAGATATCATATATACAATTTAGCTGTTTGTATTTGTGTGTGTGTGTGTGAATATTGTTTGTCTTTATCCTTTGGTCATTTTTCTATTTTAGTAGAACAATATTTTTTAACATTAATTATGAAAACTACAGTTTTCCCACACTGGCCCATATTTTAAAAATTCAGTATAGAAAGCCTAGAAACATAGTGGTCTTTATTTCCAGAAGAAATAAAATGTACACACATACATTTGTTCAGTTATACATCATTACATTAGTCATTTGATAGTAGCAGTGTATTTCCTAGAATTATTGAATTCTATCTTCAAATCTACTTCAGTTCAGCCTTTTATGTTTAGCACACTATCCTCTTTTCAAAGCCTTGATGGCAAGGTCATAGCAACAGTGAAACAGCAGGGAGATGACACCAGTACTACGTGAAGTGAGATTAAAGAATAGATCATGTAAATGGGATATTGTGGCTTCAAGGATGCTGTAGTGAAGCCACTTAGCCATCTTATTCCTCAAACTTCCAGACCTGCTGGAGGGTTTATGTGTTTGTAGATATGCTTACCAACTGACAGAGCAGAAAAGACTCAAGTCTCTTCCTAAGCGCAGCGTTTTGCCAGTTTGGGAGCAGTAGCAGTGAAACTCATTTGTGCTGGTCCCATGTGGCTCTGTGTCTGGTATAGATTGTTCAAATCTCTCAGTCCCACCAGAAAACCTATAAGCATGATGCTAAGTTGTCTCCTGTGTGTCATTTTGGCTCATATCGGTTTGCTCAACCTGTCATCCTTCTATAAAAAGGGCCTCTTGAAGGACATAGCAGTCCCTACATATTCCAGCAACATCAAAATCTTGCCATAAAAAGCATTATCCTTTATCCATATTCCTCCTCTCTAACCTGAGGGAGGAGAGGAGCAATAAACCATGCCTGGAAGCTTGCAAGTTTCTGTTCTGTCAAAACCATAAAGGAAGAAAATTTTGGAGCTGAAATCATCCTCCTTTGCTTCTTACTACTACTGTATTTTTTTCCTCCTATGTGTGTCTCATCCATCTCAGACCCAGTCCTGTCACTAAAGGGACACTTGTCTTCATTTATACAACTAGCATTCCCTGGGATATGGCAATGGAGGTCAGTCTCACTTTCTGGAAATGATACTCAGACTTTCCTCCAAAAGGCACGTTTCCAAACTTAACTTGATTTGTGTGTGAATTTTCCAAATAGAAGATGACTTGAGATGTACTGAAAATTTTCAAATTCTGCTGGCAGCAGATAACTAATAGGATTTTTTGATGTCTTTAATGAACTGGATCTGAGAGATTTTTTTTTTTTAATGTGGACCAAAGAGTCACATCTCACACAATTTCATCCAGAATTTATAAAGTGCTGCAAAAGAATGTTTGTTTGTATAGTTTTTCATGTATGCATTAAATGTTTCAACATATTTAAGGTAGATATTAAAAAATATGATCAATTTTTTCAAAATAGTAGTTCCATATTATGCACAAAATATATGTAAGATATCAATATCTTGGAGTAAAAAGTACGTTTATATCTTGAAGTAAAAAGTACATTTATGTGCTTATTTAGTGTTTAATCTATTTAATGAATTAATAAAGCAACACAAAATAGGCTTTTTAGCTTCTTATTCTATGTAATGTCCATCCTCCCCAATTTGACTACTTCTTCCCTGATACAGTAAAGCTCTTTAGGGTTTTACTTGTCATCATTTCAAGACCCCACAGGCATCTGTTCCAAAGCTATTATTAAAATTGCTGAAGATGTCCTCTAGCATCCTCTTGCAGATTCAAAGGCTCATTTCCTTTTCCTATAGACTCGTGTTCCTTATTTGGAAGCACTCAATAATAAACAAGGCAGGAAGCGGCAAATGCAGGCCCCTTCTGAAATGGCTGAGCAACATTCAATCTGTTGACAAAAGAATAAAATTATGCTGGTGAGGAAACATCACTTACATATATACTCAGGAAGCAGAGAAAGGCCATTCACTCTGGGATTTTATAGTAAGGCACATATAATGTGTCTTTCCATCTGAAAAAAAGGGCTAACCCCACTTAACAAGCAGACTTGAAATAGGGAGGCATGGCCTAAAGAGTACCATGCATGGTTCCATGTGAAGGTTGGATGTTTTCTCTGTGGCTGAGGATATGGGGTAAGCCTCAAACAGCACAACAGTGGCCCAGAAGAGACTCACAGCTTGTGTCTATACCAGACTCCTTCCCTCATCTCTGCCACTGGTCTGGACTCACCTTCTCAGTCCTTCTGGAGAGATCCTCTTGCTCCACCATTTCTGGCTCAAAAAGTAATAAGCCTTTTATACTCTCATGATGTGTGCATGGCATCATCAGTTTCAATGTCTGTTCCAAATAGATGAGGCTCCATCCTGTTTCTAAAGAGTGGATTCCAGAGGAATATAATAGGGGAATAGATAACATTCACATTAGCTTTTTCTAAGTGATGAGATTATGAGATAATTATTTTTTTTATTTTTATGTATTACTTATTTTTCTTTTTTGCTTTTCAGTAAAGTTTCAAAATAGTAAATATTTTAGGTTGTCCAGGCCATATAGTTCAACCCTACTCAATACTCAGTTAGTGGTATGAAAGCAGCCACAGATAATACTAAAGTGAGTGTGACTGTGTTCTAATAAAACTTCATTTGCAAAAATAGGTGGAAGGCCAGATTTGATCTACAGATCATAGTATGTCAATTCCTGCTCAAATGTTTCTATACTGAAAGTCTTTGACTTGCGTGATTAAGAAATATAAACATTTATACTTACCTGGCAGGGGAGATACCGTGATCACGGGGGTGGTTTTCCCAGGGCGAGGCTTGTCCATTGCACTCAGGATGTGCTGACCCCTGCGATTTCCCCAAATGTGGGAAACTCGACTGCATAATTTGTGGTAGTGGGGGACTGCGTTCGCGCTTTCCCCTAAAAA
Source organism: Cervus canadensis (assembly GCF_019320065.1). Taxonomy (NCBI): domain Eukaryota; kingdom Metazoa; phylum Chordata; class Mammalia; order Artiodactyla; family Cervidae; genus Cervus; species Cervus canadensis. The sequence goes on along the minus strand of NC_057391.1, from coordinate 52,869,656 downwards.
AAAAAGAAAAAGAAATATAAACATTTATAAAAATAGAAAAAACAAGGCACATTGGTAATCATAATTAAGACTTAGTGGTTGGCTCTTTTAGGAGTGATAAAATTAAGTGATAAAAGCTGATCCTCTCCTTATCTATGGTTTCCTTAGAATGCTGGTTTACTTCTAGACAGGGAGGTTTTAGACTCTAGATTGGCTTGTCCCTCTCCCATGCTATAATCTCTACACTGGCTTCCTGATCCCTCCAAGATTAATAACTGCTACAGTGTTGCACTTTATAATCTAGAATGAAAATGTACATTGTAAGAGAAATTAATGTATCCCACCTCTCTAGTAGCAATAGAATAACTCTGAGAATCTTGGGGAAAACTTCTGACAAATTTAATATGGTACCATTGAATGACCGTGACTTGCTTTTCCTCTTCACTGCATTTAGGATCTCCTGACCTGTTTCTGCTGACAGGCCTGGGACCTTTTAGGAGAATGGGATGTTGCTGAGCAGCTCTAGAGAATTCTACCTTTTGCCCTGAAAACTCTGGGGAATCCTTACCACAATTCATATTTCATGGTGGGGCGGGGGGGGTGACTGACCACCACACTTCCAAAATGCTACTTAGGTTCTGACTGCGTTCACAGGCCCCAATTGTCTCTTCTAAAATGTGTCTCTCTAATCAGCAGATTTGCTGTGAAGGAAACACCAAGTGTGGCAGAAATTGTCTTCCTATTGGAGAACAGTGGGAGAGCAGGTGCTTGAATGTGGGAATGTCAGAGCTCAGAGTGAAGACAATTATTCTCCCCCATGTAGCTCAGCATGAAAGAGAAATTAGCAAGAAAAAGGCAGGCAGCTGCTCTCCCCTGGGTGTTATGGGCAACTGCAATGAGAGGGGCTCCCCTACACCTGGGCATGTTCAGCCCGTGCTGGCCCCGCAGGCCTCACGGGCCAGTGCCCAGGATTCTAAGATGCACTGCAGCGGCCCATGCCAGGAAGGAGCTGGAAGGAAACTAATCACTTCTGGACTCCTTGCAAGAGCTGAAAGTGAAACCAGTAATGTGATACTTAGGTATCTTCCACAGCAGGGACGTTTTTCAGAATCAAGATTAATTCAAGAATAACATTATATCCCCTCCTCCCCTTGACATTCATCCATCCATGTTCAATATTTACCCAAATCAAATGACACAACTGATGGTTGTCTGTTCCATTTTCTATTAGATAAACCCAAAGATGGGGCCCCAAATTACTTATCTAGTGAGAATGGGGAGAGTTTTAATAGGATGACTTTTACCCCGTCTTCTCTCAAGGAAGGACACGCTATTAATTCAGGCTGCCCAGGAGCATACACTGTCAAACCCAGCTGGACTCTGGTGATCAGGAAGGTTCAGGTTCCTTTTGGATCACTATTGTGTGAGGATTCCCTGTCCTTCTCTGCCCTTTATACTATGTGGCATAGTTAAAAGATTCTAACAGAGGCCTGAGAGCAGGAGCACTGTGTTGGCCAAAGGAAATGGATTTTTAAAACAAGCAACTGCCGTTTCTATTTGACTAGGTAGTCCTATACTAAATGTGAGTTTTTAAGAACTCAATTGTTTCAAAGTCAAAAATGAGAATTCCACTGGGGCCTACCAGCTTTTGCTTCCTAACTATGTTAGTGACTATATTAGCCTAGTCCTATAAAAAACAAATTCTCAAGTTTCAGAGGTTTAAAACATTATAATTTTTTTCTCATATATGCAAAAGTTCAATGCAGATGTACCTGTCTGACAGGTAGCTTTACTCTCCATGGTCATTCAGGGACCCAGGCTCCTTCTACCTTGTGGCCCCTGCTTCTTCAGAGTCTTTTCCAGTCACTGACAGGCAGGGAACAGAACAAGGGGAAGACACATCTGCTTCTTATCCACTCAGAACCAAAAAAGATACACGTCACTTCTGACCACATTGCATTCATGAATATTAATTGCACAGCCACACCTAGATGACAGGTAAACTGTAGCATCAATCCTGGCTAGGCAGCCGCTTCACAGCAACAAGCTGACATTATGAGGAGGGAGCACAGGTCTGGGGTGGTCAGCTGGCTGTGGGCACACTTACAGCCATTCAGCCCCTCCAAGAACTGCCTGCTAATGCTGCGGCTCACATCCAGGATGACTGTCCCTGAGACACTGCTTCATTTTGCTCTGCCACTCTCCCTATCTTCTTAGGGTTCCTTCAGGTAGCATTTCTGCAAATGCTTCATTCAAAGCTAAAGGCAGATGTGGAGCTGTGGTGGCAGAATTCTTAGTAGGAGTCCAGCCTGGAAGTTTCAATAGAAATCAGCAGTGCCTGCAGTAGGGCCAGGTCTGCTTGAGGCTGTGGAAGTGACAGAGAAGAGCAAATGGTCTTGACAACCTGAGATATGCAACTGTCAGCTGGGAGGCAGTCTGAGATGGCTTAGTGAGCAGAGTTCTGGTCAAAGTCATTGCTCTGAAAGAGACTACAAGAGTTTCTTTACACCAAGAATGCATGATTAGGTGAATATTTAAAAAGAAAACTCTGTAACAATCCAAATTTCAGTTGTGCCAGGCTAATTCCCAGTTTCTTCTGATCTATTTTAACATAACTCTTCTGATAAATCTATCTTGTATGCTTTTTTCTTCTCCGAGGTATTATCCAGGATCTTTACATTTCTAGAGCATTTAAAAATTATTTACAAGTTTTTTGGAATCTAATCTCTCCTTGTCCCACAGAAAACTCCTGTAAACCAGGAAGTACAGAGAAAGCTTGAAAGATACAGGCTATCTGATGTCACATGCAGACGTTCCAGATGTCCCAAATGTTCCCAGATGATCCAAATGCTCTGACTCTCAGGATACCGATTTAACTGGATTAGGCTACCTTTATCATTCTTTCAAAATTCATTTCATCCAAAAAAACCTTTGGACACTAAGCAATGGGTGATTCACCTGTCACTTATCCCATCTCCTCCTTATAATCCCTTTGACAGCAATAGGTCTCAAAAGTTTTATTCAAACCAGTGTAATTGGAAATACCCTCAGCTTAGATTAGCAAATCTTTGTCATTATAGAAACAGAAAGAATTTTCACAAATCATCATACTCACCATCCCCATCTCCAAACAAGTCAAGACCCCCTCAGCATCTCATTAGGGATAGGGACACTGAGCACATGCTGAGAGCACCATGTGCATTAATGGAAAAGAATTACCACTCTGTAGCTCAGGTAGTAAGGGGTCTGCCTGCAATGTAGGAGACCTCGGTCTGATTCCTGGCTCGGGAAGATCCGCTGGAGAAGGGATATGCTACCCACTCTGGTATTCTTGGGCTTCCCTGGTGGCTCAGATGGTAAAGAATCTGCCTGCAGTGTGGGAGACCTGAGTTCGAGCCCTGGCTTGGGAAGATCGCCTAGAGAAGGGAATGGCTACCCACTCCAGTATTCTTGCCTGGAGAATTCCATGGACAGAGGAGCCTGGGGGGCTATATTTCATAGGGTTGCAAAGAGTCAAACACAACTGAATGACTTTCACTTAACTTCATTCAGTAGTTGACTTTTCGCTACATGCTCTCCCTAGGTGGGGGGAGGAAGAGTTACTGCTCCTAACATGTTTCTTGGTGATTTTTGTTGTTTTTTTTCTTTAGATTCAAGTGAGTGAGAGACAGCCTAACTGACTATGCAGAAGATGAACTCTCAAGTCAACTGATGTGTTCAAAATCTGGTCTCTGCCATGCAGTAGTTGTTTGATGTGATCTTGGAGAAAATGTATAACTCTCTCTCTCCCTCAATTTCTCATCTGTAAAATGGGAATGATAACCCACATTAATAGGGCTGTTGTGAGGACTGAATGTGTCAGTAATAAAAAGCACTTTTAATCATGCCTGGTGCATAATTAGTGCAACATAGATATTTGCTATTTTAATGTGCACATTATTTGCCAGGTCTTATATGCCAGCTAGTGGTGGGAAGCCAGTTAGACTGTCCTCAGCCTTACATGCTTCCTGAAATCCACATCCTTGATTGGGCTCACTTAGGTTTAGTGCCCTCCAAAGAAAGAAGAGTAAAAAGGAACGGTAACTATGCTAGCAGGTTACTTTTGCAACTTCTGAATGTCTGGCTTGCTCCCACACTTATCCTTTGGTTTCCATATAATTTATGGTTCAAACCAATCAGGCTACATTTGAGAGTTCAAATGTGTTAAACAAAATGAGACACTATGTCAAGAATGATAAACAAGGAATGCCCTGGAAAAATCAGGGTATACATGTGTGATAATCCTAATTGCTGCTTATTTCAGGTGGACTGTTTGGCCTGCTGTAGCACTATGGCAAGAATTCTGACATTTAGTATGCATTTATTCAAATTTTTTTACTCCTTTCAACATCCTTATAAAGTAGATTTTATTATTTTCCCATTTTACATATTGAGGCAATGAAAGTTTATTGATGCATGAAAATTATACCAATGGTAAACAACACGGTTTTTTTTCCTATTCTACCAGGTTGCAGTTCCCCTTATTCCCAGACAACTCCCAGTTTATGAACATCTTAAACAACTTTGGGCAACTGTCTGGTTTACATGCTTATAAGATTCGTGTTGCTTATTTATTCTGTAACTAGGTTTGTGCTTATGACAAGCCATATATTTTTTTAATCAAAAAAGATTCTTTAAATTCTGTAGTACTTTACAATTATCAAAAGTATCACATACATGATTTCTTAAATCCCATAATGACCCACATTTAAAATCTTCTACCCCTGAATTGGCCCACCTTCCTTCTCCTTACTGATTATCACTAGTTTTCTCTCTATATCTGTTAGTCTGGTTCTTTTTTGTTTTATTCACTAGTTTGTTGTATTTTTTTAGATTCCACATATAAGTAGCATCATACAGTATTTGTCTTTCTCTAACTTATTTCACTTAACATAAGGCCCTCCAAGTACATCCATATTGCTGCAAATCGCAAAATTTTATTCTTTTTTATTACTGAGTAGTATTCCATTGATTTTATATACCACATCTTCTTTATCCATTCATCTGCTCATGGACACTTGGGTTGCTTTCATACCTTGGCAATAGTAAATAATGCTGCTATGAGCATTGGAGTGTATATATCTTTCCAAATTGGCGTTTTGCTTTTTTAGAGGTTTATGAGTCATATGGTAGTTCTATTTTTAGTTTTCTGAGAAATCTCTGTAATTTTTCCACAGTGGCTTCACCACTTTACATTGTTACCAACAGAATGAGGGTTCTTATTTCTCCACATCCTTGTGAACATTTGTTATTCATGCTCTCTTTGATAGCCATTCTGGCAGGTATGAGGTGATATCTTATAGAGGTTTTGTATACATTTCCCTGATGATTAGCAATGTTGAGCACCTTCCCATGTTCCTGTTGACAATCTTCATTTCTTCTTTGGAAAAATGTCTGTTTAGTTCTTCTGTCCATTTTTTTAATCAAATTGGTTTTCAATTCCTAAAATTAATTTTAAAAATTAGTAAAATAGATGTGTGAGTTTATCTTATCTCTGAGTCACAATATATGGGAAAATGGGTTTTGGGTTCAGTTTCAGTTCAGTCACTCAGTCGTGTCCGACTCTTTGCCACCATGAACCGCATTACGCCAGGCGACCCTGTCCATCACCAACTCCTGGAGTCCAACCAAACCCATGTCCATAGAGTCGGTGATGTCATCCAACCATCTCATCCTCTGCCATCCCCTTCTCCACCTGCCCTCAATCTTTCCCAGCATCAGGGTCTTTTCAAATGAGTCAGCTCTTCACATCAGGTGGCCAGAGTATTGGAGTTTCAGCTTCAACATCAGTCCTTCCAATGAACACCCAGGACTGATCTCCTTTCGAATGGACTAGTTGGATCTCCTTTCATTCCAAGGGACTCTCAAGAGTCTTCTCCAACACCACAGTTCAAAACCATCAATTCTTCGGTGCTCAGCTTTCTTTATAGTCCAACTCTTACATCCATACATGACCACTAGAAATACCATAGCCTTGACTAAACAGACCTTTGTTGGGAAAGTAATGCCTCTGCTTTTTAATATGCTGTCTAGGTTGGTCATAACTTTCCTTCCAAGGAGTAAGCATCTTTTAATTTCATGGCTGCAATCACCATTTGCAGATAAATGAATAGACAACAGGATAAGAAAATAACCTACTCTGGGGGCTCAGATGTTATAGAATCTGCCTGCAGTGCAGGAGACCTGGGTTCCCTGGGTGCGGAAGACCCTCTGGAGAAGGAAGCGGCAGCCCAGTATTCTTGCCTTGAGAATTCCATGGACAGAGGAGCCTGATGGGCTACCATCCATGGGGTTGCAAAGAGTTGGACATGACTGAGCAACTTTCATTTCGCTTTACTAAGCAAATAACCAGCAATCAGAATGCCATAAAAGAAAGTGTTCTCTGCCTTCTTGTCAAAAAATGAATGCTATGCTTGAACAAGTGTCCAAGTGTGTAAAGATGCATTCATGAGGATTTTCAGCATTGCACTTCATAAATGCAGAGCACAATTAGCACATGGCTAATCGGTCATGGTGTCTCTAACATTGAATGAAATGAGCAGTCTACTTTGTATAAGAGGAAACACTCTGGATCTGGCCACCAGAATTCCAATTGAATCACTGTAGTAGAAAGTTTCAGCCCTATTAAACCCCATAGTTGAGCCAGAGTACAGACCAAAGTCCCTGGAATGGGGTGAAGTTTGGGTCCCCTAGAGGAAGGAGCTTGCTACACTGCCAAAATATACTGTAAGTCCCCCTTTTAGACTTTTAGTGGTATAAATCCATGGAAAACTATAACAGCCTGCTAGAGGCAGGACTGCTGATGGCCCAGTATCTTCAGGAATGAAGATTTAGGTCACCCCACCAGACAGGGAACACCTTTAGCCCAGGAACAACTCTAGCCAAGATGCTCGCCAAAGAGCAAGGAAATATGGAATGTGCAATAGGAGAAGGTATAAATACTTATAAATACTAAGTGTAACCCTGTGACAAATTGCAGAAACAAAAACTGTAATTGTTATGAGCATTTCAACCATATTTTGATCTAAATATATTTGCATACATATTTATCTTCCCCTTTCCCAGTCCTCTAACATAGAATGTTAATCTCATCACAAGGAAAAAACAATGTGAATATGGGAGGTGATAGATGTTGATTAAACTTACTCTGGTGATTGTTTTGCAAATATATACATATATCAAGTTACTATGTTGTACACTTAAAACTATATAATATTATGTGCCAATTATATCTCAATAAAACTGCAAGAAAAAGGTATGTAAATAGCAATTAGCCTTATAGCCCAGTATGTAAATTGCAGACTATCAAAAAATAAGTATTACTCAGAAGAATCAACATTATCCCAATATGAGTAGAAAGACTTTACATCTTTTTTTGTGGAGAGGGTTAGTATCTTTTGTTTAGATAAAAAAATAGCTACATCATGTCAGCTATCAGCAAGATTTTGCTGTTGTCTTTATCTGGATATTATGTGCAGGTAAAGATATGTATTTGGAAGCTGTGTGGGCAAGGGGTGGACTGTAATGGCTTTACATTTTGTCAGCTTTGCTGAGTTGGAACTGTGTGTCCCAGAGTTCTCTTTCTTGTATGATTTTGGATTAGGGTTGGCCACAAGAGATACTATGGAGAAGTCAATGGCACCCCACTCCAGTACTCTTGCCTGGAAAATCCCATGGATGGAGGAGCCTGGTAAGCTGCAGACCATGGGGTCGCTAAGAGTCAGAAACTGAGCATCTTCACTTTCACTTTTCACTTTCATGCATTGGAGAAGGAAATGGCAACCCACTCCAGTGTTCTTGCCTGGAGAATCCCAGAGAGGGGGGAGCCTGGTGGGCTGCCATCTGTGGGGTCACACAGAGTTGGACACAACTGAAGCGAAATTAGCGGCAGCAGCAGCAGCAAGAGATACTAACATTAGATGTTGGAGGTAAAGTTAAGAGGCAACCTTTTTCAGGCTTCAAAGGTGGCTGTCGAGCACTGTGACGGCCCATGCATCTTGTTGCTGATCTACTGACTCAACTTGTCAGCGTGGGGCAGCACTCAGGCCTGCAGCTCCTCCAGCTCCCATCAGCTCTCTTCTCTCACCTTCTCGGGCAGATGCAAGTTTAGCCTCATGAAGGAAGGTGCCAGCTCCTGCAGGTTACCTACCTCATCAAAACTGGAGTAACTGAGAGACATTCACAGCTTCCAGTCTGCCCTTGCTGTCTCTTAGTTTATATCCTGTTTTTTTCCCCCAGCTGCTCTTACTACCAACCTGTTGTAAGTTTTGTCCAACACCAGCTGCAATAGCCGTACAGAGACTTCATCACCACCTCTCACAGTTGTGTAAGGTCTACTGCTGCCGCTGCTAAGTCACTTCAGTCATGCCCGACTCTGTGCGACCCCACAGACGGCAGCCCACCAGGCTCCCCCGTCCCTGGGATTCTACAGGCAAGAACACTAGTCCCTGTTAAAAATCATGTATTCTTACTACTCAGAGTGGTTCTGCTTCTGTGATCAAGCTCTGACTGATGCAATAGGATTTTGCTTTTTATTTAAAACGTTATCATCAGGATATATGGCTTTTCATGACAGAAAATTTTATTATGCTGATCCCAGACTTCCTGTGGCCACAATTAGCTGAAACTGAGCGGCTGCTCCCTGGGATGATGCATGCACTGTCCAGCTTACCACAGACCCCATCTGACCATCTTCACTCATCTATATTTCATGCCTGGTCCCCCAAAGCATTTGGGTTTGTGACTCTTAGACTGGAGGCATTCTTAAAAGGTCTGGTCTGATTTCTATCCATTGGGCGCATGAAGCCTTCATGATTGCCTGACCCAGACCAAACAGTGTTTTCCAGTTGTCTGAGTGGCATGTAACAAATGTTTCACTGATTCCTGAAAACACTTCTTTATTCTGTATTACACTTATTATTCCGTCCTCAGTATATATAGCGTAGCATTTGCATTACTCAATCTAGGAAGTATGCTTTTTACAAACTTTAGAGTTGAAAGAGACTTGAGACAATATCCAGTTAAACCAGTATTCCAACCCAGGTATCAAACTTTGCTCCACCATCATCCACACTCCTGTGATACTCCCTTGATTCAGAGATGAGTCAGTGATCTCCACTCCTTTCAACAAGAGAGGCCTCAAGTTATTTGTTTCTGCTTAACTTTTGCTGTAAAGTAGGGAACTCATCTCACCTTCTCATTTTACAGATGAGAAAATTCAGGGTTAATGAGTCCTAAGGCTTTTTAACAGCTGCTCAATGAAGTGCAGTAAGATCTCAGGACTCCAGACTTCCATCCAAGGATTATGCCTATAGACCCTCTGTCTCAATAGGCAATTATCTTGCTTGTACCAAGAGAACTCAGATATACCCCAAGACCAAACAGATGTGGGTAGATCAGCTACATGACCAACCCAGAAAGCTGAACCTAGGAGGCTGCTGGTTCCCTCCAGGCTGTGCAGAGAGACATAAAACCCTTATTATCAGTCCTTCCAGGTTTCTGAACCAGGAGTTGAATGAATAAGAAATAGAGAAACATTCAGAAGTTATTTATTTCCCTATTTAACTGAGGTAGTTTTTTTTTTTTCCTTAAAGAAGAGGCATCTTGTTCCCTTTACATCCACTTAGACAAAAACTAGATGTTATTGACAGAAGGCCTGTGATATGCATCTCAGGTTTTATATGGGGATTTTCATTTTGTCACATCCAGTTTAAGCCACCAGCCTAATTTAATTACAATTAATGAATCACCATTTACCCTGAGGCAAAACCAGGTTTTCTTGCTGAAGAGGTGTTCAGTGCATAGCATTCAAATTCATGACCTAGACCTCAAATTAACAGGCTGTCCATTAAGAATGGATGAGTGGCTTTGAAGACTGCATTTATCAGTTGTCACAGTCACTCTTGCAGTCTTCAGCAGTCCCTCTGGAAGAGACAATCAGAATGGGAAGATACTGGAGAGGGAAAGTGCAGGGCTACCTAGTACAAATAGGTTTCATTAAAACACCAGCTTTGCTCTTGTGTGGGTGGAGTCTATGACATGGTAGTTAGAAATCAGTCTGCTGAGAAATGGGGCCCTTTTCACAGCAGGAAATGTTTCCATCCTGTGTCCTACCTCCAAGGTTTTATGGTTTAAAAGAAAGCTGCTGCTGCTGCTGCTAAGTCGCTTCAGTCGTGTCCAACTCTGTGTGACCCCGTAGATGGCAGCCCACCAGGCTTCCCTGTCCCTGGCTAGTGGAGCCCAATTGACTGAGTGAGGATTTAGTGAGTACCTACTATGTGCCTAAACCTCAAAATATTTAGAAAACAATACCAAGAAGGGTGGGTGTGTGCTCAGTCATGTCCAACTCTTTGTGACCCCATGGATGGTAGACTGCCAGGCTCCTCTGTTCATGGGATTTTCCAGGCAAGAATACTGGAGTAGGTTGCCATTTCCTCCTCCAGGGGATCTTCCAGACCCAGGGATTGAATCCACATCTTCTCCTTGGCAGGCAGATTCTTTACCACTGAGCCACCTGGGAAGCCCTGCTAAGAAGAGTAGTATAATGTAAATATGAGGGATCTAGACAGTCTTGGGCTGGTATAGGAAAGAGGTTTATCTTGTAGTTGTTAGTCATGCCATGTTTGCTAGAGTTGATTATTCAGCTGATCTAACTGGCTAGCATGATAGCCCTTTCTTCCTTTCATTTCTCCTTTGTCCAAAGAGGTCACTGTTGTATGAGAGAGAAAAAAGTCATTCTTAGAGGCTATCATTGTTGTGCTTCCCTGCTAGAACTCTGATGGTACAGGAATCAGGGACTGAGATGAGCTGGCTGTTGAGAAGGGGCTGAGAAGGGATGTCTCAGGAGGTGAAAGAAAGCCCAGGATGGTGAGAGAACTGAGGGTCTGCATTCCTGGTACTGACTTCAGGTTGTACAAAAGCAGTTCACAGCTAGGTCCATGGATGAGCAGGATCCTACTCTGCCTGGAGGGGTGGGGTCCTCTTGGTGGTGAGCAGGAATGATTTCTGGGTCAGCTGCCCCAGTGTTTGCACTCCCTGTCTACAGCCTTCACTGAGTGAATACTGTGGCTGTGGCTGCTTTGAGCGGAACACTGCTCTCCTACAACTAATCCTTCACATGGCTGCCTCACAGTTTTCTCTTCTATTCTTGTTCAGTGCTTGGTGATTCCCAGCAGTTGTGTGCCCTTAATGACCCAGTTATTGGCTCCACAATGGTCTACTCTAGGTTTTCTCCTGTCTCCTGACTCCTGTATCCCTGGCTTATTCCCATTTCTCCCTAGAAACTCAAAACAGAATTTCAACATATCCTCTTCCAGTTTCTAACTCTGCCACTTTCTTATAGTTACTCTCTGATTTGAACAACCTCTCTTTTGAGGTCAACAAACAACCCTGCTGCCTCTCTCTCAAATTCTCTGTAAGAATTCTAACTGGACATGAAACTGAAAAGTAGGAATGATGATCTATGTAGCTAGGAGGAAATGCTCTAACTCTGAGAAATGAAGTTTGTGCAGATTGCACTCCATCTCCTTCCTGAGTGTTGCTGGTGAATTTAAGATTCTTGTTTTTTTGCAAAAGAATTCAGAGATAAAGTGATATGTAAGAAGTAGATTTACTTAGAGGGAAGCACACTGCACAGAGTGTGGGCCATCTCAGGAGGCGAGAGAAAGAGAGAGAGGGAGAGAGAGTGCTTTGAAATATGGTGCAGTTAGTTCTTATGGGCTGTGTAATTTTGTAGGCTAATGAGTATGAGTATTCCAATTATTTCAGAAAAGGGGGGAGGATTTCCAGGAATTGGGCCACTGCCCACTTTTTGGCCTTTTAAAGTTAGTTTCAGTGAAGTAATTAGCCTCCAACTAATAAAAAAATTAAAAAAAAAAATAAAGTTAGTTTCAGAGCTGTCATGGTGCTGGTGGGTATATCACTTAACATGCTAATGTATTATAATGAGTGTATAATGAGGCTCACAGTCTGGAGTCTGGAAGTCAAATCTTCCACTATCTTGGATATAGTCAGTTCTAACCAGTTTCTGTCATGTCCAATGGCCATGTCATTCTTTTAAAGGTTGTGCCCTGTCCCTTTCCCTTCTGTTTCAGTAGCCTCCCTAATTCCTCTGACCAGCATCTCAGGTTTCTCTTTCTAACACACATGGCACATTATGAGCTTAGTCTGAATGTTCTATTTGATACAGTCATTCCTTCAGGGGACAGAATATAGAGGCTGTGGAATCATATGGAAGCAAATAACCTGGTTCTTGTCCTCAAAACACTGATCATCTTATTGAGGAGACATCATCATCATTCCCAATAACACACACACAGGCACAAACACACTCACACTCATACTTACATTCACTTAAATAGTGAGACAGAAATGACGGGATACACAAAATATCAAATCAGTGTTCTCAACCTTAAGTGTCATATGAGTTGGGTGGAGGTAGACTCTCTTTGGTTGGTGTGTTCAGGACACACTTTATAAAAGTGATGTAAGCTTGTCCAAAAAGAGGGTGAGAATTTGATAAACAACTTTGAAGTTTGCCATGATGTTATAACATTTTCTAGACTTATTTAATGTGTGTCCACGTCATCTCCTCAGCCAGACTGCAGGTCTTTGAGTGCATGAGCACTCAAAGTTCCTTCAGGATCCTTGTCTCCTACATTAGTCTCACAGTGAAAAACATAATGTTTTCTTGGAGTATATGCCAGAGACATGCACTGATTTGAATCAGATTAAGTCACACACTGAGGCACACATGCTGGACTTGTCCACATAGGAAAGAACTTGAAGTTTAAGGCTGGCATGAGTAAAAAAGGATCTTCAGGCATAATAGTCACCTGGATCCTCACAGGAAACACATACTTTCCTTTCTCTGAGCAACTGCAGCATGATCAGAAATTCTCCCTTCTAGCCTATACCCTTTTTTGAAGATCAAAAGAGTTGTGCTAATTATTCTTATAACAATTATCATCTGATTATCCCATTTCTCAAGGCAAGATTGTCATGAAGCTTAAGATTTACAGACTCTCACTCTTCAGACACCTTTTAAAATCTTGTACACAGTAAATTTTAAACTTCTTTTCTTAAAGAGAGCTCTCCAAATTGTATTCACTTCAGTCCCTAGAAAATTTGGATCTGCCCTTGCAATTTTTCATGCATTTACTAAACGCTATTCTCATGGAAGTCTCACAACAGTTTCATGAAATAAATTCAATATAATTTAGACTTTATTAAGAGTCCCAGAAAGGTTAACTGACTTGCTCAAGATCACACAGCAACTTAATAAGGATACAATTTCCATAAAATAGTTTAGAGCCTAGATAAAATATTCTTAAAAGATTAAACATTGGAGTTTTTCATCTCTTCTCCCAAACAATAAAAATAAGAACATATCTCTTAGTAATATTATATTTTTCCAAAGCTACCATCTGTCTGTAAGGTGAAAGATCTAGGGTTGGGGTTCTAGGATAGCAGCGCTCTCAGAAGTGGACATTAAATGAAATTCTGTAGTTGTGTCTTGGTGTATAAAGTCCCCCACATTCTCTACTTTAAACTAATGCTGCAAAGGGATAGAAAACAGTGTTGGAAAAACTGACTTAATTTTAAGCCATATCTGGGCCATTCAAACATTTTATAGTTTCTGAATTTCATTTTGTTTTCTGTCTTTTTCTTCACTGTAGGGAAGTCAATCATGTGCCATAAAATGGTTCTTTCATACAGGAAGGAAGTGTGCTAACATCCAGTCATTTGTGAATAGTTACTCATGCACTCATCAAACGTTTAGTGAGCATGTGCTGTGATTTAACATTATGTGAGAGGCTGGCCACAGCCTAGTTGCAGTCACAGATTCTTCAGAGTCACAGATTCTGCAGAGTCACAGGTATTTAGGCAACTCTATCTCTTAATGCAACCCTTAGGGCTTAGATCCCTTAAACTGAGGCCCCTCAGAGGGCCAGAAACAGGGATGGAGGACCTATGGGAGGAGACCATGTGGCTAAGGCCTCCAAATGTAGATTTCTGACCTTTTCTTAAAGTGATATTTTAGAGATAGGAGAATAAGATTAAACAAAGATAATCATAATACATCTTGAAACATGGGTGGCATTTTTAGACCACACAGCCTGCTAGTCATGGCTTGAATGATGCTTTTAACAACTTTGCTCTTTTGCTTCACTCTCTTCTGATTTAGATAACAATAGTCATAATTAACAAAAATGGCTACATTTCTTGAATACTGTGCAATTATGGCTATGCGAATTGTTCATAAAAATTGTCTTATTTCTACAAAGCACTTCTTAAATGGAAACTATTGTTTGTCTCCATTTTATAGATGGAGAAATTGAGGCTTAACTGGGAGTCAACTACCCACTCATGAACTATTTAGATAATGTTGACTATAAACCAAAGGGATGGTCACATGAAATCCACATAACATAGTTTTCCTTTGCCAGATTATAAAGCACACAGGGCTTAGTAAAAAATATTCAGAGAGGCAGTTTCATACCAGACTCTTTCTCAGAGGCTACTGTCTCTCAAATGAGAACCCTTCTGTTTCTGGGAGCTTTTGTGTTATTTTCAACAATTATTTTTCAGTTCCCTCTGCTGAGCAAGCCAATAATTGGTGACTTCTCATCTAGTCACTTTCCTGGATGACAAATTACACTACTTTGAATTCCCTGTCTCTTTCTAACTCTCTCCAAGGTAGGTGGCCGAAAACAACAAATCAAATTTTGATCTCCTGTGTTTGGGAAAGCTGGGCTTTCAAGGACTTCTGGTTGCTGGTGACAGGCCCCTGGCTTCTGGAAGCCCTGGCTCCTTGGAACTTCTGTGTGGATATGGATCAGGCAGAAACAAACCTTGAAAGGGTGAGGCTGTATTATTTTATTGTGACTGCCATAACAGATTACCACAAACGTAGTGGCTTAAAACACTAGAAATTTCTTCTTACACAGTTCTGGAAATTTATTTTCTCCTTGAAGTCCAAGAGCAAGGTGTCTACAGAGCTGTGCTCCCTCTGGAGGCTTTATTGGAGAATCCTTTCTTGTCTCTTCCTGCTTCTGGTGGCACCAGGTGTTCCTTGGCTGTGACTGAATGACAACAATCTCTGTCTCTGTCTTCAAATGGCTTTCTTCTCTTCTGTCTCTCCTAAGGGCTCTTATCACTGGATTTAAAAGCTACCAGGTAATCCAGGATGATCTCATCTCAAGATTCTTATGTCTGGAAAGATCCTTTTCCCAAATAATAGCACATTCATTGGGGACTTGGGAACCATCATTCAGTCCACTACAGGGTCTATGCAAAGTTCTCTCAGCAAGCTCTGTTTTTAGCATGTGTGTGGCAAGAGGCGGATATATATCATTAAAGTTGCACAAATGCCCAGCTTTTAAATAACTTGGCTGTTATTTCTCAGCTTCTACTTAGAAATAATTACCGAACACTTACTGTGCCAGGCACTGGGAGCTCAAAGGTAACTTGAATTGCAAGCCTGTCCTCCACTTCTCAGAATCCACTCAGACAGACTGACAAAGGCATGAACACTTAGGATCCAGTGTGGCCTGTTCTCTGAAAGAGGTTTATATTGCGGGATTGTGTAATGTGTTCAGGGAACATGTAAGAAAGCAGGGCAGGCAGTCTGTGTTCTCTTATAATCCAGGGATCTGTGTACTGGGGAGACTGAATGGTCAGAGATCCCATGGCAGATATGATAGAACTAATGCTTGAACCCAGAGATCCTGACACTTACTCAGAGGCCACATCTTTCTGTTTTCAGTGTAAAACAAAGAATTTGTCCTCTCAGAAGGAAGATCTTCATGTTTTTAGTGACTTTCCTTTGGATTTTATAAACTTTTATTAGATCTGTGGAGTCACTATGGGGCAAGGTTATATAGATGGAGTGGTTATCTAAACCTTGTTGCTCTGTGTCGCATTGATCTGTCTTTTCTTTTCTTTACCTCTTCCTTTTCTTTTTGAGTCAGGAAGTGCACTGGATATGGAAACTCAAGGTATCTCTTGATAAGATGTTTTGATTCAAGCAATGAGACAGGAGAGCAAGGTTCTAGGCCAAGAAATAGTATAAACTGTAATTCTATTATAAACATGTTGCAAATTGACTTTCTTCTCAGCCTTTGCCTCTGCTAGAAGCTCTGTGAAGCCTTTGAGGTGACCTTGCTTCGGTCTGCTCCTCTGTCTGTCTTATTTTGCTCTATTCCCTCATTCAGAGGCTCCATCTGGGAGGAGGCAAAGGGACAGGCACTCAAGAATTAACCATGGGTATATAGGGGGTCTTCAGGATTGTGCTCACCCAAGACAATTCCATTCGACAGATTTACTGAGCACTTACCAAGAGTCAGTAATTGTGCTTGACAATGGGATGCAAAGACAACTGAGGAAGTGGTTCTGTCTTTAAAGAGCTTGTTGTCTGATGAACTCATAGGACAGAGACATTTATTGATGAGTGGAAGGGGCAAGTGTGTTTGAAACACCCTGTGCCAAGGTTTCTACCAGTAGGCCTAAGGTGTAGATGGATAAGCCATGGCAGGTAGGTGGCTGCAGACAGGTCATACTTGCAGTGAGACCTGGAGACTAAGGAAAGCACATTTCTATATTGCTCATAGAATAGTGGGTTGCACTGAACCTGCCTATGGCAAAGTTGGGGTGGGGTGATGGTGAAATATTCCGTGATTCATAAATTCTTTATTAATCCAGATGGTATGGGTCAATTTTGCTGGCTTAAAGAATTTTGATATTATGTAAATCCATGGCTGATTCATGTCAATGTATGGCAAAAACCACTACAATATTGTAAAGTAATTAGCCTCCAACTAATAAAAATAAATGAAAAAATAAAAAAAAATTAAAATTAAAAAAAAGGAATTTTGATATTAAAGACAACCACTCCCACCTCCTTCAATAGGAGAATATTATAAGAATAAAAAAGTAATAAGCTAGAATAAACATTTATTATGCTGCTGATTCAGAGAAGGCAATGGCACCCCACTCCAGTACTCTTGCCTGGAAAATCCCATGGATGGAGGAGCCTGGTAGGCTGCAGACCATGGGGTCGCTAAGAGTCAGGCACAACTGAGCGACTTCACTTTCACTTTTCACTTTCATACATTGGAGAAGGAAATGTCAACCCACTCCAGTATTCTTGCCTGGAAAATCCCAGGGACAGAGGAACCTAGTGGGCTGCCGTCTATGGGGTCGCACAGAGTCGGACACGACTGAAGCGACTTAGCAGTAGCAGCAGTGGCATGCTGCTAATTCAGTTGGGTTAGTCTGTCCATCCAGGTTTGCTGCTGGGAATTTTCTGCCCTGAGACAAACGCCAGCATGGTCTGATCATGGACTTTTTCTGGGCCCTGGTTGCTTCTTTCTGGAGGTCATGGGTTATAGGTAAACTCTTTTTTTTTTTAATGCACTTGATTATTTTGAAATTCCAAAAGGAATTATTACTAAAATCAGTTCTAAGCTGAAACTTCTTCGTTGTCAAGAGCTATTGTAGCTATTTTTTAAACCCCATAGATTGTGTCACAGAGAGAAGATCCTTTGTTCTTTGTTATTCAGATACAAAAGAGAGCATTACAAATGTGAGAAGATGTTATGGAAGGGGAAAGGGATAGATGCAACATTCAAGTGTCCCAGTTGGGTAGGACTTATCAGAAACCCACTGAGGAGATAACAGGAGCTCAGGACAGTGTAAGTCCACATGCAGTTGTAGGGCCCTGAGATAGATATAGACTTCTTTCTTATATCCTGGACTTCTCCCGTCTGATCCTAGTTTCTGCTGTAGTGCATAATAGTTTCTTGAACATGAGATGCCCTTCTACTAAGCAGAGAAAGAAGGTCAAGGGTTGACACTTAACAGGCAGCATGTTGATCCTGGGATGAGTGACTGTTCTGAAGCCCTCTGATGCACTTCAAGTCCTTGTAGCCTTGCCTGTCTCTTGTGCCAGCCACTGCTGTAAACAGAGTTCTCTGCAGGTCCTCACCAGCTTTTCACAAGTGTACTCTGGGAGCATTGTGCTGAGGTTTGTGCTACACACGTTCCTACCCTGGTCCTGCTGCCTTTAGCCATAGGAGCTCACAGGGACTCATTGACATGGCTAAACCTGAGACTTCCTGTCTCATAGACTCTCAGAGACAGCAGGGGCTAATGGTGGTGGTGAAGGTTTTAAGATGCACACTCAGAAATGACGAGAGACTATTTCCACTAAGCTCTAGACTTATATTTCCAACAACCTAATTGATTTCTCCACTTGGATATGCAATATACATTTCAAATTTTTTTTAAAAATGGCCAAATAAAATTTTAACTTTTCTTTCCAAACCTCTTCTTCTCTGAATTTTCTTATCCCCATAAATGGTACCACCATAAATATACTCACCTCCTCAGGTCTAAACCTTAATACGTCTTTTATCTTCACCCATTACATCTCATTTATCTACAAGTCCTGTTGATTCCACCTGCAAAACATATCTCATGTCTGCCCCAGTTTCTTCACTTTCACTACAGCTACATTTGTTCAAGACACCACTATCTCTCATTTGGATAACAGAAATAACCCTTGGACACTGATCTCTCTGGTTCCCACTCTTTTGTTCCCAGACAGGTCTGTCTTTATACAGTAGACGAAGGAATAATTTAAAACTACAAATGAGATAATTTTACACTTAAAATTGTCCAACTGAAACACTGACATCACCAAATGCAACAAGGGTGTGAGGCAACAGAAACTCTTATTCCTTTTTAGTTAGAATAAAAAATGGTACAACCACTTTGGAAGACAATTTGGCAGTTTCTTGCAAAACTAAATATACTTTCACCATGTAATCTGGCAGTCAAGCTCCTTGATATTTACTCAAAGGAGTTGAAAGCTTATGTCCACATGGAAACCTGCATGTGAATGCTTACAGCATCTTTATTCATAACTGCCAACACTTGGAAGCAACCAAGGTGTTCTTCAGTAGGTGAATGGATAAATACAGAGTGGTACATCAAGACAATTACATATTACTCAGCTCTAAAAAGAAATGAGGTATCAAACCATGAAAAGACATGGAGGAAACTTACATGCAAAATTACTAGGTAAAAGAAGCCAATTTGAAAAGGTTACATACTATGATTCCAACTTTATGACATTCTGGAAAAGAAAAAGCCTTGGAAACAGTAAAAAGACCAGTGGGTACCAAGAGTTCAAGGGGATGAGGGAGAACAGAGGGATTAGTATGTGGAGCATGAGATTTTTAGGGTGGTAAAAGTATTCTGCGTGCTTGCTTAGTTGTGTCCAACTCTTTGCAACCCCATGGACTGTAGCCCTCCAGGCTTCTCTGCCCATGGAATTTTCCAGGCAAGAATACTAGAGTGGTTGCCATTTCCTTCTCCAGAAATTATTCTGAATGATACTGTAATGGTGGATACATGTCATTAAGCATTTGTCCAAACTTATAAAATGTCCAACACCAAGAATGAACCTAATGTAAATGATGGACTCTTGCTATCTGATCACAGTGACCAGACAGTGACCACACTGATGCAATGACCACACTGTGTCTTAGGCACACATACTCATTTCTTACCTCAGGACTTTTGCACTTATTGGACGTCATTCTGAGAATGTTCTGCTCCTGGTAGTGCTTGACTGGTTCCTTGTTGTTGTTAGGTCTCTGCTTCTTATCGCTTCCTGAAAGAGTCTGTGCTAATTACCACCCAAACTAGGATATCCCCTTATTCCTGCCCTGCCACTGCTATACTATGTTTTGTTGTCTGCTTAGTACAATTTCAACTTAAAAGTATTTTATTTATTCATGTGTGCTTCATCCCTGCCACAAAACCTAGCATATCATGGAAACTCAATACTTATTTGTTGAACTTGTGGCATAGGAAATAAAGTTTTAGACAATATTTACCATGGGGAATCATTCAGAAAATTGCATGTTCCTATTTTATTTATGTCTCTGTCTATGTCACATCAAATGGCTCTGACCTGTAACCTCATGGTGAGGGCAGAGACCAAATTATTGTTACTCATTCATAATGTAGCCCCTTGTCAAGCATTATGCTTGGTTCACTGTGAGTGCTCAGTAATTATCTGATGAAAGAGTAAATAAATGAATGAATGAAAGAATACAAAATAATGATATCTACTTTTACCTATGATTATACCTATGATTACCTATCAATGATGTCAGTTTTTATGCCATGTTTCAAATTAAGGAATGAAAGCTTGGCTGTACTTTTCAAAATTTATTTGATTCAACAGAAGTATACTCAGAAATTTTATAACCAGCAGCATCAACCCTTTCCTCTCTTTTGTACCCTCAGTCCAATCAGTCACCACGTCTGGTAGATTCTACCCCCTTGATATCTCTGAGTACTATTCTTGACTTCCATAATCTCTACCTTCACTTAAGACTTAGGGCTTCTTGCCTGAGTAATTGGTCTTCCTGCTGCCAGTTTCATTGCTCTCTGATTCCTCCTCTCATAGCCGCACAGTCATCTTTCCAAATAAATCACAAATGTGACACTGTCACTTTTTTTGATTAAAATACTTTAATGACTCCCCTTAGCTTCTAGGATGAAGTTAAAACTTCTCCATCTCTGTTTAGCCCCTTCTTCTGTCCTGCCTCTAGTCACAATGACCTTTAGTTCCCCAAAGAGCACACAGGTTCATGCCTCTGTGTGACACTACTCTGGCTTCCCCAGTGTAGAATTCCTTTCT
Organism: Cervus canadensis; assembly: GCF_019320065.1. Taxonomy (NCBI): domain Eukaryota; kingdom Metazoa; phylum Chordata; class Mammalia; order Artiodactyla; family Cervidae; genus Cervus; species Cervus canadensis. The sequence goes on along the minus strand of NC_057391.1, from coordinate 52,848,922 downwards.
TGCTCATTCTTTCAAAGACTCTCAGTTCAAGCTTCTTTCCAGAAGTCTTCTGCAGTGTTCCCTAATCTCCCCAACCGTGTCTTTCTGAGATCTATCGTACACACTACCTTACATATAGCAACTTGCTAAATGGTCTGGGCAACTGACTTACTCACTCCCTCTCTGCCTCAGTTTATCAATAAACTGGGAATAATAGAAATATCATTGTGAATAACATGTAAACAACTTTCTAAAAGCCTGGGCTTTATGTACGTAGCACTTCTCTTATTATATATAATTATAAATTCACATTGCCCTCTTATTCTCTGCAGTCATTTCTACCTCCTGCCTACCAAAACAAATGAGCTTCAAATTTCTGTATGCTGGTGGTTAGGGTCTTCTCTTGGCCCAGGGAGAATAAATACAGGCTTGTTTTACAAACATATAGGGGAAATAAAGGTAAATTTTTCAGGAGAGATAAACAGTGTCCCTCAGACAAGGGATGCCATGTGTCTGTAAGGGGATACACAGGGGCTCAGTCTCGTTCTCACCTAGAGGCGGCTGGATGGGGAATGGTGCCTTGCTGGCTAGCTGGCCACCATGCTGTAGGTGGGAGCCATGGTGAAATAGTCCCTGGGCCACTATTGGTGCTACATGAATGGAGTTGCTAACATGTCTTGCTGATGTGACCCAAGACCAGGGCTCATTACCCATATTCCTACAACAACATAACTGCCCCATACTCTTGTGTAAACTCCAGGAAGTTGAAGGTGAATACTAATATGACAGATGAAAACATCACAGCTTTATGAACAAAGGCTCAGAGCCATATTTCATTTCACTTGGAATGTCTAAAGCTTATTTGAAATTATTTTTTCCATCTGAATTACATGGAAAAATTCATACTCTCCCCATTTATGTATTGTGTAAATCTCTGTATGTGCATGTGTGTATTTGTTAGTCTGGGTGTTATGGTACTTGTGATCTGAGAAGAAATGGTGGGTGCTAAGAGTTGCAGTATTTATCAAAAATACCACATGCACAGTTCAGTTCAGTCACTCAGTTGTGTCCGACACTTTGCGACCCCATGAATTGCAGCACGCTAGGCCTCCCTGTCCATCACCAACTCCCAAAGTTTACTCAAACTCATGCCCATCGAGTCAGTGATGCCATCCAGCCATCTCATCCTCTGTCGTCCCCTTCTCCTCCTGCCCCCAACCCCTCCCAGCATCAGGGTCTTTTCCAATGAGTCAGCTCTTCGCATGAGGTGGCCAAAGTATTAGAGTTTCAGCTTCAGCATCAGTCCTTCCAACGAACACCCAGGACTGATCTCCTTTAGGATGGACTGGTTGGATCTCCTTGCAGTCCAAGGGACTCTCAAGAGTCTTCTCCAACACCACAATTCAAAAGCATCAATTCTTTGGCACTCAGCTTTCTTCACAGTCCAACTCTCACATCTATACATGACCACTGGAAAAACCATAGCCTTGACCAGACAGACCTTTGTTGGCAAAGTAATGTCTCTGCTTTTTAATATGCTATTTAGGTTGGTCATAACTTTCCTTCCAAGGAGTAAGCGGCACAGTCATATTTAAATTTCATATGCACACAAATTATTGTTTAGAATAAGAATGTCTCATGAATTCTTAGGATGTACTTATATAAAACTTTATTGTTTATCTGAATTCAAACTTAGCTGGGCTCCTGTATTCCATTTAGCAACCCTAGCAGGTATGTGTGTCTATGTGTGTATGTGTATGTGTGTGCACGTGTGTGCATGCCCCTGTATGTATGAAGCTGGGGAACTCTGCTTGCATAATTAGATTAGAACCTTAATTGACTTATTCTCTTATTTAACATGGCTAAAGATTAAAGACCTTATAAATGTACATAGGAAAGAGTACCTGACATAGTACAATAACTGAGAATATTTTCAGATTCCCTGAGCTGTCTTAAAACACTGAGCCAAGTCAAGCATATAAAGATTTATTTGGCCAACTTCTATGTCCTGTCTTCTTTTCATTTTTTCTCCTCTATGATGTCACCTTTGCTTTGATTTGCAATTTTATGAGGACAGCCGTACTTAACAATGTTATATGCTATGTTGTATTATCAAGCATACTATCTAGAAATAATGAAGCTCATGAAGGGACAAGTGTAAGTCAAAACTGCTCTATAATCAACCATTTGACCTAGTCTTACTAGGACTTTAGTTTTAAGACCTTCCTTGGGTCTGCTTACATTCCTGATCTTTTCGGGTTTGATGTCATTATCCTTGACATAACCCGAAGAAACACAGCTTTGCTAGATACAAAGGTGCATTTCCATAAAAAAGTACAGCGTATCTCTCTGGATAATTATGATATTCAAGTTAACTTATGTAGAAGACTCCAAGAGGAACAGCACTATTGTGTTCAATATGTCCAAATTCTTCCTCCTCCTGAGCAGTTCAGTAGTATTCTGGGGATAGGTGTCCCCAGCTGTTCCAGCTTAACTAGCTCAGTCCCTACAGCTGGTCCTACCATTGCCTCTGCAGTAGGATAAGACTTGAACCTGGGTATTTAGCAAGATTTCTTCCACTAACTTGGGCTGTTCACTGCTTCATTGATCTATCTTTCATCCCTTCATTTTTCTTTCTCTTGACTACCATGCCACTGGAAGAGTATTAAAATATCCATGGATTTAATTAGTTCTACCCTCATAAGTCAATCATTGAATGCTTTCAACTGCACATTTGCAAAAGCTAGAGCTCTCTTTGACTTGAATCTCTTGTTGTGGTCATAATCCCTCTGGGCTTATGTCAGTTGCTGCTTCAAAGGGCCAATCATCTTGGATGATTCCACAGTAAAGACTTAAAGTTTGTCTACAAGGCCAGACGGAAAGAGCTCTTTTCCAGTTGACTTGGTTTTATCAGCCACAATAACAGCCAGTCAATGAGCTATCTATGGACTCATGCATGGTTGATCCAATTCAGTTGCTAAGGTGCCTGAAATAACATCATCCCATTGATTGCTTTGCCATTAATGACAATCAGCTCTTATGATGCCAAAAAAAACCTATTTAATTGGGAAATTTTCAATAGAGTCATAATCATGGCAGATGTGTAGATATGGCCCAGATGGGTCCCAGGGGATGTTTCCTTCCCTTAATTCCAAAAGATAAGCTTTCCTGATTGTGATTGTAATAAGAAAATGCATTGTGTGAGAAGGAATGGGGAGATGGAGGGTGGCAGCCACTTTAGGACAAACAATCCTTTTCTCAGTGAGCACATGTGAGGTTCTTCCTTTGATCAGTGATCATAGCCAAAGGGACTTTTACTATTTCTAATTTCCTTAACTACCAGGAACTTATGGTAGCTGAAATAATCCATAATTTTAACAACTGTATTAATCAACCACATAAGAGTTGAGTCAATGAAAAGTGATTGCCCAAAATCTGCCTTTTTCCCCTATTTTGCTTCAAATGGAAGCAAGCATGTATATATATATTGTTTGCATTTATCTGATTTATGTTCATTTGTTTTTTGTTTGAATAGAAATAGGCAAGTCTGGTCCATTTACTCATTCAGGAAAAGAAAGGGTTTTACAGTCAGAATTCCAAAATATACTTTGTATCATTGTTTGAAACAGGCAGAAAATAAATTATGCATTTTTAAGAAAAAATTCAAACCCTGAGATTACATTGAAACTTTAAATTTATAGAAATATATAGGAGAAAGTATCCAAGAAGCCATTTTGTGTGAGAAAAGGAAATCTTTGTAAACTGAGTGCAGAATAAGTACAGAAAGCATGAAAACAGAAGCATACAAAGTAAAAAGATTTAAAAGCATTGATGTGCAAATACATAAAGTATTTTTCTACTTGGAAAACAAAAGCTAAATGTATTATGTTGGTCATATATACATATGTGTGTGTGTGTGTGTACTTTTGACAAAATATGCTTTTCCAGTTTGGCCTTTTGGTTCCAGGGAAGTTTGATCAGATTTTGGAGGGTGAAGAAACAGATGCAAAGGAGCCAAACTCTCCCATTTGTAGTTTGAGGTTAGTCTTTCCTGATAGAGGACATGTTCCTAATAAACACAGGCTCAGAACTACCTTTTCCCATTCTTGGTGGGCTCTGTGCATTTCCCTTGACTCTCCACTTCTTAATGTACCTGCTGAGTTAAACTTGACCATCAAAATCAACTTTATATGCTTGAAGAAATGATAACATCTTATTTATCATGGAGGTGATAGACATTGGTGCTGTCATCACATAACATTCTCACAGGTAGAAAACTGCTTCGTTTGACCAGATACCTAATTTTCTTTTGAAAATTCAAAGTGTATTATGGAGCAACTGATATTTATAGTCTTCAGAGTATAGAATATTTTTGTTTTAACTATAAGAAGGACTCCACTATGCTCTGAAATCACAAAAAACAACAGGCTTTGGGACAGTTTGTGCTGTTAGAGGAATACTTGAGCTGCAAGGTGAGTGGTCCTCATGCAGAACAAGCTGAGCTCAGAGGCTTGATTCAAGATGGACTTGTTCCAGTATCTATGTTTTTACTCCAACCAACATCCCAGCTTCCTTATTCTTGTTCTTTCTTTCCTTTCAGCCGTTAACTTTCTTACTCACAGGCAATATGATCCTGGGGGGAAAATTTTATTTCCTCTGGGACTTAGTTTTTCCATTTGGAAAACAAAGATTCGACTTGCTCAGTGGTTCACAATCATTCATTTTGATGACATATCCTTACTGGATGCTGTTCATCCAAGTACTCACCTTGGTGTGCCCAGATGTAACACAGCTCAGGGTAATACAACAATATGTCAGTTTCTCTGTGATGGTGAATCAGTGCTTTGTTGGCTGTGGATAAAGTATGATGCCAGCTGCAGCAACCTTTTTTCCCCTCCATTTCACTGTACGGATGACTAAGAATGAAGTTCCTTTATGTATAACTGAGAACGATCTCAAATTTAAACAAAAAATTAAAGTAACCAATGTCTAACTTCGGTACTCTATCTTACTTAACAAATTACTTTTCACATTCCTGTCAACTGTTTAGAAACCAAACATTAGTGTTTGGTGATTTTATAAAGCAGCAATACAGTTAGTATCTCAGTAATGAGGTTAACAAATTGCTGTTACAGTAAGTAGTGGGGCTCACAAACAGTACTGAGGAGGAGAAACCAGGTAGAAAAGAATAAATGTGACATGATTCCTTTTATATAAAGCTGAAAACAGGCAAAATTAGAGAAATTAGTTATGTTTGTTGGAGGAGTTATGAGTGGAGAGGTTCCTGGAGTCCTGGGAAATTTCTATTTCTTTATCTGCGTAGGGGTATGTGTTTGCTTTATGAAGATGCATCATACTCTAGACTTAAGATTTGAGTGCTTTCCTGTATGGATGTGTTCACATCCATAAAATGAATCTGTAAATAAAAGCTAAGCAGGGATAGATGCCTAAGAGGAAAAGAGAGCTGAGAAAAATAACTGTATCTGTTGAGTGGTTTACTGTGTGCCTGACTGATGAAACATTTGTGGATGCATTATTTCATTTAATTGTCATGAAACTAATTGAATGCTATTATTATCACCAGTTTATTGATGAGAAAACCACAGTACAGAGAGATAGTTTCATATGTCCAAGGTCCAGACAGATAGAGACAGGTGACAGACTGCAGACTTTTGCATACAGGGTGTAGACTCTGGCCACGGCACTGCAGAAAATGATGTACTCACTGTGTCATGGACCCGAGTGTGTGTGTGTGCGTTTTGGAGTGGGGTCATTTCCTGCCCTGGAACTTCCATTTCCTCACCGCCCCTTTTAGCTCCATCTTGATTTGCTAACAGATTCAGGTATCTCTACACTTCCTCCTTTGTCATTTTGAGAGGGTCACCTCCCCTCAAAAAAACCCTCCAGTTACAGCCCAATGAAGTATTAGCACAAATAGAACTTTAGCCTTAAAGTACAACTGCATAATATTTTTCCCTTTGTAGGCTTATGGGGTGCTGCATATGTTAGGCTTGCCTGGGTGTGTTCTACTGGAGTGTTGTTATTATTTAACACAATTCTGTCAACCTTTAAGTCATCCTTTTGCATTCTTGCTGCTACCAAAATGGGCCTTTCCCTAAATAAGGCCCTTCTGGGCTGTATCCTGTTCATTAGAATGGGTTTGTACCTGGATAATGCCTTTTGAGGAATGCATCCCAGCATTTGAGGCAGCTCCCAGCAGAACAACCTGCCATTTGTGATGCCTCCTTCAGGTTAAACATTTTAGATTAATCAATAAGTAAATGGCAAATAAATGGCATGAGCCCCATGTCCAATATAAATGAGATCAGGGGAAGAAGCAGAAAAGGGCAGTTTCGGCATTGTCCAATACGCCTCGAGCAGTGCTGCCTTCAGCTCTGTCTACTTGAGGTGAAACATCCAGATGAAAAGTGAACAATGCAGTGCATCATCCAGATGTTTTGGAACTCAGGGTGTCTCGCGTCCTTTACCTTAACACACTGACTTTATTTTGAGGTGCCAGAGGTGCTATTGTTTTGAATCTCTGTCACCCAGAAGAAAGGTCATGACTCCGATGAGACATTCTTGTTCATACAATATAAATCTAACCAGCCAGCCTAGGGAATACACAGGGATGAAAATTAGAGGCCAGAACAGGAGCATCTTAGCTTTGAGAATTTCCCAAACACTGCCCAAATACACGTTTCATAAGGAACCCCATTCATTTCTCCCAATTCCTTCTGCTAATTTACCTCAGTTACACTTTTCAGATGTGTAATATCTCATTTTGAGGAAAAATATGTTGCAGCCAAAAGAGCTGACCTTCGTGCGTTTTCAGACTTTCTGCTGTGTCCCTGACAAATGAGGCACCAAGGCCTTTCCATATTCTGTTTGGGGGTCTATTGGCTGAGGAATCTTTGGTCATCCCACCTGCCTGGCGTCTGGGATCATGATGAATTGTCTCCAACTCTAGCCTCAGATTGTTTTTTAACATTTAATTTAGTTTCTTCCTGTGCTTGGATGAACATGGCCATGTTATGGATTTCTGCTCTAATGTACACCAGCAGGCTGGAAGAACAAGCCTCAGCAAGCTGTGGAAATTAGAGAGGCTGGATCAATAGGCAAGGTCACGACCCCCGGCTCTGATTCTGTACACTGTCCTGAAATTCTCTCCCTTGAAAATCCTCCTGCTGCTTCTAATGTGAAGCCATGTGTATTCCCAGAGAGAAATTCATGTAAACAAGCCTACCCCAATCTTTCACATCTTAGGGTGGGACATCCATAATCACAAACACTGAAAATTTTGTGTAAACAACAGCCTAGGAATATAAATATCTGGGCATTTGCTTTATGTGCTGTTTGTTAACTTCATTGTCTGAAGACCCTTTCTGAGGGAGCACAAATAGATGAGGACAAAGAGAAAGCAAACCTTCCAATTCTAGAGCAAACCTCTAAGAAATTGTCCTTTATCATGCACCTACCTCAAATAGAAGGACACAATCTTTAGTGCCTATGCATTGAAATTTTTATGGAACACAGAATGGTAAAAATCAACCTGATTTAAACTTTCAGGAATGTCTCTGTGCTCAGTGAAATAAACTGAGGAGAAAACACTTGAAAATATTTTAAAAGATAGCAGATGCCAATAATATTACAAATTTAGATCTTGTTGGTATAGAGGACCTACATTTTCAAATACAAAGCAATGTTCCTAACAAACTAGTTTTCTGTCTGGAGATTTAGAAGTTTATGTTGTTCAGTGTTATAATTTTCCTGGGTGGAAATAACTAATGCATCAAAACTTCAAACCTACAAAAGCAAACCTGCTACTGGTAATTTATCATATTCACTAATCACTGGTTCCAAAGTTACCTGACATCAAAATGATCAATTTAGGGGGAAAAAACCATCTTAAAGATCTGTCTTTGGAGGAGACGGTTAAGGGTGTAAAAAAAAAATGTGAGAAGAAGGGAGGTTGGGTCAGAAGGAGGGAGAGACAGCCCCAAGAGTCCCTTTTCATCTGGAATGTGGGTGCCACTTTCATTTTGTAAATATGAAGCTGCATAGCCCAGAGAAGCGGGGTCTCTTATTTAGAGAGTAAACTCAGTATGTGATAAGGCACATCCTTATCTCAACCCCTTATTCAGGAACAACAGCAGAAGCACTTTCTGTGCAGCCCAGTAATTCTAGAATGTTTGGTAGTTTTGTTTCAGAATTTAGAAACAGGGTTGTATTCAGAAGAGGTATCCTTTTATTCATATTTGACAAACCACTTAGTCAATTTCCTGTCTTTCAATTCTATCAGAAATCTTAGACAAAAGAACATCACAGTTTAACTCTTCAGATGGAAAATTAGTTTATTGAGATATTACTTGGTACTTGAGAATGTATGTCCTTGCTGCCAAAGGGTATTATTTGCAAGAACTCTAGAAAATTAGGATGTTTTCTTTATAGCACGGGAACTAAATGCAAAACAGAAGAGTGAATCCTGCATTTTGCCAGGAATTAAATTTTAAAAGGGAAATATGCACATATACTTTATTTTCTTTGGAAGTGCTAAAAGAATCGCATTTGCTCTTATCTTATATGAACAGCTTCAATTAAAGATCTATCAATATATATGAACAGGGATTGGGTGAGGATGGGTGAAGTAGTGGTTTAGAAGACATAAAAAGGCAAGGGATGAGGTTTCTTTTTTTTTTTTTTTCTTTTTCTTTTTTTTACTACTCTGCTGCTATGTTTTGTAACTCCATTTCTTAAGTGGAGGCTTTCAGTTTGAAAGTATAAAAGTATATCTCAATTTTGATCACAGTGGCAGGTCACAAAGAATATTTTGGTTGAATAAGGGCAGTGGAAAGTCATAAAATCTATAGCAGGATCCAAACTAACCTCAAAAGTATCCTCTCTTAGGTGAAAAAGTTTACTAGGTCAGTTTTTCAGATGAAGCACCTAAGATCTTGAGATATTTAGATGTCTGGCCCAAGGTCTTCTAGTAAGGGGTACAGGAATTTTGCACTTCTGCCTCTCGATGTAGGGCTTAACCTTCATATAAATCTGTGTCCCATTTCAGAGATCTACAAGATTTTACCCCCAATGCGTGTTCAAAATTCTACCATAATAAAGTGTTCTATCCTAATACAGGGCTTTATTCCTAAAGTAGGATTCTTCCCTCCCATGGACGGAGTTACCTCTGTTCTGGCATTTAAATGCTGTTAGCTCTAAAATCAGTGACTCAAAACATAAACAGAATTTATTTGTTTATGAGTCTACAGTTTGAAACTATTAGCCATGCTGTGTAGGGCCACCCAAGGCAGACGGGTCATGGTGGAGAGTTCTGACAAAATGTGGTCCACTGGTAAAGGGAATGGCAAGCCAATTCAGTATTCTTGGCTTGAGAACCCCATGAACAGAGTGAAAGGCAAAAAGATATGAGACTGAAAGGTGAACTTCCCAGGTCGGGAGGTGCCCAATATGCTATTTGAGAAGAATGGAGAAACAACTCCAGAAAGAATGAAGAGCCTGAGCCAAAGCAAAAACAAAGCTCAGTCATGAATGTGACTGGTGATAGAAGTAAAGTCCAATGCTGTAAAGAGCAATATTGCATAGGAACCTGGAATGCGAGGTCCATGAATCAAGGTAAATTGGAAGTGGTCAAGCAGGAGATGGCAAGAGTGAACATAGACATTTTAGGAATCAGTGAACTAAAATGGACCAAAATGGGCAAATTTAACTCAGATGACTGTTACATCTACTACTGTGGGCAAGTATCCTTTAGAAGGAATGGAGTAGCCCTCATGGTCAAAAAGAGAGTCTGAAATGCAGTACTTGGGTGAGTGTCAAAAATGACAGAATGATCTCTGTTCATTTCCAAGGCAAACCATTCAATATCACAGTAATCCAAGTCTACGCCCCAACCACTAATGCCAAAAAAGCTGAAGTTGAACAGTTCTATGAAGACCTACAAGACCTTCTAGAACTAACACCAAAAAAAGATGTCCTTTTCATCATAGGGGGCTAGAATGCAAAAGTAGGAAGTCAAGAGATACCTGGAGTAACAGGTAAATTTGGGCTTAGAGTACAAAATGAAGCAGGGTAAAGGCTAACAGAGTTTTACCAAGAGAACTCACTGGTCATAACAAACAACCACTTCGAACAACACAAGTAATGACTCTACACATGGACATCACCAAATGGTCAATACTGAAATCAGATTGATTATATTCTTTGCAGCTGGAAATGAAGAAGCTCTATACAGGCAGCAAAAACAAGAAGGAGCTGACTGTGGCTAAGATCATGAACTCCTTATTGCCAAATTCAGACTTAAGTTGTAGAAAGTAAGGAAAATCACTTGATCATTCAGGTATGACCTAAATCAAATCCCTTACAATCATACAGTGGAAGTGACAAATAGAGCCAAGAGATTAGCTCTGATAGAGTGCCTGAAGAACTATGGACAGATATTCATAACATTGTACAGGAGATGGTGATCAAAACCGTCCCTAAGAAAAAGAAATGCAAAAAGGCAAAATGGTTGCCTAAGGAGGCCTTAAAAATAGCTGAGAAAAGAAGTGAAATGCAAAGGAGAAAAGGAAAGATATACCCATCTGAATGCAGAGTTTCAAAGAATAGCAAGGAGAGATAAGAAAGCCTTTCTAAGTGATCAATGCAAAGAAATAGAGGAAAACAACAGACTAGGGAAGACTAGAAATCTCTTCAAGAAAATCAGAGATACCAGGTAACATTTCATGCAAAGATGGGCTCAATAAAGGACAGAAACAGTATGGACCTAACAGAAGCATAAGATATCAGGAAGAGGTGGCTAAAATACACAGAAGAACTATACAAAAAAGATCTTTATGACCTAGAAAACCATGATGGTGTGATCACTCACCTAGAGCCAGAAATCCTGGAGTGTGAAGCCAAGTGGGCCTTAGGGAGCATCACTATGAAAAAAGCTAGTGGAGGTAATGGAATTCCAGCTGAGTTATTTCAAATCCTAGAAGATGATGCTATTAAAGTGCTGCACTCAATATGCCAGCAATTTTAGAAAACACAGCAGTGGCCACAGGACCGGAAAAGGTCAGTTTTTATTCCAATCCCAAAGAAGGGCAATGCCAAAGAATGTTCAAAGCAGCACACAATTGCACTCATCTCACACGATAGCAGAGTAAAACTCAAAATTCTCCAAGCAAGGCTTCAACAGTACATGAACCATGAACTTCCAGATGTTCAAGCTGGATTTAGAAAGGGCAGAGGAACCAGAGATCAAATTGCAAACATCCGTTGGATCATAGAAAAAGCAACTTAACCGCTGAAGAACATGTACTTCTGCTTTATTGACTACGCCAAAGCATTTGACTGTGTGTATCACAACAGACTGTGGAAAATTCTTAAAGAGATAGGGATAGCAGAGCACCATGCCTGCCTCCTGAGAAATCTCTAAGCTCAAGAAGCAATAGTTAGAACCGGGCATGGAACAATGGATTGGTTCAAAATTGGGAAAGGAATATGTCAAGACTATATTGTCACACCCTGCCTATTTATCTTATATGCAGAGTACATCATGCGAAATGCTGAACTGGATGAAGCACAATCAAGATTGCTGGGAGAAACATCAACAACCTCAGGCATGCGGATTACACCACCCTTACAGCAGAAAGCCAAGAGGAACTGAAGAATTTCTTAATGAAAGTGAAAGAAGAGAGTGCAAAAGCTGGCTTAAAACTCAACATTCAGAAAACTAAGGTCATGTTATCCAGCCCCATCACTTCATGGCAAATAGTTGGGGAAAAAAAATGGAAACAGAGACAGACTTTATTTTCTTGGGCTCCAAAATCACTGCAGATGGTGACTGCAGCCATGAAATTAAAAGATGCTTGCTCCTTGGAAGAAAAGCTATGAACAACCTAGACAGCATATTAAAAAGCAAGAGACATTATTTTGCCGACAAAGGTTCATCTAGTTAAAGCTATGGTTTTTCCCATAGTCATGTATGGTTATGAGAGTTGAACTATAAGGAAAGCTGAGCACTGAAGAATTGATGCTTTTGAAGTATGGTGTTGGAGAAGACTCTTGAGAGTTCCTTGGAGAGCAAGGAGATCAAACAGTCAATCCTAAATGAAATCCACTCTGAATATTCATTGGAAGGACTGATGATGAAGCTGAAACTCCAACTCAAATCAGGTGGCCACCTGATTCAAAGTGACTCATTGGAAAAGACCCTGATGCTGGGAAAGATTGAAGGCAGGAGGAGAAGGGGACCACAGAGGATGAAATGGTTGGATGGCATCACTGACTCGATGGACATGAGTTTGAGCAAGCTTGGTGAGTTGGTGATAGAGAGGCCTTGCGTGCTGCAGTCCATGGGGTTGCAAAGAGTTACACTCAACTGAGCAACTGAATTGAACTGAACTATAATTCAAACAATGTTTAGTGTTATCTAGCTCCACTGTTTCACATGTTGTATCATTGTGCATCTTGGATCATCTGGAGATCTTTTCACTTGAACTGGATGTTGGCTGGGGCCTCAGTTCCTCTCCAGGCATCCTCTCCACATGGGCTAATTTGGGCTTTCTCAAAGGATGACAGCAGGTCTTATCAGAGTGGAGTGGGTGGGTATCCCCCAAAGATCTAACCTTGGAAGCCATATAGCATCCCCTCTACCTCATGCTATTGGTTGAAGCAGACAGAAGCCCCTGCCCAAATTCAAGAGGAGAGAATGTAGTCCTCACGTCTCAGTGGGAGAAGCCTCAACATCATATTGTAAGGCAAGCAAATGGAACAGGTAGTGTTGCTTGTAGATTGTGACACTTGTCATAGTCTGCCTTCCAGCCACAACAATTCATGTCCCCACACATGCAAAATATACAGCTCCCTCTCAACCTATTAGGGCCTCAGCTTAGAGTCCAGGATCTCTTTGTCTAAATCAAGCCGTAATGAGGAAGAGGCTTTTCCAGTGTGTTTACTCACTCAGCTCCTAGAGCACTGGTCCTCTTGATATTAAGCCTCATGCAGTTATGAAGAGACATAAGTCTGCATGGACAGATAGCTCATTTCTGCTCCACTTTGCATCAAATAAGGTGGCTCTAAGGCTGGGGACTGGAATCATCCAAAGTGTCACTCACTCACAGGCCCTATTGGTGGATATTTGTCAGGAGGTCCTCAGTTGCTCTTTAGATGGAGCTTTTTATGCAGTCTCTTTGTATGGTGAGCTTGGCCTTCCACATAGCATGTTGGCTGGCTTTCCTGGAAGAAACATCCCAGAGTGGGCTAGCTAGAAGCTATCATCTTTTGAGAGCTGGCCTCATAAGTCACAGTGTCACTCTGCTGCACGCTATTGGTTGGAGCAGTCCCAAGCTCTGTTCAGATTTGAGTGGAGGAACTGTAGGCTTTAGTCTCAGTGAGAGAAGCCTCAAAATCTCCCTGTAAGAAGAGCAAGTAGGATGGAAGGCATCTCTGTGGTCATTTAGGGAAATGCAATCTATTGGAATGGACTGCTTTGCAAATCAGGGGACTCCCTTTCACTGGGGCCATTCACACTGAGACCAAATGACCAGCACTCAGATTGTATGACAATTTGAAAAAGTCAGTTGAACCCACATAATTTGAAGATTTCAGGAATTGTATAACCCTATGACATAAGGAAGGGGACAGGAGAAATGCACGTATTAATAAACAGGAGGGGCCAACTAGGACAGCCTATGTCCAAATATTAGGGCCACGTCTACTAACAAGAACAGAAGACAAAAAAAAAAAAAAAAAAAAACAGAACAAAAGGCCATGACCTCAGCCCGAGTGCACAGGCATCCTGTCCAGGTTGGTGAGGAAAGTGGCAGCTCATCCAGGAGTTTATATTAAGGACTGATCAGAATGAACCTGAGAGCACACAGGTAAAAGGACTGTACCTTGTGCTGGTCCAGAAGGCAGGCACATGCAAAAAGCTGTGAGTCTTTGGATCAGTAAGAGTTAAATGTGATTGTGTGTGTGAAAAGGCTTTATAAAAGTAAAGTGATGTATCAGTGTTGTTTATTGTGTTTGGAACTTTCCTTCACACAGCAGAGACTTTTGTAAACAAAGCTGAATCCTCTGTTGGGCTCTATCCCACACATAGATCACTTCAGTTCAGCTTAGTCGCTCAGTTGTCTCCAACTCTTTGTGACCCCATAGACTGCAGCACGCCAGGCTTTCCTGTCCATCACCAACTCCTGGAGCTTACTCAAACTCATGTCCATTGAGTCGGTGATGCCATCCAACCATCTCATCCTCTGACGTCCCCTTCTCCTCCTGCCTTCAGTCTTTCCCAGCATCAGGGTCTTTTCTAATGAGTCAGTTCTTCCCATCAGGTGGCCACAGTATTGAAGTTTCAACTTCAGCATCAGTCCTTCTAATGAATATTCAGGACTGATCTCCTTTAGGATTGACTGGTTGGATCTCCTTGCAGTCTAAGGGACTCTCAAGAGTCTTCTCCAATACCATACTTCAAAAGCATTAATTCTTCAGTGCTCAGCTTTCTTTATAGTCCAAATCTCATATCCATACATGACTACTGGAACAACCATAGCCTTGACTAGATGGACCTTTGTTGGCAAAGTAATGTCTCTGCTTTTTAATGTTCTGTCTAATTTGGTCATAGCTTTTCTTCCAAGGTGCGAGCGTCTTTTAATTTCATGGCTGCAGTCAGCATCTTCAGGGATTTCGGAGCCAAAAAGATAAAGTCTGTCACTGTTTCCATTGTTTCGCCATTTACCATGAAGTGATGGTACCAGATGCCATGATCTTAGTTTTCTGAATGTTGAGCTTTAAGCCAACTTTTTCACTCTCCTCTTTCACTTTCATCAAGAGGCTCTTTAGTTCTTCTTCGCTTTCTGCCATAAGGGTCATGCCATCTGCATATCTGAGCTTGTTGATATTTCTCCCGGCAGTCTTGATTCCAGCTTGTGCTTTATCCAGCCTGGCATTTCACATGATGTACTCTGCATATGTTATATAAGCCAGGTGACAATATACAGCCTTGACATGCTCCTTTTCCTATTTGGAACCAATCTGTTTTTCCATGTCCAGTTCTAACTGTTGCTTCTTAACCTGCATATAGATTTCTCAGGAGGCAGGTTAGGCGGTCTGGTATTCCCATCTCTTTCAGAATTTTCCACAGTTTGTTGTGATCCATGCAATCAAAGGCTTTAGCATATTCAGTAAGGCAGAAGTAGATGTTTTTCTGGAGCTCTCTTGCTTTTCTGATGATCTAACGGATGTTGGCAATTTGATCTCTGGTTCCTCTGCCTTTTCTAAATCCAGCTTGAACATCTTGAAGTTCACAGTTCACATACTGTTGAAGACTCACTTGGAGAATTTTGAGCATTACTCTGCTAGCGTGTGAGATGAGTACAATTGTGCAGTAGTTTGAGCATTCTTTGGCATTGCCTTTCTTTGGGATTGGAATGAAAACTGACCTTTTCTAGTCCTATGGCCACTGCTGAGTTTTCCAAATTTGTTGGCGTATTGAGTGCAGCACTTTAACAACATCATCTTGTAGGATTTGAAATGGATTGCTTATCTTTGGTCAGATTATCTTTCCATGAAGTGGTTTGTCTGTGTGCTTCCTGTGGGGTCCTTTCTTTCGCATTCTCAATCAATCAGTTTTTTGTTAAAACTTTGGATTGGCTCCTAACCAATGGCAGGGGCTATGTCAGCGGACACAGCATCAGAATATATTACTCTGGGTCGGTTTGTCGCCTCTTATCGCATCCTCTTTTATCAGTTTTGCAAAACCAGGCACTTTTTCTGTTGCCCTTCACTGGGCTGGCTTCCAACATACCTTGTTCTGGGGCAGAACTGTAAGGGCAAATGCATAATTCAGTAGTTTGTACTTTGCATCTATTAACCATGGGCATCAAATCCAGGGATGACACAATGGTGAGGCTTTTGCTTAGATAGTGTTTTTTCTGAGAGAGGCTTAACAGTCATACCAATTTATAGTTCCTTTGCATAGTAGATAAGTATTGTAATAGTCTTTTAATAGGTGACTTGATGGAAACATGTACATTATAAGGTCAATGTCACTGCAGTTTATTACAAGTCCAATTCAAGGCTCCTAACTCTCTGTATCTAACTTTTACTACTATATTATGCATAGTACATAGTAGGTATTTTAAAATATCCATTGAACTTTATCTTGATATCAGTAGACAAATAAAAATTATCAGTAGACAAAAAAATAAAATGAAATTTCAACTCTTTTTTTTTTTTTTAAATCCAATACTGACCTAAAACAGATCCATTCAACCAGTTTGAAAATCTGGCAGAATAACAGCCTTTATGTTTATATTGGGTAACTGATAGCAGCTAGATAAGGTCCCAACTTTGTATTTTATTTGCCCGTATGCTAGTTTTGGAAGTAAAAGCAGAGCTGTTGTGCTAAACATTTTTTTTCTTTTCCATGCCTTACACTTAAAAATCTTTTAAAAAGTACAGATATTCCAGTCATCTTTTCTGACCACAGTGCAGTAAGATTAGATCTCAATTACAGGAAAAAAATTGTTAAAAATTCAAACATATGGAGGCTAAATAACACACTTCTGAATAACCAACAAATCATAGAAGAAATCAAAAAAGAAATCAAAATATCTATAGAAATGAATGAAAATGAAAACACAACAACCCAAAACCTATGGGACACTGTAAAAGCAGTGCTTAGGGGAAGGTTCATAGCATTACAGGCTTATATCAAGAAACAAGAAAAAAACCAAATAAATAACCTAACTCTACACCTAAAGCAATTAGAGAAGGAAGAAATGAAGAACCCCAGGGTTAGCAGAAGGAAAGAAATTTTAAAAATCAGGGCAGAAATAAATGCAAAAGAAACTAAAGAGACCATAGCAAAAATCAACAAAGCTAAAAGCTGGTTTTTTGAAAAAATAAACAAAATTGACAAACCATTAGCAAGACTCATTAAGAAGCAAAGAGAGAAGAACCAAATTAACAAAATTAGAAATGAAAATGGAGAGATCACAACAGACAACACTGAAATCCAAAGGATCATAAGAGACTACTACCAGCAGCTCTATGCCAATAAAATGGACAACTTGGATGAAATGGACAAATTCTTAGAAAAGTATAACCTTCCAAAACTGAACCAGGAAGAAATAGAAGATCTTAACAGACCCATCACAAGCAAGGAAATCGAAACTGTAATCAAAATCTTCCAGCAAACAAAAGCCCAGGACCAGATGGCTTCACAGCTGAATTCTACCAAAAATTTAGAGAAGAGCTAACACCTATCTTACTCAAACTCTTCCAGAAAATTGCAGAAGAAGGTAAGCTTCCAAACTCATTCTATGAGGCCACCATCACCCTTATTCCAAAACCAGACAAAGATGCCACAAAAAAAGAAAACTACAGACCAATATCACTGATGAACATAGATGCAAAAATCCTTAACAAAATTCTAGCAAACAGAATCCAACAACATATTAAAAAAATCATACACCATGACCAAGTGGGCTTTATCCCAGGAATGCAAGGATTCTTTAATATCCGCAAATCAATCAATGTAATACACCACATTAACAAATTGAAAGATAAAAACCATATGATTATCTCAATAGATGCAGAGAAAGCCTTTGACAAAATTCAACACTCATTTATGATTAAAACTCTCCAAAAAGCAGGAATAGAAGGAACATACCTCAACATAATAAAAGCTATATATGACAAACCCACAGCAAGCATCACCCTCAATGGTGAAAAATTGAAAGCATTTCCCCTGAAATCAGGAACAAGACAAGGGTGCCCACTCTCACCACTACTATTCAACATAGTGTTGGAAGTTTTGGCCACAGCAATCAGAGCAGAAAAAGAAGTAAAAGGAATCCAGATAGGAAAAGAAGAAGTGAAACTCTCACTGTTTGCAGATGATATGATCCTCTACATAGAAAACCCTAAAGACTCTACCAGAAAATTACTAGAGCTAATCAATGAATATAGTAAAGTTGCAGGATATAAAATTAACACACAGAAATCCCTTGCATTCCTATATACTAACAATGAAAAAACAGAAAGAGAAATTAAGGAAACAATACCATTCACCATTGCAACAAAAAGAATAAAATACTTAGGAGTATATCTACCTAAAGAAACAAAAGACCTATACATAGAAAACTATAAAACACTGATGAAAGAAATCAAAGAGGACACAAACAGATGGAGAAACATACCGAGTTCATGGATTGGAAGAATCAATATTGTCAAAATGGCTATTCTACCCAAAGCAATCTATAGATTCAATGCAATCCCTATCAAGTTACCAACGGTATTTTTCACAGAACTAGACCAAAGAATTTCACAATTTGTATGGAAATACAAAAAACCTCGAATAGCCAAAGTAATCTTGAGAAAGAAGAATGGAACTGGAGGAATCAACCTGCCTGACTTCAGACTCTACTACAAAGCCACAGTCATCAAGACAGTATGGTACTGGTACAAAGACAGAAATATAGATCAATGGAACAGAATAGAAAGCCCAGAGATAAATCCACGAACCTATGGACACCTTATCTTTGACAAAGGAGGCAAGGATATACAATGGAAAAAAGACAACCTCTTTAACAAGTGGTGCTGGGAAAACTGGTCAACCACTTGTAAAAGAATGAAACTAGAACACTTTCTAACACCATACACAAAAATAAACTCAAAATGGATTAAAGATCTAAATGTAAGACCAGAAACTATAAAACTCCTAGAGGAGAACATAGGCAAAACACTCTCCGACATAAATCACAGCAAGATCCTCTATGACCCACCTCCCAGAATATTGGAAATAAAAGCAAAACTAAACAAATGGGACCTAATGAAACTTAAAAGCTTTTGCACTACAAAGGAAACTATAAGTAAGGTGAAAAGACAGCCCTCAGATTGGGAGAAAATAATAGCAAATGAAGAAACAGACAAAGGATTAATCTCAAAAATATACAAGCAACTCCTGCAGCTCAATTCCAGAAAAATAAATGACCCAATCAAAAAATGGGCCAAAGAACTAAACAGACATTTCTCCAAAGAAGACATACAGATGGCTAACAAACACATGAAAAGATGCTCAACATCACTCATTATCAGAGAAATGCAAATCAAAACCACAATGAGGTACCATTACACGCCAGTCAGGATGGCTGCTATCCCAAAGTCTACAAGCAATAAATGCTGGAGAGGGTGTGGAGAAAAGGGAACCCTCTTACACTGTTGGTGGGAATGCAAACTAGTACAGCCACTATGGAAAACAGTGTGGAGATTTCTTAAAAAACTGGAAATAGAACTGCCATATGACCCAGCAATCCCACTTCTGGGCATACACACTGAGGAAACCAGATCTGAAAGAGACACATGCACCCCAATGTTCATCGCAGCACTGTTTATAATAGCCAGGACATGGAAGCAACCTAGATGCCCATCAGCAGATGAATGGATAAGGAAGCTGTGGTACATATACACCATGGAATATTACTCAGCCGTTAAAAAGAATTCAATTGAACCAGTCCTAATGAGATGGATGAAACTGGAGCCCATTATACAGAGTGAAGTAAGCCAGAAAGATAAAGAACATTACAGCATACTAACACATATATATGGAATTTAGAAAGATGGTAACGATAACCCTATATGCAAAACAGAAAAAGAGACACAGAAATACAGAACAGACTATTGAACTATGTGGGAGAATGTGAGGGTGGGATATTTCAAAAGAACAGCATGTATGCTATCTATGGTGAAACAGATCCCCAGCCCAGGTGGGATGCATGAGACAAGTGCTCGGGCCTGGTGCACTGGGAAGACCCAGAGGAATCGGGTGGAGAGGGAGGGGGGAGGGGGGATCGGGATGGGGAATACGTGTAAATCTATGGCTGATTCATATCAATGTATGACAAAACCCACTGAAATGTTGTGAAGTAATTAGCCTCCAACTAATAAAAAATTTTAAAAAAAAAAGTACATATATTCATGATTCTGTTAATTCACAGAACAAGGCTGGATGATCTGTTGACATAGATATCATTCCCATTTAAAAGATAGGACTCAAAGAGCTAGAAGTGACTCATTGAGAATTAGAGCCTAGGGCCGTAATTTTGGTTCATTTTTCCCCTAGTATACTGTGATGTTAGCTAATAAAATAATAATAACAGCAACTATTTATTGAATGCTTATTGTATCCCAGGCCCTGTGCTAAGCACTTCACTCACATTATGTCATTGTAATCATCATAAGAACTCTTAAAGGAGACACTATTATTGGTGTCATTTTACAGATGAATTAACTCAGGCTTAGAGAATTTGGGTAACTTGTGACAAAGTTCTGAAGCTAGCAAGTAAAAGAGATGGGTTTTGATACTATGTGAAAGTGTTTAACCACACACAATGCTGTATAATTTCTTGTACCAGAAAACATAGAGAAAACTGTAGATGGTAGGAAAGAGTGAAGGTGAAAGACATGGATTTGTATGGGCACAAATATTTTTCTAAAATAATATTTAAAATTCTAAAATTAAGGCTAGTTTTATATGAATAAAACCATTGCTCCTGCAAAGTTAAAGCTTCCTCCCTCCACTTCAATTACTCTGTCACAGACCAGTTGATGTTCAAGTAGGAAGGAATGTTCTCTGGAATGGATTTATATTTTATAAGATGGAATAGGCCATTTTCATGCCCCATTCACCCAGGCCTGTTCTCTATCTGTATCCTGGTAACACCTAAGCATCTGTCCATTCAAGGATATCATCTACCTTGGACAAGCCAGCCCGCGTAAACCACAATTTCCAGTTGCCTGGTTATCATTACTAATGTATCAGAATGCTTTCTGTGCATCTTTCAACTCAGTGAGCCACACTTTTCTTATTCAACATGTTGTCTCTAGAAATTAGGCTTCTTGTTTAATGTTGTCCTTCTCCTCTGCCTCAGGCTAGTTCTTCAGGGCCTCCATTGCAGGCTGCACATCAGCCACTCTCACTGATGCTAAAGGCAGTGATGGGGGGATTTAGATTAGGAAAGTTTCCTTAAGAGCTCCTTCATCCTGATATTCTTCAATAAGCCAAAATCTAGGGAAATATTAAATGAATCCAGAAACTTAACTCTGTCTAACCCTGAAATATCAATTTACCTGTAAGATCTTTGTATCCAAGTATCAAGTCAGACCAAGCAAGGCCAGGTTTCTAAGTTCCGCTAAGATGATGCTGTACCCTACTCAACTTCCCATCACAGTGCTGAGGCTCACACAAATGACTAATTTCCTAAACGAGAGACTCAGCAATATGTTGGGATCAACATTGAGGCTGGTTCACACAGAAAAAAACCTATGGCCAAAATATTCTTCCACTTTTGATTTCTTAACCTAAAACTATGACCTGGATTCAGATATTTCCATTTTTTTCCTTCTTATTCTGTTATTAAGATACATCCCTTCTTCAAGTGCTCTTTCTGTCTAATAGGAAAAAAAGTAGGTTGGAAATTCCCCTTGATCTGCTTCTTACCTAAGTAGGAAGCTCCATGGCTTCCAATCACTTGTCACTTCATGACATGTGTAATCATATCACACTAATACATTTATTTAACAGTGTGGACCATGTTGAACTGAGGTTGCTATTGTCTGTTTGTATCCCCCAAAAGTCATATGTTGAATTTTAATCCTCCCAAGAGGTGGGGCCTTTGAAAGGGTAGAACATTCATGAATGGGATTTGTGTTCTTATGAAAGAGACCCTACAGAAATCACTCACCCCTTTCACCGTGTGAGGACACCAGGAGAAGTCTGCAACCCAGAAGGGGGTTCTCAGCTGACTCTGGTGGTGCTTAATCTTGAACTTACAGCCTCTTGAACTGTGAGAGATAAATTTTCTCTTGTTTATAAGTTACTCAAGTCTGTGGTATTATATTAAAGTTGCCTGGACTAAATCAAGGTTTGTTTATATAATACCACCACTTTCAAGGAAACTAAACTTTTCTCTTACCTGAGATCCTCAATTATTTGCCATAATTTTTTTTCAAGGTTATTGTGCTCTTCTTCTTGCTAAATCCAAGGAATGTCATTGGCCTATCTCTTCTCTTTTCAGCTTTTTAAACACTAGTGACAATTCATTTGACACATGTGACAAAAGTTTCTGTGACATATGGTGCCCTCATGTTTCTCTTGTGGTTCTCTCCCACCTCTCTGATTTTTCTCTCCTCATGTATGGACCTCAGTTCTTGATTATCAGCCCTTATTTCTCCCAAATCTCACCCTGAAAGTATTTATTCGGTCTTGGATTTTGTACTGTTGTCATGTAGATGACTTTCAAATCTGACTCACCAAACTTGTCATCTCTTATCCTGCCTTTTTCTTAAGATGAGCATATACCAAATCTAACCCATCATTTCTCCCTCACAAATAGTTTTGTCCTAATTTTTCCATTTCTTAGAAAAATTAAAATGTGAAGCTTAGGCAGATGTGGATTGATGTGGTAGCAGGCAAATTGAGACAAAAATAATGTATTTGCAAGAATTTTGTAAGGAATAAACATGGGATTTAATGACTGGTAAGGTGTAAAGAATGATTCAAAGAAAAAAAAGCTTATTAGTTGAAGCATTTCCTTGGTATCTTGGCAACAGTCTCTACGTCACTCTGACTCCCTTCTTTGTTCATGCCTTACCTCCTTTCCCTAGCTAGCAAAGCTCTTTTTAAAAATATTCTTTCATCTGCCTCCTTAGCAGTACATCAGTCTCATAAAAACTACTTTTTTATTTTTATCTTGTATCTGTAGCTACATATAGACTAACTAAATATTTGATAAATAAATGCAGTGAACATACCTCATTTTCATTCTTGTCTAAGGAAATTGATGTGATCATCCAGTGGTTGCCAGCAGCTCTGAATGCTCACCCTCTCAATTCAGTTCTCTGCTGATAACTTTTGGAGTCCACTGTTGTTTTCAGGTTGTGGTGTGATCCTGAGATCCACATGATTCTTTCATCAACCACCTGATCTGTATCAGAATTCTGTCAAAAGCACAGTCATTCCTAACTTGATTAATTCCCGATGAGAGCCCTGAGCCTGTTCTGCTGTTTCCAGCTTTATTCATCCCCTTACCAGGTCACTTTGTGGCCCCTGTGGTTGGCAGAGTCACAACTCCTCAAAGATGTCCACATCTTCATTCTGATAACCTGTGAATATGTTGGTCACGTGGCAAAAGAATTTTGCAGACATAATTAAGAATTTGAGGACTTCCCTAGTGGTGCAGTGGATAAAAGTCCATCTGCCAACGCAGGGGATACGGGTTCAATTCCTGGTCCAGGAAGATTCCATAAGCAGCAGGTCACTAAAAGCCCATGTGCCACAGCTAGTGATCCCATGTGCCTAAAACTTGTGCTCCATGACAAGAGAAGTCACCACAATGAGAAGCCTGTACACTGCAATGAAGAGTAGCCCCTGCTCACTGCAACTAAAGAAAGCCTGCATGTAGCAAGGAAGACCCAGTGCAGCCATAAATAAATAAGTAAATATTTTTTTTTTAAAAAAAGAAAAAGAATTTGAGATGGAAAATATCCTAGATTAACTGAGTGCACCTAATATAAGCACAAATATTTTTATAAGGGAAAGAGAAAGGCAGAAGAATCAGAGGATATGTGATGGTGGAAGAAGATGGTGGAACAATACTCCTGGAAGGGAACCACAAGCCAAGGAATGAAGGCAAACCTCTAGAATCTGGAAAAAGCAAGGGATGGATTCTCCCCTGGAGCTTCTAAAAGAAATGCAGCCCTGCTGACACATAAATTTTTACCCTATCAATCCTATTTTTGGATTTCTGACCCCCAGAACTTTAAGATAATGCATTTGTATTGTTCTAAGCTGTTACATTTCTGGTAATTTGTTATAGCAGCTTTAAGAATCTACTAATGCCCTAAACCAATTATTCATCACCATTCCATTATCCTGGTTATTGCCTAAGACTCATCCTTTTGTTCATCCATTTTCTCCAGACTCTCATCCCCAGATAGCTCTATGCTTCCTCTGTGGACCTAAACATCCATTGATTCTCTTCTTTTCAAATCTTTCACTGTGTTCTCAGGATTTCCTGTTCTGTTGCACACAAACCCCCTATGATCTCAGGCTTTCTACAAATACACCCCAAAACTGCTGGCTTTAATTGATATGCTCTTTCCTGAGGATACCAGCATCCTTGAAATTTCATCATGAAGGTGCCTGTATTTTTCTTCCATCCCAAGTATATCACTCTCCAAAACATCTGGCTGGCCAAACATTATGCTTCTACCTTTGTGTAAAAATCCCTCATCCTTATAGACTACTCATAATATTTGGCAGTATCACTCTTGACTTCTTGTAGTGGCAAGGTAACTTCCCCCTCATTTATTGAAGACTTTAAACTTGGATTGATTATTTGGATCTCTAAAGCAAGCTCTGTTGTTATCTTGGGGGATTTGAGAATTGTTAAGAACAATCTGTTCTAGCCAATCTGTTCCTTGATTGCTTCTGTTACAGTAACCTTCACCTCCACGTCAGCCATTCGTTCCCGAGGGTGCACCCTGGGATTTCTCATCACTTGGAATTTCTCCTCTGAAATCCTGTGTTCAAATATACTTTAAACAATTGAGTTAAAAATTAAAGATAAAAACACCAGAATGTATTGTGTAGCGCCACCATACCCCATCCTGAAGGCGACACCTGTTCTTCCTTTCATGATGTCTCGTTCAGTAAATGGCAGTGCCATCCGCACATGAGGCCAAGAAGATACCTGGGTCCCATCTTTAATTCTACCTCTGCAACCCCATTTCTGCACCCAATAAATCACTATAAACTCCTGTTGAGTTCACCACTATCTCTGAAATCTGTCCTTTTCGCTCCAGCCCCACCATCACTACCTTAAATGATCATCCCTCTGGATATACTGCTAATCTTGAATAGTTTCTCTCCACTGATTTTCTTATACCTACTAAAGTCAATTCTTGTCAGGTTCAGGTTAGTTGTTCTTAAATACATTTTTGATCAAGTTGCTCCTCTACTTAAAATTCTTCAAGAATTTCCCATTGCCTTTGTAATACAGTTTATCTTAGCATATTCTTAATGGTTGACTGCTGCTTATCCAGGTGGCTTCACCTGGTGTCCCTGCCACATGCCATCTCTCTTCTGCTACCATGCTATACACACTCAGCCTAAGGTTGTCCTGAAGTGCTTTCAGTTTTCCAAACTAATTTGGCTGTCAGTGTCACCTCCAAGCTTTTCTACCTGCTGTTCTCTCTAGCAATAACTCTGTTTCACTCCTTTACTTATCTGATGACACCACACATCCTTCAGATCTTAGCAAGCCTATTACTTTTTCTGAAAAGCCTTGCTTTATTTCCCATCCTTCCCCCTCATCTCATCATTGAGAAAGACTCCTTTTCCATGGAGCTTATATCTGTTCTAGCACTTGTCACACTCTATTGCAAATGTTTCTTTAGTTATCTCTCTGGCCAGTTCATAAACTTAAGGAACTAGCTGTCCTTTTTCAGTCTAGAAGCTTCAGTACATGACACAGACAATCAGTAATTTTTACAGAAGTGAAAAATTAACTAAATATAGATTCATGTTCCTAAATATTCTTTCTCCCTTTTATTATATTTATTAATTTGAGGCTTATATCTCTTCTAAATGGAGCTAAACTTTCACATCTAGATTAAGTAGTATCTTTATGCATATTTGCTAGATGTTCCATTTTGTCTATTCACATTAGTAAATATGCTTCTTTTCATGACCTCTATTTGACACACATTGGTTCATGAATGTGGTGTATAATGGAAAAATTCCCTTCATCTGTCCATTCATCATTGGTCATGTCTTAAGTCATCCCAACCACCCAAGAATTTCCTATGCATCTTACTCTGCCTCAAGCATCTCGACACAGATTTCTGTGTAATTCCTGAAATACACCAACTCCACCTCTATCAACAACCCTATTTGCCATTAGAGAAGCCAGGAACCAACTTAATTTGTTCCTTGGTCAGACTGAAACCCAATCTGCCTGCAGAGTGGTTGTTAATCACCTCTATAGACCACTATGCTCCCAGCTGTTCTAAAACACGCTAATTCAAAGACTGTTTGTCCAATGACAAGGAGAATGAAGATAACTAAGAAGCTTGAAGGGAATAAGTCTTATTATATAATAATAAGACTAATATCAGTCTTCTTGTATATTGAATGAAGAGACTTTAAGTCTTTCCAAGTAGAGGAAACCCCTTTTTCTCTGCAAAATATCCCAAGACTCCCACATGATAGGTGTTGTGCTGGTGGTTGGTAGATGACAAAGAAGCTCTTATGAATTTACTAGAACTGTAAAATACAGTTATTCATTATTAAACACAGAGTCAACTTATATGTTTTTGAAATATTTTAGTATATACATGAAATTAAAAGACACTTACTCCCTGGAAGGAAAGTTATGACCAACCTAGACAGCATATTGAAAAGAAGAGACATTACTTTGTCAACAAAGGTCTGTCTAGTCAAGGCTGTGGTTTTTCCAGTGGTCATGTATGGATGTGAGAGTTGGACTAAAAAGAAAGCTGAGTGCTGAAAATTGATGCTTTTGAATTGTGGTGTTGGAGAAGACTCCTGAGAGTCCCTTGGACTGCAAGGAGATCCAACCAGTCCATCCTAAAGGAGATCAGTCCTGGCTGTTCATTGGAAGGACTGATGTTGAAGCTGAAACTCCAATACTTTGGCCACCTGATGCGAAGAGCTGACTCATTTGAAAAGACCCTGATGCTGGGAAAGATTTAGGGCAGGAGGAGAAGGGAACGACATAGGATGAGATGGTTGAATGGCATCAATGACTCAGTGGACATGGGTTTGGGTGGAATCTGGGAGTTGGTGATGGACAGGGAGGCCTGGCGTGCTGTGGTTCATCGGGTCCCAAAGAGTTGGACACGACTGAGCAGCTGAACTGAACTGAACTGAACATGTGTAAGATGTGTGACCACATGAATATGCAATAACTATAAGGTCTCTCAGGCTTCAGAATTGCCTATAGTTTGAGAGTTGTTGGTTTGTTTGTTTGTTTGTTTTTAATTAGAAAATCGGTAAGATCCTTTCTACCACTTACATTGTCTGCTTCTATTAGTTGCAGTAGTTTCTGCTCACTAGTTAGAGAAGAGATTCTCACTTTCTTTAATTCATCATTTCCCAAATTTTGTATTCCATTGAAGTCTAATTGTTGATTGAAAGAAGTATTTCAGGACAAATAATTTGGGGAAATGTGCATAATATTATTCTTTTACATACTTCATATATATAGCCAAATCAAAGGCTCTGAGAAAGAGTATAGTCTTTGTTGGGTTTTTTTACATTATTTAACCCAGAACTTCCCAAACTTATTTTTCCATGAGGTAGTTTTATTCCCCGTGGAGCACCTATTAACATATCTTGGAGCATTGATTTGAGAAAATTCAGTTTGTAAATACTTCACTGGTGGGCAAGGCACAGCCAGTCAAGGGAAGAAAGGTTCAGGAATGCCACATCCCACTAGTTATTGCAGCCATTATGTTTTCATCCTGAGGTGGGGGCCAAGGCTGAGTAGATGTGCATGATAGTCTAAAAGGTTTTGATCCAGCGATGTGACCATGCATGCAAATCACATACTCACTGAACCAAATTCAGGGCACTGTACAGATCCTAAAAAACCATGTGGTCTCCCAGATTATAGTGTAGTTTTGAATCTTTCTGTCCTAAAGAAACATGCTCTGCAATTTCTCAGATGCTGACCCTTTAAGAAGTGCAATTTGAGTAAGGAGGCTGATTCTATATAAGCGAGAGAAAGCACCACTATTCTAAGAATGGGTGTTTTCAGTGGGAGTGATATATTTTCTGTCCAAACACCTGCATCTTCCTTGTCATTCCAGCATGCACTAATCCACTGCTTTTGCCAGAATAAATGCAAAGAATCTCAGTCACATTCCTGGTTCAGCACAGATCCACTTAGTATCTGAGGCAGGCTGGAGAGGAGGTGAGAAAACTCTTCTGGGTGTTGTAAGGTCAACAAATTGGAAAAAGCCACAACTCACCCTTGGGAGGGATTAAATATGTTGACATCCTCCAAATTGATTTACCTAGATCAGACCACATGTTAATGAGGCAGGCAAGTTACTCTAATTCATTGTTACGATTCTCAATGCAAAGATCTTTTCACATTTAAGAGGCGGGACCACAGATTCAAATGAACATTATTTATTTATGGCTTGTCACTCATCCTGCCTGGGCCAGTGTCCTCAGACCCACTTACAATTGCCATCTAAACCTCACCAAAAAGAACGGAACACTCAAAGAGCACAGCTCTGAAGAAATGAAGTGAGTTTTCTTTCTTTATTACCTGTACCTCTGAATATTGTTGTTCAGTTGTTAATCTTATCTGACTCCATGTGACCCCATGGACTGTAGTCTGCTAGGCTCCTCTGTCCATGGGATTTCCCAGGCAAAAATACTGGAGTGGGTTGCCATTTCCTTCTTCAGGGAATCTTCCCAACCCAGGAACTGAACCCACTTTTGCAGCATTGGCAGGCATATTCTTTACCACTGAGCCACCAGGGAAGCCCATACCTCTAAATAGAGGTACATAAATGCTCTTAGCCAGCAAAGTGTAAGAATTTAGGTTTTTTTCTGGGTGCTAACTTTTCTAAGTACTTTAAAAGTTTCTACTTTCTGAAGGATCTCCTAAAAATGTCTCACTTAACTTTTCAAGATTGACCCCTCAGTAACACTAAAACATTATTAGTACCGCAGATGTAAGATCTATAGATTTCCGTCCACATTGTGAGTTGAGAAGGGATGAATTTGTAATGGCTTCACACCTATCAAACTTTATCTCTATCAAAAAGTAAAGTTTATGCCTATACAAAAGGACTATTTTTTGGTGTGTTTATGCAGTGACTCATACACAGTGCTTTGAAATGATCATCTAATAAGTTTCCCCAGTAGGTAAAGGAGTGCATAAGTTGGAGATTCAGGTAGTAAATATTAATACCTTAGGCTTTGGAGGCCGTATATACGGTCTGTTGCAACTTTTCAGCTTCCCCATTGTAGTATGAAAGCAGCCAGAGACTGTGTGTAAATGAATGTGTATTCTGATAAATTTTAATTTATGGTCAACACTGAAATCTGAATTTGATATGATTTTTTATGTCACAAAGTATTATTTTTAAACACTTTTTTCAATAATTAAAAAAATGTAAAAACCATTCTTTGCAGGTGGGGTTATACTAAAATAGGTGACAACATTTGGCCCCTAGCCTATTGCTTATTGACTCCAGCTTTAACCCATAACTTTGAAAATAAAACATACAACCTCTTTGCTAACACTTCAAATTCTTTATCATCATGAACTCATCTCACTTGATTTGATGAAAAGATTGATGAAAGCACGTGCAGAATGAATATTTCAAGATGTAAATCCCAGAAATTTCAGAGTTTACTTTCATAGAGTTAGAAGAATGTCTGGAAGAAAAAAATCAAGAGACATCAAGCATATTTTCCTTACAATACATTCTTTGAGAAAGATTGCTGAGATTTTTCTTATACTTTTGCTACTCTTAATTTTTTCCAGAAGGATGTGCTCCCAGATTTATATGTGTTCCCAGAATTGTGAATTTTGCTTTCTAACAAATGAATATTATTCATAGTCATAGAAAACCCCACGATGAAAATACTTCTGATAAAAAAAAAAGCTCCATTTAT
The DNA here is from genome assembly GCF_019320065.1 of Cervus canadensis. Taxonomy (NCBI): domain Eukaryota; kingdom Metazoa; phylum Chordata; class Mammalia; order Artiodactyla; family Cervidae; genus Cervus; species Cervus canadensis. Next base: position 52,819,212 of record NC_057391.1, on the reverse strand, counting down.
TTTAGACTACTTAGAAAATGCAAAAGAGGATAGAATTCTTCTAGTTCAAGAAGATTGCTGGTTCAAAAACCAAGATTTTTTGAAATCTTCTCTCATTTGTCAATAGTCATTATATAAAAATCTTCCTGTTGGCAAATCAAATGTCAAATAAAAATACTTGGCTATTTGGCTGGAAAGCTTACAGTTTAACCCTACATGTAGATTCAGGGTGAAGCAAAGGTCTCTAATTCTAAATATTTGTTGGTAAGTGTTGCTCCATCAGCTACTTGGAAATCAGTTTCCATCAGATTGAGTAAAGCCTGCTAACCAAACAAAGTGACATTAGGACACAGTCAGAAAACAGCCTCTGTTTTTATTCTTCCTATGCTTATGCTACATCAATTTGTCCCTGAATCCTCCCACCCTCTGCCTTCCTAGGTATGAAGTGTCTTTGGCTTGCACAATAACATTGATGAGTTTATGAATACATCTTGTGACAAGCTCACTCGGAACTGCAGGCCACACAGGTGTTCATTCTTTGAGAAGGTCCCATTTGTGTAACTGGCTTCTTTTGGTCCCCTTGCTTGTTGGCACGTAGCTCAAAGCAGCAATCCTGTAACTTCCCTTTAATGGGAATATGAACACTTACTAGTGAAGCTGTGGACTTATGGGGCTTTCTTAAAGCAAATTCAGCTCTTAAAAAAAAAAACAACAACAATTCTTTGCTTCAAATCCCTCTCCCCTGCTCCCAACCCACACCCTCAAATCAGACAGGCCAGATATTTGTGAAAACTGCAGTTTCCGCAATCAAAAGTACAACATTTACCATAGCTTTTATCAAAGATTTCAATTCCCCTCATCTTAAGGAAAATGACCCTTTTATTTTGCTGTGGACATAAAATTATGGCCCTGGGAAAATTGGAAGCATTTCTGTTGAGGGAAATCAATTTTCTCACTGCCATATATGATCAACATGTCACAGCCATCACCCAGATAATAATAGTAAAGTACAAGTAAAATGGTTGGTAATACTGACTTTAAAGGCAGAAAAAGATAGAAGCAAGATAACATCCCCCACCCCCCTTTTTTAAGCAGGTTTGCAAAAAGAAAAAAAAAAGAATAAGAAAAATCTCTAAGGGTATTTTTGTTTTTTAATTTTCTTCCTTTCCAACCTGTTTTCTTTCCTTTGCTGTGCTTTGTGGAGTCTAAGTATTTTATTTTGTGTACTAATCGGCCAAAGCATTAATGAAACTGTAGAGATATGTGTTCTTCCTGGAAAAGAGTAAGCACTTTATGTGTAAACCACTCTGGCTCCTTTTCAATCATCCTGTTAATGGGTGGCTAATTGTCAAAAGATGTGACCAGAGTGAGATGACCCAAGAGTGTGTTTAGGTGGGAGGCAACAGGGAAAGCACAGAAGCGGCTTCTTAATTTGGATCCTGCAAACAAAAGGGAACATCAGATCTGACCTCGCTGCTGGAGTGTTAATGGCTTTCTTCCCATCGCCCCCTGCCACTTAGCATCTTTTGTGCCCCACCCTGGGAAGCTTCCCGGCAGAAGTATGCATTAGCAGAACTCTACAGTTACAAAATGCTGCTCACTACAGACAAGGGGAAAAAACCTTCAGAGTGATTAAATGTTCTTTGGACAAACACGTCTACAACCATAAAAGTGCCATTTTTATTTCAGGCAGGCTTCTCAAATGATGTCCCTGCTGTGGCCACCAGCACAAAGGAGTGTTGTACCTAGAATGTCACTGAGGCCCTTCTTAGAGGATCAAAACACTCTCTCTTTATAGGAAATTTGGCTCCTCATGTGAATATGGGAAGCTAAAACCACATTAACTCAAGCCAAGACCATAACCAAGAAAATGACAGACAAGATTTTTACAAAACTTTAAATATTTTAAGTAATTTAACCATTTGTAAACCAACAAACCACCAAAATCCAAGTGCTTGGTTTGGAATGAAAATGAGAGAGACAAGTGAGAATGAGAGGAAAAAAAGCAATAAAATATAAGTTAAGGGGCTCTCAAAGATACTGTAGCCATGTGTCTGCATAAAGAAGTATTATTTAGAATTGAAAATAACCTGTATTTCTAGCAACAAAGGATTCTAAAAGGATGAACTATGGCACATACACTTGGTAAAATATTTTGCAGCTGTTAAAAATACTGGCTCTGGAAAAAAAATAAGACAAAGAAATGTGAAAAAACTTACGGATTTAAGTAAAAAATAACAACATGAAGAAGTTATAGCTATGCAGACATACATGCTTAGGAGAACATACCAAAAAAGTATTATAGTTTATTGGATGGTGACATTATGGGTGAAATATGTTTTCCCTTCTATTCTAATTGATAGTGATTTTGATATTATATCGGTAAAAAACAAAGCAAACTAAGCAGAAATAAACTGAGAAACTCTGTCTGGTGGGCAAAAACATTATTTTTTAAAAAGATTAATTTTTTCAGAATTATTAGAATTTGTTAATACTACATTTGTCCAGTGTTTAAGTGGAAAATGGGAATAAAAGGACCGAATGGGCTGTTTCTAGCCCAGAGAAGGTCATTTCATTCTTCTCCTAACAGCAATACTCCTCATGCCTCCCAGCTCAGTCTTCCAAATGTTGTAAGCCTCTATGCTACTGATTTTTGAAGAGAAAGTGACATAGAATGTGGAGATTATAGGCAATGCCTGATGTTCAATGATTTGTAAGTAGATAACATGTGTACTCTAAGGGAAAAAAATAGCTGATATTTTTCCCCACTTATTTTGTATCTTATTCCCCAAAACTGTGTTTATACAGGGGTTATGTGAATAGTTCATCTGCAAGTTTATTTCTAGCTAAATCTTTTTTTTTCAAAGGCCAAGAGTTAGGCAATGTATCCATATCTCAGTCCATTTCCCATTCGCACGTCCCACAATGAGTGGGTTATCTTGGGGTCAGTATGCAAGTCCTGCATCAGGAAAACACAACTTCTAATGGGCTAGACTTAGGTGCCTGTTGGCCCACTTAGCACTGTGGCTGGTAAAACTCTCAGCTCTCCAGACAGCAGGATGGACCATGTGTTGGAAAAGATCAAACTCAGTGGGTTATTGGAGTGGAATGGTTGGGAGAGAGGTGTTCAAAGAACACTTCCTGTCAGTTAGTAAAAGCACATCGATAAAAATAAATCAATGCCCACTTGTTTTCTAGGAATCTGCTTCATATTCAGCAAAGGCTCCCATTATGCTGTATTTCTGATCGAGTAGCCTAGAAAAGATGTGTTTTAAGCTAGAGCGAAATATCCTGAAGGAAAGGATTACTCTGAGATGCTGAATCTTCTCTTATGCACCAAAATGTAAAGCACAGAAGACAATAAGCAAACAAAAATGTTCTGTGACTTATTTAAGAAGGGGATGGGGAAAGAATGGTGTTTAATTGGATAACCTGAGTTTGAGTCTTGATTTATTCGTGGACTGTGTGTGTGACTTTGATTCAATCTTCCTCCTCATTTTATTAACAATAAAACAAAAGGGTTGAACTAGGTCCGGGGACTCTATGTGGCACATGCACCACCCTCATCTATGCAACACTTGTAACAGACATTGCTAATCAACTGTGATTCTTTCCTGCAGATCCTAGCTGAGGCCTTGGAATCCTTCATTTGATAGTGCTCCTGGCAGTCATTATTAATTGATTAAGTTTAGATATAATGTAAAAAACTTTCCCATTATAGGTCAAAATAAAGTCCTAGATATCTCTGACCCTCCATGACCCAATAAGGTCTTTCTCAACCCACAACAGAACAAAATTAAGACCTCTGCCATTAGATATCTAGACACACAAGTCTAAATACTGACATCCTGTAGGCTTCAGATGAACTTTGCTCCAAAAATTATATCCAAGTGGTTCTATGTTTCAAGAATAGTTGTGCTGAAAATGCCAGCTTATCCAAATGCTGTTTCCCTTTTTTACTAGTCAATCTGAACTGATGGCAACTGTCAGTCTGACATACTACCTAGAAATCCCCACTGTACTTCTCTTAACACAGTAAAGTACAGGGCATGCATTAATTCTTCTAAGTGCAGGGTGATAGTCATCAATTCATAATTTTAATAGTTGACATACAATGTTATATATAATTTTATTTTCTTCCAAAACCCACAATAAAAAAGAGTAATATTGACCCCTACTATAGATCTGTTATATGTTTCAGATACTGACTGAACTGCTACATACACTCTCAAGTCATGAAAACACAATCTAACACAATCTACATCCCTTTTCCAAAATTTGAGGTTGCTCTACTGTTGCACTGGGTCCAGACTAATCATTTGGTACTTTATAAGTATATTATTAGTTGGACTTACTACTATGCCCTCCTCCTTCTTTATTTATCTTCATGTCTTTACTTCGTTTAGAGAGACCTGCTTGCTGTCTGTTTGCCCCAAACCTGAAATGAGGGTGAGGCAAATGAGGAAACTGGGGTTTAAAATCTAAAGAGGCATGCTCTCAGAGTCATGCTGAGTACATCCTCAAATATTATACCCTAGGAAGTTCACCTACCATGATCCAGTTTTGGCTTCGTCTTGTGCCGTCAACTAAAAGCAATTTTTTATGTCTTTACTGTTTTTCAGTTCTTCAAAGCCAGTTCACGTGCATGATCTAATTTTATTCTCTCAGTCCTTAGAAAGGCCAATGCTATCATTTTCCCCATTCTGAAAGAGTGAGAAAATCTGAGTTTCAGAAAAGTTAAGGTTAAGGAATGTCAGAGTTAGAACTTGATATCAATGCTTCTGAACTGGAACAGGATATTCTTTCCAAGAGAGTGAGACTTAAGTTCCTTTTCTGTGCTCTTTGACCAGGCATGCCTTTCTCTTCCTTCAAAATCTATATGTTAAGCTTTTCACTTGGAATTGTTTTAATTACTCCAAGATTTTTCCCATACCCATCTGTTATTTCTCCCTTGTTTTGCACATGTCTTTTATACATTATTATTTGTTATTCTCTTCTTTGGTCCTATTTCATTAATACATTAGATGCTCTTTGAAGTGTGAACAATGTATAATAAATAAAATGGTATATTTTTATAGAGTCTGAACTTTCCATTGGACTTTGTGGGAGATAGAGACATTCATTTCACAGCCAAGTTTATAGATGAGGAAACTGGGTGTTAAGGAATGATGATGACAGCTGGCATTTGTTAAGGACATCAGTGTTGCAAGGACTATGCCAAGCAGTTAATATGCAACATTTCTGTGAATTTTGTAACAACTGAATGAGGTAGCTATTGTTGTCCACCTTTGAAAAATGAGAAAATAAAGCTTTGGAGAAAATGGCAAACTGCATAAGGTCATAGTACTTGTGAATGTCATGGCCAGGATTTAAACCCAGGTATGACTCCAAAATACAAACATTGGAGTGATTAGCCTAGGGCTACAGAACCAGCAAGGGGTCAGGTTGGAACCTGGACCTGATAGTTCTGGCTCCAGTTTAGTTCCTTTTTCATTGTCTTAGTCTGCTTCAAAATTTTACAAAATAGTGTAGGTACATAATTTCTTTTTAGTTTAAGTGAATTGATATTATATTAAGAATAATTTCAGTCTATGTTTGCTTTAGTGATTTAAAGTCTCCTTATGTGAAATTAAGACTTAAGTAGAAACATCATGGGGACCATGGAGGATGAGATGCTTGGATGTCATCACCGACTCAATGGACATGAGTTTGAGTAAACTCCACAAGTTGGTGATGGACAGGGAGGCCTGGCATGCTGCAGTCCATGGGGTCACAAAGAGTCAGACATCACTGAGCTACTGAACTGAACTGAACTGAACTGAGAAACATTATGAACCTTTATATCTCCTACTTGGTTGTGGAATGGATGCAGTTTCTTTGGAGCATGCAAAATGTAAAGCTGACTTAGTTGGTTGTGGTTCATCATGTCTGTGCCTTGCAGAGTGAAAAGCATAACAAGGCTTTGTTGTTGTTCAGTCGCTGAGTTGTGTCCGACTCTTTGCGACCTCATGGACTGCAGCACGGTAAGCTTCCCTGTCCTTCACCATCTCCCAGAGCTTGCTCAAACTCATGTCCATTGAGTTGGCCATTCAACCATCTCATCCTCTTTTGTCCCCTTCTCTTCCTGCCTTCAATCTTTCCCAGCATCAGAGTGTTTACTAATGGGTCAGCTCTTCGCATCAGGTGGCCAAAGTACTGAAGCTTCCGCTTCAGCATCAGTCCTTCCAGTGAACACCCAGGACTGATTTCCTTTAGGATAGACTGGTTGGATCTCCTTGCAGTCCAAGGAACTCTCAAGAGTCTTCTCCAACACCACAGTTCAAAAGCATCAATTCTTTGGAGCCCAGCCTTCTTTATGGTCCAACTTTCACATCTGTACGTGACTACTGGAAAAACCATAGCTTTGACTAGATGGACCTTTGTTGGCAAAGTAATGTCTCTGCTTTTTAGTATGCTGTCTATATTAGTCATAGCTTTCCTTCCAAGGAGCAACTGTCTTTTTTTTTTTTTTTTTTTAAGAGCAAATGTCTTTTAATTTCATGGCTGCGGTCACAATTTGCAGTGATTTTAGAGCCCAAGAAATAAAGTCTCTCACTATTTCCATTGTTTCCCCATCTATTTGCCATGAAGTGATGGGACTGGATAACATGATCTTCGTTTTTTGAATGTTGAGTTTTAAGCCAGCTTTTTCACTCTCTTCTTTCACCTTCATCAAGAGGCTCTTTAGTTCTTCTTCACTTTCTGCCATAATGGTAGTGTCATCTTTGTATCTGAGGTTGTTGATATTTCTCCCAGCAATTTTGATTCCAGCTTGTGCTTCATCCAGCCTGGCATTTCGTGTGATGTACTCTGCATATAAGTTACATAAGCAGGGTGACAATATACAGCCTTGACATGCTCCTTTCCTGATTTGGAACCAGTCTGTTATTCCATGTCCAGTTCTAACTGTTGCTTCTTGACCTGCATGCAGGTTTCTCAGGAGGCAGGTAAGGTAAGTTGGTCTAGTATTCCTATCTCTTTAAGAATTTTCCTAGTTTGTTGTGATCCACATTCTCAAAGGCTTTAGCATATTCACGTTCTTTAGGAATTCTCTTGCTTTTTCTATGATCCAATGGATGTTGACAATTTGATCTCTGGTTCCTCTGCCTTTTCCAAATCCAGCTTAAACATTGGGAAGTTCTCAGTTCATGTACTCTAAGCCTAGCTTGGAAAAGTTTGAACATTACTTTGCTAGCATGTGAGATGAGTACAATTATGCAGTAGTTTGAGCATTCTTTGGCATTGCCTTTCTTTGGGATCAGAATGAAAACTGACCTTTTCCAGTCTTGTGGCCACTGCTGAGTTTTCCAAATTTGTTGGCATATTGAGTGCAGCACTTTAACAGCATCATCTTTTAGGATTTGAAATAGCTCAACTGGAATTTCATCACCTCTACTAGCTTTATGCATAGTGATGCTTCCTAAGGCCACTTGACTTCGCTCTCCAGGATGTCTGGCTCTAGGTGAGTGATCACACTATTGTGGTTATCTGGGTCATGACTGTATAGTTCTGTGTTTTCTTGCCACCTCTTCTTAATATCTTCTGCTTCTGTTAGGTCCATACCGTTTCTGTCTTTTATTGTACCCATAATTGCCTGAAATGTTCTCTTGGTATCTCTAATTTTCTTGAAAAGATCTCTAGTCTTTCCCATTCTATTACTCTCCTCTATTTCTTTGCATTGATCACTGAGGAAGCCTTTCTTATCTCTCCTTGCTATTCTTTGGAACTCTACATTCAGATGGGTGTATCTTCCCTTTTCTCCTTTGTCTTTCGCTTCTCTTCTTTTCTTAGCTATTTGTAAGGCCTCCTCAGACAACCATTTTGCCTTTGTGCATTTCTTTTTCTTGGGGATGGTTTTGATCACTGCCTCCAGTACAATGTTATGAACCTCTGTCCATAATTCTTCAGGTATTCTGTCTATCAGATCTAATCCCTTGAATCTACTTGTTACTTCCACTTATAATCATGGGCTTCCCTGATAGCTCAGCTTGTAAAGAATCTGCTGGCAATTCAGGAGACCCCAGTTCAATTCCTGGGTCAGGAAGATCTGCTGGAGAAGGGATAGGCTACCTACTCCAGTATTCTTGGGCTTCCCTTGTGGTTCAGCTGGTATAGAATCTGCCTGCAATGAGGGAAATCTGTATTCAATCCCTGGGATGGGAAGATCCCCTGGAGAAGTGAAAGCCTACCCACTCCAATATTCTGGCCTGGAGAATTCCATGGGCCATGGGGTCTAGTCCACGGGGTCGCAAAAAGTTGGACACGGTTGAGCGACTTTCACTTCGCTGTATAATCATAAGGAATTTGATTTAGGTTATACCTGAATGGCCTAGTGGTTTTCCCTACTTTCTTCAATTTAAGTCTGAATTTTGCAATAAGGAGACTTAATAATAAGGCTTATGATGATTATCTACTGGTAGATCCCCAGGGACATAAAAGCAGTGGGTTGTGGGAAGAGTAGAGCATAGGGATAGCAAAGAAGCAGTGTGGCTAATCTATATCAACCTTTTTCCCTGTTGAGTTCTGCAGTGACTTCACTTCAGCACAGAACTAACTCCAGGTCGCCACTAGTCATTGACCAGGGTTAGCTCTAGAGAGGAAACCTATTTGGCATCACCAGCCCCAGTGGCTCAATGGGAAAGAACCTCCTGCCAAACAGGAGATGTGGGTTCAATCTCTGGGTCAGGAAGATCCCCTGGAGACAGAAATGGCAACCCATTGCAATATTCTTGCATGGGAAATCCCATGGATAGAAGAGCCTTGCAGGCTACAGTACATAGGGTAGCAAAGTGTCAGACATGACTTAGAAACTAAACCACAACAAGCTGTGCAGGGGGAGACTTAGTTCCCATATCCGAAGTGCTGCTCATTGGCTAAGTGTCCCTGAGCAAGATCTTTAACTTTGCAACTCCTTGATCAGGTCATTATTCAATGGAGAGAATGATAGTCTGTCTTTCCAGTGTTATTGTGAGGGATAAAATAAGATATATATAGCACAGGACCTTAATCAACATTAATTCTCCTTGGAAAGAAAACAGGGACAATGCATCTTTAACTCCCCTTTGCAATTACAAAATCATCCAGAAAATAAAATCATTTCAATCATTCTTGCCAGGTAGGTCCCTAAGGGGCACCTGTGTACATTCCAGTGAAAGAAGACAGCTGGCCATGACACTGCACTTTGAGCTTGTTCTGTTTAGCATGGCCATTGTGCTCCTGATGTTTACCTACTGCTGATGAAGTTACTTAGTTCTTGTCCTTGAGTACTTCCTGGCTCTTGTGCAATATCTCCTGTTTTGAGGCTAGATTCCTGCCACTCATGTTACTGGTCACAGCAGAAGTGGTTATGCTTTAACTCTATGAAGTATGAATTGGAAAGAGACTGAAGGGACTGGGGATCAGGGTGAAGGAATATTAGGGATCCTGTTCTGCCTGATCTTTTGCATTTGATTCAATAATTATTGATTACCTACCAGGCACCAAGCTTCGAGGGTATAAACAGGACATGCCCCCTGCCTCAGGCAGCTCAGAGCTTAGTGATGCAATGAGAGTAAGTTTTCACTTTTATAAAAAGTCACACACAAACTATGTTGGATATAATAAGAGATTCCTTCAAAAAATATGTGTAAAGTGTGCACATTCCAACTTCAGGAAGAATGCGAGTATGTTTACTCAGAAGACCCATTTGAACTTAAAAGAAAAAATATTTTTCCTTAAAGAAAAACAGAACTAAAAGCTACCAAGACATATGCAGCCTTCAGTATGTGTGTATGTTTTTTATTAAATATATATGAAAATTGAAAGTGAAAAATTTTGTCATGCACATGTATACGTATCATAACTGTAAAGCTCAGTGAATTTTCACAAACTGGACACATTTATGTAAATAATATACAGATTAGGAAACAGAATCTTACTGGCACCATAGAATCTCCCCATCAGGTTCCTTCTAGTCACTTCCCCCAGGGAAGCAAATACCGTGTATTCTAATAGCATTAAATGCATTTTTTTATCTTTGTACTCTATATTAATAGAATCATATAGTGTGGTGTGTGGACTTTTAGGGCTTCCCAGGTGGCTCTAGTGGTAAAGAACCTGCCTGCCAATGCAGAAGACATGAGACACGGGTTCGGGACTTCTCTGGTGATCCAGTGACTAAGACTCAGTGCTCCCAATTTGGAGGTGGGGGGCTGGGTTCGATCCCTAATTGGGGAACTAAATCCCACATGCAAAACTAAGCGTTCAAATGCTCCACCTAAGGCTTGGTACAGCCAAATAAGTAAATAAATAAATATTTTGAAAAAGAGAGAGAGAGACATGGGTCGGGAAGATCCCTTGGAGGATGGCATGGCATACACTCCAGTATTCTTGCCTGGAGAATCCCATGGACAGAGGAACCTGGCAGGCTACAATACAAAGAGTCGGACATGACCGAAGCCACTTAGCAAGGCACGGAACAGCAGATTATTTTTTTTTTTAAACATTTTCCTATCAAAATTTAGTTTATTATTTGATGCTTGTTTATTAATCTAAATCAGCAAAGTTTTATCCACTGTGAAACATAGGCTTGAAAGAAAGTTTTCTCAGGCTTTTGTGAAAATCACCAATTCTTTCTGCACAGGACAATGCCTTTGTACCTGGATGTCCTGATCTTGGCGTTTATACTTCAGAATGTGAACTCATTCATTAGAAAATGCTTTTTGACTGAAGGCCAGGTACTTGCTTCCCAGCAACACAGCTTAAGTAAATGCCCCACTCAGACAGTCAACATTACTGTCTCAAAAATCTTTCATTCTGACATATTATCACACATTTGTCATTAGGAAACTGCATACTCACATATGTCCATAAATATTTGGTCTTGGTAGACCCAGGTTGACCTGCTTGAGAATCAGAGGAAAGAAAAATCTTATCTTTGTCCTTGGAAAAGGTACAATTAAATGAAGGGAAAGTTTGAATGTGGTCTCTGAGAGACTTTGTTTCCCTGAAAACAAAATCATTTTGCTCTAGTCAATCAATAACTCTCCTTGGTAAATGTGAATCTTAGGCTCAGAAAGAGGTTATCGGCCATAACATTTCTTAACACTTTCATAATGTTATCAGAAATTAAAAGGTAACATTTATCAAATATTTACAAGTTGCGTGGGACAGAGCACAGTGTAAACATATGAATCTGATAATATCCAAGCTGCAGTTTTAAAACAGATCCAAAAAAATCTCAAAAATGTTTGCTCTTCAATGATGCATTCTCCATCATGTAAAAATTTAACTACTGAGATGCTCTAATGACACATGGAATGGGTCACACAAGGAGGAAGGTATCTCAGGTGAAAGGTCAATATCAACACAGATGAAAGAGATTGCATTAAGCAGCTTATGCCAACCAGGAAGGACATGCATTTTCTAAATGAAAATAGAAAAAGATAGCTATTATATAATGGAAAATGTGAGACAAATATTATTTACTTTAGTTGACTACACATGAAAAATATGTACAAAAACACACAAAAAATAAATCTCTCATCGCCCTTTAGTCACTATCATTCTGCTTTTTGTGGTAGCATTTCTCCAGGTTCTATGGAGGCAGAAACTTCTTTCGTCTTTCTCCTTCCCTGGTCACCTGGGTGCTTTGCCTTTGTATAGAGCCCATCCAGTCCAGAGCCCCCATAGCCACCTCTCTCATATTGGATTCTCTATTCTCTTAATTGGAGGAAGGTGAGAGGATGAGGAGGAGGTGGGAGGAAAGAGATAGAGAATGTAAAGGAGGAAGAGGAGAGAAACATAAGCTGGGAGGCAACAGTCTTCAAGAAGAAAAAATGTCATTAGCTGGCAAAGGAAAGTTGCAAGGTCCTAATGGCCCAGTCTGTACACTTCCTTTTGGTGAATCTGATGACCCAGAACACTGCCATTTAGTCCTAACCCAAGTCCTATGCACTGCTGCAGTCTCCACAGTCTTTCACCTCTAGGCCAGGTGTGTGACGAGAACTTAAGCAGAACTGCAGTGAATTTCTTTTGGAGAATAAGGGGTAGTTGGAGTTGTCTGAAAGAGTTCAGTTCAGTTCAGTTCAGTTGCTCAGTCGTGTCTGACTCTTTGCGACCCCATGAACCACAGCACGCCAGGCCGCCCTGTCCATCACCAATTCCCAGAGTTTACCCAAACTCATGTCCATTGAGTCGGTGATGCCATCTAACCATCTCATCTTCTGTCATCCCCTTCTCCTCCTGCCTTCAATCTTTCCCAACTTCAAGGTCTTTTCAAATGAGTCAGCTCTTTGCATCAGGTGGCCAAAGTATTGGAGTTGCAGCTTCAACATCAGTCTTTCCAATGAACAGCCAGGACTGATCTCCTTTAGGATGGACTGGTTGGAACTCTTTGCAGTCCAAGGGACTCTCAAGAGTCTTCTCCAACACCACAGTTCAAAAGCATCAATTCTTCGGTGCTCAGCTTTCTTTATAGTCCAACTCTCACATCCATACATGACTACTGGAAAAACCATAGCCCTGACTAGACAGACCTTTGTTGGCAAATTAATGTCTCTGCTTTTTAATATGCTATCTAGGTTGGTCATAACTTTCCTTCCAAGGTGTAAGCATCTTTTAATTTCATGGCTGCAATCACCATCCGCAGTAATGTTGAAGCCCCCCAAAATAAAGTCAGCCACTGTTTCCACTGTTTCCCCATCTATTTGCCATGAAATGATGGGACCGGATGCCATGATCTTAGTTTTCTGAATGTTGTGCTTCAAGCCAACTTTTTCACTCTCCGCTTTCACTTTAGTTCTTCTTTACTTTCGGCCATAAGGGTAGTTTCATCTATATGTCTGAGGTTATTGACATTTCTCCCAGCAATCTTGATTCCAGCTTGTGTTTCATCTAGCCCTTTATTTCTCATGATGTACTCTGCATATAAGTTAAATAAGCAGGGTGACAATATACAGCTTTGACATGCTCCTTTTCCTATTTGGAACCAGTCTGTTGCTCCATGTCCAGTTGTAACTGTTGCTTCCTGACCTGCATACAGGTTTCTCAAGAGGCAGGTCAGGTGGTCTGGTATTCCTATCTCTTTCAGAATTTTCCACAGTTTATTGTGATCCACACAGTCAAAGGCTTTAGCATAGTCAATAAAGCAGAAATAGATGTTTTTCTGGAACTCTCTTGCTTTTTCTGTGATCCAGCAAATGTTGACAATTTCATCTCTGGTTACTCTGCCTTTTCTAAAACCAGTTTGAACATCTGGAAGTTCACGGTTCACATATTGCTTAAGCTTAGCTTGGAGAATTTTGAGTGTTACTTTACTAGCGTGTGAGATGAATGCAGTTGTGCAGTAGTTTGAGCCTTCTTTGGGATTGCCTTTCTTTGGGATTGGAATGAAAACTGACCTTTTCCAGTCCTGTGGCCACTGCTGCGTTTTCCAAATTTGCTGACATATTGTGTGCAGCACTTTCAGAGCATCATCTTTCAGGATTTGAAATAGCTCAACTGGAATTCCATCACCTCCACTAGCTTTGTTCATAGTGGTACTTCCTAAGGCCCACTTGACTTCACATTCTAGGATGTCTGGCTCTAGGTGAGTGATCATACCATCGTGATTATCTGGGTCGTGAAGATCTTTTTTGTATAGTTCAAACACATATATATTGTATAGTTCACACACATATACATTTTTTGTATAGATCACACCATTGTGAAAGATTTAGAACAATGAATTAGAGCTTTCAGAACAGAAAATCTCTTCAAGCAGATTTTGTTGGTGGTATGTTTGTTTCCTTGTTTTCAGAGTTGAAAGAGCTTACCTTGCAAATTTCTTAGGTCTTTAAATCTGAAAACTGCACTTAATTCTACAGTCATGGTGGATGGCAACCAGAAATTCAAGGGTGCATTGCAAGGGTAATTGAAAATAAAGCCCAGATTGCCTTATAAAAATAGAACCAAAGAAAATGTTTCTTCTTAGAATATACTAAGTTTTATTATTATTTTTTTAATCCAGTATGAGAAAAGGAATAGAGGGGCAGAGAGAACCAGAATTTCAATATCATGAGACATTTAGCTTCTGCAGAAACAGTATATGTGCATTTTTCTTTTCAGCATTTTGCTATGTGTTAAATACTGCAAGTTGTAAAATGCAATTATTTTTATTTATGCACATGACAAATTAATGAAATAACATCATATGTTTTTAAAATTAGGCTGTAAGATGTATATCAGCTCCCACTTCATTAAATTGGGCCTTTAATGGGTATTCACCCTGTGAATATGGCTATGAAAAAAGGAGAGCCTTATAACTAATTGCCTTCCTGCCCCAGGCACCCAAACATCTTTCTGCAACTCGGGATTTGTCCCTCCAGGATACTACTGCCAAAATGATCAACACAAGGTCCCAAAATAACAATTTATTCTGCCCAAAGGACATTGTGCCCTCAGTCTCCTGGCCAGATGAATTGGCACAATTACATCCTTCTTTCTTGCATTCCCCCTCAGGATATCCTAGGTGTCAGGGCTTTACATGTTGAGATGATTCAGAGCAAAAAATCTGCTAAGAGGGAAGACAGTGCTACAAGCGTCTTCTTAGATTCTTAGGTCCAAACTGATGGAGCGAAACACAAATCCTCCATAGGTTTGTTTCCTTCAAAACTTCACTGCCCCTCAGGCACGTGCACAGATCAAGTGGAGAGCTAAATCCTTTCCTGAGTCCTAACACAAATGTGTTGGCGTTAACCATCAAAGGCCCCAAACTAGCCAATTTCAAGTCTTTTCCATCTGCCCCTCCCCCACCAAGAGTAAATGACATAAAGATCATTGCACAGATGCTGGTTTAATCTGCTAAGCTACATTTCTGTCTCTGAAGCAGTCTAACAGAAAGAAAATATACATTCATTTCTGCTTTAAGTTTTGTTGTTCAATCGCAGAGTCCTTTCTGACTGTTTGCAGCTCCAGGGACTCTAGCCTGCCAGGCTTCTCTGGCCATGGGGTTTTCCAGGCAATAGCACTGGAGTGGCTTGCCATTTACTTTAGGAAATACCAGTCTGTTTAACATGGTTTCTTGATGATTACCTCTTATTTGCCTTTTTTACCTTTTTACTCTTTTCTCTCAGTACTTTTCTTTGGTCAGAGCTTGTTTTTAAAAAATGTTCCTTTCAGTCATTTCTTTCAAAATCAGACTCACTGAGGTCTGTATGAACAAACCCTTTCATCAGGAAACTCCATAGCTCATGCTAAGAATGTTGGGGAAGAGGTGTGCATCAGTTGCAAACCTTTTTTCAATGTAAATAAGTGGAAAAGACAGGTAAAGAATCTGCCAGTGGTTCAGATAGGTAAAGAATCTGCCAGTAATGCTGGAGATCTGGTTTCAATCCCTGGGTTGGGAAGATCCCCTGGAGAAGGGAATGGCTACCCACTCCAATATTCTTGCCATTAGAATTCCATGAACAGAAAAGTCTGGCAGGCTACAGTCCATAAGGTTGCAAAGAGTTGAAAAAAAAAACTGAGCGACTAACTTACACTTTCAAGTTCAAGTGAGGCTCTTAACAAAGAGTGATAGGGGCAGGTGGTCATTTCCTCAGACAGAGGCTCACATCCCATCCCCTTTGAGGTCTCCACTGTCCTGTATTAGAATGACTGACTCTAGCCCTACTCACCTGTAGCCACTTGATCAGTGTTTCTGACCATCAAGAACTTCCTGCTACAGAATTATTTTCCACTACTCTAATTTCCATTTTAAAAAGATAATGCTATTACTTGATGGGAGAAGGGGTAGGGAGAGGGACATGATCATTCCCAATGAAAATGAAAAGGAGAAAGTATTTACATAAGGACTTCTCAGTTGTTCTTTCAGACTGAAATTATTCAGAGTTTTCAACAAACCCAGAAATGGGTTCTTTTAATCACTGTCCATTTTATCTTTGGTATATTTACTAAGAGGGACAGTGTTCTTCAGTTGGTAAGTCATGTCCAACTCTCTGTGACCTCATGGGCTGTGGCATGCCAGACTTCCCTGTTCTTCACTATCTCCCAGAGTTTGCTAAGACTCATATCCATTGAGTTGGTGATGCCATCCAACCATCTCATCATAGCTTTCTATTAAACTAAATTTTAATGAGGATTAATTTACCTGCCAGGTGTGGTGGCAGATACCTAAGACACAACAGAGAGCTTTACCAGCCACCTCTGCCTCTCCATGTAGATGATAAAGGAGACATTAAACAACTAATCACACAACGAAATATAGAATTACTAAGCTCTTCAAGGAGAGGTACATGGGACTATATAAACCTATAGTAAAATTGTTGTTTGGTCTAGTCAGGAGTTCCAGAAATACTTACCTGATGAAATGTCAGTTGAGCTTGGCTGTAATGGAGGAGAAAACAGTACTTGAGGAAATGAAGTTGTGACTGAATTGAAGAGAGTGAAGACGGATGGGGAGGTAAGATAAAGCAGAAATAGACCTTACAGGACAGGATCATGCAAGCCCTCATTAAAGATCATTGGAGTTTATCCTAAGGGCAATGAAAAGCCATTGAAAGATTTTACACAGAAGAAATGATGTGATAGGATATGATGACATGACATATGAGATGAGATGATATGATGAGATGATATGACGTGACATATGAGATGAGATGAAATGCTGTGATATAATGTGATCAGATTATGTGTTGGTGTGGTAGGAGCACACTATCAGTAGACTGAAAGATACCAGAAAGCTGACTGTAGAAGTTATTTCATTCAGAAATCTTTACATGTTAATTAAATCAGTCTAATCCTTATAAGGTAAATCAGACCCTGACTTTGGTCTGACATACCATGCAATTCTTCTAGTGGTGTCATTTACTTCTCCTCTCTCCCCTTCTAATAGCCCCTTCCCTTCATTTATTCAACAGAGCATTTGTTTATGCCGTTTATAAGCCAAAATCACTTAACCAACCTGTCTCAGAATCTTTATTTGTGAAAGAGCTAATTATAGTTCACAGGCTTTCCTCATGAGGTTAGCTATTAGGAGTATAATCTGAAGTAATAAGTGAGAAAGTGCCTTGTACACTAGAATATATGAGATCAATGTAGGTTGGCATTGTTGTAATGCTCCTAATTATGCATGATGTTCATCTTCTCTGAGTGTTGGTCTGAATATTTTGTCCAGGAAAAAATTTTTTTCGGATGGTTTAATTAGGATACTCATTAAATTCCTAGTCAAGGCAATAATTAGTGCAGAGATAAAAAAGACAAAACAGAGGTAGGGCTAGAGAAGGTACTGGGATGACTTCATAGTCATAGCCTCAGGTCTTCGGACGTGATTAGGCTGTACTCCAACCCATTTACCAAGGTGAAAAGATGTGGATAACACCAGCAGGTGGAACTCATGCCCTCAGAATGCACCCTTTCACAACTATGAGGAGCTAGAAAGTCCCTAAGAACCAAGGGATGACATCGTTCTTCCTTGGGGGTCACTGACAAGGAAAGCCTCTAATCTCCCCAGAAGAACAGACAAAGTCCTGCTTATCCTCCAACTTCTGTTTGTGTAAGCAGGTTCATGATTTGATCAAACAAAACTGATGTACCAGGAAATGGCTCATGAGGGATGGTGGTAGGAAGCAGAAGAGCCAGGAAAGAGAGGAAGATGAAAGTATATCCGACTCATAAAAAGGCTTTCCATCCAAATTCTGTGAAAGACTAAGCTGCTATAGGAAACAAAGCCTCTCAGATATCTCTGGTCTCTGTCTTCTTGTCCTTTCTTCATGAAACTTTGACATAGTTTCTGATGACTTATGTTGTCACCCTCCTTATTTAACTTATATGCAGAGTACATCATGAGAAACACTGGGCTAGAAGAAGCACAAGCTGGACTCAAGATTGCCAGGAGAAATATCAATAACCTCAGATATGCAGATGACACCACCCTTCTGGCAGAAAGTGAAGAAGAACTAAAGAGCCTCTTGATGAAAGTGAAAGAGGAGAGTGAAAAAGTTGGCTTAAAGCTCCACATTCAGAAAAATAAGATTTTGGCATCCAGTCCCATCACTTCATGGCGAAGAGATGGGGAAACAGTGGAAACAGTGGCTGACTTTCTTTTGGGGGGCTCCAAAATCACTGTAGATGGTGATTGCAGCCATGAAATTAAAAGATGTTTACTCCTTGGAAGGAAAGTTATGACCAACCTAGACAGCATATTAAAAAGCAGAGACATTACTTTGCCAACAAAGATCCATCTAGTCAAGGCTATGGTTTTTCCAGTGGTCATGTATGGATGTGAGAGTTGGACTATAAAGAAAGCTGAGCACCGAAGAATTGATGCTTTTGAACTGTGGTGTTGTAGAAGACTCTTGAGAGTCCCTTGGACTGCAAGGAGTTCCAACCAGTCCATCCTAAAGGAGATCAGTCCTGGCTGTTCATTGGAAGGACTGATGTTGAAGCTGCAACTCCAATACTTTGGCCACCTGATGTGAAGAGCTGACTCATTTGAAAAGACCCTGATGCTGGGAAAGATTGAGGGCAGGAGAAGGGGACGACAGAGGATGAGATGGTTGGATGGCATCACTGACTCAATGGACATGAGTTTGGGTAAACTCTGGGAGTTGGTGATGGACAGAGAGGCCTGACATGCTGTGGTTCATGGGGTCGCAAACAGTTGGACACAACTGAGCGACTGAACTGAACTGATGACTTTGGGAGTAGAAAGAGTGCTACTCGTATCCTGAAGATGGGACAGGCAGTCATGAGCTTATCTGTACAGAGGAGGAAGAAGAAAGAAGGAAGGTTTTGGGAGCACCCCCTTCATCTGTGAGCAGTGCCTCTAGCACTCTGAGGATTGATCAGTCCTAACTTTACAACACTTTATGTCTCTCCTATGGTTATTTCAAATGGTATTGGAAAAGTTCTCCCCAAATGAAGGACAGTGAATTACAATGTGTGAAAACCTGTCTAGATATCTCTATTATTTCCTGGTAAGGTAGTTCTCCCTGGGGAATATTTTGAGGAGATGCTTAAGGAATCCAAATCAGGCTTATAGGAAGTTTCAATTTGAAGACAGAGAGGGCTCTTAGGGTCTGAGAATCCCACTTCCTGTTTCCCAAAGAGCCTTTAGGATTGTATGTTTGCGACTGTGTGTACGTGTGAGTATGTGACAGGGAGGAGGTTGCATGTGCTCCTTTATAAGAAGTGGAATGCAGGGGAGCTGGGGGACCTTCTGGAAGTTTGGTGGTCTGTTAAATTCAATAAGCATTCACTGACATGGATGCAGTTTGAGATAGACTTGAAGACAAATAGGACTTAGGAGGCTGTTGGGAATTGATAAAACTTTTCAAGTAGAAGAAACAGCTGGAGAAAGAAAATGAAATATGAAAATGCAGAACTTAGACCAAAAATTTTTATTCAGTCAGCATGGCTGGTTATAGAGGAAAAGGAAGATTAGAAAGCTTGAGTATCGCCATAATAGAGGATTTGGAAATCCAGCTAGAAACAGGAGAGGGTCATTTAGTCAATCATTCCAGAAATACTTATTGTGACTATATGCTAGACACAGTTCTAGGTGCTTGAGGTACAGCAGGAAACAAAATAGATGAACATTCCTGCTCTTAAGGGATTTGTATTCAGTAGTGACCATCAACTATTATTGTCTGCCATTGACTCTTAATATTCATGAACTGAGTTAATCCTTATAACAACCCCTTGGGGTTGGTGTTATGATTAACCCACTTTCACAGGTAGGACAACTGAGGCACAGGGAGTTAAACATATTGCACAAAGTCACACAATTAGTACATGCTCTTAACTACTGCATTATACTAGTTGCAAGAACTGAAGAAGCAGAATTTCAGGGTGATATTTTGGGGGAGGGTGGCAGTGAGGAGTCAGCAATTGTAAGATTATAGCGCTATAAAATTACCATGAACTAGGTGACTTAAATGACAGACATTTATTTCTCATAGTCCTGGAGATTGGAAGCCCGAGATCAGGGTGCCAGTATGTCACATTCTATTGATGGCCCTCTTTCTGGCTTACAGATATCCTCATATACTCTTAGTGCACACGCAGTAATAAGAAGAGATATCTCTCTTTTTCTTTTAATTTTATTTGTTTTTGGCTGTGCTGGATTTTTGTTGCCGTACAGGTTTTACTCTAGGTGCAATGAGCAGGGGCTACTCTAGTTTGGTGCTTGGGTTTCTCTTTGAGGTGGCTTCTCTTATTGGAGAGCATGGCTCTAGGGCATGTGGACTCGGTAGTTGCAGCTTCTGAGCCCTAGAGCACAGGCTCATTATTTGTGGAGCATGGGCTTAGCTGCTCCATGGCATGTGGAATCTTCCCACATCAGGGATTGATCCTGTGTCTCTTGCGTTGGTAGGCAGATTCTTTACCACTGAGCCACCAGGGAAGCCCCTCTTCTTTTTCTGAAACCATTTTATATATTGTGTATGGTTGACATACAAAAAGCTATGCATAAGCATATGTAACATATACAACTTTAGATTGGAGAGAATTATATATCTATGAAACCATCACCTTAATCTGTGTCATAAAGATATTCATCACCTCGAAACATTTCCTCCTGTCCTCTTTATTTATTATTATTATTTAATAACAACACAACTAAAATAGTCAAATTCCTAGGAGCAGAGAGTGGAATGGTGGTTGCCAGGGACTGGGAGGAGGAAGAAAGAGGTAAGTATTAGTCAAAGGGTACAAGGTTTTAGTTATGCAAGAGAAGTCTTAGAGATCTACTGTGCAGTCTAGTGCCTGTCATTTACAGTATTGTATTTTGTACTTAACGCTTCGCTAAGACAGTAGATCTTATGATAAGTGTTTTTTCCTCTTCTTATAAAGCAACCAATTTTATTGGGTTAGGACATCACCTTTATGATTTTGTTTAACTTAATAACTCCTAAAAGCCTTATCTCCAAATGTAGTCACATTGAGGGTTAGGGCTTCAGTATATGAATTTGGGAGTGGAGATAAATCAGTCTAACATTAAGATTTGTCTATTTTTCTAGTAATTGTTCATGCTTGCTACTTGCATGTGTTTTCTTGTTCTGCACTCTAGGAGGTAGGCAATATTCTCCCCATTCTGTGGGTTGTGGAAGATGAAGTTTCAAGAATTTAAAGAAATTTTCTAACCACTCCTGCTCTTGTTGGTGGCCCCTGACTTAAAAGCCCAGGTCCACTTTCGCTGTATACTATGCCAAACTGCCCAACTGCAGCCCATACCTCAGCCTTAGTGCCTGGCCAAGTCCTGAAGGCTCCAGGACTTCTCAGTCTCCTCCTGTGCCTGAGGTCCGATGGCAGGCTGAGGCCTGTCAGAGCTTCCTGGGTGCTGGGAACCCAGTCTGGAGAAGAGATGCATAGAAGCAAGGTTTTGTGGAGAATGTCTCTAATTCCGTTTAAGGACATGTTTTTATTTTGTTCTTGTTATTTGTTTGTTTTAAAGAAACTTAAAGGGAGAAATATTTTCCATAATAGAATTACTTAGCAGTTTTGGGAAATTAAAATATTTTGTCTATACAAGGAAACCTGAACCTCCTTTTCTCCTAGCCACCTTTCACAGACTTTCTTTTTAAAATGTCTTTGTCCTATTGTTAATTTCTTCATAGCCTGCTATGGGCTCAACTCTGTGTAAGGGCTGAGGAAAATATGTTTGAAATTGCTGTGACAAGTTTCTGGAAAGTGTCATGATGAGGAGACTGTGGCTAAACTTATGAGAATGCATTGATTTAACGGTTTATTAAGTATACTTTCATCTTCCCGTGCCATCCATCTGGTTTTCTAGGTAGAACCATGCAGGGTTGGGATGCTTAGAAACTGACTATCCCCTCAGGTGACAAAGATGAGCACTAAGGGCATTCTGTCACTTGGATCTTGCGTACCAACAGCTCTGTGGGAAAGGCAAATCAAAGTGGGAGCTAAATTCAAGTGTATATTTGAACAATGTTTTTTCTCTTAAACTCATAATAAGTAATATAGAAACATGAGTTTGATACTAGATGTCTGTTATTAGTGAGCTCATATTTGTCTCCCAAAACTCTAATAGCTCATCTTTGATTTCAGACATGCTTGTGCATGAGTGTGTGCTTAGTCGTTCAGTCATGTCTGACTCTGCGACCCCATGGACTGTAGCCCACCAAGCTCCTCTCTCCATGGGAAGTCTCTAGGCAAGAATACAGGGGTGGGTTGCCATGCCCTCCTCCAGGGGATCTTCCCAAACCTGGGATCAAACCCTGGGATCTCCGGCATTGCAGGTATATTCTCTACCAACTGAACCACCAGGAAAGCCACGGACATGCTCAGATCCTACATTTAATTGAGTAGTTTCTCTGCACTTGGAGAATTCACATATGTTGAATAATTTAATCTTAACACTGACCTACCAAGATGTGGTTATTTCCATGTTAACAAATCAGGAAACTGAAGCTCAGAGAAAGGAATGATGTGTGCCAGTTTTATCTCCGGTAAGGTCACTGAGGTCTGTGCCTAATAATATTCATCATATCTCCAGGGCTCAGTGAAATATCTGCTACACAGTATAAACTTGTGTTGTTTATGTTATTACACCCATTGTTAGTTGCCTTCTGAATTCAATACCAGTTGCTTCTCAGTTGCCAATCACTGCTGGATAATAAACAACTATATTAGTCAGGGATCTGCAGAGAAACAGAAATATGTATGTGTGTGCTTAGTCGCTCACTCATGTCTGACTCTTTGTGACCCTTCGGACTGTAGCCCACCAGGCTCCCCTGTTCATGAGATTTTTCAGGCAAGAATACTGGAGTGGGTTGCCATTTCCTTCTCCAGAAGATCTTCCCAACCCAGAGTCGAACCTCTGTCTCCTGCATCTCATGCATTGCAGGCGGATTCTTTACCTGTTGAGCCATCAGCGAGGCCCCTATATATTATATACATACATGTATATATATGTATATACATATATATATATAATAAACATATATTTATAAAAGAATTTATAGTAAATAAGTAAGTATACATGTATATAAGAATTGACTTAGGTGATTATGGAACCTTCTATTTACTGCTAAAATACCTTAAAGAAATAAGAGGGTAGATTTCAGGTGACTTCAGATGAAATCCAGATCCGTAATAGCCATTCTATCTCCCAGGTTTTGGCTGGTGCCCTCCGTACTAGGACAAGTCACTGGCTTCCAGAATTCTGTTTTTCTCCTGCAATCCAGGGCTTTGTCACACTGCATTATAATTACTTGGCTAAATATATTCTTTTTTCTGATTTCACTTGACATAAGTGATAGCTAAAAGGTTGATCTGATCAGTAAGAAATGAGTAAAAATCTGCCCATTCCAGTAAAATGCACTTAGCACTGTAGTGTTTTGCTTCTCCCCTCACCTCTCACTTCTTGGGACCCCTAAAGTGGCTGTAACATTGCTTAGCTTGTCTCTGCCACCACTGTTACTCCACAAGAGCTTTTATTTCTTATTCCTTTATTATTATTTTTAAAATCCATGGCTTGATTTTTTTTAAAATGAAAGTGGTAGGGTAATAGTGGCAAATACAGAGGGGAAAGAAGAGAGTAATGTAATATTATGTCCCAAGAAAAATGCATTTTGTGTCAGCAGCTGACAGAAAAACATGCAGACATTCATGGCAAAAGACTTGATGGAATCTTAGGGGACTAAACCTGATGCTTACTTTATTTTTAATGGGATGTCAGTTCTGAAGAATAAACGGTCTTCCTTGAATCCTGAGTTATAAGCACTTATTTGTCTAGATAAAGTACAGAAAAGAAATATTGTGTGCTGTGTCTCATAAGTCATCTTCATAGCCTTTCAGGTAAACTACCAAGGATTTTTACTGTTCAACTCAGTGGAACACAAATTGGTAAACTGAGAGCCAACTGATCACAGCCAGCGAAGCAGTCCAGAGCTGCCACCCCAAATTTCATCTTAATCTGAAATGGCAACATCAATTACCTGAAAAAGTGCCACAAGAGGGAATGCCCACAAAAAGGACAGCATGTAACAGATGCTTCAAGGAAAGCAACATTTTAGGGAATTGGTCTAAAGCATTTAGTTTTCCTTTTCCAAGTTGTACCAACCAGTAAAATTGAGATCAGTAGTCCAGGTGGCTTCAAGTTCCTGTCCAGACTGAAAATCTGAAGAATGGAGGTCAGAACCAAATGTGTATGCAGACATAAATTTGTATTTCTGAGCTACTCTATAAGCACCATCTGGAAAGAGGAATACACCTTGGTTAGATTCTTAGATGTTTCTGAACTCTATCTATCTGATACAATTCATATTTTTATAATTTTTTCTCTTTTTAAAAGTGGCCATTATTTGCCACGCATTGTGTTCAATGGCTAAAGCCACAGAGGTGTTATAGTCTTTCCCAGCCTGGAACTCACAGTCCAGTGGAAAAATAACATTCCAGTTTCTTTTGTCCAACTCTTTCTTTATCTCACTCCTCTAGAAATCCCTAGCTCTGGTTAAATCCAATCTTCCTCTTACTCTGCGGTTACATGCATAAAATGGAAACTTTTGGGAAACACAAATTCAGACTGTCTGATTTCACTTTAAATTTGTTCTTTAAGGTGATATAGACCCTTAGTGTCACCCAGCAATACTTCTCTGCTTTCTTAGTACATTACTTCTCTCCTTTGTGACTGCCTCATGCCTGCTCCTCTTTCCTAAAGCTTCAAAAACCTTTCCACTCCTGACACTACTAATGTTAACTTGCATCCTGTTTTATTGAGGAGGTAAAGCAATCAGCATAGAATTTCTGCTTCACAAGTATTTGCATTTGAATCCCTATTCCCCATATTCCTTCCTGTTACTCCATTTGAACTGTCCTTGCCCCTGGCTAAGTCAAAATCCTCCACTTGTGCATGATGCTTCATCCTTTCCTGTCTGGTCAAAGAGTTGACTACAGTTATCCTCTTACTCTTCTGTATCATCAAAATTTTCCAACCTACTTGATTATTTCCATCAGCAAATAAATATGTTTTTATTTCTCTCATCTTAAAAAAACCCTGACACTATCTTGGTCTTTTGCCGTATGTCTTTTCCATCTATTGCATTAACTGCTCTCGTTTCCTTGATGTTTTTTATTCCTTTCTTCCCATTCTTTCTTGTACCCACCCCGTTCAAGCTTTTGCCCCAACTACTTAACTGAAATACTTTAGACAGGATCTCTTCTGACCTCTGTGTGGCTAAATCCAATTGTCAATTCTATATTACGTTACCTTGATCTGTCAGTGGTGTTCAGAGATTTTCTACAAAGATGGCCACTAAGAATTCTTCCCAATCCAGAACACTTATGTTTTGCATCCCATCAAAAGGTGGAGCCTGTTTCCCCTGATGGGGACTTGTGACTTGCTTTGACCAAAAGAATACATTGGAAGTTATGTTGTGTCAATTCCAAGCCTAGGACTTTATTCTGTCTCTCTCTCTCTTTCCCTCTTTCTCTCTCTCTCTCTCTCTGATTTATACCTACGTCTATATCTATTTATATCCATATCCTTTAAAAAAAAATCCTAGTGCCACATACCTAATGCATTATAGTGTGTGCTCAATAAATAACTGCTAATAAATACACAGATGGTAGAATTTCAAGAGGAGCCTTGAAGAATGAATAGGAAGTCAGGAGGAAAGCAGATGAGAAGTAAAAACAGAGAATCATCAAAATTCATGGAATATTTGTAATGTCAAGTAATATTTGTACCTTAAATGTTTGGATGGGAACAAAGAAGTGATGAAGATTGGGCCAGACTATGAATAGTCTTGAGTTCCATGTACTTCCTAAGTGCAAACACCTGTCACTCCATTGTTTTGGGATCTACGAAAGTTCCACCATATTTTCTTTTCGTCCTTACCTTTACTTACTGACTTTCTATGTTTTACTTTCCAGCTTGATAGGTGAAACTGCTCACTGGGCCATGAACACACTCTTCTCTCGGTACCACCTTTCATTCATGATGCCCTTACTTTTCTTCCCCCATATAAATTATATTTACCCTTCAGTATCTTGCTTTGCCCCTAGGGGATACAAGAATCCTTTACCAGTCACTTCAGCACACAGATTTTTCTCTGTTCTCTCAGCTTCTTTTAAAATTATGGTTAATACAACATGGTATGACACTGGTTTGTTTTCTGTATATTTTATGTAAGTCTAGTCTTAAAATCCGAGTACGTAATAAACTTCTTGAAGACAGAATCTGCATCTTATGAAAGTAAAAGTCACTCAGTCGTGTCTGACTCTTTGTGACCCCATGGACTATACAGTCTAGGGAATTCTCCAGGCCAGGATACTGGAGTGGGTAGCCTTTCCCTCTTCCAGGGGATCTTCATGGGGATAGAACCCAGGTCTCCTGCATTGCAGGTGGATTCTTTACCATCTGAGCCACCAAGGAAGCTCACTCTATATCATGTCTAGATATATTGTAGGTATACCTACAGTTTTACAATACCTACAGTTAAATAGGTATACCTACAATTTTTAAAATAGGTATATTATAAAACTTCTTCCAAACTTGGTTAACCCATCTTATTGAAAACCATGCCTTCCCACCCCTGGCATTTAACAGTGTTACGGGGCTGTCTTAAAAAGAATATACTCTGAAGCTTCTTTGATAGAAATATAGTATTTGGACTGTACAAGGGGCAGCACCATTCTATGCTGGTCAGATACTGACCATGTACCACTTTCTTTCAGAACTTTGGTAAAACAAATATCATACGTGTCCAGACGATTGTGTCTTTACCACTAGGAACTAGGGATTTGGGCCTGAGGACGAAAAAATGTAGGGAGAACATGATTGCTGTCTTTACATTTGCGAAGGCTGTCAGGGGGAAGACAGATTAGACTCTGTGCTGCCCTCCAGGGCTGAACTGGGTCAGTGGGGGGAAGCCACAGGGAGGCAGATTGAGGCTCCATGGAAGGAAGAACCTTCTGAGTTATTAGCTCAGTTCACGTTGGAGTGAGTTGCCTCAGGAGGTAGGGAGTTCCAGGGTACCAGAAATGTGCACTCTAAGGCTGAACTGTGCTTTGGCAGAGCTGTCACCGCAGGTGTTAAAGCATTAGAAGGGGATCTAAGAAAATAACGTTTTAGACAATTTTTCCTGCAGATCCTCTCTTCTCCTAGGAACTGGGGCAAAGAATTCAGCTCAGAGCTTCTCTCTTGTTTTCAGATCACCTAAACTAGCTTTCTTGAACACCTCCACCAAAGAGAACTTAATTGGTTCTGGATATTCCTTCAGGTGTATTCTCAATTCTTCCTTATTTAGACAGAAAGAACTTATTCCACAGTGAAGATATAGACATCCTTGAATTTTTTATAAACTCCTGAAATTTAAGATTGTCAGTTTTTATTTTTAAAAACTTTATATTTGTTGAGCAATTTTAGGTTCACAGCAAAATTAAGAAGAAGGTACAGAAATTTCCCTTATATCCTCTGTGCCACACATGCAGAGCCTCTCCCATTATCTCCTACTAGAGGGGTGCATTTGTCACAGCTGACAAGCCTACACTGACACATCATTATCACCCATAGTCCATAGTCTATATTAGAGTTCACTCTCAGTGTCATACATTCTGTGGGTTTGGGTAAATGTACAATGGCATATATCTATCATAGTTTTTTATAGAAAACAGTATCACTCTGGTGCGGGATGTGGATAATGGGAGATGCTATGTGTGTATATATATATATACACATACATATATATACATAAGACATTTTTGCAAAAGGACCTTAAATCTGCCGCATTTCTGTGAAAGGGATTCCGATGCTATTTTATGAGCACTTCTAGTCTTTTTATCAGCAAGATATAAATAGCACACTCTAAGCTCTTAATAGAGTTGAGTATAATATAGGAAATGTTTTCAAAGATATGAACAGACTTTAGGAAAATAAACTGTACAAAACCCAGAATCTAATAGTAGTTGGTGCAGTTATCCTTAAGAAGCAAGAGGAAAGAACAGTTTCAAAAACCCACTGAGGGGCATGTAAGAAAAGAATGATTACATGGAGCTGGGCCCCTGGTAGAGAGACTAAGTCAACCCACTGTGGCCTAGCAAAGATGGAGCTGAGGAAAACCTCCCTCATCCTCATTTTCTCCTTCTTTCCGTCACCTATTAGTAGTTTCTCTCATTGACAGAGCCAGCTGGAAGCCAGTGGGTGAAGACCTCTATGACTCTGCCCACGTGGGTCAGTCTCACAGTATACAAGATAATAAAGAAGGTTACAGAGCGACCATGGGGAGACCAGCAGAAAAGGCCCAGCACTGGCCTCTCTCAGAGCATTCACCTAGGTAGCCATTTGCTACCTACTATCCTTGTGGGAATACAGCTCCTAGCAGAGCTTATTTAATTGACCGAGACTTGCAATTGGCTCTAAAATAGAATTAAAATCGATCATTATTTTAAAAGAAAAATTCTATATACTGATTATGAAAACTAAGAAAAAAAATCAACAATATTTTTTTCAGTGGTAACTAAGTATTTGGGTCCATTTAAGAGAGTTTTATGGCTTCCCAGGTGGCTCAGTAGTAAAGAACTGGCCTGTCAAGCAGGAGAGACAGGTTTGATCCCTGGGTTAGGAAGATCTCCTGGAGAAGGAAATGGCAACCCATTCAAGTATTCTTGCTTGGGAAATCTCATGGACAGAGGAACCTGGCAGGCTATAGTCCATGGGGTTGAAAAGAATCAGACAAGACTTAGTGACTAAATAACAAATAGCAAGAAAGTTTTATTTATAATAGGAAATTTATAAAACCTCCTGCTTCCCAAAATGCTTTATCAAAATAGATTGACTCCTTTTCTCAAGGCAGCCAGACTTCTTAATGTCTCTTTTTCCCAAAGCCATATGGTACTGTCTTCGATGTGAAATATGTATTTTTCAATTTTATTATAAACATTCATATTCAATGAAACATTGCATCATCTTTTTAAAATAATCGAAATATTCAATTTTTTAAGATATGTTAAATGTAAGAAATATATTTTCATGATTAATATGTGTTGTGGAGCCTGTAACAAGTTGCCAGTAGGAGATGCATACTCTGTTTATGGGATATGAAATACAATGATGTTGGGAAAATGAATTGTAGTTATGACTGGAGAGGGGGATGGGCTAGATGTTCCACCCAAATTCTGTACACACACTTTACCCTCCTCACCTAGGAGGAATTAATGGAAAACCAGAAAGCCTGGCTGTTGTTTGTTGTTTAGTCACTAAGTCACACGGTCCGACTCTTTGCGATCTTGTGCACTGTAGCCTGCCTGGCTCTTTTGTCCATGGGGTTTTCCAGGCAAGAATACTGGAGTGGGTTGCCATTTCCTTCTCCAGAAGATCTTCCCAACTCATGGCTCCCGAGGCTCCTGCATTGCAGGTAGATCCTTTACCACTCACTGTGCCACCTTATTTAAACATAAATTCTTTTCTGAAATTTGGTATTTTTCAATGGAGGTTTTTAGAGCTCAATTTCAGTTTTATCTCAAAGTGGAATATCAGAGTTACTTGATAATAACAAGTTTATTTTTTAAAAATGCTAGTGGAAAGTGAAGTCTGCCCTCTCCCACTCACCCAGTTGTAGACTTTCAGCCTCTTCCAGAGTGAAGAGCATATGCATTTTCAATGGAAACGCAGGAAGCTACCTTGTGGGAGCCTCTTTCAGTTCAGTTCAGTTCAGTTGCTCAGTCCAAATATTTACTGTAGCAGAAATGTCCAAATTTCACATTTGTAACACTAAAAGTGAAAGTATCCCAAGCCTGGCAGATTCATATATTAAACCTCCTAAGAAGTCTAACATGGGCGTCCGTAGTAGCTCAGGCAGTAAAGCATCCTCCTGCAAAGCAGGAGACCCAGGTGTGATCCCTGGGTTGGGAAGATCCCCTGGAGAAGGAAATGGCAACCCACTCCAGCATTCATGCCTGGAGAATTCCGTGGACAGATGAGCCTGGCGGGCTACAGTCCATGGGGTCACAAAGAGTTGGACACGACTGAGCAACTAACACACACACACAAAGTCTAACATACATTTGGACTCAAAATATATGCAAATAGATGGAGTCATATATTTTGATCCTGAATTTTTCCAGTTTTTTATATAAGAAGGTTTACTCTGTCATGTATTCAGCTGGAGAGCTGATAAGACAACCAAGGGCAAAGCTATGTTGTGCTGCTCCGGAAAACACATCTAGAGAGTCTCCTAAAAAGAAATTGTCCCAGACAATCACCGTAAGTTCTTCTCATTGAGGACCAGGTTGGGAGAAGGTGGATGAGTGTTTATAAATACTCTCTGGGACTGTTTAGATTCTGATGGAAATGCAACTGTATCAGAGATGTCTCAGGTATAAAAACTGTAGCTAAGAAAAACTAAAAATCAAATCTTGTTTAATACTTTGGAATTAAATTCTGTTAGAACTAATAGAAAATGAAGCTATGATAATTCTTTAAAAATGAGGTAAAAGGCAAAAAGGAAAAAATATATAATTCATTGTCAGGAATTAGATAAATGTATGATAGAAAACTTCGGTTTTAGATTGCACAGTTCAATTACTCTATAGCAGTTACATTTCAATAATATAACAGAACTTATATCAGGTCATTAATGTATGATTCTTATAATTTACATTTGATAAATATTGTCCAGTAAAAATATGTTTTATCAGATTCAATATATTGCTTCTCCTAGAAAATACTCAAAGCAGATGCCTTTCCTAAATAAAGTTGAAGTTTGTATAAATTAATCAAAAGGATATTTTAAGTTCAAATAATGAAAAACTGCCAGTGGTCAAATAACTGGGGGTTGGCAGAGGGAGAATCCAGAATATATTGCATATTATCCCAATCCGTGTATTCAGATGTATCTTGGGAGATGGCCTGTTTGGTTCTTTTGCAATAGAATTGGCTGGGAAAGGAACATAAAACCTTTATTATATCATGTGCATTTTGTATACTTCAGAGTGTTTTAGTAATAAAAATATGGAAAGGGTTTGTAAGCGTGTGAAAATGACAAATTATATATACATTTTTCTTATGGTTCAAATGGGAATGGAGGCAAAGAATGATGTACAATGGTCACACTTTCTCTTAAATTTTTGCACATTTAACAAATAAGATCAGAAATAGCCCTATTTACTTCCCAGTTGACCTGCATAGAAAGAAGAAAAAAGCAATAGTATCTTTAGCAATTAACAAAAAATAGGAAATAATTGCTGTGTTTAGGCCAGTGGTAGAAAGTAGCATTTCTTTTCAACATCCTGCAAACATATATGGGGCCGAGACCCAGCAACTACTGAGCATTCTTTGTTCCCAAGGTCATATTTTCTTACATAGGTGACCTTGAACAAAGCACTAAAACTTCATTATGTGCCAAGACACTGCTTTACAATTCTTCAGCAGTTTCCCATCATTCTAGGATGACGTCGCCATCACTCCAAATGGCATACGAGATACTCCACAATCTAATCTTTGCTGCCTCTTTCAGTCTTATGTCCTGACACTCATGCATCCATCCATCACCGCAGATATAGTATAATTAATTAGCATAGATCCTAAGTACTCTGTGTCTGCAAGCCTCCATGCCTTTCTTTACTCATTCAGTAAAACTGGGGGTTATATACTGCGTGCCAGACACTGTGCCAAGGGCTAAGAATAAACAATAAGCAAAGTAATAGGATCCAAGGCCTCATAAAATTTATGCTCTAAAAAAATAGCACTCTCTCCCCCACCAAAAATAAGCAAATAAACATAAATAAAATAATTATAGGTTGTGATAGGTGGTAAGAATGGGGATAAACCCCGGAGTGTTGACATAGAGATTAAAGAGGGAAAGGGGATGAAAGGATGAGGTGGTGGCATTTAGAATGTGCCAGGTAGAGACCCAGGGTAAAGACTCCGAGACAGAAGAAACAATGTATGAAGTTCTAAAGGATGAAATGCTTTCTCAGGTTTGCTGAATTGAATAAAGGCCAGTGTAACTGAAGATAGGGTGGGAGACACAGCTTGACATGAGGATGAAGGAGTAGCTAGATTTCAGATCAAGCAGAGCCTATAGCCCACAACAAGGAGTTTTATTCCAAGCATAATTAGAGGTTATTGGTTGTATTCAAGCAAAGTTGTGATATGGCTCGATTTTTGGTTCTAACAGATGTATCTGGCATCTGTGTGATGAATGAATTAAAGACAAGACAGAAAGTAGTTGCAATAATGATTTAGGAGGCTATTCTGGAAGACCAGAAAAGAAATGGTAGTGGATGCATTCAAGAGATATGTGGGGGGTAGAGTTAACAGTGAAGTTGAGGCTCTCTCTTTTCGATTAACTCCTAGCACTTCCAAATCCCAATCCAAATGTCACCTCTCCTGCAAAGCTACGTTGACAGCCTGTCAATCCTCACAGAGTGAGAAGCCCCTTCCTGTTCTCAAAACAGCCTGTTACATGGCTCCATAATGTGACATACCACAATATTGACTTCTTTGCCAGCCTTCTATAAAACTGTGAGCTTATTTTAGGACAATAGCTGTGTCTTGTCCACTTCTGTGCCCTTAGCCTGAATGCAGAGCCCGCTGCATAAGAGGTACTCAGTAAATACGAAAAGTATGGGTGAGTCGTACCCTCTGGACTGTTGCAGAGCTCTTCCTGTGACGTGAAACACTGAGTGGGAGCCAGATCCAGGGGCTTAGGATTGATTCTAATATTGAAAGGACTGTGGAAGAGCTACTGTCCGTACCAAGTATACCTACATCCGTTAAAAGTGACCAAGAAATTGCAGACAGGAAGCCAAATTGATTTTTCCAAGGCCATTTCAGGGGAAGGAGTTCTTGACTTAGGTGGACTCTCTCTCGAAAGTACTTTGAGGACTTCCCTG
This sequence comes from Cervus canadensis, assembly GCF_019320065.1. Classification (NCBI taxonomy): domain Eukaryota; kingdom Metazoa; phylum Chordata; class Mammalia; order Artiodactyla; family Cervidae; genus Cervus; species Cervus canadensis. Next base: position 52,786,374 of record NC_057391.1, on the reverse strand, counting down.
GTGGTCCAGTGGTTAAGACTCCATGCTTCCAATGCAGGGGGCATGGGTCAACTCCTGGTCAGGGAACTGAGATCCCACATGCAGCCAAAAAAAAAAAAAAAGGACTTTTGAGTTCCATTTCTAAACCCTGCTGTGACAATTATAGTTCAGAAACACTTGCTTGCAACACATAGCTTAGCAGATACTGTCATTTTTGACAAGGGGTTTACATTTATCAGTTGTGTGTATGGGAATTGTTGGACAGAAATCATAACCAAGCCATCAGCATGGCCTCACATTTCCTTCAAGCAGATTCATTTTAATTCACCGTCATAAAGATTTAAGTGCCTAACACACACCAGGTGTTGTGCCTGGCCATTAAGGATAAAGGATGGATGTCAGGATATTTGTAAAAAATCTCTATTCATAAGGAACTCACAGTACTGTGAGGTGCATAGCTAAATAAGGATTGCAATTGAAGATGCTAAGAAATTATAATGTGTATGCAAAAATATATACTTGGTGGAAGAAAATATAATAGGATCATTTGTTCATTCTTCTGGGAAGAGGAATAGAGTATATTTGGTTAGAAAGAAGCTTAACTTGAGCTAAATCAATAGGAATAGATCTCTGTCAACTTCTCAGATGCGGGGAAGCCTACGATTTAAAGGCACTGGTTCAGAGCTAGACTGTCTGTATTTAAAATAAATGACTTTATGACATGTGTAACCTCTGAAAATTATTTAACAATTCTTCACCTCAGCTTTCTCAACTGTTAAATGGGGTCATGTAGTATATACTTCATAGTACTCTCATGATTATTAAATGAGCTTGCACATATGAACATGAAAATGTCATTCCAAGCAGAGACAGCAAGGTCTGTTTGGAGAGGGAGATTGGAAATATAGTTTGAGACCCATATCCTGTAGAGCTTTGTGAGTCATGCTAAAACATCTGGATTTTATGCTATAGGTAATGAGGAACTACCAACAGTTTCAAACAGAGTGGTGTGGTCAGGTCTGTGTCTTAGGAAGATTCTTCTGCCAAGAGTAGAAAGTCTGGACTAGAAGGGGAAGGAAAGTGAGAGGCAGAGCATCTAAGTAGGGGTTATAGCACCACAAGAAATGATTCAACCTGGAATAGAAGGCAGTAATATTGGGAATGCTAATGTGCTAAATTTAAGGTTTCCCAAATATTTTGACCATTGGATCCTCTTTCCTTACACAATATTCTAAGAATACATCAGGACTGAGTTTGGGAATGCTGGCTTCAACATCTGCTCATTTTTTTGGATCTTTTATTTTGTCTCTTTGCAGCCTTCTGCATCTCAGGTTTTCTATTCCTGTAACCTAGCAAGGAATCACAATTACAGACAGAGGAACTTGTGAATTATCTGACATGGACAGTTTGCCAGATCAATAAATGAGCAAATGTTCCATGGAAACCGCATTTGTGCTGAGCTCTCTGGATTTTCACAGTAGGCAGCTCTCCACCTTAAGGTTTTTCTCTCTTTGCTGCTGGAGAAGCTTTGTGAGGAAAGCCTTGTGATACAAATTGTATCTGAGGGATATTAATGTGTTGTTCACATACATTTTTTATTCAAAGGAGGGAAAAAGATGCTCTGGAGACTTAGGATTTTCTTCCCAGTGTGTTTGGTTTAGCTCTCTGAAGATAAAAATAATGAATCCTTAGACTGTGGAGGTATTACTCTAAGTGTTACATAACATACACAAAACACACACGTACACAACTATTTAGTCTACATAATAACCATATAATGCAGGCGCTGTTATTATCCCTGTTTTATAGAGAAAGAAATTGAGTCACAGAGAAGGCCAAAGTCACATAGCTAGTAAAGAATAAAACTAGGAGAGTCAGAGGCAAGAGCCAGTGCTTAATAAGCATTGAATGAATGCATGAGTGAGGGAGTGAATAGAATGAATCAACAAGAGATTGGTGGTAAGCATTGGAAAAGTAAAAAAAAATAAAAATAAAAATGATGCACTTAGGTTAAGGACAGCTCTAAGAACTAAAACAAGAATCTGGGCAATATTCCAAAGAAATTATTCTGTAAACGAGAGAGTTTGAGTAGAAAGAGTAAGGGAAAAAAGAATGGAATTTACTCAAGATTATAGTAAATACAGCACACTGGGAAAGTTCACACATTTTTCTGCTGTCAACATCAAGCTCTTGTATTATTATTGGCTCTTATAAATGGCATTTGCAACAGATACCATTTCAACTGCAGAATTTATTGAGAGAGACCCAAGAAATGTTTTCAATTTGCTGTACTCTGTGGCTTCAAGTATAGAAATGGCATCTGTGTATCTAGACAGAGGTGGAGAATGTGTCCTACAGAAGCTTGCTATCACAGTCCTATACAAGACATCAGTCTCTACCTGAACCTGTCCATAACCTCTTACTTAACTTCTGGGTACCTAACACCATGCTAGGTGTTATCAGAGGACGTTGTCCTTGGCACATAATTATCTCCAATCAATAAACATTCCCTTGAGAGTCCCTTGGTCTGGAAGGAGATCAAACCAGTCAATCCAGAAGGAAATAAACCCTGAATATTCATTGGAAGGACTGATTATGAACCTGAAACCCCAATAATTCGGCCATCTGATGCAAACAACTGACTCATTGGGAAAGACCCTGAGGCTGATGTGGGAAAAGATAGAGGGCAGAAGGAGAAAGGGACAATGGAGGATGAGATGGTTGGATGGCATCACCGACTCGATGGACATGAGTTTGAACAAGCTCCAGGAGTTGGTGATGGACAGGGAGGCCTGGCATGCTTCAGTCCATAGGGTCACAAAGAGTCGGACATGACTGACTGACTGAACAACAACAATAAACATTCCCAGAGCATACACTACTGCTAAGTACTAGGGTATCCCAAACGGATAAGACATAACCCTAATCTCAAAGGCCTCCTCATCAACTCGGAGAAAGATGACACAAACACAACTAATGTTACATGCAGATAACAGATTTATACAACCTGCTGTTCTAACAAAACATACTCAGTATAGTATGAAAATACAGTACATGAGTGATACAATATAGACCAAAGGTACAAAATAAATTTGAGTAAGGATGACCTGATAAGAATTTAGGACAGGAAAAGGCATTTTAGGTGGGTCTAGTTTATTAAGTAGTAGATGATAAAGAGGAGAAGAACATTTCAAGGAGGAGTATCAGTAGTATCTAATGCTGATAAAAGATCGGGGCACTTATAAATGTTTTTTTAAAAAGGCCTTTGAGCATCCCCATTAGAGAAAGATTTTACTGACTTTGAATAACTAAGTTAATTATCCAGAGTATATAATGTTATCTGTAAACTATTACTTCTCCTAAAATCTGAGTTCACTTTTAAATCTTTGTGATTTTACTTTCCCAATCTTTCTGCTTCAGGGTTCTTTGTTCTTCAGACCCCTAGAAATCATCTCTTACATTTCTTATTCTCTCATTTCCAAGTTGGCATCCATAGGTGTCTGAGTCATTTGTTAAGTTAACATGGAAACTCTGCCTTCTTACTAGTTTAGAATTCTGTCCTTCTCTGACATGTCCAAGACCCAGATGTAGCATAGCTGAGCACCTATCCAATTAGACTCATTCTTATGCTAAAGAGGTAGGCCTGGGCCATCTTGTCTCTGGGTTTTATATGAGCACACAACTCATGTGTCACAGCAGGCAACTTGGAGCTGACATACAGCAAACTCTGATCGCCATCAATCTGGCTCCCAGAACCATCTACCCAACCATCACAAGATTTCACTTTGGGGCTGACATCTTTGGGGCCTAGTCCCAGGCAGGAGATTTGAGTCACCAGGAATGACAGTCTGATCAAAATGCATGATGGATAGGGCCTAACCATCATCCCATCACTCATGAGCAAGGAGGCAAAAATTGTCAAGGTAGGGGTGTCAGGTGTGGAGAAGGTAATTTCTGACAGATGATTAATGCCAAGAAGCCAGCAATCATCCAAGTACTGCCAAGAGAAATGGGCAGTTATATATATTTTTTCTATGACATACCTCCCTTCCCCCATTTTTGACCTCAGGTTTTACAGTGTGCTGCAGAAAAGCCTCACAGTTGATTTTCTTCCCCAAATTCTAAATATTTATGCCCTTTAAAATCTAGAGCTAATATACAGGCTCACACATACATACCCCAAACATAATCCTAGTTAAGACCTCAGCCCCATCATCATTTGAAAAACAACTGAAATATTCCCCAGTTAATGTTGCTCTAATGGTCATTAAGGAAGCAAAAGGTCAATCATCCTGGGGCCAAATCTTGGTTTTGTTCATGTATATATGAGTGCTCAGTTGCTCAGTCTTTTCCAGCTCTTTGTGACCCCATGGACTGTAGCCTGCCAGGCCCCTCTGTCCATGGAATTCTCCAGGCAAGAATGCTGGAGCCGGTTGCCATTTCTTCCTCCAGGGGATCTTCCTGACCCAGGGATTGAACCCATGTTGCCCACATCTTCTGCAATGGCAGGATTCTTTACCTCTCTGCCACCTGGAAGGCTTGGTTTTGTTCATGACTCGGAGCAAATCATTGTACCTGTCTAGGTCTCAGTTTCCTCATCTATAAAATATGATTGTTTTGAGGATGAAGAGAGAATCTCTGAGTTTTATGATAAATACTTAATAAATGCTAGGTAATATTATCAGTGTCCCTCCTCAATGCTTGATACATATGAGAGAAAATTCTCAAAAAATGTAAAGATTTTGTGATTATAGGGTACTGAAAGGCTCTTGTTTAGACTGGGTGAGGACAGAGGGTACTTTGGGCTCTTGAATGAAAATAAAATGAGTGTGGGTCCTTTGGGATGGAGAGTGGAGCAAAATAGAAGGCAGGGAAAAAAGCCATGCCTGGAACGGCTGAAAGCTGGTCCTTCCTTTCCACCGAGGCCCATGTAGAGATACTGCTAGCTTATTTAATACATGGAAGGTTTTGGTATAGAACCTGAGAGACTGTCCCAGGATGCATCTGTGCAGCCGACAGTGAGCAGAAATCCAGTCCAGGGTCACACCTGGAACAGGTGTGGATATGCTGAGGGTGGGCACACTGCAGCTTCACCTGGCTCCAGGCAAGAGGCAGAGCCACACTAGCTGTCTTAGCAGAAAGAATTTAATATAAAGACTTAATTAGGTTTCCAGAACTGAAAAGGCCAAAGGGAACTCTTGAGGTGTTAGGAAGTAGCAACTTCAGCTTCAAGCCTTGGGTTGAAGGCACCAAGGGAAGAGGTTAAATTGTTCTAACTCGGAGGACTGGTGGAAGAGACTCTTGAGCTGAAACTCAGGTCTTTGAAGAGGGGAAACTGCTGGGCTGGTGCTGTGGTTTTAAGGGATGTTGTGCTTCTGGTATTTCAAAGAAGGGGGAAACTGCCAAGATACAGCTACTGCTACAGAACATGCAAGCATTTCCTGGAATGCTGCAGTCAGGAACAGGAGACCCACAGAAAGTGTGGAGCAAGCCCCCACTCCCCGCAGAAGCCTTGCAGTTTCTCTCTGGTGCCCCCTGTTGGACACATCTAACAATGAGCCTCTGGAAGATAGCTTGCATCCTCTGCTTTAGGCAGAGGCAAAGCAAGGTAAAAGCGGGTGGGTGTGGAGCTGAGAGACATAATCAGTAGCATATTTTCTACTCCACCCATCCACTGGCCCAGTAAACAGTGACTGCCTACCCTGTGCCAAACACTGGCATCTAAGATGCACTAAGTTTCCCTCCAGGAAGGCAGGCAAGGGGAAGGAAAACACACACAGACACACACACACACACAGAGTGTAATATGGCTGGTGACTGAGAAATATAGACCAGTATAGGGAAGAGAGGGGGCTTCCCAGGTGGCGCTAGTGGTAAAGAACCCGCCTGCCAATGCAGGAGATATAAGAGGCCCAGATTAGATCCCTGGGTTGGGAAGATCCCCTGAAGAAGGGAATGGCTACCCTCTCCAGCATTCTTGCCTGGAGACTCCCATGGACAGAGGAACCTGGTGGGCTATTGTCCACAGGGCTGCAAAGAATCGGACAGGACTGAAGTGACTAGGGAAGTGAAGAGGAATGGGAGAGAAACTGTCCAGAGCCAAATGTTAAAAATGAGTAGAGATTTGCCAAACAGAAAAAAAGCAAAAAAGAAAGTACATAGACAATGATCTATGGAAGAGCAGACCTGAGAGTCTTATATGCCATATGGGGACCTTTCAATCTTTCTTCTCCTTCTCCTTCTGGTATTTTCATTATACATATGTTTTACCTTTAGTTATTCTGTAGTCCTTGGATATTCTGTTCTGTTCTTTTTTTCACTATTTGTTTTCTTTGCTTTTCAGTTTTCAAGGATTCTATTGCTATATTCCCTAGCTCAGATATTCTTGTTTTCAATCATATCCAGTCTACTAATAAGCCCATCAAAGGCATTGTTCAGTTCTGTTACAGTGGTTTTATTTTTTATCTCTTTTTCTCCCCCCTTTGGTTTTTTGTTAGAATTTCCATCTCTCTGCTTATATTATGCATCTGTTCTTGCATGCTATCTACTTTATTAGAGTCCTTAGCATTTTAATCACAGTTGTTTTAAATTCCTGGTCTGATAATTTTGATATCTCTGCCATGTCTGATTCTGATGCTTGCTCTGTCTCTTCAAACTGTGCATTTTTTCCTTTTGATATGACTTGTAATTGTTTTGATAGCTGAACATGATGTACCAGGTCAAAGAAATTCCTGTAAACAGACCTTTATCAATGTGATGGTGAGTTGTGGTGATAGGAAGGCATTCTTTAGTCTTATAATTAGGTCTGAGTCTTTAAATGAGCCTGTGTCTCTGGACTGTGAACTTCACAGGTAGGTCTCAGTTTTGTTTTGTTTGTTTGTTTTTCCTTTTCCCACCTTAAGTGGGACAGGATGGCTAAAGTGGGCTGGAGTTGTGTAATTTTTTCCCCCCAGGTCTGTTAGGCTCTCATAATGATCCAGCAGACTAGGCTCTGGTAAATTTCTTTCTCTTAGGAGCAGGGCTTCTTAGAGAATAGAATGCTCTGGTGTATTTAAATATGGTTCCTTTCCCCCCTCTCCCTGCCAGAGCCATGAGGGAATCTCTCTGATATACTGTGGGAATCTGGGCAATCTCCTACAGGTAAATCTGACAATATTGTGGGCCATGCACTATGACTGGGTCCCCCCTAGAGTTTTTAACTCTCAGAATCATCCATACTGAGCCTCCGGCAATTTGTCAATTATAGTTCAAGTTTTCCTTCCCGGTACAGGTTCTCCTGGCAGTTTCCACTCCTAAGTTTCTGCTCTGGTCAGCTGTGACTCCCTGCACTTGCCTGTCTATTTCTCCAATCTCAGAAGTTTGCCCTGGTTTCTTCCCTCTCTTATGGATCCAAGAAGAGTTGTTGATTTTTCAGTCTGTTTAGTTTTTTACTTGTTGTTAGGATGGACTAGCAATTTTCAAACACCTTACAGGTGGAACTGGAAAAAAAAAAAAACTTTTACCTATATGTCTAAAATATATATTATCTTAGCATTTAAACAGGAATTACTGCCCAATATTTAAACCTTCTGCTATGACTCAGAATCTTTACTTATGAGCATTAATTAATTAATAACTTATAAAATGGAATAAGATTTTTAGGCATGAAAGTTTTATTTTGCCTCTATATTAAGTGGCCTCAGATTGCAAAAGTTGCAGATCCTTTGTACAGATTTTTTTATCTCTTCCCTTATCCTAGTTGCTACTAGAGGGCCTGCCAATAGCTTCTCTGCCGTCTTCTAACAGGGATCTAAGTGGAGAGCTACATCCTGATGAGGAAAGTCCATGGTTGCCCATCTATACCCATTTCTGTAATAACTCCTTAGCCTGACATTTTCTTCTCTTAACGTAGAATCATTCAGGATAATTGCCAGATTTGTCCAGATTTGGGTAACTTTGCATTATACTAATAATTTCTCTCTCTTCAGAATTCTAAGTCCCAGATTGTGAATTTAGGCTCCATTCACATTGTACTTACTAACTTGTTAAAGTGCTAAGACTAAGCTGTAATCAAAAACAGATTTGCTTTAGATTGTCTTCATCACATAGGAGAATAAAAGTTTAGCTCAAATGTCACCTCCTTTGTGATACTTTTCACAGTTCCCCCAGTAGAATTTAATTTTTCTTTCTTTAGAAAATATACCTTGAAGTTATTAAGTTACTTCTGCCTGTCTTCCTATGCCCTCCTCTATGCCACCACCACTACTGTATCCCATTTCACTAGACCCTGACTCTAAATTAAATCCTGGGACCTGTATCTAAGGATATAGTGGAGGCTCATATTTGCTGCATTGAATAATCTTGTGAAATGTAACTATGAAAACTATTTATAATCAAACCTGCTAAGCTTTACTATCATCTCTGCCAAAAGCACAGTGAATGGGTTGTCTCTGAGCTAGAATATTTCAGAGTCTCTGTCCTGCTGTCTCAGACAGTTGGGATGATCCTTCCTATCTCTGTATTCTAACTGCACTTAGCAAGTTTCTCTATATTAATTCAGTATCCATGTTTGATATTACTAGAGCTCTGGGCTCTGGCTACAAATCCTTCTAAGATAGATTGATTCTCCTTTGCTCAGTACTCCTTACCCTAGTCCATTCCTTTTCTTTTCTGCAACTTTCTTCACTGCAGTTACAGAAAGCACAATCCAGGGACCCTGCCCCGCTCTGTGCACTCACTCCTTTCCAGGTTAGACGTGCTGTGTTCCCTTTGGCTTCTGGCTGCTTCTCTTTCCTGCCCTCCCAAGACCAAACATTCATCTACCAGTTGTCTCAGCCTCTCTACCTACTATCTGCCCGGTGGACTGATTGTACTGTTACATCCTCCTCACTCTCTGTATCATAAAAAAGTTATTTACTTGAATAGAAGGCTCGTTGCCCCCAGGAGACTGACCAGAAATTCCTTCTATTGTACTTCAGATTGTCTCATTTTCCCTTTAGTTAAGCAGCAGGTTCTGGAGGCTGGGTTTGAAACATGTCACTCTCTATATGCGCTTCATTGGCCTTGTAGCCTCTGTTTTGACTGTTTTTTTCTTTTCTTTTCTTGTTTCCCTATTCTCCCTTCATTGACAGAGTAGCAAGTGTCACTAATATTGTTAAAATTTTCAATAGCAATACCATGGTTTCTGTGTTTAGTGCTTTTTAAAAAATATTTATCTATTTATTTAGGCTGTGCCAGGTCTTAGTTCCAGCCCACAGTATCATTGATCTTCATTGCAGCATGCTGGATCTTTAGTTGTAGCATATGGGATTTAGTTCCCTGACCAGGGATAACCTGGGCCCCCCTGGGCTCCATGGGAGCATGGAGTCTTAGCCCCTGGACCACCAGAGAGTCCCTATGTTTAGTGTTTTAATAGTAATGGACTTCAGCTTTTGCTCACCAACGGTACCAATATTTTTTTCTGGATCCTATGTTCTGTTCTCACCCTCTATGATTCACACCTACTCTGAAGTTCACCTTAGAAATGTAGGTTTTATTTTTTTTCAATCAAACTAATAGCAACTAAATTAATTCAGTTGATCAAAACCAATTTTCATTGATGTATGAATGGAAATATTGGTAGATGATAGATAGATAATAGATATGATACTTTTCTTTAATAAATCAGGGTTTCTATAGATTGCAACTAGTAACATTTTAGGCTGGATTATTCTTTGTTGTGAGGGACTGCTCTGTTTAGAGAAGAATGTTTAATAGCACCCCTGACCTCTCTCTACCCATCAGATACTCTCTCTCCTTCCCTATTCCATCCTACCAAGTTTGACAACCAAAGTATCTTAAGGTATCGCCAAAGGCCGCAAAGAGTAAGACAGGACTTAGTGATTGAACGACAACAATGACAAAATGTCCTTGGAGGGCAAAATCACTCCAAGTTGAGTCACAGTTCTAAATTCATTATACTCCCAATTACTAGTAAATAATAATAATAAAAATTTTACCATTTTTAAAGTTAATATATATTGAGCAAATACCATACAACAGGTCCTATGGAAAGCACTTGCTCACGTAAACTTACTGCATGCTTAAAATATCTCTACGCATTAAGTATGAGGAAACAGAGAATTCAGAGAAAATCATATGTAAATGGTGGAACTGTTTTCTAAACAATCAGCCAATTCCAGAGCTGCAATTATGTTATACCTTTTATGAAATAGCTATGGATACCTTTCTTGGAGGATGAAGTTTTTTTTCATCTTTCTAGCTTATTAGTACTGAGACTAAGCATAGCACTTGGCCCATTGTAGGTATCAAGGAATTCTAGTAAAACTGAATATGTTTTTGTTTGATCTGAGAATGAAATATTGCCATACTTTGAAGAATGAGTTAATAAATATTTGCTAAATGAATATCTTATATAGTCTAGAAAAACCAGGTGGCCCACCCTCTATTGGTTTTCTATATTTCTCTGAACTTTACAGGGAAGAGTGGGGAATGATGAAGGATCATTATAAGATAGCATTTGTACTGATTTTCATATGTTTACTTTAACATATATTCCATAAATTTTTTCCTTACACTCATTAACTTCTAGCTTGGTTTTGGTCAATATCACAACCATAGTAATGTTGTATTATCTTTACACAGCACCATTTTCTATGGAAGCAGAACTGTATACTACAAACACTATTCAATTTATCCTACATCTTTAGTGAGAAGAGTAGGGGTTATTATATTTTTCCTTTTAGTAGACAGGGCTAATTGGAGGCATCAAGTAACTGACACACCCAAAGATAATTAAATCAAATGCATGACTCCATTACTAAAGTTAACTTGTCTATTAGAGCCCTCACTCTATAGCTCCCGAACCTTGATTTAATCAGCAGACTTACTGTTTCCTAAAGACATATATTGTATAAATGAAGAAAAACACTTTCATCTTGTGTCTACACTGTCCTGACTACTCTACTAGTCATTGTAAATTTATAAGCTCATTTTGGACTAGTTATTAGCATCTCCATTTTCAAAAATAAATCTGAAAGAAATTAAGAAACCTGCCCCAAATCTACAGCTAGAAAGTAGCAAAAGGGATATCAAAAACGCTTCAACATAGGCAAAACATTTTCTGACATAAATCGTAGTGATATTTTCTTAGTGCAATCTCCAAAGCCTATAGAAATGAAAGCAAAATAAATAAATGGGACCTAATCAAACTTAGAAGCTTTTACACACAAAAAGGAAACCGTGAAACAAAAAAGATAACCTATGGCATGGAACAATATGTTTGCAAGTGAGGTGGCCTACAAAGGATTAATTTCCAAAATATACCAACAACTCATACAACTAGTATTAAACAAACAGACAAGCAACCCAAACAAAAATGGACAGATTTAAATAGATGTTTCTCCAAAGAAGACATATAGATGACCAAAAGGTACAAGATTCTGCACATTGCTAATTATTAGAAAAATGCAAATAAAAACTGCAATGAGGTGTCACCTCACACTAGCCAGATTGGCCATCATCAAAAAGTCTACAAATAATAAATTCTGCAGAGGATGTGGAGGAAAGGGAACTCTCCTACACTGCCTGTGGGAATGTAAATTGGTGCAGCCACTATGGAGAATATTATGAAGGTTCCTTAGATAACTAAAAATAGAGTTACCATATGATCCATCAATCTCTCTCTTTTATCCAGAAAAGATGAAAGCCCTAATTTGAGAAGATACACGCACCCCACTATTTACAATAGCTGAGACATGGAAGTAACCTATGTGTCCAATGGCAGATGAATAGGTATACAGTGCAATGAAAAGAATGAAATAATGCCATTTGCAGTGACATGGACCTAGAGATGATCATACTAAGTGAAGTAAGTCAGACAGAGAAAGACAAATACCATATATCACTTGTATTTGGAATACAAAAGCAGTGATACAAATAAACTTATTTACAAAACAGAAACAGACTCAGACATAGAAAACAAACTTAGTTACCAAAGGAGAAGAGGGTGGGAAGGATAAACTAGGAATTTGGGCTTAAAAGACAGACACTACCATATAGATAAGCAACAATGTCCTACTGTATAGCACAGAGAACTATATTAAATATCTTGTAATAACTGATAATGGAAAAGAATCTGAAAAAGAATATATGTAGATATATAACTGAATCACTTTGCTGTACACCAGAAAATAACACAACATTTGTAAATCAACTGAACTTTAATTTTTAAAAGTGGTTCAAGTTGAGACATTTCTACTAATATTGGGTTTTAATTAATTTCCACAAATTCTTTTATAAATAAAGGGCAGTCAGAACAAATCACAGCTTAAATAAGGTTTGAACAACCCACAGTTGTTCAAGAATCAGCCTTCCCATGGAAGCAGAAAAGGAAGAAATAGAGGAGTTTACCTTCTGGGGCCATGACTGTATGCATGCAACTAGAGTGGAAGCCAGGTAATTTCAGGAGAGGCTAGATAGAAGAGTAAAACGTGTTTCCTTTTGCCCTCTCCGCAAGAATAACAGTACTGTGGAGTGTTACATGTAGGGGAGGGCTGCCACTTTGTACTCCTGAGACTGTTGTGCGTCTTTAGTAGATGAAGTGATCCCAGGATACTCCACAGGGCACTTTAGGATTCTAACAGATAAAAGGTGCTATATGTGTCAAATATTATTATACAGCACTTATAAAAAATGTTTCCACTTATTGGTGTGGACTCACTGTTGAACAGCTTAGAAATTATAGCTATTGTTTATAATAGTGAGGATAGCAGTGTAAATGGCCTTGTTATTGATATACTTTGTTCATATTTTGCTGTTTTTTTGCTTTATAATAGAGAGTGGCCTAGAACAAGACAGGAAAATATTTGCTGACAAGGTTTTAAAGTAGAAAGATGACTATTTTTCTTAGTATAGTCAAGGTCAACAGCAAGGAAAGAATTTCCATGGGGGAACCATAAGTAAAATTAGACCACAAGAAGTTAAATTACTATGGTGTAATATTTTTCTTTTAAAACCTGTAATGTAAGTGCTGTTCTCTTCTGACAGTGCAGCCATTATCATTGGAAACATGCATATTTCATTGGTAGAAGATACCATGTAATGGCACATCTTCAGGTTTTCATTTAATTTTGAAATCTACCTTTAGAACAATCATTTGGACCCTGAATTCCCTGGCTCGGCCAATTCTGGTATCCACCTGTGTCAATTAGCTTTCTGTCCTTCAAGTTTCTGTAAGAGGCCACTAGAGTGATGTGCCCATAACTTTGAACTCGTATCATTGAACTCTTCTTCATCAGCTATTGTTCAACCAAGCAAATAATGGTACCCTATGGAATTCTCACCATTACTGCAAGGAAAATTCTAGCCCTTTTACCATCAGTGTCTCAGGCCCTCCTTCTTGGCAGGGGGGAAAGCAATGATTTTCAGATTGATAGCCCCATTCTCAAGCCAAATAATTGAGAAACTGAAACTTGGCAGCTCTTTCTAATTTGTGCTCTTCTCTTCTGTCTTTTTTACTTTGTGTGCTCAAGTCTTAGAATTAGTGATATCTCTCCTTATTTTGCCCATTTTTAGCATTTAATTTTTAATTAGACCTAGCCAGTCTAGTTGCAGTGACTGCCCACAGAAGCTTTCTTGAAAAATTTTTTTTCTCCTTTATCTTTTAGCAGATTTCTGACACTATGAATCACCCCTTATCCCTTAAGTCCTACCAAGACAGATTTCTAAACAGACTTCATTAACTCTCTTTATCACCATTGAAAAGTTTGCTGATCACCATGCGCTATTGTAACAATTCAGGTATACTCATGTATAGAATTCAATAAAACTTCATTTTTACTCCTGTACTAGTTAGGATTCTGTAGAGCAACAGAACCAATAAGATAGATAGAGATGGAGATAGAGAGATTTAAGCAATTGGCTCATGAAATTGTGGGAGTTGGTTCTGGGAAGTCTGAAGTTTGTATGGTAGGGTAGCAAGCTGGTACTCAGACAGTATTTCTATTTTTCAGTTTTAAGGGTAATTCCTTCTACTTTGGGAAACCTGACTTTTTTCTTAAAGCCTTCAATGATTAAATGGTACTCACTGACGTTAATCAGCTTTGAGTCTTCCAAAATTAATCATATCTAAAAAATACCTTTTCATACTGTTCGTGGGGTTCTCATGGCAAGAATACTGGAGTGGTTTGCCATTCCCTCCTCCAGTGGTTATGGTTAGACACCATCACCAACTCAATGGACTTGAATTTGAGCAAACTCCAGGAGATAGTGAAGGACAGGGAAGCCTGGTGTGCTGCAGTCCATGGGGTCACAAAGAGTCAGATGTGACTTAGCTACTGAACAACAACAAAAAATACCTTCACAGCAAGACCTAGACTGATATTTGACCAAATAACTGTCACCATTGCCTAGCTGAGTTGACATAAAATTAACCATCACAGTTCCCATATTCTTTTCTTCTAATCTAGAATTCATATGCCTGTAGTAGGTGAAAAAATTGAATATGCTTTTATACTTGTCAAGGATTTGAGTTGTATTGCTTTTTAGAATTTCCAAAAACGTTTGCTTTTCACCCTATTGTTAGCATCATTTATTGTCTTAGGGGAAAGATGACAAGACACCTGAGCAAAGAAAATACTTTTAAAGTTTCAAAAAGCTTTTGCATTTTAAAATGCTTAGCCCTATAATACCAGGGTAAAATGTTTATGTCACAAATAACAAATCTAAGAAAATAGATACGTCAGGCTCTCTCATCGTGGAAGAGATGAAGATTACATGGGAAGGGAAAAGAGCAGACAACAAATAACGTAGACACAGATGGATTCCTAAAAAGCAATCCTATGTCTCATGCATAATCTGCATCCTAGTTAGGGGTGGGGTGGGGAATAAAAACTTGAGAGAATTCAGCATTCAAGAACTGTGGAGAGCTGTTTTCTGGGTGGAACTCAGGAGGACTGCATGTTCACAGAATATCACAGAATGTAGCATGGCATAGACATGCTTGAGTAGAAATGTCCTAGATAGCCATAATCATGTTCCAGTGAAGAGCAATAGATTCAAATCTTTTCTGTCCACCTCAGCAGGGTTTCCTTTGTGGCTCAGCTGGTAAAGAATCCACCTGCAGTGTGGGAGACCTGGGTTCGATTCCTGGGTTGGGAAGATCCGCTGGAGAAAGGAAGGACTACCCACTCCAGTATTCTGGCCTGGAGAATTCCATGGACCGTATAGTTCACGGAGTCGCAGAGAGTCGGATACGACTGAGCAACTTTCACTTTCAGCAGGGCTTAGAGGGGACCTGAAAATAAGCCAAATCAGAGATATCTATTATTAAAAAGGAGAGCAAAAGCAGCTGAGATATGAGTGGACAGATGACCAAAAACCAGATAGAGTAAGGCAGAATTTTTTTTTTATCCTGGACACTGTGTATCTGGATATAATATCTAAACATCCAGCATGGAGAGATGATGACTAAACACTCTCCAAACACTCACACCCCTCTGTTACTAGACTAATATTACTTAAGCCAAAGGTGATCATATATCTCCATTTACCTGGAATATTCCTCATTTATACTGGCTGCCTCATGCATAACCGTTAAATAGCAATTCCTCTGATCCTCAAATATGTCTTCAGTTCAATTCAGTTGCCCAGTCATGTCCGACTCTTTGTGACCCCATGGACTGCACCATGCCAGGCTTCCCTGTCCATCATCAACTCCCAGAGCTTGCTCAAACTCATGTCCATCAAATCAGTGATGCCATCCAAACATCTCATTCTTTGTCATCCTCTTTTCCTCCTGCCTTCAGTCTTTCTCAGCATCAGGGTTTTTTTCAGTTAGTCACTTCTTCTCAGCAGGTGGCCAAAGTATTGGGTTTCAGCTTCAGCATCAGTCCTTCCAGTGAATATTCAGGATTGATCTCCTTTAGGATTGACTGATTTGATCTCCTGGTGGTCCAAGTGGCTCTCAAGAATCTTCTCCAATACCACAGTTCAAAAGCATCAATTCTTCAGTGCTCAGCTTTCTTTATAGTCCAACTCTGATATTCATTACATGACTACTGGAAAAACCATAGCTTTGACTAGATGGGCCTTTGTTGGCAAAGTAATGTCTCTGCTTTTTAATTTGCTGTCTAGGTTTGAAATAACTTTCCTTATAAAGGAGCAAGTATCTCTTAATTTCATGGCCACAGTCACAATCTGCAGTGATTTTGGAGCCCAAGAAAATAGTCTGTCATTGTTTCCCCATCTATTTGCCATGAAGTGATGGGCTGGATGCCATGATCTCAGTTTTCTGAATGTTGAGTTTTAAACCAGCTTTTTCACTCTCTTCTTTCACTTTCATGAAGAGGCTCTTTAGTTCCTCTTCACTTTCTGCCATAAGGAAGGTGTCATCTCCGAATCTGAGGTTATTGATATTTCTCCCGGCAATCTTGATTCCAGCTTGTACTTCATCCAGCCCAGCGTTTGACATGATGCACTCTGTATTTAAGTTAAATAAGCAGAGTGACAATATACAGCCTTGACATACTCTTTTTCCCAATTTGGGACCAGTCTGTTCTTCCATGCTTGGTTCTAACTGTTGCTTCTTAACCTGCATGCGTATTTCTCAGAAGGCAGGTCAGGTGATCTGGTATTCCCATTTCTTGAATAATTTTCCACAGTTTGTTGTGATCTACGCAGTCAAAGACTTTGGTATAATAAATAAAGCAGAAGTAAATGTTTTTCTGGAATTATCTTGCTTTTTCTATTATCCAACAGTTGTTGGCAATTTGATCTCTGGTTCCTCTGGCTTTTGTAAATCCAACTTGAATATCGAGAAGTTCACGGTTCATGGTTCACATACTGTTGAAGCCTTGCTTGGAGAATTTTGAGCATTACTTTGATAGCATGTGAAATGAGTGCAATTGTGTGGTAGTTTGAACGTTCTTTGGCATTGCCTTCTTTGGGATTGGAATGAAAACTGACCTTTTCCAGTCCTGTGGCCACTGCTGAGTTTTTCAAATTTGCTGGCATATTGAGTGCAGCACTTTCACAGCATCATCTTTGAGGACTGGAAATAGCTTAGCAGGAATTCCATCACCTTCACTAGCTTTGTTCGTAGTGGTGCTTCCTAAGGCCCACTTGACTTTGCATTCCAGGATATCTGCTCTAGGTGAGTGATCACACCATTGTCGTTATCTGGGTCAAGAAAATGTCATACTCTGCCCTAAAAACTATGTGACCTACTTAAGCCCTCAAAATTTAGAAACAATAAATGCTGGAGAGGGTGTGGAGAAAAGGGAACCCTCTTACACTGTTGGTGGGAATGCAAACTAGTACAGCCACTATGGAGAACAGAGTGGAGATTCTTTAAAAAACTGGGAATAGAACTGCCATATGACCCAGTAATCCCACTGCTGGGCATACACACCGAGGAAACCAGAATTGAAAGAGACACATGTACCCCAGTGTCTATTACAGCACTATTTACAATAGCCAGGACATGGAAGCAACCTACATGTCCAGTGGCAGATGAATGGATAAGAAAGCTGTGGTACATATACACAATGGAATATTACTCAGCCATTAAAAAGAATACATTTGAATCAGTTCTGATGAGTTGGATGAATCTGGAGCCTATTATACAGAGTGAAGTAAGTCATAAAGAAAAACATCAATACAGTATACTAATGCATACATATGGAATTTAGAAGGATGGTAACGATGACCCCATATGCGAGACAGCAAAAGAGACACAGATGTAAAGAACAGTCTTTTGGACTCCGTGGGAGAAGGCGAGGGTGGGATGATTTGAGAGAATAGCACTGAAACATAATATTATCATATGTGAAACAGACCACCAGTCCAGGTTTGATGCATGAGACAGGGTGCTCAGGCGTGGTGCACTGGGATGACCCAGAGAGATGGGATGGGGAGGGAGGTGGGAGGGGGCTTAGGATGGGGAACATATGTACACCCATGGCTGATTCATGTCAATGTATGGCCAAACCACTACAATACTGTAAAGTAATTAGCCTCCAATTAAAATAAATAAATTAAAAAAAGAAATAAATAAATAAAATATAAAAAAAAAGAAAAAGTGGAAAAATAAAGGGTAAAGTCTAAAATAGAAATTAGATTCATTTATAGAGAAAATAGGGCTTCCCAGTTGGTGCTAGTATTAAAGAATCCACCTGCCAATGCAGGAGACATGAGATGCGGTTTCGATCTCTGGGTCGGGAAGATCTCCTGGAGCAAGGCATGGCAACCCAGTCCAATATTCTTGCCTGGAGAATCCCCATGGACAGAGGAGTCTGGCAGGCTATAGTCCATAGGGTTTCAAAGAGTCAGACACAATGAAGCAACTTACCATAGAGAAAATAGGTTGAGTTTTGGGCACACCTAAGAGTGTGTAGAGAAGTTCACAACTTTCCTAATAAAGGCACCTAAGGCTCAAGCATTACACTATGCACAAATCATTACTTGAATGCAGTAGACTATGTAATATTTTTTATTTAATTTGTAGCTCAGAATCTTTTGGTGCTGTTATTCTAGGAGCAAATGTAATCCTCACTAATGTATTATATTAAAATGGAAGAAAGCAAGGGTTATTTTATGAAGGTCTTTGAAAGACTAGCTAACGTGTTTGGAATAATTTCAAAGGAGTGAAAGAATGCGATTTGTGTTTTAGAGAATTAACTGGGGCAATAGTGTGGACAATGGCCCGGAGGCAGAAGGACCAGTCAGGAGCTCCTGTGGCAATTTAAATGGGAAATGCCTATGAACTGAGGAAGGGACAACGGGGATGCCAAAGGTCAGATTTGAGAGCCATTCAAGAAATCAAATAAAAAATATTTGGAAACCAATTTTATCCTAGGAGTGAGGAACAAAGAGGAGATTTGTGGAAACAGAGAATGAGTTCAGGGTGGGACACTGTTTTTGAGGTTCCTGTAGGATGTTTAGAAGGAGATAATGGTTTTGCAAGTGAATTTTTGCATTTGGAACTTGATGTCTATGAGGGAAATACAACTTGGAGGCTTGGGATATAAAATTTAGAGAAAGTAGTTAAGTGTTGAAAAAAGAAGAAAAATATAGTGTGTTTACTTTCTCTTACTCTCTTAGTAGATGTAAATTTAATCTGAGTAAGCTTTATGTTAAAGTCAGGTTAGCGGTGTTATTCTGAAATAAATAAAACAACATAACACCTTATAAACTTTTGTTTAGGAATTTATGTAGGAAGGATTTTACCTTAGATGAATATTTCTTGACTGGGCGCAATTTTGTCTCCCCCCGGGAAACATTTAGCAATGTCTGGAGACATTTTTGGATGTCATAACTTTACCAGCATCTGAGTCCAGAGATGCTACTAAATAAACCCTACAATTCACAGGAAAGCCCCCACCAAGTAAAGAATTATCCAGCCCTAAATGCCAATAGTGCTGAGGCTGAGAAACCTCTGCTTTAGACAGTTGAGCTAACAATTTTGTTGAAAGAGGTGAAATCATCCTTAAATTGTTTTTTTGATCAAGAAAATCACTGAAGGATTTCGATGTAATGCATAAAAAACCTTGATATTCTGACTAGGGAGTTCATCCCAGTTAGCTTTTCTGACTCAAAAGGCCACTTATCTGGCCAAAAGCTCCTGTATGCCCAGAAACACTCGGGGCATACACTACACTGAGGCTCCAAGAAAGTACAGCACTTTTACCCTTTGAACCACACAACATAGGTTAGCAGTTGATGCAAAGATAACAAGTTCTATAGCATGGGAGTAGGTGGGAATGCATAGACTGCTAAAGACATCTAAAAGTGGAAGGTTGAAAGTGACCATTAACTTTGGCTCTTGCATTATCAAAGATGAGGACAAAAAAAAAATGGTGAAGAGGGTCAGCAATATAAAATAATTGTGAGAAGCACAAGTTGCTGAATTCAACTGTTTGAGCTTGCAAGACTGGTCCTATGATTCACTAGTTAGGTAGTTTTAAGCAAAGTACTTACCTTCTCAAGTGTTGTATTTTGTCATCTGTAAAATAGGGATGAAAATAATAGCTGCTTCAGAGAGCTGTGTTTGAGAGTAAACTATCACATGCAGAGCTAGCCGAGTGATTGGCACACAGCAGACTCTCAACAAACCCCATCTACGTGTGCTTTGGGAGCCTAGATAGTAAAATGTGTTACCAGTGGAGCCCAAACCACTGCTTCCAAAGTGATCCTCTATTAAGGGCACAGAGATATTTACAGTATTAATGCTGGGATAATGATACTACTTGTGTCTTTTTTAAAATCAAATCAGTTATTTGCTTATCATTATTTTTTAAAAGTGGTGACATTCTTGCTGTTGATTTCCTTTGTTTCTGCCATAATGAATGGAAGTAGATAAAACAGATTCATGCTTTTCTTACCTATAAAATGAGGATAGAAACTCTCTCTTTAAATGGCTGTTAAGATTAAGTAAGAGATGGTTAATGGGTGAACTATTTTTTGTTTTGTTTTAGTTTAAATAAATTGAATAAAATAAAAAATAGAAACTCCAGCAATTAGTTTCAATTAATAGATCCAATTATCTTACAGATTCTGTTCAACTATAAAATTTTTGTCTACAAATTAATGCTTTCTTTTTCTTTCCCCATTGTATAGAATTGATATATGAGTTTATCTTTGATGTATACTATGCAAAGAAAAGAAATTATTTGTAAAGTGTGAAGAAAGCTGAGCACCGAAGAATTGATGCTTTTGAACTGTGGTATTACAGAAGACTCTGGAGAGTCCCTTGGACTGCAAGGAGATCCAACCAGTCCATCCTAAAGGAGATCAGTCCTGGGTATTCATTGGAAGGACTGATGTTGAAGCTCAAACTCCAATACTTTGGCCACCTGATGCGAAGAGTTGACTCATTGGAAAAGACCCTGATGTTGGGAGGGGTTGGGAGCAGGAGGAGAAGGGGACGACAGAGGATGAGATGGCTGGATGGCATCACCGACTTGATGGACATGAGTTTGAGTAAACTCAGGGAGTTGGTGATGGACAGGGAGGCCTGGCGTGCTGCAATTCATGGGGTCGCAGAGTCGGACACGACTGAGCGACTGAACTGAACTGAACTGAAGCATAGCCCACCCCAAAATGTTCAGTAAATGTGAGCTATTAAAATTGTATGAGGAGTCTAACAACTCATTTCCTCCCAGAGACACACCAGATCTACAGCTATGTATGGATTATTTCCTCTGAAAAGAATCTGAGAACTAGATGAACTGCTCTCTTCAAAAAGGGATAAAAGGATCACATCAAGACTCACTCCTGGCCTCTCAAAACATGGGGAGGGATTTCACCAGACAGGTGCTTCCCCTGGAGGAGAGAGGGGTTAATATTCCACATCAGGCACCCCAACCCCAGGATCTGCAGTGAAGAGAGAAGCCCCCAAAACATCTGGCTTAGAAAAGCAATGGGGCTGGTCTGAGGGACCTGAAAGCTGCAGAAAACTGAGATTCCAGTCTTCAAAGACTTGCATGAGGTCTCACTTAGCCTGAGACCCAGTGGGAAAATCACTTGTTTGAAAGGAACCTAGACTATATGGAAGCAGATTCATTTGCTTACCTAAAAGCATTGGCTAGAGAGGTGGGTATTGTCAGAATTCTCCCTGGTGATAGAAGCTCTGGCAAATTTCATCATTGCACCTTCAACCCAACCTGGTGGTATAGGCTACAAGCTTGGATGTGCCCCACCCCCCACCCAAAGCACCATTCCCTGACCGTTCTAAAATGGATGTAGGAGAGTCATCAGGTCAGGCACTATCCAAGTGGTTAGACAGGGCAGGCAGTTGAAGCACTTTCCTGCTCCCTGGCAGGAGTGTGTGAACAGAAAAGTGGCAGCATTGTACTGCTCCCTAGTTAAAGTCTGTGCACATGGGCAGTTGGGACACTCCATGACACTCTGCCATGAAAAGACAACTTACATAATGGGAGAAGATATTTGCAAATCACATATTTGATATAAGGTTAATATCCTAAATATATAAGAAATTTATACAACTCTAACAAAAACCACCAATTCAAATTTTTCAGAGGATTTTTTCCCTGAGGATTTGAATAGGCATTTTTCCAAGGAAGGCATACTGATGGGCAACATATACAGGAAAAGATGCTCAATATCACCAATCATCAGGGAAATGCACATCAAAATCACAGTGAGATATCACCTTATGTCTGTCAGACTGACTTTTATCTAAAAGATAAGAAATAACAAGTGTTGGTAAGAATGTGGAGAAAAGGGAGTCCCCAGCACTGTTGGTAGAAATGTAAATTGCTGCAGCCATTATAGAAAACAGTATGGAGAGTCCTCAAAACATTAAAAATAGAGCTGCCATATGATCCAAGAAAAGGAAAACCCTCATTTGAAAATAAATATACATGCCTGGGTTCACTGCACATTATTTACAATAGCCAAGACTTAGAAACAACACAAGTGTACATACACAAGTAATTGGATAAAGAGGACATGGTATATATACATGATGAAATACTGCTCAGTCATAAAATGGAATGAAATTTTGCCATTTGCAAAACGTGGATGGACCTTGAGGATGTTATGCTAAGTAAAAAAAAAAAGCCAGAGAGACAAATATTTCATCATTTTACTTATATGTGGAATCTAAAGAAACAAAAACAATCAAAACAAAACAGAACCCCAGACTCAGGTAGAGAGAACAGGTTGGTGGTTGCCATAAAAGGGAGGGCATTTGAGGGGAGATGAAAATGGGTAAGCGGAATTAAGAAATATAAATTTCCAGTTATAAAATAAGTCATGGAAATATAATGTACAACATGGGAAATATGGCCAAGAATATTGTATTAAATTTGTAAGGTGACAGTAACTAGACTTAATATAGTAACCATTTTACAGTGTATACAAATATTGAATCACCATTTGTACACCAGAAATTAATATAATATTGCATAATTGTACCTCAATAAAATCAATTTTACTTAAAAGTAAAATTTTACATGTTTAACAAATGTAAATATACATGGATGCAAATTTTAAATGGCTTTTTAAATATAAATTTCAAGATGCCAGAGAAATTTCACATCTATAGTGTACTGATATTTTGTGTAATATTTTTCTTTTTTTCTGAGAATACTTTGATAAACTTTTGAGAAGCATGCATATAAGTAACCTTCAAGTCCACTGGCTAGCTGTGCAGACATAAAATATTTTTGACCAATACACTTAGATTTCAAAAAAATCTTGTGAATAACTACATTCTCAATATCCTTTTCAGCTATTTGGTTTCACTATCCCATACTCATTAATCAAGCATTACACTCATTAACCATGTTACAAAGAAGGATCATTAACATCTGTGGCCAGATGTTTAGGAAAATCCCCTGCCTGAAAGTCACGCCTGCTGGATTACTCTGCACGCTGGTTACAGCTGGCTGTGATAGGGCAGCATCAAACACGTGACATCACTGTGGCGTTCATAGGAACCATACAACCTGGGTAATTCTTTGAGCTATGATCCTAAACAACCAAAGAGATACCAAGTTAGGACACATGCAGGGCAAGCAGCTGAGGGACACTCAAAGATTCCAGATAACTCTTTTTGTAAATTAATTCAATATACCAACACTTGCTTTAACAAAATGTGTAAACTGGCAATATATCCATTATTTCAGATTATTTGTATTTCTCAATTTTAGTGACTGCCTATCATTTACCTTTCCTCCACTCCCCACTTCCTTCATACAGTCCCTTCATCCTCCTGATAGTTATATTATCTTTTTTGTTACACTAATGATTACTATGTAATAATTATTACTTGAATATTCACAGTTGAACTACATTATCCACTATGATTACATTTCTCTCTCTTTTCATTTGCTTAGTTTTCTGTCCTATGCAATACCTGTCACTAACCCATTACCAAGCCCCTTGATAGAACCCTGAGATCTTTCTCAATATAGTCAGACCTATCAGTAATATACCAGTTTTGTTGTTCTGGAGACCTCCCTACCAGAACCCTTTACTTTCTGCTACAACAGACCCAGTTGTTTTCCAGGCCTGCAGACAGCAGTAGACATGCAGTCTACCTTCGTGGTCTCTTGGGGAATTTCCTTCTTTCCCATGTTGTATGTGTTGCTCTTTCTCGGCTTACATCCTCTTGAAGGTGGATCACACCCCCAGTAATTTTATGAGGAAAGGTACATGGAAGCGCTAGATTGGCTAAGTAAAGAATTCCAGAATGGAAATGGTTTTCACTGTGATATTTAAGTGTTTGTTTCATTTTTATCTAGCATCCTGAAGTGCAGCTGAGAAGTCTAATGCTATTCTGTTCCCATATTGCTCACATAGGGCAAAAGTTCTCTTTTCTGAAAGTTTTAAGGATCACCTCTGAGTTTAGTGCTGTGAATTTTCACCAGAATGTTTGTGTGGAGCTTTGTCAT
Organism: Cervus canadensis; assembly: GCF_019320065.1. NCBI lineage: Eukaryota > Metazoa > Chordata > Mammalia > Artiodactyla > Cervidae > Cervus > Cervus canadensis. The sequence goes on along the minus strand of NC_057391.1, from coordinate 52,761,997 downwards.
AAATTTTGTAGTGCACACTGTGGATTCTTTTAATCTGGAACTTGTTTTCATCATATCTAGAAAATTTGCTTGATTTTATTTTAGATAATTTGCTTCCCTCTGATTTCTCTGTTTACTCTTTTCAGAACTCTCATTATCATTATTATTATTATTATTAACATTTGACTTCCTTTCATTGAACTGATCTTTACATTTTCTTATTATCTCTCTTATTTTCTATTTTCTGGGAGATTTCATTAATTACATCTTCCAGACTTTTTAAGGGGGAAAAAACATTGCTAATAATTGAATGTGTGTATGTATGTTTTGCTTACTGCTGTATTCTCAATGGCTGTAACAGTGCCTTGCACATAGTAGAAATTTTTTTTAAAATGTTGAAATGAATATATGAATGTTATCACATATTTTTAACTTCCTGAATGTTCCTTTTCCTAGCCTCCTACTTTTGTTTCTTAAAGATACTTATCTTTTTGATTATAATAATTATAAATGTTTGGGGATTCTCCTGTAATACCCTATATAGCCTGCTTTTGCTGTCTTTTTTGTTTGTTTGTTTTTTATTTGTTTGTCTATCTTTCATATCGAGAGCTTTCTTCACATGGCTGGTGATCTTTGACTTTCCAACTAGTGAGTCACAAAAGTGTTTTGTGTTCCTGGGCAGGCTAGAGTGCCCAGCTTCACCCTGAGTTATCTGGTTCTTGATGTTTCACTGGAGCAGCCTGAATGGTCCACATCTGTAAATCTTTTTTTCTCAGGGGGTTTTTCAAATGTTTAACTGTGGTAAAGCATATATAACATAACATTTTCCATTTTAACTGTTTTTAATTGTACAGTACAGTAAAGATGAGTACTGTTAGATATATACACATTGTTGTGCAACCAGTTTCCAAAACTCTTTCATCTTGCAAAACTGAAACTTTATACCTATTAAACAACCATTCATTTTTCCCTTTCTACTTTCCTTCCTCCTCCAGGTAACCATCATTTCTGCCTCTATGAATTTGACTACTCTGGGTTCCTCATAAAAGTGAAATCATACAGTATTTGTCATTTTGTATCTGGCTTATTTTACTTAATGTCTTCAAGGTTTTACTGTAGCAGAATTTTTAAGGCTGTAGCATGTGTTGGAATTTTTAAGGTTGATTTATATATAACTCACATTTTGTTCTTTCATTCATCTATCAATGGATAAAGTAGCTTGGGTTCCTTCCCCCCTTTTCTGTTGTGAATAATACTGCTATGAACATGGTTGTACAAACATCTCTTTGTGATCCTGCTTTCAGATATTCTTTTGGATATAAACGCAGAAGTGGAATTGTTGGATTATACGATACTGTTTTGCATTTTATGTAGCACCACTGTGTTGTTTTCTACAGCGGTTGCACTATGTTACATTCCACCAACAGTGCATAAAAGTTGCAATTTCTGGACATGCCCACCAGCACTTGTCACTGCCTGGCTTTTTTTTTTTTTTTTAATAGTAACCATCCATAATGTGTGTCTAGTGGTATCTCATTTTCCCTAATGATTATTGATGTTGAGTATCTTTTTATATGCTTATTGGCCTTAGGCTGGTTACTTTATCAGAAACAAATTCGTCTGTCGCTTGTCCAGGGTTAATAAAAATGGTTATCCACTTTTTGGGAACAGAGAAGAAAGGAGTTGCAGTTGGGGTGTGGCCATAAGTTTGCAGATTTTTATCCATCCCTCCTTTCTAAGATGTTGTTCCTGCTGTCAGTTAGGTTTAGTGTTCTGAGTCTAGAATCCCTCTTGATTACCCTGTTCAGGGAGGGAACCTCCAAGCATTGTCAGGGAGAGAAGCAGGATGGGAATTAAAGATATTAACTATTTCTTTCAGTTTTCCTGTTTCAGCCATGCCTGTCACTTTTAGAGGTGACAGTTGACTTTAATTTCTGAGACTTTAAGGAACTCTGCAACACCAGTCAACTCACTTTTTGTCATCATCCCTTGTAGCATTTATTTACTTTTCAATTTTAAAATTTTTGCTTTATTTCGGTTACTCCTTTTCCTAGTCTCTCATTTTCCTCTGGAATTATGTCTTTTATCACATTATTTCTCAGGAGAGGGTGGAGATAAAAGTGTGTCTTTAGTTTGCCACTTTAACAAAAACTCCCTTTAGTCATCTTATTATAGTTGTTATTTTTATTTTTATTGCCAGTTATTACTGTTACTAATCCATACCCTTTTTTTCCATTTAAGGGAAAGAAAGGGACAGAAGCAGAGAACTCTCATGAGAAATTCCACCAAGCTTTCTCAAAGGAAAAACAAGGATGAGCGTCTCTTTCCAGGTATATTATGTTGTTGTTTAATGTCAACTTCCCACTTTAACCCTTTGTTGACTCAGATTTTCTACTCAGCTCATCTATTTTCAGATTTTTCCTAAAAGGAAAACTTTTCTATTATGTACCATCCTCAATGGGAAGGCAAAATTCAATATACACTGTTTTGTTTTACAAAATCTTTCAGAAATTCATTGGCTTTTAAAGTTTTGGGATACTGCTTTAAAAGTATGTATGTGTTTTGATTTGGTCTCATTCATCACACTCATATAAAGCTATAGAATCATGCCTGTTAGTGTCATCTGATAATATGAAGACTGATAGAAGTCAGGAGGGAAGCTAGCTGTCATTTTGTATAGGCTTAGATGGACCATGGCCTGTCCTATTCTGACATAAAACATTCCCAGAGGATTGTCTTTCAGGAGCCAGAAGAAAAACTATTTACTATTATCACCTAATAAATTGAACATTATTGTTTTTGGGTCCTGGCTACCAGAGTAATGCTGGGCTCATAATGAATGTGTTTGAGAGCTTTTATCTTTTATTTTTTGGGGAATATTTTAAAAAGGATGAGATGGTTGGATGACATCACCAACTCAATGGACTTGAATTTGAGCAAACTCCGGGAAATGGTGGACAGGGAAGCCTAGCATGCTGCAATCCATGTGGACTCAAAGAGTAGGACACAACTGAGCGACTGAACAACAATGAGTATTACCCATGAACCTGGGGACAGTCTTGACCTTTAAATAAACTGTTGAAAACTTTGAAACTAGTCCTTGATCCTGGGAGTGCTCAGTTAACATGCAACATTTTAAAAGAAAAGACTTTTATGAAAACAAACTATTTAGCTTGTTTATACCAAAATGTTCTCCCTAATCTGAGTTAAAGCACTTATTCAAGCACTGGAGTGCCATGATGCTTGGCTGTAGTTGAGATTTAAAAGCAGGCATTTTTGGTATGTGTAGTAATTTCAATTATTTGTATTATTATATTAAATAATACTGTATATACATATGGTGGTTGAGAGACTGCAATTATTAGTCCCAATATATAGATTAGAAAATTGAGGTTCAAGATATATGAAACTACTTTTGTCATGCCAGATAGTAAGAAAGTGATGTCGTGAGATGCAATGCCAGTACTAAAGAATCTATGTGCAATGCCTGCTGCAATGCAAAATACCTGTATTAAACTACATAGATAATTGAGGAAAGTGATCAAGAACATGAAGAACAAAAGAAATAAGGAATAGTAAAAACCGGATTAAAAGATACCAAACGTAGAAACCACTCCTCACCTTTTGCTTCACCTGTGCCTGGAATGGTGTATATTTGCTAGCTATTGGGCACATTGACCAACCGTGTACAAAAAGGACACTCTGAAGAATCCCTCACTAAAGCTAACTATACTTACTATCACATGTCCTAGTTCTAGCAAAATGCCAGGAATTAAAGAAAAGCTCACTGCTCTTCAGTTTCTGTTATGAAAGAAGGGCCCACTTATTTACATAAAGGTGGTCCTCCTGGTTTCACTTATGCCTGGGTGCAGGAGCCATCTGCTTTTGCAAGGGAGTGACCCTGCCCCCCATCTATACAATGGCTCGACACTTTCTTTTTGTCTTCTGGCCAGAGAGGTGCCTGGGCCTCTCTGCTCGGAGCCTTCATTTGATTTGCACATAGAACTAGCTGGAATGCAGTCACCTCTAGTTAGGACAGTCAGAGAAAATGGCTTTATTTGGATGATGGAAGGAAAATCTTTCCACATTGACTAAATATTCTGACTCCTTAGATATTGCAAAGAATAAAGGGACAGACTTTCACCGTTCCCCAATAAAGCTTAGGTAGTAGTGGAATAAAGCAGTGTTTTCTTTGTTTTTCTTCAAAGAAAGGCTTTAGCCTAAGAGAAGGTAAAGAAGTAAGATCCTAGTGAATAAAGAAACAGAAACCTAATACTACCAACATGTACGAGAGTAGACTTTGACTTCTGTATTAAGGGAAATGATGAATGTTTTCACATGATGCAAACAGCTTTAGCACAACCTTAAAATAGTACGTTAGAGATATGTGAAGACATAGAGAAATTTGCCTGTACACTTTAAACCTTTTCTCTTCCACAAAGATTTTTAGTAAATATATGCTTGGTCTAGAGCTCAGAGAATGTGAAAGAAAATTTCTAGCCTTGAGTGTTGCTGCCACCTACATGGCAGGAAGACTACAAACAAAACCTAACCCATTTCTACACATGCATCAGCCGTAGGATACTTGTTATGAAAACATACTTTAGAAATCCCCAAATTTGTTTCTTTATTTGACTATCCCAATCACAACTGAAGTGATAGTATATACTATTTGATCTCACTTCTTATCTCAAATTCTTGCAGAAATTGGAGCAAATCGCTTTGTTTAGATTGGTGGGAATACACCAGTTATATGGAATAAGGGCTGATCCAATGAAATCTTCCTTAACATCAAAACAATCCAAAATGCAACTTAAGCCCTGTGACTATGACTGTCTCAGGAAGAGGACGAAGGCTCCCAATCTTACTGTCTGATAGTTTTCTCTCCCTAATCACGCAAGCTCTAAAATACAAGAGGAAGAAATAAGTAAAATGTCTCCTCAGTTGATTGTAACTATCATGTTCATGGTGCATGTTCAGTTGTGTTTGACTCTGCGATTCTATGGACTATATATTGCCAGGCTTCTCTGTCCATGGGATTTTCCAGGCAAGAAAACTGGAGTAGGTTGCCAGTTCCTTCTCCAAGGGATCTTCCCAACCCAGGGATCTAACCTGGGTCTCCTGCATTGACATGGAGATTCTTTACCACTGAGCTACCTCGGAAGACCCATTATAACTATGGAAGTGAACGTGTTAGTTGCTCTGTTGTGTCCAACTATTTGCAACCCAATGAACTGTAGACTGCCAAGCTCCTCTGTCCATGGGATTTTCTAGGGAAGAATATTGGAGTAGGTTGCCATTTCCTTCTCCAGGGAACTTCCCAGCCCAGGGATCGACCCTGGGTCTCCTGCATTGCAGGCAGTTTCTCTACCATCTGAGCCACCAGGGAAGCCCACTATAACTATAAATTGATGCAAATGGAGATAACATAAATTTAAGAAATCTTTAAATATAGATAGGAAAGGTTATTTCTGATAGGAAATGCAGTTGTCACTGCAGGCTATCTCTTTAAAAGTCTAAAGGAAATTTGTGATATGAAGAACATGTCATAGATCTTATTTTTATCTTGGATGGCATCATCTGAGACCATGATGCTCAGTGACTAAGGCTATGTGAAAACACCTTCTCCCTGGAAAATACACATGTGAGATTGAAAAGCCGATTGATGACTTTATAGGTAACTGCAGTTAAAATAATTGCTAAGTGAATAAATGATAGGTTTTGTAAGCAAGTACCAAGCAATTATTGCTATTACATCATGTTATAAATATTGGCATTTTGCTGGCACTTGGCACTTTCCAGATTTAGGCATAGTGTTTACTAAACATGTACTAATTATCTTCAGTGTTAAAAACCTTGTATCCTTGAATTAAAAGATCACTGCTACCTTTACAGTTAGTAACATGTTGAAGACAGAAAGGGTCCGAAAAGGATAATGAGAAAACATGGTTTGTGGAATTGAAAAAGGTATTTGGGGAAGCAATGTCAAAAGGAAGCACCATATGTGCTCAACATTTCCCCATATATACTGATAGAAATAAGCCATTTAAAGCATTTTCAATGGTCTGTGGCTTTGGTTTTCATATAGTATTAAAAAAGTATATCTTACTATTTGCATCCTTATCATCATGTGCATGATGATGGAGTTGTCACAGTCTATTTACCTGCAATATACTTTCTGGGATAAAAGTTATTTATCCTAGACTTAATGAATAGAGTCTAAAACTAGAAGACAGCAAAAAATTCAGTAATCAAGATAAATGTATTTCAACGGAGTATTTATAAAAATCAAAATAATGCAAAAAACTTGACACTGAAATCTTTAATAAAGTTGGGATCTGCAAAGGTCTGATGAGGGAGAGAGAACTGAAAGAGGGGTGGCAGGACAGAGCTCACTATAGTCCCTGCCCTGCCAATGACATGAAATGAAACATGCTGTCTTCAAGGGTCACAGTCGAATAAGAGTTTCCAGTGGCATGTTCTTACTGGAATATCTGTTAATTTCCAGTTTACAGTTTTACCATACATACTATCTGTAGCGTCTTTGTTGATGAAATCACAGGGGATCACTGAACATGAAGCCATGTAATTTCATCAGAAAGATATCTACTTAACAAAGTTTTAACTTAGCAACTTTTTTGAATTAATTCAAATTAATTTTGAATTAATTTTCACAGTTAATGAAAGTATTTTACATTGCTAACTAGGTACATGTTTACAGAACTATGACTTCCATATGAGAGTAGATGCAACTGAGCATTTTACATGTAAAAGGGCATTTTGTGGAGAACCAAAGAATATATAGTACTACATTTAAATAACTGTGTAATAAAAATGCATGCAATATAGAAATTTTAAAATTACATGAATGAGTCCAGTCTATGAAAATAAGTCTTTAAAGTCGATTGGAATTAATATATTCTGAGCCTTCATTTAAAACATCTGAAATAAAACTTAAATTTTAAAAGTTCAATTATTATGATGTGCCCTCTAAAGATTGAAGAACAAGTATATCTTTTCTAAAATGTTCATATGAATAATTATAAAAGGCTTTTAAATACATAACACTGGAAGAAAATATACAAGGAAGGAAGTAAAAAATACCTCAAATATTATCTTGAGATAGTATAGTAATACTTAGTAAAATATTTCCTAGAATTTTTCTAATAGTGAGATGTTCAAAGTAGTCTTAACTTAGTTTCTAAAATAGCAACAGAAAATTTCAGGCCTGAGGCCACCATTCTATGTTTATAATGCTATAAATTTTACCTTATATTTGAACTGTTTTACAGTGTTCAGATTGCTTTCCATAAACCACCTCATAGAGGGCCTCTGGACGAGCCCTTTGAGGGAGTTCTCCACATGAACGGGGAAGCGAGGCTCTGAAATGCAGAGCAGGGACACACTGCCTGGACACATGGAAGTGAAATCTTGGCTCTTAAACCTAGATTCTTCCCTTATGCAGTATAGCCAGTGTGTAACTCCACAATGAATGACAGAACCCGGCTTGCAAATTTGAAAATATGAATTCCATGGAGGAAAATATATAATCATAAACATCATCAAGATTATTGCCAAAAAAGAAACTCAATGTAATTTTCAAATGATTTATTTATTACAGTGACAAGGAAGACTCTAAATACAAACAGGTTCTTTTGCTAATATAATTACTGTCTTGTTACCTAAGACTGGACATACAAAAGAATAAACACTTAAATAAGAGGCAGTCAGTTTTGAGTTTCTAGCTGTGGTACCCTATGAGTGTTCTATTTAATTGTGTAGCAATTTACTATTTCAAATTCTCTTTGCAACAGAAATTCCTGAAACATGTTGAACATAAGTCAATATCATTATTTTTAAACAGACTAGTGGATCTGTATCATAGATACACTTACACATGGATATTAGGGAATGTTATTTAAGTGTCTATCTCTAAAATTCTCATTTTTAGGAATTAAAAGTTTTTATATTTAATGGTGTTATTTTCCAGAATTCATATTAATAAAAGAAAATTTTAATGAGTCATTTGATAGGAATTTTTAAATTTTAGCAACTAGATGTGATGCCAACAAAATCTTAAAAATCTCTTTTAGTGATGCCAGGGTTATCCTACTTCTAATTTCTTATAGCTAGTGGCATAATAAAACATTTATCAAGGATTCAATATTGATTTCCTTGGACCTGAAAAAATGCTCAATATGGCAACTATTTAAACTTATTTTTATTCTTTTTGAAAAAAGAATAGAACATAGCTATAAAAACAAAGAAGTTATTTTTAATCAACATATTTAATGGTTACAAATATAAAAATTAAAAATATTTTGGGGAGTACTCCTTGTAATGGCTTTCAGAACCAGCACACAGCATGCAAGAAACTGTGTTCTACTGCTTAGCTTAATACCTTCCTTTATTTTGAAATTTGTTCTAAGTGGTTTTTGACAATTCTCAGAGGGTGACGAAAGTACATACATATACATAATTTTTCAAAGGATGATAGTTTTCCATCATTATTCATTTAACAATATGCTACTGAAATAAAACTCAAAAGTAATTCCAAGTAATATCATCTTTTAGGGCAAAAAAGAGAAAAACCAACAACACATATTTTTATCTATTTTTTAAAAGTCAGTCACCTGATGTCTAGTTATGGTATATTCACTTAGGTCAATAATTAATTGTAAGGTCCTTAAGGGCAGAGACCACACTATTTCAATTTTATAGTTCTATTCTCTAATCTCCCCCTATACCTTGCTCTTTGCAGCCTCCCTTGCACAGAATCTGATGCTTGTACCCCCAAAAATGTTTGTTGAAATGACTAGAATTTCCCTATTAGATAGATGTATAAAGATATGTATCATATATTTAACATATTAATTCCATTTTTCTATGGATTAGTCAATATTTGTACTCATGTGCACACTAATAATCTTCTTTGTGATTTTCTATAAATTCAGGAATTATACAATATAAATCACAGCAAATAAATCAGATCTCTGAAGGCCTTAATAGATCAGCACTTTATGTCTGTTCCTGTTTATATTGCTTCGCATATTTTATTTTGAGAATTCCTGCTTCTTTCTGGGAATAGAAAGTCAAGCTTCTTTCTGGGAATAGAACTACAAGAGTTTATACTTAATAAGGATCAATCGTGATGTGCTATCAGTAGTTTCCCCTTCCCTAGTTCACATCTATATGGCCAACAAGATCAACCTTTAGCTAAAGACATTAGCCTCTATGTCATTAGAAGTCTAAATTAACTTGACTGCACAAGATTGGTTTCTGTTATACTGTGTATCACTTATTTGGGCTAATTGATGACTAAATGGAATTGGCTACTTTGTTGACAACATTTCATGCTTAAAGATGAGATTTACTGTAGGATGATTGATTCAAATTAAAGCATCTACTAAAACATAAATGCCTTCACCTAGCAAATCAAACAAATTTGGTAAAGTTTTAGAGTAAGTACATTTAAGCAACATTAAATTTAAAAGCATTGTTTGTTATATTGTTTAAACGCAAATGGGGTTATATAATTCAGGAACTGTAAACTGGAAGAAAAATCTAAATGGTATTAAATTTGTGTCTGTGGGCTGCTCTGCTTGTTGGAATTACAAAATGATTTAGACAATGATTTCCTAAAACTAGAGGAATTTGAATATTTTTGATCAGTAACGACTCTGAACAAAGTACCGGCAAATCTACCACAAGTTAATAATTAGACTAATAATAACTTAGCTTATATATACAGTGATAAACAAACGGCATGGTTGGGTTTTCTTAATTTGTCCAAATCCAGTTCCTATGGATGAGGTTCCAGTTAGCACAGCTTGCAGGAGCACACCTTTTCGATCCATAAGTGATGCTTTTGTTTACCTGGAAAGAAGACAGATTATCTTGGGTTATATGGTGAAATGCAGAAAGGGAAGGAGGAAAGAAGGGTAAGAGGAAGGGTGGAAGAGAGAGGAGGATGAAAGGAGAGAGGAAATGAAGACAAATATAAGGCAAGAAAGGGAAGAAGGAAAGAAGAAAGCGGTTACTCATAATTTCTACATTTCTTTCTCTATACTAAATAAAATGTTAATATAATAAAGAAATTCTTATAAGCCAAGCCTCAGGTAACTATTTTAATTGCACATCTTATTAATATGTTTTTTTTTAAATGACTGAGAAAAATCAGAAGTTGTCAACAAGATTAATTGAGTTTGAAATTAATAAATTTCCATAAATTTCAAGCAGTTGAATTGTTCTTGGAGAAGCTCACCATGGCAGTTTTAGGACAAAATGGTATAAATATCAGTTGAAATATGGTTTGAGCTGTAGAATTCTTAAAGAAAATGTATTTCTCAGACTGCAAGCTAAAAAAAAAATCACTTTATTAAATTAATTTGACTAATTAGAGCATTGTGCCTTAGTTAACTACTTCTAAACACATTTATATTAATAATGTGACCAATCATAGTAACTCCCATTCCTACTGGAAAAAACTCAAAAAGCTGATTATTACTTTAACTAAACCAATATTTGATATTGTATTATATATGTATTACATATATATGCCCATAATTTTATATCCTTTAAAAATTATTAGATTAATGCATTTTCCCTTTTGGTAAATTATTTAAAATATTGATATTGTTAAACACAACTAGAAGATAGATCTTACATTTTTTTACTACTTAAATTGTTCTTACTTCTTCTAGAACATTTTTTTAGCACTAGTCATAAGAAGTGTGTTCTTGATGGCTATGAGTGATGGGCTGCTCACACATTCTACATTTTTTCTGCTTCATGCATCATCATCAGCCATCTCCAACACTCTACTCCTGAATCTGTCCTACTTTCTGTTACCTGATTTTTGCTGGTGATTCATGAGTCAGAATAGTATATATAAAAAAAAGCTTCGCTTTTCACAATGTAGTGTCCTCTACGAAACAGTAAGAAACCTAGTTTTGTTCATCAGATTCATGCAAATATAATATTGATTAACAATGATGTATGTAGATCTACACACATAACATGCTATATAAAAACCACTAAAATGTTCTGTTAATGGCAGAATGCATACTGATTATAAACTACTTCAGAATGACATAAAAATGCTTATCTAAAAATGCATTTTTTTTGTACTTCCAAACACTCTTTTGTCACCATTATTTTCAGCTGAAGCCGTATTTAAGTGCACTATCCCTTAGTGCACTAGTAAATAAAATTCTTAGTTTTCCAAGCCAATAAGGTGATAAAAGCTCAAGGTTTCTCATTAACACTTGGATAAAATTTGTGAATGTCACACTAAATTTTTATCATCATGAGTACAAAGATAAGGGGCCAAGAACATTTTTTTTAATATTCTGGAGATCAGGGCTTGGGCTATATACAATCACTGTGCATTAAACAGTTAATAAGAAGTTAGCCAACAAAATACTAAACTGAACTATTTTTGTGATAACATCTTTCAGATTCGGAAGTGACCAGGCCTTAAAGAGCCAAAGAAAGAAAGCCTAATGGCCCTAAAAACACAAAAAAGGGAGCTGTAAGTTCACATGTTGTCTCAGTGCTTCTATTACTAGACATCAAAGTTATTCCCACAGGTTCCGGGAATGTATATATGCTGGTGAAGAAGCCAGTAGACTTCACAGAGTCTAAGCCAGAAACTTCAATCTGGGATTCACCTGTGAGTCAAAAGTCTTTGCTAATGAATTATTCCAAAGAAAAGACACTGCTGAGGGAGACTTTAACCTATCAGACAAGACCTCCAGGTTCACTGGCAGGGTCAGAGTAACAAGAATGCTGTGGTCTAAAGCTGCTTTGCCCAACCTTAATGGACTGCAGGCACTCACCTGGGTATTCAACTTGAACCAATAAAGAGATCACAATGGCATGATGAATAAGGTAGAGCCCTCTAGAGGAGGTGAATGACCACTCCACCAGGCATCTAAATTGTGACCTATATGCACGCTCCAGCCCATTTACAAATGGGTCATCCCGGCTGGTGAAGCAGTGATGTCAATGGAAAAATAATCTACATACTGAGTTAAAACCCATTTTGTTCAAAGATAATTCACAAAGTCAATCTTACTGTTTTATATAAATTCTAAAAATTGGATTTTATTACTGGCATTTTAAAATGCTTCACCAACATTTTAAAAATTTCAACTTCATTTAAAAAAATTTAGTTTTTCTGCACTGTAACTTTCTTACTCCCTGCAGATGCAAACTAATTGATAGGAGCAATATAAAGCTATGTAAGTTTCAGTAAAATGATGTTTTAGAGGATTTGCCAAGAAAAGACTTTACTTGGAGAGAACAATATATGATGCAATACACTTGAACTGTGCTTGAGTAGAAAAATGATTTTGTTTTCACTTTCTGGATGCTGTTTGAATAACTATTTATTACATCATATATATTAGTTATTTAGAATTGCATAAATAAAGCCCTGTAAGGTCAATATCCATTAAAGGCAAAAGACTGATAACATCCAACTTTGTAATTAGGGGATTTGCATATATATGAAAGTGCTAAACATAATTTTAAATAAGTGAAAATATTCCAGGTGAAAATGATAAGAGTCGCTCATTCAGATTTAAATATACTTCTTTCCATACAAGAAATAATGAATATAGTAATGTAGTTATAAGCTTAGCTACTGAAGCACTTCTACTGTTTTGAGGACATCTTATCAAACTTTACCACTTAAAGATACCAAATTTTACTTTTTTTCTTCTAACAAAGGTGGTTTAACATGCTTTCCAGAGCAACACCACCTATACCTGGTAAATAGAGGTCACTAGACCACCAAAGTAATGTTTACACTTTTGGAGCTCTACATTTGAATGACCTGATATTTTGAAGTTGATTTTTGGACTTTGAGAAGTGGCCAGTCATATTTTCATAGTTGAAGGGAAGTCCCACCATGCCACCAATTTCACAAATCTTCCTTGATGTTCGGTTTTAAGAATTTTGTTTCTCAAATGCTCATACTTCAAGGAAATGCACTCTATCATCAAAATCTTTCTTACTAAACAAGCATCTCTGTCAGAAGTGTCTTAATTTCTTATCACAGAATTTTATCCACACAAGGAGCAATAAATAATTCATGCCACTGCCTCTTTGTTGTGTGTCCCTGAACTGCACGGAGCTGCCAGGCTGACAGCTGTGTCCGGACAAGCACCGAGGATCTGACATGACAAGTGACTAACAAGTTTCTCTCAGTTCATAGAGAAGGAAGACAATGGCCCAAAGTGCAGAAAGAAACCCTGAGACAAAATAAAACTGCTTCTTTCTTTTTACCTAAGTGTTTGCTATGAGCTTATTTCCACCCCACAAGCCCTGGTCATTTTATAGGACTGCCCAGCCCCCTTTATTCCTCACACTCGCTTGGCCATTTACGCCCGGCCACGGATCAATATGAGCAATTCTTGGAGAAATACGATGTCTCCATGACAACCAAGCCACAAATTCTCAGTGGAAGGCAGTGAGACCAGTAGTGAACTCTCCAGAGGTTTCTAGGCCTATAAGGCTAGATGTCTTAAAACGCAGGAATGGACAGAAGAAGAAGCCAGAGTAATTCATTCTTTATTACCAGTTTAATGATGTCCAATGTATAGAATGGTACTCACTTTTTAAGTTAAGATTCTTTATCAACACTTCTGTTTTCTAACTGATCTTTCTTTTTTGACATATCCTTTTGTTTATGCCAATCAGATAGACTGTGCTATATTTGAATATCACAATTACACTCATACTGAGGGATGACCGAAATTTATTCTACTTTTAAAACAGCATAAAGCTGATGTATTTTTGCAAAAAAAAAAACACAATGAACACTTCAGTAAAAACTTCACTCATGGATTTAACTGCCTGATAAGGTGATTGATAGAAAACTGTTGATCAACACAGTTTAAAAACCTAGTCAAAATCAGACAATTTTAGTCAGAACTAAAAGTAATTTAAAAATGCTACCACTACTGTCTCCCTTTTCACGTGGGACACATCTATATGGCAGTGGGTGGGGCTGTTGTGCTGATGAAAAATTTCTGTCATTGCTAGAGACGCCATTTCTCAGTCCCATGGATGCTGAGGCAGAAGCGTGGCTGAGAACAGACACACAGCAGCAGTTTGTCTTTTGAGGAATCTTGGTGTAGTGGAGGGGACTGAAATACAAGCCATTGCCACTGGGCCAACTGGGGTTCCAAGATGACTTAGGGGACCTGACATAGATTGCAGGCTGCACCTTTCACTGAAAATTAAATCTCAGTAGCTCTCCTCGGGGAAGGATCAGGGGACTGTTTGCAGCTGCCCCCTGTCAGCGAAGGCTACAAGATTTGGAAATCTCTTAACTAAGCTGACAGACCACAGAGAGGATGAATCAAAAATCTGATACATGGATCAGCACACGAAGATGTGAGAGGGTAGAGGGTACACAGCAGCCAGAGAAAACAGGAAAGAAAAACGTCCAAGGAGGGAAGATAGTTAACTCTTTCGCTCATGGTAATAAGGCATCTTCTAGCATTTAATGGCTTTATAGTGAGCCAGGAATTGTCTTTCAACTCTCATAAGTTTTTTTTTCCCGTCTTAATTAATTCGTTGTTAAGACTAAGTAGGCTTCAAAACAAAACAGAAAGAAAAACTCATGCTTAAATTTTCTTGGACATATCCTTCCAGTACATTTCTGTCTATTCTTTCTACAAAGAAAATACAAACATCAGTAACCTGGACAGAGGGTGAATTTTATTGAATGAGGAAGGGTTACTCTTTTGTGTTCATTACTGTTATGCTAAAATCCTCTCATCCCAGTTAGAATTCTGTTTGTCTTTAGAGGGGTAAATAAGATTGTAACAATGATGCTTTCTCTTTTCTCCCTTATTCTCCACTTCCTCTTGATTCCATTATTTGAAATATTTAAAATGTTGCTATTTCTCCAGTTTCCAACCTCTGCCTCTATTAACCAGTTTAGCCTAAAATTGATGATAATGAACTAATAGTGTCAGCTTCCCTTCTCAGTCATAAAGCCTTTGTACTTCCTCCAACTGAATTCTTGATGAAAGAGGAAAAGATAACAGCTCCACACTGTGACCCCTGGAGGTGACCATTAATTTGACAGTGCAGCTGCTAAAAGAAAACAGCATTACAATGTCCTCTCCCCCCACCCCCTTCCAAGGACCCCAAAGCTGTGTCAAATTTATCATTTATACTTGACTATTTTTAAATGGCTTTCACCTGGACTCTCAGACTCTTCCAAGACACATCTGTCAGGCATGTCCTCGGTGTCTTGGAAGTTTGCCGAGTTTGAGTTGCTGTCATGCTTGACCGAACTGACTGGAGCTATTAAAAAAGAGAGCAAAGAAAGAGAAAGAGGGCGATGAGAAAGTAGTAATAAACACCATTAAATATTTCCTTTCATTTCCACAGATATTTCCAGGGACACACTACATAAACACAAATAATAGATTGAAATAAAATGTATCCTCTAAGTATGTATTGGCAGACATGTAATTAGTTGAAAAATCTATAGATGAGACTTTATCTTAGAAGAAAAATAAGTTCATGGCATCAGTTTAAAAGCTACAAAGTAACAAAGTGATCCCTTCGAAACAGAAAGCGTATTTTTAATGCCTGAATCTGAGTATAGTCAATTAACAGCAACAGGACCAGCTCTGTCCTGGTGCAGTCGTTCTTTTTGTCACACAAATCACAGTGGATGAACACTTTTCATGCATTTCTTTCATCAAATTAAAAATGATGGTTCCAAACACAAATAAAAAATCCCTATAAAAGTAAATTTAAAAGATAGGATGAATACATTGCAAATGATAATAAGGAGAGGTGGTCTTTTGAATGGTAGGTCTTCACACAACTACAATGAGATTTTCTGAGCAGGAATTATGCACAGAAACAAAAGCGAAAATAGGAATATAAAATTTCCTATAAACACATTACAACTACTAGATCTGTTAGAGAAGCAAAGGCTTAAGTTTCCACATTTTCCTACAAGTAACATATTTCCTTATTATATTTGTTCAAGGAATCACTTAATCAGGAAGCGTAAATGTGGTCTTCATGAAGACACTTTGAATAATAAAACAAAGCAAGCCTTAAATAATGTAAATTATGTCGTACTCATCTAAAGCCAAGCAGTATGGACTTTTGTCTATCTATCACAGATTTCTTTGGTGAAAATTACCACTGTCTCCTCAGGTCCTGATAACACACACAACATATTATTTATGAGCTGTAAATGCAATAGAGGAAATATATATTTATGTCATAATATGTTTATATATATATATATTTAGCATAGATATTTAATAAGAAATAATCTGTTGGCCCAGGGCAGTGGGCTGGCTGCTGTTTGTAAGCCTCCCTTAGGAGATGAGGGAGCAAATGCACAGGCTAGAGCTTATGTTACTTCACACATTCAATAAGTGATGCAGAGGGCTGCCTGAGGGCCAAAGTAGCCTTAGGAGAGCTCACACCTCCCAGACTCCTGTCTTGTTTTCATGGACTGTGCATAGCAGTGGTGCCCATAACCTGAAACCCATATACACACATTTAAAGGAGACCAGTAACATTATTTTGTTCTAAATATCCTGTCCAGTTTCACCCACCCTCTCAGAATACCAATAATGCCGCTTTGTTGTGTGGAAAGGCAAGCACAGAATTAGAATTCACTTTTTATTTGGGAATAAAATATGAGAAAACTATACAAAATTCTGATTTTGGATAAACACACACAGCTTTTCATTTTGAGTTCTCTGAAAACGAACAAGCATGGAAGTAGGTACCACGTTTGTTTTATTCACCTGTGTATGCCCTGGGCTATTGTATAAGTATTCTTAAAGATTTGTGTGATGAGTAAATGGATAAACGAATGAAGCAGAGGTACCATACTGGATGTCCTCCTGATTCAAGAGTATATATGCTTTATCTTTAGTTTGATCTGTTCAGCTTCTTGTTTAGGCCCACTTGAGATGAAAGATGTATATTTACAAAGTGGTGGTGTTGGGTTAGTCCATGACTTGGAAGGAGAGCTAAGTAGTATGTATGGCCTAAGTAGTTATTTTGATGTCACTGCTTTTAGTTTTCCTCAGTTTAGATCATACTTACAGTTTACTTTTGAATCCACAGATTTTTTTGAAATGTTTAAGTGGAATAATTAAATGCATCAAAGTTGCAGAATACTATTACAATGGTCAAAATTTTCTGGCCTACTTTCTTGATTTTTTTAATATTTATATATCTTGCTAATTTTCTGAGATACTTCTGTTGGTATTTATAATAGGGAATTAGCCATACAACTGACAGAAAATGAAGCAACATCTGTGTTTACTTGGGCAAACATATCATACTTGGCATCCCACACATTATTCTTTCATCTAAAACTTGCATCTATTCATTTATCTAGTCATTTCTCCAAAACGCTCTTCTAGATACAGGGGCCTCAAAGAGCTGAAGAGAGCATGGTATTAGAACAACAAAGTCCATGCCTACCACCAGATTTAGTGGCAATAAAGTAGTCCCAGGATGAACTGACATTCCAGATCTTTCAAGAAAATAGGGAAGTTAGATGTATCAATAGTTTTAGCTGCATGAACTTTATTAAACTCACACTATAAGGTACCTTTGCAGGTATTTTTGTCTCCAGAGAGATTGTGGAGGGTGCTGTTTGTGTGTGGGGGAGTAGAGTAGAGTAGTAGAGTAGAAAGTGTTGTTCATTAGTTGTTTGGCTTAATTGCACTTTTGCTTCCAAATTTGAGAGATGGTACAAGATTTGCCTTTTAGTTTTTACTGGGTAGCTTATAGAGTATCTGGTTAAATTCACTGTGGAAGAAATTCTTACATTCTGTCAATTGGGAACAATAGACATTGGAGAGGTTAATTACTGCCATTCCACTTTTTGTTTTTTTTTTGATGGGCCAGTGTTTGCAGTTATTCTTTTGGGTGTTTCTTGTGATGTGTGACATTTCATCATCTAACTCTGACATGATGTGTGGCCTAGGCTTCTCTAATGAATAATTTCAAAAATGATGAAATAAAAAAAATATTGATCTGGTGATTATCAGGCACAGCATAGAGCTCTGTGCTAGATCATGTGAAGGGATGAAAAAATGAGGCGTTTCTAAGGTGCCCACATACAACTTGTGATATAGTTGAGTTATAATAGAAACTAACTAATAGGAGCATTAGAGACAATATTCCAAGAGTAACATGGTTTTTAAGGAATGCAGAGGTAATTCTCCTGCAATAGGGTGTGTTAGGAAGTGAAATTTGAATTAAATCTTGTTGAGAAGTAATATGAGTAGCCCAAAAGGAGCTTGTTCTCTGCAAAAGGAAAAGATGTGAATTCAGGCCTGGCCAAAGAAATACAGTAGCCTGATGTCACAGATATATTTAACAGAGTATTGCTGCCTACTTTTGTATGTATTTTTAATGATTCTCCTTACATGTTGCTTTGAGCTTTCCCTGAATTGCTGTTGTGGCTAATTCCTCTCACCTGTAGAAGTTAGCTATAGACAGGTTTTTCCTTGCCGTAGATAGTCGATAATTTGATCTTTACGATGGTGGACCCATTTATCACAGTAAGTTGTCCTTTCACTATACATATTGATTTTTATTTATCAATACTAAAGTCCATTTGTAGCTCATCACTAAAGTTCTTGGATATTTTCAGTAGTTTTTGAAGATGCATTTTAGAGCTTGGCAGAGAGGTACTTTTGACATCAATATAGTGCAAATGGTTGCTAGGCTCATCCTTAACTTAAAATCAACTGTTTATTTCCTCTGTAATGCATTCTGAAATAGTCTACATTTGGGGGGTGAGAGGCAAAAAAGATAAACACTCCTTGACAGTTCTACCACTGAACGACGTAAGGTGTTCCATTTACTCATCACACACCTCAAAATATTGACAACTACAAGGCTAGTGTTCTAAATATCTTTGTAGTACCTTTGGAAGCTAGATAGGGGAGAAAGTCCATGTACTTGGTGAAGATGCCTTTGACTATGGTGTGCTTAATTATTAGTGTTAAAGAAATTCCTAAAGAAATAAATGGTTCAACTGTAGATAATACAAAATAAGTAGTTTTTAAATTACACTTAAGAACATATTGAAAAAGCACAGAAAATTTTATGACAAGTACTCTATAGAAGAATTTACTGAAACAAATATGGTGACAGGGTCAGCAGTGGTTATGCTCTTTTGAAAAATCAAAGTGTTAGTTGCTCAGTCATATACAACTCTTTTTGACTCGATAGACTGTAACTCCACTATCCATGGATTCTCCAGGCAAGAATACTGGAGTGGGTAACCATTTCCTTCTCTAGGGTATCTTCCCAACCCAGGGATCGAACCCAGTTCTCCTGCATTGCAGGCAAATTCTTCACTATCTGAGTCACTATGGTATGCTCCTTTACCTCTCTCTATTCACTATTTTGGCTTCAGTTAATGTGTAAAAATTCCTTCCTGTCTTTTCTCATCATTTGCAGAAATGCAAATATTCATTAAAATTTGAAGATGGCTAGGTCAAGGCATGGAGAAGGAAATGGCAACCCACTCCAGTGTTCTTGCCTGGAGAATCCCAGGGATAGGGTCACACAGAGTCGGACACGACTGAAGTGACTTAGCAGCAGCAGCAGGTCAAGGCAACAAACAACTACAAGAAACATCCTCCCCGTTCATAGCGAGAGAATGACCACTGGGAAAAGTCTCCATCATCTCCACAAACAGTAGTTGATTCTTGTATGCTGGGCCAGTACTGTAGTATATACAGAGTCTTTGTTAAAAATCCATATCAATCACAGTGTGAATAAAATTTGTAATGCAAATAATGTTTTCAATATGATGACTTATAAGTGATTGAAAAATAAATCCCATCTGGCATATATATGGAGTTTGCAGAAGTACTGGAGATAGTGATAGGAAAATCATTAACAAAAAGATATAACAGTTTGAAATGCTGGTCAACAGAGTAGAATAAACCATTGTAGTAGTAGATAAAACTCGGACAGAAATCTTATTTGCACCTTATTCAAAGGCATAAAAATAACGCGCAAGTTGCAGAGATTAGGAAAGACTAAAACTCTGCTCAATTAGGAATGAGTAGTGGAAAAGAAGTCAAAGACCTGAGTTACAATCTACCAGCTCAATGTGGTGGCCAAGAATTGATCACTTCTTTTGCTGATAATTTGGATCTCTTCTCAATAATAAAGAATCACTGTGAATAAATTTTAAAAATCTTTCTATAGGTTTAGAAGAAAGAAAAACTACAATAAGTTCAAGTAGAATTAAACACTCTTGCGACCCTGACTGACCACAAGAAAACTGCACTACGTTTTAAATTAGGAGGCATAATCAGTGAAAAGACTTTAAGTGATAATACTAAGGTTGGAAACAAAGAAGATAATCATTTGAACAGACCACAAATTCAGTTCACAGAGTGATTCTCTCTGGACAGATGTCTTATCAGAAAAACATATGTAGCTAAAGAGCTATGTAAATATTACCCCTACTTAAAGAGTATCTACTGAGATAAACAAGTGATAGAACCTCCTGATTATATTTAAATAGCAATAGCTACATCCTGCATCAGACTTTAGGCTTACTTTGTATTCAGTGTACACTGGAGACTGGGAGAAAAAAAAAACATATAGGAATGCCTAGAAATAAATAAAATATCTAGTGCTGCTTTATAACTAAGAAATAACTGTTTTATGGACAATTCAGCAAGATGAGTTAAGATTAGATTTATGTGTTTTACTATCTTTCTGCAAGTATAATCTGACATAGAATATTATTTTCTGGGTGATATTTTCTAGTGTGAATTGCTTTAAGCATGAGATATTTTGGGATACATATAATACATAAACACAGAAGATCAAATTATTTACTATCTAAGGGAAAAAATTTTTGTCTATAGCCAGTCTCTACAGTGAGGTGTACAACTAGATGTCTAATTTGAGGGATGATAAATGGGAATGAGAAAGTAAAATTAAATATATAATTAATAATTAATTAATAATTAAAATTAATATTAAGATATAAAATTTTTCCTGCTATCCAGGAAGTTTGAGCAATAGGCTGCTTTGGTAAGGCTGATAAATAAGAAAGTACATCTAGCCTAATGTAAGATACAAGGCAGATACTTGAACTATTTATGAAATTACTGAGTAAAACTGCTAACAAGAATTTCTAAGAATTAAAAAAGCAATAACTAATTTCACCTGTAGTTGAAGGGAAAACTCTTAAGGTCAGGCATTGGGTAAAATAAAATTCCTCATTTTTTTTATCCAAATATAAGAAATTGGTGATGGACAGGGAAGCCTGGTGTGCTATAGTCCACGGGGTCGCAAAGAGCTGGACACAACTGAGCCACTTACTGAACTAAAATATATGTTTTAATTGAAGCAAAGATGAATACCAATGACTTCCTTTCAGAGATGAACTTCTTACTTCCCCAGGGTGGGGGTGGGGGGCATGCTGTACTGGCAAAAAGCTTAATTAATAGGACCCAGAAAATATGTTTTTCATTCCACTTCTGTCCCTAATAGTATGACCTTGATCTTGTTATCTCACTTACCTGGACTGTGGTGCTTTCACTAATAAAGTGAGAGAATAGGACTGGACAACTTCCTTGACATCTTCCTGTCCTGAGACCTGAATATTTTGCCAGTTAAGAATCTAAGACCAACTGACCACTGAGTATATCACTGAACAGGATACAAAGAGTATAAGTGGCTACTAGAGTAATCTTAGAAATAATGAAGGCTTTTGAGGCCCTTTCGGAGTTAAAATTGCTATTTTCCTATAAGTAATTTCATCTGACTGAGGAACAGAGGAAATCAGGGCAACTTCAGAGAGATGCTAGGATGACTGTAATGCCAGGGTGAGGGGGCCCTATTGGAAGATGACCAAGCCAGAACTGAGCCTGGTGGTGGTAGTGGTTTCGTCGCTAAGTCGTGTCCAACTCTTGCGACCCCAGGGACTATAGCCTGCCAGGTTCCTCCGTCCCTGGGATTCTCCAGGCAAGAATACTGGAGTGGGTTGCCATTTCCTTCTCTAAGAACTGAGGCTGCAGTATGGCTATTCCTGAGGACAAACAAGGTGACACCTTGGCATAGAAGCATCCATCAGATGTTTGCCAATGGTGTAAAACAATCTTTAAAACCAAACTTAAAAAAAAAGTTATACCTCTCAAACAATTTGGAAAATATGAACTTCAGTACAAGATGAATCATCCTAAACTAAATTAATTGAATCCATGAAACAATTGCAAGAAACAAAACTGCAATGGAAAAACCCTGGTCTGGAAGTTAGGTCTGGACTGGGTTAGGCTGAAATGGCATTAGACTCCTCTGAAGACTTGGCTTCAGGACCCCAAACATGAAGAGGGTCTCAATAGTTATTTGAGTGGATATGGTTAATAGAGATGTGGTGTTCCTGTGGAATAGTCTTCTCCTCCTGTCAAATCTCTTACAGGGAGAATCAATAGAACCCAATTTGTTTTTTTGTTTGTTTGTTTGTTTGTTTTTATGTAAAAATGAAGCCCATGAAGTGATTTGTCTTAGTCAAGCCTAGCATGAAAACCAACTCTAATCAAATTATTTAAAGTCTCAGCTGAAACAGACTGTAGAGACATTTGGACACAGGATGGGGAAGGTATGAAAAAGGAAATGTGTAATTTGGGAAATAGAAAAGGAAAGAAGCAGGAAAAATGCAAACTTCTCTCCTATTTCTGTTGCGTTTCCTCACCCTCTAAGGCAGTTCTCAGAGTTACCTATGAGAAGTTTGCCTGGAGTTCTTTATGTGTCCTTTAGAGTACCTTTTCCTTGGCAAGGAGTGTTCCAGGGAGAAAAGTGGTGAGTAGATGAGTAAGCACTTTTTTCTTTTTTATCATCAAATCAAAATAATTTCTACAGCTTTGGTCCCTGGTCAATATTGAGTAAATTCAGAGTGGAAATAATCCAGGGAAATATTACTTATTATTATTTTTGTATTTATCTATAATTTGGTAAAGATAATTTCTTAATGCAGGAAATAAACTGGTCAAATCAGCAAACTCAATTTCAATTTCAACTTTATACATTAAACCATAGAGATAATTATTTAAGACAAAGGGACTTAGGAACATTTTATTTGAAAGGACCCCTTCATCCCTGAAAGGATGTACAGGTGATGGAATAGCTCTAAGAAATTCTAGAAATTAACTCTTACACTATTCATGCAGTTTAGATTTTGTAAAAGTCATTTGACTTTTCTCATAAGGACAAAACCCTGTGTATTTTTACTGTTCAGAAATCTTACTGTTCAGAATTTCAAGAAATTGAAAGCAGGAATAGATTCCCAAGAAGAAAACAAATGGATTCCCTCCCATGTATTGATAAATTGAAGAACAGTCGGTAAAGGGAGAATTCTAAGAGGAATGTGTAGTATACTTCCCAGCTTGCATTTGAAAATTTAGAAGAAGGTCAGGAAAACAAAAAAGAGATCCTTCAATCAAAAGAGCCTCATGCTAGCATTTGAGACTAGAGATCAGCATGATTTATATGTGAACTTAAGATAAGGATGCACAGCATAGGGCAATTTACACCAGAGCAAACTCTACAGTTATCTATAAGGAAAAATACCAAAATATTTTTCTCTAGAATCAGTGGGAGGAGAAACTGTCAAATGGCACTACCATTGGAATTTGTAAGAGCAGCAACCTTTCCATAGGCCGAACCTAAAAAGACACTATCAGCATGGAGAAAACGATTGGCAGGCAGTCTCAAATTCCCAGCTGATAGCTGTCTCTGTCTCAAGGGAAAATGCTTGTCTCAGATGGTTAGTCAAGTGTCAGAGCTCTTTCATCTCCTAGGTAGGAAATGGAAAATAAGGAAATCAAATTATCTAGACTATGCCTTCATTTTCTGATTCTTTGTCAACATTAAGAAGAATGCAAGAAGAAAAGGTCTGAGTTACCATATTTTGTATCATTAGGCTTGGGTACTCTGAATGTGATTTATTTTTATTTGAATGACATCAAAATGGCATGTTAGTGTATGTACTAGAGAATTTATTGAAATTGAATTGAAGTCATGTATGGATGATAATAATGTGCTTTACCACCATATTATAATCAGTAGCAACCATTACTCTCCTCACACATCTACTCACACCAGACATAGAAAATATAGGCGATCCATTGGCACTGACTGCCTCTTATGTCAGGCATATAAAGTGGAGCCATGCATTTAAAAATATTAATTTTTCTGGGGGATAAATAATGGAAAGTTGTCTTTTCAAATCCTCAGGCTGTGTCACTGCATGACACTCAGTATTTGTACTGGTATCTCTAAAAGATGGTTATAGTACAATAGAATACAAATATAACCTTGGTAACTAGTAGAGTTTGGAGAAGGCAATGGCAACCCACTCCAGTACTCCTGCCTGTAAAATCCTATGGAAGGAGGAGCCTGCTGGGCTGCAGTCCATGGGGTCGCGAAGAGTGGGACACGACTGAGCGACTTCACTTTCACTTTTCACTTTCATGCATTGGAGAAGGAAATGGCAACCCACTCCAGTGTTCTTGCCTGGAGAATCCCAGGGACAGGGGAGCCTGGTGGGCTGCCGTCTATGGGGTCGCACAGAGTCAGACACGACTGAAGCGACTTAGCAGCAGCAGCAGCAAGTGGTAGAGAGTCTCATTTTGATCCTAGGCAAGCTATTGCCATCTATAAATAAAGGATAAAGGAAGCACACCTAAAGAAGCAGAGTTTTAAATAGCAAACACGTAGTGGATAAAGGGAAATCAGCAAATATAATCTAATGGACTTTTGGAAAACTAGGTTCGATATAAAAGATGCTAAAATTACAGAACTAAGAAGTAGGAAACAAAGCTTAGAGACAAGCAGATATTTCTAGATAAGAAAGTATAAACAAGTGTCCTGATTAGTGTAAAACACTTCTCTTAATAAGTTGTTACAAATTATTTTGAAGAATATGTGGTAAAACCTCCAAAACTGCAGGCAAAACTAAAGGTTCCTGGATTGTAAAATGTTAGGTTGATTATATTAATTATAGATAACAACGGTAAGGCTGAATCAGTGGTAATACATGCTATATACACATTTCAGAATAAAATTCTGGAAAACATTCAAAATAAAAACATGATCCAAAATATATGTAACAAGAACATGACTGAGCTATCATATGTTATGACTAAGGACACTGTTATTCGGTCACTCAGTTGCTCAGTCATGTCCAACTCTTTGGGACCCTATGGACTGTAGCCAAGCAGGCGCCTCTGTCCTGGGATTTCCCAGGCAAGAATACTGGAGTGGGTTGCCATTTCCTCCTCCAGGGGATCTTCCTGACCCAGGGATCAAACCTGTGTCTTCTGCATTGGCAGGTGGATTCTTTGCCACTGAGCCACCAGGGAAACCCCTAAGAACATTAGGTCAAAATAAACATGTAAACAAATAGCTAACATAAGCCTGACATTTTAGGAAGGGGATGATCAACATGATCAACTAACCACAAGAAAACCAACTAACAAACCCAGGGAGCTTCTGCACCTGGAACCCTGCATGTGTCTCCAGTGACTACAGCCAATATAAGACACAGTGGGATTTAAGAGGCCAACCAAAGGTCCAGGAGCAAGTTGAGGGCAGGAGAATTTATGTTCTATGAAAATATCTCAAGAAGAAATTAGGGAGACTGAGACTCCAGGAGTAGAAGGGAGTGACAAAGGATGAGATGGTTCGATGGCATCACCAACTCAAGGAACATGAGTTTGAACAAACTCCAGGAGATAGTGAAGGATAGGGAAGCCTGGCATGCTGCAGTCCATGGGGGTCAAAAAAAATCAGACATGACTTAGCAACTAAACAACAACAAAGACTCCAGCAAGGAAGTAAATCTGAAGATGAAAGTGACCAATTTTTGTAAAATTGCCAAGAAACTCTATATATCTACCACCACTGTTACTCACCTCTAGTTCCTCCAACTCTTCAAGAAGCTTATACTCCCACCCTACTCTCCATCACGCCTGTATTTTTATAGCCTGATAAGAAGTGTCTCTCCCTGCAGTAATTCTTTAAACTGAAACAAGTCATGTCTGTCAAGTCATGGTCTGGTTATGTAGCTTCTATGTAAAAACTCTGTGATCACCTCTATTCAGTCAGCAATGGGAAATTCTGGAGCCATGGATGGATGGCAAGGCCTTTTAGGACACAGTCTCAGCTCATGTTTAGAGGCTTCTTACTAGATTCTGCCCCCACCTTAGACTCTGATATTATACACTACAGGTGGAAGGGCTCATTGTCTCCTGGATGTGCCATTTATTTTCTACAGTGGCACTTTGTTTAGGTTCCCACCCTGAGACATCCTCTCTCACACCAATCTCTAGTTCTCTGCTTGCCCAAAACTCCCCCTTATTAAAAACTCAGCTCAAATTCTGTCTCTCATTTAATCTTCAACAACCTAAAATTAGCAACAGTTTTTCTCCCCTCTTCTGTGTTTCCTAGCATTTTACTGGCCCGTGTTATTCTTCTTATCCCATTCTTTGGTTCTCTCGTCTGACTACCTCACTGGTCTGCATTAATAGGGAAACCAGCTATTTCAGACACATCCTGATATTTTGAGGCTGATGCCATCAGGGCAACTTTGCCTCTCCACAACAGAACCTCTGGTGCTGCAAACAGAAGACTGGGCTAGGAGAACCATAGGGCCGACCTAGTGTGTCCACTTCTGTAATTCTTAGCTTATCTCAGGCTGCTGGAAATTTGTAATTAGTATGCTTCCCAGTGGTAAAGAACCCACCTGCCAATGCAGGAGGCATAGAGAGATGTAAGTTTGATCCCTACATTGGGAAGATCCCCTGGAAAAGGGAATGGCAACCCACTCCAGGTATTCTTGCCTGGAGAATCACGTGGACAGAGGAGCCCGGTGGGTTACAGTCCATAGGGTCATAAAGAATTGGACTTGACTGAAGCAACTTAGCACACAATCACATGCTTACTTCACAAACATGATGAGTCTAATGATCATGGAGCAGCTTACTTATGGACAGCAATGGCTAAGAAGTCTACTTTCTCAGCAGTGATGAGGTTATGTAGACAATGGTGGACCATGTTAAGCAAGATATCTAGGCCATAGCATAATTTATACAACACTCACTTCCTTTCCCTTCAAGGAACTTCATAAAATAAGAATCATACATTGCAAAATACTATACCTACCCGACAACAGAAAATGCACTGATTTCCACTTTCTTTTCCGTACCCTCATAAATCATAAAGTTAAATTTCCCCTAGGGACTTCATTTCTCTGAACTCAATGTACAGGCATAAAACAAATTTTGTTCTCACAGGACATCCCATTTTTGTTTCATTAGTTCAAGGAAAGGGTCACTCAATTTTTAAAGCATTTGGTTTGATCTTTGCTATGATTCATGCCATCTAACATCCATAGACACACTCTATATACTGAAATGTTTCTTATATATAAAATGTGTCTCCACGGACACCATAATAGTGGTACCTTCACATAAAATACGCAAAAACTGCCTTTCAAGCACATAAGTTCAGAAAAGGTGATCAGAAATAGAAAATAAACTTATTATTGAATAGTTAAACAATTATTATTTTGCCCAAGTTCCTATTCCAAGATAGATTTTTTTTTTCTTTTCACAAACTGCTTTCCTGGAGATGGGGGTAGAAATACTCTTAAAAATTTCCCCCAAATATGAGATCTAAAATTATTCTCATTCTATTTTATACATTTTTATTCTGTGTTTAACCATCTCATTGATATTTCATTCTACAGAGAGGGAGGTGATAAAAATATTTATTAATGTAATAAAGGGATAAAGAAATAAAGGTGCTTTGTCATAATTTAACTAGATAAAATGAATTCTTGTGATCTTAATGTAAGAACAGACTATGATCTCTAAAGAAATACTGGATTATGGAAACATGATTTTTACATAATAGAACCATTTACACTTACCATTTAATCATATTACATAATTCTTACTGTTCTATTGGTTCACATGCTTTTTCATCTCTAAATTACTTCCATGGAATGTTTAAGTATTTTAAATGGTCATTCTATTGCTATTGAGGGGCTTCCCCATCCTCCCCTGATGGCCAAAATTTGATTTTCCACACTGGGTATCTACAGGGAACCACAGTCATCAGGCTTTGCATAGAATTTCCCCTTGTTCATGAATTAAAGATCACACAGATTTATTCTTCAAAAAACAAAAAGGGAGAGGAGATTTATATTAAACACTGCCAAATGATGGTTATTACTTTGTTTTAAAATCCTAAAGATTTTACGAGGCTCAGACCAACCATAGCATGGTTGGGTGAAAATGGCAGCTTAAGCAAGGAGGAAGCGGTTCTTTCCAGGGCATTTCTCTCGTATTTCCTACAGGAAAGCAGTTGTCCAACTTGGAGATATTCAGTACAGCCAGAGTAGGGAGCTGAACAAAAATACTTTACAAGTCCTTTTCACTGACAAATCTAAAACACCAATCAAACTGAGTTTCTTCCAAAAATAAACAGTCCCCCAATGTCCCCACATCTTGTGGAACAGAGTCTTAGAGATCCCAACCTACTTATGGCAGAAGACCCTGGACTGCAGTCAGCCAGCTAGTTATCCATGGAAGTGGCTCAAGGCTGACACTCAGATTGACTGGTTCACACTAATTTACTTCACACAGATTCCATTTATCTCTTAGAAGATCCCCTGGCAGCAGCTTATAATGGCATATCCTAGGATGCCTGCCTGCATGCGTTTTTAAAGCGGCAGCGCTTGATGAATCTGAGTCCAGAAAACAGTTCACAGATTGAGGAGTAGGTGCAATCAGAAAACATCAAGAGGCACAGCTGGGACTTGGTAGTTTGCTTGACTGGTCTGAGCAGCTGAGCATTAACTGTATCTGCTTTTCTGCTGGCTGCTCACTGCCACTGGGACACATCAGAGAGCCACTCCCTCTTTCCTTTACAACTCATCCTCCAAAGGAAAAGAGAAAAGAAAGTGCAGCACCATCCAAGTAGCCTGTGTAGCTGTAGGGAAAGCTAATTTGACCATTTAACCTTTACTCTTTAAATACTGTGATATTGCTGACCTAGGTGAAACTACAGCTGATAGTTCTAAGGTTAAAGATGCTGGATATTGGGACTAGGCAAAATTCAGCTAGAGAAAAAAAAGTAAAAGAGTCTCTAAATTATTTTAGTTACTTCCAACAATGAGGTCCAAAGATCTGGCTGAGGGTTATGATTGTGAAACTAGTTAGTTACCATCTTGATGCTTGCTCTCCCGTATCTACTATAGAACTTGGGGAAAGACATGAAAGGGCTTGATATTTGTCAAATTAATAAATGACTGGATAAACATATGAATGAACAAGTCAATATTCTCTATTATATGTATTTGCGTGTATTTTTTTTTTACAAGCAGAATGGAAAGTGACTAATGGTATGGGTTATCTCATCAGAATTCAGATTCTGCCATTTTTCTTTTAATGAATCAAAACAAAGGGTTTTTTTAAAACATATATATAAATATATCTATGTGTGTATATATAATTCAAGGTTTTTATGTTTGTTTTACATCAGCAGCATTTACATCAGCTGCATACTGAGACTTCTAATGATAACATGGTCAATATCCAAAGTCAGAGGGAAATGAGAAGATCTTTTAATGGCAGGCAAGCTAACAGCATTAAACAATAACAATTCAGTGACAAATCTACCAAAGCAGTGACAAAGCATATTTAGTACTTAGAAGGTTAAACACCGGGCTGCAGTAGCTGGTTGATGAAAAAAAAGTAGGATTAAGGCTTTTGCATGAGCCTTGACATGATCATGTTGTCCGCCTGCTGCCTTAAGCTTTGAAAAACAGCTGGGATCATCTTCTTATAAGCTCCAATTCAAAGATGTTTAAGCAGCCCCCAATCCAATTAAACAGAAGTAAATAGAAGGAAGAATTTTATAGAACACCATTATCACATTTTTTCTTAATGAAAAGCAGCATAATTGTGGTTTACACAGCTCCTTAATCTCACATTAAACTAACAGATTGCTGACTTATACAGAGCATGGCAGTCCAAGCTTTCTATATTGCTGTGCTTAATTTTAGGTCATTATCCTTTATTATGTGACTTGTAATCCTTAAAGCCCATGATTGTGTCTGGATATTTGGCAAGGATTGTACTTGGCAATACAGGGATTCTACTTTTAAGAGTGATGATTTAATTGAAAAATATAGTATGATTAGATGTCGACAGAATTACATATATTGCTTTTCTTTTGTAATTGGCTAGTTTCTTATAAGTGTTTTCTTCAACGTTGTTTAAGATCACTGTTTAGTTTTAGGACTTTGCTTAAAAAAAGAAAAAGCTTTCACAACTGAAATACAAGTAGTTTATTATTATAGGAATTTATCCATATGCTATTAAAGTAGACAATTTAAATAAAATTCTGGCTCATCCACAAACTGGATAACTATAGTCAAGTTACTTAATCTTTCTGTGTCTCACTTTTCTCATCTACAAAATAGTAATAATAGTAATAATGATTAATAGTGATAATTCTACCAAATGCATGGGATTATTGTTACAATTAAATGAGCTAAATCTTGCAGTGTAGACTATAGACTAATGGCTAGAAAGCAAAAGGTAAATCAATCCAGTATTATTACTATTATTATATATGTCCTTGCCTAGAACTGTGTATAAATAGCAATAAGATGCTTAGCCTTCAATTCAAGGTACTTTATTTTACTATCTATATGGGTTTCCCTGGTGGCTCAGATTGTAAAGAATCTACCTGCAATGCAGGAGAACCAGATTTGATCCCTGGACAGGGAGATCCCCTGGAGAAGGGGATGGCTACCCACTCCAGTATTCTTACCTGGAGAATCCCATGGACAAAAGAGCCTGTCAGGCTACAATCCATGGGGTTGCAAAGAGTTAGACATGACTGAGCGACTAACACACATACATATCTAGTAATACCTAAGATTTCTCAGATCTAATAAAAGAAATATTTTAAATAGCTATATAATCTTGCACTTCACTTAAAATTTCAGAACTCTAGAAGACAATATTAGTGGCCCATCTAAAAATATAGTTTAAGTGAACATGTGGGTTTGGTATCCATATGATGTTATCTATAACCAAGTAAAACTCCATACAAAGTCATCTGTGATTCTAAGGAAAGAAGTAAAATTGGTTTCTTATAACTCAGGGAAACCATTCACAGATCTTTCAGTATTACTTATCCATAATCCTTGATTGCCAGGTTTCTTACTGGTTCCCATTTATATATGTTTTAAGAAAATGCTGGTATTGAAATTAAAAGTCTAATCTAGCTCAGTTCCATCTAAGGCAAAAACATTACTGGAGGATGGTCACTTGATGGAGTACAAAACTAAAACATAGAAACAGTGACTTACTTGCTACTGATCCTCCTCTTCTCTCTCATTTCTAGGATGGATAGCACCATAAAATACCATATCAAATAATAACAATAAAACAACTCTCTCCCTTGAAAATTAGGTTAAACCATTAAATAGAGCATGTACCTATCCATCTTAATCACAAGAGAATTTAGTAAAGTAGTATGAAAGTTGCTCAGTCATGTCTGACTCTTTGTGACCCCATGGACTATACATTCCTTGGAACTCTCCAGGCCAGAATACTGGGCATGGTAGCCGTTCCCTTCTGCAGGGGATCTTCCCAACCCAGGGATTGAACCTAGGACTCCCATATTGCAGGTGGACTCTTTACCAGCTGAGCCACAGATGCATATATAAATTGTTTTAAAATATATACAAAAACCAGTTAGAAGATATAATTAAAAAGAAAGTTTTGTTTACAATAATTTTTTTTTAAAGAAATCTTCAAAATTTATTTGGGGGAAAACTCGAAAGCACTCTTAAAAGATACAAAGGCAGATTTGGACAAACAGCAAGATGTCTTTTATTCTTATAAGGAAAAAGTTTAAATAATCGAATTATTTAATTCTCTGAATCTAGTCTTATCACATAATGATATTTTTTAAAAAAATTATGGATATTAAATCATAAAGATTCCTTTTTAGAGGGAGAACATGGCCTTAGATCTGAACTTAGGAGTTAATATTCAGTATAGCCTCAGCCTCTTGAGGATTATAATATTCATCATATGAGGAACTAAACAATTTTATATATGTATATATATACATATATATACAGCTTTTAAACATAAAATTTTCATTAAAATTTTAATGAAATAGAGGGGGTATTTTCATTAAAATGTCTACAAATGATTTCTGCTAGAATGGAGTTACATGAATAGTTAATGCTCCAATATTGCAGAATAATTGAAGCATTACTATTATCATACTATTCATTCCATATAGAATGAGTGCTGACTGATGCCAAGTCCTGTATGAGGTGTTGGGTACATAGTGGTAATCAGTCTCTTCATTTCAGCGGTCATCTCTGCACTCAGGTTTCAGTGGTCTAAGCACTAAAGATTGATCATTTCCTAGGATACTAACTGTAGGGTAAAGAGGCAGGCTGGAAACCCAGACCCAGAGCAGATAGAACAAAGAATGTCCAAAATTTCTTTGCAGCAAGAACTGCATTAGTCTCTATTGAATTCTGCTCCTGGAATGAATGGATTTAACTCACTTCTTCTGCCTGTGCCCCACTCAGCTTATAGTTCTGAGACTCAGAAGATTAATTGATTGGTTGAGTTAATGGCACTTGCCCACCTCTTGGCCACTCTGTGGGAATGATAGAGGAATTGATCTAGTGGTAGGTGCTCCAGGCATGCCTATGGCATCTGAAATGGGAGGACAAATGAATTTATTGTATTTGCAGAAATGCACAAAAGAAAATGAGGTCCTTTCATGGCAGCAATGAATGTTGGGCCACAAGAAAAGACAATGCCACTGATTTCACAAGGTTGATATGGTAAGCTGTATGACTTTTTTGTAACTGACCATTTGGATTTGTCCGCTATATGAATCTATACTGAATCTGAGGCCACCTTACCCAGTGAAAAATGACAAGTATAAAATTGATCACAGGGTATTCATCAACTCATTCATTAATGTCTTGCTTTCTCTTTTTGGTGACTCTCTTTCCTCAAAATCACTTTCTTTGAAGTCAGCTGAGATTCTGCACGTGGTCCAGATGCACATCAGGAATTCTAAGCCTGGTGGGTGATGGAAGCGAAGTGCACTGCACCGCAGAGCTCAAGTCCTCACAAAAGGCCTTCTCTGCTTATCCCAGGGGAAGAAGGTGGCACTGGCCATTTCTCTTCTATTTGGGAAGTCTAACATAAGAGAAATACCTTACCAAAGGACATTTGGGAGGAAGCTCAGGAATATGGTGGTGGTTTAGTTGCAAGAGTTGGACACGACTTAGCAGAGAAATGGCCAGTGCCACCTTCTTCCCCTGGGATAAGCAGAGAAGGCCTTTTGTGAGGACTTGAGCTCTGCGGTGCAGTGCACTTCGTTTCCATCACCCACCAGGCTTAGAATTCCTGATGTGCATCTGGACCATGTGCAGAATCTCAGCTGACTTCAAAGAAAGTGATTTTGAGGAGAGAGAGTCACCAAAAAGAGAAAGCAAGACATTAATCTTTGATAAACTCCATTTACTAATTTATAAAGGCAATGGGAATTGGGGTGAGGTAAAAAAGTACACACCGAGGGATCTATCTGTACTGAATGCTAATCATTTTATGACCATGTCACACACTGTGCTTTTTTGGGGGGAAATGTATAGCTTGATTGTAAAATGTTACATATTGTTCCCTAGTTTATAACTGGTTATAAGATTTTTTAAAAAAGCCAGTTCTGGGTACTTAAAAATGAAAGAGCCATTTGGCAGAAGGGATTTGTAAGTCATAGGTAATTACCAAAGACATTTTTAGAATTCAAAATCAACACAGAGAGATTAACATATGGAGAGCAATGCAAATAGTGCTTACATTTGTGTGTTCCTCTTCTTACTACCAACACAGGGAAGGTTCAGAATGACAGGCAAGAAGCTCTAAAAAGAACCTGGGGAAACTTAAGAAAGAGAACCAACAGCTGTGCCTTGAGTATACAGAACACACACATCTAGGTACATGCAGTTTATGTGGAAGTTAGGTATGGGCAATATTATTTTTAGGAATTTTATTTCACTTAACATTTTATTTACTCAATATATTATTCATTGAACAGTTTATACATTTGTGGGACATTTGTAAATCAGATACTATTCAAAGTTCTGGGAGGAGAAAACAGTAAAAAGATAGGCATGGTTGATGTCCTCACAGATCTACAGTTTAACAGGGAAGAGGGTGAACAAGGAATTACCACTGCATGTGATAAATGTCATGTTGGGTGACTACAGAATGCTTTTGGAAAATATGACAGGGGGAATGGCAAGACCATTTTGTTTCTTGATTGAACTAGAATTCAGTAGATAGATTCTGCTGAAAAATTAGGATGTCAAAAATTATTAAGTCAATTCTCAGAAGGTTTGCTTTTGCCATATATGTATAATTGTTGTTTAGTTGCTGCATCCAACTGTTTGTGACCCCATGGACTGTAGCCAGCCAGGCTCCTCTGCCCATGGAATTTCTCCAGCAAGAATACTGAAGTGGGTTGCCATTTCCTTTTTATTTGAAGAGATTTTTTAAAATATGGAGGACACAGACTGAAAGAGAAAGGAGAGGTCATTTCTGACAAGAGCACATTCCTGGTGATGTGTACACATGAAAATAAGTGATCTGAAAGAAAATCACAGGTTGCTATGAGAATGGATAATGAAGTCAACATGAAGAAGGTTGGAGGCCAGAGAACTGTTTAAGAGAGGCAAACTATAAAGTAAGATCTGAATAAGTGTAGAATTTAGGTGAAGAGTGGGTGATGGAAAACAGTATAGGTTGAATGAGCACCTTGCAAAAGTTTTTGAAAGTCCTAAGGCAGGAAGCAGCTCGGCCCAGTCTGGGGACTGGCAGAAGTCCAGCATGCTTGAAACACAGAAAATGGGAAAGTAACTGGCAAGGACTGAAACTGGAGAGATAGAGGGATCAAACCATAAGCCTAATAGAACTCATTAAGGATTTTGTGTCATATTCTAAATGCAATGAGAAGACATCAAAATAATTTATGCAGGGAGTGGTAGGACTAGATTTACCTTTTTGAAAGATCATTCTGACTGCTGTGTTAGAAAAATAGCTTAGAAGGGAGATCAGATCAAAACCACTCTGCCTCTTCCTCTTTCCAGCATCTTCTCTGGGGAAAGTAAGTGCCTTTAAGCAACTATGTACAGAGTACAGAGACAAGTATAGGCAGAAAGTCCTATCTCCCTTCCAATGGTATATCTGGACATAAATTTACCATAAATTTTGTTTCCCTCTACAAATGCACAATTATGATGCTATATACAAATCAAACTAAAAAATCAGAATCCCATTTATGAATCATAGAGTTATATAAAACCATTAATTTAAGATTCAAACAGTAGCTATCTGGTCAAAGAAAGAAAACCAGAGGTGGCAACTTCCTTGAAGAGGATTCTGCTAATGAAAGGCACCATTGAACAGAGTGGTAAAAAATAAATATAGAGTGTTAATTCAGATATGGAAGAAGACAGACTAGAAACACACATACAGACATACACACACATACAATCTGCTGGGCAGGAAGCTTCTGACCTGTCAGTTACTCTCCATTTAATGTCACAGTCCTGTGAGGTCAGGGTGGGGAAGGGAGGAAGTGAAGTGACCTCTTGGCCATCTGCTGCTGAGTATATTGAGAGAAAGGACAGAGTGTGGTTGCTTGGAATGCCCCATAAGTGTCACCTGACATTTTTAGACTATCCCCAAATGAATTGTTCTACATCTATCTCTATGTTTGTGTGTATATACACTACTATGTGTAAATACACAAAGACAGAGTCATAGCAAGTAATTTCAAAATGATGCCAAAGTTAGACTTGTAACTTTATCTGTATAGTATATTACATGAGCCCTCACTGGGCTCATGAATGCCACATATTCTCCAATATTTGTTTACTGGCTTGTCAGTGTTATTCATCATACACTGTGTCACAAAGCACATGGTCACATCTCATATGTCTGCTCCAAGGGCAGCACCAATGTGACCTTTGACTTTTTGTTTTACAAAATATAAAATCACTCTTTAGGAACATTGTCTATCTGCACAACTAAACAATCTATTAAAGGAGTCTCACTTTTCTGCAAAATTGCTTGCTAAATGTTTATATTTAATTTTACAGTATAGAACTAGATGTTCAAATATTTTCAAATCTATTCTCTGCATGGGTTTTAAGCTGCTTCTGTTTCCTGTGCATTATGAGACATAGAAAGTAATGCACTGGTTTAGAAAACTCTTCTTGTTGGATGATAAAGAACCAGTGCAATATAAAATGCTCCCAAACATCCTCTGAGTTGGAAGACATGCTGCACATCTGTCTGCCATCTATTTCTCTTCCCAAAACAAATGTTAACCAGGAAAAATCTAATGACATTTGATTGCCCCCTCTTTTGTTTTGGAAATATATAGTATGATTACTCAAACTCAGGGCGGGTCAGCACGGTGCATACTACTGTCTGTGGAGTACAGGAGCGCCTGTGGTGTGGAAGTGGTGGAATTCCAAATGCAGAATGAGAGGTTCAAATCACAGCCAAGAAAATGACTACGACCACTGTCAACAGTCAATATCATTTAAATCTCCAGATATCTTATAAAAAAGAAGAAAAATAGAAACTAATGACTTCCTTTTGAGGATATTTCCACAGCCAATGATTCAGAATATTACATTTTCAGATAGGTGAAGAGAATATCATAATCCCATAGAAGGGAGAAATAATTTTATTATCTGGCAGGATAGTGGCTTCATCATTAAAAAATTCAACCAACTGGAATACAACATCCTTTGACCTAGTAGATAAAAGGTCAGAAAGCAATTTTGAATAATAAATGAGACCTGTTGACCTCATGACCCAAATCTGGCAGGGTCAGTGTTTCCCCTTTCACCAGATGCTGATGGCAGACAGACACACACAGACAGCTCAGCTAATGAGCTGCCTCAGCAGGCTGTAGGTGCTGCAGTATTTTCATGTTATGTAGTATGAGAGAGAGAATAGGTTTTTAAAGCTGTTGTGTTATGGAAAGAGATATTTATAGACATATTTCTATTGTCTGTCTTTGTTTTTATGGCCTCTATGTAGGTATAAAATTTAGTAGAAACCTAACAAATGGCCAATTTTTTTCCTCCTAATTCTGATTTTCTTTATTATTTAGTACTAGAAAAAATAAAAGTTGCTTTTGCTCTATTTATTTGTATTATCAGTAAGGTGATTTCAGAAGAAGTTTCTGAATATAGGAGTGCGCCTACTCATCTCTAAAGATGTGACTTTTGTCCTTCATTTTACTGCAAATAGTCCTCATTTTTGGATAAAGGATTGAGATGTACACATTATTAAGCTATATAGATATTTCTGATATAGTAATTAGTTAAAATGTTTAAGCTTACTTGAATGACATAGTGATCTAATCTAGAAATTTTAAAGTTTCAACAAAAATAAAAACAGAAATACAGCTTTAAATTAAACTATCTGTCCTATGACTTTAATGTTTAAATTGTTTCAGCACTGCTTTTGGGAAAAATCAGTTCTTATAAAGTCAGCTTGGTAAATGCTTGCATTATCCTAATAAATATCCTTTAATATGTCCTTGTTTTGACCTCTTTAAGAACATTCATAGTGCATTTAATTTGTGTTTACTTTATAGTCTTTTAAATAAAAAAAATGTCAGGGGTCTGGTCAGGTTCCAGTTTAGCTAATTACATTTCTCTTACTAGCTCCCCTTTCAGCTTTCAACTGAAAATGATATTCTTCTTTACTCTTCATATTAAACTCTTGCCAATTTGTGAATTGCAGAAGGGCCACTTAGTAAAATAACATTATCTCCCCTCACAGTAACATGACACCAGTGAGTAGGAAGTGTTTAAGTCATTTTTTGTTATTTACTATAAATTAGGGGGAAATAAATTATTATTGGAGGATTTGAAGAAGACCTTATTACAAATTCATCACAATTCCCAATATGTGTTGAAAATTAAAAGGCAAAATGGTAACCAAAGCTAGTTATTATTCAATTGATATCAAACTTATTCAACTTGATTCAACTGAATAAATACATATTGAACACTTTTGGTATGCAAGGTCTTCACAGGCATCCTTGTTGTGTGAAAATATTTTCTCATGCGTATTGAACTTTTCTACAAAGCTGCAAATTTTCTAAAGTAAAAGCATATGATCTAGATTTACGGTGAGGACATATTCTAATTAATAATATGAAACACTGCTTCTATATAGGCATATACCAGCTGGATTGTTATGTAGGAAGGAAAGGAAATGAGTTGACAGGCTTGAGAAGAATAAAATGACACCTGGTGAGTACTGGGAAGCACTTCTTTGTCTCTTTAAAGCACTTCACATTTCTTTTCATTTTAGCCTCACGACACCCTCATGTGAAATATTTGCAGTTGTGTGCTGATAAATGGTTAACAATCTGCTCTTAAAAACAAGCTAACAAAACCCCAACTTGAACCATTTGCTCATTTTCATGCTGATACTCCCACCATAACCAACTTCAAGGTACCAAGTGATGTCACTAATCATGGAATCAAGAAGAAATGTACATAGTTGACTCTCATGGCCTGGTGGTAGCTCTTTCCATCATACCACTGGATATAGGGCAGATATTAGCATTTTTGTTTGGGAGTTTAGAAAACTGATCTGAAGATACTAAGGGATTGATTTGAGATGAAGTCGTAAAGAATAGCAGGGTTAATACTAGATGACTTTTACTACCAAGTCCTTAGGTTTTCTCCTTTTTCCATACTGTGAAGCCAATTATGACAGAAAATAAAAATGCCAGGAAAGTAAGGAAACTATATATTGACACAGAGGTCTCAGTGCAGACACAGACAGAGGAGAAAGCAATGTGTGAGAGAAAGATACAGACACAGAGGAGAGAACAGTAGAGAGAGCTGGGGAAAGATGAGAAAGGTCGGTGGGGTTGGGGCAGAAACAGAAAAATAGGTATCTGAGGTTATACACCAAAGGAACCATTAGGGGTAGGGGTGCAGGGCGGGAAGGAGGCAAATGGTCCAATCCACCTACTCAAAAACAAAGCAAAGTAAAGCCAGGTTAACAAGATGATAATTAAATTTGTTTTCATCTGGCAAAACTGTAAAACAAATCTGGTCTAAAATGGCTTTGTTAATAGATTTTGAACTACTAAACAGAGCTTAGTAGCTTCTTTTCACTGGTGAAAGTGAAAAGAATCCCATGTTACATGTCAAGAGCAGGAGTGAGGAACCTCCAGCCATAGACTTACTTTTACCTGGCCAATGGTGGCGGTTTAGTCACTAAGTCATGTCCAACTCTTGCAACCCCATAGACTGTAGCCCGCCAGGCTCCTCTGTCCATGGGATTTCCCAGGCAAGAATAGAAGAGTGGGTTGCCATTTCCTTCTCCAGGGGATCTTCCCTACCCAGGGGATCTTCCCTACCTTCCCTTCCCTTCCAAACCCACATCTCCAGCACTGCAGGTGTATTCTTTACCACTGAGTCACCAGGGATTCCTATCAGAGCAATAATGCAGATTAAAGATAATATCCTGATTTATTCCTGTAATTAATAAAAGGCAAGATATAGTTGGAGGTTTTAGCTCTAATACATTAAAATATCTCCGGTAGGGGCTATGATTCTATTACATTTTCATCACTGTCTTTTTGGGTGTGCATTTGTTTTTCCGTTTTGGGCTCATTCACTACTTTCCACTTTTATTCTTCCTCTAATTCATACTTCACTAAATACATTTTTCATTTGTGGTATTCTGTGTAGTTTTCTAGTCCATGTTAATGTAACTAAAAACAATCTAATATTTCATATTCTTCTCAACCTTCCCACACTCCCACCTATCACCCACAAAGCAAATAAATAAAATGAGGCTTAGTTTATTTGTTTTACTTCAGACCACTTATTTGATAATTTTGCTGATTCCATAGTTTGCAATTTAAAAAAAACTGTTTTCCATCCCTTTGTGATAGTATTACTTCGCAAAAAACACAAAGGGTTTTACATCCATTACCTAAAAGTCTTAAAAGAAAAAAAGGGCTATTATTTTAATCTTACAAAAAAAGGAAGACAAAATGAATGAGGTAATTATCTTTAACAAATAGAGAAATGAACTGAAGCTTCAATCTTTGTTTCTCTATTGTTACTCTGATATCTTTCACTATAATACACTATTTCAAAATCAAAATGTATACTACATTTTAAAACACTTTATCTTTAAAGATAAATGGATAGGAATATATTCTAGCATTTCTCTATGGAGAAAACAAATAATAATGCTCTCATTTACTTGCCAGTGTAGATGTTTAACAAAGGCATAATGAAGAGGCAGTGTGTAAGTGAGGCTCATACCATATCCATCTCTTGAAGAAAACATTCTACTAGTAGTTAATTAATAACAGTGAGTAAATTAACATTTGTATGAGGATATGGGTTATGATGATAAAACCATTTAAACTTTTCAGTATAGAAAAAAAACCATAAGATAGAAAACTGCTTTAGAACTAAGGATTCAGACTCCCCATTTCATTTTTTGTTATTTATTATTTTTATACAAAGAAGTCACTTTTTTCCCTAATCCATTGCTTCATAGAATCCACATGTGTTTCTAGAAGCATTAGGGTCTGGAAATCAGCAAGGGTGACATTCAGCAGTGTTCCTGTACATGGATGGATGGAACTGACTTATCAACTGTCACCTATATCACCCAAATCACCCATGTGAAGAAGCCTGTCTTGGCACCTAGCTGGCAATTATCTGATGAACCCAGTCCAGTAAACTGTCTATCCTGATAAAAGTTCAAAGAATAAATATAATTGCTTTGGGAAATCATAGAGAATATTTTCTGATGATTCAAAATGCAATATCTTGACTGGATTTGATTCACAATAGCAGGCCAAACAAGTCATCTAAAATAAGACAAAAAAGATAGATTGTTATTATGGATATTCTACAACGTGGTTCAAAACATACATAAATCAGGTCTTTGGAAAAAATAAGTTATTGGTATAAAGTATGCTAAGCACATGTAGAAAAGTTACTGACTAATGTCATATAATATATGACAATACGATATACACAATAAAAACATACATGTATACTAAACCCACACAATAACCTGAAGAAATTGAGGTCATTAGAGCAACAAGGAAAAGAAGTTTCACTCTCAACAGGTCAAAAAGAAAACACGAATGAAAGATTTATTAACAGTAGAAATCCGACTTCAACAATTAACCAATGGATAATGCCAAGGTTACCTCAGCCAGAATAAGAAACTACAGTTTAAAAGGTAATTTACTTCATTAACTTTTAGATTATCAGGCCATCCAGAGAGCTTAGATGCCATAAAGCACTGCCACACATGAGTCAGAGCAAGATGAACACTTACAGTGTAGTATACTTAGTTTTCTAACATTAGGGAGTTCCCTGTTTTCCATGGTTCCATGGAAGAAGCCACATGGTTTCATCATTCATTGAATTTTTCTGACCTATCAGATAATCTTGGAGAAACAAGTTGACTGATGCCTTTAATAAGAGTGTCTCAAGTAGGAAGCACTATATGTAAATTTATTTTGCATGAACTTCAAGGTCTTTGTTGAGACTGACTTAAGCAAAATAGACATCCCTGGTATATAAACCTGAAGAAAGAAAATGCTTCCAGAATCTTCCCTATTGTATCTGGATTATATAGAATCGTGAGTAAAACTGGCATCTTCCCTTAATGATGATGATATAGTAGCAATGGTGGAACTATGAAGAAGTGGGTAGAGCTCAGGCCAAGAGCCCAATCCATTATCTTTCTAGAGATACTGACTGACATTGCTCCACTTCTACCATAGATGTGTTCTGAAATCTATCCCTCAGTCTATATTAGAAATTTATCATAGGCATCAATTTTAATTTTAATGTTTTACCAAATATTAATAGCAAACAATTATCCTATAATGTTATATCCTTAATTATCCATATTTTGAACATTACCCATGACATATTTAACTCCAGATTCTCTCTTCCTATCACCTAGCAAATTTTTGTAACTGCTCCAGCATACACCAACTATTCAAGCCAAACCAAGTTAGAAGAATAGAATAAGATATCCCTGAATTAAAAAAAAAAAAAAAGCAAAAACAAATTCTGAAAAAGAATGGCTATAAAGCAAATTCTATGTATCAAATTTCATTACACAATGAAACCTCAATAAGTATTATTCCATAGATACTACTGTCTATCTTTGATCCTTAGGGAAATGACTTAGGGGTGAAGTGAAGGAAGAACAGGATTATTTGATTACTTCTCAAAATGATGATTTTGCAATTCAACATTCCATTAAAGTATGTTTAATGCAATGTTGAATTGATTTCCTAATTTATAAATTCAGAAAAGTTAAAGTCTACCCACTATGTTCCTGTATAAGAGAGGATCTTGTAATGCATTCCAAAACCTTATGTAGATGGTTTCTTTATTTTATGTGCAGCTTCTTCCTCCAACTGAGCCAATGTATAAAGCTAGCATATTCTGATTCACAGTAATAAATGGCACGTGCCTTTTGATTTCATTTCGACGATAGGATTTTTTTTTTACTGTGAGGCAAGAAAATGACTTCAGAATAAAAGTCTCTTAATGAGACTTTTTTCCTGCCTTTTAAAAATTGGGCATTCTACTTTTTTCACATTTCTGTATTTGTATACTTAAAACATGTATAATTTTTATTCAGTCCACTTTCTTGGAGAGTTAGAATCTCTCTGCAGGCATGCAGATAAGCAGTTATCACTTCCATTTATCAATGTCTGAATAAAATCAAACATTTAGCCAACAGAAATATAGCCAAAAAGCTATAGCAACCTTAAATAGATATTTGCTTATAATA
Organism: Cervus canadensis; assembly: GCF_019320065.1. Taxonomy (NCBI): domain Eukaryota; kingdom Metazoa; phylum Chordata; class Mammalia; order Artiodactyla; family Cervidae; genus Cervus; species Cervus canadensis. The sequence continues at coordinate 52,719,002 of NC_057391.1, read as the reverse complement.
TAGTATATTTTTTCTTCTTGAATCTTAGCACATTTTAAGGATTGAAGGACATGGACTATGTCATGCTATTTCCTTTTTCTTTTAGTCAAGGACTAGAAAAAGAAATACTTTTCATTCCTAATATGAACGACCTTTAATGGTGACAGATGCATGCATTTTTTAAACTACAGTGAAAAGTTAAGAAGAAACACACAGGTTTTCCTTTCTTTTTAAAATATGCTTTTAGAGATTAGGCAAAGATCAGCCTCCCCAATAGGCTCTTATTTTTCCTTACAGTATCTGTAGGAAAAGCTCATTTGCAGACAGCTGCAATATGAGCTTCCTTTCCTTGCCCTGTCACTGACCTCCAACCTGATCTGAAAAAACCACCTTCTTTCAAAGTGAGAAGTTATTCATTTACCATAATAGCTCTATTCTGGCCCTCCTTAGCAGAAACTGGCAATTGTGCCCAAATAAGAAGGTTTTGTGATCCTGACTACTGTTCTTACACAAGAGGACAAAACTACCAGGAAATTTTTGTCCCGACAGCCACAGTTGGCGGCCATAAAGTTGGTGTTAAAACTGTAGCTGATATACAGCAATCACAAAAAGAGAAGAAAAATCATTAGAAGTTTGTACTTGTTCTGGTTATATACTAGGGTTTGCCAATTACATTCTCTTAACTTGACAGCTTATTCATTGAGCAAGAGCTGCTACTTTAGAAGTTAGCTGACAGTTGGCTGTGTGCAACTTTAAAATAAAACCACTTCATAAAGAGAAGTGAGAAACATAAATGATAAGCCTATTGGATAATCATTACAAATAAATAAAAAGGCTTTGATACAAGCAATTAGTCACAAGCATTACAAGCTGAAATGCAGTGCAGTGTTAAAGAGACAGTTTAGAAGCACATGGCACATTTATCACAGCTCCACAGACAAGTTATTGAGCTGTCTGTGAAAAAACAGAGCCAAACAGGAAAGCTTTCAGCAGCAAGCAGCGGTTGAGGTCCTTGATTGATAGAGCTAGATGATGCAAAGCTGTCCGACGGCTTTCTGCAAAATAAAGTGAAGGAACTCAAGGTCTTTCATGGTGCTCTCCGACCACAGATGAACAGCTACTTTATTACGGCTCAGATTGAGGTTGCACCTTGCTCCATATTCTGCCACTTTGTGATGCACACAGTTGACTTGGCCAACCAGCCATCGCGTTTAACATACAGTCTGACATTTTTACTTTTTTAAAAAGGCTTACTATAAAGTACAAAAGACTGCACTGATTAAAAGCTCTGATACTTTCCTTGTCCTTACCAGCAACTCTTTTAGCCAAAGTGATATAAACGAAGAATGTTAAGGTAGGCTCCCCACGCTGACCACTGCCTTCTTCATGCACATGCTATAACTCCAGAGTCGCAATCAAAGATGTTCAGTACCATGACCCTAAATTACAAGGTGACAGTTTCCCCTAAGAATCAAGATGTTATTTATTATTTTCACGTTGTGCTTTCTTTGTCTCTAGCTTTCTTCATCTCTTGTCAACTAAACTTCTAATGTCAAAATAGTCATTCTTCAGTCTTTTAGAATTATTCTTATTTATATGTCCTCCAGAGAGAGACAAAGAAAGGGAGGGAGGGAGAGAGAGATTGAATGAGTGAGGAGAGACTTGCTCTAGAATCATTTTAAAAGGTAATATTCTTCCACACTATTTCTTTATACATCATTCTCAAATAGAGTTCCCTCTCTAAAGATATTATTACCATATTCCTTTATGTGAGATTAGAACATTATAAATCTTCTATCCCTTTATTGACATTTTAGAGTTATAGTACTTGATTTTAAGTATCATAAATGGCATTGTTCAGAGTACCTGGACTTCTTTCTTTAATAAATGCTTAAAATGATATAGCACATTAAACAAAAAAGACTTCATCTGAAATTAATTCTGATAAGGATATATTATTTCTAAAACTTAAGTGTGTAACCAAAACCTAATATTAGACCTCTTCCCTTCCAGAAAATTAGGAATTTTGTAATAATTGTAAAAAAAAAAAAAAGACGTACCCTATCTTTAAATTTCCTGAGAAGCTTTCCTGAAGATACTGAAAGCTATTACTCTTTCCAGAACCAAATTCATACCCTAAATATAAATCAAAGTAAATATAAAACATAATTAAAGTATAAAGTAGCTTTACTTTGTGTAAGGCTATCAGTAATGAGAGTATTTCTCCACATAAAACAAGTACATGTTTTGCTTCATTCTGGCTCTAGTATTTTCTCTTAAAGCTGAATGGCAAAAAAAGGTTGGTTCTACCTAGGTATCTGCATATTTCCCAATACCTGAATTCCTTATTAATCAGAGTACCTGTCACCTGCTGAATTCTTAGACTATCTTGGCCCTTAACCTGCAAAAGTAAGAACTATGCATTTTAACAAGTTCCTTGGGTGATTTGAATGCACAGTCATGCTTGAAAAAGTGCTGCTTTAATACAGTAGTCCTCAATTCTGTCTGCATTTTAGGTTTACCTGAGGATACCTAAAAAAAATAGAGATGCCAGAGTTCCACTATAGACCAGTTATTAATCAGCATTTCTGACAGGAGGGTCTAAGCACTGATATTTTTTTCAAAGCTCCATCATTCCAGTCAAAAGCTATATATCCTGTTGTGTTCATCATTTTACAGTAGCTCCCAGGAAGCTCAAGTAATCACATGAAATCTCAGGTAAATTCTGTTTTCTTTTCATTTCAGCCTTATTGAGGTATAATTGACAAAAATGAAGGATATTTAAAGTGTACATTGTGGTGATTTGATATCCACTGTGAAAGGATTTCCACCATCTGGTTAATTAACTCATCCGTCACCTCATATATTTATCTTTTTGCTTTTATTTTTCTTTTAGTGAGAACATTTAAGTTCTACTGTCTTAGCAAATTTCAATTATGCAATACAGTGTTATCACTATAGTCATCATACTCTATAGCTCTTCAGACCTTATTCATCTTATAACTGAGCGTTTTTACCCTTCTACCAAGTTCTCCCTGTCCCCCCAACATGCCCCAGACCCTGGCAACCACTTTTCTACTCTGAGTCTGACTTTCTTTTAAGAATCCGCATATAATCAATATTAAACAGTATTTGTCTTTCTCTGTCTATCTTATTTCACTTGGCATAATACACTCAAGGTCCACCCATGTTGTTGCAAATGGTGTTTGTTATAGTATTTATTATCATTTTTAAGGGCAACAAACAGTAAATTAAAAAATAATATACATATGTGTCATGCTAGTCACTGCAGTAAGCTTTTCTTATACATTGTTTTTACTTAGCTCTGAAAGCAACGCTATTTGCCCATTTTACATGTAAGGAAATGAAGAGTAGGAGGAGTTGAACAAATGGGTCAAGGTCAGATAGCTCATTAGTAGCACAACACTCAGGAATCCAAATACCTGTCTCTGATTACAAAGCTCCACTCTTAAACCTCTTTGTGTATTTAACTCTTGAAGCTTTTCTTAACCTATAAAATAGTTTTCTCTTAATTGTCACCTCTTTTCCCGAGACACACACACACACACACACACACACACACACACCCTTCAATTTTTGATTCTTACCTTTAACAGACCCTAGAACGATGAGTGGGCCTCAGGTTTTAGCATGAGTTAGAATCATTTGGTGAGACTGTTAGAACACAGGCTGCTGATTCAGTAAGCTTTGTGTGGCGGCACCAATAATTTTTATTTCTAGGGAAATCCCAAGTGATGCTGATGCTGCTGGACAATGCTTTAAGGATCACTAGGCTGCATTAATTGTAATGGATCTTATTATGTTACCTGTCTTCATTATGAGCTTCCTCAGATCATTTATGTAAATAGAAAAGGGTACATATAAATAAAAATAGGTAAGAAAGGACAGAGGGTGATGATATATAAACTATGTTAATTAGAATTGATAATAAAGTAAAACATCAAGCAAGAAGTGATTTCCTAACCCCTACTGCAAGCCCTTCCCAAGAGATAAATGGACCTCAGCCTTCTTTTCTCTACAAAGCTAAAATTAGACTTGGTGTGTGATGGCAGGCAATGCAAGTATTATAAAAGTCAAAGAAACTTACATCATGACATTGCTTAGAAAGTAAATGAGCAATTATAACAATTTTAACGTCTTCTATGCATTGTGTTCTCTAAGTTACTTAAATCATAGCAAGATACATTTAATTAATCCATGAGATGTTTTGCTTGAAGTTATAAATTATAGTGTCTGAAACAATAAAAAGCAAGGGAATATTGTTAAGTTTATCTCCGTGATTTATGCCCTTAGTGCAAAATTGACAATTTAAGATATACATTTGGTTTTTCTTCATCACTTTCAAAAAACATTTTCCACACAACAGGGGTTTCAAGAAAACTGTGTTTACATAGATCATTCCAGCAAAGACAAATCTTTAGAACTTTATAATTTAAAGTTAACAAGCAGTCTAATTTATTAAATTGGAAATTAGGCATAGGAAATATGAAATTATCTTAACAGCCTCTTTGTTTTTTTCTGACCTGAGTAAAGTTTAAAGGAAACAAATTGGCATCTTTCACTTATAACTTGAGTGACACATATATGTTATTTGAGCTATTAAAATAAAGAAAAGCAGGATCTGCCTCTTATAACAAAGTATTAATAAAATATTCATTAATACTCAGGTGTGAGGTGGAGCTGTTTGATCTAGTAATGGGAATGTCATCTGGATACAATTCTTAAGATTTTTTTTTTAATGTGAAATAATGTTCCTGCATAAAGTTGGTTGGATGACATAAAGAGCACAGGCTTGCCTATCACACTGATTACTTGATGTAATAGTAAGCAAGCTGAAGTGAACTGTGTGTCTTCAATCTTTCCAATCACTTAGGGATGGGCATCAGAGCTAGCCATCCATCATCCCTGGCCTGAAACATACGGTGCCTCAGCAGTCTTGGGCTGACCTAAATGATAGTAAAAGCTGCTATGCTGTTCACAATAAGAAATGGTTGTCCCCTGAATTACAGGTTTGTGATTAGATTGCTAACACGGCCAGCTTGATGTATAAGTGAAGTGTCCAGGGAAGATATTCTTTAGGATCTTCTGAAGATTAATTTATATCCTTGAGATGTAGACCAATCACAGAGTCAAAAAATATGTCAAGGTATTTTTCTTGTAAGCAAGAAAGCCCGCTGCTATAACAGTCATTAATTTATTTCTGGCACCTTTATCTGCAACAGAGTTTAATAAGCCAGGTGTCTAAATGGCTATCATTGTGGCATGACTACAATTGTCTAATACAATAATTATTTTGGGGGGGGTTAAATTCATACAGGGAAGTAGTCATATATTTTATAAAAATAAACCTGAAATGTCAACTTCTCCATAATTTAAATTTTTACATTAAAAAACTAAATCTGTGAAAATGTTTATCCAAATTTCCTAGCTGTATACTATGTTCTCATATCTAGAATTGTCTAAAGATATCATGCAAATTACCTGGTAGACATGCTGTATGTTATGTATTTCTTATACATTCTTTACTAAAATTAAAATAACTAGAATTTAAAATTTAATTAAAAAAAGATTATTCCCAGCTCAACTACACAGCAGAAAAGAAGACTAACAAAGGAAATAGGAGGCCTGGTTTTGACTCCAGGTTCTGTGTCTGAGATTGTATGCCTTAAGATAAGTTTACCATCAGTATCTATATTTGGTATTATAAGAATGATATTTGCTGGTCTAGACAAAGACCTATTCAGGAGGATGGCATTCATTCTTTCAATATTTACTGAACACCCCTGTTTTCTAAGGTCTCTGCTAGGTGCACAAAATCATGAAGACACAAGTCCTGCTGACAACCTAGTGGAAGGAGACAGATTAGAGAGCAGGCTAAGTACAGTAGAAAACTTACTGCCCTGAAAAACAAAGCCCCTTATGAAAAATGAAAATTCCAGGGGTCCACAAGTCTAGATTCTGAGCCAACAGATCTAATACAGGACTCAAGTACACCCCTTTTTAACAGGTACTCAGATAGTCAACAGCCTCACAGAATTTTCCAGGTGTTAAGAAGTAACTTCTGAGTACTTTGAGGTATGTAGGAAAAACATTTAAGTCAATCTTAACAGCCCAGAAAAGGTTTTGGGAAATGAAGTGGAGAAATCAAAACTTGATTGGCATAATTAGGCACAATGGAGGGACAAGAGGGGAAGAGGTTCCCAGCAAGGAAACTGCATGAGAAAGAGAGCACGTGGGGAGCTTAGGCAGCTTTTGAAGAAGTTGGAAGGAACCTATCATGAGGGATGTATGTTTCTAGTTTTAATCATTCATTTTTTTGAATACATGTACACAGAACAAAATGTGTTCAAGGATATACAATGAAAAGTTTTCCTTCTGTCTTTTTCCCATTACTCATTTCTACTCATTTCTCTACTGGAGAAACTACTCATTTCTCTTTCTGGAAAGAAAATTTTATGAATGGTTTCTTGTGTTTCTTTCCATAGATACTGAATACATTATATAATATTGTACTGGTATCAATATATATTCCTAACATTCTGTTCCAATGAAATTAGAGAATAAGGTATATTATGCATAGTTCTGAACCTTGCTTTTTGACATAACATAATTTGGAGATTTGGCCACATCTTTTCAGTTGTAAACACTGCATATAGTATTACAATTTATACCTACACCACGATTTATTTTACCATTCACCTGCTGATTACCAATTAGCTTGTTTCTAACCTTCTACTCTTACAAATAATGCTGTAAAGAATAAACTTGTACCTAAGTAATTTCCAATGTATTTATCTATGCTAAATTCCAAGAAGACAGAATTCTGGAATCAAGGGGCATTCGCGTTAACATGTTGGCAGACTGTGCCAAATTGTTCTCCATGGGGATGTACTAATGTGCAGTCTCATTTGCAAAGTAAGAGAGGACTGTTTTCCTTCTCTTCAAGAAGAATTTTGAACGTTATTTTAAAAATACTATGAAGTAAATCAAGGGGCTTAAGAGGAGAAACAACTTGATTCAGCTTATATTTTGAAAAATACATCACCACTGCAATGTGGAAGATGAATATATTAAAATGGGTAAGACCTGAAGCAAGAAGGGTATAGAAAGCTTTGCAGCAGTTAGCCTAGAACAGATAACCCAGTATGTCATGTGGAAAGATAAAGATGTTTATTGAGCATTAATTATATGCCAGACTCTGTGCTGAGCATGTAAACTGCATTATCTGATTTATTACTACGACAACACTGATGGATAGGTATTGTTACTTTGGATTTCTGATGAAAAACAAAACAAAGCTGAGGCTCATAAGTCTGTGTTTTTATGCAAGTAGTACAAAACAAAAATCCAGGCACGTGTTAGTTCAAAGCAAGTACTTTTAAAAACAATAATATTCTGTTTGGAATGGAGAATACTGGATGCATTTGGGATTTATCAAAGAGGTAGAACTGACAAAATTTGGCAACTGTATGCAGAACATAAAGGAAAATAACAGATCAGCACTATTTGCAAAGAGTTGGAAAGCAAGGGATGGGGTAGGGAGTAAATTTGAGTTTTACTTTGAGATGCCAGTGGGAGGTCAGGTGAAGAATGTCTCTACCATCTCAGAAGCAGGAACTTGGTCTGGTCTGGATATTCAGATGGGGGACATTGTCAGCCTTTAGTCACTGTGCTTGGAAGTCACCAGAAAGGATGAGCTCACCCCAGGAGCAACATTAACAAACAGGCCAAAGATAAGGACAACTTGAAAGAGACTAAGAATGAACCAAGAGATAAGAAGAAAGGAAGGAAAGAAAAATCAAAAGAAAATATTAGCCCCAAGTCAAAAAAAAAAAAAAAAAACCACTAAATAAAACCACTTGGAATTATTTTACAAATGAATTATTGATACTCTTTTTTCCCCTTTATTTCTAAACTGTCTCACATATTAGGAAAATAATGTTCAGGAAATATTTCCTAAATACAGGGGAAGAATAGGTTACTAACACACCCCACCAGTACCGTCTTATGGAGGTGATAGTCCAAAGGAAAATTGCTTTCTCTAAGCTGGCTGAGAGCCCTGATACATTTCTTTAAAGCTCTAATAACCATGCAGAAAAGTGTCAAATTGAGGATTTAAAGCCAAAGGCTGTAGTCCTGGGAGAGTGTCTGGGAGTGATTCCTATGTACCTGACATAACTCAGAAGCAGGAGAGTCACACTCAATGGCTGGGAGAATTCTCCTGTACCACCTCGTATAAATCTGCAGAGCACTATCCGAAGGTTTATGTGAGCTGTGTGTCCAACACGTGTTAGAAAATCAGTCTCGTTATATTTCCCCTGTAAATCCTTCCAGGAGTCCTCTAGGTTTAAGGGGGACCTTCACATTTGGAATCAAGAAATGAGTATAGATTTTCTGAGACTGCCTGGATTGTGTAATATGCAGTTCATACAATATATTTGAAGGGAAGAATATGTAGGCACTGTCACTCAATTGATGGATTTAGTCTCAAGAAGTTCCAACCTGCCCGCTCTCCCCAACTCTCTCCTAAGTAAAAAAAACAGAGCTCTTTTCAAAAGGGGTATATTCTCTGAAAGTGGCTGAACAATCTAAGTAGCATATCTAGTGGGTGGCATGAACTGGAAAGATGGAACTGATTTTCTTGTTTAACAGGTTATAAAACCCATTTTGTAAATTACAAACACTATCTCCTATATTAGCAAATCACATTTCACTTCTGCATATACCAAAGCTGAAAATTTATGATTGGACTGAAATATAGAAAGTAAACACATTTGCAGGTGTTTAGGCTGATCTTTATAGAAAGAGAACCCCCGAAAATTATGTAAACAAAATTGTAATATTATTAAAATATTCTGCAAAAAATAATTCAATGTCTAACGCATACTATTAAGTCAAACTATAGCTAAATTTTAAATAAATATTTTAAGTTATTAGGCCAGATTTTATACTTTATTAATGGAAAAAACACTGAAATAATTATTTATGAGCTTTATTGGAAAAATTGTAAATTCAGTGTTCCTCCATTCTATCAAGTTTTATCTTCAACATCAGTTGCTCACTATCCTGAACATAACAAACTCAGTCAGCTTAAATAAAAAAAGAAAATTATTGATTAGTTAAGATGTTTGAAATCAAGCTTTGATTTTAGGTATTTTTCTCTCCTGTTTATTTTCTTTCAATAAACTCTACTTAATTTCTAAATTAGTCAACAGATACCTAATTCTTGTAACTATATGGGGTTATTTATAACAAGTGCAAAATAATTCCTTATCATTTAATATGTGAATCATGCGTATGTGTATGCATGTGGAAGTCTCAGCTTATTTATTACTCATTTACACATTCATTCATTCATTCATTTTGGTGCTGAAACTTCAGAACAAAGAATAGCATCTTAAAAGAGCAGCTCATAAGCATTATAGCTTTGTGGTTTTTTGTACAGATCCTTAAGATGTTCTGAATAGTGAAATCAGTTTTTATGAAATGGAAAATAGAACTTTTATAACCAATTTCATACCCAAAACAGTGACTCTGACTTGATCACCACTATTTAAACAACAGCAAAAATTACAGGGAACTCACTACGTGATAAGGCAGGTTATTATATCATTCAACAGATTTAAGAATTTGAATACTTTTTTCTTAAATTCTGTACAGAAATCTCTTTATATGTCTAGCAATAGACTTTGCTCTGGCTTCTGGAAAAATCCTAAGAGTCTTCCCCCTTTTCACTAACGTAGTCACTAATCATAGCTCCCATAAGGGCAATGCCAAAGAATGTTCAAACTACCGCACAATTGCACTCATCTCAGATGCTAGCAAAGTAATGCTCAAAATTCTCCAAGCCAGGCTTCAGTAGTATGTGAACCATGAACTTCCAGATGTTCAAGCTGGATTTAGAAAAGGCAGAGGAACCAGAGATGAAATTGCCAACATCCATTGGATCATAGAAAAAGCAAAAGAATTCCAGAAAAACATCTACTTCTGCTTTACTGACTATGCCAAAACCTTTGACTGTGTGGATCATAGCAAACTATGGAAAATTCTTCAAGAGATGGGAATACCAGACCACCTGCCCTGCCTCCTGAGAAATTTGTATGCAGGTCAAGAAGCAACAGTTAGAAGTGGACATGGAACAATAGACTGGTTCCAAATTGGGAAAGGAGTATGTCCAGGCTGTATATTGTCACCCTGCTTATTTAACTTATATGCAGAGTACATCATGCAAAATGCCAGGCTGGATGAAGCACAGGCCGGAATCAAGATTGCCGGGAGAAGTATCAGTAGCCTCAGATATGCAGATGACACCACGCTTATGGCAGAAAGTGAAGAGGAACTGAAGAGCCTGTTGATGAAAGTGAAAGAGGAGAGTGAAAAAGTTGGCTTAAAACTCAACATTCAAAAAACTAAGATCAGGGCATCTGGTCCCATCACTTCATGGCAAATAGATGGGGAACCAATGGAAACCGTGACAGAATTTATTTTCCTGGGCTCCAAAGTCACTGCAGATGGTGACTGCAGCCATGAAATTAAAAGATGCTTGCTCCTTGGAAGAAAAGCTATGACCAACCTAGACAGCATATTAAAAAACAGACACATTACTTTGCTGACAAAGGTCCATCTAGTCAGAGCTATGGTTTTTCCAGTAGTCATGCATGGATGTGAGACTTGAACTATTAAGAAAGCTGAGCGCTGAAGAATGGATGCTTTTGAACTGTGGTGTTGGAGAAGACTCTTGAGAGCCCCTTGGACTGCAAGGAGATCAAACCAGTCAATCCTAAAGGAAATCAGTCTTGAATATTTATTGGAAGGACTGATGCTGAAGCTGAAACTCCAATACTCTGGCCACCTGATGGGAAGAGCTGACTCATTGGAAAAGACCCTGATGCTGGGAAAGGATGAAGGCAGGAGAAGGGGATGACAGAGATGAGATGGTTGGATGGCATCACCGACTCGATGTACATGAGTTAGAGCAAGCTCTGGGAGTTGGTGATGGACAGGGAATCCTGGCGTGCTGCAGTCCATGGGGAGGCAAGGAGTCAGACATGACTGAGTGGCTGAACTGAACTGATGCTAATATTTTATTTTTTGAGGAAAAAAATTTCTCTAGTCATTCTCATGTTTTAAAACATATTTTTTAAAGTCCCTCATCAGTGCCTGCCCTAAAAGCACTACTAAACATCTCTAGCAGGGACTGTACATTATCTCACTCAAATATCACAAAATTCCATGTGAGGGTTATTATTTCCCAGGAGGTGGGCACCTAGGTCCCATCAATACAATCTTTATTATAAGCATATATAACTCTACTACTGGCACATGCAAATATCCAATGTCTTTCAGAGTTTATTAGCAAAATGTATAGGGGAAATTTTAATTCTGATATACTTAAATTGTAAAATAATATTTCACTTACCAATTTATCTTAGGGTAATTAAGAAAATTGGAAGAATTCATAGTTATTTAATCAAAGTAGGTAGTTTATTGAAACATACAAGGCCAAAGTTTTCTTTCCTCTTTTCAGGACTTATGGTCTATTCCTTTCTGCATGTGTGATCATCCTTCTTTGTCTCTCTCTGCATACAGGGTTTCTAGTCTTTGAATTACTATAGCCAGCTCATCTCTGTCTTTATATGATCATTCTGATTGACATCAAACAGAAACTGCATTGGACCACAACATTCCCAGTTTCCAATTTCTAGGATAGAAATTTTATTTTGTCCCAGGTGTCTACCCATCACTGGTCCGGTAGAGATGACCAGGGTCACAGAGTTACATGACCAGTTGCTCATGCATCTGCACTGTATGTATAGGTTCTCGGAAAGGTCTTGGGTGAGGCTGTGAGAGGAAGCATCAACTAAACAGGCACCCTGAGGGATGTCCACTGTAAGCGTGTGTCTATTGGCTAAAGCACATATTGAATACAGAGCTAGGCTGATATCATCATAATAGTTACACTCTGAATCACCCCTTCAGGTCATGAGAATTCTATATATCAGGAATTCCATTAGGTTATGAGGCATTTATTTGCATCCACACGATCAAATATAGAATGTGAGTACCCCAAGACGTGAGCCTCCTGGACTGCTTTAAACAGGTATAGTTGCTGTAGTCTTAATTAAGCCTCAAGTCTCACAGTACTCAGATCTGCTCTCACAAGAGTAATGACCTCATTCATCATGCCCACCTAGGATATCGATGTGAGTGAAGAGATATAATTTGCATTGTTTTCTATGTTTTTTTATTTTTATTTCTGTTAATCTTTGCATTAGTGGTGAAAAAAATGATTGTAAAAATAATAACATTTCAAGTACATGACTTTGTGGTCTTCAATGAAAGGTATATAAAGGTGATTCATGCTTAAAAACTCAGTAGAAGTGAGCTGGTTTTCACCCAAACAATATGATTTTGGAGGTACTACCCTCTTCTTTCTTTCTTCTTATGATCTTGTACACTAACATGGAGAGCTTAAGATTTAGAAAAAAATTTATTACTTTAAAAATAGGAGAGAATTTCCAGGATTATATCCTGGTAAAGAATTGTTATATTTGACTCCAAAAGCACAATCCATAAAAGAAAAAAATATTGATACATTGAACTTATCAAAATTAAATGTTTTTTCCCCTCTGAGAGAGAATGGGGATACTTTTGCAAGAAACACTTGACTTTTCTCTGGAAACAGCCTTCAGCAAACAGAAGCCAACTTGACTAGAGGTGCTTGGGAAGTTGCATACCCCACTGGAGTGGGCTGCAGACTATAATGAACTGATACTGGGGTAAACAAACAAACAAACCCAAGTCTTTTGTAACTATCCAGGCTGTGTTTCAGGTATTATTCTTGTGCAAGAACTCCTGACCCTCATCATGTCAACAGCAATCATGTGTCTCCTTTTCAGAAAATTATATTCTCTATTATTTCACCACAAATATAGAATTTCCACAGTGATTGGGTTTTTTATTAATTGGAAAGTGAAAGCATTAGTTGCTCAGTCAATCCAACTCTTTGTGATCCCATGGACTGTAGCCCACCATGCTCCTCTGTCCATGGAATTGTCCAGGCAAGAATTCTGGAGTAGGTAGCCATTCCCTTCTCCAGGGGATCTTCCCAACCCAGGGGTCAAACCTGGGTCTACTGCATTGGAGGCAGATTCTTTACCATATGAGCCACCAGGGAAATCCAAATAAAGGAAGGTACTTTATGTTGCTATATTGAATACCAATGCCTTTAAAGTTAAGGTTGAGAGGAGATGGAAGTGATACATTTTCTCTCACATTGGAGAGACACTCTGATGGTCATAGATTCCAAACAGTGCCAACCAACTCTGACAGCTAGTATCGTCTTAAAAAACTCTATTGTTTTCCTGTGACATTCAAACATCAATTGACTTAACTTCATTCCTCTTTTGCTCAGTTCAGTCAGTCAGTCAGTTCAGTCACTCAATCATGTCTGACTCCTTGCCTCCCCATGGACTGCAGCACACCAGGCTTCCCTATCCATCACCAACTCCCAGAGCTTGCTCTAACTCATGTCCATTGAGTCAGTGATGCCATCCAACCATCTCATCCTTTGTCATCCCCTCCTCCTCCTGCCTTCAGTCTTTCCCAGCATCAGGGTCTTTTCCAGTGAGTCAGTTCTTCACATCAGGTGGCCAAACTATTGGAGTTTCAGCTTCAGCATCAGTCCTTTCAATAAATATTCAGGACTGATTTCCTTTAGGATTGACTGGTTTGATCTCCTTGCAGTCCAAGGGGCTCTCAAGAGTCTTCTCCAACACCACAGTTCAAAAGCATCCATTCTTCAGCGCTCAGCTTTCTTAATAGTTCAAGTCTCACATCCATGCATGACTACTGGAAAAACCATAGCTCTGACTAGATGGACCTTTGTCAGCAAAGTAATGTGTCTGTTTTTTAATATGCTGTCTAGGTTGGTCATAGCTTTTCTTCCAAGGAGCAAGCATCTTTTAATTTCATGGCTGCAGTCACCATCTGCAGTGACTTTGGAGCCCAGGAAAATAAATTCTGTCACGGTTTCCATTGGTTCCCCATCTATTTGCCATGAAGTGATGGGACCAGATGCCCTGATCTTAGTTTTTTGAATGTTGAGTTTTAAGCCAACTTTTTCACTCTCCTCTTTCACTTTCATCAACAGGCTCTTCAGTTCCTCTTCACTTTCTGCCATAAGGGTGGTGTCATCTGCATATCTGAGGCTACTGATACTTCTCCCGGCAATCTTGATTCCGGCCTGTGCTTCATCCAGCCTGGCATTTTGCATGATGTACTCTGCATATAAGTTAAATAAGCAGGGTGACAATATACAGCCTGGACATACTCCTTTCCCAATTTGGAACCAGTCTATTGTTCCATGTCCACTTCTAACTGTTGCTTCTTGACCTGCATACAAATTTCTCAGGAGGCAGGGCAGGTGGTCTGGTATTCCCATCTCTTGAAGAATTTTCCATAGTTTGCTATGATCCACACAGTCAAAGGTTTTGGCATAGTCAGTAAAGCAGAAGTAGATGTTTTTCTGGAATTCTTTTGCTTTTTCTATGATCCAATGGATGTTGGCAGTTTCATCTCTGGTTCCTCTGTCTCTTTTGCTGAGTACATCATTTGGTCCAAAAGACATTCTTCAAAATGTGTATGTATGTATGTGTGTGTGTTTGTATTTTATTCATTCCAAGACATCACCAATTTTAAATGTGTTATACATGTTGTAACTTTTTAGACCGAATTAATTCCACATTAATAGTCCACATTTTGTATCAACTCACAATTGTATACACCTACTCATACAATCACTGCAGATGGTGTTTGCAGCCATGAAATTAAAAGACTTTTACTCCTTGGAAGGAAAGTTATGACCAACCTAGATAGCATATTAAAAAGCAGAGACATTACTTTGCCAACAAAGGTCCGTCTAGTCAAGGTTATGGTTTTTCCAGTGGTCATGTATGGATGTAAGTGTTGGACTGTGAAGAAAGCTGTGAACCGAAAAATTGATGCTTTTGAACTGTGGTGTTGGTGAAGATTCTTGAGTCCCTTGGACTGCAAGGAGATCCAACCAGTCCATCCTGTAGGAGATCAGTCCTGGGTGTTCACTGGAAGGACTGATGCTGAAGCTGAAACTCCAGTACTTTGGCCCCCTGATGCGAAGAGTTGACTCACTGGAAAAAACCCTGATGCTGGGAGAGATTGGGGGCAGGAGGAGAAGGGGACAACAGAGGATGAGATGGCTGGATGGCATCACCGACTCGATGGACATGAGTTTAAGTAAACTCCGGGAGTTGGTGATGGACAGGGAGGCCTGGCGTGCTGCGATTCATGGGGTCACAGGGTCGGACACGACTGAGTGACTGAACTGAACTGAACTCATACAATACATAACCCTTTTTTCCCCCAATATCCTAATGTTGGAGTCTAATTCCATGTGTATTCAAAGGCTAGAATTTTTCTGATTCACTTTAGTCACTGCCTTTCTGAACAATATCATTTGATGAACTACTTTTCATGATTCTTTTTTGTAATTTTAATTCCTTTATTAATTTTGACATCAGCTGTTTCATTTGCATTTTCTGTCCATTAGTATCTTAGTTTTGTATTTTCTATTTCTTTAATTGAATTATGTATCCCAGGATATTTAGTAGATCCTCTTACACATCAGCTGGAAACCTCTTAGTCCTTTATAATCCTTGACTCAGTTGCAAGAATATCCCCTGATTGAAATTATAATGATCTCTTATGAAAGATTATGCATTTATACTATCTTAGTCATATATCCATATATCACTTGATGTGACAGGCAGTCTTCTGCACCCAAGGCAGTATTTTGTTTCAGTTCCATATCACAGTGTAATGATTCTGAAGATATGTTAAATCAAGGTAAAAATCCGAACAGTTTGGATTTAGCTGTGATATTTAGTTATAGATTTAGCTAGAGATATTTCTTCTATAAAACATGTAATAGTTAGCTGCAAGTAATGCTGCTACTGCAAATAATTCAATGAAGGTGAGAATTGAAAGAAGGGATGCCTTCTACACCTGGCTAAGTTCATGCATAAGCAATGACACTCATTATTTGTACAACTGATAACTATCTTTAACTTAGATTCACATTCATTCAATAAATACTTACAGTCTCATACTGGCAAACATTAAGTTAGGTACTAAGGAAACAGGGTGAATAAATCTTTACTCTCATTAAGCTTATGTTCTTCAACTATAAGAGGTACCACATTTTGGAAATAATATAGAGAATTATGTAAAATACATATCTCAGGAGAGAAAAAATGATATACTTTTAAAGTCTTTTAGATATTCTAAATTGACTGTTTTTAATGCATTTGATTTTATTTAAATTTCTCTCAGACACACTGCATTAGTATTCATATATTTTCCTTGAAAAGATGTTTCTTTTATTATATTGATGTAATTTCTACCATAAAATATTGGTTTCATATAAGAAATGATGTAAAACCCAGACTTTCTTTTCTTCCTATTATTTCTTCTATAAAACATGAACACAGAATTTCCAAGGGATGCATTCCATTTATTTCCTCTATGCTCAGACACAGAAAGGAATGGGGTATAGGAAAGGGAAAGGGTATATAGGTATTCATAATGGTAGAGATGGTAGAATTAAAATAATTCACACATCAATCCCTCACTTCAAAGCCGGATACAATATATACACACACATACATTTTTAAAATAATTTATATGTGCATATATATGTGCATATATAATTTATATGTTATGCTTTGATACATATTTCAAAAAGCAATATAGGAAAATTAGTAGTGGATTTTTTTCAAGTGAGTGCTAACATATCATACGTTCCAAATTCAACAGGAGAATCATTGCTAATTGTATTTGAAAACTGCCAAGTGAGCATGTACTTTTATGTGTAAATGTGTACTTAATCTTTGATATTCATGGGAAGTGATTCATGGCCAGTTTCCACAATATGCCAAGGAGATGCTTTATATCTGGGTACTGACACTTTATGTATTAGTCTATAATCAATACTATTTGCTGTGTGCTCTGTCACTGAAATAAAACCATGATTGTTCTGCAAATAAAGTTTTAATTACTAATACAAACATCCTCATTTTGAAATGTAGTAACCCTGTATATCCCCTAACACAACTTTATTACCAGGTGTAAAAATCAACCTAGGTTTTAAAAGTCTTAAAACGTTTATATTTGAAAGGGACAATCTGAACTCGTGCGTTGTTTTCCAGTACAAACAGGTCATATATCTTGGGGAGAGAGTCTGAACTCAGTTTTCTCACCTATAAAATGAAGATGATAATTCCTAGCTCACAAAAGTCTTGCCAAAATTAAATTAGACATATGTGCAAACCACACAGAATTTGGAGGCTGCTATTAAAATGGCAAAATGTTAGAAATTTGAACTTGAATATTAGTGCCTATTACTGGATTACTGTTAACCTGTGCATTTCAATAACTGCTGTCAACATTCATATACACAGATATTTATTGAAATGCTGATGTTAAGCCTATGCAATCACTTAACTCATTCAGCTCTCTCAGACGGAGGAACTGACAGCCAACAACTTCTACAAAATTGTTAAGAAGATGTCTCTGAAGCCCATTGAGACAACTGGTCTCACAGCTTTGGCCCCTTCAATCTTTAAACCATCTGCCATAGTAAGAAATGTCTAAGTTATAAACCTAAAATCTTCCTAGCATCTAGCACAATTCACAAACTGGTCTCACCCCGACTTTGAACCTGTTCCACTTACCCATGAGATTGTACTACAATCAAACTCCTTAAGACATTGCTCTATTTCTAGCTCACCAGAGGTCTAACCTTCTCTAGACTGTGCACCAAGGACTATACCTCAAAGAATAAGGGTTTTATAAGTCAAAGTGTTAGTCACTCAGTCGTGTCCAGCTCTTTGCAAACCTGTGGACTGTAGCTCACCAGGCTCCCCTGTCCACAGGATTTCCCAGGCAAGAATACTAGAATGGGTTGCTATTTCCTTCTCCAGGGGATCTTCCTCACCCAGGGATTGAACCTGGGTCTCCTGCATTGCAGGCAGAGTCTTTACCATCTGAGTTACCAGAGAAGACCCTGAATAAGAATACCTTGGTACATGTGGGGAGACATTTTGATTGGGGATAAATCAGTCAGTGCATGCCTCCCCACATACCCCAAGATAAACACACTTGAAAGGAATCCCCATTATTAGAATTTTTTCTCTTTCACAGATCCCTTGAGATGATAGTAAGATGAACATTTTGAAATGAAATTTTAAGAATGTTCAGAAAAGAGAAGTATAGTGCCTCCAGTTCCTTAGCTTCTCTTAGCTCTCCATAAGCAGGTGGGTTCAAGGTTGCCCCTGCCACGGCCCTAAGCAAAGGACTTCACCATAGGTACTCCTTTTTGTGTATAATATGTGCAGTGCTTATTACTTATTAGGTAAATGTTTGATGCCTGTTAAATGATAATTCCTGTCCTCTTTCCTTCCTCTCTCAGCCTTACAAACAAACACACAGAGAATTTTTCAAGCTAAAGTTACCTTGTCAAGGTGTTGAGCAAGTTAAAACCTTGGTTCCTGTAAGAACCTAGTGAAAATTAAATAAAGCAAGTTTGGTGGGCACTTCAGTGACCTGGAGAGTACATACTCACTCTGAAATGGTGGTCTGATATAACCACTGCTACTCTTGTTGCACTAAAATGACAACTCAGTGTGGCATCTCTTTCTATTTTTCATGAGAAGCCAGAAATTCAGAATAGTTTATGAAAGCTCCTGGTTTATAAATGGTGGCAATTAAGTTTTTCCCCCATGAACTACTGTGTAAATCAAACACAAAGCACCCACAGGGGACTGGCATGAACCTGTGCTGTAAAACTTTAAAACTGGACTGTCTCTAGATGTAACTACTAGGCATCTGAGCTTGAAAAGATCCCTTGCTCCTTCAAATAGACTCGCATGCTACTTGTAACCCAGGCTGTTCATGACTCGGTTCCAGCATGCTGTCTCTCCTCATGTAAGAAATCTGGTCAGTACCTGACTCAAAATTATGACTCTCATTTTAATCAGCGAAAAAGAATTTCTGCACTGTAAAATCTTATTAAGGGAATTTGATTGCAAATTGAATGTGATCCAGCACCTTTCCAAAGCTCATTTAAGATATTTGATATTTGAGAGAAAAAGCCTAAATGGGTATGTTAATTATCCATTTACCTACACTATCCTAAATTCTATCCCTGTGCTCTCAGACCATGAGAAAATAATGTCTTAGACCACATTATCTCAGTCAATCAAAGACATGGCTTCTGAGATATGGCTCAATGTCATGTTCTTTGATTTTATAGATGGCTGATACTAAAAAGTGTCATATTTAAGAGCATTTTTTGGTACCCTTCGAAACACTAGTTGGAAGTATATTCTACTGTGTGACTTAGTATTGCTTTATATTGGCACTCATGTGATAAATCCCAGGAAAAATGGTTCCAGGAAAGGATATTTAGCCTCACAGATGCATCTGTATATGATATCTTAATGAGAACCAATTTCTTTTCTTTAGTTCCAGGCCAAACTTCAAAAGCTACATTAAGTGAGAATAAGAATCCTAGATTTGCTTCTGAATTTTTGAAGCCCTTACTGACTCTTCTCCCTGCCCCGTTTATTTATTTACTAATGTCAGCATTGATTTTAGGTTTCAGGTAACTGGGAATATCCCAGTTATAACTGTTTGTTTTTATTCAAGTGATGTGATTCTTGGTCATCAGTATTTAAAATTCATTCACTCCAGTTTTATAATATTATTGCTTTGCTCTTTTATTTATTAGTGTAATTTAAAAAAACAATTCCATTTATATCATAGATTCTGGTGGGTATATACTTCCAAATATCTTCTTTATTACCTATAACAGGACCTGAAAATTTCACTTTAGAAATAAATTATCTTTGGGTTTAAGGATATTGTAGTTCTAAACTTCTTGGAATTCCTAGAACTGTCACCTGTCTGTCTATCAAATATTTATTGAGAATCCTCAGGGTACCTGGCAGTGACTTAAGCATTGAAGATATAACAGTGATCAAGTTAGACATATTCCTTTCCCATCATGGAGCTCACAGTCTCATGGGGGAGTAGACAAGAAACCAGGCAATGACAATACAGGGTGATCAGTATTGTAACAGAAGAAGTATAGAGTAGGACATCTAACCTATTTGTGGGGAGCAGAGAGGGAATCCTCGAAGATGTGACATTCAATCTGGGACATGAACATTAAGCAGTGGTGGGAATGGGGAAGGGTTTTCAGGCAGGGGCTGCAGATTCTGCAAGAATGCCTTTTCCTTGTTGTAGCCTCAGGGATTTGCCCACTGCTTGGCTCACTGAAGGCACTAAATATTTTTAAATAAATAAATGGGTGATAAAATAGCATGTGTGAGATTTGAGAGCCAAGTAGTAATAGGTCCTTTAAAGGAACTGAAAGAGTTTGGCTTGACTGAATTATAGGGTTAAACGTGGGTAGCAGGGGTCAAGATGAGACTAGAGAGGAATCTAGTGGCCAGCTGAAAATCATTCTTGTGAATCACTCAAATAATATGTACTTTATCCTAAGAGAAAAGGGAAGTCATGTGTGCTTAAAGAAAACAAACAAGAAAAAACAAACCAAAAAAACCTTTTCTCCATAAGAATCTGATTTTTGGCTAACTTTAGTTGGATTCTTGGTACCTTGATAAAAGCAAAATGTCCACTGTATCTCAAGGTGACATTACTGATAGTAAAAATGACTTCTCATTGGTAAGTCATATCTGGACTAGGAAAAATTGTAAATGAACTATAAAAAAGACTCATTATCATGGCTTTGGGTGTCCTTGTGATTGGACCTGGCCAACCAGTGCCTGTGGACTTGCTGTAGGACATGCAAGGCTGTTAAGAACCGAGCTACTGGACTGCTGCTGTCTAGGAAGCAAGCAAGTGGTGGGTCCTGATCTCTGTCCTTCTGAGGAAAGAGGTGCCAGGTAGGGTGCATGATCATCTTGTGAGTCTAACTGTTTAGTTGATCCTTAAAAAAAAAAAAAATCTAGAGAATATTGCACTTCTGAAAGGTCTTAATGGGAGAGTTGATTTGAACAAATCTGCTTTTGTAAATCACTTTAGCTATGGAAGGCAAGTACCTCTAGGACTGACTACTCTAATAATATATTGAACTGAGTTAGTTCAATAGTCTTGCTAGAACATGATGGAAGCCTACAAGGGGGAAAATGGAGAAAAGCACCCTGCTTTTAAGTTTCATCAAGACCTAGAGGCTCTAATCACATCAAGTGGGACTTATAGGTATGCAAACTGATTTCCATATCTTTTTGTGCATGGTTGATCTGTCACTTACAGGAGAAAGCATTAAGCTTACTGGCAAGTAAGAACAACCAGAAAAAAAGAGAGATCCTTTCTAAATGGGGACCATCAGGCAATTTTTTTTTAAAAAATCAGCAAATATTGCAAAGAAATCTGAATACAGTCTCAATCCTTAACTAGCTATTATATCTCAGCTTCTCTGAGCTTCAGGTTCTTAGGCAGGAAAACAAAGGGCTTAGACTCAATGACCTCAAAATGGTCTTGACTCAAAGGTCCTATGAGTCCTACTATCTGTATCACTTATATGCCAAGTACTATGGATGAAGCACAAGTTGGAATCAAGATTGCTGGGAGAAATATCAATTACCTCAGATATGCAGATGACACCACCCTTATGGCAGAAAGTGAAGAGGAACCAAAGAGCCTCTTGATGAAGGTGAAAGAGGAGAGTGAAAAAGCTGGCTTAAAACTCAACATTCAAAAAACTAAGATCATGGCATCCAGCCCACCACTTCATGGCAAATAGATGGGGAAACAATGGAAACAATGACAGACTTTATTTTCTTGGGCTCCAAAATCACTGCAGATTGTGACTGTGGCCATAAAATTAAGAGATACTTGCTCCTTTAGAAGGAAAGCTATTTCAAACCTAGACAGCATATTAGAAAGCAGAGACATTACTTTGCTGACAAATGTCCATATAGTCAAGCTATGGTTTTTCCAGTAGTCATGTATGGATGTGACAGTTGGACCATAAAGAAGGCTAAGTGCTGAAGAACTGATGTTTTTGAACTGTGGTGTTGGAGAAGACTCTTGAGAGTCCCTTGGACAGCAAGGAGATCAAACTAGTTAATACTAAAATAAATCAATACTGAATATTCATTAGAAGAACTGATGCTGATACTGAAACTCCAATACTTTGGCCACCTGATGCCAAGAGCTGACTCATTAGACAGCCTCAGGGAGATGGTGAAGGACAGGAAGACCTGGTGTGCTGCAGTCCAAGGGGTCGCAAAGAGTCAGACATGACTGAACAACTTAACAACAAATACTGATCTCTAACATCTCTCTCTTTATCACCCTGTTGTTGTGCTTACTTGCTCAGTTGAGTCGTGACCCCACAGGCTGTAGCCTGCCAGGCTCTTCTGTCCATGAGATTCTCCAGGTCAGAATACTGGAGTGGGTTGCCATTTTCTTCTCCAGAAGATCTTCTCAACCCAGGAATCAAACCTGGGTCTCCTGCATTGCAGGCAGACTCTTTACCAACTGAGCTATGAAGGAAGCCGCCTTATCCCCCATAAGGATATTGAAAAGTCAGGATACGCCTATAGCAGAAAGATCAAGGAATGGGAGCCAATAGCTAGAGTCAGTCTATATTCAAAGTAGAACTGAGGACTCCATGATTTCTCTTCATCCAAATTTCAGCCTGGTAACATGGTGGTCACATGTATCACCTAAGAACTTTATCATGTGCTTTTGATTCTTCAAGTGGCAGGTCCTATGGCAAACTCTGATAGGTCCATCTAATCTGAGATTGCTTAAGACAGCTGTCCACGTGTCTAGAGTACTTGCTGCAACATTTGCCCAGCACAAGCTCTCAGTGACTGCTGATGATTGACAGAATTAATAGAGATCATCAATACTTTAGTACTCCTGTGCTAGTCAATATCTTGAAAAAAGACATAGAAATTCAATGTAATTTAAGCCAAATATCTAAAGCAAAATGATGTGAAGTGAAAATAATAATTTAATTTTTAAAAACCTGTCTCTAAGAGATCTGAGCACTTTCATATCTTAAAGGGACACTCAAATGTACTGACATATGGTTATATGACATTAAGAATTCAGGGGGAAATCTTTGTTTTCACAAAAAGTTTTGAATTAGTAAATTTCAGTGAAAAGCATTGCGTATACTTCTAGGAAATCTCATCATGATCTCAGTGTAATAGCCATTTGTAAAAGAGCTCTGAACTGAGTCCATGCCAGGGAGCATTATTGGAAAATGGCCCGCTCCGACAACTTCCTGGAATTCCTCTCTGTGCAAGTCAGCAGCTTGTTTGGCATCAGCTGGCACTACACTGAGGCCCTGGGAAGTATAAGGTGCGTTCTTTGGTGACATGGTATGCAGTTTTATAGCTTCAGTTTTATAAAGGAGTCAGCCAGACAATAGCTCATCTTATTCAAATTATGAGGTTGGTCTCTTTAAAAAATAAAGCATACAACTAAAAAGTCCATTGAAAAAAATGAAATTGGGGTAATTAGGCAGGTATTTGTTATAGTACTGCAGTTTTTTAGCAGGCACAGGGATGGACAGGAGGAATGATACAGCTTCTCTCCACGTGACCCAGTCCAGTGGTTTCTACTCTGCCTTCCATGGAACTTCAGCATTTTTCAGAAGGAATTCATAACTGTCTGATTCAATTTTTCTCTTTAAAATATACATCATAGCTATTGGTAAAGAACTGTAATTTTAAAAGTCAAAATTTTGTACTAATTTTTAATAAACTTGGAAACAATAAACATTGATTTATGCTGCCAAATAGCTATTTCTGTACAGATCTAAGATTAATTTCTGATTTATATTTAAATTTATGAATGTATCATTGATTAAAGAGGTTGCATGTATGTGTTTTACTGTTAGTAGCAGTTTCACTCATGTAAAATTATATAAATAAGTGCTATTGAAGTGCTATTCTGCTTACTAACATGAATCATAATTTTTTCACAACAGTATATCCAAACCGATATACTAAAGTGAATTAGATGTTGAGACCAAAGGTTTATATGACTGTCATCCATCTGTCTTAATTTCATATCTCATAATTCATAGAATTTGACAGATTGTTTCAGTTTTACAAAAGATTCAGATACGAAAATTTTAAAACACCAGTTTAGATCATTTCTTAAATAACAAAAAGAAGCTAGTCATTGGTAAAAATCTTTAGAAATATTTATGCTTTATACATGAGGTGGAAGTTATTGGTGAAACTTGGCTTTGTTTTTCTAATATTTTGTAAATTCTCAATTATGACTATATAGAAGATCCCATGGCCTTCCCAGATGGCTTGGTGGGTAAAGATTCTGCCTGCAATGCAGGAGATGCAGGAGTTGTGGGTTCTATCCCTGGGTCAGGGAGATCTCCTGGAGGACGGCATGGCAACCCACTCCAGTATTCTTGCCTGGAGAATCCCATGAACAAAGGAGCCTGGTAGGCTACAGTCCATGGGGTCGCAAAGAGTCAGACAGGACAGAAGATCCCATATGACAGTGAAAACAGCCTAGCTCACTTTATAGCATAGAAAGTATTTTGTAGTAACTGTCTAATATTTAAGCAACTATGTATACAGTAACAAATCACAGCTCTTCCTTCTAGCAATCAGAAATGGAAAATTTCAGAACCTGTGTTCTAAAAAAGCCTATGAAGGTTTACCTGACTTTTCATTTCTGATTTGATAAAAGGAATGAATAATTTTGGATTACTGCTACCCATTAAAAGAATAGATTAAGAACATTAAAATGTGTAACAATGGCTTGTGAATTTGGGAAATTGAGGGTTGGGCAAGGAGCAGACAGGGAATGTGAGGCTATATTCAATACAACTAGGGAGGGAAACCTGCCAATTGTAATAAATAAAATGACTTATGATGCCTTCACCCTCTTCATGTAGTTGTTATAACTGAAGCATCTAAGTGCTTTATATCATTAGTCACTACTATATTGCAGTTTCATTCTTACATTTTTCAGTACCTTTTATATGTATGATTTATGTCTGCAGAACATAACTAGAAACAGAATATATGCCTTACATACAGATTCCAGAAAAAGATAGAATTCAGCTAAGTAAACTTATTTTTTAAATCCAGTTCTGTAATGGTGTTTGTTGTAAGACAGGAGGTTTTCCGGTAAAACATATCCTCCTGTAGCTTTACTTTCCATGTATGGACTTCTTCCAGGGCCGTACTTGTTTCTTAAGCTATATCATGGTGGAATCTTATCCTTTATAATGTTTTGGAGAAAGCTGAGGGTGGCGCCTGTACAATTTGATTTGGTGTAAAAATATACACCAAATCTGATTTCTGTTACATTAAGGCATTCTCTGACAAAATATACAGAACAAGAAATGAAGTGAATTGTGTTTTAGAAATATCTTGCAAGCTTGTTTCCCCGAATACCTGACCACTAATTTTTAAAAATGGATCAAAACCCACTTTAATTGAATATTTAATAGATGATTTAATGTTCAAGTTAAGATACATTTTAAATGCTAAATATAAAAATGATTTGTGTTTGCTTACTGGAAATATTTGTAATACAAGTGAATATATATAATAAACCAATATTTAAAGCAAATTTACTATGGAAGAAATGAAATCACTATCTTCAATTTATAAAGATGCTACATTCATCAAACTGTATTTTTGACTGAATTGGTTTTTATAATATGAATACCATAACAGTAGACTTCCATTAACAGTTGAAAAATTTAACTCATTTTTAAAAATATGTAAAGTATTTTCCTTTAAAATGAGCCACTGGAAACATAAAAATGGCAATATCCTCCTAGGGATATAGCTAGAGGAAAACACATCAATTTGCATAA
Organism: Cervus canadensis; assembly: GCF_019320065.1. Lineage (NCBI taxonomy): Eukaryota > Metazoa > Chordata > Mammalia > Artiodactyla > Cervidae > Cervus > Cervus canadensis. The sequence continues at coordinate 52,693,063 of NC_057391.1, read as the reverse complement.
ATAAATGAGCTTACTCTTTTGTAAATTCCTTCCTGTACATGATGCCCCGTCAGTGGGACTTACAGAAAAGAATCTGAGATTAACAAACAGGAACGTGCAATTTAGTCTAAGACCATTTTCTAACAAGTCATGTAAACATAGCAAAAGGTTTAAGTCTTTCATGCCCTAATTTTCCTTCCATTGAAATGGGCAAAAGCTCACTTTATTTGAAAATAATCCACTTTTTTTTTTCTTTTAGTTTCTAAAAATAGGGGTCAACTACATATTTTGGCATTCCTGAAACAAACATTTCTTCACAGTACATTATGAATAGACTTTAGCTAATCTGGAGAATTTAAAATAAGAGAGTCCTAAGAAAATTCTAAAAACTCTTGTTTCTCAACATTAAACACAAACACATTATGGTACTTGAATACTGTTCTTACCTGGAAATTGCCCTGACTTATTTGCTACAAAAAAAGACTGATTAAAACCTTTCATTCTCTTTCAGTATTATGAGAACCCCAGACAAGTGTTAATGGATATGTTACTGAATCAGTCAGGTGAGTAGGCAATTCTATATTGCATTACAGGTATTTGTACCATTACCTTCTGAAACTCTGTTTCATAGTGCAGAGTATGTCATATAAAAATATATGATACTGCCCAATCTCAGCAGTTTGAAAGAAACATAAATCAATGGCATAAGGGAAGCAGGTGATGTAATGACTCTAGACTTAAATAGATGGCTTGAAGAGATGGATCATCAAGTTTAACCTTTGAAATTATTCATAGGATATTAAATACACAAAAAAGCACATTTCAAAGTTACCTTGCTTTGCTAAATTCTGTTCTTTAAATAAATTTTCCTAATGTGGTAAAGAGAAATAATATAGCCCATTCCTAGAAAATATCTAATAGCAAACACTTAATAAGCCTGGTCATAATGTTTCAGTTAAGAATGTTGGTAAAGGAAGTCAATAATGTCTACATAAATCCATACACAGAAAAAGGAAAAAAAAATCAATGGTGAAACTCAAACTTGTCTATAAATGGTAAATAATCCAAATGCATCCCAAAAAAGATGAGAAATCAGACCAAGTATTTTACAAATACAAGTTGGGAAACATTTAAGAACTGATTCAGAAAGGGTGGGGGATTCAGATAGTGAGCAAATATAAAGGAGAAATAACTTCAAATTATCCCCAAGAACAACAGCAGTGTTGAAGGTGTGACTAATATGACCTGGATTCTGATGATCCTGAAGGACATTCACTGTTATTTGGTCTAAAAGCAGGGAGATAAAATTTCTCTCCTCTATGTAATGTAGGCATACTTTCTTTCTTTATGTGAGACGTGAAGCACTAATGTTCCATCTAAATAACCTAGTTTTATGAAGAAGTGATTTGAAAAAGTAAGAAAAGTAAGTATTGCTTTGCAAATAAATACTAAACAGAGAGACTCTGACAAAATTTGGACACAAGGATTCTCTGCATCTCCTGCTCTATTCAGTGTCTACTTTGCACTGGAAATGCCTCACTTCTCTTAAAATAATTTATAATGGCTTCCTTTTTCTTTCAATAAAAAGTCCATTGCCAGATCCTTTATATTCTAGGTGTCTCACCTTCTGGATCTAGACTGAAGCATCCTCATCTCCTATTCCCTACCCACATCAAATTTATCCCTATTTACTGACCAGGCCACATTGTATACCTGTGTCTGTCCTCATGTTACTCCTTTTGCCTGAAATACCCTTCTTACACCAAACTCTTTCCCACTGGAGGCAGTTGGGTCCTCCCAAAAGCACAAGTAAGGATGGAGTTAGAAATGCAAAAGGCTTACTAGAGAGTAACGTGTGAAAGAAAAAGGGCAAAAACAGAGCTGGGTAAGGAGCTCTCTGGTTACTACACAAATGCTTCAGTCTTTATCAACCCAGTGGAAACTCCAGGAGAAAACTGTTCACTAGAGAAGTCTGTCTGAATGGGAAGTAGCTAGGCCCTTGTACCACCACCTTGCGCAGTCATTGTCCCAGGAAGAATATGACCTTTGCTCCGATTCAAGGATGAATCCTGGATGTCCCGACAGCTGTCAGTTGGCCATACTCTTCACATCCGGGCAGGTCGTCCTCTCATGTAGAGTGATCTAAAAAGTGCGTCTCTCCATGTCTGCCACACCATTATCCTCCAAAGCAAACATGAATGTTTACTCCTGCGTGAAGCCTCTAAAAGTCACCCCAAGGCAAATGGTGGCCCTCCATGCTTCCACAGCAGTGTGAATTGTCTATCTTATACCACACTGTGGCCTTGTTATGTTTATAGGACTCTGCCTTTTGGAAATAGAAATCACATCATATTCTTCTCAGATTCTGGTAGATAGTTTGGGAAATAGAGTATCTAACCTATACCATATACAAAAAGGTAGAGTGAATAGATGGATGTGTGGACCTACCAGATGGATGACTGATCAGATTGGTTATTCCCTATTCTTGTGCAGATGCCAAGGCATACACTTTGTCTATTTTCATGGTGTTATAAACTTCTCAGAAAATACTTTAATATACTTTAAGTACCAATGGGATATTGGATTTTAAATATAAGATGTATCAATATCACTTATATGTGGAATCTAAAAAAAAAATGATATAGATGTACTTATTTGCAAAGGAGAAATGGAGACACAGCTGTAGAGAATGGATGTATGGAAACCAGGGGAATGTGGTGTAGGATGAACTGGGATATTGGGATAGACATGTATACACTACTATGTATAAAATAGAGAACTCATGAGAACCTACTGTATAGCCCAGAAAACTCTACTCATTGCTCTGTTGTGACCTAAATAAATGGGAAGGAAATCCAAAAAAGGGGGGATATAGGCACACATATAGCTGATTCACTTAGAATTAACTCTGCTATACAGCAGAAACTAACACAACATCATAAAACAGCTATACTCCAATAAAAATTAATATAAAAAAAGATAAGATTATCAAAAATTAGTGTGTTCTAAGCCAAACTTTTGGAATTATGTTCCCAGCATTTAAATGAACCTGTGTATCACTTTCCATCCATTATTCTCACTTCCAGTTTTGCTCAGTTGACATATTAGGAGATAGGTTACCTAATTTTTAACTTTAAGATGTGCTATGTTTATTCTCTACTGTAAAATAATCATTTAATTTCAATTATAAATTTTGGACTTTTTAAAAATGACTTTCTTGGAGAGTGCTTAGTAGTCAGTAGCATGCCTTCTTCATTTAATCAGCCAGCAACATTGATTCTATGCCACATCCACTGCCAGGCTTTGAGGACACCAAGACTAAAGTCAAAGGATAGAGTAAGAAGTTCTTTATCTAATGAAGGAGACGGAGCTGCAATCTGATGATTTGTTGTATGTCCTTGGAAGAACTATGACCAATGAAGAAACAACATGGGCGGAGTGCAAAGAAAGGGGCAGACACAGAGGAGCTAAGGAAAGAACTCCTTGAGTTAGTTGGAGGTTCTTAATTCCATTATCTCCCTTCGCGTTTCCAAAAGAGGAAAGGACAGAAACAAAGAAAGGCATCAGAATGTATAGAATCCCTTGCTGAAGGCTTTGGTTGTCAGCAGGGTTGGTACTGCCCCCTGGAGGAAGACTTTGGAAACTGCTGAGGCAAGGGGCCTTTGCTTTCCCCAGTGATTTTGGAAAGGTGAAAATACTTACTGGCATTTAGTGGGCAGGAGTAAGAAAAGGCAGATGTCCTGCTGTGCTCAGGATGGCCCTTCACAATGAAAAAATTATCCTGATGTTTCACATGGCTTTCAAGTTTCCCACTGGACGTTCATGGAAGGGAAAGCCTTGCTTATAATTTCTTGAGTCCAGTACCTAACTTTCTTTTACACATAGGGATCTTTCAAGGCTTTGACTGTACCTTCAATTTTCTAGGAAAGATACTAACTCAAATCCATCTGGACACCAATGTCACCAACAGCACCATCATGCCTGTGTAGGCCTGCATTTGCAGCTGTCATTTCAGCAATGAAATGTTTCCCAGTCAGCATTTTATTATATCTTTTAGTATGGTCATGACCAAGCTTTTACCTATTGACATATTTTTATTATGAATTTCTTAATCTTTGCTTTTTATCCTTTAAATTGTGTATAAATTATTTGTGAGGTAGGTTTTATTACTTATGAACTTCATTTTAGAATTAGAGAGGGAATATTAGAAATTGTTAACAATGTTTCAGTCCATTCTAGGACTGAAAAGAGTTGAGAAACACCACACTTGAAGTTTCTAAAATTTAAGACCAACTTCATTCTGACTAAAAGCCTGGAAGACTGTTCACAGTTACCGTATTCTTATGTATATTCAGTTACTAAGGGGAATTTTTACATTGCCCCAGATTAGCAGGGCTGCCTGGCTGGATGGCAGGCATTCCTGCATAGATATGAATAAAGGGCCCATGATCATCTGTATCAGGTAAAAGGAAAAAGAAGCAACAATCTTCTTTGAATTAGCTGTCTTCAGTTCTTGTGGCTTATTCTCCTGGGTTTCCTTGTTTTTTGCCTTCAAACATCTGTTGGCATTAATTTTTCCTGGTAACTCTCTAGACAGATATTTAGTTCGCCCCTGAACTAAGAAAAATACATTTTAAAAAAATGCCTCCGGATTAACATTTTAGAAGAAAACCATCACTGTCCCTATAATGACCTCTTCCTACCTACACACAATTAGCATATTATTTAGCACTTCTTCCATTCTTAGACCACAGTTCTTTGATACATGTCTGTCACTGTCCTTTATCATTCCTCCACTTATGTAGGTAACACACTTAATGAGCACCCATCATGAGCCACGTGGTACATTACCTGCTAGAAGCACAAGATTAATAAATTCCAACTTTAGCCCTCAAGGAGTTCAGAGAATTGGGAAAGAAAGGCGAATAAACAAGAAACTAGAGTGCCAGATGATACAGACTATTTAGAAGGATATACAAGAAATGTATGAAATGACCTAATAAAAGATCTGTAGTACCTTACATTGAACCTTAGACATAGTAAATGGTTAATAAGAGATGTTTACAAGTTATTAAAATTGTTCTAAGGCTGAAAATTGGATAGATATATGGACAAGTTAAAATGGTAAAATAAGGGTGCTGCCAGCAAGATGAATGACATTCTGATGGAATGGGATATTCCAGCGACATGAGACAGACTTTATTTTCTTGAGCTCCAAAATCACTGCAGATGGTGACTGCAGCCATGAAATTAAAAGATGCTTGCTCCTTGGAAGAAAAGCTCTGACCAACCTAGACAGCATATTAAAAAGCAGAGACATTACTTTGCCAACAAACGTCCGTGTAGTCAAAGCTCCTTTTTCCAGTAGTCATGTATGTATGGATGTGAGAGTTGGACCATAAGGAAAGCGAATAACTGACTCATTGGAAAAGACCCTGATGCTGGGGACGATTGAATACAGGAGAAGAAGGGGACAACAGAGGATTAGATGGTTGGATGGCATAACCGACTCAATGGAAAGCAAGCTCTGGGAGTTGGTGATGGACAAGGAAGTCCGGCGTGCTGCAGTCCACGGGGTCTCAAAGAGCTGGACACAACTGAGCGACTGAACTGAACGACATAAGAACATCTGCATAATATTTCCTTCAACCACCATTTCTCTAACAGTTGCCTTGCCGTGTGCTAGACACTGTACTCTCTGGTGAGAATACAAAACTGACTAAATCCCCGCTTTTTCTCTCAAGGAATTTAGTTGTATCAAAATTGTTTCCAGAACTAGGAATGCATATGCATATTGATTAATGGCTTCGCATTTAAGGTAGAAACTAATATCACACAAGGTGCCAGGCTCAGAGGTAGAAATGGAGTCGGCAGGGAGGAGGCTGACCCAAACGCGTCAGGTTGTAAACAGAACTCTATCTTAGCAGTGTTCGGGCTGTTGGCTGCAAGAGATCACAAATGAGCCAGACGTTCAAGAAGAGACAGGTGAGTCAGAACCCAGGACATGAATCCAAACACTGAGGAAATGGTGTTTGACACAGCAGCTCCTTAAATACTTCCACAGAGAAGCTGTAGCTGAATGAAGAATAAGAAGACGAGTTTCAAGCAAGTCTCCAGGCTCTCTAAAAACATCAGACTGAAACCAGGTCATGACGAAATGAGTAAGGAAGAGCTAAATAATCAACCATTAGGAAAGAAGCTCTGGAATGGTTAAAAGTGAAATTCATTCATGTGTCTATTTTTAATTTTTTTGTGAGCTTTCTGTGTGCACACACATGATCCTGGGGTGATGATGCTTAGAAAATGATTTCATCAATGTATGACAAAACCCACTGAAATGTTGTGAAGTAATTAGCCTCCAACTAATAAAAAATTAAAAAAAAAAAAAAAAGAAAATGATTTCATGTGTGTATTCAGGCTATATCTGGCCACTACAGGAAAGCAATCAGCTGATTTTTCTTGTCTTCTTTTTCCATTACTAATTAGAAATTGGCTGAATTTTTAGAACAAGCTGCCCTGTTGTCCATCCATTCATCCATCCTCTTAATAATCACTTATTACCAGCTACTAGGTGAAGAACCATCCCAGGTGATAGGAGGAAGAAAGATAAATAGACCAACCCCGTCCTTGAGAGGTCAGTGTTGGGAGGCCAGTCTCAATTTGGAGAACAATAGTGCAAAATACATCGATTTCAGGGACAGTATCTAGATCACTTTTCCTTTGTCAATAAATTTAAATGGGCATGCAGACAATAATCGATAAATTGGTGCCCGCACAACTGTCACCAAGGAAATATTTAACTCAATTCCTTGATGCTACTGTCTCTGCACAGCTGGGCCAGGTTGGCATTCTGATTGCTCATGAGGAAAAAGGACAATGCAACACTCTAGTTCTTCATATGCCAAGATGAAAATCATCAATCTCAATCTCTGTGAAAGATGAAACTACTTTGGTAAAAAGAGCAGTGAACTCTATCAGTCTTTCTGAGGCAATGCAATCTTAAAGATGATTCAGAGAGGGAGGAAGCAGTGGAGAAGTTCAGGATTTATATAGGGAGAAAGGGAAATGATAAAAATACTTCATCTGTTTTGCAAGAAGCAAAAATAAGACAGAACATATGTTAAACCCAAATGGCAACTGGTTTTTGAAAGGTATGTAATGTACCCTAGGTGCTAAATTATTTGCTAATCATATGCAAATTCCTCATCATTCAACATGAATATCTTGATATTTAAAAAGATTGTCTATTATATAATTCAAATTAATCTATAAAAATGAAAATTTATATTTCCTCTTTCTCCCATACTGCCAACCTTTTGACTAATATGTATATGCCAAATCTTTTTCATATCTAGCATTTACCAGTTGGCATTTCCAGTTCCCAAGCATAAAACCTTCTAATTTGTAACCACTAAAACTTACGTAAATGTATGTTCCAAACAAAGCTATTTAATATTAAGTGCATCTTTTGTGAAATAGCTTATAGTGTCTCATCCAAAGGTTAATAGAAATTAGTTATTTGATATTTGCTCATTAGATGATTCAAGAGAGCATTTCCTCTGTTGTTATACCAAATGTTTGGGGTTCTGTAGCCTTGTGATCCCCAACCTGGGCAATACCTATCTTTCTAACTGTCATATAGGAGACACATGGTAAATATTGATGAATTCAGAAATACTAAAGGAAAATAGTATTTAATTGGAAAGCAATGCCAGATAGTAATGAAGAACCCAGATTCTGATGCCTCGGTTTAACTCTTGGTTCTGTTGCTTGTTCGGAATAGACTTTGGGAAAGTTACTTCTCTGTATCTGTTTTCTCATCAATAAAATGGTAATAACAATACTACCTATCCTCACTGAACTGTTGATCAAATGGTTTAAGGTACATGAGGCACTTAGAACATACTAAGCCATATCGGTGTTAGATGTTATTATTATCATCGCTGTCACTATCAGTGCTATTCTAGAAGGCTGAGAATTCCCTGGTGGCTCAGACGGTAAAGCGTCTGCCTAAAATGCAGGAGACCCGGGTTCAATCCCTGGGTCGGGAAGATCTTCTGGAGAAGTAAATGGCAACCCATTCCAGTATTCTTGCCTGGAAAATCCCATGGATGGAGGAGCCTGGTAGGTTACAGTCCATGGGGTCGCAGAGAGTCGGACATGGCTGAATGACTTTACTTTCACTTTAATTAGGAGAGGAAGGCATTGGCACAATGAGATTCAAAAAGGGCACATGCTCTCCAGAGAAGAAATTAAGGATGTATGGGTTTCTCTCTATTGTTCAGGTTCCACATTTATGCATGTGTGGATCAGATAATTCTTGGGAGAAAGAAAAGGGCATCAGTGTCTTCAGTGGCCTCTGAAACAGCTGCCTTCTCCTACTCCAGCTTTTTTTGCTTGGCTAAATTATGTTCAGTCTTTCAAGTCTTGCGTTAGGCATCTCTTCTTCAAAGAAGTCTTCTTGACCTCAAATCTGGGTTAGGTACTGCTTTGATGTGTTCCTGAAAACTCATCCATAGCATTTGATAGACCATGGTCTTCAACTGGGGATTTCCAATTCATTCTCTGTGTACCACCAACTCATGGATCAGTACACAGAGGCATAGAGAAGTGATGCATAAAGATGTATTCAAAGTTTTGGAGCTAGCACAGTGTGCCGTACAGAATATCAAGTTAGCATCCCTTCATAACAAAAAGCTTATCGTATCTGCCTTCTGAGTCCACTCAAAGGCTGTGGTTGGGATACTTTCTTGCAGAAAATACAAAGAAGAACTCTGATGCATGCATCACCAGTATATGTATGTTTGTTTATAAATAATATACATCCTATTAGTATATCAACATTAAGTCCATTCTAAAATATACACGAAAATAAAAATTTCAAAAGGAGAACATTAACACACACACACACACACACACACAATAGTGCCATTTATACTTTTTTTGCTTAAGATTGCATTATTAGAATTATCTTCAATCATAGTTTCTTGGCAAGAAACTTTTGTTCGTATTCTGAGTTACTTTAGTTAATGCTAGAAAATAAAATCTGTAGGTCATCTGAGCAGGGACACTTGAAACTGAACATAGGAGAGGCAGCCTTCTGGGAAGTGAATCTTCCACTCTCTACCCAGAATGTCCTATGGGATACTGCACTACCCAACATAGGAATCAAATCAGCTTACCAAAGTCAATCTACGGATCAAGGATATTTTTGTTGAAAAAAATGCAAGTATAGATTTTGATTATCTCACTCTTCCATATTCATTTCATCAGCAAATACTTTGGCAACCCACTTCAGTATTCTTGCCTGGAAAATCCCACGGACAGAGGAGCCTGGCAGCCTGGTGGGCTACAGTCTATGTGGTCGCAAAGAGTCAGACATGACTGAGCAATTGAGCGTAGCACCTTTATAGACATTCAAAATCTGATCACTTCTCACCTTCTCCAACCAAGCCACCATTTGTGTTCCAAGATGCCATCATTTGGATTAGCATTATACGACCTCCCAACTGGTCTCCCAGCTTCTGCTCATGGCCCTGAACTTTAGGCAGTGAGATTCCCTTAAAATATGTGCCCATTGTCTGTTCTCCCATCTCAGAGAGAAAGCTTAAGTCCTCAGTCTGATACACAAAAGGCTTTCTATGATAATCCCCCATTACTTCTCTGCTCCTTGCTCACTTGCCTTACCCAGATCTTTTCTAAATTACTTCTGTGGCTTTAAGAATGCAATGGCCTTCTCACTTAGCCTGAAGGCCTCAAAGGAAAAGGAAGATGTATTTACTATAACTAACAATGTCAGGAAAGAGTTTCCCTGTGAGGTAGTCAGACACTATGTTTCAAAGCCTTTCTACAACTAGACAGATTTTCTTCTGAGATATTCAACAAGCAGATGAAAACTGTCCTATGCCAGTTCTTCTACAGATGGCCACCAGGACCACAAAACTTTTCTGTTAAATATATCTTGATTTACTATAAAATAATGGTTTTACTTAAAGAGCACATTTTCATTATTTAACTTTGCAGATAAGACTTTGAAAATGATGCAAACAATAAAGATTATTTGCAGCACCCTTATTTCGTGTATAATCTTCACAACCACACAGTTTAACATGAATTTAAATTCAGCCAGTAATTCTAAGCCTCCATTTCTATCTCAACCAATTTACTTAATGAAACAATTCAGAGTACTTGCTTAAACTGATCCAAATAACATTTTAAAAAAGTGAAGGGAAGTAGCTTTCTAAAGCATTTTGATAATAGAAACCACTGCTGTTCTTTAAAGTAATCAATCTTAACCTCAAATGTGAGTGCTAATTATACAATTTCTTATTAAAGAGATTCAAGTAGATCGCAGTATGATCGTTATAAAACTGTAAACTCAGATAAAATTCACAGATCTCCCATAAAATACTGATTCACAAATATTAGGACCGCAAATAAAATACAAGCTGTGAAAGGTAACAAGTGAAAACGCTGAAAAATAAGATACAAATTTATAAAGTGCAAACAGTTCTCACTTTACTGATTCCATCTCATGTACAAACCTTTCAAGAAACCTGGTGATTTTCTTTATGAGGGCTGTGATGGCAACGGTTGAACATTCTGCATTTTCTTTGTTAATAGAAACTATGATTTATGAGAGAGGAATAAAAATCTAAGAAAACCACTCAATAAATTATTCAATTTTCAGATCAAGCTGATTACAGCAAATTTCCTTCATGCTGCAAGTATGGAAAATGCAGCTTATTGGCTAAAATGAGTGTTTAAGAGAATATCTAGAATTGTTTCCTTGTTTTCAGTAATTTGATGACTGTAGACAAGTCATATACCTTCTTTAAGTCCAGTTTATTCATTCAAAAAATGAAATAATAATAGGAAGCATGTCTCAAAGTGCAAGAGATACACTACTAGAGGCATTCAAGATACCCAATATGGTGATGAACTTTTTTCCAAATACTATTTATTTCTATGTGTATGAGAAAGATACATAATTAGTATGTTAACCTAAATATTCATAGAGGCTTATTTCAGGAAAAGCCTAGGTAGCACCATGGAAATCTCTCTTCCTCAGATAGTAGTTTTTTCAGCTGTTAGAACATAGTAAGAGTGCAATAACTGTTGCTGTTAATATTATTTTTCCTTATGATCTATTAACATTATTGTCATATTACCACAGCACTAATAAGCCAAACATACTGCACCCAACATAAAAGAAGTCTATGAGTATTTATAAAAAAAAAAAATCATCTGTTACTTTTGAAATGATTTACAAATAAAATGGAAGAAATTAAGGAACCAAGAAAGAATAAAAGAAAATAGGAAAACAAACAAAAACAAGGAGGAATGGGAAACTCATAGAGGAAAAATGAGAAAGGACCTGATAAAATTAAACAATATAAACCATTTATCATAAGAATATTTGATAAAATGATATGTTGCAATCACACTGAGGCTAAGTAAATGTGCCTATAAAATTTGAGGTATAATCATATTTGGTGAATACCACCTACATCATCCTCTTAACTTTTGAATCAGGATATCTGAGATAAGTAAAATAGCTTTTTAGTTATTTATTTTAAAAAATTCCATCAAGTAATGCAGTGCATACCACTAGTAAAGATCTAAAGCTTTTCCTGAAATTATACTTAGCTCCTCTGAATAGTTTTAAAATTAGTTTTGTTTATTTTTTCCAAAAGGGGAAAAATGGCAGTGTTAGTATCCAATATAATATTGCTTGCAAATTTTCCTCTTCAATGCTTGTCATTTGCTTCCTATATACTTGCAATTGGAGTTAATATTTTTGTATAAGGAATATTTCCCAGGACAATATATACTTATTACTTTGCGAAAATATTATATTTATTTTAAATAAAATATTCTAAATTTAATCTACCAACATATATCAAGTAGTTTTAATATTTTTGTGTTCCAATTCTTATCACAAGCTAATCCTAAATTTTCTAAAGGATTGCTCAATAATGATAAAGATAGATAATATTTATTAAGATCCAGATTCTTTAGTCATAGAATTATGTTCCATAGAATCCAGTTCCATAGAATTAATAATTCTCAATAATTCTCTATTATGAAGTTTCACCAGAAGGCCCAATCTGATGAAACTTCAAATAATGAGTAAGCCATGTGATAGCAAAACTCATAAAAATTTCACTTTGATAGCCTGCCAAGAATTTCTCAACCAGAAATGAGGCTTATGGGCCAATGGATAAATTAGACACTAGGGATAAGTAACAGAAATACCACCAAGTGAGAATTAACACGTGATGAATGACACTAGCTGCTTTGGAGAGACACTACAAGTGTCTCTCCAAATGAATCAAGAACACAAATGTAGTCAGTGAAAATTAATTTAAAAAGGAATTTTTCTACTTCTTGTTTGAAAGGTGTAATACAAATACAATTATGTGACATGAACCATGAGGAAGGCCTTAAAGAGAGTAAATTTGCCAGATAATTAAAGCTAATTTCTTTACAACAAAAAAACAAGTGACTTGAAATTACCACTTAGTTTTAACAAATTACTATCTGAATTTACCAGCCTCAGTGACTTTCTTGGTATTAGGAAATATTCCATCTATTTTGATCTTTGGCCTTCTTTGAAAAAGCCTTTTTCTGCTACCTATCCTCTTTCACTGAATAGTGCTCTCTAATCAGTAATCTTATACAAATAATAAGAAGAAATAAATATAATGCATTTTTAAGAGTAATACCTGTTTTAAGTTTTAACATTTTAAATATAGCAACATTTCTGAGTCCCAAATAAAATCTCTTTTAAAGAGCTAAAAGAAGTATCTAAAATTTTTTAACAATCTGAAACATGTAAACTTGTAACATGTTTTCCTAAGAAATATATGTAATAATATTATACGTTTATTTTTTCATCAAAAGCTTACTAACAAAGTTGAAAATAAAATTTTTCCTTAATTTTACTATTTTTTAATTTTCATTTTTAAGTCACAGATAACAGGCTAAAAAGTCAGATAACATTATACAGCAGAAATTTAAGACTCACTTGCTAGTCAAAACCATAAACACTGTGATTATAAAGTTACAGTGATAAAATTTGTTACAGAATGAATCAAGTGGTCGAACTATAAAACAATTTACTTTTAGTTTCTATTTCATTTCTTATTCCCAGAAAAAAAAAATAGCACATGGCTATTATCATGTTACCAAATGAACACAAATTTAGGACCCATTATTATCAGAGTATCCTTATAATATATGTCCCATTAAGCTATTATTGTTACTTCTGTTTTCATTTTTACTGCCTTTAAAACATTTTAATAAATGTTGTTTTGTAAAATATTTATTAATTATAATTTATAAATTATAATTTATATTTTATAATTTATATATATTATATATATAATTTATATATATAAATTATAATTTATAATTATAATTTAGAATTAGAAACTTGACAATTATGAGGAAATTGATAGCAGAATAGGTCAGAAACAGGGCACTTAGCTTGGCTTTTGCAGAAATGATTTATTGTGAACTCATATTCTCAACATGCTCTGAGGAGTAGAAAAAGTTCTGATGAAAGAGCTTGCCAATAAATTTTGCACTTACTTTGCAGACGAAAAGTGTCTGTAGTACACTGTAACTCAGGCTCCTTGGCCCATTCGATCTTCGGCAGCATCTGCATCATCTCATAGTCACCATTCGTTGCCACAGACTCTGGTTCACTGTTGACTGGTGTCTTTCTTAAAGTCTTCATGTGCTTCTGAACTTCCGCCAAAAGAACAGCTTGTATTGCTTCAGTTACCTGTAAAATTTATTTTTCAAATGAATTATTTTTAGTGTTCACAAATGGTCAGGGTCTTATATAAACCCCCAAGCCTGGAATTTTGATTTGAATGTCTCACATAAACTGTAATGCTCCATTCCACCAGAATTACTATCTGAAACAACTGAAGTGCAGTTACTGGAAACTAGCATCCAAGTCATCATACTGCTCTTTTTTTTTTTTTTTTAAGAAAAAGAAGCCTCAACAGATTATAAAAGGAAAATTTAAAGGCATTCTCCATTCTTTCTCATAAAATATTTTCATTTTCACCAGAAAACAAAATTTGAATATATCATATTGTTTTTAAAGACAAGCTTAGTTTCTGGATGCCTAGTATAATTTAACCAAACACACTTAATTTAAAAAATACAGAAAATTAAAGACAAAACTTTAATAATAAATCTCACCAAACTGTGTATATGTGTAAATAGTTTCACATGGCTTAAAACACTGCAAAGCCTGCCTTCCAGTTATTGTACATAGCCAGTCAAGAACCACTGTTGAGGTGAGAGAGAAGGGGGATATTTATCATGGGGTATCCTGTGGTGGTAAAGTGGATTGGTATTGTACCTGTCTCCTGAGAACCCAGTGTGCACGTCAAGAAGCAACAGTTAGAACCGGACATGGAACAACAGACTGGTTCAAAATTGGAAAAGGAATATATATGCCAATGCTGTATATTGTCACCCTGCTTATTTAACTTACATGCAGAGTACATCATGTGAAATGCCAGGCTGGATGAATCATGAGCTGGAATCAAGAAATATAAACAATCTCAGATATGCAGGTGATGCCACTCTAATGGCAGAAAGCAAAGAGGAACTAAAGGCAGACGCTTTACCATCTAAGCCACCAGGGAAGCAAAGAACATCTTAATGAGGGTCAAAGAGAAGAGTGAAAAAGCGGGCTTAAAAGTCAACATTCAAAAAACTAAGATCGTGCCATTCGTCTCATCACTCATGGCAAATAGATGGGAACAAAGTGGAAAAAGTGACAGATTTTATATTCTTGGGCTCCAAACTCACAGCAGACAGTGACTGCAGTCATGAAATTAAAAGACACTTGCTCTGTGGAAGGAAAGCTATGACAAACCTAGACAGCATATTAAAAAGCAGACACATCACTCTGCCGACAAAGTCTGTAGGAGTCAAAGCTATGGTGTTTCCAGTGGTTGTATACAGATGTGACGGTTGGACCATAAAGAAGGCTGAGTGCTGAAGAATTAATGCTTTCAAATTGTGGTGCTGGAGAAGACTCTTAAGAGTCCCTTGGACAGCAAGGATATCAATATTAAAGGAAATCAACCCTGAATATTCATTGGAAGGAGTGATGCTGAACCGGAAACTCTAATACTTTGGCCACCTGATGTGAAGAGCTGACTCATTGCAAAAGACCCTGATGCTGGGAAAGATTGAAAGCAGGAGGAGAAGGGGAACGACAGAGGATAGGATGGTTGGATAGCATTACTGACTCAATGGACATGAATTTGAGCAAACTCCGGGAGATAGTGAAAGACAGGGAAGCCTAGCGTGGTACAGTCCACGGTGTCACAAAGAGTCAGACATGACTTAGCCACTAAACAATAACAGCAATCTTGTGAGACCTTTGGGCTCCAGGGACACTCAGAGAGTTTATGCTGATGGCAAATGCTCAGTAAACAGCAGGGGCAGAAGAAACTCTATTCTAAACTCTTTTCTAGAGTTTTAAATATAGGGAGCATCCAGAAAGTATCAGAGTAGTTTCCTGATCACTGATCATCCCCCTATTCTTGGCCACTCAGATGCTTGGTTGGGTTGTGGCAAAAAGGCTCTTGAATGATGTGATTTTACTACTCTACACCAGATCTATTATAATTGTAGTACTGCCTGTTACAATACAGGTACATAATTCCTGCTCATGCATATTATGTGGTGAGATCCTCAACACTGTGAAAGCTGTTGCATACCATGAATACAACATAAAACTCTACACATTATGGTCCTGATGACTCATGCTTATTAATATCTACCATATACTGAAACATATATTAACTATTAACTATGATATCTATTAACATACTATTTTAGATCACAGTAAGTGAACCACACTTATCATATAGATATTATGAGAGGACAACCTGTATTAATTATTCATGGATAATTTTACATCATTGAATTTATGTCATTTTAATTTTATCACACATTTTATTTGATAGCACTGCCTCCAAGATATGAATGGTGTGGTATAAAGAGAAAGAGATCTCAATCTGAAATGAGAAGGTCCAAGTTTCTGATCTGACTATGACAGTTATTACAAATGCAACTTTTGACAAGTTACATACTTCTCTGGGACTTTAGGGGACATATATGTATACCTATGGCTGACTCATGTTGCTATTTGGCAGAAAACAACAAAGTTCTGTAAAGCAATTATCCTTCAATTAAAAAAACAAAAACAAAACCCAAAAACAACAGTATGTGATTCTGAGAGAGGCTAAGATGAGAGCTTTCAATCACAGAAAGCTGTATGGAACTTACTTCTGTTTCTACATATAAAAATCAGGAAGATATTGGAGGGTATCCTTGGACCTGCAGTACATCAGACTATGGTCTATCCCTTGGAATGGGCAGATTGGCCATATGTTCCTATAGGATTATGGATGCCCTCTCATGACTGTGATTTACTGTGATTTAGCATGTCCTCTATCTACTAGATATAATATTCTATAACAACCTGGATCAATGTTCTTTTTAAAAAATATACAGAGATTTATGGAACTTCAGTTAATATTTCTAATTATTAGATTGACCATATTTCATAACTGTTAAATTTTGGAACTTTTTAACATATATGTCACTATAAATATGTACTGCAGAAATAATTAATATGAGTATCATTAAGAAACAAGATAAAGTAGAAACAGCAGTATAAAACATATTTACTGCAATGAGCAGGATAATCAGAGCCACAGAACTTAAAAGTGAATACAGAATGGCACATACCCAGTTGGAATCAAACTCAAAATATACATTTTGTGCTCGGTATGAGATCAATACTCAGAGACATGGTACAATTTATATAAGCATATAATAATGCTATAGTATCTTGTTATACACTGAACACTAAAATCATGCAAATAGAGTTGAAATAGATTTTGTGTACTTTAAAAATATACATGCTGGAAGGTAAAATTTAATGATAGTTTCTGACTATCAATGCTTAAGTCTCTCTAGTATGTAAATATAGTAGATAAATTTTGTAGATAGGTAGTATACATAGAATTTTTCCCAACAAATATAAAATCTATAGATATTATATAACTTTGTAATGATAATAATGAACCGGAATTGAAAGCACAATGCAATAAAGCTGTCTCCCAAATGCATATATAGTTTTTCCTGAAAAGACAGATACATGAAGCATTACAAGTTATAAAGGAATGTGCAGATTTAAAATGAAGTTTGAAAATCCATTGATGGGGAAGAGAGCCACGTCTGGACCATAAACTTATTAGCTGGGAGTAATACTGTGCCATAGCAAGCTACATTTTTTTTTAATGGTTTTCTGCTAACACCTAGAAACAGCAAAGTATTGTAAAATAGTACAGAGCATTATGAAGACTCATAAGAGCCCCTGTGGCCTGCGTGTGGTTTCAATGTCTACCCAAACTTTCTGGTATAAAAAAGCATTTTCCCAACAGTCAGACTCACACTAGCCTTTCATGTCTTTTCATCATTTCCTTGAAAAAACAATACTTCTCTCTGGTGGCCTGGATTTCATGGTTTCACCTACCAGTGTTAGATTATAAAATCCAAAGAACTTTAGTGTTGCTTCAGAAATATGCAAGTTAGCAACCCCAAAACTTGCTGTTGCTTCTCCAACATTTATTTCTATGTTGGGTATATTTCGTGTGTGAGAAACCAAAGAGACAATCTGCAAACTCTTTCATTTGCAAAATTAACTCATCCTTACTTATTTCCTTAAAAATACCCCCCTTCAATTTCTGAAGTAGGATTTTGCTCTGTTTTACGAAATCATTACCATTGCCAGTGTTCTTAAAATACATTAAAAAGCAGATTCAAATGAACATGTTTAACTGCTTAAATGAACACCTTTATAAGGAATTTGAGGATTGGTTATTGAAGCATTTATATGGATATTTGCAACAGCCTCTGTTTTTCCTGAAGGACCCAGGAATTCTCATTTCTATAGTATCTGTCCTGTGCTCAGATGCTCAGTCATGTCCAGCTCTTTGTGTCCCCATGGACTGTAGCCTGCCAGGCCCCTCTGTCCATGGGATTTCCCAGGCAAGAATACTGGAGTGGGTCACCATTTTCTTCTCCAGGGGATCTTCCCAACCCAGAGATCGAACCTGCATCTCTTACATTTCCTACATTGACAGGCGGATTCTTTACCACTAGCACCACCTGGGAAGCCCCATTTCTACTTTACACATGAGTCGAATAAATAATCAACAAGTTAAACCTATCTTCCAGAATCATTTATCAGGTTAGTGGCAGAAAGGAGAGAACTTTGAAGCTTAAACTTCATACGGAGTGAATAATAAATGCTCTGGTAATATTTGTCTCGCTGCCAGCATTTTAACAAGGTCATAGAATCATAGAACCTTAAGGTCCATTAGTCCAAATATATCCAAACTACATTAAAATTTATTTGAAGGTCAAATGGACAGCTACAAAAGATCTTTAATTGGAGCAATTCAGAATAAATGTTCTGCTGAATTATTTTTTCCCTAAGAATTTTTTTCTCCACTGAGAAATTCTTTGGCTACTGGGGAAAAAAAAAAATCCCACCTTTAATAGAGACCCTTTAAGGGTGATAGGAAATCTGCTGGTAAAGTCAACATATACTGATGTTTATTTGATTAACACAGAGGCTTTTTCATAGCTATTCAGACATTCACCAAGTATTTATTGACTGGCTGCTGTCACTTCTGCTTTTCTGTGCATTAGTGGAAGGAGTGAGTGAGACAGGCAAAGTCCCTGCTCTCAGCAAGCTTCTGTAACAGTGAAAGGACAGAAAATAAGCAAGCAAAAAACAAACGGTAAAATCTCCATTAAAAGCAAGCCTAACAAAGAAAATAAAAATGGATACTGTGACAGTGACTGGAGCATGGGGAGAGACAGGGTACAGCGACAATATTAGACAATATTAGATGAAATGATCAGGGAAGACTTCTCTGAGGAATTGGCTTTTAAGCAAAGATCCAAATGATGAACGGGAAAAAAAGAGAATTCCAGTCTGAGAGAACAGTAAGGTCCTGAGGTGGAAATGAGCTTCATGAGTTCTGGATATAATAAGCAGATCAGTGTGGCTAGTGAGGACCGGGGAGAATGATGAGGAAAGAGGTTAGGCTAGGGGCAAATCATGTAGGCCATGGTTTTAATGACCATCCCAACTGTGTTATTTGGTTTCATGGTATCAACCCCCACAATCTGTTCTGAATCGACTTTCTTTGTTTTCCTGTAACCAAAAATAACCATTTGTAATTGGCGTTATTGCTATGCTTGTCTTGCAAATGTGACATTTATTTAGCCCATGAAGAATAAACTTCCAGTTAATATTCATCTAATCAATGCACAGATATTTATTGTATGATGTACAAAGCTATTCACACATACACAAACAGTCCTTGAAATAAGGAAAATACTTAAATTGGACATTGAGTAAATGAGGTCTCTACATCAGCTCACAAATGAAAAGGATAGAAAAATGATCTCTAATCATACCTATCAAATTCACAAGCTTAGGGACCTTTCTATCTAATATTGAAATCAAATAATAAACATTTGCCTCAGTGGGCATTATGTTACCTATAACACCATAAACATCTCTTCATCAGCCCCCTCTATTCATGCCCCCTAACTTGGTGCATCCTTGCATGTTCTTTTCCACTTTTCCCTCGTTATTAGTCTCTGTATCAGTCCTATTAAATGAAATACCCTGGAAAAAAACACAAGAGTACCTACTTACGTGTAGTCTCAGGTAGAGGGGAATATGAAGGAAATGTAGCAGCAAGAAACTCTTCCAGTAACTTCAAGAAATGAACTGTTACCATACCTGAACAGACTGGTCTCTCCAACAGGAAATTAGCTTCAAAAGCGAAATGTCAGCTTCAGGTAGATGAGATTCACTCTTACCTAAAAATATATAGAACACATTTCTATCTTGAGAGTATTAAACATGGAGGCAGCCCAATGATCTTCAACCCCGACTGCACATTGAAATCACTTGGGAGCCTTTTTTCCCCCCCACAAAAATCAGTCTTCCAGTGACTCTGGTCTAATAGGTCCCAGGATGAGAATGGGGCAGGCATTAATACTTTTTAAAGTACCTTAGATGATTTTCATATATAGCCAGAGTCAAGAAACATTAATTAACATATATGTATTTCTAATAATTATCCTAATACACATTCACATCAAATCAAACTCATCTTTATACCTTAAACCCATTTCTGTACCTTTTTGCCACCAAAATGCAATGATTAACATTTCCCTCCAAACAGATTACTGAATTTAACAACTCCTTCCTCATACAAGTAGTTCCTGAAATTCTACCTTGCCATGAATCAGTATCTATCACACAGTAAACCCTATAAAAAAACTTCCTTTGATTTGTCCTTACCTAGCTATACTACTCTGATCAATAGGTATAGCACTTATGTTTTAATTTGACTCATTTTGTTATGTATCGTTTCTTTTAAATTTGCCCTCTTGAATGTCCTTTCTATCTATTTGCCCTAATGTTCAGCGTGAAATTTTAAGGGTAAGCTGTGGCTTAGTTTATTTAAATTGATCCATAGAGTGTCCAACAGTTCCCTACACAAAAAAGCACTTAATAAGTGCCTTTTCATTAATTGAAAATGGACATATTATCATCCAAATGAAAAAATCAATGAATTAAGGCTTTCTGATGGCTAAAGTATATTATCTAGGTGCGAGATCCAGGAGTGAGATAAGGAAGAGTAGTGCAATCCTGCACTGGAGGGAAAATTGCTATAATTGTCTATTTAAATTAATGTATTAATGTATGTTTGAAATCCTGGATCAACTATTTAAATTAGTTTTAGTCTAAGATGCTTTTCTTTGAATTACCATTTTATATTTTAATAGACATGTATGTGTGTGTATATATCTCACATTAGTGGGCAAGGGAGATTAATAGAAGTTATTGATATAAACTGGGAACATAAAAGAAATATATAAGAAACCTCTGACTCATTATTAATATCATGTTTTCCTATGGAACCTACGATATAAATTGGAAATGGCCAAGAACAGTATATAAAACATGTGAGTATGACAGAGTACTATGAGTTTGAAGTTGTATCTTTCATTTCTTCATGAGCAGAGCAGGTAAAGGAGCATTTTCTTTTTATCTATTTCCTTTCTCCCTCTTTCATTTGATTGACCTTGTGATTGCACCATCAAAGTTAAGTATTGGTCTCAACTGTAACTACTTACTGGCATCATGGGGTACTTCATAGCGCACTTTAATGTGATGTTAAAACTTTAATATGAAATGGAAATGAAAGCCAACTTTTCTTGGCAATGTCAGTGAGTTAAAGAATTAATTATAACTTCAGGGGAAAGATAAAAAGAAAACATCTCAGGCTTACCAATATTACTTAGCCATCATTTCTGATGATGGAAGTGGGTATTGGTTCCTGTCAGTCCTTCAGAATGAGAACCTCAGAGTACTATTTTATTCCTCAGGCTTGGACTTTATAGAATTAATAGCATGAAGTAAATCTCTCCTTTCTTTAACCTTCCATCTCCCAATTATTAAAACATAAAACCATGTTTCCTTTGTACCTAACTTAATTTTAAATGCTATAAATGCCACCTCTCAACATCAGGGAGATTGATAATAACCCTAGTTACTTAGGCTGCTTTGGTTGGGACAATCATAGGAAAAGTTGAGGCCTCCTTGGTTCTGGTTAGCAAATACCTGGGTCTCTGCAGAAGCCACTTACTGTTTCTGTTTTGTTGCTAAGCCATGTCTGACTCTTTTGCGACCCTATGGATTGTAGCCCACCAGGCTCACATGTCCATGGGATTCTCCAGGAAAGAATACTGGAGCGGGTTGCCATTTCCTTCTCCAGAGGATCTTCCCAACCCAGGGATTGAGCCCACATCTCTTGCATTGGCAGACGAGTTGTTTACCACTGAGCCACTAGGGAAGCCCAGAAACCACTTGTATTATACCTTAAATTCTCTTTCCCAGCATTATAAAAAATAAAAATTAGAGGAAATAACCCTAATAATGACTACTACTTCAGGCGAAGACAGGCAATCCAGACTAGGTCCTATGGAGGAAACATAACTTATAATCATAAATGTGAGAAATGGCCTGACATAGAAAGAGCAAGGAAGTTGGAATTAAATGGAGATGGACTGGAATCCTAGTCCTTCAGCTTGTTAGCTGGTTGACTATGAATGAGTCATCTAACTTCTCTGATCCCCAATTTCCCTAAGGATTAAACAGAGATAGATCCTCTTATTGTGCAGTGTTATTTCTATATTAGTTGAGATAATACATGTAAAGTTTGTAGACTTAATTCTTTGGACATACTAGTGGATTAATAATTAGAGACTATTAATAAACTCTCACTTTAATATTCTGAATGAATATTCTATTCAAAAGCCCTGAGAGGGCCACTGTGCAACTGTTATTCAGGTCATCCCAATGTATTAATCATATGCTGCACAACTTTGGAAGTAAAAAGCACATCAAATCTGGAATCTTATTCCTATTTTCCAAATTCAGTAACTATGGCTTTTAAAGGAGTAGAAGATATACTTAAAGCTACTTAAGTAGTAAGTGGCAGAACTGGATCTAGAACCTCAGTGGTTTATCTCCAAAACCATTGTTCTATTTTTTATTCATTCTTAATCCAAAAGTATTTGCTTAATTCCTTGCAAACATTGTTCTGGGAACTGGGAGCACAGCAGTGAATAAAGCTGATCAAAAAAAAAAAAATTATTTAATAACCTCCCTGGAGCTTACATTTGAGTGGCAGGAGGTAGGTGGCAAATGAAAAATGATATATAGCATGTCAGATGTTGAAAAGGATTATGATCAAACGGCAAGGGGTAGAGTGTGCCAGGGAGAATGGAGGGTGCTTGCACTGATAGGATGGCATTTGAGGATGAATTGAAGGATAGAGGATAGAGGTGGGGAACAGCAGGTTGACTTATGTGGAAATCTGGAGAGAGGGCCTTCCAGGCGGAGGGAACACTCAATGCAAAGACCTTAAACCCTGCCTGGCATGTTCTGGTAAGAGTTAAAAAGGGCAGCCTTGCTGGAAGTAGCGAAGCTGGGGATGAATACAAAGAGATGAGGTCAGATGGGGGCGTGTGTGAAGACATAGGTAGAGCAGCCAGGTTATACAGGGCCTCATGAGCTACCGTAAGGACCGTAGCTTTTATTCAGAGTGAAACAGAAGCTGCTGAAAAGTGTTAAGTAGTAGCATGAGGGCTTCCCTAGTGGTTCAGACAGTGAAGAATCCACCTGCATCGCAGATAGGCCTGGGTTTGATCCCTGGTTCAGGAAGATCTCCTGGAAAAAGGAATGACTACCCATTCCAATATTCTTGTTTGGAGAATCCAATGGACAGAGGAGCCTGGCTGGCTCAGTCCATGGGGTCACAAAGAGTCAGATATGACTGAGCAACTAACACACATGAGGTTCTGACTTAATTTCAAATAGATCATTCTGGATATTTGGTTGAGAATAGAGTGCAGGAGTCAAGAATAGCAGCAGAGGGTAGTTAGGAGCCTTCTGTATCCAGGCAAGAGGGGATGAAGTCTCACACCAGGCATTTGGCAGAATAGTGAAGAGAAGTAGTCAGAATCTGGGATATGTTCTGAAGATAGATGATTACTACCAACATGATTACTAAACCAACATGATTACTAAAAGTTTGGATGTGGAGTATGAGGAAAAGGAGAAAGTCAAAATGGCATTAAAGTTTTTGGCCTGAATAACTGGAAAGATAGATTTGTCATTTACTGAGATGTCAAAAAATTGGATAAGGAGGTTTGGGAGATGAATTAGCCATTTGGCATCAAAATAAAATCTTAACACCAAGATTGTTACCCAGAAAAATTCAAAGACAACCTTCTGAAATAGCTGTAAAACTGTAAAACTGTAAAATTACTTAATATAATACTTATGTGGTAATAAAGATATTGATATAGTAAGCTTTCTCATAAATCATATGGGACCTTTATTTAATATTAAATGTTTCCTTGCTGAAAAGTTTCAGACTTTTAAGTATTTCACAGATCATTTGAAAAATCCATTACATCTTATAAGATACTTGTTCTAATAACGAAATTTCATACATTTTAAATATAGACGGAATATAAAACTATAACCATGTGAAACACAGACTAAATCAAACAGTAAACATGCACCCTTCTCATTCTAAACTGTAGGATACTATCCAGTTATGGCACTTTTATTTCATAGAAAAAAAAATAGACTATATCTGTAACTACTTTACCATTTCGTAAATAACCATAGAAGCTTGAAATATTCAGAATATCATTTCCAGGACTTTTCATCTTATTATGCATAGACTCAATTTTGAAAGCACTGTTGAGAAAAGATTTAAAAGATATTGTTAAATATGTATAAATACATTTTGAGAAATAAATTGAAGATATGACTGCATGACCACTTCAACAAATTTGGGAATTGAGCACATTATTTTTAGCAATGTCTTTGACATTATTCTCTTTAGTAATCTTATTTCCCCACTTTGACTTACCTAAAAACCTAATCTCAATTGAATTGTGAATCTTGGTTTATTCAGAATTATCTTGCGATCCACTTTTACTGAAAGGCCATTGCTACTTTGAGGCATGTGATTTTGGCTAATGCAACAAATTTTTGAGTCCTAGTATGTTCATATCTGCCAAAGAATTATCCCCAGATAACATCAGGACTTGGTGAAGGCAGCCTTTACCCTAGTCCAGTGATTCAATGGGGGAAAATTTCAGATACTATCCAGGGATATTCTCAAAGGCAAATAGCTCTTTGCTTAAAATTTAGTTATATCATGCACTCAGTTGTTAAGCATGCAAAGATTTCTTCACCTTCCTGACCACAATGAAATGTGAGCAAAATGGCAACATTTATTGGAAAGATTTCATGTGACAAATTCAATACACAGTATTTTAATTTCCTTAAATATGACACATAGTCCCCAAAAGCAGATCAAATCTGATGTGGCTTACTTAGGGAAGCAGTCTCTAATCCTGACACCTCCATTCAATAATTTATTTTAATGAAGAATTTTGTAAAGAATTAACTAACATGTGGCAATGATTTTAAGGCCTTTTAATGGATAGCATGCTGAAAGCCCTTAATCTCCCCTGAAGGGCTCCAGACACATCCTCCACATCCTGTATTCAGCATCAGGAACAAACTCAGAATGAAAACCTCTGGCGATAGTAACTAAGTCCCTCATCTGCTCTGTCTGGTCATGATTAAGCTAACAAATAGAATTTGTTTTTAGAATTGAAGAAATCTTAACCATCACCTATTCTATTCACCTCATTTTATAAATGAGGAAAGCAAGGCCCAAAGGGGCTAAGTGACCAGTCCAAAGTCACACTACTTTAACAACAAAACTGGGATTTGTTCTCAGGTCTTTGGAATCAGCTGACTATAATTTTTTTATCATACATTAGGTGTTATTTCATTTTCTCATTAATAGAAAAGTGAAAGAAGCCTAACTGAAATTAAAATACACATATTATATTTATATATATATATGTTATAAACATGAAGTTATATATTTATAAATATATTATAATGAACAGAAGAAAAAAATAGAGGAAATTTAAGTATAGGAATCATGGAAATTTACCAGTCTCTACTTTCTCATTATTATGGCCACCAAACAGAAAACAGAAAAACCCTGTAGCATAGAAGCATTGAAATGGAAGGAAGCTTAACACTGAATCTATATAATTCATATGGACTTGCTACCAGACTGTAGGTTCACTGAAGGTAGGAACTCTATTATATAGTACCTGGCACAGATTTGTTGAACTGAGCTTTTACCAAAGAATAGAAATGTCAGGGACCGTTTACTACCATGTAATGAGCAATTCAAAAGTACATCTTCTCCAAAGGCTTTCTGATGGTTTCATCTCACACTAATTATTCTCTTTCCTCTGATCATCTACAATACTTACCTATACAAATGTTTCTCCTTGTTCTTTTAAGTGTTTTCTACTTACTTCATATGCATTATCTTCATTATTTGGAAGAGTTCCTACCCAAATAAAAATTTTATTTATGTTTCCTCTGTAAGCTAGTGCTAAGGACATATTCGTTAAGCACTGGGTGAGTCAAATCTTCTAACAGACTATGAAAAACCATATTGAATTTTACAGTGGGAGAAGGTAAATACAGAGTCAAGGCTAGCAGTCAGGCTCTGGAATTAGACTGATGCCCAGCCTCAGATTCAGCTTGCAAAGCTCTGAATTAATCTTGGGGTTGGTACTTTCTCTTCATAAGTCTCAATAGCCTATCTATACATTAAGCAAATAATCGCACCTATACCCTAGCTTTGTTGTGCACGTGGAATGAAATCATGTGGCCAATGCAAGGGCTTACATGGTGACTAGTAGATATTAAACACCCCAAAATAATAGCTATTATTACTAAACCATACTTTCTATAAATGAATTGATGATAACCTCTTCTATATTAATATGCCAAAGTATAAATTAAATGGTGGGATTTGAGGTATGAAATTTTCAAATTTTTCTTTTCCTAATGATATATGAAATATGCCATCAGAGGCATTTACTTTAATGCTTTTTGTTCATAGTTAATTCACAGCAAGGAGAAGGCAATGGCACCCCACTCCAGTACTCTTGCCTGGAAAATCCCATGGACGGAGGAGCCTGATAGGCTGCAGTCTATGGGGTCACGAAGAGTTGGAGAGGACTAAGCGACTTCACTTTCACTTTTCACTTTTATGCATTGGAGAAGGAAATGGCAACCCACTCCAGTGTTCTTGCCTGGAGAATCCTAGGGGTTGGGGAGCCTGGTGGGCTGCTGCCTATGGGGTCGCACAGAGTCGGACACGACTGAGGTGACTTAGCAGCAGCAGCAGCAGCATAATGGATTTCAAATGTGTGTGAATCTGTTTATCTATCTACCTATCTATTGAACAATTCAGCATCCAATACTGTGAATTTTCTGGAACATATTATGAGAGCAATGGATATTTGCTGGATGAATAAATTTTAAAATATACAGATTTGTTGCCAAGTTTTTTTCCCAATCTCAAAGAATTAAATGGAAGATTTTCTTAAATGTGTTTTGAGCTAAAGGAGATGTTGCTTATTTACTCTTTCTTTCCTTCTTTCCTCCCTTCCTTTAAAGGTCTTATTTTTTAAATGATTTTACTAAAGTTTCCATGATATTAAAATGGCATAAAAAGGAATTATTAAGTAGCAGTACAACTAAAGGCAAGTCATTTCAGTTTTTTGTCTTAGCTATAAAATTTCCCCTCCAAATTAACAAGAAAAGGAGAAATGAGGGAGGCTAGAGAGCTAAATTTAACAAATAATAATCATTTTTTAATATCCTAAATAAGAAAAGTCAAAATCTCTAGGTATGTCTTACCTGTCCATTCCATATGCCAGTTCTAAGGGCATGTTAACTAACTTGTTAACTAAAAATAGTTTGCTCAATAAATAAACTATAGTGTTTGACTCTTGCAAAGAATCAGAATTATTTTCCAGTCCTTTTGGCATCCCGGAGTTATTTGGAAAAGTGGAAGTGTATTTATCTGACAAGTCCAAAACTTTTCTAGAAAATAAATTCACTTTTGAATAGTCTTTTTTCATTTCGGTATTGTATAAATCCCAACCTGGCAGCATCAATGAGAAGTGATCTTCATTTGCAGCAAGTCCTAAAGAAACAGGACCCTGAAGCTTTAAAATATTGAGATGCTTAATGCAGAGATTATCTAATTCTTTATCCACTCCCCATGGCAAAAGGCAAGATAGGAGCAATTTAGCTGTGTCTATTGTGAGGTTGGCATCGACTTTTCTTGATTGCTTAGGGTGCATCTTTTTGAAGCTCTTTATTTTCTTCTGCTTTTTAATACCATCATTTTCTTCTGATAATTTGATGGCATTATCTCCATGGGCTGGGCTTTCACCAAAAGGCTTGGCATGTACCTCCATAGATAGAGGACCACAGACAGTTTTATTTCTTCTCAATGTCAATGTTGTCTTCTCTACTGTACTTTTGGCTCTTCTCAGAATCTCACTGCAGTAGAATGAATTGGAAGGGTCAACATCACAGATTGGAGTCGGCAGCAAAAGTTCAACAAGGCTTTCCAGATCAAAAAGAAGTATATGAAAGCCAATGTTACTCCATTTTGTCTTCACAAGCAAGACATTAAAAGGTCCCGAGAAAGACTTGGCATCAGCAACCTGAGGGAGATTTTAAAAATGTATGTCAAAGTTCTTATTTTTTAAGTGATTTTATTAAAGTTTCCATGATATTAAAATGGCATAAAAATAAATTATTAAGTAGCAGTACAACTAAAGGCAAGTCATTTCAGTTTTTTGTCTTAGCTATAAAAATTCCCCTCCAAATTAACATTCTATATTCTAATTATTTTGAAAACTTCTGTTTTTCTAAAACTTATTTTTTCCCCTAAAGAAATATGAGTTAAGCCTAAAGAGTAAGATGGCATCAGATTAACTTCCTTTTAGATACACATCTTATCACTGTAGCCATGAAAACATACAACAGGGGAAAATTAAGGAGCAGAAAAGTTAGAACCCTTGCAAGAACTGAGGAAGTCTTTTAACAAAAATGGTTTCTCCAAATTTGTTTATAATTTTTAAGAATTTTAATAATTATAAGCAATATAATAATTATAAGTAATCTAAAATGTTAACTAGTATCAAGTTTTTTTTTTTAATTTTAAAGATTTCCTTTGTGGACTTGCACTTGTACTTTGTCTGAGATGATTTTGCCCTAACTACTGGCACAGTGGGCTCCCACAGTTCAGTTTTGTTGCAGCTCTTTTAGAGGTCTTCCTTGAGTACCCCATGTCTCTATCCTCTTCCTTGCATTTTTTCCTTCATAGTATTAATTTTTGCCTTATATGAAATGCTTGTTTACTGTATATTTTCCCAAATATTATTCAGCTTCCACCACTGCAGGAGCTTTGTGCATCCATTTGTTCCCAATGCCAATAAAATAATGCCACTATACACTGTTACTAAGGGCTTCATAAATGTTTGTTGAATACACCATGAACAATGAAATCAAATATCTTTAAATGATGGTGTACAAATATATTTATGGGGGAAAATGTGTTCTATTGGGCAGAAAAAAATCCTTTTTGTTAAACCATGTGTGTACACATATATAGATAGTTTTAAAGATTGCTATAATACATAAATATATAAACATATGTATATATTAACATAAACATATATGTGTATATAGTCACAAGGAACAGGGATAGTTACCAAAATGGTGACAACAGTTAATTGGGAAGAGGGGGTTAAAATGATGTTTATTTATACTTTAGGGGTTTTGTTTTTTGAAATTTTTGTAGTGACTGTATATTTAATTTAAAAATATAGAAAAAGAATATTTTAAAAACCATTAAAATTTTTTGAAGTAAAAAACCAAAATGGGGACAAACTTAAATAGCACTTTTTTTTTTCTTTGTAAATGTAAAAGAATAGTATACAGATTGAAAAATGGGCAAATAACATCAATATCAATTGACAAATAATAACATTCAAATTAAAATATAAAAAATGCTTACCACCAATAGTAATCAAAAAGTAAAATTAGGATAAAAATATCATTTACTACCTATTAATTTAGCAAAAAGACTGTCTTACATTATTTTATTTTGTAATGTTTAATACATACAAATAATGTATAAACCGTACATTTAGTTTTTTAAGATTATCAATGTCTTATACCAAGAAACATGGACAGACCTAATTAGCATCATTATTCATAATTGCCCCAAACTAGAAGCAACCTTCCCCAATGGCTCAGAGGGTAAAGGATCTGCCTGCAATGCAGAAGACAGAAGGCTTGGGTTTGATTCCTGGGTCAGCAAGATCCCCTGGAGAAGGAAATGGCAACCCACTCCAGTATTCTTGCCTGGAGAATCCCACGGGCAGAGGATCCTGGCAGGATACAGTATATGGGTTCATACAGAGTCAGACATGGTTGAAGGAGACTAAGCAAGCAAGCAAGCAACAAACAAACTACAGGTCTATCAACAGTGGAAAACAGACACTGTGATATATTCATGCAATGGAAACATATACAATGAAAAATGAAAGAACTATAGACATTCAATAACATGTATAAAATGTATGAATCCACCTATATAATGTTGACCAAAGATGCCAGACACAAAATATTTAACTGCTAAATTAAAAAAAAAAAAAACAAAAACAAAGCAATAGGGTTTAAGGAAGCTTTCATAGGTAATAAGTCTATAAGGATAGTGGTTACATTTGGAGAGTAGGGATGCCATAATTTCTGGGGTGCTAAGTATTTTATTACTTGATGTAGTGATCATGCAGGTATGCACTTTGTGAATATTGAGTTGTACACTTTTGTCCCGTGTTCTCTTTATTTTTTCTGTATGCATTACACATTTCTTTTCTTTTTTAGTTGCTCAGCCATGTCTGACTCTTTGCCACCCCATAGACTGTAGCCCTCCAGGCTCCTTTGTCCATGGAATTCTCCAAGCAAGAATACTGGAGTGAGTAGCCATTCCCATCTTCCTGACCCAGGGATCAAACCCAGGTCACCTGCATTGCAGGTAGATTCTTTACCATCTGAGCCACCTGGGAAGCCCATTATACATTTAATTTTAAGCAAATAATGTAACTTAAATGTTACAATAATATCAATAATATCTCCCTATTTTGGTTAAAAAACTAGAACTTCCTCTGATTCTATATCCCTGCCAACTGTCAGAGGTAAACAGTATCTTCAATTTCATATTTATATCTATTCCTAATTGACCTATTTGATTTTGCACATTCTTAATTTTCATAAAAATATGATTATGCTCTTTAGAATTTTCCACTAATTGCTTTATTTAGCCTGAATTTTATATTTGTGAGATTCATATTTTATAATTACAGCTGTAGTTCTTTCATTTTTACTGCTGTAAAGTATTATACTATATGATAACTGCAGTTTATTCATTTAAATGGATATTTAAATTATCTTCACAATTTACTGTTACAAAAAGAAAAAAGGCACAGTAATTATTCTTCTGGTAAAGACTTTCTTCTGGTGCATATTTGTAAAAGTTTCTAGAGTGATGTTAATCATTTATAGGATATGCATATCTTCAGTTCTATTAGATTTTTCCAACTTCTTCTCCCAAATAATTGTATCAATTTATAAGTCTCAGTACCACTGTGTAAAGAGTTTCCATGTTCTACATCCTTACTAACACAGGATCTCATTTTTGTTAATGGGGGATATAAGTTATTTCTTCTAGTTTTAATTTTTATTTTTTAATTATTACCATTAATTATCATTGCAATATTTCATTGGCCTTTCACATTTTTTCTATAAAATGTCTACCTATGGCTTCTATAAACTCTTTTGACTTTTATTGACTTTCAGGTTTATATATTCATTCTGGTAGTAATCTGTTGGTTATTTGGTCCAAATCAGTCAGTCAGTCAGTTCAGTCACTCAGTCGTGTCCGACTCTTTGCAACCCCATGAACTGCAGCATGCCAGGCCTCCCTGTCCATCACCAACTCCCGGAGTCCACCCAAACCCATTTCCATTGAGTCGGTGATGCAATCCAACCATCTCATCCTCTGTTGTCCCCTTCTCCTCCTGCCCTCAATCTCTCCCAGCATCAGGGTCTTTTCAAATGAGTCAGCTCTTTGCGTCAAGTGGCTAAAGTATTGGAGTTTCAGCTTTAGCATCAGTCCTTCCAATGAACACCCAGGACTGATCTCCTTTAGGATGGACTGGTTGGATCTCCTTGCAGTCCAAGGGACCCTCAAGAGTCTTCTCCAACACCACAGTTCAAAACCATCAATTCTTCAGCACTCAGCATTCTTTATAGTCCAACTCTCACATCCATACATGACCATTTGAAAAACTATAGCCCCTTTTCTCTATTTGTGGCTTATCATTTCACTATTTTTAACAATGTTTTCAGATGAATATTGAATTCTTATTTTAATACTATCAAATTTGTGAAATATTTACTTTAAAAATTATATTTTTGGGGTCTTATTTAAAAATAAAAATGAAAATGTTCCCTATCTAGAGAATATAAAATTATTTACCTATTTTTCACCAAATTTAAAGTTGCACAGAACTTTTAAATTCTTTAATACTTTTCTCTTTCATATTTGTGTTTGATTTGCAATTGGAAATGATTTTCATGTTTTTTAAAATTTTGACATCCAATTATTTCAATATTATTTGTGAATTTTTCTTTTTCTCACTGATCTCTGTTTCCTGGGACATTAAGCAGTTTATCGATGACTGCACAATACTCCACTGTATAATAGCTTTACAAAAAGACTTTATGAGCTGATTGGGTAGTTTCTTCTATCCTGTTCTTTCTATGGTCTTCTATTCTTTTAAACTCCAAATTATATCTCCCACTTATTTAGACAGTGCTTAATTTCCTTTGAAAGTTTTATAACTGTTTAAAATGATGTTTATATTTTTCACTTATAATTTTTAAACGTTCCATAACACCTATAACTATGGGTCCCTTTTAATTTCTGTTATTATTTTTGTTGCTTTTGTTTCTTTCTTGCTAGAAGTTTGTCAATTTTAATTTTTTTTTTTTTTCAGAGAATCAACTTTGAATTTGTTGATCCTTTCAGTGAAATAATGTTTTTCTCAGGAGATAGTTTCATGGAGTATACTATTTAACCTTATTTTCTCACAGCATTTTAAGGCATTATTCTGCCGTCTTCTGGCTTCCTTTGATGCTGTTAAGATGTCACATAGGCAGTTGATGTAGTCTGTCACTCCATCTGGCAGCACTCTCTGCTGCTTTTCAGATCTTATTGTCTTTAATATTCTGTGTGGAAACACAGAATCACTCTGACTCTTCTGGTGTGGACGTTTTGCCCCAGTCTTACACTGTATCTGAACATTCCTATCTTTTGTTAATTTTGTGTGGTTCTCAGATTTGTCTTTTTGAATATTTTCTCTCTCTGTTCCTTATGAAACTCTGATTAGTTATTAATACTTGTCACTCAATCCCCTTTCATGTTTTTCATCTCTTTGTCTCTCTGCCACATGCTGGGCAGTGACTTAAGAACTTCTCTTCTGATCAGCCAGTTTTCTTCTCACCTGTCTCTATTGTGCCATTTAATTTGCCCACTGAGTTTCTAATTTTGATTTTTACATTTTTCATTTCTACAAGTTCTATTCGACAAATTCATCATGTTATAGTCTGTTAGTTATTCCTTATGTTTCTAAACCCTTTATTTTTTTAAAACATACTTATTTTGTTTGCATGCTGTATCTATAATTACAATTTTTAAGATCTTTGTGAATATGACTCTTATTTTGTTGATGCTTTCCTATTTTCTTATGTGTTTTGTAAGTATGTGTATGTGTGAAACATTATCAGTGAGAATCCTTTGAGACATGGGTAAAAGATGCATTCTTCTTAGAGAGGAGTTGTGTTTTTGACTGCCAGGTACTCAAAGGTACCACCAGCAGGCCCCTATTTAAATAAAAATGTCAGTTTAAGATTTTTTCCATTTCTTGCAATGTGAATCCTAACCCTGAACTTGTGTGAAGTTCAGGTTATCAATTCTTAGGCAAAACTGCTTTCCCCCATCCATCTTGGCTAAACCCAACAAAGAAATATATTGTCTTCTTTTGTGGAATAGATTTTTTTTTTTAAATTGCACATACAGCTCTAAGAGAATAATGAATTTGTGCAAAGGTCTCCAACCCAAATTTCCATCAATATACTGGACCTGAACACTCCCTTTAATTACGTATAGAGTGGTTAAAATCCAAGCTGAGAGACCCCAGAAATTAGCAGATGTCTTTCAGCTTTCCCTCTATCTGTCTAGATTTGTGATTTCACCTTGTTTTTAACCTTGAAGAGTTTCCCTAACTTTCATTTTAACTAAGCTGTGTATTATTTTTAAGGATTAATTGTGAAATATTTTATCCACTATTTTTAGAGAATTAATCAGTACTGATGTGCAGGCTATTTGCTCATAAATAGATTGAAAAGGGGTTTGTAAAGGGTACTAAAAGTTAAAATATTCAGCTTCAATAATGGAACCAAAAAAGGGCACTCTCACACACTATATGATGTATGTAAGCTGGTATCTCTTTCATGGAAGACAGTGAGCATAATGTATCAACAGCCTTAAACTATTATACACCCCTGGATGCAGAATTTCTTTTAGAAATAATTTATCCTAAGGGGAAAAGCACAAAGATGTACAAAATTATATGAAAAAAATGTTCATTGTAGAATTTTCTATATCAATAAGTTGAAAATAACTTAAACATCCCATAATAGAGATTTGGCTAAAGCAAGATGGTATATGCACACATTAAAACATTACATAGGTCTATATTTCTGTCTTTGTGCCAGTACCACACTGTCTTGATGACTGTGGCTTTGTAGTAGAGTCTGAAGTCAGGCAGGTTGATTCCTCCAGTTCCATTCTTCTTTCTCAAGATTACTTTGGCTATTCGAGGTTTTTTGTATTTCCATACAAATTGTGAAATTCTTTGGTCTAGTTCTGTGAAAAATACCGTTGGTAGCTTGATAGGGATTGCATTGAATCTATAGATTGCTTTGGGTAGAATAGCCATTTTGACAATATTGATTCTTCCAATCCATGAACACGGTATGTTTCTCCATCTGTTTGTGTCCTCTTTGATTTCTTTCATCAGTGTTTTATAGTTTTCTATGTATAGGTCCTTTGTTTCTTTAGGTAGATATACTCCTAAGTATTTTATTCTTTTTTGTTGCAATGGTGAATGGTATTGTTTCCTTAATTTCTCTTTCTGTTTTCTCATTGTTAGTGTATGGGAATGCAAGGGATTTCTGTGTGTTAATTTTATATCCTGCAACTTTACTATATTCATTGATTAGTTCTAGTTAATTTTCTGTAGAGCTTTAGGGTTTCTATTTAGAGGATCATGTCATCTGCAAACAGTGAGGTTCACTTCTCTTTCCTATCTGGATCCTTTTATTCTTTTTCTGCTCTGAATTGCTGTGGCCAAAACTTCCCACACTATGTTGAACAGTAGTTGGTGAGAGGGACCTGGGTCTTGTTCCTGATTTCAGGGGGAATGCTTTCAATTTTTCACCATTGAGGTGATGCTTGCTGTGGGTTTGTCATATATGGCTTTTATAATGTTGAGGTATGTTCCTTCTATTCCTGCTTTTTGGAGAGTTTTAATCATAAATGAGTGTTGAATTTTGTCAAAGGCTTTCTCTGCATCTATTGAGATAATCATATGGTTTTTATCTTTCAATTGTTAATGTGGTGTATTACATTGATTGATTTGTGGATATTAAAGAATCCTTGCATTCCTGGGATAAAGCCCACTTGGTCATGGTGTATGATTTTTTTAATATGTTGTTGGATTCTGTTTGCTAGAATTTTGTTAAGGATTTTTGCATCTATGTTCATCAGTGATATTGGCCTGTAGTTTTCTTTTTTTGTGGCATCTTTGTCTGATTTTGGAATTAGGTGATGGTGCCTCAAGAATGATTTGAAGTTTACCTTCTTCTGCAATTTTCTGGAAGAGTTTGAGTAAGGTAGGTGTTAGCTCTTCTCTAAATTTTTGGTTAGAATTCAGCTGTGAAGCCACTGGTCCTGGGCTTTTGGTTTTGCTTGGAGATTTTTGTTACAGTTCCTCGAATTCCTTGCCTGTGATGGGTCTGTTAAAATCTTTCTATAACAAGAATAGAAAGCCCAGAGATAAATCACGAACCTATGGACACCTTATCTTGACAAAGGAGGCAAGGATATACAATGGAAAAAAGACAACCTCTTTAACAAGTGGTGCTGGGAAAACTGGTCAACCACTTGTAAAAGAATGAAACTAGAACACTTTCTAACACCATACACAAAAATAAACTCAAAATGGATTAAAGATCTAAATGTAAGACCAGAAACTATAAAACTCCTAGAGGAGAACATAGGCAAAACACTCTCCGACATAAATCACAGCAAGATCCTCTATGACCCACCTCCCAAATATTGGAAATAAAAGCAAAACTAAACAAATGGGACCTAATGAAACTTAAAAGCTTTTGCACTACAAAGGAAACTATAAGTAAGGTGAAAAGACAGCCCTCAGATTGGGAGAAAATAATAGCAAATGAAGAAACAGACAAAGGATTAATCTCAAAAATATACAAGCAACTCCTGAAGCTCAATTCCAGAAAAATAAATGACCCAATCAAAAAATGGGCCAAAGAACTAAACAGACATTTCTCCAAAGAAGACATACAGATGGCTAACAAACACATGAAAAGATGCTCAACATCACTCATTATAGAGAAATGCAAATCAAAACCACAATGAGGTACCATTACACGCCAGTCAGGATGGCTGCTATCCAAAAGTCTACAAGCAATAAATGCTGGAGAGGGTGTGGAAAAAAGGGAACCCTCTTACACTGTTGGTGGGAATGCAAACTAGTACAGCCGCTATGGAGAACAGTGTGGAGATTTCTTAAAAAACTGGAATTAGAACTGCCATATGACCCAGCAATCCCACTTCTGGGCATACACACTGAGGAAACCAGATCTGAAAGAGACACGTGCACCCCAATGTTCATCGCAGCACTGTTTATAATAGCCAGGACATGGAAGCAACCTAGATGCCCATCAGCAGATGAATGGATAAGGAAGCTGTGGTACATATACACCATGGAATATTACTCAGCCGTTAAAAAGAATTCATTTGAACCAGTCCTAATGAGATGGATGAAACTGGAGCCCCTTATACAGAGTGAAGTAAGCCAGAAAGATAAAGAACATTACAGCATACTAACACATATATATGGAATTTAGAAAGATGGTAACGATAACCCTATATGCAAAACAGAAAAGAGACACAGAAATACAGAACAGACTTTTGAACTCTGTGGGAGAAGGTGAGGGTGGGATGTTTCAAAGAACAGCATGTATACTATCTATGGTGAAACAGATCACCAGCCCAGGTGGGATGCATGAGACAAGTGCTCGGGCCTGGTGCACTGGGAAGACCCAGAGGAATCGGGTGGAGAGGGAGGGGGGAGGGGGATCGGGATGGGGAATAAGTGTAAATCTACGGCTGATTCATATCAATGTATGACAAAACCCACTGAAATGTTGTGAAGTAATTAGCCTCCAACTAATAAAAAAATTTAAAAAAAAAAACATTACATAGATATTTAAAAGAGTTTGTTGTAAAATGTAAAATGTCACAGCAAGAAATTCACATATATTGTTGACAGAAAATATCTATATCTGAAAAGTACAATGTGATTTACAAAATTTCAGAGATTTCTTATGTCTCCTGTTTTTAAAACTCCTACAAAAATTTATATTTTACTATAGTAAACAAAAGCTCTTTTAAAAAAGCAATATAAATTGCCAAAGAAAATGCTAATATTAGATATGGCATTCTAAAGGTTTTTAATATATGCTTCTCCCCAAAAAGTACACGAATTGAAATAAACTTTAAAGCTAAGAAAACCAACTCAACATAAATGATCAAAGGTTAATATTATGGATATATATAGACCTCACAAAAATTAATTAAGAAAATATTCATCTCAGGAGAAAAAATGGTAAAAGAAGATAAAAATATCACAGAGGGAAATATTTTTTAAACAATTTGTCTCAATAAAAAGCAAATAAGTGTCAAATTTCATGTACTGTACTGGTTTCAATCCCTTCAATTAAAGTTTTCACAAATTTGTAACAAACAGAAAGTAGAGTATTCCAAACTGTTGAGTGCTCATTTCAAGCTGAACTTTGATAAGATCTAGATGTCCTTAACCTTTTTAAAAAACATTGTGGTAATGTGTATCAAGAATCTTAAAAATATTCAGTATCATCTCCCCTAATTGAGATGCTACTTCATGTTCCTGAAGGGTACCATTCCAAGTTCCATCTTTTGGGCTTATCCCTGGTTTTCTTTCATTCAGCAGGCACTCAAGAGGTCCTTGTTGAATGCCTACTGAATAGAACCTGGTGTGAGGTGTTATCTACCCAATACAGAGCAAGACCCAGCATTTCCATGGATGCAGCTCACATTCTTTACCCACAGAGGGGAGAGAGACATGCCAAGCAATAACCACACAGCTTGGATAAGGGAAGAATAAGGAAAAGATATTGGAAGCTATAAAGGGCTGAAAAAGACACCTCAGCCTGAAGAATACCAGTAGGAGTCTCAGCAGAAGCGACACCAAACTGAGACATGAAAGATTAAGGAGAAATGAACTGAAGGAAAGTGGGAGGCCAAGTATTTCAGGCAAAAGAAAGGGAATGAGAAACCCCCTAGAGTGACGCTGAAAAAGGAATGAGAAAGTGTGCAGGGAGTATGCACGGTGAAGGTTTTAGTTTGGCTCCAGAGTAGAATATGGGAATGCAGAAGGAGCCCTGCAGGACAGGAGCCAGATTACACTGAAGCCCTGCAAGCTCTGTTGAGTTTCAAATTTATTCAAAGAACATTTATGGCCCCTAAAGGGGTATAAAGCAAGGAAGTCACCTATTCACAAACTATAGCCATGGTTTCTTTTGAATTAGGGGTAATCAAGTAGGCTGAAGACAGGGTTCTGTCCTTGTGTATACTTCTACTTCCCCAAAGCTATAATCTAGACTTCTTCAGTTACTGCGACAGTCAAAATCATAGCAATGATTCTGGCAATATTTTGTGATCCATGCTGCCACACCAGGCCCATTATACTGCTGTAAACAAAAATCCTAAATTTCTGTCCCTAAAATGATCACCTTAAGTCTCAAGAGTAACTGGATACTTTATAGTATTTTTAAATCATAAGTGTTATTCCAAATTTATTTAGCATACAAAAAAGTTGATTTCCATTTGAAAATAAGTCCATTGGATGATATATAAACCACTGCTATATTTGAATGTACTAAAATGATTAAATATTATAATTCTAGCCTGTCATCATTGTTTGAACATTTTAAAATCTTTGAAAAAATAGTATATTTTTAAAGTCATGTCACCAAAGGACTTTAAAAATAACAGTTGCCAATTTTGGGGGCATAAGTAACACATAATGACAATGAATACCTATAACAGTAATTCCTGAGCTTTAATATATCATAAATTGGGCATGTACAATATTTAGTAATGTGTAGTAAAGGTAATGGTATTTCTTAAACTTCTTTATATTTATATGTTACCTATATAAAATATATTCCTCAGATAAGAATTCTATTAACAGTAAATTACAGTAACGGTAAATCATGACTGAATGATGTTGTGTAAAAATATAAATATTTAGAATGACAAAGCATACGTAAGCATCATTACAACAGAAGTGTCTAGAAACATTTACCCATCTTGTTATAATAAAAAGTCTAGAACAAGTAATCAAATACAAAAGTATTTCATTTAGTCTAAGTCACTGAAAGGTGAGGGCTAAATACAAATTTTAAGTTATTAGTTCACACGTTATTTATAGAATGCTCTCTGTTTGGCAGTAATTTCTCAAATTATGCTGTCCAGGCTTTGCAAGCACAAGAAGGTGCTGGTATTTTCCCCAAGATCACATCACATTTAGTCTTACTCTCTGAAGTTCAGGTTGAGGCGAGAGAGGAGGTGTGGTTTACAATCAGGACAGCAAGAGGGTGGCACTCAGGACAATGGTCCATTCCAACCTCTGAACTTTGTGAGGCAGGGGAGTGAAATGGTGGTGGTATATCTACATGTGAATGCTCGAAACAGCAGGTGGGGAGAAGAAAGAGGCACAGAGAACTGAGCTCTTTGTCTGAAGCACACAGATTTGGGGAAAAGCTACTGAGTCAGAAAGTCTGCAAGTAGAATCCCAGATGGCCAGCGGGCAAAAACTATTCTTCTACAAGCAGCAAGAACTCAGAATAAATGACAAGTAAAACTGAAGTCAACAACACAAAATTCAAACCCTTAACAACCCAGTGTACATGGAAAAAAGAAAACCAAAAAAAAGAAAAAGAAAAACCCAAAAGTATGGAGGAAAAAAAAATGTAATAGATGTGAAGGTATACATTTAACATCTTTATTAATAAAAGTCCATTTATTTTTTTCTTCATCCTACTGTGTTCAGCTTGTGCCTTTCCCTTTTCTGAGTCAGAAAGACAAAATTGTTAAACAAGGCTGTTTTTACACCCTGTCTTTGAAGGTAGAAATGCACTGTCTAACAACATGTTCTGATAAAACTTTTTCCTGAAAACATATTGGATCCCCCACTGAGTTTGTTATAAAAGAATCTGACCTGCCCAAACTGCAACAACTGCAAATACATCTGGTAAAACTGATGCTTAAAACCATGCTCAAATGCTCACTCTTATGCTTTTGTGCCATAATACCTAATACAAATATTTAAATACTAAGTGAGAAAACATATAAATGATAGCAGTCAAATATTTTAAATACTTAGTTTCATTAGAGCAAGAAGAATTTAGAAATGATCTAATCTGACCCCTTCCCCTTAAACAAAGGAAAATGAGGGACAGAGAAGTAAAGTGACTTGTTCAAAGTTACCTATTTGGTAAATAGCCAAGTCAGGATTCTTGTCTTTTTTGTTTGTTTGTTTTTTTCTTCAGATGATATTATCAACTTAATTTTTTCAAAAATGAAATAGTCTTATTTATTATTTCTAAGATAGACAAAGGGTCCAGATTAGCTAAGCAGTCCTTTTACGAAACACTATATTCACTGAAATGTATAAGGAGATCATCATTATATGAAAATATTTACCAATGAGCTGATCACTTACAAAATTAGAACCCAAACACTGCTCCATTTCTAATATTCTTTAGTCAGGCTCTGACTGATTATCAAATAATACAATCCGATTGCAAAGTAAATAGCAAATATTGTTAAAAATGGAGTATTATTCTAAATCCAGACAGGGATATCAGAACTACCTGAGTCAGACCCAGTGTCATTGACTAATAAGAATCCAGCAAAGACCAGTTAAGAACTGAAGAAGACAAAACTAATTAAGATGCTTCACATGACAAATCTTGTAACATGAGAGGCCTGTGAAACACTTGATTATCTTTTAAACACTTTTTAAAATAACTATTATTCAATGTGAAATTCAAACATGAAGTAAAGGGTAACATATTATGTAACATGCAATTTATTTAAAAATATGCAAAACAAATTTTGTTTTAAATAATTAGTATATAATTGTAATCATAACATAAGTTTAAAGAATTAGTATAGAATACAATTATAATCTAAACTTTATTAAATATAAATCACATTTTAATAATTTTACTTTTTAGTTAAAATTCTGTTTTTACTCCTGTTAACAGCTAACTCAGCAGATCAACCCATGCTCTACAGTCTTCCTGACCACTGGTAGGCTACATTCTACTTTATGCATTACAATCACAGGAACTATGGTATTTGCTTATCCTTTTTTTTCCTTCAGTTCTTTCCTAGGCTTATCATTTTCATTTCATAATTTAATAAGTTATGTAAAAAATGAGGAACTCTGCATGTACAATAGATTCCGTAAGAAAAGAAACTTTAGTAATTTGTATTTTTGGGCTTCCCTGGTGGCTCAGAAATAAAGAATTTGCCTGCAATGCATGAGACCTGGGTTTGATCTCTGGGTCAGGAAGATCCCCTGGAGGAGGGTATGGCAATTCACTCCAATATTTTTGCCTGGAGAATCCCATGGACAGAGGAGCCTGGCAGGCTACAGTCCACGGGGTCACAAACAGTGGGTGGGACATGACTGAGCGACTAAACACAGCACAGCGGAAGGGTTCAGAATGAGCATCCACAAAATGTAGCACTTTTGCGGGAGGATTATTTTG
Organism: Cervus canadensis; assembly: GCF_019320065.1. Lineage (NCBI taxonomy): Eukaryota > Metazoa > Chordata > Mammalia > Artiodactyla > Cervidae > Cervus > Cervus canadensis. The sequence goes on along the minus strand of NC_057391.1, from coordinate 52,651,191 downwards.
AGGTAAAGGTTATCCAGACCCTGAGGGTTCCAGAGAAACCTTTTTCTCTCTCTTAACTAGAAGAATTTAAATTGGGGATTTTCCCAGAAAAAAAGTCATTACCAGAGATAGATTTTATCTAAGTGGCCCCATCTCTATGGCAGGGCAAACATATAATTACCACTCATGTGCTCTTCTTATCATCCTGTGAATGACCTTCCTGTCCTTGAAAGCTCCAGAGTCCTATCCTCCTCCTTAACTCAGGATGGCATATGTACCTCATTTTCCCTTCCTGTCTCTGACCCTCTCATGTGTCTGGGATTTCTGTAATTACAAAATCAAATTTTATTTTCTCCTGTTAATCTGTCTCATGTCAATTTAATTCTTAGGTCAGCCAGAAAAATCTAGAAGGGTAAGGGAAAGTTTTCTTCCTCCATGACATCTGAATGACCCTATAGTGATGAGTCATGTTAACAACTCCTGGATAACTAGGTATGGATGAAGCCATGCAGCAGATCAGGAAAAAAAAAAAGAAACCTCATAAAAATATACAAGGATTCTACACTCTGGTTACTCTGTAAGTTTCTAAATTTTCCCTATTCTTTAAATAAACAAAAGAGAGAAATCCCAGTTGATGCATTTCTAGTTAATTCTCGGAGGAAATATATTAGGAATTCTAGAAAATGTATCTATACTTAAAGGAAAATATCCACATCAAAAGATTTGTGATAATGGGAGTTTTTTCAAATAAGGATGGTACAGATGATGGGGGAAATGTGGTATCTGTGCATTAAACACTATCACTGAGAAATTACATGACTAACCAATGTGATAAATTTTACAGAAAAGGTAACATAATTTCTTGAAATAGCAAATTTTCTGAGAAACAAATCTAAAATGTAGATGACTTTATGACCTAAAACTCATGTCACAAAAGCAGAGAATATGATACATGTATACAAAAGAAGCTACTAGTTGCCTACATCTTTGCTACTAAAAATTTCAGATAGCTACTTTCATTTTGTGACTAACAAATCCTAGAGGTTTTGGATAAGTTGACATCTAGTCAAGATGGCAAAGTTTAGACTTTGGACAGAGTTATTTCTTCCAAATAGATACCAATAATGAAGGACATATTTTTTAAAAAGAAATTTTAAAAGGTTTAGACAAGCTCAAAAACAAAATAAACATCTTTTGTTTATTTTGGATCAAAATGGGACAGAAAGACAAAGTGCTTAGTGGAGGTAAAGTTACAGGCCTTTCTAGCGACAGATCTTTAAGCAGGTTGCAAGACTTCATAGTTCAGCCCCTGAGTTTAACATCAATGGAAGATACCTAGCCTAGAACAATTTTAACTTGTAACTAAATCAAGGCACAAGCTTGCTCTCTAATTAGACAGAAATATACTTAGTATCAGTATAGTTCAGACTTCATTCTGGACTAATGACCTTGCAAAAGGTAGACAGAGACAATAGTAAAACTAATAGGGAATATTAGTTGCATATATATATAGAGAGAGAGGAAAATAAAATACACCAAAAAACAAACAAACAAACAAACAAAAAAACCCACAAAAACCAAGAGAAAAAATGTCCTCTAGAAATGAGGCTATAAACCAAAATTCTAAAACATTGGAAATCTAATAGAAAGACAGTTAAAAAATAAGCACCGATGCATAGATTTACTCCAGATGAAATCAATGCTTTGGAATGGACTGGAAAAAAAAAATCAGAGAAATTGAGAGAATAGTATTCACAAAAATGAACAAGAAAATATGAAAGGAAGAAAGTAAAATAAAATGAATAAATGAGAAAGAATTTGTTAGAAATATTAAGAAAATGTAATAATTGTATTTAAAATACAGCAGAGACATATTAGAAAACTATCATGAATAAGTCTATGGGAACAGCCTGTGAAATATATCATAAGAGTATATTTCAACTCAGAGGAACTCACCTTACACAGCAAACCTAGGTAGGCCCTTTCATTTATCAAAACGATAATAGTGCCCAGGAAACATTTTACCCAACTGTCTATAACCCTACATTCATGCATTTAGGAAAGCACTGGAATTCCTGTTTTCTTTGGGTAAGAATTTGAAATACACTGTCTTACAAAAGCACTAAAAAGGGCAACTTTGTAGAGCTTGAAATGCTGCTGTTAATAATACACATCCTTAACACCATGAGCTACCAGAGCTTTAGAGAGCTGGCCTGGAAACCAAGTAACTTTAAAGTCCTTGTTTTCAATGTGTCTCCAGGAAAATGCAATCAAATCTTTGAGCAAACCGATTTATAAACTTTGGGAATACAGTTCATCCTGACTTTGGGCTGCTTGCTTGTTTTTCTTGCAGTGCTTCAGTGCATCCACTGATGTGGCCTGGCTTTAAGTTACACTCTACTATTACTTAGTCTGTGTAAAACTTTCATTAAAGTCTTGAGCAAAGTGGTGTATCATTCAACTTCTAATCACACTTTTTGTCAATAAAGGTGAAAATTTTCTATGTCAACATCTCAGTTAAAGCATTTCACCATCCATGTGGAGTTACAGAAATTAAGTTGAAAATGTTTGTAAAATTCAATCATAATGTGATCTACCATACCAAAACACAATTAGTTTCAATATAAGTGATTATAATAGCAAATGCAAGATCATCTTTTAAGTTAAAAAGATATATATTTAAACTGAATGTCCAAACTAACTACATTGAAACTTTTAAAACATTAAATTAAAACTGGAGGAATAGATTCTCATAATTGGGTCTGTTACCACATTTTCTATAACTTACAAATCACAAACTTTATCAACAAGACTATACATTTTATAGAAAATGCATCTTTGAGATCAAATAATTTTAAGTCAAGAGTATAATATTCTTCACTTGATAATTATAAATTTAGAATCTACCATGTGAGCTTATTATGCCCAGGACTAAATTTAAGACAAACTTAGTCATAAACCCTTAGAAAACAGTAATGGCACAGGTTTTTGTAACCTCTGACAGATGAGGCTATTAAGAAGTGGATTCGTATTTTCGTCCAAAATGAATACAGGTAACAACTGGTAGGGCCAAGACTCAAACCCAAATCATTTTAACTTCAAGCTCATGCTTTAACAATAACTTTTGATTTTTTTCTTAACACCTTTATTGAACTGCCATTTGCATGCAATACCATAAAATTCATCTGCCATAAGTGTTCAATTCAGAAGTTTTAGTAAATTTAGAGTTGTGCAGTCATCAATACAACTCAGTTTTAAATCATTTTCATCACCTCCTATGTAACCATTTGCTGCCGCTCCCATTCCTATCCACTCTCCCAGGCAACCATTAATACACTTTCTGTCAACAACAAAGTTTCCTTTTCTGGATATTTTATAGAAATGAAATCATTCAGTGTGTGGACTTTTGCATCTGGCTTCTCTCATTTAAGCTTGATGCTTTTGAGATTCACTCATGTTGTAGTATGTAGCAACATTACATTCTTTTATTTTGCTGCATCCATATTGGCTTTATACTGGATAAATGATCTTATAGTTGAAGAAAAATTAAAATCTTCTAACATGTACATCTGAGATGGATCTGCATAACATTTCTTTCCTTCCACCTATTCACGATTTGAGTCTAGGGACCTTTATTTTCATATTGCCTTTCATAGAACATCTTTACTAGTTGCCTAACTCAAACTCATCCTGCACAGCACTGTCAGAATAATCTAATTTAGATTTTTTTTAAGTGTGCTTTGAACATATTACTTTAAAAAAAGTAATTATCACAAGTTCCAATATGCTGGTACAATAAAGTCCAACTCCACTAGGTTGGCATGCAGAGACTCCCAGTCAAGCCTTTTTCTCCCTTTCTTTTGTAACTTGACTAATCCTCCTCCTTTGTTCTGCTTTCTGTGATTCTTCTACATAATGGCAGAAAGTGAAGAGGTACTAAAGAGCCTCTTGATGAGGGTGAAAATGCTAGTTTAAAACTCCACATTCAAAAAACTAAGATTATGGCATCTGGTCTCATCACTTTATGGCAAATAGAAGGGGGAAAAGTAGAAGCAGTGACAGATTTTACTTTCTTGGGCTCCAAAATCACTGCAGATGGTGACTGCAGCCATGAAATTAAAAAACACTTGCTCCTTGAAAGGAAAGCTATGACAAAGCTAGACAGCATATTAAAAGCAGAGACATCACTTTGCCGACAAAAGTCCATATAGTCAAAGCAATGGTAGTCATGTTCGGATGTGAGTGAAAATGAAACTCACTGCATGTTGTCTGACTCTGTGACCCCATGGACTATACAGTCCGTGGAATTCTCCAGGCCAGAATACTGGAGTGGGTAGCCTTTCCCTACCCCAAGGGATCATCCCAATCCAGGGATCGAACCCAGGTCTCCTGCATTGCAGGCAGATTCTTTACCAGCTGAGACACAAGGGAAGCCCAAGAACATGAGTGGGTAGCCTAACTCTTCTCCAGTGGGTCTTCCTCATCCAGGAATTGAACTGGGGTCTTCTGCATTGCAGGCAGATTCTTTACCAACAGAGCTATCCGGGAAGCCCCAACCTCTTGGATGTGAGAGTTGGACCGTAAAGAAGGCTAAGCATTGAAGATGCTTTCGAACTGTGGTGCTGGAGAAGACTCTTGTGAGTCCCTTGGACTGCAGTAAGACCAAATCAGTTAATCTTAAATGAAATCAACTCTGAATATTTATTGGAAGTACTGATGGTAAAACTGAAGTTTCAATACTCTGGCCACCTGATCTGAAGACCAGCTCATTGGAAAAGACCTTGATGCTGGGGAAAGAGTGAAGGCTATAGGAGGAGTAGGTGGCAGAGGATGTGATGATTAGATAGCATCACTGACTCAATGGATATAAATCTGAGCAAGAGTGCCTGCAGTCCATAAGGTCACAGAGTCGGACACACCTTAGCAACTGAACAGCAACTTAAATAGATAAAATATCCTTCTAGGTTTGTAACAAAGATTTTAAGTTGTTGTTGCTAAGTCTTGTCCAACTATTTTGTGGCCCCATGGACTGTAGCCTGCCGGGCTCCTCTGTCCATGGAATTTCTCAGGCAAGAATACTGGAGTGGGTTGCCATTCCCCGCTCCAGGAGATGTACCTGACTTATGGATCAAACCCGGGGTCTCCTACATTGGCAGGCAGATTCTTTACTGCTGAGCCACCGGGGAAGCCCAAGGATTTTATACTTTTTCCTAATCACATTGTTTTCCTTTGGTACACATGTTTCACCAAGTTATAGTGAAACATACTGAAAAGTCAGAATTTTTTTTAGCTTTCAAGTAACAGGAAGGTCTCATTTGTGCTCCAAAACAGGCGTATGAAACCCTGGCTGCTGCAGTGCTGGCCTCTCACTAAGGACTGTCTGTCTCTTGACAATCCTGGGAGCAACATCCTCCCAATAAACCAGGCTTACATCTGGTTATTATGCTTTCCTTCTGAAGTCCTCTCTTTACTGTTTCTTATACCACGTTCCCTTCTTCACATTTTATTAACGATTCATTCATTTATTCATCTATCAGATGTTTACTAAGCAACTAGTCCATGCCAGGTGCCGTGCTATATGTGGAAGACTCAGTGGTGAGCAAGACCAGTGGACCTTGAAGCACGCACCTCGCAACCTCATGCATCTCAAATTCTTTCCCAGTCTCCTCTCCTATTTGCAGTCTGTGCTTGGCTGCCTGATTCTTCTGCTGTAAGTAAATAGCCTTCCCCTTTTATTTTTTTTTTTTCCCCTCTGCTTTTGTGTCTCTTCTCATGCTGGGAATGTCCTAACACTCATCTACAGAAATTCTACTGCTTTTAAAATCTCATTTTCCCACGAGATTTTCCTACACAAATCTTTTCTAATCTCTTCCAGTTGTAATCTTGCCTTTCTTGGATTTCTTTTACTACATTTTTATTTCTTTTTCATCATTTACCTTTTGTCATCATCATATGTATAAGTACCATTATATTTACACCCTGCAATCTCTAAAAGACTAAGTGTCTGTCAACCTCGGTGCATTATACCACCGGGAATTTGTTCTGTTAAGAGTTCATAGTGGGGAAGGGATAGTTAGGGAGTTTGGAATGGACATGTACACATTGCTATATTTAAAATGGATAACCAACAAGGACCTACAAATACCTACTTATAGCACATGGAAGTCTGCTGGATGTATGTGGCAGTCAGGATGGGAGGGGAGTTTGGAGGGAGAATGGATACATGTATATGTATGGCAGAGTCCCTACACTATTTACCTGAAACTGTCACAACATTGTTAATCGGCTATACCCCAATGCAAAATAAAAAGTTAAAAAAATTTTTTAAAGTGTTCATAAAACATGAGATCTTTTACAGAAGACTTCATTGGGCCAGGTCAGTTGAGTCATGTATATACTTAGTTCAAGATATTCTCCCTCTAGTAACCAAAACATAATGATTAATATGTTATTCCAGGTCTTTTTGAAAATTAACAAAATAAAAGCCAGCACATTTTAAAAAATAATTAGGTATGCCTTTGTTTCTGGTAACTTGGGATTCAGCTCCCGGATGTTAGTCCTGCACATTTCCGAAAGCCCATCTCTAACCTCTTTGTGACCAGAAGAATTCATTTAAGAAACTGTCGCCTAAGTGAAAAATAAGTGCCTCACAACACTCGCCCATTTAAGCACCTAATTACAGGGTCAGTCAAGAGTCAACCTGCTTCCTAACAGATTGCTTCCAGTGTGTGGGTTCCTGTCTACCCAGAGTTCAGTTAGGGTGCCCCCACTCTTGGGTCCTGGCATACTTGGATGTCATTGCCCTGACTTTGAACTCTGACTCCACAAAATCTTACTGATGTAGAATTCGGGGGTTTTGAAAAAGGACAAATTGTTCCCTCAGTCGTTTCTCCATAGGTTACAAATGAAAACCACCGTTTTCTGTGCCTTCTCTGAACATAACTGTGCCTAAAATCATGGAACACTTTTTAGGTTCTTATAAAAATTCTATGAAATAGAATTTCAGGGTGAAAAAATATATGCCTTTAAAATGTTGATTAAATTGTCAGACAGTGCTCCAGCAAGGTTTTTCAAAACATACTTCAACAGAAAATGAGTATATATAAATTATTTTGTCATGTCATTAAAGAGTTCATCACTTTTTATAGAAATTGCTAATCTGAATATAAAAATATACACTCATGTTTTTAGTGAGAAAAGTTCAATGACTATTTGTACATTTTTCTGTGACTTAAGTATTAATATTTGCCCCATTTCCTATTTTACTCTTTATCTTTTCCTTATCAACTGGCAGGAGCCCCTTTGTATGTAAAGGTATTAATCCTCTGTTGAATATATTATAAATATTTTTCAAGTATCATTAGACTTTAAATGTATAGTTTGGAGTTTTTGAAATATGGTTTTTAATATTTAAATAGTAAAACTGTAATTATTTCACATATCTTTTGGGAATTATCCCACTCTTAGACCCTTCACAATTACTAAAAATATATTTCCTTCCAGTAACCTGTCTTCCTACATTTAAAACTTTTATTCATCTGAAGTTTATTTTTGTTAAAGGTAGAGAGTAGGATATAATTTTATATTTTTCCCAGAAATTACTCTCAATTATACAAAAAAACTTATTAAATTTCCTCTATGATTTTAAAGTGCCATATTTTACAAAGAGTAAATTATGATTTATATAATCCTCATTCCTGAACGCTTTTTTCTTTTCCATTTACCTGTTTGTCTGTTCTTGAACTACTCTAATGTTAAACTACAGATAGATGGATAGATGATAATGTTTAACATCTGAGAAAAGAGTCTTCTTTATTTTTTTTTTTAACTTTTTTTAGCTCATTTTATATGTTTATTTTTCCAGATGAATTTTGTAATTAAATCATGAAGTTCCCAAAAACCCACCAGGGAGATTTTGCAAGTTATTGTTATTAAACATACAGATTTGCAACTACTGAAATCTTTAAAATACCGTGCTTTCCATCTGCGATTATTTTATGCTACTAAATAAAGATATTTTTCATGTCTTTTAGTAATTTTTGGAATGTGTTTTCATATGGATCTTGCATATTTATTATTAAATTTATCCCTATTTATTTGCTATTGTTTATTGCTATTGTGAATGAAAATTTTTATAGTCATTTTATTTACCAACTAGTGTTTTTTGTGTTAGAATATAAGTTTTGTTTTGGGCACTGCTATGTTTAATTTTATTTTGTGTTTTATTAGGTTTCTGTTCTATTCATTTTTTCAAATATAGCATATTCACTATTACTATATTTGAATAAAAGTAATTTTTTCTATTTTAATCCCTTTAAATTTCTTTTTATGATTTGGCATTTGCTAAAACTGCCAGGAAAAAAAAGCTAAATAATAGTGGGGATGGTAGATTATTGAAACTTAAGTTAGCATTATTATTGCTTTTTTATTTAAAAATCATTTGATCCATAGATTTTTTAATATTGGATAAATTAGAATTATTTTCCTAAGTCAATTTATAGGTGAATAATCACCTCTCTTTGATCCCTGTCATTTAAATTGGATTTATGCATTAATTTCAAGTACACAAAATAATAGTGAACCCAGTAATGACTGCATATTAATATATAGTCCAAAGAGCTTTCCCCATGAAGGTTTTTCTGAAAGAGAAAACTAAAATAGTATTTATTGGAAACTTGCTTAAAAAATCTAACCAGGGTAGATGCGTATATACTGATACAGAAGAATGTCGACCAAATATTTTTGACTTAACAAAACAACTTGTTGAATGAGAATCTAGAATATTATCTCATTTCTGTGTGACAAAGAAATTTATACACATTCATACAAGCTTACAAGTTTTTATTTTAAGTCTAGAAAGAAACACATGAAAAGTATCATAATAGTAGAGGCTAACAGAGGGCTGTGGTTTGAAGAACGAGAGAAGTCTCTTTACTATTCATAAATGTCAGGGTCCTCGTTGTACTGTCAAGCACTCATTTCCTAAAATTCGCCCTGGATCCATTAGTGATACATGAAAACCAATACTGCTACACTGTATTTTGAAAAGCCTTAAATTACAACATAGACAATACCTGAAAAGTCAAGTTACTATATATATTACTGACATGATATCCAGGAAAAGGAAATGCTTTTACATTTTCCCCCTCAAATACATCAAGGCATGCCATCTCCTTTAACTGATTTAATACACATAACCACATAAAAATTTCATGGAAAGTACAACTTAAATGCTATTTTACCTATCTACGTTCTTGTCTCTGAAGGCTGCTTACCATTGAGATTCAGCTTATTCTGGGAACTATGCTACCTTCCTTAAACTATAGGTTTCCATTAGTCGATGGAGAGTCCCACATTGGTTCACTCTTTCCTAAGACACCAGTCATTTTCCTAACAAGACACACATGCCTGATGAGTGAGCTCCTCTTCTGCCTGCCTCCTTGCCCTTTGGATGTTTCTAAGAAAATACAGTAAGAGAAAAATATGAAAGAATAGCTAATAAATGTAATAGAAAATTAGCATTTATTCAGTGCTAAAACACTTTCACATCATTTTCACTTTAGAATTATTCAGTCTAAAAAATAGACTAAGAGCTAAGGCAGATATTTATTGACTTACAGATTCTTTGGTTTATGCATATTTATGACATGGGGTATAATGAGCTGCCTGGTCTCTATACCAGAAACAGATTAATTAACCAATTAATTAATAGTAATAACTCAAATTTATTGAGTAGAAGGCTTTTATTCTGCAAGGGATCAAACAATCCTTCGCAGTGCAGAAATGCGTTACTAGGAACATTTTTTCTCTTTCTGAATGCCTTTCTCTATTTGTCCTTGAAAGCATAATAAACTCCATAGATGTTTTGAAGCAAAAAGTGCTGTGGTTTCTAAAATAGATGGGAGCCGGCTTGGGACGTACTTCCCGCCAAACTGCCTTTGCAGTAATCAAATATAGGGCTGAAAACTTGGTCAAAATAAAAGCACTGGTGGAGTAGAGGCTGTATCTGGTCTGGAGCTTTCTAGATCCTCACATATCTAGTTTTAGTCTGGAATAATCCTTGATAATGTTTGTAAAATTAAAAGCTGAAACATGTGTCTGTGTGTAGAAAAAGAAAATTGCACCCTTTCTAACAATTTACCAATTTGCATAACTGAACCTAAAATGTTTAGATTTTAATTAAAAAAAAATTTCCACAGGCAATTATAACATGTCATTTAATTTTATATATAAAACCAAATGTATGAAGGACTACTTTATCCATTAAAACCACACCCAGCAACAGGCTTTTAATATATTAATACACTACCCAGATCCTTAGTTATAAAAATAAAATCAGGTTTATGTTTTGTGTTTAATTGTAAATGCTAATACTGCTTTCTGTATAATTATTTCAGGAATGAACTTCTATTATGATTTGAGGAAAATGGGATATCTGTCAGTTACAAAATGAAGCAAACCTTTAAGAAACTCCAGTATTTGAGGAAGGTAGGAGAATCCATATACTTACTGATTTTTACTCATTCTATAAAATTTGTGCTATTTTTAAAGCAAACACATACAAAAATTTAAAAAATGCAATCTGCATCTCCCATATACAATTAGAAATGTGAAGGGAAATTAATTTCACCTTCTCTGTGCTTGCAATTAGCAAAATCTGTTCTTTAATCTATCCTTTTTCAGTGTTCTACTGTTGATCTTAAGATATTTTTACAAATAAAAACCCTGATGTTCAAAAGAGCTCATTTATACTTCTCCATGGGAATTTTTCCTTCATTGACAGAAACCAATAACTATTTTTAAAAGGATTTTTTTATTGATTGACTAAATGAAAAAGATCTACATGGACTTTGCTCATATTGTACCAAATACATTTCAACATTTTTAACAAATGACTTAATTTCATAGAAAACTACAAACAGGTAGGGATATACTGGTTACAAAAAATATATATCTTACAAAGATATGAAAAACCATTGGTGGAACAATAGGAATGAACAAATAGCACAATAATGCATAAATCAAACACGGTGTAAACAAAAGTGCCAGCCATTCATTTTTAGATCCATTGAGCTCTAGGTTGCTGGAGATAGTTAGTAGTAAAAACGGTCTCCCTCCAAAGGGTCGGTAGAGAGCAGTGTGATTGGCAGCACAAATAGAAAACAAAGGAGAAAGCTTCAATCTGCAGCTGATGCACAGGAAGAACATGGGGAGCTGAGTTTACAATAGAGATGACATTACCAAGCTAATGGCACAGGCAATCATGGGGCCACCAGACATCCTGGGTATCAGCAGGGCATCCATTTTCAGCTAAGTGTTGGAGTACCTTTTTGCTTTCTCTCACCACTGCAGGGGTAAAACAACCTGGTGCAGGAAACCCACTGACTGGTAATAAATTACTATATTGGATACTTTTTGTTTTCTTTCAGCAATGACTTTACTGTGTATTCTTCCTATCCTTACCAATTAAAGTAGAGCCTGCTTTAGCAAACTGTATCTAATGGTACATCAGTCCCGATGCTCCAATTGCTTTGGCAAGTATCACAGGGTCAAGAGGCTCCTTTGACCTTTATCATCTAAGTCTTTCTGACCACTCACTATTTGAAGCAATCTGAGCTGAACAGATGGACACTTTCTGTGACACTATCAAGCTTAGAATATAAAGATAAATGAAATTGTGTTTTAGGCTTCAGACTGGTTTATGAGTGTAAAATATTGTTAGTGTATCCAACAAAATCTCCACTTTTAAAGAACATCCTCTAACTCTGGCTAATTGACAAAACTGCTTGCTTCTTTTTTAATTGTAGGTTTTGTTTTTTAGAGTGAGGAATAGAATTTTGTAAAGCGTGGCTGAGGCTTACTTGGTTACATGATTACTATAACAGACCATTTAAAAATGCAGGGTTTACTTTTCATTACTGTTCAATGATATTATTGCATTTTAAAAATTAATGATGCAAAAGAAAGTTATAACATATACTAAAAAATAAGATTTTAAGTGTTGAATAAAGTAGGAGTAAAGATTTTAATTGCTCTTTGACTTAAATTTTCTCTTAAACTATGTTATTCACCTACTAGCAGAGTATACTATTTTTACATATTTTTAAATATCTGGATATAAAAGGAAAATGATTAAGCATCAGTTTTATATTTTATTAACTTGTATATCTTAGCATATCATCACGGTTATTTGAATATTTTGAAGATTTTAACCTAAAGAAGATGTATTTTTATTCACTTGAACTAAAGGCTAGTCTCCTTTAAGTAAAGTGACCATATAATTTATTGTTCAACCAGGCAACTTTTGAGAGTGAAATAGTGCACTGTTAATAATTACATTGGAACAACAGGCATATACCAGGATTGTCACTGTGATCCTGGCTGTAAGGTCACCTGATCTTTAAGGAATATAACAACAAGTATGCTTAATTTTTTTTTAAATTCTATATTTCTTATTACTCTTGAAATATGACTATTGTTCTACAAATCACAATGATAACTGTCTATTTTTTAAATGACTTTAAAAAAGATACCTTTTTTTAAACCTGCAGGTTCAATTTATTTAGTTCCGATTCTTGAAAACTTCTAATTTGTAGTAAACAAAGAAAAACTAACCAAAGTCTCAATTATAAGAATACTACTCTATTTTTCAAAACTTTTTATTTCTATATTTTGTTCTTCTAAGATTTTTGCTACTAGAATCTTATATGGTATATCCAAAATAATCTCTCAGCAATCCACTTAATTTCTATAAGGCAAACAGACTTGCTTGTAGGCAAGAGCAAAACAAGAGACATAACTGAGTTAGAGTTAAACAAACCACGCACCACCTTTGGAGAATTAAATAGTTTAGTGAGAGGAGAGATAAAGAAAAGGAAAGAAGAAAGTAAACAAAATTACCAAGGGGTTAGAAGGAATATTTCAGGGCGTCTAGGACTGGGAATTGGCTAACATACTAGAAACAAAATTTAGGGGCAAATGCATCCTTCTCAACAAAAAAGAACCACAACCACAGGTGTGTCTCAGTTTCTGAAAAGGGACAAAAATCAATACCAGCTTTAATGTTTTAGGGTTTTATAAATAATTCTGAGAACAAATGCACAATACAATCTTCTTTCTAGGCAATGAAATGCCCATGTGACAGAAATCAACTAGGGGCAAAAGCTCTGAGAGAGTTAAGGAAAAAATGGTAAGTTGAAGGGTGGACAAATAGGAATTGTGGAAAATAATTCACATAACCAAATGCTGTGGACTGAAAGTGTGTCAGGACCCCACCCCCAACCCCAATCCATAGGTTGAAATTGTAATCTCCATATGATGGTATTTGGAGATGAGGACTTTGGGACTTTGAAGATGTAGATGGGGACTTTGGGACACGATGAGGTTTGGGAGATGATGAGGTTATGAGATCATAAGAAGAGTTCAAAGATCTAGCTTGCTTTCTTTCCACCATATGAGAGTTCAGTGAAAAGACAGCCATATGCAACCAGGAAGAGGGCCTGTACCACTCCAGTTTGGGAGCACCTTAATCTTCCCAGCCTCTAAAACAATGAGAAATAAATTTCTGTTGTTTACAAGCCACAGCTTCTATGATATTTTTCTAGAAGAGCCCAAGCTAAGTGTATATTTTTTTAAATTTAGGAATAATTAAGAGTTTTTGCTGATAAACTTATCTGACTTTCTACTGAAGCCAAAATATTCCTCTTAAATGTAGGGTTTCATGAGTATTAGAGAATCTATAGAAAAGAGTGTCTTATCTTGGTACAAGGCAATGGTAAGGATGTCATCAGAATGCTGGATAAATTTGGCTAGATCTCAGGAAAAGAAATGTTTCACTATTGTAAAAATCATAATAATGCAGAATATGAAATGTTAACTCAGACCCCAAACTCTGAATTATAGATGAAACTAAAGATATTGATATACATTTTGAGATTTTTTTTTTAATCAGTAAGAAAAACAAGAGACATTTGAAAACCATCCTTACCTTTATAAAAGCAGAATTTACTATATTGCTTTTGCTTTTCATATGTAGTCTACTCAGCATCCTATAAACTATTCAATGAAACTAATAGAAGAAAAATACTATGACTTTTAAATCAGTGGTATCATACTGATGCTTTCCAAAAATCATACTAATAAGCTTATAATTGCCCAAAAGGTCAGAAAGGATGTGAGCTGAAAAAAAACTTAGAATGGGGTTACCACTAAATAGATAAAGGGGGAAAAAATGCTTCTTTTCTTTGGAATGATTCTTATATATACTTATATAAGGAATAATCAGCCAAACACGTATTTTGGATATATGTCTCTGGCCACCAAATATTTTAGTCAACTCATTTTAAAGCATACCTGTTAAATTGAAACCAATACGTAGAGAATACCCTCACATAAGTGTAAAATGTAAAGTTAATGAAATGCCTAAGCAAGGACATGCATTATTTCAATTGACTACACACAATAAATTACCACATAGCTGGTAATTGACAAATTCAAGTTTGGAGACTACCTTAAAGAAGTAAGAAGTTGGAGAAATAAGACAAAAATGTCCAAAAAGTCAAAATAGACTTCACAAATCAGAGCTCCAAAATTGAGTACAAACAGTTATACATTTTAGTGAAGAGGAGAGATTATAAGATTATCTGTTAACATGACCAAAAACAATACTTTCCAGTGGAAAGCTTCCACTTCTTGTGGCTTATTACACTCAATTATAATAGAATCTAATCATAGTATTGCCTACTGGAGAGGTTAGAAAACAATGGCCAGAAGACCAAATATTGCCTTTTTATGAATAAAATATCACTAAACCATATAAATGCCCACCTTTTTATGTATTGCCAATGTATATTTTGGCATTATAAAGACAGAGTTGAGTAGTTGTAATAGAGACTATATGGCCCATAAAGCTAAAAATATTTACTATCTGAACCTTCACAGAAAATATCTGACAATTCCTGGCTTATTCTAAATGAACAAGAATTTTAAACGTATACAAAATTTTTTTAGACAAAATCACAATATAAAGATAAAACAGGCAATTTAAGGTGTTAAATCTCCTTGATTCAGATAAGTTATATTCTAAAAAAGGACCTTTTATTAAGATTGCATTGGATGTTCTTATGCCACCTCTGTGATTTTCCACTACAAATATAAGTTGCTCTCAGGAGACCAAGATAAGGTCCAAAGCCTTGTTATTTTCCCACAGGGCTATTAAGACACTCAACTTCTACTGTTCCCACTATATACTCAGTCTCTAGGTATATCAACTTCCCATCATTACCCTACTCACCATTCATCTTTGTATTCTGAGCTTTTGCACTTACTGTTTCCCCCAGCAAAATCTGACTCATGCGTCAAGATTTAGAACCAGCATGACTTTCTACGTTCGTTCTGTGAACAGTATGGGTCTCACCATTATAGGGTTCTAGTAGTACTTTGGGATGTAGGTCTATTAAAGCACATGTATTGCATCATAGCTTTTATTAATTTGATGTTAAAAAACTCAGCACCAACTAACAGTTTCTTGTAGCAGCTTTGCAATAGCATCTTCTTTCTGACACTCCCTTTCCTCTAATCCATTTATCCACATAGCAACCAGAGTGATCTTTTCAAAACATGAATCAGACTACATCACTCCTTTGAAGATAAACCATGAGCCCCCCCTCCCCCTTACTAAAGCAGAACTCAAACTCTGTACTTGGGATTACCAC
Organism: Cervus canadensis; assembly: GCF_019320065.1. NCBI lineage: Eukaryota > Metazoa > Chordata > Mammalia > Artiodactyla > Cervidae > Cervus > Cervus canadensis. The sequence goes on along the minus strand of NC_057391.1, from coordinate 52,635,499 downwards.
ATCCAGCAGAAACTCTGTACTTTGGATTAGTGCATCCAACAGCGTCTGCCCCTACCTCACTCTCTAACACTGACTTCTAATTCTCTGACCCACCTCTCCAGTCACACTTGTTTTCTTAACTTCATTTCCTACATCAAGCTCATTCCTAATTAGATCTTTTGCAATAGCTGTTTGCTTTGCCTAGAAAACTCCCCCCTCTGCTAGCCACATGGCTGGCCCCATCTTGCCATTCAGACAATATAAATGCTACTTCCTTCTTTGACCTTCTCTAATCACTCAGCCTGGAATAAATCCCCAGGCACTGTCTATCACACTGTCTGATGTTAATTCTCCACAAAGCCTTCATCACTATCTAACATCCTTGTTCTTCCTTTAAAAATTATAGTCTAACTCCTACTAGAAATATGTCATGAGTGCCAGAACTTTGTTGAAATCCCTAGTATCAAGAAGAATGTCTGACAAGGAGAAGGAGTGGACTCTGAAGAGCCATGGGGGACATTCTGAGTGTGATGGAAGGGGTCTATATTGTGACTGTGATGACAGGTAAGTTTGTCCAAACCCACATAACTATAAAATTAAAAAAAATTAAAAAAGAGTGGCACATAGTAGGTGTTCATTGTATATTTGCTGAATGAACAAAAAAGACTCTGTTCTGCATTCCACACTATAAAACTTACATAACATACAGATACAGCTTTTCTTTCAAGTAGCTTAAGATCTAGTTGGATATTCCCTGGTGGCTCAGCAGTAAAGAATCCACCTCCAGTGCAGGAGCCGCAGGAGATGCAGGTTCAATCCCGAGGTCAGAAAGATCCCCTGGAGGAGAGTATGGCAACCCACTCCAGTATTCTTTCCCAGAGAACTCCATGGTCAGAGGAGCCTGGGGAGCTATAGTCCATTGGTTCACAAAGAATCAGACACGATGAAGTGACTTAGCACACATGCACAAGATCTAGTTGAGAAGATGAATTGTATATATGCTTGTAAAATAGCTAGGCAATCCATAATTAACTTACAACTGTTTAATTAGCCAATGCATGTTAAATAGCATGTGTATATTGTAGTATGGGGTAGGATTTAACAAGGTGGAGAAAAGAGCTTCTCTGTATGTGGGATTAGGCAGGGAGAGATACATGCAGAGTGGAATCAGCAGGACAGCCATGTGGAGGGGCACTGGCCTTCCTGCCATTACCAAGACATCTTCTCCCTGGAGGAGGAAAAAATCTTACAAGAAGGAAGAGCAAATTCCATGAGAGTTGGTATCTCCGGGAGCTTTAACACAGCACGCTACCCTACATTCCCACAGTAAGGAGTTATCCAAAGCATTTATTGTCATACACATCACGGGTAGAATCAGCCCTCTTTTCACCAACCTCTGATGAGAGGTTCAGCACATTTCAAATGATCTATGAAAGTAGGAAGTGATATTTGCCACTTGAGGGATGGAGGATTGTGCCAGAGACTTTGCATCTGGGAAATGAAACATAAATCAGGCCTCTTCATATTTATTACACTTACATTTCTAAAAGTTATTACAAATCTGTTGATTAGATTGTTGCTGGCTTCGGGGGTTTTGTATCAAGGGGAGGGCTTAGTAAAGTAATTATGTGAAGGAAGCAGAGGGCTCATGATATACAGTACAATCCTCAGGCTATTTTTGAGTGCTTATTTTAGATAACTTTGTTACAAGAAAAAGGAGTCTGAATTTAAGGCAATAATAGAAACTTTTCTAGTGTAAGAAACCATTTAACCACATTGCCTTTTAATCTTCCTTTTCTGAGTCTATATCAGTTTACCTATCTTACCTGTAGAGGACCATTCCTCCCTAGTATGCTAAATATCCTAAATTTCATCACCAGTTTTAACAATTTTTTTCTTATAAAGTTTTGAATTGATTTGGATTGGTCTCAATATCAGTATGCCTTTCAAACTTTTGAATTGATTGAAAACTTGTGTCTAAGTATTGGTGGGGTAGCAGTTGTATTTCAACAACCTCTTTGATATCACTTTTTTTTTTTTTTTTTTTACTAGGTCACTTCCCTCTGTAAGATCAAGTCACACATAAAAACCCAATCTGGACTTCAAGCAATCGACTGACAAAGTAAATATGCATGGTGAAGAGGGGGCAAATCACTGCCCACTTTGAGATTATGCTGTTGGGAAAATGGGGAAGATAAAAAATGAAATAAAAAAGATGTTGAGACAGAGAATAGGGAGAGTGGGATGCTACTTATTTTATGAGAAAGTGACATTGAAGCTTGGACTTCAAGGTAAAGAATCAGAGGGAAAATATTCTGGCAGATGATACCAAGTAGCTAGAGATTAAATATCTAGGTTATGGTCCCAGATCTGTAGTTGATGTTTTTCAATATCTTTTTCTTTACAATTTTGGATTTTATTCCCAGGATGATTACAAGTCAGATGAATAATATCAGAAGGTCCACTTCTTAGGCTGTTTTCTTCCCATCTAAGGTCATGCTGGTGGAACGACCAAAGACCAGTTCATAAACTGTACCGTGTATCCAACAGATTGGGAAAACATACAGCTGAAGAATATGTGCAATCTCCAGCCCAAGATAAGCATCAAAATCAAATTTAAAACTCAGAAAGTGGGCTAAGAGTAGATATTGTCCCCAGTTTAGGAGCTACAATATAAATTACATAATAATAGTAAAAATTAGCAGTTTTAATTTTATGAACATCCTGAAATTCTAAAGGAGATATTTTCCAGTGTTGATTACTCATCCAGCTGTCCAGCATGTGAAACTCCCTGAAGGAACAGACAGGGTGAAGAGGTCCAAAAGAGAAACAGGAGTTTGATTCAAATTTCAGAAATGATTAGTACCAGTACAGCTAATCAGGATAGCTAACAGCTTAATCAGATGTGGAATGTTCCAGAACTGGAAGAAGAGAGAAGTGATTCAGCATTCACTCTGAGTTAGAATGGTTCCATCTATAGGTAAAATTGTAAGATTGCCCTCAATAGTCTTAGACCATAGTGAAGCATATCTTCTTCCATTTACCCAACCAAATGGTAATCTAGGTACTGCCATGAAGGAATTGTGCTGATATAACTAAGGTTCCAAATCAGCTGACCTTAAGATAGGAAAATTATCTACATTGTCCTGAGTTAATCACATTGAGTTTTTGAAAGCAGAGACTTTTTTATGACTGGTGGCTGAGGGAGAAATCAGAGACTTAAGAGTACTAAATGAATTCCATTCATAAGAAGTTTTCCATTGCTGTCTTGAAGATGAAAAGGACTATATGGCAAGGAGTGTGTGCCCCCTCCCAGGTTGACAGTCAGCAAGAAAACAGGGACCCCGGTCCTATAACCACAAAGAACTAATTTCTGCCAATAACCTAAGCTTGCAAGAGGACATCAGCCTCAGATGATATAGTAATCGCAGCCCACATCTGGATTTTAGTCAGGTAAGACCCTGAACAAAGAAGCCAATGTCATACAGATTTCTGGCATAGGAGAAAGGTGATATATTAAGTGTGCGTTCTTCTAAGCCTTTACTTTTGTGGAAATAGCAATAGAAAAACAAAAACACCATCATTTTGAAGTGTTCATGTGCAAGAAGCCAGAATGTTCATCAATGAGATCACTGGTTCCTAAAGAGGCAACCTGGAAGGATGATGTATACTAAGCAGATTAATCAGACAGGGAAAAGAAAAATCAGAGCTCCAAGCAAAAGCTAAAACCTATCAACTAATCACAGCAAAGCCAGGGTATCCTGAAATTCAGGGACTATAAAAACCTCCAAAACCAAATGTTATTAATAGTATACAAGATCCCAAGCTTAGTTGGCAAAGAATGTTCAAGAAGATGGGGTGGGGAAGTGAAGAGAGAACAACACAGAAACTCAGCCATGAGAGAAATTTGGCAGGTCTGGCTACAGGGTCCATCAATTAGTGGATTCAGCTCTGCTGGAACTAAGAAATCAGAGGCAGGAACAAGAAAGTCTTGTTTCTGGCTCTGAACCCAGTTTTATACGATTCACTCAACACTGGGCTCCAAAATCCACCTAAGAAAGGAGAGAACAGATAATTTAACCACTTCTAGTTCTAATAGGCAACAATGCTAAAACTAGGAATAAAGGGTCTGATGAACCTGTCTCCTTCCACTTCTACTTTTTATGCATCCAGATTATTATTTTAGTTTAAGGAACAAAGAAAAGAAGACATTTGCTACCAGAGAGTAAATGGAGAGGGTCAAGTTTTGCATAATGAGACTGCTAATGGGAGCTGAGAAGAAAGTAATAAAGGTGAGTACAACTTTGTATTTTGTAAGCTTTCATAATAGCATTAACCCTGAGAAGACCATAATTTGAAAAGGCACATGTACCCTAATGTTCGCTGCAGCACTATTTACAATAACCAGGACATGGAAGCAGCCTAGATGTCCATCAACAGATGAATGGACAAAGAAGATGTGGTATATATATACAATGGAATATTACTCAGTCATAAAAAAGAATGGAATTGAGTCCATTGAAGTAATGTGGATGAACCTAGAGCCTATCATACAAAGCGAAGTAAGTCAGAAAGAGAAAAACAAATATTGTGTATTAATGCAGATACATGGAATCTAGAAAAATTGTACCAGTAAACCTATTTGCAGGGCAGGAATAAAAGTGCAGATGTAGAGAACAGACTTGTGGACGCAGGGAGGGGACGAGAGGGAGGGGCGAATTGAGAGAGCATCAATGACATATATGCAGTACCACACGTAAAATAGATACCGAGCGGGAAGTTGCTATGGAGCACAGGGAGTTCAGCTCAGTGCTCTGTGATGACCTAGAGGAGTGGGATGGGAGGTGGGAAGGAGGCTTAAAAGAGTGGAGAGATATGTGGCTGACTCACAGTCTGTACAGCAGAAATGTAACACTGTAAAGCAATTATATCCCAATAAACAAAACTAAGATCATGGCATCCAGTCCCATCTCTTCATGGCAAATAGATGGGGAAACAGTGGAAACAGTGGCTGACTTTATTTTTCCGGGCTCCAAAATCACTGCAGATGGTGATTGCAGCCTTGAAATTAAAAGACGTTTACTCCTTGGAAGGAAAATTACGACCAACCTAGACAGCATATTAAAAAGCAGAGACATCACTTTGTCAACAAAGGTCCATCTATTTAAGGCTATGGTTTTTCTAGTGGTCATGTATGGATGTGAGAGTTGGACTATAAAGAAAGGTGAACACAGAAGAATTGATGCTTTTGAACTGTGGTGTTGGATAAGACTCTTGAGAGTCCCTGGGGCTGCAAGGAGATCCAACCAGTCCATCCTAAAGGAGATCAGTTCTGGGTGTTCACTGGAAGGACTGATGCTGAAGCTGAAACTCCAATACTTTGGCCACCTGATGCAAAGAGCTGACTCATTTGAAAAGACCCTGATGCTGGGAAAGATTGAGGGCAGGAGGAGAAGGGGACGACAGAAGATGAGATGGTTGGATGGCATCACTGACTCAGTGGATGTGGGTTTGGTTGGACTCCAGGAGTTGGTGATGGACAGGGAGGCTTGGCGTGCTGTGGTTCATGGGGTTGCAAAGAGTCAGACATGACTGAGTGACTGAATTGAACTGAAATTGTTATAAAATTGTTATAAAAAATAAAATAAAAACCATCATGTCCCAGACATTATGTGAAAACAACAACAAAATAAAATTTTAGTTTTATGTGGATGTGCATGAAGTTAAACATGTGTATAAGAAAGGCCTTGCTACCTAGCAGCCTCTTATGACCATTTTAGAAATATCTGGTAGGAATAATCATACATGGACTGAAAGCTTAGGCAGGATATTTCGATTTAGGACAAAACAACTATTTCCAGAGTATTATGAGCTTCATAATATGTAAAAAATTACAAATAATGTAATTTATGTCATTATTTGTATTCAATGCCATGAATACCATATGAAGATACAGAGAACTAGTTGTACCTTCAGGATGTCACTATTAAAACCCAGTTCAGAAACCTGGATGAGAATATTAGCTGGATATATTATTTAAAAATTTCATGCTTTTAGGTCCAATGAATAAAGCTAAAGTCTTAATACATCTTGTTTTTAGCAACTTAGGGGAAATATTCTGTGAGAATAGATGCTTTCTTTTATGAAAATCGCTTCATGTTACATGTTTGCATTTGTTGGTCTCTTAGGGCCAGTTTCAATATAAGTCATTGGTACAGAAGTTAGTGCTCCTGTTGGGATTCCTTTAAATGGGTCCAGTTGGTACTCTCAGTCAGTAAGTGATATGATCACAACTTTCAAAAAGAAAGTTTTTATTATCTTTGTTTTCTTTCTTGTTATAAGCCATTAACCCTTTTAGCAAACTCAAAATCTGAATTTCTACAAACTTCATTTTTTTACCCTTCAAGGTATCATCAAAAACGGGATATAAACAGAGAATATTCCTGATGTCAGACAGTGACTTGGTTACCAAGGAAACTCCAAGCTTCTGTAAAGGGGTAACATTTACCATCACATTTTAACCAGCAAATATGCTCAATAACAGAACATCCAAATCCACTGAAGTGACTTTTCATCCCAGAAGATTCAGGCCTCTTTCAGTAAGTTGACTAGGTCGATCTTTAGATCCTACAAGAAGTTGGCCTTAACAACTTTGGAAAGTCACAGGGTTTTGTTTTTGTTTTTCGATTGCAACTGAAGAAAGAAAAGTAGGAAAGGACAGGAGAAATGAGAGAGAAACAAAAAGTCTCTAAATGGTTATGGGTGTATAATATGGTGTGTACATTATTACATAGTTCATACTTTCTAAAATATGTCCATAAAACTACTGATGATAATGGAGACAAATTTAAAAACATGCTTTAATAAATTATGCTATTCTGTCCCTAGATTAATCCAAATGCAAAATAAAAATGCCTGATATGTTTAACTTTTATTCAAGTTTCCAAGCTAGAATCCTCACCCACAAGTTAATTGATGACTAAAATTGGAATATTTAATTAAAGAAGAAAGTTATAATCCTAGATTTCCATGTTTCTTACAGGGTTGATTAATATCATGGGGTGTGGGAAAAGCTACTGAGGTATATCTAGGCTAAATCTAGTACTAAAGAATAACATAAACATTTATTCAGTGAAAAGGTTTACTTTAGAATTAACAGAAGAGATAACAATTTATAAAATCAACTAAAATCAAAGCAGAACCAATGCTTCCTCTTGAAGAAATGAGAACTGCCTATCAGCAATTACAAAAACAGTAACACTGACCTTGAATCAGCCTTAAAGGTCTTAGTACACAATTATATTATCAGCTTAATGAATTTTCAGTTGCTATCTCAGTCACAAATTGAATAAATGCAGAGCTGGTCAGTAATAGGAAGACAACTATTTTAACAGCTTTCACTGAAAGAGGCAATTGAAAAAGTACTCATTATACTAGCTTTTTTCATCTTAAAAATGATAGCTCTTTCAAATCCTGCTTAGCACACCTTAGATGAAAACTTAGTGACATCTCAAGTAAACAATAAAAATTCAAAATCAAATTCAGTCAAAATTAGTAATTATCTAAATAAATTATATTTGCAATTTAAGTAAACTATATCTGCATCAGTCAGCTGAAGGGTTCTTATACCAGGAAATTTTTAAAACTAAATATCAGGATTCAAAGTAAACTCTTGAAATATATTCTCATCTTGAGTATATAATTTCACTTCCTCTTCTGTATCTTAAATATAACAGCTAGCAACAGCAGAAAAACCGAATGAAAAAAGTCCTTGTGTGTGGTTACTGTAATTAACAGATTCAATATCTATTACTGCCAGTCAGGTATCATAGCAACCCTGTATTGCTGAAAACCGCTAGAAAAATCTTCAAAACCAGCAAGACTCTGCTTTAGGGAAATCTTCAACAACACAGGGGACATTACTGCTGTCAACATCTGTGGGTGTTGCTATGGGCACAGCCACAAAGAACCCTGCCATCTATACAAAAAGGTACACACACAGAGAAGATGGGAGGACACTGAAGATAAATTGATAAGAAAATAAAAAAGAAGAAATAATTGCACTGGCAATATACAATAGGCACACAATTTTGAGCCCATGTTTTACACTAATTCTTTTCTATTGTAGCTGGAGAATCCAAATTCAACTTAACTGTAATTGTGACTAAACATGAACCAGAGGGTGGAAATAATATCCTAAAACTCTGTACTTGTAACCATTTATCACATCTTAATTTGAAACTCAAAGAGAATTGCATTTAAAATAATATTTAAACTTCCACTTATAAACCCTTGATAGTCGTTTATAAATCTACAGAAGAGAAAAGAACAGGTTACCATGAACAAGAACCCAATATTGATTTTTCGGCAGTGCAGTAAGGCATCTCCATTCTATTTGGCTGCTGTCAAAGCCACTCTTTAACAGCTGGAGTCAAATTGCACTATTTACAGCAAGAGCCCTTGTCAAGTGGACCATAAGTAGCCTAACAATACACTATTCAAATGGCACTTTGCCACACAAATTGCTGACTTGATGAATAACCTATGTCAATGACTAAGGCTAATATAAAAGTTTCATTTTTATGAGAGGTTTTACATTCACACATTAAGTAAGCTTTCTTTGAAGAACTATTAGGCTATATATTTCAGGCCTTTGGACGCTGAAAATAATTAAAATCTGTTTAAATACATCAAGGGAACTTGACAACATTAATATGGATCTGGTGTTAACTACATTTGTCACACAGTCAGAACAGTGCCCTTCTGTTCCTGGCACTCCCCACCGGCACGTGCAGCACAATGCCGGACTCAGACCAGCCGCGCACCGTGAAATAGAAGCATTTTCCTTTTGTGCCTTGATTTACATGGCCAACAAATGTTTAGATACAAGCAAGGCTTTGAAGTCCTGTGAGGAAATCCAGGGTTGCTTCTGTGTGCAAGGCAGACAGCTGGACTCATTTTAATAGTGCCGCTCCTAGTTTTCATAGAGACTCGGAGACCTCCTGAATTAGTTTTGGAACAAAGCTGAGATATGCTTTTCAGAGTTTTCCTCAAGATTGAGGGAACTTTCTATCAAAAGTGCTTAAACTCACGCCACAAAGTGAGAAAGGAGATATCCTTCATAAAACAACTACAAAAAATTACATATTACAGAAATTTTTTGACTTGGTAGTTAAAATTAATATATAAAATGCTTATGAGAAATGGCTATACTCTGTTAAAGACTTGCATCACCTCACATGTGTTCAAAAAGCAAATGGCCTGTATCTCTCCTCTATTGTATATTTCTTTATTCTATCTCACCAGGAACGGTGATATCATTTCGGCACTAAGTTTTAAGTTGGGATTCACTAAACCAAACTCTTCCAAACAAAAATCTTAATTCAATGTTTATAGACAGATTCCTATGCTTTCATGAAGAGCTTATATGTCTAGTAATAAAAATCTGTTCCCTTTTAAAATGATATAAAATTGATGCAAAATATTATCTATTAGAAAAAATAGTCATATGCTGCTTATTATATTAAAAAGAATATACTAAAAATTACTAATAAAAATGTGAAAATTATCATTCTATACAGAGGATTTATTCTTATATAACACACTTATTTTCAAATAAATATTATTTTTTCTTTTTTGTAATAACAATTTTGATAGTATCTTATAGATAGTTTAGTGAAAACAGAATTAATCTGCAACATGTAATATTTCCACAATGGTTTGTTATTTCATATTGATACACATAAATTTTCAGGAGAAAATTTCAAATTCCACCATCAAGAAACAACTCTAGTTCCATTTTGATTATGTTTTTGTGTCATAAAATGTAGAAGAACTAATGTTCCACTTTACTAAAGTAATAAGTAGTACTGGGATCCAGTTCTCTATTGGGGGCCTACCAGTACACCATCTGTGTTTTACAGGAGGTAGCAAGATAAAGCTCTAATAAGATTTTTCAGCAAATGTCACCAAACAGGCATCACTCTAAAGTCAACTAAAGATTAAAAAAATCCAAACATATTTCTCAAAAGCTTAATTGGAAGATATGTAAATGGATTATTTATAACCAATTTTATATATTTAGATAATGATGCATATTTAAGTACATTATTTAAAGAATATTTTATTTTAAAAAATCTCACTTGGATTAGAAAGTATAATGCACACATTTGTTTCCTACAAAGGGCAGATTTTCAAACATATGAATTCCATTAATGCTGTCAGGGAACAGAGTGATACAAGGTCTTTTGGATTATATTCCTCATAGTGGAGAAGAAGCTGGGATAAGTTGCTTTATTAAAAATTTAGATATCTAGGGAGATGGTAGGTATTGGCTGTTTTGCCAGTACTCCTCCAAGTACCTCATGATTTCCAAGTCTAGAAAGGGCTGACTAGATCAGAAATTGGCAAATATGGACAGTGAGTATCAAATCTGGTCCACTGCCTGTTTTTGTAAATAAAATTTTATCTAAACACAGCCACATTCATTTGTTTAAGAATTGTCTATGGTGGCTTCTGTGTTAACTGAGTTAAATGGTTCAAATAGCAAAATATGGCCTCCAAAGCCTAAAGTATTTACCATCTGATCCTTTACAAATAAGTTTGCTTATCTGTGGTCTCGTTCAACATTTGTCCCTAAATATTTCAGCATAAATAAAATGCAAACTACATGTGTAATTTTAAAATGCCTAATAGCCATATTGAAAAAAATAAAAGGAAACAGGTGAAATTGGTTTTAGTAACATATTTTATTTAAGCCTACATATCCAAAATAACATTTTAACATATGGTGCTAGCCAAATTTCAAATGCTCGATAGCTATGTATGATTAATGACTGCCATATTAAACCTTGTAACTTTAAGTAAGCAACCAGCTGGAGCTTTTGGGGACCCATTCTATAGGAAATCAGTTTTTTTTTTTTAGGACATTACAATCAGTCTAAATTGTGGCAGTTAAAAGATCCTGTTTATTTATTTATTTTTTCACTCATTTTACAGACAATAAGTGCAGAAAGAAAAATTTAAAACCAACCAACTGACTAATAGACAAAAAAGGACTTCCCTCATTAAAATCTGATGAGGTTAACAAAGAGTTCTGCCATGTAGATATGATTTTAGTAAGGTTGTTTATTTTCTACCTTAAAGCTAAATTCCTCCCACTGCAATTTAAACAGTTTCTATCTTATTTTATCCTCAGCAGAATCTGAGAAAAGCAGTTCCCCATCACTAATATGATATTGTATTCCTTTAAATCCTTTAAGACTCTGGCCCTCTCCTAGCCGCAAAGATTTTTCTTTATCTAGCTGCACATAATCGACTCCTCTAGCATGTCAAATTGGACCCATTTTTAAAATGTTTTATTGTATTTGTTGTTCTCTTTAAAACCTTTCCCTAAATCTATATGCATTCTTCAAATGCAAGAAGGAAAAGTGAATACAGAATCCTAATAAATGCCAAATGTTGCCAAAGAACTCACCACACATATTACATGTTGTTCTTACATTTAAACAATTCATGGTAGCATTTGAAAATATTTCACTTGTGTCTCACTGAAGTCTACATCAAAAAATTCTGAAATACACAGTAACCCTACATATTTCTAAATTTCAGACTTATTGTCTTTTTCCCCAGCTCTGAAATGAGTGTGATTTAATCCCTCTTCTTTAAATCTGACTTTTTTTCTTATGAAAACTAATAAAGCATTTTATTATATTAACAAAAAGGAGGATGGGGAATTTATAAGCATTCTTGAAATTTTATGCTTATCAAATTTATCAATAAAAGATTAAGATAGGGACTTCCCTTATGGCCCTGTGGCTAAGACTCCACACTCTCAAAGTAGGGGAATTTGATCCCTGGTCAGGGAACTAGATCCCATATGCTGCAACTGAGAGTTCGCATGCTATAACTGAAGATCCTGCATGCCACAACTAAACTGATGCAGTCCCCTCCCCCCGAAAAATTAAGATAAAACAGTCTTAAAGGCTTAAATCTAAGAGGATGAGATGAAGATATGCAGTACATAATTGGAGAAGCTATAACTTATGAGAAGCACAAATAAAAATATCTCTACTTAACAGTTAGCTCAATAATAGGAGAAGTATAGCATATAGAACAAAGGAGGTGATAGTCCTGTCTAACTCAATTCTCCAGCTCTGTAGAGAGTAAAAATTGGAGATTATAGTCATCCAGGTAAACAGTAGCAGCTAAGAAATAAAGTTGGAATCAACCTAAGAGTAGGAAAACAAGACCCCAGGATCTTATTACCTTTTGGAGTCAAAAGACAGAAACAAAATTACATAAAGAAATATATACTGTTATCACCACCTAAAAGGTAGCTCTGAAGTCCTCTAAGAAACTGAATGAAATAGCAATCAGCTTACCTTCTGGGAATTAAACTAGTAAAATAGGCACTTGATAAATGAGATATGCTCCTGCAGACCCTAGGCACCTGACATGCATGAGTCAAGAGACATATCCAAGTTCCCATCTACTGTTCTAGCATATAATTTCCACTATAAGACACACATTCTATTGTGAACAAAAAGCAACAAAGTCACATTAAGATGAAATACATGGCAGTCTGAGGGTCTTACTCACTGGGCTTTGATTACTTCCGTCTTAAAATACATAATAGAAGTGTGGTTCAATCTCCCACTTAGGAGAGATTAAGACCCTATCACTTTCAACTTCAGTTATGAATGTTAAAAATTTTAGTATATTGATATAATTGTCCTTATAAAACATGACTCCTTGGGAATTCCTTGGGAGTCTAGTGGTTAAGGCTCTGAGCTTCCACTGCAGGGGGCACAGGTTGGATCTTTGGTCAGAGAAATAAGGTCCCACTTTCTACACAGGGCCAAAAAGCAAACAAAAACCCCATGATTTCTTTAAATAAGAACATGAAAAACAGATTTGGAAAACTTGAAAACAATTATATTCACAGAAAAAGAAATGGAAAAAAAAAAAAAAAGCTGCAGCCAAATCACTGGTTTTAACATCTGCAGGAGAAAGCATAAAAGTAGGTGGCCTAATGGAGTCTGGAAGAGGGAAATCAAAATTTAGAAATTTTTCAGTGTATACCAGTCTTGACCAATAGAGACAGTACCCTGATGGGGTGACAGCAACCATTGCATTAGCTTTTAAGAGCTCAGGGCTCTGACTTGAAGCCCATCAAGGAATCCTCTGTTAAAATTCCACTTCCCCATTCTCCCTTATGCTATGTAGCTTTGCTACAGTGAGACCGTGCTGAGCAATGAACTGCAGTCATATTTATCATTGTAAATGAAATAACTGTCATTCTAGATTACGTATTCATTTCTTGGGTGTTTGGTTAGTGTGATTCAGTTCTCAAAAGATTGACAAACACTGACCTCACTGATAAAATCTAAATCTAGTCTAAACCTAAAAAGGTGATGCTCATATGCTGGTGCCTCCACCCCCACCCCTGCAGCTTTGAGGCACAGTTTAGCAGCCATCTTAAAGATGACACATCCTCTCACTACATATATATATATAGTTTTTTTTCCACTTAGGTATTTCACCTCTTAATTTGCTTATCACAAATAAAAACAAAAAGACATCAGAAAAATTAGATCATGAATTCTTTTGATACACTTAGCATCTCTAGGATCATCAGCAAGTCAGAATTCTAAGCCTTATTTAATACACAATGATGGAGTTTGTGTGAAACTCAAACTCCACAAACAATGATGGAGTTGTGTGAAAAAAAAAAAGGAACCAGACCACAGAATATAGGTTTCCACTCCCCTTTCATTAAAAAACATCTAGAATTCAAGTATTCATATAAAATTGGCTCAATATTCACAAGCCAGAACATGTCTTCATCAAAAAAAGAATGCTATACTCATTCAAAAATAATAATCACTCAAAAACTTATCCCAATTTACCCAAGATTGCTTGGAAAGCATGTCTGGTAGATACAATCATCTCTGAGTTATCTTTGTGCTGATTTTTAATGGGCATATATTGATGAAAGCGCATTACTTCTTACTTGGGGTTGGTAATGTTTACCGTGAGCAGCAGCTTGATTCGAACTTACCTTACATGAAGACTCCACTTGCAGACCAGGGCAAGGTATTGGCCCACACTGGGACAAGTTGGAAGACCTCTGTTCTACACTTTTGTGCTTATGTGTCTCTGAGGCCACTGGAAGTACAGAGTCAGGCTTTGGAAGTTGTGAATCATCACAACAATTAAGAATAATCTTCGCTCTTTCTCCTGTTTCATGTCTTTCCAAAGTGCCTGAAAAACAAGATTAGAAATAAAAATTTATGCAAAATATTTACCCCCAAAGAATGAAAAGAAGAAACCACTCTTAACAGAAAAATCACAGTTCTTTCAGTCATCATGCCTTACTATCTCCTTGCAACCAAAGGACAGCCCGGAGCCTCCTCTAAATTATCAAATCATCGTTTTATAAAGGCTAAAATCATAGACTTGAGACACTCATATTCCTCTTTGTGCTCTTTCGTCCACTGAAATCAACAGAGCATTCAATAGTCGTTAACAGTAAAATCTCCTACTTATTATACAGTATGCAAGTGATCAATAACAAACAACTATGGAATATTTTAGTGCTGTCCCCTAGTGTTCCAACTCACAAACAACAGAGAATCCACAGTGCTTTGCTTGGGTTCCCAACCTTAAAATGATTCTATTGATAATACAGCATTTAAGTGAATAGGGGGAATAAGAATGCAGATGCCTGATGCCTTCATCTTCAGCAGTTCAGGCCTCTCTAGGGTTTTGTGGTTGGTGATGGTATTGCTGATACTGTTGCTTATGCATTTTGGCTTTTATTTCTGATTCTGTTAGGAGAGAAAAAAATTATTTTGCCCTCTTCTCTGCCATTCTTATAGTTTCAGAATTTAAAGGTACTAACAAGTGGAGTTTAAAGTTAAAAGAAACAAGTATAAAATGAGCAAAAGCATCAGAAAAGAATTCACAGTGTTTTTATAAAATACATTGTCATAACACTCAGTGAAATATCAATTAATCATGACCACTGTCTCATATCAGTTATGAATTCATTTTATTACTCATACTATATTAAATATATACCCTATATCCTATTAAGTAAACTGGCGAAGGAAAATTAACTTTACATAGAATCTAAACACAAAATTTTAATTATTATTCCTTTCCTACCAATGAAGAAAGAAGCAGTTGTACAATAATATTTGCAAAGAAGGAAAAAGATCATTCTTATTGATAGTATCAAGAAAAAATAAATTTAAAGTAATTACAATAAGAAAATAGAAATAATGCTCCTATACCCCTATGTCTTTAGATTACATAGGTAGAGTTGAAGCTTATGACTGTTCAAACCTTATTCATTTCTCCTTCTCTCTTCCGGTATCTTTCCTTTTCAGCAACAAACTACCTTGAGTGAGTGCTTTGGATTCTGAATCATTAATAGCTACTATGCTAAAATATTGGGCAGAAATTTAGTCTCTGGTCTTTTAACTGTGATATATTTTCATTACCACATTTCTTCATTAATAAATTAATGTCTTTAACATATCTATCTTACAAATGTTATTTCTCTAGACTTTCCTTTTCCATCAAGATAGATACACCTTCAAGTAAAGCTGGCAGCAACACCAAGAAAATCTTTTCTGTTAAGGATGACAAGAAGAAGAGTTTCTCAAACCAAAGACAACAGTTATTACTACAGCTATTATTACTTTCTAAAAATAACTGCATTCCAGAACTTGTAGCTGAAACATCTAAAATACACTGTCTTTGTGGAGGAGTCTCTTTGAATGTGATGTCACCATGGATATTTTTTTCTCATTTTTTTCTGTGACTACTCAAACTATAATACGGAGTGAAAAAGAATGACTCAAGCGTGCTCCCCCTGGAGTTACGGAGAATCTAATGGAATCTAATGGTAGTGTGGAGGCAAGGAACACCTGAAAATTAATTTGTTATAATATTTAAAGTAACACATAAGTTCCTTCCACTCCACTCCAAAAATAAAAACCTTCCACTCTAACAAATATGGAGCAATTAATTTTGTGAGCAATAGTTCCCACTTTGACTAATTATTAAATATTCAAGATGATTAGGAGCTTCCCAGGTGGCGCTAGTGGTAAAGAACCCGCCTGCCAATGCAGGAAATGTAATGTAAGAGATGGAGGTTCGATCCCTGGGTGGGGAAGATCACCTTCAGAAGGGTCTGCCAACCCACTCCAGTATTCTTGCCAGGAGAATCCCATGGACAGAGGAGCATGGCAGGTTACAGTCCATAGCGTCACACAGAGTTGGACATGACTAAAGGGACTTAGCATGCAGGATGATTAGATTATTTTATTTCAAAGAACTAGTTGAAGCACAAATGTGGTAAGGAGAGTGGTTAGAGTGAGTTGATTTCTTCAAAAGTTACCATAGACAAATGATTGTCTTTTTATTCTCAAATGGCTGCAAAAAATGTATTTGCTTAATTATAATGACATTCTTCAAGGCATATCTACTTTCTCTTTTTCCTTTTTAATTGAAGTACAGTCAGTGTATGATATTTTATAAGTTACAGGTGTACAATATAGTGATTCACCATTCTTCAAGATTATACTCAATTTATAGTTATTATAAAGTATTGGCATGTTCCCTGGGTTGTACAATATATACTTGTAATTTATTTTATACCTAATAGTTTGTACCTCTTAATCCCCTACACCTATATGGCTTCTTTCTCCTAACCTGTCCCCAATGGTAACCACTAGTTTGTTATCTATATCTGTGAGTTTGCTTCTTTTTTATTATATTTACTAGTTCGTTGTGTTTCTTAGATTCTATATAAGTGATATCATGCAGTATTTGTTTTTTTCTGTCTGACTTATTTCACCTAGCATAATACCCTCCAAGTCCATCTATGTTGTTGCAAATGGCAAAATTTCATTCTTTTTTATGGCTGAAGTAGTATTCCATTGTATGTATATGCCACATTTTCTTTATCCTTTCATCTGTTGATGGACATTTAGGTTGCTTCCATATATTGGCAGTTAATAAAGCTGTTATGGACATCGAGGAGCATGTATCTTTTCAAATTAGTGATTTTATTTTTCTCAGATATATGCCCAGGAGTGGAATTGTTGGGTCATATGGTAATTCTGGGTTTCCCAGGTGGCTCAGTTGGTAAAGAATCCACCTGCAATGCAGGAGATGCAGGAGAAGTGGGTTCGATCCTTGGGTTGGGATGATCCCCTGGAGAAGGCAATGGCAACCCACTCCAGTATATTTGCCTGGAGAAACCCATGGACAGAGGAGCCTGGCAGGCTACAGTTCATGGGGTTGCAAAGAGTCAGACATGATTGAAGTGACTGAGCATGCACGCATGGTAGTTCTATTTTTAGCTTTTTAAGAAACTTCATACAGTTTTCTACAGTCATTGCATTAATTTACATTTCCAACATCAGTTCACAAATGTTCCCCTTTCTCCAGATCCTTGCCAACATTTGTTATTTGTGGTCTTTTTTTCATGACAGGCATTCTGACAAGTGTGAGGTTATATCTCATTGTGGTTTTGATTTGCATTTCCCTGATGATTAGCAGTGTTGAAAAATCTTTTCATGTGTATGGCCATCTACATGTTCTCTTTGGGAAAATGTCTACTCTGTTCTTTGACTGTTTTTTAACCCATTTTTTTAATGTTGACTTGTATGAGCTGTTTATATATGTTGGATGTTAACCCCTTTTCAGTCATATTATTTGCAAATATTTTCTCCCATTCAGTAAGTTGTCTTTTTGTCTGTTTATGATCTCCTTTGCTGTAAAAAATTTTAAGTTTAATTAGGTTGCATTTGTTTATTTTTGCTTTTATTTTCCTTGCTTTAGGAGACAGATCCAAAAACAGTATTGCTATGATTTATGTCAGCATCCTAGGCACAGCATAAGAGGAAAAAAATTAGAAATCCTAAGGAAAGAAAGAAATAAACTGTCACTGTTTACAAATGATGTGATAGTATACATAAAAAATTCTAAAGATGCCACCAGAAAACTATAAGAGCTCATCAATGAAATCAGTAAACTTGCAGGATACAAAATTAATATACAGAAATCTGTTGCATTTCTATACAGTAACAATGAACTGCCAGAAAGAGAAATAAAGGAAACTATCTCATTTATCATCATATCAAAAATAATAAGATACTTAGGAATAAACCTATCTCAAGAGGTAAAAGGCCTATATTCAGAAAACTGTAAGACACTGATAAAAATAATTGAAGATGACCTAAATAGAAAGATACACCTTATTCTTGGGTTGAAAGAATATTGTTAAAATGACTATACTCCTCAAGGCAGTCTACAGATTCGATGTAATCCCTATCAAAATATGAAGGACATTTTTCACAGAACTAGAACAAATAATCTTAAAATTTGTATGGAAATACAGAAGAATCTAAACATAGCCAAAACAATCTTGAGAAAGAAGAATATAGCAGGAGGAATCATGCCCCCCTAAATTCAGGCTATAGTATAAAACTACAGTAACCAAAACAGTATGTTACTGGCACAAAAACAGAAACATAGATCAGTGCAGCATAATAGAGAATCCAGAAGTATACCCATGCACTTATAGTCAATTAATCTATGAAAAAGGAGACAAGAATATACAACGGGAAAAAGACAATCTCTTCAGTAAGCAGTGCTGGGAAAACTGAGCAGCTCCACCTAAAAGAATGAAATTAGAACACTACTTAACACCAATCACAGAAATAAACTCAAAATGTATTAAAGACCTTAATATAAAAGAACCCATAAATTGCATTCTGAAAATTTTCAGCTGATTTTCTAATAAATTCAGAACAATAATTTTCATCAAAACCCTGACAGTGGAAAGACAGGGATTCCCATGTATTCCAGTTACCAATTTATTGACTCTTAGTTCTAAATTCACACTTTATTGTCTGCTCTGAAAATGGATATGGGTTTTTTAAATATTTTTCCTTTAATAGCTGGTGCAGTGTTAACCTTTGTAGATAAAAGGGTGCTGTAAGGACCTAGTAGAAGAAAGGGTTTTTCTTCTCTGGTCTGGGGCAGCCTGGCTGGCTTCTTCCCCAGAACCAGGCCCCTGCAGTGCATGTCAGCCAGCAGACAGCAGCTTCACTTGGCACAGTCTCTGCCTGGTTTTATAACAGAGTGCCTCCAGCGAGGCATCTGCCTGTGAACTGCTCTCCCTAGTCCCCTAGTGGGCATATTTCTGGCAAGTTACACCACACCACAGCAGCTCCTCTACCATCCAGTGACCTCAGCTGTGACCTCCTCCAGCAAGGTCAGGATCATAGCTTGGGGGTGGGGCAAGTGCTTCCTTGGGCAGTTATCTCAGCTGCTGAGTAATGACTGCTCCTTAAATCTACTATTCCTATATTCTTTAGAGTTTTCTTTAGTTCTTATTAACCTATTCCTTCCACTGAAATTCTTTATGGTGGTTACTAATTTTTAATGTTATATGATCTCTGTTCAAATTACTATGTCATTTCTCTCTCCTGATTAGATCTTGATTAATGTATCATGATGGCGAAAGAGGAGAGTGAAAAAAAGCTGGCTTGAAAGTCAACTTTAAAAACTAAGATCAGGGTGTCTGGCTCCATTAGTTCATGGCAAATAGAAGGGGAAAAAGTGGAAGCAGTGACATATTTTATTTTCTTGGGCTCCAAAATCACTGTGGATTTTGACTGCAGCCATGAAATAAAAAGATGCTTGCTCCTTGGAAGGAAAGCCATGACAAACCTAGACAGTGTTTAAAAAACAGAGACATCATTTTTTCCAAAAAAAGGTGTGTATAGTCAAAGTCAAAGCTATGATTTTTACAGCAGTCATATACAGATGTGAGAGCTGGATCATAAAGAAATCTGAGCACTGAAGAATTAGTGCTTTTGAACTGTGGTATTGGAGAAAACTCTTGAGAGTCCCTTGGACTGCATGGAGATCAAACCAGCCCATCCTACAGGAGATCAAGCCTGAATATTCATTGGAAGGACTGATGCTGAAGCTGAAGCTCTGATACTTTGGCCACCTGAGGCCCAGAGTTGACTCATTGGAAAAGACCCTGATTCTGGAAAAGACTGAAGGCAAAAGGAGAAGAGGGCAACAGAGAATGAGATGGTTAGATAGCATCAGCACCTCAATGGACATGAATATGAGCAAACTCCAGAGGATAGTGGAGGACAGGGAAGTCTGACCTGTTACAGTCTATGGGATCTCAGAGAGTTGGACACGACTTAGCAACTGAACAATAACAGCAGTATATCATGGATAAATCACTTCTGATGCAGAATGTTCCTCTCAATATATTTCTGAAATTATGGGACATATTTCTGAAATTATGAACATAAGTTCAGGGATATACTTAAATTGTTAACGTATAGGAGGGAGGGCATGACCTAAAGGAGGTTGAACACAGGTTGGCTTTTCAACTCTAATAAGCTGCATTTGGCAAGAACAGAATAGTCACTACTGCCTAGAATAGTCACTACTGCCTAAAGTATCAGAAACTGAAGGCTTATGAAACTGCTTAATTCAACTTCCAATTTCAGAGGAACCTTTCTTTTTCAAAGTGAAAAAAAAAAAAGTGAAAAGTGAAAGGGTTAGTTTCTGAGTCGTGTCCAACCCTTTGTGACCCATCAGGCTCCTCTGTCCATGAATTCTCTAGGCAAGACTGCTAGAGTGGGTAGCCATTCCCTTCTCCAAAGTGAACTCCATGATCATTAGGATTTTTTTCCTTTTGCACTGTACTACATCAAGAATATGATTTAACTCACACCTAATCTTCATTTGGGTCCATCTGAATATGATGTAGGGACACATGTGAGTTAAATATTATTGAAAGTCACGATACCATTTCTTCCCTCAAAGTAGATGTTGTGTAAAAAATACCATAAAATCTACTCCTCATAAAATATTCATTGTATAAAACACCTTTCATAAATATCTTACATTTTTCCCTATTGCTTAGTTTTTAATGAGTTTTTATACAATTTGTTTTAATCCTAACTATACAACAGTACATTAGAGAATGGAAACAATCATAAGAGAGCTTAGAAAAATTAACATGCTAACAGAAAGTGAAGAAAAGACGGCCCTGGCCAGTATTCCAGGCAGTTATCACTGATCCAAAATTACGTATTCCTCAAGAAGCCAGTGCACAGAAACATGAGAAACAGCCGAGCCTCTTTGCAGAGCCTGGGTCCATATTGACTCTATTTCCACACGTACAGCCTGCTTTCATCACTTAGTGAAGACACTGCACAACATCTTTAGTCACATTTTCACCAAATGTGAAACATCACTAATTACATTTTACACCAAAACTTTCTCTGTGGCCCCCTTTGCAACTGTGTGTCTAGCTGATGTCCTCTCTATCTGCCAAAGCTGACAGCCCCGAGACATCATGGCATGATTGGTAAAAGCAGACTCAGCACCAGCCTGCCATTCAATTGAATCCTGGTTTTACCCTTTCGTGTTGTGTGGTTTTGGGCAAGTCATTTTACAGTCCCGTGCCTCAGTTTCCTCATCTGTGCAATGGGGATCTTAATCATTCCTACCTCACAGGGAATTAGGTTGAGTAGATGTGTAGAACGTCTCAGGATAGGTTCTGGCAGACAGTGGGTGCTGTGCTATCTGACAGGCCTCCTCTGATGTCAGTGGGCTCTTACCCAGCCCCTTGTGAGCAGTTTAATAAACCTATTCAGCTCTGTGGCTCTAGGATCTGCCTGACTCCAGGCCTGAGCTTACTGGGCATAAGAGCCGTGTGGTCTCCTCTGCCTCCTACCTGTAACTCAAAACTCCTCCTTGCCTCTCAGGGTAGATTATAATCAAAATCAGAGTAGGATTATTACATTTGTCTTACTTTTTAATCCTCCTCAGTAAACCAGGCAGGAGTCTGGCCTAAATTAAAGGCTAGATAAATACTTCTTAGTGGATTATATGACATCAGCAATGTGGCTAATGATTTTTCACGGTGGCTACACTTGGGATTAAATACAAACTCCTTGACCCACAAGTCATATTCTTGCCCCAGCTTCCTCCCATGTCATCCTCCCCTTGTTCACAAATTAGATCTTTTTTTTGGTTTGTTTTAAAAAGAAGTTCTTTTTTTTTAACTTTTTATTTTGTATTGTGATATAGCCAATTGTGATAATTTCAGGTGAAGAGCAAAGGGACTCAGCCATACATGTACATGCATCCATTCTCCAAACTCCCCTTCCATCCAGGCTGCCGCATAGCATTGACTAGAGTTCCATGTGCTATAAAAGGTCCTTGCTGGTTATCCACTTTAAATATAGCAGTGTGTATGTGTCTGTCCCAAACTTGCTAACTATCCCTCCCCCACAACAGACTCACAGACTTAAGAGAATGAATTTATGATTGCCAATGTGGGGTGGGAGATCTTTGAAAATAAATTCTTTCCTGCTAGCTCCATCTTTCTCCTTAAGTAGTAGCTTAAAGTCTTACCTCCTCAGAGAGGCTCTTCTAAAGTAAATTCTCTTCTGATGCATTGCTTTTTCTGTCTCAGCTTCTTTATTTTGTAGATCTTAACACATTTGTAATTGGTATATTTTATTTGCTAGTTAAATTCAGGGTTGTCTCCCTACTAAGTGCTAAATTCTTTTTGGAAAGCAGAGTTCAACATGGGCTCACTGAATAAATAAACCAAATTTTACTGTTTTTTTGTAGCAGTGGAAGGAGGTGGCTATGAAATCATCAGAGCGTGCCATGGTCTCAGTGTGACAGAAAAAAAACCACCAAATTATACCCATTATAAACACCAACCCTAGAATCCAGGAGGAACTAACACTGGGAAAAGCAGCATTTACATGCTTGATGCCTGACCCAGGTCTTAGCAATGTGGCCAAGTCTTTCCTGATTCCCAAGAATCTGGAACTGGAAACACAAGTAAGTCTCTGAATGACATATTTTAACTTGACCTGTGGAGTAGCCCATTGCTTGCTGCCTAAATGGCCTTAATAAGGAGGGTGCATCAGAGTTGTTTCTGCTTCCATTCAAGCAGACATGCAGAGTTAACATGTGCAGTTCCAGATAGTGATCAGAGCAGAGAGACAAAGGCTTAAGCATTATCAGCAGATGAGTGAGGATTAAATCCCAATGAAATAATGTCATCTTCATCTTCAAGAGAGTATGGAGTGAGATTTGTCAAGAGGCCAGTATAAAACCTTTAGCAGTTTTCTGCACACAGAGAGGAAAGGAAAGAGAAAATTCAGAAATTGTTGTAAATCAGTATGTTGTAAAAATACAGTCATATTTTAAGTGCATTGGGATTGTCAATATTTATAGGGAATTATAGTTTTTTGTTTAGTTTTGTTTTTAAATAGGGCAAATAATAACTTTTTAATATGCCTGTTATGAAATCTGATTCTGAAGTATCAATCTATTTTAAATCAAGACATGTGTACCAGGAAGGCTGCTGCCCTCAATAGTGACAGAACACGGCAGAGGATAAACAGAATACATTCAGATGATAAAATATCCCTTATATGTCATAGACTTGAATATCTACATAAAGAAAAGGAAGGAGAAGTAATATTCTACACTTTGATTCCCTTCCAAAGAAGCAGAGATTGCTCCCTTGATTTTATTTCTCTTATAATCTTCCCATATTTTAAATATTTGTTATCTTCTATTTAAACATTTTTCAACTCCCACTAATATGTGTTTTCTAAAATCAACAAAATTATCATAGCCTGCTACCAATTAATGAGTAGCTTTAAATTACATATTTAAAAACCCCAGCCAGATAAACTTTGTTGAACAACTTAACAACTAGGTCAGCTAAGTCTATAAGAAAACCAATACCTATTATCTCAAAGTGGACAGAAATGGTTACAAAACAAAACATAGTTACTTGATGAATACATCTGCAAATAGTGAATAAATTAAGATTCAAAAACAATACTCAGATGGGTTAGCTTTTTAACCGCATTTTACATAAATATTTTGCTTACTTAAAATTTATGTAAATAAAATTGAGATAGTAGATAATTTATTATAACTCATGGTGTTTTTCCTCAGAAGAACAGTGTAAAAATAGCATTATTACAGAAACATAAACTCCTCTTAGCACACTAATATCACATATATTGTAAACCAACAAATTTTAAACAATTTATTTAATAAAAACTTTTATCAATTACATATTGTGCTTATTGTGGGATTGTGAAAGATCAGAATTAATTCATATCTTGTGATTAGCAATTAATGTAAATTATACTTATATGACTAAAGCTTAATAGTGAGAACATGTGAGTGGACACATTATAGACTTAGGTCCTTTTTCTACATCAGGTAGGCATTTTCTAACTGAATCCACCACAATATCAGGCAGTAATTAAGAGGGCAGTTATACTTCAAATTGACTGTCTCCAGAAGAGAATAGGCTGGAATAATGGCCTCGCTACCAAATTTAGTAGTCAAATTAATAAAATCAGGTTTCAACAAAACAGCTTACTGACAGCTATAATCAAATTCCACGTATCAAGGCATTTGACCACTGGGTCTGTTGTGAGATTTACCATTTATCTTCAGTTACACGTGAAGTTCATTGCTTTGTTCACAGAAGTGCATGGAGATCGACCTGGTGCCCTCTTCCTAACAAAACCATTTCACAGTTACTGCATCTTACTCCCGAAAATGTATAACTGATGGGGGTTCTGACCAGGGACGGGGGACCCTGGAGGTATCAAACTTAGCTAACTAGAAAATAAGGGAAGGGTGGGGATAGGAAATGGATCTGAAAACATTAAATTAGGCATAAAGGCATGCACCATCACTCCTAAATGTATATGAATAAATTCAGCTGTAAAATAGATTGCCAAGGACATAACTCATTTTGTTCTATATAGAAGTCTTAATATGATAAACTCATGATTGGCTTCACATCAACCTTCTATACCTTAAGGGTATATAGAATACATTTTCACAAAGTCTCTGACCACCACGACCTTAACCCCAGCTCTGCCACTGCCTCTAGCACATTCAGAGCAACACTGGGATTTATCAGCTGGGCCACCTCAACCCTCACATCTATTCTGACCGTTGACCTCTAGAAAAACAGAATAAAGGGGTGGGGGGGGGGTGGGGTGAAAGAAAAAAAGAATCAAAATACATTGAGGTTTGAAGTTGCTGAGATATATAAGGATTACAAATAATACATTAATTTTAAACAAATTTGAAGGCAGAGTTTTTTGGAAAAGGTATTTACTTATCAAATATTCCTTCTTTTTAAACATGTGCTAACATCATGGAAACTACTATGACTAAAGTTTAATTTTTAACCTCATTCTAAGACTTCATATAATTTTAAAACCAATTTAAGAAGTGAATATTTATGGAAAGGTATTTCTATATAATGATACAAAGATTATATTTAAGTTTAAAATTACCTGTTATATACAAAACATTAAAATTGTACTGCTTCTAATTATTACAAAATGTCATTCAACCTGCATTTTTTATTCTTTTGTACCAGGTATGCTTATTTTTTTACTTTTAAAATATTTCAGAAATAGTCTTTTTTCCCTCATTTTCTTGGTTGAAGATTATTTTACTTAGAGGATACAATATTCCTAGAGATTTGACTCTATCATTTATTCACTTCTGTTGTCAATTAATTTAATTAGGTAAATATCTGACTGAGTTGATCTGGAATTTTGCAGGGAAAAATGAAGAGTATTGGATAAGGAAAGATCAGGGAACAGTCTCTTGAATAAGATGTTGGCTGGGTGAAGTTGGAGTCACATGGAAAGTCACTTTTTTGTTTGAGGGGCATGATGGTCATGGGAGGACGGAAACTTTTTAATTGCAATCAGTTTCTCCGTGGTATATGGCAATGGTTTCCTTCAGGCAAAGAATGGGTGACCAAACCTCCAGCAGGCATATGTCAGCACCAATTCTCTGTACCTTCACTGTAGTTCTGGCACCCCATGCCTCCACTTATACAACTTCATATCATGTTTTTATACCCAGCTATAGAAAAAGCTTCTCCTGTCTCTTCATTCTTCCATTCCAAACACTATCCTAACTGAACACTAATATGATAGGTAGAATTCTACGAATAATCCCCAATAACCTCATCCTTAAGTGAATCTTTCCCTTGTGAATACATGATAGCACTTCAGTGATTATGTTGTTACATGGCAAAAAGTAGCACTGCATATATAATTAAAGTTTCTAATTTGCAGACCTTAAAATAGGGAGATTGTTCAAGTGGGCCAGGCCGAATAGCCATTTTTCTCCAGCTGATAGAAGAGGGGTACATCAGAGAGATTTAAAAGCATAAGAAGGAAGCCAAGTGTCATTGAGGACTTTGAAGATAGAGGAAGCCAGGAAGAAGAATCAGGGAGTGGCCTGGAGGAGTAACAGCACCTACAGCTAGCAAAGAACCTCAGACCTGTAACCGTAAAGAACTAAATTTTGCCCAGGACTGAATGACCATAGAACTTAATTCTTCCCAAAAGCCTCCAGTTCACAGTCCAGTTAGCTGAACCTTGAATTCAACCCTAAGCAGAGAACCTGGTTGAGCTCACCTGGACTTACAGAACTGTGAGTTAATGAATGGGTGTTGTTTCAAGTTACTAAATTTATGATGATCTCTTACACAGCAATAGGAAACTAATGCAACTGGTACTTGTGGCGGTACTTTTACTTTAGACAAATTTAGATTTCAAATTTTGTTGTTGTTGTTTCCACTATCTTCCACAAGTGAAAGTCTGCTTCTTAAGCAAAATAAATAACTAAATACATAATTGTGTAAAGTCATAAAAATAAACATGAAGCCTGGCTAGACATTTCATACTTTTTAATAACTCCCTTCTACCTTCATTCTCTGAGTAATAGGAACCATGAAGAGATTCACTGAATAGCTGAGATTGAGCTTTAATATACACCTCAAAGATTGCCTGGGACTTTCCTGGCCGTTTAGTGTTTGGGGCTTTGCCATCTGGGGCAGGGGGTGAGGGTTTGAACCTTGGTCAGGGAGCTGGATCCCATATGCCTCATGGCCCAAAAACCAAAACATAAAACAGAAGCAATATTGTAACAAATTCAATAAGACTTTTTAAATGGTTCATATTTTTTAAAAATCTTTTAAAACAATGCCTTTTAACACTCTTGATTATTTCAGAAGGAATTATATGTAAAGTGTATTTTTTCTCCTCCTTATCATCATCATCAAAATTGCCATTAGCTATCATTAATTGAGTATATTTTCAGCTTTGCTTAGCACTTAATACACATCTTATTTAATTCTTAATGCAGGAAGGTACACAAAACTGAGGTTGAAAAAGGATGAATTTCAGGGTATTTGTGTGTCCTGTGGTTGAGGAAGTGGTTAGGGAAGGTATTTTGACTAAAAGCTAGGAAAGGCAAGAAGAATGCCAAGGAGTGGTGTTACATTTCCACCACAGACCATGAGGAATGGCATCTTCAGGGCTAAGTTTAAACTAAATAAGGTGGCAATAAGGAGAAGATAATTGAAGAAAGTGTTTGACTGGTGAGGTAGTCAGGAAATTTTTCAACAGGTCATGTAAAAGATGATGAAGATTCCAATCCATCTGGCCTTAAAGTATTTTATTTTTAAATATTTTTCTACTTCTGAAGTATACAACATAATTCCATGATTTACTGGAGACTTACAAGATAAATGTAGAATGTAGCTTTTCTTTTAGATGATCCAAGTTCATCACTAGACACTATTGACAGTATTGAGGTTAAGAAGCAGTAATGCCCTTTGGAATTACTGAGATAAGTTGATAGTGTTCTTTGGTGGGTTCTTAACTCTATGGAACCATTTCCCTTTCCTTATTCTTTAGCCAGAGCATTTGATCCTATTCTTCTCACCAGCATCACTGTTTCTGTAATTTATAATCTGCTGCCACTTCCTCTAGGTGATTTGTGTGTAGTTGGAAACACCTTATACAGTGGAAGGAATCTTCCAGAATATAGATAAGCTTTCTAGCACCAACCTTTGTCCTGCCCAGTTCTGAATTAGAAAACATTAAGGAAGCATTATTCAGCCTTAAAAAGGGGATATTCTGATACATGCTACAACATGGATGAATCTTGGGCACATTATGCTAAGTGAAGTAAGCCAGTCATAAAAGGACAAATACTGTGCCAATTCCATTTATATGAGGTACCTAAAGTAATCAAATTCAAATTCATAGTGACAGAAAGTACAAAGGTGTTTGCCAAGGGCTGAGGGGAGGGAAGAATGAGGACTTATTTTTTATGGATTTCATTTGGGGAAGATGAAAATGTTTCCAAGATGGTGATGATGGCTGCATAACAATGTAAATGTACTTCAGAATAGTTCAAATGGTAAAATTTATGTTATGTATATCTTACCATACACAAAAAATCATCTGCGTTGGTGAGATTGCCCAAGGAAAATACAAACAAAAAGAGAAGGACACTGAGAACAGGTCCAGGAAACAATAGAGAGAGAGTATACAGTATTTCTGGGACAACCTGGGAAAAAGGGGCTCTTGGCCATCAAGAGAAGGCAGATTAATGTGAGGCTGAGGATGGAGAGAGAGAAGAGAAGGACACAGATGGCAGTGACTGCAGACAAGTACCTGCCGTCTGGAGCAGGACACCTGGATTTGGCATCAGGTAACCTCAAGAACAGTTCCATTAAAATAGTGGAGGCAGAGCCAGATAAAAATGTCTTAAATAAATGGGAGGCAACAAAACACACAGCATTTTGTAGGACACTTATCAATTACTTTGTGGTGCTAGTGGTAAAGAACCTGCCTGCCTATGCTGACAGATGTAAGAAATGTGGGTTCGATCCCTGGGTCAGGAAGATCCCCTGGAGGAGAGCATGGCAACCCACTCCAATATTCTTGCCTGGAGAATCCCATGGACAGAGGATCCTGGCAGGCTACAGTCCATAGTGTTGCAAAGAGTCGGACACAACTGAAGCGACTTGCATGCAAGCTTGCATCAATTACTTTGGGGAGAATGACAGAAAGAGATAATACAATTCCTTATTCAAAATGTTTAGACCATAGTGTTTTAGAATTCAGAATTTTTCAGCTTTTGCAGAGAGAAACTAATGCACAAATGTATATTGTGTAACAGCTATAGCAGAGTATGGAAGAGCAGGCAGTAGTAAAACATGCCATATATCTACAAAAAAAAAAGAATACTTGCACTTTGTGAAATAAATATCATCATGTTAATTAAGGTTTGATTTTGTTGCCTTACCACAAACTAATCAAAAAAAAATAAAAATTTTGTTTTCAGAGCTTTTAGATTTTAAATTGTGGCTAGAAGAATGGAGACCTTTATTCAAAATAATTGAAAGCTAGTAGGCCAGAGGGACTTCCCAGGTGGTACTGCAGGAGATACAAGTGATAAGGGCTTGATCCCTAGGTCAGGAAGATCCCCTGGAGTAGGAAATGGGCAATCCACTCCAGTATTCTGGAAATGTAAAATACGATTGGACAAAAGAGCCTGGCAGGCTACAGTCTAAGGGGCCGCAAAGAGTTGGACACAACTGAGCTACTGAACACACACATAGGAGGCCAGAACTAATGAAAAATATATTTTCTCAGATAAGTTGGTAGGGTGCTCAGTTTCCTATAGTATTGGATATCGGATCATACATTTGACCTCTCCTTTTATCTGTGCAGATAAACTAAGTCATCTAATTCCAAACTCCCAGTTTAGCTGTTTATTTATATATTATTAGATTAGGACATATTAAAGATTCTTTTAAACTGAGTATTTAAGAAAAGCACAACTTGCTTTGTAATATCATTGATGAGGGATAGTTTCATTAACAGACCAAACCTAGAATGTGTTTTAAAGATAAATGACATAAAATAAGAAACATGTAAAATGTGTTAATCCTAACTAGACTTACAGTTGACACTTCTGGAAGTAAGGAAAGTATGATAACCAAAGAAGGTTATCCAGTGCAAATCAGGGATGAAAAGTAAATTGTCTTGTCAAGCCTTCTTATTCCAGTTCTTTTCCTGGTTCTCAATTTTGATCTATCAGCATACAGTACAATTCCTTTAACTGAAGTTAGTGAAACCGTTTGCTATCCCCTCAAACAAAGAGCAAACTGTAAGATGACATCCTGGGTTCCTCAGTGGAGTTCCTGTTACTCTGACTCTTTGGCCTAGAGTGGATGGAATCCACCTGCAGTTGAATGTGAAAGGGAAAAATAATAGGCCAAAAGTCCAATACTTTTGAAAAGGCTGAGATTAGCAGCCAACATTTTTTATATCATACAAGATAAAATCTGACAGCATTCCCATAGTCAAATTTCCTGCCCACCACCAAAGACAAGGACTTGACCTTGATTTGTTTTCACCAGATTCAACCCTGGAAACACAAAAGACCTTTCCTATCAAATCCTAACAAGTAAGTTAATGGTAGAAGTTGGATATTATTGATGCCCCAGATGAATCAAGTGCATTCAATATCCTTTATCTCTCAGCCAAATCAGAGAACCTACTTTCCCAGAGAATAACAATCATTACAGTCCACTGAGTCTTGTTTTTCCAATCGTTTCCGTGGCAGCTGGCTACTGAGAAGTTGTTAGGGAATTGAAAGAAGGCAGCGTGGGGAGGGGCAGATGGCTCCTTTGGGTTTATTTCACCAAACATGGCAGCTGTGAGGCCCACTAATTTTCCAAGCGTTCATATAGAATGCTTGCAAAGGGGCCAAGTTAAGGAAGAGCCACAGAGCAACATTCCTGATGTGTTCCTCTTTCTCTTGCTATAGAATAGCCCCTGAGAACATTAAATGCAGATTTGGAACTAACATATCCAGCCTGCACTTGATCCAAAATGTAATCAGACTGCAGGAATAAGCTAAAACTGATTATTGCAAGTATTTTCTTTACTTAAAACCTTGAAAGATAGCGAGTAATAAGGGAAACAATAAAGGCAATGACGGTTCCTGTGTCTCTATCCTTGGCAGATTTGTTATTTTCCATTTTTTGATTATAAATGTGAATGTAATGTGATATTTCATTATGACTTTGATTTCCATTTCCCTGATGGCTAACATATTGAT
The DNA here is from genome assembly GCF_019320065.1 of Cervus canadensis. NCBI lineage: Eukaryota > Metazoa > Chordata > Mammalia > Artiodactyla > Cervidae > Cervus > Cervus canadensis. Next base: position 52,604,446 of record NC_057391.1, on the reverse strand, counting down.
AATCTTTTCATGTGCTTTTTCACCATTTGCATATCTTATTTGAAGGAATACCTATTCAAGTCTTTGTCCTTTTAAAACTTGATCTTTTTGTTGTGTTGTTAAGAAATCTTTATACATTCTGGATATTAAACATTCATGAGATATATAATTTGCAAATAAGTTTTACCATTCTGTAGGCTGTCTTTTCACATACTTCATAGTGTCCTTAGACGGACAAAAGTTTTTAATTTTTATGAGTTCCCATTTACTTTTGTTGCTCTGGTTTCTTTTCCATTAATGCAACCATGTGGTATGTATGTATATACGTGTGTGTGCGGTGTGTGTAGATAAAGTGATAGGAATAGATATATAGATACATATGTAATATACAAATATATGTATGTGAAATATGCACATACACATGTGGTTAATTAATAAAAATAAAGCCAGTATTCTCACATACATTAATTTATCACATCTCTTCTACAACATTGCATTATCATCATCATCATTACCATGAGGAAACTAAGACTTTGATCAATTTGTGATTTGCCCAGAAAGTGCACAAATTAAAAGTGGCAGAATTTTCTGTCTCTAAATATAAGGCAGTAACATTAGTTTGATACATTAGGAGTGAATTATTAACCATATGGAACCATTGGTGGTTTATCGTTTCAAAAAAACAGCTTTTAGTTTCATTTATCTTTTCTATTTTTTTGGTCTCTATTTTATTTTTTCTCTGATCTTTATGATTTCTTGCCTTCTACTAACTTTGAGCTGTTACTCTTCTTTCTCTACCTCATCTAGGTGTAAGTTTAGGTTGTTCATTTGAGACTTTTTTTTCCTGAGGTAAACCTGTATGGCTATACTTCCCTCTTACAGCTGCTTTTGCTGTATCCGTAGGTTTTTGGACCATCATGTTTTCATTTTCATTTGTCTCTAGGTATTTTTTAAATTTTCTCTCTGAAAATAAAAGTGCGCATAATACCTTCAGGCACTTTGTATTCAGTGATCCATTGGATGTTTAGCAGCATGCTGCTGTTGTTGTTGATCTTTAGTCTCTAAGTCACGTCCAACTCTTAGTGACCCCGTGGACTATAGTCTGCCAGCCTCCTCTGTCCGTGGGATTTGCCAGGAAAGAAATACTGGAGTGGGTTGCCATTTCTTTCTCCAGAGAACCTTCCTAACCCAGGGATCAAAATCAGATCTCCTGTTTGGCAGGCAGATTCTTTAGTACTGAGCCAGTTAGGAAGCCCATAGCATATTGTTTACAGAAGCTAAATATTTTTAAAAATTTTAATAAAACTCGGCAAATATTTGTTAATTTTGTCCCATGTGTCAAGTGCTATGCTGTTCCTAGAACAGAACAGTGAACATTGACAGACACAGTTCTTGCCCTTTTTGGTGTTTTAGGCTATTGAAGAGGGCATATATTAACCCTTAAATTTAAAATATAAAATTATATGTGCTATGAGAACAAATAGCAAAACTTTCCTCTACACTAACTTGCCTTTACCCCTGCCTTCAGTTAACAGCTTAGAATACTTGTAGTACTTTGAAGCCTTTAGTTAATCCATAAATTATGTGCTTGTATGTTGTCCTATATTTTTTCAAATTGTTTCAAAGGGATGAACTTTTCATGATTTTATAGGAAGGCCATATGTGAAAATTCTAGTATCCTTCAGAGTCGTATGCCCTTCATCAGAATAAGATATAACTGTTGAGCTTAACTAGAGTGGTGATAGGAAGATAAAGAGGGAGACAGAGAAACTTTCAGTATAAAATAGTACAGTAATACATGAAGGATTTATCATAAGTAATAGTTAATGTTTTTTCAGTGCTAACTGCCATTAAGATATGGTAAGTTTTTGAGGAGTTAAAAGTTGACTGGGGTAATAAAAATTGGAAAGAGTAGAACAAGATTCAAACTAAGCAGTACAAATCTCAGAGCTCATAGACACTAATTTCTACTCAAGATGTTGAATTTTGACAAATGTTCAACTATTTAGTAGCTAAAGTCCTGAAAAGTCCATATGTACAAGTGTGTACATAAGAAATTGCATGCACTTGCACACAATACCTGAATAAAAATCTCAAATTATAGTGTAGCTGTGATAAATAGGACTAAGAAGGAAGAAATAAATATTCCCCAAAAAATAGGCAGTAAACTAAAAATACATGTTGAGTAATAACATCAGTAATTATTGTAATAAAGAAGAAAAGGGCTTGGAAAAGGTGATATAGGAAAAAAGCCCACCCTGTGCTTTAATGTATCCTATTTTTCTTTTCCAAAAACAATCATCCCAAGAGGGTTCCATCTGTAATATAGCACAACAAAATAACGTGGCTCTGAGAAAATGACATACCGGAGAGACTACTGCCCGCCGGATGCTGCATACCCAAAACCTACCCTTAAAATGCATATAATGAAAGTCATACTCTGGTTGTGCTGACAAGGCAGTTGGCACAACATAACTTTACCTCATATCTACAAAGGGGTGACCTTGATGAGAAAACCAAGCAAAACTGCCCCTTAGAATGCTATAGTTGGTAACTAGTGGAATTATAAATTTTTAGGATCAAACCCAGGTCTGCCACATTGCAGGCAGATTCTTTACCAGCTGAGCCACAAGGAAAGCTTTATTTTATATTCTATATACTAAATATAGTAGGTTTTCCCTGGTAGCTCAGTGGTCAAGAATCCACCTGCCAATACTGGAGATGCAGGTTTGATCCTTGGGTCAGGAAGATCCCCTGGAGACAGAAATAGCAACCCACTCCAGTATTTCTTGCCTGGGAAACCTCATGGACAGAAGAGGCTGCTGGGCTATAGTCCATGGGGTAGCAAAAGATTTGGACACGACTTAGCAGCTAAACAACAACTAAATATACTATATACTACAAAAGAAGAAAACCAACTAAAACTTGTGGACTGGAAAATTACTTCTCCAGGTAGTGACCTTGTGTGGTATTCTGGAGTGGCAAAGTAGGAATTTAGATGCATGATTCTATTGTGTTAGGGAAAATATGACTATATATATATCTGGGAAACTGTGTCTTGCATATATCTATATAGCTTCATCCTAAACAGTTAAAGCAAACTCAGATCTACAGTAGATTAAACACTGGATGTTTTCTAAAAATATGTCCTATTAACTATTAGTTGACAAGCCTCATCTTATTTTTCTTAAGAGTTCTAGTTTTTAAATTTTCTTTTCTTCTTGTACTTTGAAACCACGGAAGAACAAATGTATCATTTGTATGGCATCATGGTAGATGGATACTTTTATAGCTAACTGCTACTAATTTCACTAAGAAATTAAGAGAGGAAATTTAACACCTGTGGTGAAAATAACTCTGAAATGTATTGTCTTCTTCCCTACTTCCTTAATTTCATATTCATAGGCTTTGTTCCCACTGTCTGTTTATAAGACGGTTTTAAAACTCAGAGTGTGTTTTCCCACAGAAACCATGTCATAACTAGAGGCTGGATCCTCAGGCCTCGCTGCAAGTCAAGCTTCCTGCTCAAGGTCACTCAGCTCACTTTACTGAGCAGACGTAAGAAGAAATTAGCAAAAACAGATTCACAGGGACTCTCAGCTCTACCCACTCACTGGCCTTGAACCCCAGGCCCCAAACCCTTCTTGAGATTTCCTGAGGTTTGGAATCCACCTTGGATATAATACCTTTAGATATTCTTCCTGAAGCCAGTGCCTGGGAAAGATAAAGCCTAGCTCCCAGCAGGAGTCACAGGAGGGGACTGGCAGTTGCCCATAAACTGTGTAAGCATGTCTAAGAGCTTCCTGAACAAGGGAAATGATTTCAGCATTTTTTTTTTTTTTTTTTGGATGACCATCTTCCCAGGAGCACAAGAAAGACGGCCCTGAGCAGTGACTCGTACGCGTGCTTCTCCTGCCTTCCTGTCAGCTCTCGCTTCTGCTATCAGAGTTCCTGCCACTAACAGTCTCCCCACTTGCAATTTGCTGTTTCTAATCTGCCGTCTGAGAAATCAGATGACCAGGGCTGTTAGAACCATGTGTAAATTGAGAGCCAGGCACTGAGAGATAGCCAGAGTTCCTCTCCTTCAGGAGAGCATTGGTGGGTTTCCTGGTAGCCATTTCTTTTCTTCTGAGTTTTTTTTTTTTTTTTAATCTAATTCCCTGCTTGACAGTCTCAGAAAGCTGACCTCCATCTGCAGAAGGAACAGACGAGAACAGAAGACAAACTCAGCACAGATCAAGTACCCAACACTTAGCGTGGGGATCTTCAGACTCGAACGTTCTCTGTGTTCCATTTCCTCCTCAGCAAAATGGGTATAACCATACAGAGTTGGTGAAATATGACGAATTAAAATTATAAACTGCTTCAGAATGAGCTGTGAAAATAATGATCTTTAAAAGAACTACCATCATTCTTGGCGGGGGGGTCTATAAACTGCCACTGCAAGACACAAATTCAGCCTGTCATCTGCTTTTGTAAATAAAGGTTTATTGGAACACAGCTGCACCCACTCCTTTATGTATTATCAATGGCCTCTGTGCTACATATGAGGGCAGAGTTCAGTAGCTGCAACAGAGATCATATGAATCACAAAGCTTAGAATGTTAACTGCCCAACCCTTTACAGATGAAGTTTTCTTGACCTATCTTATCAATAAATGTTTTACTTTCAAGCAAATGTGACTTTATCTTTCCCCCACACAAAAACATTCAGTTGTTTAATAGGGCATATCTCATAACACAGGCCATAAGCTTAACAGAAACCCTTTGATAATAATCATAATAATATTTACATTTAATAACACAAATTCATTACACAAGTTTTCTATTATGTAAATTCTTTGCTGTAAACAGAAAAGTCCTCAGAATTAATTTAAATTCAATTCTTAAAAGAAAAATGAACTTGGAGCTGAGATTTATTTCTGGTGTGTATTTTAGGGGGAAAAAATCAGTATTACATTATCCTTGTTGTGTCTCAGCAATGAGAGTGACAAAACTGCCCAGAGTTGTCAGTGCCAAATACAATGTGAGAGCTCAAATATTAATCAAAGTGACATCTCCAATTTTTTCCCTTCCTAATCAGGCCTAAACATCATGGGACATCCGGCAAATCAATAAGCAAAACTGGATGCCCTCATCACTCCCAACGTGGCAGCGCTGCACTTTTATCCAGAAGACAAGGGCCCCCACTGCTGCATAAATACTCTGCTCTGATTGTTTGCTTCTCCCACGAGACAAGCATGCCCACCTATGATCCCATACTTTACCCTGTTACATATCTGACTATGCCACCTGTCACTGAAAAGATACACCTCTGACGATTTCAAGATAAGATAGGCATGGGTGGTACATGGCTCTAGAATATGCCTGTGCATTCTACCAGAGAGAATAAATAAGTGAATAAATACATCTCATGAATAAAGTGAGAATGGGTTGTTATAAAGTGTCTGTGAAGAGCTAGTCTCATACCCTGTCCTCCACAACTAGAGTAAAGTGACACAGGACCTAATCTAAACCCCACCCCCTCACCTTCCACCAAGGTGGCTTGTGGTGCGGTTGAGAATTTTAATTACTTTTGGCTTTACTCCCTTTCCCTTGCCTTTTATTTCTAGGTCTCTTTCCCCCAAATCCGTATCCCATTGACACCTCCTATTTTTCCTTCTAGGGAGCTCTGGAGTTGCTGTAGTGCTGAAAGATCTGATAAATGCCTGAGTGTCCATTTATTCCTTCTCCATGTATTCAGAGGAGGCAGCATGTTGGAGAAATGGAGCAGAGAATAGGTCTGTTCACACATAGAACGAAGTTTGAACTTTTTGGCAAAACTGAAAGGATAAAAATAGGAAAAGTTGGTTGGTGTAGAAAATATACAGACTTCTACACAAGGAAGTGAGGCATGTGCCTGTGAATTCCAATAACCCTAGGGAAGACTTGGAGGAGAAAGCTAAGGATCTATCTACAGCTGGGCAGCCAGGATCTAAGAGCCACCACAACTGGCCAATGGTAAGATGAACTCATTTGTGCTCAATCTGTTGAAGTCTAAGAAAACTTTGGTTGGTTCATTCATTCATTCAAGTGCTAGTCATGTCAGTGAACAAGCATATTCTAGACCCTCATAGACCATTTTTCAGCCTAACTGTTTTGGTCCTAGCTGGTACTTTTCTCCCCTAACTTTATGAAATGGAAATGGAAAGTCTTCCTGATCCTGGATTTTCCCACCTTTACCAGAAAAAGATAAAATAAGTATCAAGTAGAATAAACATATTGGAAGTATATTAGCTAGATGAAATGCAGCGTGAGAAAGAAAAAGTAGTTCATTAAATTTTCAACAAAATTGGAATTGCTGAGGTTAAAGGCAGCTCAAAACAAAGCCAATACAAGACACAGACTAAAAGGAACAGCATAGACTTATTCATAAGGAATGAGTGTGGTAAGGAGTTCAGCTGTCAGCTGTCTCCAGAGTGTTGCGGGGCTCAAATAAGATTATCAACCCGAGGAGGCTTTGAAAAAGTAAAAAGTCACGTCACAAATATAAAGGCAATGATATAATTATTGGTGACAATTTTTCACCAGTTATAAGCTTAAGATGAGTTATGGTAGTTCATAAACTATTACTGTAGATTAGCAAGAGATAAGTAGCCTCATAATTTCATTTGGAACAAATATCCTGTAAGTTAATCGAGCACTAAACATGCACATATCAGTTTATATGGCCATTTTAAAACAAATTTTTTTATAGGAAAAAAATATAAATAACCAATTGTAGGAGATTCCTGAGTTAAAGTATGGCGTATCCATAATGGCCACTATGTCAATTATTGTTCACTTGTCAACCCACTCCATCCTTCCGATACCCTTCTGTGTCTTGCTCTGTGCCCTTGACCAATTTCTAAAACTGCCCTTCCTGTCTGACTTTCAGTTGGATTAAACTAATGAAGGTGACTGCAAAAGGAAAGAGAAGAGAATTTCCTCCAGCTCTCTTTGTCTCAGTACTGCATTTCTGGTGGGAGCTCTATGAATGTGAGCTAAGTCGCTTCAGTCATGTCTGACTCTTTGCAACCCTATGGACTGTAGCCTGCCAGGCTCCTCTGTCCATGGGATTCTCCAGGCAAGAACACTGGAGGGGGCTGGCATTCCCTTCTCCAGGGAATCTTCCCAATCCAAAGACTGAACCTGCGTCTCTTACATCTCCTGTATTGGCATGCAGTTCTTTACCACCAGTGCCACCAGGAAGACCCAGGGAACTCTGTGACCCCAGAGAGTAATCACGCCTCTGGCTTCAGCTTGAATTGGGTTCCAGTACTACTATTTTCTCATTGTTCACTTCAGCCCTAGAGATGGTAAGAGCTTCCTGATACTGCTAGTGTTCAGGTAATGGCCTCACTGTCCATTCCTTGTCTGTTCCCTAGTCCCTATCCACATCCCTCTAAAGAGTCCTTTCATTACAGTCTCTTCATTTTACCCACCTGGGTTGAATTCAGTTTCTGGCCAGGACCATGACTGAAATACAATACAGACGTCTGTTTATTGACATAGAAAGATGTCTGACAGAAAGTAGATCAAAATATTAAGAGCAGCTATCTTTAGGGAGTGGGATAGGATTCCATTTTTATTTTTCTCTCTATTCTTCAACTGTTCTCCATTTGATTATATATTTGGGGAGCATAAAAATAAATATTAAAATACAATGTTGGAATAAATAGGGTTTCAAGAACTACTAGTGGTTTTTCTTCCCTCCATTACTGCCTGTTCCATCAAAAAGAAATAAATAAAAAGTTGCATAGCTTGAAAGGTATCCTGGTGGGGCAATGGAACCATAAAGACTTATGAGTACCCAGATTTTTTTTATTCTTCCTAGACTCTGTTTTCTAAGAGAAAATATGTTTGATTAGCAAGTATTTAAAATTTCAAAATTAAAAACAATGCAGTTGTGCTTTTTAAAAAATGGATAACCAACAGGGACCTACTGTATAGGACAGGAAACTCTGCTCAATATTCTGTAACAACCTAATTGGGAAAAGAATTTGTAAAAGAATGGATACATGTATATATATATAACTTAACCACTTTGTTGACACCTGAAACTAGCACATTATTATATCAACTATACTCCAATATAAAACAATTAAATAAATACTATCATAACCATTAAAAAACAATGTAGTTGCACACATTTGTCAGTGTATATGTTTTACAGATTCAGATTTCACAAGCAAAAATCAAGATTTTGCCACATTTTTGGATAATATTTAAAATAGTCAACTCTTACTTAAGACTTGGCACCTACAGGCACTGTTTACAAGCATTTTAGGTATTTGTTAATGTAAGGGAAGACAAGTACTATTACTCCCATTTCATAGATGAGGAAATTGACATGCAGTGAAGCCAAGTTATTTGTCCAAGGTCATATAGTTCTTCATTAGTAGGTCCTGGAGGCAAGCCCAAGCATTAGAACCTATTTTATCCATTATACTCAAACATCACTTAGTTGATAGATTACCTAAGAATTCTAAAGCTCTTCTAGTTCTGTGAATATGTGCAAAGAACAATGGGGAGCCTCATATTGGTTCACCACTTACTAGTGTGTAATCTCGCACATTTACAAATCAGACCTACAGATTCCTCATGGATACAATGAGGAAAAATACCTCTTCTATCTACCCTAGAAATTGTGATACTCTAATGGGAAATGAGCATGAAAGCCCATCAAAGCTTAAAGCAGGCACAAATGTAAGGTGATACTATGTTGCATCCTCTGTGTGTCATCATTAACACATGAACATCAAATATAAAGAAAATAGCAATTATTTTGGTGAAGTATTGCTCTAAACCATAACATTATAAACTATCCAGTCTGTTAATAACACCCAACATAAAACCACCACGGATTAATCAATACGAATCATGCAATGGTTTCAGTGAAATGTACTCTCCAGTGCACTCCCTTGACTCACATTCATTAATTACTTCACCGTATTTGATTTGTTCCCAGCATTTGCCTGAAATGTGTTGCTCTCAACTTAAGAGTTATAGAGTAAAACTTTTTTAAAAAAACTTAAAACTTAAAACTATATATTCTCTATGCTATGACATCAAAAGTTCAATTGAACCACTCAGTTTTCAGTTTCCCTGACTCAACTTTTTGGAGTTTTGTAATTAATTATATTCCATTATTACTGATCATCAATTAGCTCAAAATGTTGCTGAGATGGTGAGTATGCTGAAGAAGGCAGAATTCAATGATAATTTGAGACTAGTAGTAGGACACTAAATTTCTCTCTTGTTAATAATTAAAGTAGATAACTTATGTTTTTATTTATAGCTTCCAGAAATATCCGGCTCAGTCCTGTGCACTGCTGTGTCAGCTAATCACCAGTGGGTCAGGATCTGACTTGGGCCATGGTGTTTATTTTCCATACATGCCTGCAAACAAAGCCTTTAAGTGTAGCTCAACCAAAGGGAAAAGGAAGTGAGGGATTCGCATGTATTTTCTGGAAATACATACAGATGCATTTTGATGCATACATATGTAAAGGATAAAAAGGGGTGTAATTTCAATATACCTGTTTCAATTTCCCAGATGTAAACAGAGTCATCTGCACATCCAACAATCAGAAAGTTCTCAACGGGATGCCACTTAATCATCCTCACAGGGAAAAGGTGCTTCCGGGCACTCAGGAGGCACCTCCGCCCCTCCAGGTGAAGAAGAGCCACAGAGTGGTCACTGCACACACAGCAGATTACCTGATAACTTCGCAGCTGTGGAACAAAGAAAATCCAGCATTCTTTGTAAGTAAATAGTCAAATGCTTTCTTTAAAATTAAACCTGATTTCCCCCTGAGTAACATGAGTTTTTGTTAAAACCCCATTTACCAAAGGACGGATCTGCTTTCTATAGCACCTCTCCGTATAACACTGCACAGGGGAACTTTGCACACCAAGTAGATTTTAGATTCAAAGACATATCAGGAAGGTCAAAAGACGCATGGCAAGAGGAGAATTCCAGGCCAGATCTACTCATAAGATAAATGAAGGACTTGACCATCACTCAGCAGATTCAGGCAGTGAGGCAGACATCGGAAATAATGCAGAATAAAATAAACCCCAGAACTAATTTGTTGCCACAAAAAGAAGCTATTTGTAGACACAAGCTTAGGCCCAAGGGTATCATGAGCTGGTATTTTCCACTTACAGTCTCAAAATGTGATTTGGTGCTGTTCCCAGAACTATACAAATTCTAATCCAAACAGGAAACTCAGTGTAGACACAATCTAAAAGAGGTAAGCATTAGATAGTTCCAGCTGAATGTACAGCTTCAAAGACACAAGGACCAAAAATAGTCTCACAGGACAAAAATTCTTAAGATACTTTTAAGACATCAGCATGTGGTTACCTTGAGCATAGTTTAGGACAAACACCATTCTTGCTGGGTGCTGCCAAGGCTCACCCAGAAGTTTACAGGGCAGCTCTGTGCCTCACCACGAGGGCCATGCACTGATCAGCCAACAGTGGGGATGGCTGGAGTGGGGGAAGGAGGATGAGTGGGCATTTTGTCTGCGCTCTCTTTTATCTTTTCTAACCATTTTGCAATACGGATGCTCCTACTTTTCCTAAGGCACCTGGCCAGACTTCTGGCTGCTATGTTAAAAGCATCAGTTGACATCCCTTTGAGAATCTCCCAGTGCCAATCACGACCTCTCTCAGTGGGGCACTGGGGGATGTGTTATTTTTCCTAATAATAAATTTCTCCTCTCCTTTTTAAAGGAGCCTGCAGAAATTCTGAGGGGGGCGGGAATCAAAAATGACAGGTGATATATGGGGAGGCTGGACTTGTCGAATGGGGCAGATGGCACTGTCGCCCAACTATTACTTCGTGGAGAACCTGCTCAACCCACAGCTTCTAGAATAGACAGCCCAGTGTACTTCAGGAAATTCACACACACATATAACACAAGAAAATAACATGTGAACACAGATTCTATGGCTAGAGTAGACAGTAGACCCCTACTAGGCCAAGTGGATTGTCTTTTCTAGTCATTTGAAGTTGCAAAGCTAAAAGAAATCATAGGAAGTGACAAGATAAAGGAGTAATCACAGAAAAGCAGACCATATTGGGGCAGTGGATTCTAAGAGTAACCTTAGTTTCTGAATTTGAGTTAAAGTTCCACTGCAGATTCTGCTGTAGTGTTTTTGTTTTTAAAATTTTTATTCTGTATTGGAGTATAGCTGATTATGGAGGAGGGCATGGCAACCCACTCCAGTATTCTTGCCTGGAGAATCCCCATGGACAGAGAAGCCTAGCAAGCTACAGTCCATGGAGTCATAAAGAGTCGGACATGACTGAGCATGCACCCAGGAGGAGGAGAGGTTTCTCCCCCAAACTCCCCTCCCGTCCAGACTGCCACATAACATTGAGCAGAGTTCCATATGCTATACAGGAGGTCCTTGTTGGTTGCTGTAGTATTTGTCTTGGATGCCTAAGGATTGCCTCTTAAGTCCTTTCAATAAACTCCCCTAGTATTTGGCTTTGAATGTGTCCTGATCTTTGGAGCTCTGACTCCAAATCAGCAATGACTGAGGCAGAAGTAAAAGGAGTGAGAAGTGGAACTGATTTGGACTACTATCCTAGAGTCTAAAGGAAAATATATATTTTTTTTAAAAAGGAAGAACTTCAGGAATAAAAGACGTATCAAGGTATCTCAAACCACCAGATAGTTGTTTTTTTTTTTTAAAGGGGGCGAGGGGGTTGTAGGGCTCACTTAACTTTGTTATACTATTTTGTTTAATCATTTCTGTTCCTGAAATACTGCTTTAATTTTTTCTTACTACAAAAATACAGTGAAAGTTTTCTTTGGTTTTACTTTGGAGTTGATTTTTCATAATATTACTGTGGAGAAATAATTTTTGCAAGTCAGTCAACTAACATAAACTCAGAGAACTCAAAACTTGTTTGTTCATATTTTATCAAAGATATCAGCTTTATGAAGGCTGAATTTAAGCTGACATTGCATGAGAAAATTATATCTGAAAATATTTCCTTTCCTTAGCATAAGGTAGATGCTCATAAATTTGAGAAAGTTCAATGTTGAAAATATTTGAAAGTTCAATGTTGAAAATAAATAAAAGAGCAAATAAAAATCTATTTAAGAAAAAGAAAATGTAATGATCATTATTATTATTAAACTGTTAAAGGCAAAAGTTAATTTTAATTTACAATTCCTATGTATTTATTTTTCCATTGAGTGTCCATTGAGTGCATGCGTGCTAAGTCGCTTCAGTTGTGTCTGACTCTTTGTGACCCTATAGACTGTAACACACAAGATTCCTCTGTCCATGGGATCCTCCAGGCAAAAATATTGGAGTGGGTTGCCATGCCCTACTCCAGGGAATGTTCCCGACTCATAGATCAAACCTGAGCCTCTTATATCTCCTGCACTGGGTGGTAGGTTCTTTACCATTAGCACCACCTGGAAGCCCTCAGTGTCCATTACTTTTTATTTAAAAAGAAAAGATAATTTCATTAAAAATTAAGATGTAGAACTAGGGGAAAAAGTGTAAGTAAGTATAAGTTAAAGAGAATTAACTGACTTTTGTAAAGGCAAGAATTGATGAGACTTCTGCTTTAGAACCGCTTTATCTGTTTAAGCTGTAAAAAATAATAGAATACATAACAAATAAGAAAACGAATTCATAAAAATCACCCAGTTGTATTATGGGTATTTTTTCTTTTCCATGGAACTACTTTTCCTTAGAATTTTTAAATGTTCTGAAATGTTATATAACTTAAATTTATGTGTTACGTTTCACCCATCATCTTAACTTACTTTGAAATTCTCTGGAGACATCAGAAGACTTGTTACCAGGCCAGCTTGCAAAAAGAATTTATGCAAAATTTCTTCAGTAAAGATATTCCACAAGATGACCCATGAGTCCTGGTCCCCAGACACCAGCCAACTTTGGTCTAATTTTGAAGAGAGACCATGTGGGTAAAGCAAGGAAGTAACACTGTGGTGATGACCTTTGAGAACTTTCTGAGGAAGGGAACCTGGAAAACAACCAAACACCAAATAATAAAAGAAAGTTATTTTTGTTCAAGAAATAGTTCTGAAATTTTCTTTTATAAATTTTTAGTGTAAGAAAACTGCATATAATTAAAAGTAGGCAGTTGACTAAGAAAATTAATAAACAACCTTTTGTTGTTGTTGTGCAATTGCTAAGTTGTGTCTGACTCTTTGCAACCCCATGGACTGCAGCACACCAGGCTTCCCTGTTCTTCACCATCTCCCAGAGTTTGCTGAAACTCACATCCATTGAGTCATGATGCTATCTAACCATCTCATCCTTTGTCGCTTCCTTCTCCGCCTGCCCTCAATCTTTCCCAGCATCAGGGTCTTTTGCATTGGACCATAAAGAAGGCTGAACACCAAAGAATTGATGCTTTTGAACTGTGGTCCTGGAGAAGACTTTTGAGAGTCCCTTGGATAGCTAGGAGATCAACCAGTTAATCCTAAAGGAAATCAACCCTGAATATTCATTGGAAGAACTGATGCTGAAGCTCAAGCTCCAATACTTTGGCCACCTGATGAGAACAACCCTTGGATTATTTCAAAAGGCAAGTGCCTCACTACAAGCTAGGTCATGCTTTTAATAGAGCACTGAAGCCGGTTGTTCAAAGTCGATTAATTCTTTAAGGATGTTAGCAAGTTACCAGTTCCAGTGCCAAGAAATAGCAAACTCTGTCATAAAAGAGTGACAGTTCATACATTCTGTGTCTACAAAAATAATCTCAGAACATTTCTGCTGTCCTTTAAAACAACATGATCACATCTAGTACAAAAGAAAACCAAAGTTTCACAGAATATTTTTGCTTCAGAAGATATTACAGGTTACCTAGTTCCACCACTTCGTTTTACTGATAAAGCATCTGAGGCTCAGAAGGGTTAAGTGACTTGAATTCAAGTGTGAAGAAACACAGCATAATGTTTAAGAGCATAGCTTTGCTATTGAACAAATCTGGTTTTGTTTTTCTGGGTCTGTTGGTTACTAGATGGGTCACCATGGACAACTTGCTTTTTCCCTCTAAGCCACAGGTACTGCATCTGAAACAGTGCGATAAAATAGCCCTTACTTCACACAAGACAACTATGTGAAATAAGATAATGTACATAATTTCTTAGCATTGGCACTTGGTAGGACAACCTGGGTATGAAAACCTGGGTTTCATACCATATGAAACCTGGGTATTTCATACCATAGCTGAAGTAGAACACAAACTTACTGATACCCAGTTTCCACACTTCTTCTTCCTTCATTATTGGCTAAACTCAAAAAAATTAGAGAGGACCACAGACCACAATCTCTTTTTATTTACACTGGGTCACAAAGAATTATTATTACTTCTATTCCATCAGACACCTCTTCATTTTATATCCACTAACAAACCAGATGAATATTAATTCAGATGCTACCAGTCAAATGTAGATATCTGCTTTTTTTTCTGGATAAGATAAATCAGTCAAGATAAAATATGCTAAGGTCTTAAGCTTTTTTACTAACTTTTAGCATCAGCCATTGATACATATAGCAGTACACTGTTGTTGTCTTCGTTGTTTAGTCACTAAGTTCTGTCTGACTCTTTTGTGACTCCATGGACAGTAGCCTGCCAGGCTTCTCTGTCCTTGGGGATACTCCACGCAAGAATACTGGAGTGGGTTGCTATGCCCTCCTCAAACAAATTTACCTACACAACTCCAAATCTCAGTCACCTCTATATTTGCTTCTTTTACATAAGACAACTTTCTGCATAATGGTCTTTACTTAATATATTTTTGCTGTTGTAATGCACAAAGATATGTAAAAACATATTTATATTTCATTGACACAAAAATGAAAAACTAAAATAGGAAGATACCACTTTTTCCTGATTGTCAAATATTAAAAAGTTGAATAGAATAGAAGTTTGGCTAAGGTTTGAGGAAAAAGGCATTTTTATACATGTGTGTTAGTGGATACACATGTACATTGATGTACTTTGGAAAACATTTTAAGATATATTTTCAAAATTAAAAATATACATAAAGGTTGATCTAGTAATTCTACTGGAAAATAATTCTATACATGTACCCACATATATGTGCAAAGAGAGTTAATTCTGCATTGTCTATAGTCTAGCCAAAGGCTAGAAAAATCTTAAACACACATCATAGGAGACTTTTTCAATTAAAATTCAATTATTATTAATCATTTAAAATGAAGTCATAAAGAATGTGCTCCAAAATATTTAAGATTTAAGAATATTTTAGTAAAATATGTAGGCTGTGGTTTTATTTTTATAATACAACTAAAAGAATGTATACTGCTATCTTGTTATATGCCTATATATGCATAGGAAATTTCAGAAAGGGTATAAAGAAACTTATTAGCACTTGCCTTTGGTGATCTTCCTGGAAGATCAAATAAGGAGAGAAATTTATTTCTCATCATATAGTCTTCTATTTGACTTTTTTAAAAACCTATATGTGTTTTACTTTAGCATTAAAACATGCACAAATTTACTAGCAAATGCCTACAATTTTTTAAGCTTCAGCAATCTTCTTAGTATAGCTTATTAGTTGAAACTTAGGTAAATTGAGTAAATAGGGTCAAATTAAATTCAAGACCTTTTAGTAAAGAACCGCCTTCAAGAAGTCCTGCTTTGGCAGCATTCAAAGCCTGTGTAATGAATATTGTCCCATCTTCACAGCCACATATTAGTTTATCAAGACTTGGAACATACTCTGATGAAGTGACAACCGCAGTTTCATTCTCATCTTTAAGCCCAGAGAAGTAGTCACTAATACTTTGTGATGTGGTATAATGCTTATCGAAATTATCTTGAAGGGTCCAAGTGGTAGTTATTGGTATCTCTGAGAAGAAAACACACAAAGGGGAAAAATTTGGTTTATAAATTCATCACAGATATAGAAAATAGTATCAAGGCACCATACCTGGGGGCACATAGAGGCTCTTTTGCCATCCTAATAGTGTGCTATAGGCAGGAAGTTCTCCTGCTATGCATTGTTTTCACTCCAAATGCTTTTTTATTGGTTCCCTCTCCCTTAAGGAGCCTCAGAAGAATAGATGTGTAATAGTGGATTCATTTTTAGACTTAACTGAAAAAGAACTGAGAAACTTTTTCAAATAGAGAAATGAGTTGAAAAGGAGTACAGGATATGGAAATGACAAATTCAAAAATATGAATGTGATTTATCAGCCTACCCTGTATTCATATTGTCAACATTCATTTCAATTCAAAAACATCACTCACAATAAGCTGATGTTAATTTGAATTACAGTGGCCGCACTACTGTATAAGATCTATAAGCATCATGTTTATACCTATATTTATGTTAGCATCTAACGCATAGTGGTACATGAGAACTTTCTCTTGTTTGTAGCCTCCTATTACTTAACTTAAAAAAAAAAACACCAGATTAATTATAAAGTATTTCTTAGAAGACAGGTGATTAAAAATAGAATTTGTCTTACCTCTAGGAGAACCATCAAACTTGGACACAGGAACATCAGGGATGTGCCACAAAGTAATTCTTCCAGAGACTTCTCCAGAGAAAAGTATCTTATAAAAAGGCTCTTTTCTTTCATTCATGTAGCCCATAACAAAAGGAAGGCTCTGGTCCAACTAAAAAAAAGTTAACATTTATGTAAAAAAAAAAATCTTTCAAAAAAAAATCTATATAATGGCAGCCACTGCTTTTAAATGAAAGAACAAGACTTCATGGGTGAACTAAATTATTTCCATTTATTCCCACTGTTTCAAAGTTTCAAGTAAATTTAGGAAATAGCCTCTTACTTAAGACAAAAAAAAATTTTTTTTTATAAAATAAAAAGCAAAGTCATCAGCTAGATTTCAGAGCATTAATAAGAATAGCTAACATTTATTGAACATGTTCTGTGTGTATATTATACATTCCGTTAGGGGCTTTGCATGTATTCAAGGTAAATAATCTTGTGAAGTTGGTATTATTATTGTCCTCATTTTACAAATGAATAATCAAAAAGGGAAGAGGTTAATTTATCTAAGGTGATATCGATAGCAGTGGGCTTTTCAGTCTAGTAATTATGACTCAAAAGCCCATGTGATAATGACAGTGCTCCACTGTGCACTGAGGAGGTCTGATTTCTTTACAATCCTTGAGTTCCAACTGTCACTTGAAATAGCAACAACTGATATTTGTATGGTAATTTTGTGGTATTAATGTGCTTTCTAATTTTTGTTGACTATTTTTCAGATATAACATACTTGATTTCAAATTTGGCCCCAACTGGCCCCAGAGAAAAATGAATCCATAACTTATATATATATATATATAATATATACTATGATATTAGTATAAATACATGCTATAATTTACATAAATATATACACTATATATTTATGTGTATGAAGATAATTTTATTGAGACATAGAATGAATATTGGGCATCAGAACTCTGAGAGATATGCTTTTACTAGTGAATGGGCCTTGAATCTTCCTAGTACCTCAGTGCACTGTAGATGTTCCTTGAGCAGACATGTATATAGAGATTATGCACAATGGGTCAAAATGATTAAGTGACTAGAAAAATGAAAACAAAACCCTCTTTTCATGTACAAATAAAAGACACCCTGGAAAGAAAGCCAAGTGCTGGTGCCAGAAATAAAAAAGTCTAAGAAAGTGATAGTTTCTTGTCAGAAAACACATGTCCGAAGTTTCAGATAGACATTTTAGTGAAAAAATTCTATAATGTATTTCTACAGAATATTAAGGGCCAAAATATCACTACATTTAATCCTTACAGCAAAGCTACAGAGTAAATAAACATTATTATTTCTGTTATAGAGATAAAGAAATTAAGATGGGAAGAGAATAAAAAAAGTAATTCAAGACCAAGATATGTAATCCTCTAAAGTCTCCAGAAATAAGAGCATTGAAGAAAAACAGTTTCAATGAAGTAAGTTCCCTAAATCTTTTTTGGGGTCTTATACTTCTCAAGGCTATCAATTTTGTGTTAGAAATGGTGTTGATACAATTTGATTATTGGCCTCTCAAACTCTCTCAACCTTTGGGAACCTTAAAATTGACTAGCTCAATTTTCTCATGATTTTGATATGAAAATGAAGCTCCAGAGAGGCTGAGTGGTTACTCAGATTGGTGGTAGCACAGCCTCCCTCAAAGCAAAATGTGCTGCCCCACTAGCCCATTCTCCCCAGACCACGATGATCCCCTCTACCCTCACTTCTGTACTATTGCTCACTTGCTCACACCCACTCCTTGATGCCTCAATCTCCTCCTTTCCAGTAGTTATCTCTTGAGTTCAACTGAAAACTCCCTCGGAGCCCCTTACCATGTGATTCTCATTTTTCATAATAGTACCCATCACCTATCACAAGAAGTACCTATCCTCCTAGAGGTAATAAAATAGTCATTAACAGTGAATTATCTTGGGATAAATACCTGGATTCAAATCCTGGTTTTAGCTCATACTAAACTCTATTACAAGAGCCAATTACTTGATTTAGGCAATTTACTTAACCTCCCTGTATCTCTTTTTCCCCTAACTGTGATAGAAGGCTAATAAATAAAAGCACCTACTACCTGGGTTACTGTCAGGATTAATGAGTTGATAAGGGTAAGTACTTAGAATGGTGGTGCTAGTGGTAAAGAACCCTTCTGCCAATGCAGGAGTCAGAAGAGACACAGGTTTAATCCCTGGGTGAGGAAGTTCCCATGGAGGAGGGTATGGCAACCCACTTCAGAATTCTTGCCTGGAAAATCCCACGGACAGAGGAGCCTAGTGGGCTACAGTCCATAGGTCGCAAAGAGTTGGACACAACTGAAGCAACTTAGCACACAGGCACAATAAATAGAAACCATTCTCAATATCCATTTTCAGAACAAATGAGAAATTCACTCCAAAGTCCATTCCCAGACTCTGGAACCAAACTTCTTAGGTTCAAATCTTGGGAATTAACCTCTCTGAGCATCAGTTTCAAAATGGGGTCATGGTAGAAATTCATGTACATAAGACCATGTGTGTGTTTAACAATAATAAGGACTCCAAAAAAAAAAAGTTACCTGTCATCATTGTCATTGTCATTACTCTTAGTTCATGCTCCCAAATTCCTTATCTGCAATCTTCAGGCTGTTTCTATCCTATCTACTCCCACCTCAACACTGCAGTCTTACTCCACAGCTAAGACCGTGGAAAACCCAGTTCCTCATCTCAGCAGTCAGGATCCCTGCTACAGGCTTGGATGATCATCAGCTATGATTTGAAGCTAGGGAGGCTCTCATAAAGCTGTTGGAATAAAAGGTGAGTCCTTATTCTTGCTACTACAACTCCATCAGCAGATAAGCCCCTGATATCCCATGAGAACATGCTATCATCAAACAAGGGGATTCAATTTTATGGCATCACTCCAAAAAACATGTTTATACAGCATAATTCTCTATTTTCATTGTATCCATTAACCTCAGCTCCCTACACCACAAAAATGCTTTATTACCTTGTAACTGTAGGAGGCACTAAGAAGTCTTATATTTAGTGAGTATTGGTGATGTTTTGAATAGGGAGAAACTGAATTTAGTTTTGTGGCTGGATAAAGGGCAATTAAGGGTCTAAGTATAAGTAGACCAGCTTCTTTTAGTTTCAGATTATTCCATTCATTTTCACTGGCTTTCAAGTACTTTTAAGATACTGAAACAAGTACTTGTAAGATATTGAAACAGCTGTGGTTGTCTAAATAAGAATTATATATCAATAGAAGACTCACAAATCCATGTCTTCACCTTTTGAAACATAAAGAAAGGCAGCTTCCTCTAAGATTAGTATTTTTTAAAGTTAATTTATAATTGTTTTTATTTTTCTTCATAGTTATGCATAGCATTGATACCTGCGGTAGACTAGAAGCTCTTAAAGGACATTTCTCATATCTAGCTTTTAGGGCAAACTGTGCTATGTAAAAATGCATTCAGGAACTAAAAAGGAAGAAAGGGAAAGCCCTTTAAAAAATGACTTAAAATGCCTTTTTAGCAAGCCACAATACTGATTTTGTTATCAACAGCAAAACAAGGCTCTATTGCAGCCCACAAATTCCTTTAGAAATAGGGCTCCACACCATAACTCTAAAGTTTGCCTGTGCCCTAATGGCACTTGGAGTTCTAATTTTCAGTTGACACTGCTTAATTAAGTTTTTGCAACAAAACCTCACAGATATATTAAAGAGACAATACTGAACTATAGGATTTGCAACAACTATGCTGCCTACTTAAGCAAACTGTCAGTGTAAAAAGTAACATACTTCCTTGGTTGACACATCAATAATTCAGAATGCCTCCATTCTCCATGAAATACCTTTTTGGAGAATTAGCTGATCTCTAAATCCAGTAGGATTATTTTTGGGGGCTCCAAAATTGCTGCAGATGGTGACTGCAGCCATGAAATTAAAAGACGCTTGCTCCTTGGAAGAAAATTTATGAAAAACCTATACAGCATATTAAAAAGCAGACATTACTTTACCAACAAAGGTCCATCTAGTAAAGCTATGGTTTTTCTAGTAGTCATGTATGGATGTGAGAGTTGGACTATAAAGAAAGCTGAGCACCGAAGAATTGATGCTTTTGAACTGTGGTGTTGTAGAAGACTCTTGAGAGTCCCTTGGACTTCAAGGAGATTCAACCAATCCATCTTAAAGGAAACCAGTCCTGAATATTCATTGGAAGAACTGATGCTGAAGCTGAAACTCCAATACTTTGGCCATTTGATGCGAAGAGCTGATTCACTGGAAAAGACCCTGATGCTGGGGAAGATTGAGGGCAGGAGGAGGAGACGACAGAGGATGAGATGGTTGGATGGCATCACCAACTCAATGGACATGAGTTTGAGTATACTCCAGGAGTTGGTGATGGACAGGGAGGCCTGGTGTGCTGCAGTCCATGGGGTTGCAAAGAGTCAGACAAGACTGAGTGACTGAACTGAACTGAAATCCAGTAGGTTAAAGAAAAACAACTTTCATTGACACTACTGAAATAAAATAGCTGCTTAAATTTTCAGGCTTCATAGAGTGTCAAAGATATAATTTAGTCAAGTAAAAGCTCACAGTTACATCCTCAACTCTCTGCCAAGAACCATAATTTTATTTGTTTTAACAAGAAACTTTATACAGAAGAATAGCTAAATGCATGTAAGAATGATCTCAATATACAGTTAAGTAAAAAAAAAAAAAAGGCAGGATATGAGCCATTTGATAAAATTTAAAAATTAAAGTAGATATACCAAAATGTTAATAACTTTGTATCAAAATATCTATCAAAAGGGTTAGTGGAAAATGTGTGAGTATGTGTATGGGTGTGTGTGTGTGTATGCAGACAGCAAGAGAGAGAAAGAGAATGAGAGAGAGAAGAAATAAATATGGCAAATGTTAATGACTGGTGAATCTAGGTAAAGGGTATGTGACTGATTATGTACTATTCTTACAGCCCTTCAAATATTTGAACATTTTCCAATTAAAATAAGTAAATACATAAAATAAAAAACTCAGAGTGAATATTTATGGTGATAAAATTAGAACTTTTAATTTCTCCCTTTTTTATCATTTATAATTTTCTATAATAAGTATGTATTGTTTAGTTAATCAGACTTAAAAATAGATTTCTTAAAGGCAAAGATTTCAGTAACCATTAACAGTTAGATTTAATTTTCTCATTAACAATTTGATGTGATGCTTCAATTCAATTTTTTCAAGCCCGAATCTGTTACAGACAAAGTAACACTTATCTGAAACAGCTTTGATGCAGTCACTCTCTTCTTGCATTACCTTATTTTCCTGCACAGAAGTAGAGCACAGTAAATGAGGATAAATGGTCTCTTTAAGCAGTGTTCCATCAGCAGGGTATATGCTTTTTGAAAGCCCACTGCATAGCAAAATATAAAAAGCAAAGTTTAGAACTTTGGGGTTCTTTATTCAGTATTTTCCCCTCCCACTTTCAAAAGCCGGATGGTACCATTCAGGTTTCTAAACTCTAGTTAGAAATTGTTGGGTTAATAATTACAAGTGACTTTTTGAAAACCCAGCACCAGCTGTACCAGTTATACATGGTTAATCTCATTCCTTCATCCCCTGCTGTTTCATACAAAGGCTAAAGCCTACCAAGCCCAGAGTAAATCTTCTAGTGCCAAAGTTGCTTTGTTCTGGTTTTTGATCATGGGCAGCATGCGGGGATTTTTCCATAATAAACCTCCCAAAGTTCATTTTCTACCTGAATGTTTTGTATGCCATTTCCATCTGAGCCCACCTGTTCAGCAGCTGATAGATATAACTGTGACCATCTTCTGTCCAGATGATGATTCTGTGAGCAGCAAGCACTTCTCCACCAGAAAAGAACTGCCCACTCCCACTAACTTCAGTCCAAAGAAGGGAAAAATCACAATAATCATAAACCTAAAACACAGAATGAATGATGCTTGTTAACAAAAGCTTCCTATCTAATCTACCAAGGAGAAAGATAAAGTATGCTTATCAAGACTATTTAGATGACAGCGTTAAAACAACAACCAATTAAGTATTAATAACAGGCCACAATGCACTCATAGGCCAAGATAATACTTCATTAGTACTTATTTTTTCACGTTTACCCTAGGTAGGTTTCAGTGGATAAACTATCTGACAAAAATCTTCCAGAATGTGCTTAATAAGTACAGAGACCCAAAATATTAAGCACAGAGACCAAAACATCCCAAATTTCCTATACAATTTCATTATTTTCATATGGATAGTCAAACATGAACATTTGAAAAATGTATTACACACAAAAGTTAATACAGTAGAAATCCTAAAGTACATGTTAGGCCATGTACTTTACATTTTAGTTCAGAAATATAGGCCTTTAAGTAAGACAATATAGTTTTGTTAACTGAGCCAAGTATATGAAATATCAGAGAAAAAAAGGATACTATCAAATGATAGTAACTTAGCTTTCATTTCCTCTTGGAGATGTGAATACAGTCACAAGAAAGGAATCCCTAAAAACGAATTTAATGACAAAGCAGGAAAAGAAAAAAGATCTAAAAATAAGACCAATGTATGTAGAGAAAATATTAGCTTTCTTTTTAATTCTAAAGTGTAGGCATCAATTCTTTAATCTGAGATAAATGCTAATTATTATAATAGTTTGTTATTAATAAAATTAAGATGTACTTTATATATACAATATCCTGGGAAGCAAAACTACCCAATTCAGGGAAGGAAAACTGATAAAAGTCGGTCATAAAAGACAAGTAAATCACTGCTGTCATAACAATATTTTAAAATGTTTGTATATATTTAAAATACATTCTTTTAATTTTTGCACTAAACAAGATAAAAATCAAATTACATTTGTGTTTATTATGTTATTTAATAATACCTTCCAACATTTAGAAAATACCACCAGTAGAAGTCTCTCTGTATATGTGCAAAATCGTATTGCTCGGCAGTTCAGGGAATTAAGAAATTTGGATTCCTTTTCATAAACATCTTGCTTTTCCTTCAAAAGGAATAAAATTATATTAGTACTAGTTGTAGGTAATTTATATCAAACTGCATGAGAAGACTCCTCCCCTGTACACCAGAAGTAGATCACACTATTATTATTTAAAAAAGCCAATTTTCCTTTTGAGTTTTCTGAACTAAGAAGCTACTTTGCAAAAGAAACCATAAAGAGGAAACCCAGTTGAATTCAAGAATTCATTATATACAGTCATTCAATAAACATGCTTTCGAGGAATATACTGCAGGATACATTGACTTTTAGATGTAGCAGAAAGATAAAACCATGAAAAGTAAAAACAATTTGTTAGAAACCTTTGAAGTGTCTTAATTGCTAAAACAGAAGAACAAAATATTTTGAAAAGACAAAAAGTGATCAGCACAGAATACTTAGAATACTATGTTCTCAATGTTTCTGATAATGCTGGGTGTGTGCTGGTCTCAGGATGCCAACACAATTCCCACGCTATGGAATTTCCCAGCTAAGAAATTCTGAAGGATAGCCCAGAGCATGAGGCAGTTGAAAGAATTCTGTCAGCAGCACAAATACTGTGACTGTTCTTTCGTTCATCACCTCAACTTGTAGCCTGATGCCAGAGAGCAGGTGAATAGATTGGACTCCCAGTCTGTATTACTCCCAGTCATTTGTAGTAATCACCCCACCACTGCCACTGCTCACACACAGCCAGAAGAAAGGGAATCTTCTGTTGTAAGGGACAGAGAATATTCCTCTATGATGGATTTTTTCAATTAAAATCAATGTGTGTGTGTGTGTGTGTGTGTATATGCAGGTGTGCACGCATGCATGTGTGTGTAGATAAAAACATGTGTATACATATGGAAAAAAGGTTGGGAAAGATACCATCCAATTGTTACCAATGCCTACAACTTGGAAAAGAGATAGGGAAAAGTACACAGAGGTACTTCTAATTTTAAAAATTTCAATACATATGCTTGAATTGGAAGAATAAAGGATAAATTCACAAGCCAACCTGAATGCTGTTGATAGATGAAGAAAGATCCCATACTTTGAGCTCACCAGCTACTGATACGGCCAAGAGAGAATCTTCTGTAAAAACAACAAATATCACATGTAAACTGATCACTGTTATAACTGGTTGCCCTGAAGATCATTTCATTGTCATTTAAGGATTATCCAAGGCTACATAGGTAGAAAATATTCAATTTTTTTTTAAATAAAAGAATAAGCATTTTAGGTCACATTCTAAATTTGTCTTAAAATTTCAAAGTCATTCCATGTAAGAGGAGAGCACCACTGAAAGCCGATCCATGTTGCAAACCACCATGGCGGCAATGCTGATTACACCTTCCTGTTTTGGAAATAAGTAAGGAGCTAGCCTTCCCTTGTCACAGGAGCTGAATTCTCTTCTTGACTACATCTAGAGGATACAGGAGGGCAAGTCCAGGAGTCCTGGTAATCCACAGCGAACCTCTGCTTGTCACTTTTACAGCGCATTAGCAGAGCTGGGGCATGGAGACAGTGTCTCCTCTCTCCACTTCATCTTGACCTCTTGCTGACTGTCCAGTGATTTGAACCACTGGGATGGGTGTTGTCAGCTTTTCTTGATCTGGCTTAGGTAAACACAAACATGCATTCTGAACTCTTGCCCAATGATTTAACAAATAATTCGAAGGTGATATTTTCATATGCTATCTCTAGTGTTAGCGAATACCTAACTATTACCTTGAATTGTCATGGAGTGAACAACGCATATGCAGTTGATCCAATCAGGAGACTGAGATGATACGAATGTGTGAATAATAACCAAGCTTTTGGCATCAATTATAAGAACATCTTGATATTCTCCACAACACAGAAGCCAGCCTTCTCCTGTCATCCGGGATGAGCAGTGGTAATACTATGCAAATGGAATTCAAAACAAAAGTTTAATTATCACCTGCAATTAACAGAATTTTGGCTGTGGTGAAGACTTCCGTTAATTTTAATTTTATCATCTATCAATTAAGGTATTAGGCTGAATAGCAACTAAAATTTATTTTAGTTCAATGATTGCACACTTCTGAAGGGTTAATTTTGCACTTTGTCTTACTTATATTTCATCATTTTTTCTGGAGAAGGAGGAGGGGTCTTTTGAGAAGAAGCAACTTTAGTCCAAATCATGGAAAGCTCGTAATTATATTAATTCTGGAATGCTGTGTGGAACTAAACAACAAAAACAGGTTTCCTATCCTAGCAGTACTGCTACGTGTTAAGAAGAAATAAAAATTAAGAACTTTTGAGGAATTCTTGTGCCAAATAAATTTTAAGAATGCCTTATATTAAAGTTTATAATCTACCCTTGACAATCACAATGCAAAAGTTTTCATCCCAGAAAGGAGTTCATAAGTGATCCAATGCAAGTCATCAATGCTAAAAGCAATGTGTACAATGTAAAAAACAGCGTCAGTACCATTGGAATCATGCAGCTACCTTAAATATATGTTTGGAGTTCATCTACCAAAAGTCAAAACCTCTTCTCAATACTGGGATGTGATTATAAAGATTAAGGCTATGCTTCTTGCTCTGTTTTCATAAATAAGAAATTTAGAACTTATGCACCCAAAAGAGGCTTAAATTGGAAACAAGGAAAAAAATTTGCTTTATAAAACTGCCTGTTGATAAAATGGAAACAATTTTTGTGTGTGTCATTGTGAGTATATGTTTTGTAAATGTAACTAAGGAAAATTAAGGAAATTGTTTTTCAAATGTGTCTATGTTAGAAAGATACAGAAATATAAGAAAGATTAAGAAAAAAGTGGTTAAGTAGTTACTCTGGGGAAAGAAAAATGCCAAAATAACAGACAATAACTGACACTTCTAATGACAAAATAAAAATTCAAGAAAAGAATCCCTCTAAAGTCTTTAAACATGTGCTAAGCAAATGATCAGAAGGAGCTGTAGAATCTGGAGATGTTCTGAAGGGAATGATCATACTTACACAGATTGCAGTGTGTCGGTAAGGAAGCATGGCCTTCTCCACGCACTGTCCATTGGTGACATTCCAAACACACATCTCCCTAGCAGAGATAACTTTGTATTATTCTCTGTCATTTCCACTCAATTGACTGGAATAATTTTTGTGCCACCAAGTTTTTCTTTAGTGCTGCACTTAAATGCAGCCTGATCGTTTATGTGGCTTTTCGTTACAGATTACTGGGCAAGAAAATGTTGTGGTCATTAGCAGGGATGACATACTGTATCTGTGTCTTTTTGTTTGGTAATTACACCCTGCCACCAGCTTACAAGCCATATTTGAGTGCCAACCTGACCTCCAAACAATTGTGGGGATGCAGCTATCCACCCTGGGAGAGTGACAGGATGGCAATCTTTCTATGGAAACTGCAAAGTATTGAAAACGGTTTATTTTACTGAGCTTAAAACTACATATTCTGAAAAGCATAATACATCAAGTGTTGCATCTCTGGAGCTCAGATATCATTTTTTAAAAAAATAAACAGTGCCACCAAGAGGCCACATTTGGTCTGTCATTGATACACTTAATTCCTTCACTTCTGAAATCCTGAAATCACCCTTGTCATTTAATAGTAAGAAAATTCTCATTTTTAAGAAAACTCTGACTTGATTACATATGTGTTATGAAGATATAGATACAGTTTTGAAATCCAGTTACAAATACATCCAGTGTAAAGCAGTTTAAATCTGTATGATTTCAGTTCACAAAAACCAGAATGGCTATTTCAGAGTTGTTTGGCAATATTCTTCAGTTTCGACACTTTCAACACATAAGCAAAATTTTCCTGGGAAGAAAAGCGAAAGCTTTATTGGCTTTAATGGAGAGCCGCTGTTAAGAAGCAAATGATATGGACCCAAAACGGTAAGTGCTATATGCATTTGGTGTTTGCAGACTTTGAGTTTTTTTCTGGCCAAACACTGGGAATCAATCTTGAAATCAATGGTGCTCAACCTGAGCTGATTTTGCCGCACAAAGGACATCTGACAATGTTTAGAGACATTTCTGGTTGCCACAACTAGGAACACGATACTGGCATCTAGTGGGGAAGGCTAGGGATGCTGCGAAATGTGCTACAATGCACAGACACGACAAAGAATTCTTCAGTGGTCCAAAATGTCATTAGTGTTGAAGGTGAAAAGTCATATCCTAGATATAGAACTAGATATCCGTAGTGGTTTTATTTCTCTTTGTTTATATCAAACTGTAGGCCAGAAAAGATTTGAGGTAACCTGAAAAGGCATGAAGCTCAATAAAACAGGGGGAAAGTGGGTATACGTGTGTGTGTGAAAAATAAGACTGGGGAAAAGGTAGAAATTGAAATAATATCTCAAACGTTTTACATATATATATAAAGAAATGGAAACTTAAGCAGTCATCAATGTAAAATTTTAGCTCTACAAAATAATTTAAGCTTATCAGTGTGGTTCTCTATCATCAAGCATCACCTGTGAATATTTTTAAAAAGTTTCCTCAGAGATTCTAATCTCATGGCTCTGTGTTGAAGTCCTGGCATGTGGGGTTTTGCACAGTTTTTGGTCAGTTAACTTGTTTCTAGATAACTCTAACTCTAAATTAGTGGCTCTAAACTCTGACTCTACATTAAAATTATCAGGGAGCGTTTTAAAAATACCAATGTCTGGGACCCAACACAGACATCAAGCCAGGCTAATTAAATCACAGTTTCCAAGGTTGGAGCCTGGACATCAATAAAAGTTCTCTCAGTGATACTAATGTTTCTAAACTCTCTTGGATTCTAATGCTTTCCCTGTGTGCTTGCTTATCATGCTATAGTCTACCTTAAATTGGAAAAAAATACAAAAATATCTTATAGTAAAAATTAACTCTTTGCCAATCAATTCTATTAAAGAAAGAAAAGCAAATTTATTGTACATCGAAAGCAGCATTGGCATTGAGCTGGAACTGCTCAGTTACATATCTAATAAGACATGAAAATAAACTATTATAATGGACATTCTTTTTGTTTTCAAATACTGCTCCCAAACTTTATACATAGATTAAATCACCTTTGACAGTAAAAATGTAATTTAACAATTTACAAAATTTTTAAAATTTCAGTGAAAAGAAAAACACACTGGAAAAAATCTATAACATACAAAATTATAATATTATTAAATTCCCACTAAAAATTCCTTTGCAAAGGGCCTTTTTTTCTTATTCAACTGAGAGCCTCACATCTCCACCTGAGAGCCTCAATAAAAATTCACTCAATGGATACATAAATCAGTCACTACTCTTTCATTCACTTTTCTGTGTCTCAAAAATACACTGGTTTCCCTTGGCTCTATTCCTATGTTCATATTTGTGTGCTTACAACACTGTTATCGTTGCTCACATTTTTATGGAGCATCTAGAGGGAAAGGAGATAAATATGAATGTTTGGTTTGCAATCTTGAATTAAAAATCCATTTTATTCTTCAAATTCACTTTTGTCTTCAATAATACTTTTGGGTTTTCTTTGGCATTCTCAGGCTCCTATTTTCTTATGCCCACTTCTTCAATGTTGGTTTTCTTTTGATTTGTGCCTTGGGCTTTCTTATATTCTCATATTTCATACTGTCTCTAGATAAGTTATCTATTGCCATGACTTCGAGTACCATCAACGTGACACTGGAAGCCAAGGTCTATTCACTGGGCTCTGATTTCCACATACAACTAGCAATTGCATGTTTCTACCTGGATGACTTGCAGGACTTCACACCCCTTGTATTTAGAATAAGGCCTACCATCTTCCTTCCTGTGTTTTCATTCTTAATGAATATCATCACCAATGAGTTTTCCAAGTCATTCTTGACCTCACACTTTCTCTTGCTGCCCCAGATGTGGGGTACCCACCATTCCAAATATATTCCTCTGAAATAGCATTAGCACTGTCCAAGAACATGTTAGAAATCCAAGTTCTTGAACCTTAGTCCAGACCTACTGAATCTGTACCTCTGAGAATGGGGCTCAGAAATCTGTAAGTGGTACTGAGAAAGGGTCAGATTTGATGAACACTATCCTAGAAGACTGAGTGTCTGCATGCCTATCTCTCTAGTATCATCTCATGCTGATGGTTGGAAGTTTTATTAATAAGTAATAACTCTATCAATGTAAAGCCTTTTTGTCTTAAGGCTTTAGAAACTAAATATATTTACAAATATAATATGCTGATATAGCTATATTAACATTATTTTCAGTAGTATTCCCCTGATAAATCTCTTTAAATCCATTCTTTTTAACTTTTACATATTCATATGCTGTTTTTATCTTTTAAATTGTTTTATAATCTTTACTGATGGACTTAGTCCCTTTACTTAATTGAGTTACTGGCTTATTCAGATTTATTTCAATTATCTTATGTTGTGCTATTTATCTCATTTATTGTTGTTGCCTTAGGATTAAAGAAAATTTTTTTCTTGTTTTAAATTGGAAGTTATATATTCTATTTTTTTCATTTTTATTTCTTTTGTTTGTTCTTTTAGCAGCTACCCTGGAAATGTCAGCATGTATATCTTGTTTAAAGTCTAAGGTTAATCAACATCTTTACCCACCTTTGTAACCAGAGCATGTGGGGTCTGATCATTACACTTATTATATACAGTTGTTGATTAGGATTTTGTGTATGTATGAGGGAGATGGATGGGAGGTACATATAAATGTTATTGTAATATAATATGTGTTTATTTAAATTTTCTAAAACTTTGCTGAGTTTTGTTCAGTGTTCTTTGTTCTATCAGATCTTCCTTCTGAAATCATTGTTCTTACTGAAAAATGTAATTTACATTTTCATTACTTATAGAGGGTCTGTTGGCAGTGAACACTCTCAGTATTCGTCTTAAGTGTTATTATTTTGCCCTAATTTTTTGAAGATGTTTTTGCTAGAGATATAATTTCAAGTTGATAGATATTTTCTCTCCACTTTTTGAAGATATTTCACTGCTATCTAGTTCTCATTTTATTGTTAAGAAGTCAGCTCTCAGTTTAATTGACATTCCTTTATAAATAATCTGCTTTTTCTCACTGTGTACTTCAGGATCTCTTTTTCTTTGGCATTCCATCATTTCAACATCAGGGTCCAGGTATTTATTCCCTTTATCCTAGAATTTATTTATCATGGAAATCAATGGGATTCCTGGATATTAGGATTTATGTCTACAGATGAAGTAATACTAAGTGAAAAAAAAAAAGAAAAACTAAGTCGGGAAGCAGTCATGATCAGCATGAATCTGATCACTTTGGAGGCAGAAATGCTAAGCCCATAGTCACTTCCTGGGACTTTTAAAAGTTAAAAAAAAAGAAAAAAAATCATTGCTATTTGGAGAATGATCAGTCCAGCCTAACAATTTTAATAAGTTTAAGTAAATTGAATTAGGATTTGCTAAATATGCAATGGTTAAAGTGTAAATTGCCTTAGAAGAATCTCATAGGTGTAGGGTGTCAGACCCCAAAGAAACAGAGTTCTAGAAAATTCAAATCATCTTAGAAAAGGAAGACCAACCAGACTCTCTAGTTCTTTAGCAATCATAGTTACAGGACTTAGACAGCTGAATTCATCTATCATCAAGAATATGTCTGTTAACTTCCAGTTTTTTGAAGCTAGGCTACTATGGACAAAAACCTCAAGGTGGAACACAGGTAGTTTTCAGATATATTTCTCACTCAGCTATTAACTTTCCCAGTTCTGCAAGTAGTGTCAGAAAAATTCACCATCCCCCAAATTCTCTAGATTGGGAATAAATATCTCAGCTTGTGTGGCAGCCCTAGTGTACAAAAGGAAGGTGAATTATTTAAAAAGAATGTACTAATTTCATTTGAGCCTTTTCAAAGTCCAGTCTCTCTAAGAATAACAGTTATGACTTTGCTATAAGCTATGAGACATAGGTATCTCTTTGCTGTCTGTACCACAGGCCTTTTTGTTAAACTATTCCATTTCTAAAATTAGACACTTGATTCCTCACTATTCTGTTGTGCCTCAGAATTCAAAGCCATATAATTTCTCCTTGGGTTAAAAATTTAAAAGGAGAGAATTCTCTTCCTTCAACCAGCAACCTAATCCCTTGTTCACTAACTCATGCTGAATGGATTCTGCATTCCAGAGTATACTTTGCCAAATATCTCTGGCAGAGAAGTTCATAGTAGCTCTTCCATCAGTAAGGCTTTTTCCTACAGCTAAGTCCTATTTCATTTGAATAAACCTCCTCCCATGAAACTGCACCCAATCACTATGTTCCTTCTCCTCCTCACTCCCACACCCCCACTCACAAGTGAGTCCTCTCCTCTGTTTGTTTTAAAATGATATCAAGCAAGTGTAGAGCATAAAGATTGTAACGCTGAATTATTTTACAGAACTGTGAAAGCTTGCATGGGTTTGCTTAATAGCTCAAAGGGAGTTACTGCATGAAAAAAAGACAAGTGCCCAGACTTTTCCATTTTGAAGTCTATATTAAGCAGGTTTTGCCAGCATCCTTTACACAGCGAAGCTGCCACAAGGTCTGATATGCATGTTGGGATGCTCAAAGATTGGGAGTCATAATACTGATTACTTTCCTCGGGACTATCACACAAGTCTTAATCAACCATTCAAGATCTAACTTTTCTTATATGTAAAAGGAACATGTTAATCACTAAAGTTTCCTTCAGCTCTAGATTTCTGTATCCCATCAGAGTGCTTTTGTAATGGACAAGGAATGGAGAGGGGTACACATTTTCACACATCTCACCTACCCGTTTTCAGCAGCGCTAACTACGAAGGGCTGTTTAGAGAAGTCTCTCGCTCTTGCCAAACACATCACTGAAGCTGAGTGGCCAAAAAGAAGTTCTTTGGCTGAAATCTGAAAATGATGAGAGTAAACTTTTAAATACCTGTAAACTTTTTAGTTGAAGAATATAATATGACATTATAAAATTGTTCATAATTCTAATTAGGAAGTGCTCTTTGCTTTTGCTTTATGTAAGTTTCAGGAAAACTGATATACGGCATATCAAAATCCCCAGGATAATAAACTTCTATATAAAGGAATTATGTTATACACATTTTTCATTGGTTTTCTGGTTTTGTATCCATCATAAAGCCTAGATAATGGCCAGACCTGTTTTACAAGATCTAGGTTTTGAATACAAATAAATCAGTGTTGATGTTTATTATGCACAAAATGTGCCTCAACCGATAGTAGCAGATTTATGTGCAGATTTCAGAATTCAGGAATGGGTTTACAAAATAATGCAGAGAAAATATTTCCTTTCCTGTAACCATTACAATGCTTTACTTGAAGTCCTGCCTCAGAAATAGTGAAAATGAACTTTCTACTTTAGAAATAAAATTTTAACTAAGCTATTATTTAAAATGCCAATTTTTTCCTCCTATATGTGAATTTTAAAATGACACCGAAGACTAATTCTTCCATTATCTCATATGTGAAAGAAGTCTGTCCCCCGTAACACAACATATCAGAAAGAACATATTATTTGATAACATAATTCTCTGCTTTCATCTTATTTCTATACTAAACAGAAGTACTTCTTTAAAAGATCTGTTATCAAAATAAATTTCTAGTGCTATAAAGAGTGTTTTGCAGTTGGTTATAATCGCTTCCAATTCAAGTTCTCTGTCTTCTTCCTAGGAATACTGGTTGCATCTCAGAAAATAGCATGCTGTCTTTCCCTATCATCACATTCGGGAACACACACCTCTATGAATTTAACCCATTTCCTCTATATTACAGGCCAAAATAAGCAAGATTCAGGGCAAATCAAGGATACTCCTCCTCCAGAGAAAAACCACTATGGACAAAATATCAGAACAAAACACCATTGCCCTTTATATGAAGTCCTCGTTCTGCTACTAAATCTTCATGTGTAGTTGAATACACTGTGACAATTCACTATAACCTACTCATTTTATCACATATGCTATGTGAAGAATAACAAAAAAATAATTCTATAGTCACATAGAGTCAACTGTCATGATGAAATCTAGGGACCTTTATTTCTCTTCTTGCACTCCCCTTCTTTGAAGTGTTGGTCCCCCTCACTCCCAACTCAGGTACTTCTAATTGCACAAATAGGGAAGGGAAAAGAATACACAACTTGATGAGCATATACCATATTCCAGGCACTCGTGCAGCCATCAACAGGGCTTAATCCCCATCTCACAGTTGAAGAAATTAGGGCTCAAAGAATAGAAATCAGTTGCCCAACACCACAGAGTTGGTAAATATCAGATCTCGGATTTGACCAAGGCATCCATTCTTTGTCTCTACTCAACATGGCTATTCATTTTGTCATTGTTGTGTTTCCTTCTGAGTATTAAATAGCTATATATATATATATAATATATACACACACACACACACATATAAAACATACCAATATTAACAGACTATATCTGAGAGGATGTTCGGAGCTCACGTTTTTCTATGCTCAAAGGTATGATAGATGAATGCCAGCAATCAATATCAAAAGCCCCCAAGTGAGGAAGTTCCTATCATGGGAAGTTCCTCAGACCTCACAAAGTTCTGGGGAAAACAGATGTCACTGGGAGCCAGACCCTGAGCCTGGAAGCAGAATGCAAAATCTAGACATGTGATGAGTAGCCCAGAACATGGAGACATTTATTCTCGAGCTCCTCTGTACCCTGCAATCCCACTACTCATGGACAGACATTATACATTATATAATATATACATACAGTATACATTATATATACATAATCACTACATATACATATAATGCATTTTTAAGCAAAAATCAAACTACTAAGCATTAAAATATCACTGGTGGGCCACTCACTTGACTGTCTTACAGACAGTAGAGATATTTGTTGAAAACTCAAACATGCCCTGATTTTTGAAAAGCCTAAAATCTTTTCTGGTAATAGGTGACCCATTGTCATGTAGGGGCAAGATTCAAGGGAAAAGTAAGAGAAGATGCTCATTCCTTCTGGTCCTATGATTAGCCATAGAAAATATTAAGGAAAACTCTCATGTGGAAAATCTCACAGTCATACTAATCAATATCTTATTCATGTAACTAAATTTTCACAATATCCTCACAGTGAATTTCCAAAACATAAAGCTGATCCAATTTTCTTCTTGTTTCCTCAGTGATTCTCCTTGTTTCTTCCACCCCACCAATTTGATTTCCATTCCCACCCCATGTTTCTAACCATGAATGTCTCAATATTAGCAACTATTAGCATTTTGGGTGGAATAATATCTTTGTTGTGAAGGGACGGTTATTACACAATGGAATGTTTACAACATTCCTGGCCTCTGCCCACAAGATGCCAATAGCACCTCCCTCGCTATTGCTCTAACCCCAAGCAGAAGACTTGCTCCTAAGAAGAGCATGAAATAATTATTCCCACTGAAGATGAAGTATAGACTGATCCCCACAATGAGCATCCTGTATTATAACATAACTGCAATGGCGGTTACTAGCTATACCCTTCCCCTATGACTCTGCAACCTGATAGGCAGCCAGTCCCAGGCCTTTTCATTCATGTTTGAACTTAGGTACCTACCATACTGCCTAAGTTACAATAGACACCCAATAAATGCACGGTGAGTAAATTCCAGGAACATATGTAAAAAGATACAGATGCTAGGATTCCAAATTTCTTAAACTTATAGCAACCAACATATTATAAAAACTACTACTTCAGCCAGGAAACCCTACACTTCAACATTAATAACAGTAGCAAGATAGTGTAAGTCATTTAGGATTCTGAGTTTAAATTGCAAGAGATAATAAATGCAAGGGCCAATATCAAAGTTCAGCTATTCTAATAATGCCCAGGCCTTCTTTCAGGAATGTTCATAAACATTGAGCTGAGCTGGTCTGCGTGCAGTTCTTGGCAGTCCTATAGTGTAACTGCTCAGTGATGGGAGATGTTAATTAATTACACTATAAAATAGAATTACAATTAATTGTTAATTTAGGTTTTAAAGTGACAAACTTTAAAGGCTAAAAATAGTCTTTGATCTTTAAAAGGCTTCTTAATGAGGGCAGTATACTTTAAGTACATCATTAGTTTAAGTGTGCAAATTGGGTCTAGAGGCTACTAGAGCTAAGCAAATATCTATTCCAATATGTTAAATGTTTATGAGTTGGGACAGGGACAATTAATTGCTAATCAATGGGCCAAATCCTAGGTGAGGTCAGGTTCTGAAATAGGACGACAACAATAGTAAATTGGATTTAGAGCTTTCCAATGTGACCTGTAAAAACACAGGCAAGCAGAGACTAAAAGAATAGCAAGAAGGCCAAACTGACAGAAACACCCAGATAATTAAGATATTACTCATTTAGTTAATAGTAGTTTTCAAGGGTGCCGTTTGTTTAGATTAATGAGCCATAATTTGTAGAATTATACTTACATGTCTGTAGTTCAGTTACTTAAACATATAATTCAGGATATAAAATAGTAAAACTCAGCATACCTTAAAGGATGATAACACTTAACTGGTAGTTAGGATTAGCAATATTCATAATATAATTTCCAATGTGATCTCAACCCACCATATAATACTTCATTTTTCCAAATTCAGAAGTAAAACCCATGTATTACTTTGGTAAGCGCCTTTTTAACAATCATGCAAAACTTCCACTGTCATTGCTGGTATAAGCAGCAAGCTACATTTATCATATAAGTCTATCTGCCTCAATATTAATTGTTTTCACTAACCTTTAGCTCAGATGAGAGATTCCAGAGACAGAGTTGACCCTCTTGACTTCCCGTCACAATCATTTGCTGGTCATCAGTGATCATGATGGCAGTGATGCTGTGTGGAGGGGCCTTCTTTCCCCAGAGTGCCACAGCCTGCAGGGAGGACCTCATGGTGAAGGAATCCTGGACACACAGAAATGGTAAAAAGTGTGCACAGTTATCATTCATTCATTTTGGAAAATGTGTTGCTGTGTTGTTTCACTCAGTCATGTCCGACTCTCTTGCAACCCCATGGACTGTGGTCCATGAAGCTCCTTTATCCATGGGATTTTCATGGCAAGAATACTGGAATGGGTTAACATTTCCTTCTCCAGGAGACTTCCCAACTCAGGGATCAAGCCCGTGTTGCCTTCATTGCACCTATGTCTCCTGCATTACAGGTGGATTCTTTTACAGCTGAACCATTAGGGAAGTCATCTCACAAATGTGTACAATAACATAGACTTGAACTACATATTCTTTCAGAGCTATGAAGAAGGGTGCTTTCCCATCAAATAGAGACGAATGTAATCAGACATTGAAATTAGCCTATCCACCCCAGCTCTGACTGTGGGTGACCTTGACTGCTCCAGAGTCCCTCTAGGTCTCTCAAGAAGAATAGAGTTGTCTAGACACT
Organism: Cervus canadensis; assembly: GCF_019320065.1. NCBI lineage: Eukaryota > Metazoa > Chordata > Mammalia > Artiodactyla > Cervidae > Cervus > Cervus canadensis. Next base: position 52,567,567 of record NC_057391.1, on the reverse strand, counting down.
GTAATTTTAAGACAACTTTGCAGACTCTCTCTTCTCAGAAATGTCACCTCATCTAAGTAGCAAATATCTAAACTTCACTATTAAAAAGCAAATATTTTCTGTAAGAACACTGTTTCCTATTCTTCAAAGCTTCTTGTATGGCTATTAAAATTGCTGTAATATTCATGTTCCACCTACACAACTTTTAATAGTAATTTATACTTGAACGATTTCTGTATTTGATGTTTTCCTAAATGATAATTTTCATGAAATCACTCTCTCCATGTGTTAGTTACAGGGTTAAAGTATAATTGTAAAAAAAATACCTTTCAAGCACAACTTTCCAAACCTGTGGAACACAGCAAAAGCAGTTCTAAGAAATAAGTTTATAGCAAGACAAGTCTACTTCAGGAAACAAGAAAAATCTCAATCTAATCTTACACCTCAAGGAACTAGGAAAAGAACAAATAATCCAAAGTTAGTTAAGGAAAGAAATCATAAAGATCAGAGCAGAAATAAATGAAACAGACTTAAAAACCATAGGAAAGGTCAATCAAATTAAGAGCTAGTTCTTTGAAAAGGTAAAATTGATAAGCATATACTCAGACTCATCAAGAAAAAAGAGGGCACAGATAAATAAAATTGAAATGAAAAAGGAGATGTTACCCTGCAGAAATACATAGGATCATAAGAGACTACTACAAACAGTTATATGACAACAAAAAGGACAACCTAGAAGAATAGGATAAATTCCTAGAAATGAACAATCTCCCCAGACTGAATCTGGAAGAAATACACAAAAGGTACAGATTAATAACCAGTAATGAAGTTGAACTAGTAATAAAATACCTTCCAACAAGCAAAAGTAGAGGACCAAATGGCTTCACCAATGAAGAGGAAGGGAGTAAGAAGCTAAGGAAAATAAGAAGATAATAATTTCCAAGGAAAATAGGTAATCAGAGCAAAGAAAAAGAAAACCCCCAACCTCTCACAACACCCTGCTATGAGAGCTGCAAAACCTAGCAGTCTTAGGGATCTTAGTGTAAAAGTAAGTAGGCCCCCAATCTCCATCACTCCTGAGGGCTACAAGGTATTCCAGCCCAGAACAATCACTGCTTATTATGGGTAAATAAAAGATTATGAGATGTCAAATGCACTCTGCTTAAGAAGACAGAAGCAGAAAGTAGTAGCAGTTTTAACAAGTTCTAAGGACAGAGTTAAATAGTAAGTTTCATTTATCAGGAAAATTCAATTTTGGGGAATATCTCATTCCCAGAGATACCAAATAAATGTGATACAAATGAAGATTATTAAGATAGTAATGAGAAGTGTCACATGGGTTTTAACATTCTGCTGCTATAAACACTACTCCTAACTTTGTATTAGTCCTTCTAGTATTACAACTTTTTTATTTTAGCATTGATGCTTTTGAACTGTGGTGTTGGAGAAGACTCCTGAGAGTCCCTTGGACTGCAAGGAGATCAAAGCAGTCAATCCTAAAGGAAATCAGTCCTGAATATTCATTGGAAGGGCTGGTGCTGAAACTGAAGCTCCGATACTTTGACCACCTGATGCAAAGAGCTGAATCATTAGAAAAGACCTTAATGCTAGGAAAGATTGAAGGCAGGAGGAGAGGGGGATAACAGAGGACAAGATGGTTGGATGGCATTACTGACTCAATGGACGTGAGTCGAGCATGCTCCAGGAAATGGTGAAAGACAGGGAAGCCTGGCATGCTGCAGTCCATGGGGTCGCAGAGAGTCAGACATGACTGAGCGACTGAACAACAACAATGGTATTACAACAAAAATCACCATTCAGAAACCATTTGCATTTGAACTCCATTTTTGGCTTGACAAATGTGTGCTTCTCAGAAGTAAGAAGTAGTAGAAAGGGAGTGCTCATGGTCACACTGCTCCAGAGGAAACTGGGCATTTTTGTTTCCAAGCAGTGTGCACTTGCTTCCTGCCCGAGGACTTGTCTTTCACACTTTGAACTTTACCTAGGATGCTGCAGTCAAGGAAATTTGTCTAGACTGCTTAAGAAGAAATGTAGCAGAAACAAGTTTGGAGAACACCTGCCAGGGAATTAATATATTTGTAATGATTAGCTAAAATTCTACTAAAGATAAATAATTTCTTTGGTGAGTTATTTATATCCCCATTACTCTGGAAAATGATCTCCTCTGACTTGAATCACTGTGACACTGTCTACCCAATAATTGGCCACTTTATATTACCCTGTTTTTTTTTTTAATCTCTTAAAATTATCTGCTTTGCATTGATGTCTCCCTAATGAAGTGATACAAATCCCCTGAAGACCGAGACCAGTCTTTGCTAAGTGTAGCGCCTGGCCCACAGTGGGTTCTTGACAAGTATTTTTTAACCACACTGATTCTGGTGCTTCTTCCTTCTACATTCTTTGTGAAGGATAGGAATCATTTCTTAATCATTATTATATTCCCTACAGGTCTGAAGCACAGGGCCTTGATTACAGGAAAACAGTAAATACCGATTGAATAAATTATTTTCTTTATAAGTTCTGTATTCCAAAGGGGAGAGAGTTGCTTAAGGGTATGAAATTTAAGTTAGGTTAGAATTAAACATGAGTCACTTAATCCTTCTGGGCTGCAGTTTTCTCATCTATAATCTGAGAATAATAATGATACCTAGATCAGGGCATTGTGAGGGTGGAATGACAGCAGGCTTATAATGTAGAGCACAGTGTGGTATTCAGTAAGTTACCATTATTTTTATTTACTTTAGCTCTTGTACTTCTAGACAGTGGTTACCCATATTTTAAATTGTTCCACCATCATACTTGTGTTTTATTCTTATTCCAATAAAATTCCTTTAAAATTCAATAGATTTTAAATCCTTCCAAGGCAGAGACTTCTGTCTGATTTGTCCATTGCTGTTTTCTCAGTGTCCAGAAAAGGGTTTAAGACAGGCAGAGTAACTATTCCAGAATAAATGAAGAAGTGAACGGAAGTATACATTAGAGTCTAAAACTCACATCTAGTAAAGCAAAATCTTTACAAATATAAGCACTAACAAAATACAAGGCATTTGGAGTTTAGAAAATCAAATAAGTCAAAGCATTTCATGTATTAAAACCCTTAATAAGTCATAAGATTCCTAACACATCCAAATTAGAAGACAAAAACCACAAAAGCCAAAGCCACAAGAGATCAGATCTCAACCAGAGTTCATCCTGAACCGTCTAGATTGCTAAATATAGTGAAAACAGACCTCGTATTCAGCGACCTAGATCTGGGGTTGCTCCACCACATGTTTATTACCTTTATTTCCAGATTATAAAGGTTACATGTAGTAAAATGAGGATAGTATCACCTGCGTTGCCTATATCTCAGTATTCTTATGAGGAATAAATCCAGTGCTGCAAATAAAACTACATAGGGATAAATATACACACTATTCTATCATTATGGAGCTTCCCAGGTGGTGCAGTGGTAAAGACTCCACCTGCCAATGCAGGCGGCGCAAGAGACTGGGGATTCAATCTCTAGGTCAGGAAGATTCCCTGGAGGAGGAAACGACAATCTGCTCCAGTATTCTTGCCTGGAAAATTCCATGTACAGAGGAGCCTGGCAGGCTACTGTCCATGGGGTCACAAAGAATAGACTGAGCAATTGAGCACACATTCTATCATTATACCTTGTATATAATGCTCATATTATAAACTCCTATAACCTAGAATTTCAGACAAGAAGTAGTTTTGGGGATCATTAATCTGATAGCACTCACTTATAAGAAAACTAACAATGAGAAATGTGATCTAGATAACTCAGAATCAGTTCTAATTCTGAGATTCTGAGACACTAAGCAAATTGTACAGTGAGAATAAGTAACAGATTAAAAGGTTGCAAATCTCAAAAGTCACTTTTTTTCATACTTTTCCCTCTCTTTTTCTTTTGTGGCAAAATTATAAAAATAGCCCCAGAAACTTGGTGCCTTGATATGAAGAGAAGAGAGAGTAAATCCATGTTTCTGAGACCCTGTACAATTCTCCAGAAATCTCTGATTGAAAATAAGCCTCCAAGGGGAAAAAAAAAAAAGCCCATTGTAGAATCTCAAAGTTAGAGGAAAAGTCTGTGATGTGGAGAAGAAAGTCATGCCCTTGACTGAAGCATACTGTCCTGTTTCAAATAATTATATATCTAGACAAGTTGTAAAATCTTTGAAAAGGGATTACAAAGCTCTATCACAGCCCTCAATGTATAATTATTGTATCCCAAATTTGAATGACTGAATGATATTTTGGAATGTCTAAAACAAGACTGTGGATAGATGTTTACATGCCCTTGAATGATCTCTAAATGTGGTTTAATTAAAAACAGTTTAAAATAAACACTTCCACTGGTTGGGATTTTAAAAAAGAAACATTTCCACAGACTGGGATAAAATTACAGATTATATTATAAATGTTTAAATAAATTTCCCTCATTTGGATCTAGTCATGGTACTAGAACAACATTTTTTATTATGATAGTGTATTTTGTTACTTATATAAGGAATACAATTAATATTATATTATATAAGTATAGCTATCAAAATTATCATATAAACACACACATATATACAAATTTTACACTTAAATGACTTTCAGATAATTTCCACACAAATTTTTGACTGCAGCCTATCAAAATATCACAATCACTTCTCAGAGTGAGATAACTAGCCTTCAAGAAGCTCACAGGCCACAGGTAGAAAACTCTTGTAAATGAATTACTCACTTATATAGTAATATATATGTATATATTATATATTATATATATATATCTGTTCAGTTCAGTCACTCAGTTGTGTCTGGCTCTTTGCGACCCCATGGACTGTAGCATGCCAGGCTTCCCTGTCTATCACCAACTCCTGGACCTTGCTCAAAATCATGTCGATCAAGTCGGTGATGCCATCCAACCATCTCATCCTCTGTCATCCCCTTCTCCTCCTGCCTTCAGTCTTTCCCAGCATCAGGGTACTTTCTAATGAGTCAGTTCTTCTCATCAGGTGGCCAAAGTATTGGAGTTTCAGCTTCAGCATCAGTCCTTCCAATGAATATTCAGGACTGATTTCCCTTAGGATTGACTGCTTTGATCTCCTTGCAGTCCAAGGGACTCTCAAGAGTCTTCCAACACCACAGTTCAAAAGCATCCATTCTTCGGCGCTCACCTTTCTTTATGGTCCAACTCTAGCATCCATACATGACTACTGAAAAAACCATAGCTTTGACTAGATGGACCTTTGTTGGCAAAGTAATGTCTCTGTTTTTTTACTATATTGTCTAGGTTGGTCATAGCTTTTCTTCCAAGGAGCAAGCATCTTTTAATTTCATGGCTGTAGTCATCATCTGCAGTGATTTTGGAGCCCAAGAAAATAAAGTCTCTCACTGTTTCCATTGTTTCCCCATCTACTTGCGATGAAGTGATATGACCAGATACCATGATCTTCGCTTTTTGACTGTTGAGTTTTAAGCCAGCTTTTCCACTCTCCTTTCACTTTCATCAAGAGGCTCTTCAGTTCCTCTTCACTTTCTGCCATAAGGGTGGTGTCATCTGCATATCTGAGGTTACTGATATTTCTCCCTGCAATCTTGACTCCAGCTTGTGCTTCATCCAGTCCAGCATTTTGCACGATATACTCTGCATTATAAGTTAAATAAGCAGGGTGCCAAAATAACAGCCTTGACATTATTTTCCTTTTGGAAAATATCCTTTTCCTATTTGGAACCAGTCTGCTGTTCCATGTCCGGTTCTAACTGTTGCTTCTTGACCTGCATACAGATTTCTCAGGAGGCAGGTCAGGTGATCTGGTATTCCCATCTCTTGAAGAATTTTTCATGGTTTGTTGTGATCCACACAGTCAAAGGCCTTGGCGTAGTCAATAAAGCAGAAGTAGTGTTTTTTTTGGAACTCTCTTGCTTTTTCGATGATCCACTGGTGGTTGGCATTTGATCTCTGTTTTCTCTGCCTTTTCTAAATCCAGCTTGAACATCTGGAAGTTCTCGGTTCACGTACTGTTGAAGCCTTGCTTGGAGAATTTTGAGCATTACTTTGCTAGCATGTGAGATGAGTGTAATTGTGCAGTAGTCTGAACATTCTTTATACATATATATATATATATATATGTATGTATGTATATATATGATTTTCCTTGGTGGTTCAGATAGTAAAGAATTTGTCTGCATTGCAAGAGACCCAGGTTCAATCCCTGGGTGGGGAACATGCACTGGAGAAAGGAATGGCAACCCATTCCAGTATTCTTGCCTGGAGAATTCTATGGACAGAGGCGCCAGGTGGGCTACAGTCCATGGGGTCGCAAAGAGTCAGACATGATTGAGACTAACATTTTTGCTTTCTTTTATATATCCCACTAAGTTTCCCAGAGTGGCTTTACTACTAGGTAATATCATAGCATAATGCTTTGGACATGTGTTCCAGTTTCAGTTTAGTCACTCAGTCGTGTCTGACTCTTTGCGACCCCATGAACTGCAGCACGCCAGGCCTCCCTGTCCATCACTAACTCCCGGAGTTCACCCAAACCCATATCCATTGAGTCAGTGATGCCATCCAACCATTTCATCCACTGTCATCCCCTTCTCCTCCTACCCTCAATCTTTCCCAGCATCAGGGTCTTTTCAAATGAGTCAGCTCTTCGCTATGTAAATAAGAGTGAGCTATGACCTACAAAGAACAGCTGGTGTTTCATCAGCTTTCCCATCCTTTTGATTTTTATCCCTTTCTACAATAATAGTCTCTAAAAATGCCTTTCATATACATATATACTATTTTATTATTTTAATAATATAATGAAAAAATAATTTTAAGGAAAAAATTATTTTAGATCTAGTAATCATTAAAGTATTATAAAGCTGGTTTTGATGCAATTTGATTATATATAAAGACAAATTCAATTTATACCTAAGAATGAAAAACATAATATTAAATTTAGATGTTATTTCAATATTATGCATTTAAATATGTATTGCAATTTAGGTACATATCAAACAAGACCAAAATTGCATTTGTGACATACTGCTTGGATTTCTTACCTTTTATTGGGCTTCCCCGGAGAAGGCAATGGCACCCCACTCCAGTACTCTTGCCTGGAAAATCCCATGGACGGAGGAGCCTGGTAGGCTGCAGTCCATGGGGTCACAAAGAGTTGGACATGACTGAGCGACTTCACTTTCACTTTTCAGTTTTATGCATTGGAGAAGGAAATGGCAACCCACTCCAGTGTTCTTGCCTGGAGAATCCCAGGGATGGGGTCGCACAGAGTTGGACACGACTGAAGTGACTTAGCAGTAGCAGCAGTATTGGGCTTCCCTGGTGGCTCAGATGGTAAAGAATCTGCCTGCAATTCAAGAGACCTGGGTTTGATCCCTGGCTTGGGAAGTTCCCCTGGAGAAGGGAATGACAACCCACTCCAGTATCCTTGCCTGGGAAATCCCATGGACAGAGGACCCTTGTGGGCTATAGTCCATGGGGTTGCAAAGAGTCAGATAAAACTAAACGACTAACACTTTCTTCTTATGGTTAATAAAATCAAATGTTCATTTTTTTAAAATAATTTCCACATTTTGTTTTTCTAAATAAGAGAAGTTTCTGGCTGTTACTTCCAAATGGTTTTTAGTCATTCAAATTCCATGAAATTTGTGAATATTTTTCCTTTCTAGAAAAAGCTATATTGGATAAAATGATTTCTCATTTTTAACAATGAGTTGTAAAGTTCTAAGTGATAGCTTGATTTTCCATAACAGAATCTTTATCAAATAAGTGCCCTTTACAGTTTGAAGGAATGCCTTCTTATAGTGAATAGGCAGAATACTTACTGTTGTCATTTTCACTGACACAGAATTTCAACAACAGAGTTCTGTGCTTCCTTTACATACCCAATTATTGACTCTGTGCTTAGTCACTCAGTAGAGTCCATCTCTTTGTGACCCTTTGGATTGTAGCCCTCCAGGCTCTTCTGTCCATGGAATTTTTTTCAGGCAAGGATACTGGGGTGGGTTGCCATTTTCTCCTCCAGGGGATCTTCCTGATCCAGGGATCGAACTAGTCTTTTGCATCTCTTGCATTGTAGGCAGATTCTTTACCACTGAGCCATCAAGGAAGCCCCATATTCAGTAAATAAATGGGAGTTTTCCAACTGTATGCCTTGGCACACATCTAGGCTGTGAATAACTTGACACAAAGAGTGAGAGAAACTGAAACTCTCAAGCCAGTATGTGTACAAAGATGGTCATTTTCTATGCTTTGATGTGAAAAGCATGGCAAACACTGAATTAAGTGAAACTTGTCTGGGAACATAAATAAGTTAAAGCTGTAGAAGGTCCAAACCATTACAGAATTAGGAAACCCATACTGAAAACTAAGAAATAAATCTTCTGGTAGTGCAGTCATGCTGACAGTCACTAACTGTTGCACAAACTCTCATCATGGGCACCTGGGAGCTTCCAAGTTGTCCCATTTTGAAAGGAAATTTTTCTAAATAGTATATATTTAAGTAGAAATAGCAAAGGGCTACCTGTTGTAACAACTTCCTGATCACCTCCCAAAGCCATCTGCCCTCTTAACAAGTGACACAACATCTACAAAGCTGTTAATTACAGCTGGTAAAGGATGGGTCTGTTTTTTCATTGTTTGAACCCTAGTCCCTAGCACAGGCCTGCCACATTAGGGAACATTTAATAAACATTTCTTACGTGACTGTAGTCAACCTTAAAAAAGCAGCAAGAAGAGTTCACTGGAAACTAGAAGAAACTTTTAAGAATGAGGCATTAAACTCCTACATTGCTGATGAGGAATTGAAGGAAAGGTGATGTGATTTTCCTAGAACGAGAGTCTTCTTGTTTTTGGAGTACTTATGTTCTGGGGAAAGTAATTCCTCCAGTTTCCCTATTTGTGTTCCACTCGAATGGGAAAATATAGGGTTTCTGATTCTAGATTGATCATTAGAGTCTATCCAGCACACCAACATCTCCTTTAAATTAAAAATGTACTTTATTGGGAAAGAGGCAAGAAATATAATAGGAGTTATAAAAATCTTTTTCCTCCATTAACAGCTAGCAAATATTCTTTGATCCTGTTTTCTCATCTACACAATGGAAAAAATAATTACCTTGGATAATTGATGTGAAAAGAGGTGAGTCTATACAGAAAATGCTTATAATTTATTTGTCCATAATTGGACTCAGTGAATATTTACTGAATGAATGAATGAGGAAAGAATCACTGTGATTTTACACTGTGGGCAGAGAACGTGACTGCCACTTTCTAGCAATGCCTTTCTTTCTTCTAGAATACTGTAACTACAATTTATTTTCTCAAAACTCATATGAATATATACCAGAGCCATTGGCCATGAAAATGTTTAGCTGGCTATTATTACCTCTAAAATCTGTGATGATACTTTAATCAACAACTTCAGGTAAGATTAGGGTTCTCTGGTTTAGCAAATAAATATACAAGATGTCCAGTTAAATTTGAATTTCAGATAAACAACAAATAACTTCTTTAGTATATGTCCTAGGCAACATTTGAGACGTGCTAGTAATAAAAAAAAGTTGGTTATTCTACAGGACATGTTTATAAAAATTACTGTTTATCTGAAATCCAAATTGAACTGGGTATCCTGTAGGCATTTTAGGGCCACTGACAACCCTAAGTTACAGCCAAAAGGGAGCCTTGAAGATTACCATCATCTCTCTCTCTTCTCCTACAGACAAGAGAATGAAGGTTTGGAGAAATTGTTTTCTTGGTCAAAGTAACCCAACCAGAAAGTAACTGAGCGAGACCTATAACCTGGTGTCTTAACACTCCTTCTAGAATTCTCCTCCTGCACACCATGATGAAAACAACCCAACCTTCCCCACCAAAGAGTCTTAGTTACCAGCTAAGCAAAATTCTTTATGTTCATAGTTCTTTTAAAAAAAAAGAAAAGCAAAAAGTCAACTAAAATAACAGCAATGAAACCTCTTATGCATTCAGGTGCCAATGTGGCCTCCATTGCTTTTAAAAGCTGGCCTTAGGTCAAAGATCCCACATGCCACAACTAAGTCCTGGTGCAGCCAAATAAGTAAATAAATAAATATTAAGAAGTAGAAGGAAAAAAAAGCACGCTTCTTAGTCCTTTCTCTATGATTATAATACCAGGCAAGCACAAGAGAAGACAATATGCCATTACAGCCCCCATCCTCTCCTCACCTTCACCTTTTTCCTTGTAACAAGTTGCTTTTATCGCTCTGATATGTCTGGTCTGAGGCAAGCAGAATAATAAATATGATGCAAATGTGGTTTTGTGGCTGGTGTCTACTGGACACTAGAATTGTTTACCTCATCATAAATAGCACTCTTTAGGGACACACCCTGACACTGAGTCACTGCCTTGCCTAGGAGGAAAGTAAAAAGAGTGTAGCAGTTAATAACACAAGTTTGGGATAGAATAGATCTGGGTCTGCATCTTACTCTGCCTCTTACAGCTATGTGGCCTCTGAATCCATCTCTTTTTTTTTTTTGAAGATTTTTTTTTTTATGTGGACCATTTTTAAAGTCTTTATTTGAATTTGTCACAATATTGCTTTTGTTTTATGTTTTGGTTTTTTTGGCCAAGAGGCACGTGGGATCTTAGCTGCTTGAATCCCATCTCTTAAGCAGAAAAGAATTCCACTTACTTTCTTCAAAACTATAGTCAGGTACTCTGAGGGCCACAGATAAATTACCCCCATGCTGCTTTCCTTCAAAGAAGATAACTTGGTTATCTTGAGCCCAAATGAAGTTTTGTTACCAAGTTTTCAGTCTAGGTTAAAAAAGCTTGGGGTATTAAAATTCATCAGGTTGTACACTTTAAATGAGTATAGCTTATTGTATATAAATCATACCTTAATGAAGTAAAAAAAAAAAAAACAGACTGGAGATAAGAATAAAATAGCTTGGTATATGTCTTACAGATAGGGAGTCAATGGCAATAAACTAAGAGAAGATAGAGTGGGGCTTTATGAAGCAACAAAGAACAGATGTGAGCTAAAGAGAAAAGTACCCAGGGCACGGGGAGGCCAGCGTTAGAGCTATTTTAACCCTGGGAAATGATGCAAAGTACCTCAGGACTAAGGTTCATGCACAGCTGGTCTCAGCAGAAGCCTTATGGCCCCAAACATTTCTGTTTGCAGATGCTCCCCAAACAAAAGATCTTATTTTATCAACAGATTGTTCCTTAGAACATTCCTTAGAAAAGATAAAAAATTGTTTCTTCAAAGTCAAAAGCTGCCCAAGGTGTATTTGAGTAACACATAAAAATCCACCTGGTTTACCCAGTGGAGCATGACAATTTCAGAATTAACCCGTAACCATCATCAAAGCCAAGCACCACACCCCCCCACCCCAATGTTATCATTGAGTGATTAACTGCTACTTAAGAAACTCTAGCAAGTAATGTGTTTTAGGTAGGGAATAACTTAGTAGATAAACTCAATGGTAAAATAACCCAGAGATCAAGGGATGAATTAGACAGACATGCAAAATAATCTCTGTACTTCACTCATATGATCTGGAATAAACATAAAACCAAACAGCCAAGAAATCACATCCCTACCACTACACTGATGAGGTTTCCATCACAGCTTGCAATTCTGCCAGTCTTGTGAGTCAAAGATTATAAGGTATTATCTTCAAACTTCACCTCCTTGCTTATTAAACTGCAGAGCAACAGATTCAAAACAGCCCAATTAAATGCCAGAGTGTCCATTTGCAGTCATTGTCAAAGAGATGTGTTTGGCCAGAAAAAAAGAAATAGAAGAAAGGTAACTCATTTATTTCAGGGTGGCTCCTTCACTTCTTTTTTAGTTTATTTTTTATTGAGGCATAGTTGATTTACAATGTTGTGTCAGTTTCAGATGTACAGCAACAGCAAAGTGATTCATTTGTGTGTGTTTATAACTGAATTTACATACATATATATATATATATATATATATATATATATATATATATATATAATCTGACTATGGGACTTCCCAGGTGGTACAGTGATAAAGAATCAACCTTCCGATGCAGGAGATGCAAGAGATATGGGTTCTAGCCCTGCATCAGGAAGATCCCCTAGAACAGGAAATGGCAACCCACTCCAATATTCCAGTATTCTTGCCTGAAAAATTCCATGAACAAAGGAGCCTGGCAGGCTACAGTCCATGTGGTTGCAAAGAGCAGGAACACAACACAACTGAGCATATGCACCATGCAATTTGATTTTAAATATATATATATATATATACATATATAAAATAATATATGTATATATTATTTTTCAGATTATTTTCCTGTATAGGTTATTACAAAATACTGAGTATATTAATACTTTCTTGTGCTATACTGTAGGTCCTTGTTGATCATTTATTTTATATATAATAGTATGCATGCATTACTCCCAAATGCCTAATTAACCCCCATCTTTCTCATTTTTGATAACCATGAATTTGATATCTATGTCTGTGAGTCTGTTTCTGTTTTGTAAATAAGTCCATCTGTATTAGATTCCACGTGTAAGTGATATCATATATTTGTCCTTTTCTGTCTGATATTATCACTTATTATGATAATCTCTAGGTCTCCATCTATGTTTCTGCAAATGGCACTATTTCATTCTTCCTAATGGCTGAATAATAGTCCATTGTGTGACTGTAACACACCTTCTTTAGCCATTCACCGGTCGATGGGCATTTAGATTGCCTCCATGTGGTGGCACTAGTGGTAAAGAACCCACCTGCCAAAGCAGGAGACATTAGAGATGCAGGTTTGATCCCTGGGTGGGGAAGATCCCCTTGGTATGGCAACCCACCCTAGTATTCTTGTCTGGAGAATCCCCGTGGACAAAGAAGCCTGGTGAGCTACAGTCATTGGGTCTCAAAGAGTCGGACACGACTAAAGTGACTTAGCACAGTCCTGCTTACTGTAAATAATGCTGCTATGAACATTGGGGTGTATGTCTCTTTTAGAATTATGATTTTCTCTCCTAAGGAAATAGAGCTCCTTTACTTTATTTATATTCAGTCAGTGAAGAACTTCATGGAACTCAAATCCTCTTGTCCAAAACCTTATTTTTAGACTTTAAAAAGTGGATTTTTTTTCTTTTTAATTTATGCCACATTTAACTCTGAATATTTACAGTCCAAGTTATTGTTTTGTTTTGTTTTAACCTAAAGATTTCTATGCTTTTGAATTGTGGTGCTGGATAATACTCTTGAGAATCCCTTGGACAACAAGGAGGTCAAAATAGTCAATCCTAAAGGAAATCAACCTTGAATATTCATTGGAAGGACTGATGCTAAAGCTGAAGCGCTGATAATTTGTCCACCTGATGGGAAGAGCTGACTCACTGGAAAAGGCCTTGATGCTGGGAAAGATTGAGGGCAGGACGAAAAGAGAGCAGCAGAGGATGAGATGGCTAAATGTCATCACCAACTCAATGGGCATGATTATAAGCATACTCCAGGGGATTGAAGAGGAGAGAGGAGCCTGGTGTGCTACAGTCCATGGGGACGCCAAGAGTCAGATACAACTTAGTGACTGAACAACAACAAAAAGGTATCTAACATGAGCACAAAGTATCACTTTTCTAGTCTACTCTTTAATAAATTCAAAAAATATTTAATGAGAGCCAAATGTATTCAAGGTGGTGGACTGATCTGTAGAGAATACAAAAAAAGAAAAACACAATCCCTAACCTTGAAGTATGTACAACCAAGTCATTTTATGATTAGGGCTTCCCAGATGGCTCAGTGGTAAAGAACCTGCCTGCCAATGCAGGAAACGTAGGTTTCGATCCCTGGGTTAGAAGGATCTCCTGGAGAAGGAAATGACAACACACTCCAGTATTCTTGCCTGGGAAATCCCATGGACAAAGGAGCCTGGCAGGCTATACAGTCTATGAGGTTGCAAAGAGTTGGACATGACTGAACACATGCATATACACATTTTATGATTAGTTTTAACTAAGTATTCCTGTCATTAGACAAAAAAATTGTTTTGATGTGTATAAACTCTGAAAACCTCTTTCCAATCTTGAGCCATATTTTTCTTTCCCATATCCAAATGCAACCTAAAACTACCTATTTCTTTAAATTAATTCACTTATTTTTAAGTACTAAATTAACTTACTTAAGTATACATTGTTATATAACTATCTCCTTTAAAATTATCTTAATCATTAAAAACTATATAAAATGATGGGATTTGACATGCTGCTTAGATTTTTTTTCAAAATATACATTAAAATAAATACATGTCTATTAACATCAATGTTTACTGTGTAGTACCTAAACTTATACTGGGAAACATGTCTCTAAATCCAGTCCCAAGTGAAATCTCTTCCTCTGCCCACTCATAAACCTCATTGCAACCCAGGTAACTCCTTACATGCCAATACTGTTAGTTGATGATCCCACCTTCCAATAAGAAAAGAGCTTCCTCTCATCATTTCAACAAACCATATCTTTTCCTCATTTTTAGCTTATTTCTCTAAGATATTCATAGTAATCTCCTATGATAACATCTTTATCATTACCCCAAATTTCATCTTCTGTCACCGCAGTTACTCCTTCTATTAACTCTTATTTCTTGTTTTCAGGTGGTCTCCCTTTTCTTTGGCTCCTTTGCCTTTACTTAGATGTATTTGGTTTAAAAATATTTATTGTCTATTGTGTGTTAGAGACTATGCAAGATTCTAGGAATATAGACAAGAATCTACAAACCTCGAGGAGTCGCAAGTATGTGAGGAGACAAGGACGTCCTGTGTCACCAACCATGTCATGAGTGCCTTGTAAGGCAAATGCAAGAATGTTTGCGGAGGAAACACAAGTGGAACTTGAAGTCAAAGGTAGAAAGGATTCTCCCACGGAGGTTAATATCTAAACTCAAATTCCAAATATTATATACTTATCAATATTATACACATGCTGGTTTTGTGAGCCAGGGAAGTCTCTAGTTACTTTAAGCTTTATTTTCCTCAACCATAAAATGATAATGTTGTCTACCTCACCTGACTGTAATAAGATTTAGGGGACAGCCTGTACTCAGTGGTGAGGGCCCAGAGTTAGTGAGCTTGGATTCCAACGCCAACTCTACTACTGCATGTCCTAGGGTAAATTACTTTACAGCTGTGTACTGGAGTCCCATCAATAAAATGTAGATAAATAATAATATATATCTAATAAATAATAATATCTAATATCTAATCTATAAATAATATCTATTTTAATATCTATCTAATAGATGTGAAACTTCAGTGGGAAAATCCATAGAAATCATTAGATAGTGAACATTCAATAAATGTTAGCCACTCTTATCAGAAGGCTTTTTAAATCTCAATATCTGTATATAAATCCTGTTAAGTAAACAGCAAAACAAAAAATATAATCCTCATTTATAATCCTTCACATTATTATTCATAATTTACAATAGATCTCATCTATTAAGTGAATTAAGCAGAGGAGACTAAAACTTTAATGGTACCAAACTGGCCAAGTAGAAGAAAATCTACCCTCTTTCCATGTGTTAGGAATTAAGCCAAACTCACCCCAAAATTCATATATTGAAGTCCTAACTCCCCAAACCTCAGAATGTGACATTACTTGGAATAGGGTCATCGCAGATATGATTAATTAAGTGATGATGAGGTCATACTGGATTAGGTTGGATCCCAAATCCAATATGATTCTTACAAATCCTTATAAAACAGGGACATTTGGAGAAAGATGCACACAAGGAGAGAGACACGTGAGGGTGAAGTCAGAGATGGGGTGATATTCCTACAAGAGAAGGAATGCCAAAGATTGTCAGCAAACCACCAGAAGCTAGAGGAGAGGCATGGCACACATTCTCCCTCACAGTCCACAGAAGGAACAACCATGCTGACACTTCAGTTTCAGACTCGGAACCTGTGGAACTGTAAGATGATACAGTTCTGCCATTTAAGCCACTTAGTTTGTACTACTTGTTGCAGCAGCCCCAGCAAACTAATATACTGTCTGACACATCTTGTCTCTTTCTAGTAAGAACATAAATCTTAATAATGCGTAGATCAATTCTGGAGATATATGCTTAAATTTTAGTCTGAATCACACAATTGGTCATAAACCAAATTCTGTTCTCTACTTTTTCTGTGTAATACATCTCTTTTCTACCCACATTACAGGTTCCCTGAAGAAAGAATATATTCATTAATTCAATAGGTATCTATTAAACTGAAAGTCGCTCAGTTGTGTCCGACTCTTTGCAACCCCATGGTCTATACAGTCCATGGAATTCTCTAGGCCAAAATACTGGAGTGGGTAGCCTTTCCCTTCTCCAGGGGATCTTCCCAACCCAGGGATCAAACCCAGGTCTCCCACATTGCAGGCAGATTCTTTACCAGCTGAGCCACAAGGGAAACCCAAGAATACTGGAGTGGGTAGTAGCCTATCCTTTTCCAGAGGATCTTTCTGACCCAGGAATTGAACCAGGGTCTCCTGCATTGGAGGCAGATTCTTTACCAACTGAGCTATGAGGAAAGCCTTGATTAAAAGCTCTACTAAATGGAAAATGAAAAAAAATAGGTTCCTGATCTTTAGGAATAAACAACCTATGAGTCAAGCCACAGGTAAACAATAACTGATGCAAAGTAGACTGGGATGAGTATTCCTGATATACGAAAGCAAAGAACGCTTCACTCCCATGGTTTTGTATGGCTTATCCCTTACACCTAGGCATCTCTTTTAGAAAAACTCTGTTTTCCCACAGGCCAGTTGTCTCTTTTCCTAGGCCTAACATCTATTTCCCTTCTGCCATCTTCAGCACACACTGACACTGAAGTCAGTCCACTGCCTTTATGATAATCCTTTCCTCGCAGAGTAAACAGACGGAAGGCACTCCCATAAGCAGGCATATGAACCTATGCAGACAAGTCCTATTTGGAGAAGGCTCCCTAATACCCATGACTGCAGTATTTTCCAACTCTGCCCACAAAACAGGGATGCTTCTGCCAGGGAAGCCTTTAAGACCACCCTCTGATATTCATGGGCTTCCTTGGTGGCTCAGATGGTAAAGAATCTGCTTGCAGTGTGGGAGACCTGGGTTGAATCCCTGGGTCAGGAAGATCCCCTGGAGAAGGAAATAGTTACCCACCCCAGTATTCTTGCCTGGAGAATTCCAATGGATACAGAAACCTGGCAGGCTACAGTCCAGAGGGTCACAAAGAGTTAACAAGACTGAGCAACTTTCACTTTTCTGACATTCCAGAATCCTAGCAGAAGCGTAGCCAAAACAGACATATCCAGAGACAGAGAGAAAGAGAATACCATAGTGGTTTATAGAGAGTGGTAGAGGAGGGCCACTACTTGAGGATCATAATCCAAAGGAACCTAAGCATTACTGGAGTAGTCAGTTCTTTAAAAAGATATTTCTTGGACTTCCAGCTCATTTCAGCATTAATTCAAGACACAAAGGTGAGTCATTTGAAGCTATTCTTCTCACCTTTGTGGATTTTCTGTCAGGAGCAGACAAATCCTACCTCTTTTTTTATATTCTCCTACCTCACCTCTTTTCACCATTTTCCCTTGTCCTGGCTCCTCCAGCCAGATCACACCCCCACCTCTTGCCTTAATTACCCTTTCCAGGACTGACTCATCTGTAAACAAGGTGGTGGTGTCATCACTGGGTACATTGAGAAGTGGGATGATCCTTGAAGTCAGACAGATCTAGGGATATAATCCTAGCCAAGGGAGTTAGACTTATTTACCAAGTCTCCTTTTCCTAATGAGACTAATGGTGGGTGTGTAGATAAAATGAGGATAGTGCATGGGAAAGTCCCCAGCACAACACCACTTCTCAACATACTTGAGAGGAAGAGTACCCGATGATGACACCACGACCTTGTTTACAGATGAGTCAGTCCACCACTAAAAACTAAACAAGTCAAAAACAACTTAGGTCCAACCACAGGGGTGATTAAGGTGCCATATCACTCTTTAATCTGAGAGTAAAAGTGCAAATAGATTATCTCTACTTAATCTACAAAACCTATCCATTACCTGTGTGAAAGGGGCATGCATGGACAAGAGTGTTTTCTACGCATCAGGACTTAATACAAAAATAACAGCAAAAAGTCTAGTGTAACACTGGTGTCATGGAACAAGATGGCTAGTACCAAGTGAGATTTCTACACTGCAGTGATTTCAGTGCAGTGGATGTCACAAGAGGTGGCTGAGGGAGACAGGGAAGGGGTGGGCTGGCTACAGGTCAATAGAAACCAGGCAAATATAGCACTTTCTGACATATCCTGGCTTCTGCTTAGTCTTAAAAAATATGTCCCTGGCAAGGGGGATCCCTCTTGTCACTTCTGTGTTGGGTTTCTACTGACCAAAGAAGTCATTGTCAGGTGATATCAAGAAAGTCTGTCTCTGGGGCATAAATAAATGCCCAACACCCATAGTTCACGGGAATACGAGCGCCTGAGAGGCCTGGAATCGATCCAACCCATTTTAACTAGCAAGAAACTACCTAGTAATACCTTGTTTGTATTTCTTGGAGGAGGGACACAAGAAACACTTATTTCATTCCACACAATAATTCACCACAATCAGAGGGGGCACAGCAAGGGCAGCACCATCTCCCAGCTGCTGATTACATCAAAGGCTTGCAGCACAAATTCAATTTTATGATGTTAATCTTGGCCTGCCACTCAGAAATTTTCTCTGAGGGATATGATTTTTCTCTGGATTTCATTTTAAGAATGATTTTCTTCACCCACAATCAATAAAGATATGTTTTCATCAAAAGACTCTATCTTGGTAGAATTCAATTGGCTATTTCAATCCCTTTTGGTGACACAATATTAATTAAAATAGTTTATGTTGCACTTCAACTGGAAAAAGAGTCAGTGAAAATAGCAGCTACTCAGAACACATGTTCTATACGCATCAACATGGAGGGCAGAAAATAATTTTCTCTTTCTCCAGGCGGCCGGCATTAGCTATTCAAGAGAGTTGCTCTGACTTAGTTTATCTCTGTGTTATCACCGAAATAATAATAATAAAAAATAAGCTCTTCCTGTTTGTATAGTTTGCTCAACAGGAAATCAAAATACACATGAAGAAAATGCTTCAAAGTCTCACCTCCTAGCTCCTCAGGAAGAGCGAAATAAATGTCTGTGCCCACGCAGCATAATGAGATATTAAGAATCACAGTCACTGTTCCTCTTAAATAAAAACAGTTATAATGCTATTAAAAATTCTTTTTATTTTCAATTTCTAAATAATGGTTGCAATTGAATGCATTTTCTTTCTAACAAGGAAACATAGAACAAGTATGGAGGTTTTCACACTTAAAAAAAGGGATAGATTAATGAAATATATTACAGGAAATGAATTTGCTTTTAACAGTGATTTTTAAAGTGGCAGTTAATTCACTTAACAAAAACATTTATCAAAGTACCTACTGTGTGCCTGACTCTGGTCACCACTTGAGGCTGAGAGAATCTGAACTTGAGGCTGGAAATCTAAATTTTAACCAGTTCTCCAAAGATATTCTTAAGCACATTTGAGGCAAAGGAACTTAAATCAATCTCATCATTGCCCCTGCACCACACAATTAATGGAATATACAAATTAATTGGTAAAATTAAAGAAATATTCACTGAATAAAAGACCAAAAAGAATAGATCCCTCAAAAATTGTTGCTTGGGGCCCGATCTGCATGACCACCTGAGAACATCGAGACCTAGCTGGCCTAATTTGGGCCTTCCACAGCAACAAGTCCGCATCTGGCCCCTAACCTACTATTTTTCTCTGCAGTAACTATAGTTTAAAGTAGTTAAAGTCTTTTTCTATCTACTGCCATCTAAATGACACAGAGAAAGACATCTTCCCTGTTCTGTAGCACTTTGTAAGAAAACTACCTGAGGTCTTTCCTCAGAAATCCATGTGGGGAAAGGGCCTAAACAGGAAAACTCTTAAGTATTCAGTCATTGAGCAAATATGTACATTGTTTGCAAGAAGGAATAATCCAAGATGATTAAGGTAGAATTCTGAGGCAAAGTCTTCCACATTTCAAAGAATTTTAAGAGCTAACGCTACCAGAGAAAAATCATAAGAGGGTACAGTCCTTTAACAAATTCCTCCCAAAATGTTCAAGTTGCATTTTGGTATTCCAAAAGAACTAACACATTATCCAGATCCCATCCCCTAAAAATGTTTTTCTAAGACTCGCTTCAATTGCTCAGAGTGAAAACAAGAACTGGAGCAGGAAGCAGGGTCTAAAATGGTCTGAGATCCTATCATGTAAACACAGGAATGCTAACCTTTGTCCATCAAAGAATTCTTGGTGTGGTGGAACTCCTTTAACAGAGCCTGGTCTTAAAACATAGGTGGACATTGAAAGTAAACATTTAGTGGCTGGAAAATAGGGATAATAGAGGTGAAACTATAAATAACTTCATATGTCATTCTGAACAACAAGACTGGTCTGCTTTTTATGATATACTTGAAAACATGAAGTCCCATCTATACTCAAGCCTGGATTTCTGTTGTATTTTTCTCTCATCAAGAGACTAAGATGAATGGAGGGAACCAAATTAGTTGATTGTCACCTGTGCATCAAACAGTCTTTTGTTTTCTAGGCAACTAAGTCTCCCAACAAAGTTGTGATGTAAACACTCTTATGGGAGAGACTTGAAAATCAAATAAGGACCTAATAATGTAAAATAATGGGCTTCCCTGATGGCTCAGTGGTAAAGAATCTGCTTGCTAATGCAGGGGACATGGGTTTGATCCTTGGGTCAGGAAGGTACCCTTGGAGAAGGAAATGGCAACCCACTCCAATATTCT
The DNA here is from genome assembly GCF_019320065.1 of Cervus canadensis. NCBI lineage: Eukaryota > Metazoa > Chordata > Mammalia > Artiodactyla > Cervidae > Cervus > Cervus canadensis. The sequence continues at coordinate 52,546,714 of NC_057391.1, read as the reverse complement.
TGCCTGGGAAATCCCATGGACAGAGGATCCTGGTGGGCTTCAGTCCATGGGGGTTACAAAACAGTCAGACATGACTTAGTGACTAAACAACAACAATGTAAAATAATATACAACCCTCATTTTATGTTTGAGGAAACCGAAGCTCAGAGAAGCAAAATAATTTGCCAACATCCTGTAGCCAGTAAAGGATGAAACAATATGTGTGAAGATTTGTATTTATCATGTTCTCTCACCCTATGAGACCTTCACACAAAAGTTTCCTTTGGCCTGGAATGCTCTTCCTCAGCATTTCCTCCTGGCAAACTCCTATAAAAATGGAGCCTTCAAAACTGAAACTAAATTGTATCTCCTTTGAGCCTCTCCTGGGTGATATATTGCACTCCTCAACGCCCAGCACTTCCTTTTCTACCTTTACGGAGCTCCGATCACTCTGCTCTAATTCTTCCTATGTCAGCTACCTGAACTATACTATGAATGTTTAGAGGGCAGGAAACTGTTCTTTTTCCTTTGCATTTTGCTTGCAGGTAGTTTTACATATAACAAAAAGTTAAAAAAAAAATGTTGAGGGGAATGTCAAAAAATTAATGTATTTCTTATGAGTGAATGTGGTATGGCTTTAAAAGTCACCTCTTTTTCTTCTCCCAGACAAGTCAGGTTGAATGTTAACTCTGAGGTCTGCACAAGGAGAGAAAGGGAGAGGTAGAAAGATATCTTTGGCTATGGACTTGTCTGTAATTACTATTGAAGCAACCTAAAATCTTATCAGCTTTCTGGGCCCTGAACTCACCTCTCACTAGGAGGAAACACAGTCAATTCACTGTGAGATTGAATGGTTCAATTAATGACAATTCCATCATTCTGTACTTGCTTAGTCTTTATACACTCATGCTGCTGCTGCTGCTGCTAAGTTGCTTCAGTCGTGTCCAACTCTGTGTGACCCCATAGACAGCAGCCCACCAGCCTCCCCTGTCCCTGGGATTCTCCAGGCAAGAACACTGGAGTGGGTTGCCATTTCCTTCTCCAGTGCATGAAAGTGAAAAGTCAATGTGAAGTCTCTCAGTTGTGTCCACTCCTAGCGACCCCATGGACTGCAGCCCAGCAGGCTCCTCCGTCCATGGGATTCTCCAGGCAAGAATACTGGAGTAGGGTGCCATTGCCTTCTCCATTATACACTCATACATAGGACTTTACTTTTTCCAGATGAAATTTCATTTTGTTAAAAGTAAAAAAAGGAAGTGCTAGAAAACCAAGATAGATTCAGGAGTCTCCAAAACTCACACCCTTAGCCACTGCACTGCATTGCTTAGGTGGGGCAGGGGCATTGCCCAACATGTTAGGGAGCCCTTTGGAAATGAGAGCAAACTCTAGATGAGATGTTGGTCTAGAACCGTGATATCTAGCTCTAGAAATGAGACACTGCCTTTTATAGAAGAATTCAGAAAGATCCAAATGTCCTTTAAGATCAACACAGTTTCCTTACTTTGAGGAAAAAAATTAATGTAAGTTAAAGGATTTGTTGGTACCCCAGAGTAAAGCTGGGGACTTGCCAGGTGTTCAGAGACAGTCTGGTAAGAGAACTTACATATATTCTTTCCATCTTTATCCCTACCTCATTGCCTTGCCTCTCAGAACATAATTTAATCTGATAGTGTTAGACTACGGGAAAAATAACTATACATTCAGAACAGAACTTCCAGAGAAATGTCTGACAGAATTCTTAATAAGAGATGCTGCATATTGTACCTTTATTAAATAACATAAAAAATAAGTAAATTGTCAAGTCACAGATATATTTGAAGGAAGCAATCTTTAAACTTTGAAATATTCCTAATACAACTATTCTCAAGGTTGCACTGATTTAATAACTTATAAATACTTCTATTCCAGTTGGCCTCTATAAACTAGAACCTTAGATTTCTAAAGCATTCACTTCATTGGATAGACTGTTAATGCAAGTTATCACACGCAGGGAGAGGCTTATACTTTAAGTTGATATTTTATTGATAAAGTAATTATAATTTACAAAACCGTCCCCCAAAGTGGTGAGGATATTAGAAGTCAATAGAGCCCCAATTTTTGTGGCTTAAAAAATAATAATCATAAGTTTACTAGAGGATTTCATGGACAAAGTTTCCCTTTCTCCTCTCACCCTTTGCATTCTTTACAGAAAACACTACGGGTACAGTGTAATATTGAAGAAGCTAAAGGAGAGCTAAGGAACAAAAGTCACAAGACCGAATTAACCACAAATAATTGCATGCCAAAAGAAGCTGCTTTCTTCTTCCCTGATCTTTAAAAGGTGAGAATTCAGGAGAGAGAAGACTAACCCACTGTTTGCTGGGGGCGGGAGAAGTGGGGGTGAGGGTAGGAAAGGGGATGAAAGAGACAGTTTCCAAATCCTTTCTTCAGATAAAACTATTCCCAACAAGTGACCTAGTTTTCATAGATGACCTTGAACTCCTTTAGCATAAAACTACAAGGGGGAGGAACAGAAAGCTAACTTTGTTTCACAGCACCAGTCTGATTGCGTCTTCCTAACAGTTTCGAAATGAACACAAAAACGCTATAATGGATGAGGAGGGGGTTAGGGAAGCATCTGCCCGCAAGGGACCATTGCCAGTACTTCACCTTGGCCAGATTTTTCGTCAATGCAGACATCCCTCCCTGGATTTTCCTGCCCCTCGTCCAACTTTATAAGTGATAAAAGTGTGGTGTTCGCAACCTTAATTGCTGGCGCAGCCGCGGGTGCACATCAAGGAAAGTTTTCACCAGATTCCCTGCCCCGACAGGTCCCAAGCTGTCACACCCTCTGCTGCCGGCCTCCACCGGATCTCTTCCCCAGCTACTCGACTCAGCTTAATGAATTCAAGGACTCCAGTCTGGGAGACGTCCGATTTCCGAGTCCCAGGAGACTCTCTCAATAGTGAATGGCGAGTCTGGGAGATCTCACCTACCCCGCGCCATCCAGCCCCCGCCACCACACTCGAAAGGACCGATTTGACAGGTGCATGTCTTCGGTCACTACGGATGCGACAACAGGACGAGAGAGTAGAAGAGGGAGTTTTCCACGTGCAAGAACTTGGAGCAGGAAAAGAGATTATAACTACTGCAACACGCGCTCACCTTCCTTCCCCGCCCCTCGGAATCCAAACCCTCGACTTGAGAGCGGAAAGCCAAGGGCAGCACGAGTCCGGGGCCGTCCGGGGCCTCCGCCTGGGACAGAGGAACACGAGCCGAGCCCGGGGCGGCTGCCTTAACCCAGACTGGGTGCCGCGAAGCTGTAGCGGTCCCGCCGCTTGACCGAGGGGTAGCAGGACACAGGGGCGGCCTTTCAGGAGTGGCCACGCCCTCAAACCTGACACCTCGCCCCACCCGAGAACACGCCCTCCCCCGAAGCCACGCCCTCTCCTCCTGCCCCTCGCCCCTCTCCCCTCCCCTGACTCCTGCCCGAACTCTGGCTACTTCTAGACACTGGCGCCGCCTGGTCCAGCCACTCCCTCTCTCTCTCTCCGGCGGTGGTGGCAGGAACAGACCGGTCTGCGGGCGTCGAGGTGTTCTGTCCTTTCAGGGCTGGAGGGAGTCAGAGTTAGGACAGGAAAATCAAGGTAGGCCAGGTGATATGGACCCTCCCCGGCACTGATGGAGACTGGGAGCCGCAGGACCTTTGTTAAGGGAAGGGAGGAAGTTCCCCTCCACCTAGCAGAGAAGAGTGAGAGTCCAGGGAGCTAGGAAGGATGGCAAAATTCACCCTTGAAACCGGAGTCCTGACCTGCTCTTGAGTGTGCAAGTCAGACTACTGACTGGGTAATTTAGAAAAATGGGAGGGACAGTTTGTTTTCCTCAGGTTTCTTGGTTATTTTACTTTTTCATCCAAACCTGTGGGCAGTGTAGTCCTGGATTCCAACACTCCCAGAAGCAGGTGGGGAGATATATTTTTATTTACTTATTTGATGTGGATCATTTTAAAAAAACTTTATTAAATTTATTACAATATTGCTTCTGTTTTAGATTTTGGATTTTTTGACAGGAAGCATATGGGATTTTAGCTCCCCCCCCAGGCATGGAGCCCAAACCACCTGCATTGGAAGCATGGAGTCATAACCTCCCAGGAGAGAAATCCCTAATGGGGTGAGATTTTTAATCACTCCCTTTCACTTATACCTACCTGGCTTCCCAAATACTAAGGATATTTGGCCAGGCCCAAGTCAGAGCACAAGTTATAGGTCTCCTCTGAGATCTAGAGGTCTGAGGTCAGACTTCTCATACCCTGGATCTTCCTGTGTGAAACCCTGAAGGGGAGGACACTCCTCTCATCTTCATCCTATGCACCAGGTTAGTTCCTAGTCTTGGTTCATCTGGAAGCTCACTTACCCCAGCAGGTTGGTGTTCCTGCTATTCACTCCCAAGTTGCCTCACTTCCTATTATAGCACTTGTCACAACTTACTGCAATTACTTGTTGCATTGGCCTCCCTGCTTGACTGTAAGGTCTGTGAAGGAAGGGACACCAAACATGTAGTGGATACATATAAAATACTGTTGACCCATGACATGTATCTAACGATTGCCTGTTAAAGTGACCCCAGCCTCCAGTTCTTTATGAACTTCCATCACCTATCTTTAACTTCTAAGTCTGCAGAATTTTATTTCAAAATTAACATTCCCAACCCTACTGCCATTCCCAAATCTTCATTATACCAGTTGAGCAGAACTTTCTTCAAGCTTCATAAAGATGTAGATGGAGAAAGAAACTTAGACTTGGTTCCTCTTGTCTGAGCTCTGCCATAACTAACTCAGTGGTTGTAAAGGCCCTCAACCATTCTGGGTCTCACGTCAGAGCCTTGGATACTTTTAAGGCCAATGAAAATTGGGGGAAGAGGAAAAATGAAAAAAAAAAAGCTTTTAGGAAAAAATAACCTCAGTAAAAAAATTAAAAATGAAATAAATGAGAAAATTAAATAAAAAATGGCGAAAATGTTGATAATATATAATATCAGTTTAATGGTCTTTATTGCTAGTGTAGTCATTGACAGCTTTGAACTTTCCAAGCCTTATAATCATGGAAACCAGTAAGAGTTACAGAAATCTTCCCACTTTTTCACATTCTGGAAATGGTAACTGGTTTATTGCAAGGAATCATCCTTTCCCACATGACTTAAAGAAGACTTACCTTGTTTATCTATGACACACACCCTCCAAATTTCCATTCTTTGCATCATAAATGATTAGCTGAACTCTGAACCATTTGTGCTAACTAACCAATCTGAACAAAATATCTGATACCTTGACTTGATCAAACTTTAGTCCCATAAAAATTTCTTTTGAATAATGTCTCTCTTTATCTTGTTTTTTTATATGACCTTGTAAAATGTAATTTTTTAATACAGGTATGCCTGAGGAATATTGTGGGTTCCATTCCAGACCACCGCAGTAGAGGGAATCACACATTTTTCAGTTTCCCAGTGAGTATAAAATTTATGTTCACAACATACTGTGGTCTATTAAGTATGTGATAGCATTATGTCCAAAAAAATGTATGTACTTTAATTAAAAAATAACACTTAGAAAAATGGTACTGATAGACTTGCTCAAGGCAGGGTTGTCTCAAACCTTCAATTTGTTAAAAAAATGCAGTATCTGTGAATCACAGTAAAGCAAAACAGTCTAAAATGAGTTGTACCTGTATCGTTTATAAGGAAAGGGCCCCTCAAGAGCAAAAGGGCCCTGTGTCAGTTTCCTGGCTGTAAAACAGAGGCAAAATCTTTTTTGACCCCAAAACTAGTGAATTCAGAAGCTGAATTTCCAAAGAAAAGCAAGTCAGATCTTGACCTCAAGTCTAGACCTCAGGAGGAAAAGCAAGCCAGCATCTGAGAGGTGATGGGCACTGGAGGTGACTTGTGTGGCTAACCTGGGTATTGTTGTTGCTGTTATTTTTTAATTTGAATTTGAATGTACACCAACTCTGTAGTCTTCATCATTTATATTACCTATCTGATCATTGAAAGCATTTAAGTTTGTGTCTCTAGAATGCTTTTGTGCTCTCAGAAAAGTGCCCTGAATTACAAAAATATCTCCTCCCTTTCCTCTACCATGTCAATAGGGATAGCCAGGCAATAATGTCTGTTAATATCTCTACTGGATGATTCAAGTGTTTGAATGAAAGGACAAATATTTCATTTATAGTTGAAATGTGTTTCTTTGGTGATAAGATACTAACCAGTGCAACAGTCTCTCCTTTTGAAGCTCTGAAAGATTTTTACCAGATAAAATAAATATCCCTGGAGGGTTTGTGGTAATTTAACTTCAAATCAGAATAGATTCTCTGACATGTTTTAAAAAATGAGTAGAAATAATACATAAGGGAATTAGTTTGGCCAATTCTATGAAATAATAAAAAATAACTTGTGATGGTTTGAATACATGTCCAAAACTTCTGTATTACCCCTCCGTCTCTGGTGGAGCCTATTTCCCCGTCTCCTGAGTGTGGGCTACATTTAGTGATTGGCTTCTAACAAACAGAATGTGGTAGGATGGTGGAGCATAACTAGCAAATATACATCGTAAAATGACACTGGCACTTCCACCTTGCTTTTCCTCTCTCTTGTATCTCTCTCTGGAGAAAGCCTGTGAACATGTTGTTAGGACATTCAAGGGACTTTATAGAGAGATCCATGAAGTTAGGAACTAAGATCTCCTGCTAATAGCCGTCAAGAAGCTGAGGCTGCCTCGTATGAGAATGCCGTTTTAGACGTGGATCCTCCAGTCAGTTGACATCTTAACTGCAACCTCATGAGTGACCCTGCAGCAGACCCACAGAGTTCAACCATCCCTGAATTGCTGACCCACAAATACTCTGCAGTAATGGTTGTTGTTTTTAAGTCACTATCCTATAGTGATTTGCTATACAGCAGTAGAAAACTAATACAGAATTGATTCAACAATCTTCCCTGACATTAATATCCTAAAGATAATGCTAATAATACCAGGCATTTTTGGCGTTTTCTGCTTTATAATGGCTTATATATTTTCCAAAATCCTTTTGATAAGCTGAACCACATGGACATTTATCATTCTTCTCAACTAGCCAGTATTCATCCCTGTTTCCTATGTTTGGAGAACTCTAACCCTCCTTGTGAAGCAGAACCTACTATGTCTTCATGGAGAATCTGGAAAACAGTGCCTTGCTTACTCTGTCACTCCATTACCTACAGGTCATGGACACATGTTCTGAGTTGTGCCAATCAGCTTCACAGCCCCAGACAAATACCTCCACAGCCACATCTAGTTCCCAGAGGCAGCAGTGAAGTGCTTCTAGCAGCTGCATCCAACGCATAGCAGCAAAGACATCAGTGTCTGTGCCTAATGCACGTGGCTGTGATGCTCCGTGGTACCATGGCTGTGGAAGGATTTTGGACTTTGTCATGATTGCATAATATCCAAACTTACACTTTCAGAGACATTTCCAATATCCTTTCCTCAAACCTTTTTCTGCGTAGAATAGCAAGTATTGCTTTCTCTTGCACATAACTAGAAATCCTGACTGATACAAGCAGATTCTGTATCCATTTTACAGATGAGAACTTTGAGGACCAAAGTTCTTAAGTTATGTGTCCATAGATACAAGTAGCAAATGATAGAATTGAGACACATTGATTAGTCCAGATTAGGGTAAGCAAACAGATAATTAAATTTTACATTTAAAAGATAAAGGACTTGTGTACTTTAAAAGAAACAAATTAATTATGTTCATCTTTAAATCAGATGAAATGCTACTTCCTTGCCCTGTCCCTAATATTAAGTACCGATATTATGGCATCAAATGCCTTCTTGCTTCAGGAATGGACTGTGTTCTTCCAGACTTACTTGATATTGTACAGATACTTCTTCTTGCAAGGGCTCTTCTCTGTCCATCCCTGCCACCCACATGTTTTAGTTAGTTTGCATCTTCTTACTTCAAAACCCAGATTTGGTGATGATTCATCTTTGCAGCCTCTCCTGAGCCCTTCAGAAGAGGTAATTATTCTCACCCACTCCTCATGCCCTCTCAGAGTTCTGTTTCTATTCATGATAAAATGTTTCCTAAGCTTGTTAATCTGTGTTAACAACCCTAACATATTCCGACAAAAGAAACAGAAAGACTCCCAGCTCTGCCGACAATGAAGAGAGTCTTGAAAAAAATAGGGGCTTAGAACAAAGTCTACTTATTGAACATGGACCCTAGGGCTTTAATGCCATTAGCTGTAAGAATGCTGACAACTAGGTGTACAATCCCATATAAGACACTGGGGATGTTTTCACAGATAAAAATGAATGATTCTAGAAAAGTCTTTAAGAAAATGACATTTAAAAGTTTCTCAAGTAAAAGGATACCCATCCAACGATGAAGGTCACTACTTGACAAGTCCAATCCTTACACAAAGAGTGTCCCTTTGGTTTTAGTACCTTAATTTTACATTTTAACTTAAAAAATTGAATTATATAGATTCATGTAGAAACCTCCAATACAAAGCAATAGTAAAAACATTTCAAGTCACATTAATAATGACATTACCCAATACCAAGGATAATAAGCAGATTCTAAAGTCTTCCAGAGAGACTTCCTTGGTGGTCCAGTGGTTAAGAATCCACCTGCCAATGCAGAGAACACAGGTTTGATCCCTGATCTGGGAAAATCCCACGTGTTGCAGAGCAGCTAAGTCCATGTGCCACAACTACTAAGCCTGGGTGCTGCAACTACCGAAGCCCACGTGCCTAGAGCCCGTTCTTTGCAATAAGAGAAGCCACCGCAATAAGCCCACGCATTGCAGCAAAGAGAACCCCCCACTCGCAGCAACTAGAGAAAGCCCACACATAGTGACAAAAACCCAGTGCAGCCAAAAATAAATGAATAAATAAAAGATTTAAATAGTAATAAAAAAAATCTTCCAGAGAGGACCAAATAAAGGTCATTTGCAAAGGAAGAAGAATAATTGTCTTAGGGCTTCCCTGGTGGCTCAGTGGTAAAGAATCTGCCTGCCAATGCAGGAGACATGCGTTCCATTCCCAGTCAGGGAAAATCCCACATGCCCTTGAGCAAAGCCTGAGTGCCACTACTGTCGAGCCTGCGCTCTGGAGTTCAGGAACTCCTGAGCCCTCGCACTGCAGCTACTGAAGCCCCCACACCTAGAGCCCGTGCTCTGCAAGAGAGAAGCCCCCATAATGAGAAGCCTGTGCACCACAACTAGAGGGCAGCCCCTGCTCACTACACCTGGAGAAAAGCCCATGCAGCAGCTAAGACCCAATGCGGCCAATATGAAATTAATTAATTAAAAAAAGGATAATTGTCTTAGACTTTTCTGGAACAATGCAGGATATTAGAAGACAGTGTATCAAAATGGATAGTAAAAATTTAGCATTTACTGTTGACATTTCACATACATTCTTTCCTTGCATTATAATCCCCTAAACCAAGATGGTATAATGAAAACTATGATAATACCTGGCAATGACTTTAGAAACTTAAAATTTGCCCTTCTGATCAGTCATTGGGGAGGAAAGTTGGAACAGTTTTATGCTGTTCAACTAAAGCCCTAACTATAAAAATTATAGAATTTTTAACATTATCAAGCGCAGTGTGACGTTTTAAGGAGGAGAAAGGAAGTGTATGTGTCTCTGCGTGTGTATTCTTTTCTGAACTGGCAGTGAGATTGAAGATCCTTGGGTGACTTTTAAAGAAGTTATAAGCCTGTGAAACAAGGAGCTTAAAAGATGATGGTAGATTCTTGATTATAGCAGTGCCATTGAGCAACCCTATAATAAAATATTTTAGGTGAAAAGTAACATTTAGACAGGTTATTTTTTCTAGCACTTGCTTTCAAGGTCAAATATATTTCTTCTTCCTGTTTTGGAAGTGCTACACTGAAAGTAAAATGAGAAAAGACAAGTAAATGTATTTTTTATGATAGAATTCTGAATCTTAAAAGAAGCTAGCTATTGAAGCAATTTGAAGTTGTTGCTACAACAGTGACCAAATCTAGTTATTTTCCATGCTCTAAATGCTTCATACAAAAGCAGAATAATTACCTGGGACAGTGTTATAGAATGAGTGACCCAGATGCACTTTGGATTTTTCAGTGTCCTTGTGAATTCTGCTCAACTGTCTATATAATTGATTGCAACATTGTGTACTTAATTGTCAGCAGTTGGAAGCTTCCAGAAGAAAAGCTGTCCCATAGACTTTAGCATACTCTGACATGAAGGGACGGTTAATTCCCAGAACTTGATTATATTAACATCTCAGTAAGAGTCAAGGAACAGAGTTGTCTGTCCTAGTACTATATATATTATTCCTGGAGAAGCAGTTCACAAACAAGAACTGAACTCCAATTTGTAATACCAACAATGACTTACATTTGGATGATACTTCTTCAGTAAACTTTCATACATATTACCTTAACTGATACAGTGAAAGGACAATATAGCAGAAATGGAAAATACAAATAACGGAGAAAGGACATAATATAGAAGTCATTTGCTTTTGACTTTGTATAACTTTTGGCAATTCTGCATGATGTCATTTTGAGGTGAAACTTTGTTGTTATTCTAAGCAGTCATTTCCTTTGAATTATCTTTTATGACTTAGTCCCTTTGATTTAACCCAGTTCATTCCACAGATAATATTAACTCCCCCCAGTTTTCAACTTTCCATTATTAAAAAATAATTCAGATTACTTCTTTTTGCTCATCTGTTCCATCCTTTCATGCTTCCAAGTTCTTCAGTTTACTCTGCTCCCACCCATGCCCTGTTTTGTTCTAAGTTTCTACTCCCATTATTTACCTCTTTGTTTTGTGGTTACAACCCCCATTCTCTCCTTTTATTGCACATGTCAAAATTGTGATTATATATCCATTTGCTTATTGATTCCCCTACTGCACTATTAGAAGCTCCATCAGGTCAGTTCAGTCGCTCATTCATGTCTGATTCTGCGACCCCGTGGACTGCAGCATGCCAAGCTTCCCTGTCCATCACTGACTCCCAGAGCTTGCTCAAACTCATGTCCATCAAGTCAGTGATGCCATTCAACCATCTCATCCTCTGTCATCCCCTTCTCCTCCTGCTTTCAATCTTTTCCAGCAGGGTCTTTTCCAAGGAGTCAGTTCCTTATGGAGTCAATTCCTTATGGAGCTCAGAAGCTCCATAGTAGTACTTAACCAGTCAGTTTCTTTCACCACTATATATTCATTTATAACAAGAGTGCTTAGCTTAGCATATAGGAAGTTCTTAATTAAATGTGTTGAATAATAAAATGAACAACTAAATTTATATTTCCAGTTAGCCAATTGTAAAAAAAAAAAAAAATTAGAGATGCTAACTCATATCTTACAAAAAAAAAAAGATGAATTAAAGATTTAGAAGTGAAAAAAAAGAAATTTCCAAACTTTTCTAGGTTAGGTTTTTATAAATATTTTAAAACTTTGGTGTGATCAAATTTGATGTAGCTTTTCTTTGTCATATTTCATCCTCTGCCACCTCTTCTGCCATTTAACCTCCCCCCCCCTTTTTCTACACCTCTGCCTTCTTTTTGTTCTGCTTTTAGAATGAAAATATAAAAATCATATTCATTTATTATCTTTAAAAAATAAAAAAAGACTATTAAGAAAATGAAAGTCTATTCATGGTCCATACACCCACACACCCTTTTCCATCCCAGACAAACCAAGGTAATCGTTTTATCTGTTTTTCATTTGATAAAAACATTTTGTGTATGTGCCAGAAGCTGGAATTATCTAGGAGAATACTAATAAATTTTATGTGTATAATTAAAAATCACCTACACATCAAATCCATTGTAAACATAGTTATAATAACAAATGTGGAAAAATACTTTCAAGTCATGTTGAAACCTTTAGGATTTATGGTAGATTAAAGATGGAAGATATTCTGTGTCACTCTTTCATTGAGGGATAGAGTTTATTTCCCATCCTCTTGTATCTGAGCTAGCCCTGTGACTGCTTAACTGAAAGAGGATGGCAAAACTAACACTGTGCCAGTTGGGGCCTAAACCTTAATAAGGCCCAATGAGATCCCTTGTGGGCTTTGGGGAGTATTGAACTTCTATGCAAGAAATCTGACAACTTTGCTGGAGTGAGTATGTGAAGAGACCACATGGAGAAGCCACATGGAAAGGAAAGGCCCTGAGACTAGACCCGGAAAGGGAGAGAGGACCAGGCATCTGAGTGTCCCATTCAAGACTCTAAATGAGAGGGATCAAAACCAACTGGAGAATAATAAGGGGGCTGTCTTAGTCCATCTGAGCTCCTATAAAAAATGCTAAAGACTGGGTGGCTTATAAACAGAAAGCCATGTACCCTCCAGTTCTGAAAGTACAAGACACGAAGCAGCGGATTTGCTGTCAGTTGAGGGCCCACTTCCTGGTCCGTGAACCATGCCTTCTAGCTGTAACTTCAGTTTATGGGAATGGTTAGGGAGCTCTGTGCAATCTGTTTTATAGAAACACTAATCCCATTCTTGAGTAGTCCATCTTTAGGACCTAATCATCTCCCAAAGGCCATCAGTCTGGGCAGTAGGTTTCTAGATAGGAATTTGGAGCAGAGGGCACAAACATTCAGTCTGCTGGAATGAAAAACCTAAAATATGTGTCATTGGCCTTGGGACTGAATTAGGAGCCAAAGCTGAAAGGACCTCAAGGAGGTTGTAAAAGTTGGTTTGATCATAAACTGAATTGTATTTCCAGCACAGTGTTCAGAAAATGGTATGGATGCTAAATAAATAGCTGATGAATAGACATATGAGGTCTTATAAACAACTAAAATACCTCAATTTAAAAATGGGCATTTCACCCAGAACACAAAAATCCAGTAGGTATATAAAAACCTGCTTAGTCTCGATAACATTCAAAGAAGTGCAAATTAAAACAGTATCCTGGTTCGGTATTTGTTTTACCTACCAAAATGGCTACAATAAAATAGAATGATCCTAGGAAGGTATGCATTCTTACCAGTGAGAATAGACATTGTGAAAAGGTTTTTTGAAGGGCAGTGGAAATGGCAACCCACTCCAGTATTCTTGCCTGGAAAATCCCACGGATGGAGGAGCCTGGTAGGCTACAGTCCATGGGGTTGCAAAGAGTTGGACACGACTGAGCGACTTCACTTTAGCAGTACACACTAAATGCCTCAAAAACACATATGCTCTTGAACCCAATAATTTAAATTTTAGAAAAATTTCCTGAGAGAATAATTAAGAATTACACTAAACTTTTAGCCAGGAAGGTGATCTCAGTGTAGTATCTTTTTTATAGTAAAGTTTGTTTATGATTATCTGACTCTAGGAGTTGAACTGCTATATAGCAAAAGTGATGTTGCAAAATTGTATTAATGAATTTGAAAGGATGTTCATATCATTAAGCTTAAAAAAACAGGTAACGTAATGATGTGTTTGGTATGATCCCATTTTAAAAAAATTATATAACAAAAATATACTATTATATAAATATATAACCTTAAAATTCTTCTTGTATATGTCATGTATAAGACATATTATATACACAATATATGTTATACTCCATGTGTCATGCATATACCAGATCATTCAGGGTCTTTAGTTCCTAATAGAAACTTGGTTATTTCCCTGAGAGCAGCATGGAGCCATTGTAAGATTTTAAAGCAGTGTAGCAATAAGATCTGCTTGTAATGATTGCTGTGTAGAATATTTCAGAGCTGAGCAAGAGAAGCAGCTATAGCACAGTAACTAAAAACTTGAACTCCAGAGCAAGACAGTCTATAGTTAAATCCAAGCAACACCACTTAAAAGCTGTGTAACTTCAGACAAGGTATTTAATCTCTCTGGACTCCAGATTGATTCTTCTATAAAATGGTGATGACAATAGTACTTACCTCCCAGGAAAGTTATGAGGATTAAATAATGCTATATAAAGTATTCAGAGGAGGACCTAACACAGTCTGAACTCTGTATGTTATTATAATTCCCTTTTGAAAAATAAGGAGGCTTACTGAGGTTAAGTAACTTGCTTGAGGCCATCCATACAACTACAGTCTTGTAGTTGTGGTGTAGCTTCAGTTGAAGATGGACTGGAATGACCACACATTCCCTGTCTTATAGTATGGAGCACCATATTACCAGTTAATATCCCTAAAAGACAACAACTCTACTGAAGATACAATAATAAATCATGATGGTACTTGTATACATGTACTTGATTCCAAGTACAGTAAAACATGAGTGAAGTTCTGTTAGTTTTTTGGGACAACTGCACATTTTATATATTTTTCATCAACATAAAAACTAACTACACACTGAGTCTTATGCCCTAGAGGGTTTTACCTAATCTATCTGATTAGCTCCTTCCAATGCAGTGCCTCTGCTCCCGAAGTGAGGAAGGTGGATGGATTTAAAATGGGGGACAGGAACATAGCGATGTATACCCTCTTCTAGGATTCAAACCTACATCTGCCCAACTACAAAGTTTATGCTTAGTCCATTGATTTACAGGCTTTCACTTCTATTAAAGTATATTGCTGTCGTCGATTTAGGGCTCTTGAAATAACATTAATGAGAAGTTCAAATCTCCTTGGTGCCACAGAGTGACATTTCCAGAAATGGTATATTAACAGACCTGGCTGTTGACAAACTTGTCAAGTAGAAGCAGTTGGTATGGCCTTACTCTTCGGGATATTTCAGTCAGTTAATTTATCCTGGTTCTCCCTTCAACTTGTCGTCTCCTTGAGAGAACACTTGTTTCTAACTTTCCTCATGTTAAATCCCATTTCATCAGAGAGGGCCTTGTGACCCAGTTTATCTTAGTAACCAGTGCTGGGAGGCAAATGAGGCTGATGAAGTGAAGTGAAGTGAAGTGAAAGTTGCTCAGTTGTGTCCAACTCTTTGCGACCCCATGGACTATACTGTCCATGGAATTCTCCCGACCAGAATACTGGAGTGGGTAGCCTTTCCCTTCTCCAGGGGATCTTCCCAATCCAGGGATCGAATGCAGGTCTCCTGCATTGCAGGTGGATTCTTTACCAGCTGAGCCACAAGAGAAGCCCAAGAATACTGGAGTGGGTAGCCTATCCCTTCTCCAGTGAATCTTCCCGACTCAGGAATCAAATCGGGGTCTCCTGCACTGCAGGCAGATTCTTTACCAGCTGAGCTATCAGGGAAGTCCAAATGGGGCTGATGGGTTATCCTATTCTTTTGTGCATTCAAAAACAACAATCAATAAATATTTAGGCTCTTAATATTCCCTGCACAAATATTTAGTGAATGTTATATTTTAGGGGCTGGAGAAAAAGCAAAGAATAGTCTGTAAATTCTTAGCACTGTGTGCCTGAGATTGTTTCAAACTACATTGTTTCAACCTGATAGTGTGAAAGTCCAGGAAAAATTTCTATCCCATCAGTCTCTTCGCTCTAGTGCTTCTTTTGTACTCCCCCTAGTACTTATGTTCCCTCTCTTAAATAAATAAATAATTTTTTATTATTTATTCCTCACCGTGTCATAGGAAACATCAGAGGTGGTGAAGTTTTCTGTATCCCTTAGCAGTGGATTAAGGTATTTTTAGCTGGTGCACTGATGGCTATGCTTACTACCTTTATCTCTCATCCCTAGAGGGAAATATTCTAATTCCTAAAACTATATAAAGATCTTCCTAATTCTAGGCTATCTTTCCTTAGTAGATTAGTTCTTTCTTCTCTACTTATTTCCAGATAACAAGTAAACCTTAGTTTGAGTTTCTCAGGGATCTAGTACTTATGCAGGAGTCCCAAAATGTCAGTGTTTTAACCCAGATTCAGAATCTTATGGTGAGATCTCAGATATCCTGCTGCTGCTGCTGCTAAGTCGCTTCAGTCATGTCCGACTCTGTGCAACCCCATAGACGGCAGCCCACCAGTCTCCGCCATCCCTGGGATTCTCCAGACAAGAACACTGGAGTGGGTTGCCATTTCCTTCTCCAATGCAGGAAAGTGAAGAGTGAAAGTGAAGTTGCTCAGTAGTGTCTGACTGTTAGCAACCCCATGGACTGCAGCCTACCAGGCTCCTCTGTCCATGGGATTTTCCAGGCAAGATATCCTAACAGGGCCCAAATAATGACAGTCACATCAGAAAAGCACTTCAATTGGCTGAATTGCCTAAGACCACTGTTGGAAGCAAAAAAAAGTGATTATTATAAGGAAAAAAAACACAAAAAAACTAATCAAATTAAGAAGTCCCTGCTTCTTTTGTAGGATGATAGATGTATGATCAGGCCATTCAAGCTGGCTCTTCTCTTGCTTCACTCATACGACTAGTCGATCCTCTTAATTATAGGGCTTAATGAGTCCCTCATAACTGATGTGCCCACTTGATGTCAGTTTCACCCTATAAGTGGTAGTCTCCTTCTCCCATGAGTAGCTGAGGCTGATGCCATGTCCCTCCTCTGTACCCTGAGGTGCACACAGTGGGATGTCACTCTGGGACCCTTTGTGTACGATCTCCCTGTCCAATAAATCACTGATGTCTCTGTTGCTATCCCTGCAAGTACAAGACTTGCAGGCCTGTGGAGCTCAGCCCAACAGCAGAGCAGTAAAGGGCTGGGAAGACTATCAGGTGGTCGTTCTCCATGGGGGCAGTACTGCCCCTTGGGGACATTATGGTTGTGACAGTACCTGGAGTTGCTCCGGCATTTAGTTCCCCGGGCCCCAGAATGCTCACAGTGTAGCAGAACCCGGATAAATAGCACTATTAATTCATTCCCTTGCCCAGGGGAAGGAAACACACAGTGAAAGCTTTCCCCCGAGGTCATATGCCCAGTCAACACCAGAGCTAGAAACAGAATTTGTGTTAGTGACCTGGGTCCTTGGACTCTTTAATCATTAGAAATTGACAGGAAGCCAGATGAGAACTTTAGGCAAGGCTTTTTTGGGACTCTTACTGAAGCACAAGGGAGCGAAAACAAGTACCCTGTTTCCCAGGGCTCTAAAGGGGTAACACAGAGGCAGGCAGACAAGTTGGGCAGGAGGTGTGGCTTATATCGTGGTCTGCTCAGCCCCTTGGTGGTCTGTGGGCAAGGATATGCGCAGGACCTGCTTTTGCTCCCTGCATCCCAGCGTGGCAGTTGGCTTGTGACCTTTTTGTATCCTGTTGCTCATAACTGTACCAGATGCACACGTGTGCAGTTGTATTTAGCCCCTTGTAGTTTCTTATATTCTGTTGCCCCAGGATCATTCGTCCCTGTGTGAGCACTCTGGTAAAGAGTCCCAGGTCCCAGCCTATCTCACTTGGAACTCCACTGCAGGGCTTTTTCCACCAGAACCACTTTTCTACATAGTTGCTCCTCATGCAGCCAAAGCAAAATTGTCCCATTGAGATTTTCTTTAAGGTGTGATATTTTGGTTTTCTTCAGATGTTATTTCTCACACTCTAAATCCTTCTTTGGGGTGGTTTTCAGTGACATTTCAAAAGAAGCTTCATTACTCTGCAGCTGTATGAGTTTTTTTAGAGAGGGATACTAGTTATGTTGCTTATCCGCTCAAAAATCTTTTATTAAAATTTGATCTTTATTTCCCTACTTAATACTAATAACTTTTGATTATATTAGAAAATCAAACCTACCTCCAAATGTATAAAATGTGCTGTTTTTAATCATCGAAGAGAAGGAAGGTGCAGGTTTCATTCAATATATAACATTCATTGCAAATATATCATGTTCCAGTGTTATGTTAGATTCTATGAGAACAGGAGCCATAATGTCAAAGGAAAACAATTGATCCCCCCTACCCTCAGACACATGAGACGGTGAATCCCGTATAGTGGTTGTAGTGACATGATGGGATTCATATGAACGTCAAGAAAGGGCAGATTACCCAACTGTGGGTAGTGAGGCCTTCTATGGGGTTGATAACTCCAGTCGAGATTTGAGAGGTAGCCGGTAATAATCAGAAGTATAGTAGTAAGGTGGGGTTTGAAGAATAGGAGATAGAAATCTTGTCAAAGAGACTGGTGTCTGCAAATCTTGGGTTAACAAAATGTGTCATAACTGTGGTGAAACAAATAGTGTAGTTTTGTAGAAACACAGATAAGCATTTTTGTCAGTTGTGAAATAGAAATGGAAGGGAAGGGATAAAGAGGCAAGGAAGAGACTGGATGACGCAGATCTTTTAAGCCAAACCAAGGAATGTGAGAACCATTGAATGGTTTTCAGAAGAGAATTGGTAATTCCCAAAGTAGATTTTTGTAATAAATAATTGTTTTTATTTATTTATTAAATATTTATTTTTGGAATTAATAACCAGCTTCTAAAAATTAGAACCTCAGAGACCAAGACTCATTAAATGTAGAGAATATGGTCTGGCATTCTTACTGAAATTCATCACATCCACTCCCAGCAATGGTGTAAACATATTTCTGATCCTGGACCAATTTTGGCCCATATTCTCTCCCCCGTTCCGTACTCAGTGACAAGGCACTCTCCCCAACCAGTACTTCTAATCGGTGCTTATCAGTCCTGGGGACAGATGTTGTCATAGTAAAGAATGAGGAGACATTAGTTCAGAGTGCAGGAAGGCAGCATCAAAGAGGGGGGATTTATTGCATTATCACATGCATAACACAATTGTTATTTTATATTGTTATTACATATATATAATAAATATGTTATTATATATTTAATATATATATTGTTATACAATAATATATAATTGTTATTAATATAAATATTAATAAAAATGTCACTTTTCCTGCCATTGGACCAAATGATGAGAGATATATAGTGCTACTTCTGAATGAATGTTGGAGATGTAATTAACAATGTTTGGGGGGGGGGGGGGAATGTGCTTTCACAAATTGCTAAAGAATAGAGGATAGATGACCAAAATGTGTCCACTGGAGATATATGTAGTAACTGAAGAGGTGTTTTTGAGTGCTGACAGAGGAATGTTTTGTGTGTAACAACAATAGCACTGTATTGACATTCTTCTGTGTTAAATTAAAGCACCAGCCATATTCACATGCTTAGTTTGGAGAAGCTGTTATATTTCACATACTGACATAGAAGTGAAAACTCAGTTTGAGCTTGAATAAAATAGCAGTGACACATTCATCAGACTGACTATAAAAATAGTACTAAACACAGCAGTAGTCAAAGAGTAAATGTTTTCTCAAGATAGAAAAATTTTGTCCTTATTTAAAATCACATGGCATGGAGACAGGCAGCAGAAGATTAAAGATACTGGAGAAGGGAAAATAAATAGGATTTTTTTTTTCCTGAGATAATATGAAAGAATGAAAAAAAAATACATTGAGACATGAGATTGTAAAGGTAACTGGGAGAGAAACAGAACATCGTTGTTTATTTGTGCCTCCTCTATTTTCTAAAATAATTTGAAGTAGCCTACCAAAATTTAAAAAAAAAAAAAAAGACAGAGGAATAATGAAGCTAGTAAACAGGGAAAACTAAGGACTTAGAAAAGAGGAAGAAGCAAATATGATAACCATGAGAGCTAATGTAGTTGGAGTGATCCGGTATCAAATTGGGCTCTGAAGTTTTTGGTAGTCTGGGCCAAGGAGAAATGTGATATGTTTCTAATTATCTCTTGCTAAATAAAAAGACACCTCAAACAGACTTTGAGCATTAGAGCATTAGAAATTGTTTATCAGCAGCTCACGGCTCTGTGAGTTTCCTGCAGCTCCGCGGGGAAGTTCTGGCTCTTGGCATCTCTTGCTGCTGTTGCAGGCAGTGCCTGGGGCTCGAATCATCTGAAACCCAGCTCCTTCACTTGTCTGGTCCCTGTGCTGGGAAGACAAACAGCAGGGCTGGAATAGTGAGGGCTCCTCAGGCATCTCTTATCTCTGCCTGGTCTCTCTAACAAACAACCTCAGGGTAGTTTCCAAGGTACGCGGTTCAAAGAGAGGCCAGCAGAAGCTGTATTTTATGACCTAGCCTTGGAAGTGCTCAGCCTCACTTTCTCTGCAGTTCTTTAGAAACAAGTCTCCAAGGCGGGCTTGTGTTCATGGGGAGGGGCATTAGACTTCTCTTTTTGAAAACAGAAAATGGCAAATAATCTGAAACATGTTTTAAAAATACCACAAGGTGTAACAGGTTTTTCATTGTCGAAAAGGTAGTGGTGGTCTTTCTTTCTGTTAAAAAGGTAGTAGTATATCAATTGTTCAAGCTCCCACTTGATGTCAGTCTTTTGTTTTAGATGAAGCAAGGGAGGAGACCATGAAGCATGAGAGCAGAGATGAACAGAGGATGAGATTAAGGAGAAAGGTGTGTGTTTGAAATATCTCTTCATAGGAGCATATAGCAGCAGCACAGTAGAGCCTTGCTTCTCAAAGTGTGGTCTAGGACAAGTGTCATCTGCCTAAGAGAGCCTGTAAGAAATGCAGAACTTGGTCTCTGCTTCAGACCTACTGAATCAGAATGGCAGCTTAACAAATTCACAGGGACTTCCTCTGCAGAAAATGACTGCTGAAGAGGTAAAAAAGAATTGCTGGGTAGTGAGGAGGGACAAAGTATTGCTGTGTACACACCTAGAGCAGGCCATGTGTCCTCTTTTCTAGGACTGTGACAGAATATGAGTGAGAAAAGAAAACTAAATTCATCCGAGGTTGAGAATTCCACACATTCATTGACCAGGATGTCTCAGAGGAGTGTTGCATGCTTAGGCAGAATTGAAGTGGGAATAAGATCTAAGTGGGTTGGGGAGAGCTTGGGTGCAATTGGAAGATGAAGGTTGGAATAAGACTGGAGAGCTATTCCTGCAGAAGTATCAACAGAGTATCCAAATAAGCCATAGCTAGAAAGGAAAAATACCAAGTTAGTTTTCAGAAAGAGATAAATATTATTTTGGTGCACTGGAATTGTATTGTATGGCCTGAAGCAAGTAGACTTTTGACTGAGACATTCACTCACTTTGTTTTATAGAAATATCTATAGCAATGACATTTACTATTTTGATAAACATCCTATATGCAGTGAAGGGCAGACAGCTGACAGACTGGTATCAAATATCAGTAAATTGCAGCCCATCATCACTGATATTTCATATTGTCTTATATTTGTGATTTGTATTAAAAGTATAGGGCTTGTGAAGTGTTGAGTTCCTTGGAGAAGTGGCTGATACCAATTCTAGGCCAGAAAGTGCATAAAATGTGTCTGGCATATCTTATCCTACTGAAAAACAAGGAAGCTATTAGAGACTGGGTTCATATCAAATGGACATGAGAGCCAATTTGAAGGGAGTTGAACTTGCCAAAGATGGGGTAATATTAGCAACAAAAAAGAATGATAATGGGTTGAGATACATCAAATATGTTAAAATCCATTAGTTCTTAATGATACTCACACACAAAAACTCTCATTAGTCATCTTTGGAAGATGCTATGAAACCGACACTATGCTGAAAACTGGTAAATGAAGTAAAGCAACTGAGCTTTTATATTACATTTCTTATAAAAATAGTTTCTTAAGGGTGCAAAATAGTTAATTTGGAAAAGACTTTTAAAAAGAATTTCAGTTAATGCATATGGAAGCAATGGTAGAAATAGAATATCACCATTGAACTCCTAATGAAATAATGGATTTAGGCCATGATCATTAATGGCTCTTAAAACCATTAGGTGAATTGCTGATGGGAGGCTTTATAAAGGTGGATCAGGCTGACAACAGCAAACCTACTGCCCAGTCTTAATGTCACAAAAAGAGAAAGAAGTAGACATTATGTTTCTCCTAGCGGAATTATACAGTACTCCTATAAAATAGTCATGCTATAAACCTGGGCTGAATCTGGTCATAATTTTAGCTTTCCAGAAAATAGCTTTCCAGAACCAGACGGATGTGAAAAGTCCTCATAGGGAGGCAAGGAGCAAAGTTTAGCTTATTTCTTCAAGAAATAAATTGTGAAGGAAGAAAGACAGTGAGGGAAAATTACAGATTTAAAAGATATGTAAGAGACTTTGGATTTCAGTTTTGAAACTGAAACTGTTTACCTCAGATTGGGACTTGGCCCATATGCTGGGACTTGAACCCAGCCAAAACCCTGCTTGGAACTTGAACCCATGTGGCTAGGACAGGAACCCAGCCAATATCCACCGTACCTGGTTTCAAGACCTAATGAAACTCGTGTTCTTGATGTCTCATCACAGAAAGAATTCAGTGAGAGACAAAGTGATAGGTAAGAAATGGATTTATTCAGATTCAGAGAAGAGCACACTCCACAGAGAGTGTGGGCCAATGCAGAGGGTGAGTAGAGGAATGTGGCCTGGTTAATGTGGCCTGGTTAGGCTGGGTGATTTCATATGCTAATGAGTGGGAGGAGGATTCCAACTATTTTGGGAAGTTCAGTTCAGTCACTCAACATGTCTGACTCTTTGTGACCCCATGGACTGCAGCATGCCAGGCCTCCCTATCGATCACCAACTCCCGGAGTTTACTCAAATTCATGTCCATTGCATCGGTGATGCCATCCAACCATCTCATCCTCTGTCATCCCCTTCTCCTCTCACCTTCAATCTTTCCCAGCATCAGGGTCTTTTCAAATGAGTCAGTTCTTCACATCAGGTGGCCAAAGTATTGAAGTTTCAGCTCCAGCATCAGTCCTTCCAATGAATATTAAGGGCTGATTTGCTTCAAGATAGACTGGTGGGATCTCCTTGCAGTCCAAGGGACTCTCAAGAGTCTTCTCCAACACCACAGTTCAAAAGTATCAATTCTTTGGCGCTCAGCTTTCTTTATAGTCCAACTTTCACATCCATACGTGACTACTACATAGCTTTGACTAGACCTTTGTTGGCAAAGTAATGTCTCTGCATTTTAATATGCTGTCTAGGATGGTCATAGCTTTTCTTCCAAGGAGCCAACGTCTTTTAATTTCACGACTGCAGTCACCATCTGCAGTCATTTTGGAGCCCCCAAAAATGAAGTCTGTCACTGTTTCCATGGTTTCCAGTTCTATCTATTTGCCATGAAGTGATGGAACCAGATGCCATGATCTTCTTTTTCTGAATGTTGCATTTTAAGCCAACTTTTTCACTCTCCTCTTTCATTTTCATCAAGAGGCTCTTTAGTTCTTTTTCGCTTTCTGCCATTAGGGTGGTGTCATCTGTATATCTAAGGTTATTGATATTTCTCCCAGCAATCTTGATTCCAGCTTGTGCTTCATCCAGCCCAGCATTTCTCTTGATGTACTCTGCATATAAGTTAAATAAGCAGGATGACAATATACAGCCTTGACATACTCCTTTTCCTATTTGGAACCAGTCTGTGGTTCCATGTCTAGTTCTAACTTTGCTTCTTGACCTGCATAGAGATTTCTCAGGAGGCAGGTCAGGTGGTCTGGTATTCCCATCTCTTTAAGAATTTTCCACTCGATGTTGTGATCCACACAGTCAAAGGCTTTGATATAGTCAATAAAGCAGAAATAGATGTTTTTCTGGAACTCTCTTGCTTTTTTGATGATCCAGCAGATGTTAGCAGTTTGATCTCTGGATCCTCTTACTTTTCAAAATCCAGCTTGAGCATCTTGAAGTTCAAGGTTCACATACTGTTGAAGCTTGACTTGGAGAATTTTGAGCATTACTTTACTAGTGTGTGAGATGAGTGCAATTGTGTAGTAGTTTGAGCATTCTTTGGCATTGCCTTTCTTTGGGATCAGAATGAAAACTGACCTTTTCCAGTTCTGTGGCCACTGCTGAATTTTCCAAATTTGCTGGCATTTTAAGTGAAGCACTTTCATAACATCCTCTTTTAGGACTTGAAATAGCTCAGCTGGAATTCCATCACCTCTACCAGCTTTGTTCATAGTGATGCTTCCTAAGGCCCACGGGACTTCACATTCCAGAATGTCTGACTCTAGGTGAGTGATCATACCATCATGATTATATGGGTCGTGAAGATCTTTTTGTATACTTCTTCTGTGTATTCTTGCCACCTCTTCTCAATACTTCTGTTCTGTTAGGTCCATACCATTTCTGTCCTTTATTGTGCCAGTCTTTGCATGAAGTGTTCCCTTGGTGTCTCTAATTTTCTTGAAGAAATCTCTAGTCTTTCTCATTCTTTTGTTTTCCTCTATTTCTTTGCATTGATTGCTGAGGAAGGCTTTCTTATCTCTCCTCGCTATTCTTTGGAACTCTGCATTCAAATGGGTATATCTTCCCTTTTCTCCTTTGCTTTTCACTTCTCTTCTTCTCACAGCTATTTGTAAGCCCTTCTTGGACAGCCATTTTGCCCTTTTGCATTTCTTTTTCTTGGGGATGGTCTTGATCCTGGTCTCCTGTACAATGTCATGAACCTTTGTCCATAGTTCTTCAGGCACTCTGTCTGTCAGATCTAATGCCTTGAATATATTTGTCACTTCCACTGTATAATCATAAGGATTTGATTTAGGTCATACCTGAATGATCTAGTGGTTTTCCCTACTTTCTTCAATTTAAGTCTGAATTTGGCAATAAAGAGTTCATGATCTGAGCCACAGACAAAATGTGGTCCACTGAAGAAGGGAATGGCAAACCACATCAGTATGCTTGCCTTGAGAATCCCATGAATAGTATGAAAAGGCAAAAAGATAGGACACTGAAGGATGAATTCCCCAGGTCGGTAGGTGCCCAATATGCTACTGGAGATCAGTGGAGAAATAACTTCAGAAAGAATGAAGAGACAGAGCCAAAGCAAAAACAACACCCAATTGTGGATGTGACTAGTGATGGAAGCAAGGTCTGATGCTGTAAAGAGGAGTATTGCACAGGAACCTGGAATGTTAGGTCCATGAATCAAGGCAAATTGGAAGTAGTCAAATAGGAGATGGCAAGTGTGAACATTGACATTTTAGCAATCAGTAAACTAAAATGGACTGAAATGGGTGAATTTAACTCAGATGACCATTATGTCTACTACTGTGGGAAAGAGTTCCTTAGAAATGGAGTAGCCATCATAGTCAACAAAAGAGTCCTAAATGCAGTACTTGGATACAGTCTCAAAAATGACAGAATGGTCTCTGTTCGTTTCCAAGGCAAACCATTCAATATCATGGTAATCCAAGTCTGTGCTCTGACCAGTAATGCTACAGAAGCTGAAGTTGAATGGTTCTATGAAGATCTACAAGACCTTCTAGAACTAACACCCAAAAAAGATGACCTTTTCATTATAAGGGACTGGAATGCAAAAGTAGTAAGTCAAGAAACACCTGGAGTAACAGTCAAATTTGGCCTTGGAGTACAGAATGAAGCAGGGCAAGGCTAATAGAGTTTTGCCAAGAGAATGCACTGGTGATAGCAAACACCCTCTTCCAACAACACACGAGAAGATGCTACACATAGACATCACCAGGTGGTCAATACCAAAATCAGATAGATTATATTCTTTGCAGCCAAAGTTGGAGAAGCTCTATACAGTCAGCAGAAACAAGACCGGGAGCTGACTGTGGCTCAGATCATGAACTCCGCCCTGTTATTTACCTGGGGCCAAACTATGGTGGAGGTAATGAAGATCATGGTGACCTCCTTCAAAAGGTCGCATGCATGTACTGCTACACTCAGTGCCCCCAACGCTGCAGCAGGCCACCACCAGCCCATGCCTCTGCTGGAGACTTACTCCTGGACAAGTCTGGATCGGTCTTTTGTGGGGTCCCTGCTCCTTTCTCCTGGATCCTGGTGTGCACAAGTTTCTGTTTGTGCCCTCCAAGAGTCTATTTCCCTTGTTCTGTGTAAGTTCTGGCAGCCCTATGGTGGGGTAACGGCCACCTCCTCCAAGAGGGCTTAAGCCACACCCAAGTCTCCTGCACCCAGCCATAGCCAAGTCTACTGCACCCAGAGCCCCTGCCCCTGTGGCAGGCCACTGCTGACCCATACCTCCACAGGAGATGCTCAAACACAGTTCTGTCTGTCTCTGTGGGGTCTGTGGGTCCTGGTGCGCCAAAGTTTGTTTGATCCCTCTGAGCATCTCTGGCAGGAATGGGGCTTGATTCTAAATGTGAATTTGCCCCTCTTACCATCTTGCTGGGGCTTCTCCTTTGCCGTTGGACGTGGGGTATCTCCTCACAGCTGCTCCAGCACTGCAGAGCCGCCACTCCAGCGCCTACCATCTTGCTGGGGCTTCTTTGCCCTTGGGCATGGGGTCAGCTTACATGAGCAGAAACCACTAGTTCAGTTTAGTTCAGTCACTCAGTTGTGCCTGGTTCATTGCAACCCCATGGACTGCAACATGCCAGGCTTTCCTGTCCATCACCAACTCCCGGAGCTTGCTCAAAATCATGTCCATTGAGTCAGTTATGCCATCCAGCCAGCTCATCCTTTGTCATCTCCTTCTCCTCCTGCCTTCAATCTTTCCCAGCATCAGGGTCTTTTCCAATGAATCAATTCTTTGCATTAGGTGGTCAGAGTATTGGAGCTTCACTTTCAGCATCAGTCCTTCCAATGAATATTCAGGACTAATTTCCTTTAGGATTGACTGGTTTGATATCCTTGTTGTCCAAGGGACTCTCGAGAGTCTTCTTCAATTCCACAGTTCAAAAGCATCAATACATCAGTGCTCAGCTTTCTCTATGGTCCAACTCTCTCACATACATGGATAATTTTCCATATAAATTATGGAAAAACCATATTTTTGACTATATGGGTCTTTGTCAGTAATGTCTCTGCTTTTTAATACGCTATCTAGGTTTGTCATAGCTTTACTTCCAAGGAGCAAGTGTCTTTTAATTTCTTGGCTGTGGTCACCATCCACAGTGATTTTGGAGCCCAAGAAAATAAAGTCTGTCACTGTTTCCATTGTTTTCCCATCTATTTGCCATGAAGCAATTGGACCGGATGCCATGATCTTTGTTTTTTGAATGCTGAGTTTTAAGCCAGCTTTTTCACACTCCTCTTTCACTTTTATCAAGAGTTTCTTTACTTTCTTTTTGCTTTCTCCCATAAGGGTGGTATCATCTGCATATCTGAGGTTATTGATATTTCTCCTGGCAATCTTGATTCCAGCTTGTGCTTCATCCGGCCCAGCATTTCGCATGATGTACTCTGCATATAAGTTAAATAAGCATGGTGACAATATAGAGCCTTTATGTATATTCTTTTCCAGTTTTGAACCTCCTTTCCCAATTTTGAACCAATCTGTTGTTCCATGTCTGGTTCTAACTGTTGCTTCTTGATCTACATACAGATTTCTCAGGAGGCAGATATGGTGGTCTGGTATTCTCATGTCTTTAAGAATTTTCCACAGTTTGTTGTGATCCACACAGTCAAAGGCTTTTGCATAGTCAATGAGGCAGAAGTAGATATTTTTCTGGAATTCTCTTGCTTTATCTGTAATCCAGTGGATGTTGGCAGTTTGATCTCTGGTTCCTCTGCCTTTTCTAAATCCAGCTTGAACATCTTGAAGTTCACAGTTTACATACTGTTGAAGTCTCACTTGGAGAATTTTGAGCATTACTTTGATAGCATGTGTGACGAATGCGATTTTGTGGTCGTTTGAACATCCTTTGGCAATGCCTTTCATAAGGATTGTAATGAAAACTGACCTTTTCCTGTCCTGTGGCCACTGCTGAATTTTCCAGATTTGCTGGCATATTGAGTGCAGCACTTTCACAGCATCATCTTTAGGACTTGAAATAGCTCATCTGGAATTCCATCACCTCCACTAGCTTTATTCATAGTGATGCTTCCTAAGGCCCGTTTAACTTCACACTCAAGGATGTCTGGCTGTAGGTGAGTGATCACACCATCGTGGTTATCTGGGTCATGTAGATCTTTTTTATATAGTTATTCTGTGTATTCTTGCCACCTTTTCTTAATACTTCTGTTCTGTTATTGTGCCCGTGCACTTTGTGTGAAATGTTCCCTTGGTATCTCTAATTTTCTTGAAGTGATCTCTAGTCTTTCCCATTCTATTCTTTTTCCTCTATTTCTTGCATTTTTTACTTAGGAAGGCTTTCTTATCTCTCCTTGCTGTTCTTTGGACCTTTGTATTCAGATGGATATCTTTTCTTTTTTGCCTTTTACTTCTATTCTTGTCACAGGTCTTTGTTAGACCTCCTCAGACAACCATTTTGCCTTGTTGCATTTCTTCTTCTTGGGGATGGTTTTGAGCACTGCCTCCTGTACAGTCCTCCGTCCATAGGTTTTCAGTCACTCTATCTATTAGATCGAATCCCTTGAATCTATTTGTCACTTCCACTGTATAATTGTAAGGGGTTTGATTTAGGTCATACCTGAATGGCCTAATGATTTTCCCTACTTTCTTCAATTTAAGTCTGAATTTTTCAATAAGGAGTTCATGATCTGAGTCACAGTCTGCTCCTGGTCTTGTTTTTTGCTGACTGTGTAGAGCGCCTCCATTTTTGGCTGAAATAATTATAATCCATGTGACTTTGGTATTGACCATCTGGTGATGTCCATCTGTATGGTTGTCTCGTGTTGTTGGAAGAAGATGTTTGCTATGTTTATGTTCTCTTGGCACTAGAAATTGCTAGAACTGGAGATAAAAACACTTCCCTGTTAGTCCAGTGGTTAAGAATCCACCTGCCAATGCAGGGGACACAGGTTTGATTCCTGGTTCAGATTCCACATGCCTCAGGGCAACGGAGCCCATGCACCACAACTTCTGAGCCCGCCATGAGCTACAACTACTGAAGCCTGCATAGACCAGAGCCCTCACTCTGAAACAAGACAAGCCACCACATTGAGAAGCCTGCACATTGCAATGAAGAGTAGACCCTGCTCGCCACAGCTAGGGAAAGCCCTTGTGCAGCAACGAAGACCCAGTACAGCCAAAGATAAACAGATTAAAAAAACCTCTTAAATGGCAGTTTTGATGAATTCCTGAAGGCGAGGCTCTGACTGAGGGTGAGAAACTACTGGATTCCCAGGCTTAGAGATTCCTTGTATCGGGGGAGAGGGGTTTACCTCCAGAAACCTACCAGTTTTCAAGGTATACAGATCTGAGAAAAATTTAACTTTGGTCAGGGAGAGGGAAAACCATTTGAAATACCCAGAGAATGGGCTCCATAACAAAGATCTACCTGCCTTAATTTAAGCAAGGGAAAATCCTTTTATCTGAGCTCGGAGCAGGGTGGTAAAGCAACTCAAGCCCCTCTAGCTTTTCTATCTCATCTAAAATAAGAAAAAAAAAAAGGCAAAGAAATTTATTGTGAAGGTCACAACCAAGGGTTGCAGGCCCACTAAAACCCCGAGATATAATTATAAGATTACAGCACACTTTACCCTCCACACCTTACCACTGCATCAACAGGGCTTCAGTATGACAGTGGGTTGTAACTGAGAGCTGCAACATACAGACTAAATTTTAGAAACTGTACTTAAACCCAGAAAACAAGAGAAGAACGGGGGAGGGGGGGGGCCAAGAACACTATAGGAAGCCCTTGGACTGCAAGGAGATCAGATTAGTCAATCCTGAAGGAAATCAACCCTGAATATCCATTGGAAGAACTGAGGCTGAAGCTGAAACTCCAACACTCTGGCCACCTGATGCAAAGAGCCGACTCACTGGAAAAGACACTGATGCTGGGAAATATTGAAGATAGGAGAGGAGGACAACAGAGGACGAGATGGTTGGATGGCAACACTGACTCAATGGACATAAGTTTGAGCCAACTCCGGGAGATGGTAAAGGACAGGGAAGCCTGACAGTCCATGGGGTTACCAAGAGTTGGACATGACTGAGTGACTGAACAACAACGGAGGAAACCAAAGCCTTTGACATCTGTGGCTACCACAAACTTTAAAAAGAGCACAACTCCTCACTAGGTCAACATCAAATCTCATACTAAAGCCTATTCATTTTCATTCCCATTACTCACTATATCCTGTCCTACTTTCAGTAGGAAATTGCAAGGTATGCCTACAAGACCAAAAAAAGAACAATCTGAAGAAACAGCAAACATCAGAACCAGGCTCATAAATGACATAAATTTTAGAATGATCATATAGGGAATTTCAAATAATAATGATTAATTGATTAATATGTGAAGAACTCCAGTGGGAAATGAAGACAACATGCATGAAAACATGCAATGTGTAATGTTATAGATATAGAGACTCTAGGTAAAAATCAAAAAAGAATGCTGGAAATCAAAATTACTGTAACAGAAGTGAAGAGTACCTTTCATGGAATCATCAGACTAGACATGGCCAAGGAGAGAATACATGAGCTTCAAGATAAATCAATAAAATTTCCCAAACTGAAATTCAAAGAAAAGAAGAATTAAATAGATAGTTAGAGATATATAGATAGAAATATGGGTTTCCCTGGTGACCTAGATGGTAAAGAATATGCCTGCAGTGTGGGAGACCTGAGTTCCATCCTGAGTTCCAGGAGGATCAGGAATATCCTCTGAAGAAGGGAATGACTACCCACTGAGGTATTCTTGCCTGAAGAGTTCTATAGACAGAGGAGTCTGGCGGGCTCAAAGAGTCGCAGAGTCAGACACGACTGAATGATTAACATACAACATTGCACAACAAATAGATATATCTATATATATCTCCAAGAACTATGACACAGTTGCAAAACATGTAATATGTGCATAATTGGGAATATTAGAAACACTAGAGAGAGAGAAAAGGACATAAAATGGTTGAAAGTTGTCCAAAATTAATGACAGAAAACAAGCCACCACAGATTCAGTAAATATAGAGGATGCTGAATAGGATAAATATAAAAAAATAAACATATTCACATGGTATAAAATTAAATACAGGTTTTTGAAAGAAGTCAAAGTATAAAACACCTTACCATTAAAGATACAATAAGAATTACAGTGAAATCTTGCCAGAAAGTGTGCAAACAGAAAGTGGAATAAAATAGTCAAAGTGTTGTCGTTGTTTAGTTGCTCAGTCGTGTATGATTCTTTTGTGACTCCGTGGACTGTAGCCCGCCAGGCTCCTTCTGTCCATGGAATTTCCCAGGCAAGAATACTGGAATGGGTTGCTGTTTCCTTTTCCAGGGGATCTCCCTGATCCAGGAATCTAACGAGCTACTCCTGTATGGTAGGGGGATTCTTTACCACTGAGCCAACAGGAAAGTCATGAAAAGTGTTAACTGAGCAAAGAAACACTAACCTAAAATTCTATATTCAGCAAATATATCCTTCCAAAGTGAAGAAGAAATACTTTCTCAGAAAAATGAAAAATAAAGAAATTTATCACTAGTAGACCTGCCCCGCAAAAAGTGTTAAGAATACGGATCAAAGAGAGCTCACATTCATTTTGCGACAGTTCAAAAAAGAGAAACTTTGGAAATACTTTGGCTGTTTGCTCTAGACCTTACCAGTCTTCTGACAAGATTGAGAAATTTTAATTTCAGGTCCTAGGTGTTTACCCAATTGAGTTAAAAATGTTTATTCATGCAGAAACCTACCTGTACATGTTTTTAGCAGCTGTATTAATAACTAAAATGGTGGGAATGTAAATTGGTGTAGCTAATATGGAAAACAGTGTGGAGGTTCCTTCAGTTCAGTTCAGTTCAGTCGCTCAGTCGTGACCGACTCTTTGCGACCCCATGAACCACAGCATGCCAGGCCTCCCTGTCCATCACCAACTCCTGGAGTTTACCCAAACTCATGTCCATCGAGTCAGTGATGCCATTCAGCCATCTCATCCTCTGTTGTCCCCTTCTCCTCCTGCCCTCAATCTTTCCCAGAATCAGGGTCTTTTCAAATGAGTCAGCTCTTCACATCAGGTGGCCAAAGTACTGGAGTTTCAGCTTCAGCATCAGTCCTTCCAATGAACACCCAGGACTGATTTCCTTTAGGATGGACTGGTTGGATCTCCTTACAGTCCAAGGGACTCTCAAGAGTCTTCTCCAACACCACAGTCAAAAGTATCAATTCTTCTGCACTCAGCTTTCTTTATAGTCCAACTCTCCCATCCATACATGAGTGCTGGAAAAACCATAGCCTTAACTAGACAGAACTTTGCTGGCAAAGTAATGTCTTTGATTTTTAATATGCTGTCTAGGATGGTCATAACTTTCCTTCCAAGGAGTAAGCGTCTTTTAATTTCATGGCTGCAGTCACCATCTGCAGTGATTTTGGAGCCCAGAAAAATAAAGTCAGCCACTGTTTCCACTGTTTCCCCGTCTATTTGCCATGAAGTGATGGGACCAGATGCCATGATCTTAGTTTTCTGAATGTTGAGCTTTAAGCCACCTTTTTCACTCTCCTCTTTCACTTTCATCAAGAGGCTCTTTCGTTCTTCTTCACTCTCTGCCCTAAGGGTGGTGTCCTCTGCATATCTGTGGTTATTGATATTTCTCCCGGCAATGTTGATTCCAGCTTGTGCTCCTTCCAGCCCAGTGTTTCTCATGATGTACTCTGTATATAAGCTAGATAAGCAGGGTGACAATATACAGCCTTGACATACTCCTTTTACTGTTTGGAACCAGCCTGTTGTTCCATGTCTGGTTCTAACTGTTGCTCCCTGACCTGCATACAGGTTTCTCAAGAGGCAGGTCAGGTGGTCTGGTATTTCCATCTCTTTCAGAATTTTCCACAGTTTGTTGTGATCCACACAGTCATAGGCTTTGGCATAGTCAATAAAGCAGAAATAGATGTTTTTCTGGAACTCTCTTGCTTTTTCGATGATCCAGCGGATGTTGGCAATTTAATTCCTTAGAAGACTAAAAATAGGCTACCATATGATTCAACAGTCCCACTCTTGGGTATCTATTTGGAAAAGATGAAAACTGTAATTTCCAAAGGTTGCTGTACCCCTTTGTTCATGACAGAACTATTTAAAATAATCAAGACATGAAAACAATCTAAGTGGCCATCCACAAAAGACTGGCTTAAGAAGATGGGGTATATACATACCATGGAATATTGCTCAGCCATAAAAAAGAACAAAATATTACCATTTGCAGCAATATGGATGAACCTGAAGAATATTATATTTAGTGAAGCAAGTCAGACAGAGAAAGAAAATCATTATATGATATCACTTTTATGTGGAGTCTAAAAAATAATACAAATGAATCTATATACAAAGCAGAAATAGACCCATGGACATGGAAAAGAAGCTTATGGTTAACAAAGGGGGAAAGGAAGGGGGAAGGGAGAAATTAGGAGTATGAGATTAACAATATAAATTACCACATATAAAATAGGCAACAAGGATATACTGTTTAGCACAGGTAATTGTATTCAATATCTTATAATAACTTATAATAGAAAATAATCTGAAATATGTATACACACACACACACATATATATATATGCACACACACACAGCTCTCCTGGTGGCTCAGATGATAAAGAATATGCCTACAGTGCAGGAGACCTGGGTTCGATCTCTGGATCAGGATGATCCCCTGGAAAAAGACATGACTACCTACTCCAGTGTTCTTGCCTGGAGAATTCTGTGAACCGAGGAGCCTAGCGAGCTCCCTGGGGTTGCAAAGAGTCGGACACGACTGAGCAGCTAAGAGTTTCACTCATATATACACATATAACTGAGTCACTTTGCTCTACACCTGAAACTAACACAATTCTAGAAATTAACTCCAGTTCAATTAAAAAAACTCACCAAAACTGAAAGTTAACTGAGGTGTTCTTCAATAGATAGATGGATAAACACCAGTGATTTATCCATACAATAGAACATTATTCAGCAATAAGAAGAAATGAACTATTTTGCCATGAAAAGACTTGGTAGAATCTTAAATGAATATTGCTAAATGAAAGAAACCAATCTGAAAAGCTTCTACACTGTATGATTACAGTTATATGACATTATGGAAGGAATCACCATACTGTTCTATATAGTGGTTGCACCAATTTTATATTCCCACCAATAGTGTAGGAGGGTTCCCTTTTCTCCACATCCTCTTCAGCATTTGTTATTTGTAGATTTTTTTAAGGATGGCCATTCTTATTGGTGTGAGGTGGTACCTCATTGTAGCTTTGATTTGCGTTTCCAAGAGGAACAATTTTTATTTTGTATTTCCTTTCACTTACATGTGCTAGTTTAAAAAAATAAAAAAAAAACTTATCTGCATATTATACCATTTGGATTCTATCAATTTGGATTTATTTTGACCTTTTTTTTTATTAAGTATAGGTCACATGTTTCTGTTCTTTGGATATCTACTGAGTTTCTACTGCCTACCTGACATGAATGATACATGGTAGACACATTGAAGATTCCTAAGCAACAGTTAACTTGGCTGAACTCATACTACATACTCTGTCCCTCTGCAGTCAGTAGCTGACATTTCTTTCAGATGTGTAGTTTCCACCATTTTTTCCCCCCAACTAGTATCTCTGTGGTCTGTCCTGTGACTCTTAGTTTAGTGGTCAGCCAAATTTCAGGGCAATATTGGTTGTCTGGGAAGATCCCTTGCAGGAGGGCTTGGCAAACCACTCCAATGTTCTTGCCTGTAGAATCCCATGGACAGAGGAGCCTGGCAGGCTGCAGTTCACAGGGCCACAGAGAATTAGACACAACTGAAGCGAGTTGGCACACATTGGTTGCATATTTTAGGACTTGTGCCTTACGTGGCTCTTCCCTTCCAAGCTCTTCTCAGTAGTTTTCTCTTCACTCTCCAAACCCTGAACACTGGCCTCTGATGCTTCAGAGCAGTAAGGCATCAGTGTTCTGATGTCCCAAGCTGCTATGCAGATTGGGGTTGTCCTCAGGCAAGAAGTTAGAAATTCCTTAATCTCACCAGCTGCAATTTCTGTTTTTCCAGAGTAGACATCCTTCCAATTTCTTCCTGCTTTTGGTTTTCCTCCAGTGTCTCCAGAAGGGTTTTCTTCTTTTACATAATTCTGTTCAAAATTTAAAACTTTAATCTTTGGATAGTTTGTCTATTCAAGCTACTTACTCTACCATTATCAGATGGAACTGTTTATGGAGGGCCAGCAAAGTTTGACCCAGTTTAAAATGAGAAGTCTGTCCTGTTTCTTGCTCATCCTATTGCACAAATATTCATTTAGTGCTTATGAAGTGCCGTGAGCTTTTCTTAGTTATTTGTGAATGCTAACTCATTCATTCCTTGAAAACAGCCCCTGTGAGATCTGCTGTTATTACTCCTATTTGCCAACAGAAAAATTGAGTTAAAGAGAGGTTAAGTTACTTGCCAAAGTTCACACAGCCAGGTAATAGGGTAAATGCTGAATCCAGCTTAGTATGTAGCCCATTCATCTTCTTTTATTAAAAAAAAAAAAAGAAAAAAAGCAAGAATTGATGCAAGAATTCTACCCCTGAGATCATACCATAATGCTGCCCTTTATCTATGGGAGTAACAAAAGGGAAGACAA
Source organism: Cervus canadensis (assembly GCF_019320065.1). Classification (NCBI taxonomy): domain Eukaryota; kingdom Metazoa; phylum Chordata; class Mammalia; order Artiodactyla; family Cervidae; genus Cervus; species Cervus canadensis. The sequence goes on along the minus strand of NC_057391.1, from coordinate 52,511,453 downwards.
CATCAAGACATCCCTATTAATTTTACACCTCGTTTTGGTATATCATGTTTCTTATCTCTCAGCCTCCGTTTACTCACCTGTGAAGTGAAGTGAAGTGAAATATACTGTTATATTTAACAGTATAGTCCAGAAAGATCAAGTCTCATCTACCTGTGTAATTCCTCTTTGTGTCCACTAGAGGGGGAAGTGATGACAGACAGTCCTGGTTAAAAGACCTGAAAAAGAAAATCCAGTGTAAAAAGTTTATTAAAAAAAAAAAAAAAAAAAAAATATATATATATATATATATATATATAATGTAATACTAGCTATTATATAAAGTAGGGTATGTGGGACAGCATAAAGAAGAAGAGAAATATCACTGTTGTAAATATTTTCATTCCTTTTAGCTGCCTAACTTGTGACCCTCCTTCGCTGTAGAGGTAGAAATGTTGGTTTCCCAACATTCCCTCCAGCTGGGGTGTGGGCGAAGGGCAGAAGCGTTTCTCCTGACTGGGATTTGAAGGCAAAGAAAAGCATGTGCAGAAATATTTTAGGGAGATTGTACAGAGAAAGGAAGATCCTGTTAAGCAGGGGAGGCTTGGAGCTAGCAAGCTGAGTATGAGTGTGTATGACTCACAGGCTTGTGAGGCTTCGACGTATCTGTCTTCCTAGATACCGCTCAGATTTGTCTCCTTCTGTTTCCTCCCCATGCCACTGCTGACTTCCTTTCTCACCTGCACTACCGTGCCAGCTTCTTAACCTGCATCAACTTAAAAACTAGTCACAACCTAAAAATTGAGAGTTATGTTTTATTTGGTGGAAATTTTTAGAAACTCAAACCCAGGAGACAGCATCTTGAATGACTCTGAGAGAACTGCTCCAAGGAAGTGGGGCAGGAGTCAGGTTATATAGAAGTTTGCAATAAGGGGCAGGTAGTCTGAACACCAAAGATTATTGTTTATTTAGGAAAACCAGATATCTCAAGTTAAGGAGTTTAGTGCTTTTCTATGTATGGGAAGATGCAAGAGTCTGGACTTACTGAGATCATTCCTTTCATATGCTTCTTGGCTATCTGGAGTCAGTATCCTGCATTATTTTACATCCCTGCCCCTCTGCCCGGTCCTCAGTGCTTGCAGGAGGGAGTGGCTGCAGCTCGATGGCTGCTATGTAATAGACATTGTTCTTCCTGGCTGCCTTCCTGGCTCAGAAATTCACACTTGGAGGGCCAGAATCACTGATGACTGTGACGTCCTTGTTCATTGATAAGTCAGGAAATATTCCATTTCTCCCTGGATCTAGTCTTCTTTCTCCGAGTTTCTATGAATGCCAGACTGATTTTCTGTGGCACAAATTAGATTATCTCACTCTTCTGCTTAAAAATCTCAATGATTCCTGATTTTCTTTGGAAAAATGTTCCATCTTGTGTGATTTGGAAGATGTTTTCATGATTTGACTTCAGTCATCCTGCATAGACTTACCTTTATTTAAAATTTGAATTAATTTATTTAATTGGAGGCTAATTACTTTACAATGTTGTGGTGGTTTTTGCCATACATCAACATGAATCAGCCACAGGTGCACATGTGTCCCCCCCATACTGAATTCCCCTCCCACCACCCTCCCCCACCCATCCCTCCAGGTTGTACCAGAGCATTGACTTTGAGTGCCCTGCTTCATGCATTGAAGTTGCACTGGTCATCTATTTAATATATGGTAATATACATGTTTCAGTGCTATGCTCTCAAATCACCCACCCTTGCCTTCTCCTGCATAGTCCAAAAGTCTGTTCTTTACATCTGTCTCTTTTGCTATCTCTGCATAGACCTTTCATTCAGCCTTCCCATCTTGCACTTTATGCTCTCATCACATTTAACTGTTGGCAGCTACACAAACTGATCATGAATTTTATTACTGTGCACTTAAACTTCTCCCTTATCTTTAGATCCACAGTGTCACATATAATGTACATGATAAGCATTTACAAATATTTATTGAATAAGTGAACAGTACATGTTTACATGTTCTCTGATATTGAATCAAGATGAAAAGAAAGAATTTGCGAGATTCAAGCATATCCAAGAGGTGATGAAATTCAAGGTTATAATAATACTAATAATGATAGTAACATTATTACTGACAATTAGTAACAATAGCTAGCATGTATTGAACACTGTCTATGTATCAGACTTTTTGCCATAAGATACATTGTAATATCCCTTTAGTCCTAGCCACAGTCCTCTGAGGTAACTACTACTATACCCATTAAATAGGAAAAAAAATCTGAGGCATAGGCACAGTGTAGTTAAGTAACTTGCTTAAATTTATCAGGCCTGCCAAAGTATTGGAGTTGCAGCTCTAACATCAGTCCTTCCAATGAACATTCAGGATTGATCCCCTTTAGGATGGACTAGTTGGATCTCCTTGCAGTCCAAGGGACTCTCAAGAGTCTTCTCCAACACCACAGACAAAATTTGAATACAATCAAACTAATACCAGAACCTGCATGTTATACTACTTTGGAGCATACTTTCAATTCTGTGACATAAAAGAAATTCTGGGTAACTTCTGTGATATAAAAGGAAAAGGCATTTGTTTTGAAAAATTTGAGGAATTGTAATGTCAAGGTGTTAAATACTAACTAATCCTGATTTTTTTCTTATTACTTGTTAATTGTCTACATTCCCCTACTAGAAAGAAAACACCATAGGAGAAAAGGAACTTGTCTCTCTTTCACACTGAACACCAAGTCTCTAGAAAGTGTTTAGTATATGTAGTAGACATTTCATAAATATTTAAGGAAGGAAGTAAGGAAGAAAAGGATTACAAAGGATCTGTTAAAATTACAAAAGATCTGTTTGAGGCACTGCCCTTGTTTTACCAAATGTATTTTAAGTTCCTTAAGTGTATGTAATATTTTTTGCTTTTCCCATCAGTTAGCCTGGCATTGTGCATAGTAGGTGTTCAATAAGTAATTATTGATTGAGTGAAGAGTGGTAGAAAAATTAATGAGACACTTAATGAAAGACTTGGAAGTGAGTACCTTTTCAGGTTATCTCTGCTTTTCAGCATTTTGGGCAACTTTACAACTCAATTAGTTTAAGAAAATTAATAATAATAGAAACTATTTTGTCCATAGAAATGCAAATTAGTTGTGTCTGGTGGGATGTAACTAATTATTGGTCAATTCTATTTTAGCATTCCTTGTCTCACTATATATATATATATGTTCTTTGAATTCTTTTTTGAACAGGTTATGAAAACATACTGGTTCCCACATTAATTGGAATGTTATTCAGCCATGTAAAAGAATGAAATTTTGCCATCTGCAACATGAGTGGACTTGGAGGGTATTATGGTAAGTGAAATTAATCAGAGAGAGAGAGAAAAAAATACTGTATGGTATCACTTATACATGGAATCTAAAAAGTAAATAAACTATTGAACAAAACAAAGCAGAAAATGATTCACAGATGTAGAGAACAAACTGGTGGCTACCAGTGGGGAGAGAGAAGAGAGGAGGGGTGAGATAGGGATAGGGAATTAAGAGGCACAAACTACTACATGCAAAATAAATAAGCTACACCGATATATTATACAGCCCAGGGAATATAGCCATATAATAAATAAATGGAGTATAACCTTTAAAAACTGTGAATCACTATGTTGTACACCTGAAACTATGTATATAGTTGTTGTTTAGTTGCTAGGCCCTGTCCATCTCTTTTTGCAGCCTCATGGATTGTAGCCCATCAGGCTCATCTGTCCAGGGGATTTCCCAGGCAAGAATACTGGAGTGGGTTGCCATTTCTTCCTCCAAGGGATCTTTCCAATACAGGAATTGGACTCACATCTTCTTCATTGCAAGTGGATTCTTTACTGCTAAGCTGCCAAGGAAACTTCATGTATATAAATTGTACATCAACTATACCTCAATTTTAAAATTTTTAAAAATTGAGCTAAGTAAAATATTTGATAGAGGATATTTTTATATCTATATGAGAGTCATGAATATACCCTCTTTTAAAAACTGTCCTTTGACAAGATGAAAAACACATATTTCTTTTCATTCATAATCATGTTGCTTCTTAGAAATGAACATTGATGGAATTTGTGGTATCTCTAGATCCATTCAATTATGAGGATCCACTGTGAACAGTTGTGTTTGGGTTTTGTATTGTGATGTCTTCCCAGTTGAGGCCCAACCTCTTTAAAGTTTCTATTCTTTCACAACTTTTAAATAAGTGATAGGTACTTAATATCTTGCTAGATGCATTAGGCCTATCTGTCCACTAGGTGTCACCCTAACATCTTAGGATGCAAAGAAAAGAGTAATCTTTCTTTTCTAAGTAGGTTATTTTGGGTAGTGGATATATAAACGGTCCCATCTCTTCATGGCAAATAGATGGGGAAACAGTGGACACAATGGCAGACTTCATGCTTTTGGGCTCCAAAATCACTGCAGATGGTGACTGCAGCCATGAAATTAAAAGATGCTTACTCCTTGGAAGGAAAGTTATGACCATCCTAGGCAGCATATTAAAAAGCAGAGACATTACTTTGCCAACAAAGGTCCGTCTAGTCAACGCTATGGTTTTTCCAGTAGTCTTGTATGGATGTGAGAGTTGGACTGTAAAGAAAGCTGAGCACTGAAGAATTGATGCTTTTGACTGTGGTGTTGGAGAAGACTCTTGAGAGTCCCTTGGACTGCAAGGAGATCCAACCAGTCCATCCTAAAGGGGATCAATCCTGAATGTTCATTGGAAGGACTGATGTTAAAGCTGCAACTCCAATACTTTGGCCACCTGATGCGAAGAGCTGACTCATTTGAAAAGACCCTGATGCTGGCAAAGATTGAGGGCAGGAGGGGAAGGGGACGACAGAGGATGAGATGGTTGGATGGCATCACCAACTCAATGGACATGAGTTTGGGTAAACTCCGGGAGTTGGTGATGGACAGGGAGGCCTGGCACGCTGCAGTCCCTGGGTTGCAAAGAGTCAGACAGACTGAGTGACTGAACTTAACTGATACAAATGGTTGATATTTTATGCCTTAACATAGGGGCTGAGGCAGGCAAGATTCGAGACAAAACTCAAGACTTCATGGTTGTCCATGTTCCTGCTTAAGGCACTTTTCCACACAACACTGAATTTTTCTTCCTCCTAGAGTTAAAATATGCCTTTTTTTAGAAAATATTCTTTAAAATAAAAAATATATTCATTCACAAATAAGCATAAATATTTGTCATATGCTAGATCATATAAGAGTCCTCATAATTCTGGAGCAGCATCCCTTTGACATCCATGGTGACAGTCATTGATTGTGGACAATGACTCTCTCCTGGATCAAAACTTAGTCCCTCTCTTCTAGTCTGACTAGAGGAGCAAGCTAGGCCTTTTCCTTGGGCCGTGTCTCTGGCCTGTTTTGTCCAGGTATAGCAAGGAACCTACTAACTCAGTTTATCGGGAATCTCACACCCTTGATATCTGATACTCTAACTTTCCTTCAGCAAGAGTCCTATTAAATTGATTTTGCGAGAGTTCCCCTACACTTTATTCCTTTGGTTAATTTTCCATCCACTGACCTTTTCATTCTGCTCCTTGGCTATAAATTTTCAGTTGTTTTTGGTATATTTGGAGTTGAGCCCAACCTGTCTCCTCTTTTGTGATAGTCTTGACAGCTATTGCGGTAGCTGATAAATGGTTCAGGACTTCCTTTACATTCTAACAAGTGTCAGACTAACACTTTAACACTTTTTTCTTTAACAATTATAGACAGAATTTTACAATCAAATCCCAGGACAGGGTCATCTCACAAATAAAACAATAGGTACTTTGCATTCATTAGTCTCTGTTAATACTGACAGTGTTTTCTGTTGTCAAAAATTAACAACCTTTCCTTATGCTCCAGTTTCCTCTTCTCTTAAGGATTCACTTGTCTTAGGCTTTAACTGGGGTGTGTATGTGTGTGTATGTGTGTGTGTGTGTGTGTGTGTGTGTGTGTGTGTGATGAGAAATTAGGATGGGCTTCTTCATCAGAGGTTTTCACCACATTCCAAAATTTGTACTTTGATGCAAATGATACCAAAGATAACATGTAATTCATTTGTTTCTAAGAGTTCATTCATTAAGAAAAAAAAGGAAGTAAAAAAATACAAAAAAAGAAGGAAGTACATATGGATAGAGAATTCCAATGTCTGTAACATCTACTGTATCAGGTAATTTAGATGTCTGATTTAGATGTTGATTAAATTCTCTTGAGTTTTTTGACATTTGCTTCAGATCCATGGAAAACCCAATCCATATAAGTTTAAGAACGTTTAGGTAATTTGATGAAGTAGGAACTTCGTTTGTTTCTCTCCAAAACCTGGGCTATAATATTCACTTCTCTTTTTGCCAGCTACATACAGTAGGCAGGGAACTAAAGTAAATTGACTTTGACTTATTGTGATTTAGTAAAACATCTGAAATGGAAAATTTATAAATCTTTATTTTAGAGGGAAAACTTGTATTGTTTGGTGGCCCAGATAGTAAAGAATCTGCCTGTAATGTGGGAGACCCAGGTTTGATCCCTGGGTCAGGAAGATCCCCTGGAGAAGGGGATGGCTACCCACTCCATTATTCTTGCCTGGAAATTTTCATGGACAGAGAGCACTGGTGGGCTACAGTCCATGGGGGTCAGATGTGACTGAATGACTAACATTTTCACTTGTATTATTTGGGCTTCCCTGGTGGTTCAGATGGTAAAGAATCTGCCTGCAATACGGGAAACCTGGATTCAGCCCCTGGGTTGGGAAGAGTCTCTGGAGAAAGGAATGGCTACCCACTCCAGTATTCTTGCCTGGAGAATTCCATGGACAGAGGAGCCTGGCGGGCTACAGTCCATGGAGTTGCAAAGAGTCAGATATGACTAAGTGGCTAACACTTTCACTTTGTATTGTGTAGAGCAATGATTCTTTTTTTTTTTTTTTTAGCAATGATTCTTATATTGATATACATTAACTGGGGTTTTTGTTCTTACCATATATTATAACACAGTTAATTATATATAAAATTATCTAGCAAACATGTGCAAAGTAACTATGCAGTCCCTAATTCTCTAATAGAATTCATTACCTGTCTTTCTATTACTATACCAGAGGGAGCCACTAGGTGTCGATCTGACACAGAAATGATCTAAAAAGGCCCTTAGAAAACAAGTGAGCTAACTGTCAAGGTAGAAAGATGCTGTATTTTGCCTTTTTCAGTATATAGGTGAATTTTATGTTTACTCAGCTCTTTGCTATCCATCTGCCTGGAAAAATACTACAATTATTTTACTGAAGTAAAACTATTTTACCACCAAGAGAAATGTAATAAATGTCTTGATTTCCAAAGTAGGGTTATTTTATTTCTTACAGATATAATACAAAAATATAAATTTTTTTTAGAACAGCGATAAAAAGAAAATCCTTGGGTGTAACAAAACTATGCAGAACACATATGAGGGAAACTTTATAGTAGTCTTGAAAGACATAACAATAAACTTCAGCAAGTTAAAAGCCTCCTTTTTGGATGTGATGTATCAGTGACCTGTGGATGTCAACACATGCATTTATTACTATCCCAGTTGAAATACTACAAGTATTTCTAGAGCAATATAAGTAAATTCTAAGATTCATATAAAAAGTAAATTTACATGAAAAAAAAAAACATGAAAATTCTTTTGTTTATTTATTTTATTAAAAGGAAAGAATAATGAGGTGGCCTAATGCTGTGCTTAGTAGCTCAGCCATGTCCAGCTCTTTGCGATTCTTTGGACTATAGCTGGCCAGGCTCCTCTGTCCATGGGAATTCAGACAAGAATACTGGAGTGTGTTGCCATTTCCTCCTCCAGGAGATCTTCTGACCCAGGGATCAGATTCACGTCTCCTGTGTCTCCTGCCTTGCAAATGGATTCTTTACCCGCTGGGCCATCAAGGAAACCCCATCAGATATTAAAGCATACTATAAAGCCTCTTTCTCATGGGTTGGGAAGATGCCCTGAAGGAGAGCATGGCAACCTACTCCAATATTCTTGCCTGGAGAATCCCCTTGAACAGAAGAGCCTGGCAGACTACAGTCCTTGGTACTGCAAAGAGTTGGACATGACTGAGCGACTAAGCACACTTAAAGGCTCTATAATGAAAACATATGGTGTTGCGGATGGTAGATAGACCAATGGGGAGAACATCAGATACCGAGAAAAAGACCAAAGTCTGTACAGAGGTATATTATATATGTGATCACTCAAACTCTGAGGAAAAAGATGGGCTTTTAAATAAATGGTATTGTGACAACTTGATGGTCATTGGATCACGCCTTATTTCATGCACAAGAATAAACTCCAGTGGATCAAATGTATCAATGAAAAAATATCATAGAAATCAAGAAAACCCTAGTGATTCTTCTTAAACTTTATAACTAAGATAAACTCCTGAATATGAATTCTTCCCTATGATTACAAATTCAGATAAAATAAAAGATAGATGAGTGTGATCCCAAAGTATGCTTTTCATGTCAAAAAGGAGTCATAGGTAAAACAAAATGACAACACACTGGGACATAACATTTGTAAAAGGGTAATTGTATACATTTTTAAGGTATAAATTTTATTTAGAAAAATTTTAAAGACCAAAAACAGAAGAAAAAAGACCAAACCTTCCTGTGGAATGCTGGACAAAAGATATGAGTACAAAGTTCATTTAAAAATATTAACAAATAGTCCTTAAATATATAAAATATTTTCAACTTCATAACAAGGGAGAGGCAAATTAAAACACCACCAACGTATCATTTTCAAATAGCAAGAAATAAAAAGTTTGTGCACTTTGCTAGCACGGCCGTAGAGAAACACTCATATTGCTGGTGGTAGTAGTGGACCCTTATAAAGGGGAACTTGGCAATGTTAGGATGCAGCCTCGAAAACGACAGAATGATCTCTGTTCATTCACAAGACAAATCACTCAATATCACGGTAATCCAAGTCTAAGCCCCGACCAGTAATGCTGAAGAAGCTGAGGTTGAACGGTTCTATGAAGACCCACAAGATCTTCCGGAATTAACACCCAAAAAAGATGTCCTTTTCATTATAGGGGACTGGAATGCAGAAGTAGGAAGTCAAGAAACACCTGGAGTAACAGGCAAATTTGGCCTTGGAGTACAGAATGAAGCAGGGCAAAGGCTAATAGAGTTCTGCTAAGAGAATGCATTTGCTAAGGTCATAGCAAACACCTTCTTCCAACAACACAAGAGAAGCCTCTACACATGGACATCACCAGATGGCCAACACTGAAATCAGATTGATTGTATTCTTTGCAGCCAAAGATGGAGAAGCTCTATACAGTCAGCAAAAAAAAGACCAGAAGCTGACTGTGGCTCAGATCATGAACTGCTTATTGCCAAATTCAGACTTAAATTGAAGAAGTAGGGAAAACTACTAGGCCATTCAGGTAAGACCTAAATCAAATCCCTAACAATTATACAGTAGAAGTGAGAAATAGATTTAAGGGACTAGATCTGATAGATAGAGTGCCTGATGAACTATGGACGGAGGTTCGTGACATTGTACAGGAGACAGAGAGCAAGATCATCCCCAAGAAATAGGAATGCAAAAAAGCAAAATGGTTGTCTGAGGAGGCCTTACAAATAGCTGTGAAAAGAAGAGAAGCCAAAAGCAAAGGAGAAAAGGGAATATACCCATTTGAATGCAGAGTTCCAAAGAATAGCAAGGAGAGATAAGAAAGCCTTCCTCAGTGATCAGTGCAAAAGACAGAGGAACACTATAGAATGGGAAAGACTAGAAAATTAGAGATACCAAGGGAACATTTCATGCAAGGATAGGCTCAATAAAGGACAAAAATGGTATGGACCTAACAGAATCAGAAAATATTAAGAAGAGGTGGCAAGAATACACAGAAGAACTGTACAAAAAAGATCTTCATGACCCAGATAATCATGATGGTGTGATCACTCACCTAGAGCTAGACATCCTGGAATGTGAAGTCAAGTGGGCCTTCGGAAGCATCACTAGGAACAAAGCTAGTAGGGGTGATGGAATTCCAGTTGAGCTATTTCAAATCCTAAAAGACGATGCTGTGAAAGTGCTGCACTCAATATGCCAGCAAATTTGGAAAATTCAGCAGTGGCCACTGGACTGGAAAAGGGCAGTTTTCATTCCAATCCCAAAGAAAGGCAATGCTAAAGAGTGCTCAAACCACCACACAGTTGCACTCATCTCACATGCTAGCAAAGTACTGCTCAAAATTCTCCAAGCCAGGCTTCAACAATATGTGAACCATGAACTTCCAGATGCTCAAGCTGGTTTTAGAAAAGGCAGAGGAACCAGAGATCAAATTGCCAACAGTCGTTGGATCATCGAAAAAGCAAGAGAGTTCCAGAAAAACATCTATTTCTGCTTTATTGACTATGCCAAAGCCTTTGACTGTGGATCACAATAAACTGTGGAAAATTCTGAAAGAGATGGGCATACCTGCCTCTTGAGAAACCTGTATGCAGATCAGGAAGCAACAGTTATAACTGGACATGGAACAACAGACTGGTTCCAAATAGGAAAAGGAGTACATCAAGGCTGTACATTGTCACACTGTTTAACTTATATGCAGAGTACATCATGAGAAACACTGGGCTGGAGGAAGCACAGCTGAAATCAAGATTGCCGGGAGAAATATCAATAACCTCAGATATGCAGGTGACACCACCCTTAGGACAGAAAGTGAAAAAGAACTAAGGAGCCTCTTGATGAAAGTGAAAGAGGAAAGTGAAAAAGTTGGCTTAAAGCTCAATATTCAGAAAACTAAGATCATGGCATCTGGTCCCATCACTTCATGCCAAATAGATGGGGAAACAGTGGAAACAGTGGCTGACTTTATTTTTCTGGGCTCCAGAATCACTGAAGATGGTGATTGCAGCTATGAAATTAAAAGATGTTTACTCCTTGGAAGGAAAGTTATGACCATCCTGCTGCTGCAGCTGCTAAGTCACTTCAGTCGTGTCCGACTCTGTGCAACCCCATAGACAGCAGACCACCAGGCTCCCCCATCCCTGGGATTCTCCAGGCAAGAACACTGGAGTGGGTTGCCATTTCCTTCTCCAGTGCATGAAAATGAAAAGGGAAAGTGAAGTCACTCAGTCATGTCTGACTCTTAGCGACCTCATGGACTGCAGCCTACCAGGCTCCTTTGTCCATGGAATTTTCCAGGCAAGAGTACTGGAGTAGGGTGCCATTGCCTTCTCCATATGACCATCCTAGACAGCATATTAAAAAGCAGAGACATTACTTTGCCAACAAAGGTCCGTCTAGTCAAGGCTGTGGGTTTTTCAGTGGTTATGTATGAATGTGAGAGCCGGACTATAAAGAAAGCTGAGCACCAAATAATTGATGCTTTAGAAATGTGGTGTTGAAGAAGTCTCTTGAGCGTCCCTTGGACTGCAAGGAGATCCAACAAGTTCATCCTAAAGGAGATCAGTCCTGGGTGTTCATTGGAAGGACTGATGTTGAAGCTGCAACTCCAGTACTTTGGCCACCTGATGCAAAGAGCTGACTCATTAGAAAAGACCCTGATGCTGGGAAAGATTGAGGGCAGGGGGAGAAGGGGACGACAGAGGATGAGATGGTTGGATGGCATCACTGACTCAGTGGACATGAGTTTGAGTAAATTCTGGGAGTTGGTGATGGACAGAGTCCTGGCTTGCTGCAGTCCATGGGGTTGCAAAGAGTTGCAACGACTGAGTGTTTGAACTGAACTGGCAATGTTTAATAGAACCATACATAAATGTATCCTTTGACCTAGCAATTCTGCTTCTTGGAATCTACACTGAAGACATACCTCTGTTAATATGAAACAAAATGTGCATGTTATTCATTTCAGTATTATTTATAAGCATGAAAGATGGTAAATAACCTTGATGCCCATTCATAGCAAGTAATTGAATAAACTATGGGACATTTACACAACGGAGTTATTTGTTCAATTCAGTTCAGTCTCTCAGTCATGCCTGCATCTTTGTGACTCCATGGACTGCAGCACACTAGGCCTCCCTGTCCATCACCAATTCCTGGAGTTTACCCAAACTCATGTCCATCGAGTCGGTGATGCCATCCAGCCATCTCATCCGCTGTCATCCCCTTCTCTTCCTGCCCTCAATCTTTCCCAGCACCAGGGTCTTTTCCAATGAGTCAGCTCTTCGCATCAGGTGGCCAAAGTATTGGAGTTTCAACTTCAGCATCAGCCCTTCCAGTGAATATTCAGGGGTGATTTCCTTTAGGACGGACTGGTGGGATTTCCTTATAATCCAAGGGACTCTCAAGAGTCTTCTCCAACACCACAGTTCAAAGGCATCAATTCTTCCGCGCTCAGCTTTCTTTATAGTCCAACACTCACATCCATACATGACTACTGGAAAAACCATAGCTTTGACTAGATGGGCATTTGTTGGTAAAGTAATGTCTCTGCTTTTTAATATGCTGTCTAGGTTGGTCATAACTTTCTTTACAAGGAGTAAGCATCTTTTAACTTCATGGCTGCAGTCACCATCTGCAGTGATTTTGGAGCCCAGAAAAATAGTCTATCACTGTTTCCATTGTTTCCCCATCTATTTGCCATGAAGTGATGGAACCGGATGCCATGATCTTAGTTTTCTGAATGTTGAGTTTTAAGCCAACTTTTTCACTCTCCTCTTTCACTTTCATCAATAGTCTCTTTAGCTCTTTTTCACTTTCTGCCATAAGGGTGGTGTCATCTGCATATCTAAGATTATTGATATTTCTCCCTGCCATCTTTGATTCTAGCTTGTGCTTCATCCAGTCCAGCATTTCTCATGAGGTACTCTACATATAAGTTAAATAAGTGGGGTGACAATATACAGCCTTGACGTACTCCTTTTCCTATTTGGAACCAGTCTGTTGTTCCATGTCCAGTTCTGACTGTTGCTTCTTGACCTGTATACAGATTTCTCAGGAGGCAGGTCAGGTGGTCTGGTATTCCCATCTCTTTAAGAATTTTCCACAGTTTCTGATCCACAGTCAAAGGCTTTGGCATAGTCAATAAAATAGAAGTAGATTTTTTCTGGAACTCTCTTACTTTTTCAATAATCCAACTGATGTTGGCACTTAAGGGATTATTTATAGTCAAAAATTAAAGAAAGAAGAGTTGAAGAATCTGATATGAAATGTTTTCAGATGTAAATTAAAAAAAAAAAAGAAATACTGAGGAATATATATAGCATGCTAACATTTATATAAGAAAGAAGAGAAAATAAATATAAATATACTTTATTTTTTTTATTTTTTTTTAGGGGTCAGCACATCCGGAGTGCAATGGATAAGCCTCGCCCTGGGAAAACCACCTTCGTGATCATGGTATCTCCCCTGCCAGGTAAGTATATAAATATACTTTTAAATTAAAAGAAATATAGGAATTATAAACTAAAAACTCCTAAGAATGGTTACACAAATGGGAACAGTGGGAATGGAATAAAAATGAAACTTCTCTTTTCCGTTATCATATTGTTTTAACCTTTTGACCAAAGTTTTGCAAAACAACTGATTTGGATTCTAAAAATATTAACGTTATTAAAGATGAACATGCTGGCAAATTATTGCAGTTTAAAGGAGACAAAAGAACATTTTTTTAAAGACAAGAGTGCATAAATTATAAAGAAGAGCTCTTCAATTTTATTTGATGCACTTCAGTGAAACTTGAACTTTAAAAGGTATTAAAGTATAAGTTCTTTATGATGCCTCCAGAGAACATGTTTAAAGAGCATCAGTAACCTTTCTCTATCCCACTTCATTTTACTGATCCTTTTGACTAGTTATCAATTCTATATTAATGTTAGAAGGCATGGGGAATAGTCTTCCAATAAGACAAAAAAAGAAGCTTTGCTGTTTTGTCAGTGAGATGTCCTCTTTTAAAGTTTGCTCTCAAATATTTGAAATTCAATATAGTAGTCCCCCCTTATCCATGGGATTCTGTTCCAAGACCAGTAGATGCCTGAAACTGCTGATAGGACCAAACCCTATATAACACTGTGTTCTTTCCTATATATACATACCAGTGATAAAGTGTAATTTATAAATCCCACACAGTAATATATTAACAACTCTAACTAATGATAGAACAATTGTAACAATATATTGTATTGAAAAGTTATGTGGAGGTGGTCTCTCTCAGCTTCAACTCTGCCAGAAATGTGACAGCAGCTTCTTCACAAGGCTTCACTACTGCCCAGAAGGACACACAATTTAAAGCTTACAAATGGCTTATTTCTGGCATTTTCCATTTAACATTTTCAGACTGCCTTGGGTCTGAAGCCGTGGAAAGTAAATCTCAAATAAAAGGGGTACTACTGTAGATAAATTAACCCATTTTTTAAAAGGCAAATGACTTCATTTGTACATAATAACCATGTTGAAATTATTGCTTATATTGAGAACAGAAGTGGTGTTTGAGTTGTAGGAAAGAACACATTAGTTCAATGTAAGGGCTTGAGAAAATTTCTGACTTTCCTCAAGTGAAAAAAATATATCTTGTATAAAGTTTGAAATTAAAATCCATTGCTGGAAAACATTTGAGTGTAGGAGAGTTTGGTAAACTACAATACTATTGCCTGATTCCTCCTCCATGTCTGAGCTCTTCCTTAAGGTAAAGACAAAGCTTATTTGGTGATATTTGCAAAATAAATTTTCTACTTTAGAAGAGTATGACAAATAAATGTGTTAAGACCCAGAACAATTCATAACAACTATTAGATAAATCTTCTTTTTAGTTTTCAGTTGTCTAATTCATCAAATTAAAGAAAATTTTGGCTCTTAATTACGTCTCAAAAGAAAAACCATAACTCCATTGAAGAGTTTAAACTATATATTAGTATTTATTGTGGTAAATTTCAGATATGTACACAAAGTAAATAATACAAGTAGATATTAATATAATTAACCTACATGAACCCCTCACCCAGTGATAATGATTTTCAACTTATGTGAATAATCTTGTTATGTCTATACTGACCACTATATCCCCTCCTCTAAATTATAATAATGCAAAACACAGACATTTGCTCATTTCAAGATCAGGTTATACATTATTAGGATCCTTATCCTTATTCCTATTATTATAACATGGGCTGTGTGCTAAGTTGCTTGTCGTGTCTGACTCTTTGCAACTCTATGGACTGTAGCCCATGGACTTGTAATCCACCAGGCTCCTCTGTCTATGGGATCCTCCAGCAAGAATACTGGAGTGGGTTGCCATGCCCTCCTCCAGGGGATCTTCCCAACCTAGGGATCGGATATCTCCTCCATTTGGAGGCAGGTTCTTTACCACTAGTGCCACCTGGGAAGCCCTTATAACCTGGGTATACCTTAACATATAAGCATTAGTAGATCTCAGCACAATGAAATAATACGTTGCATTTGAACAGTTCTTTAGTTGATCAAACCTTACTAGTACCTTGTGGCATGTATCATCACGTGAACTTGGCAGCTACCCAAAACCTGTTTTCCTGGTCAGATCCTTGGCTCTAATAACTAATATGATTCTTTTAATTGTATAATAAAATGTGTCAATTTGGAATATTTGCATAGCTTCATGAACCAATATTTTACCAATGACTAGAGTGTTACATTATAGAATCATGCAGGAGTAAAAAGACCTGTTCAAAATGTAAGAGAGACCAATGGATTTTAACACAATAGAGTATGAAAGTTCACGATCCAGCTTCATATTTCTCATTGCAACTAGCCTAGAAAGTTGCCATCTCTGAGTCTTGGTACAGTGTCAAAGAAGAATATCTATAATTATCTGAAAGGCTATTAATGTGCTATTTTCTTTTCCAACTACATTTCTGTGTGAGGCTAGGTATTTTCTATATACTTAAACAAAAACAGTGTATTAAAGCAGATTGGATGCAGAAGCGAAAATCAGAGTGTAGGTGTTTTCTATTAAGCCTGACACTAAGGGATTTTTCAAAATTGTAAAACAGTGTCACAGTTTTCCACCAGTTATTGAAAATATTCTGTTTTTTAATGTTAAAACATATTGATTTATTATCATTATTTTAAAGTAAATAATAAATGTTTTAAAATCCTCAGTTTATTGCCTAATATAGTTAACTATTGATAAATATAACTCATATAAACAAAGATTCTATGTTGTCCTCAGATCCACTGAGAGATTGCAAAGATGAAAGAAATCTCCCCCTTTATATACAATACGTAATCCTCAAGTAAAAGGAGTTGACAGCATCATTTGTCACACACTGTTTATCCTAACTTAATGTGGTAATTGGGGTGACCGTTTGTCCTATTGAATTAGCTTTATCCAGGGGAAAACCAAATGTCCTCTCATTATGACAGGAGGTAATTTTGCTAGTTGAGGTGGATGCATAAGGAAGTTGGGCTACTGATCTCTCCCAGAAACTGGGAGATAGGGGGGCTATCTCCCTTGATGTTAATATCTCAGAAGATGGCTTGAGGTCCTTGAGAAAGACATTCCTAGATCATAAAGCTGACAAAATGTCAGTCTAGTCTTCAAAGGGACTTATGTACATTTCACAGAGAGGAGAAAATACTTAGATTTCTAAAGTAAATCAAAGAAAAAGGAGGAATGGGAAATTTCTTTGTTTTCAACAGAGGGAAAAAAGCCTGTTTTATTTAATTTCTGTTTGTCCTTACAGTGTTTACAGTCTGGTTACTTCATGCAGTAGTTTATGGTAACTGAGTGGAGAGGGGTCATGAAGAGAGAGGGAACACTCCTCTCTACTCCTATCTCACAACCCCTGCCTCTTTTTCCTCCCCAGTTTGCCATTTTCTCAAGTTTCTGAATGTTTAACTTGGCACTCATTGGCCAAGCCATGACCTGAAGCGATGACACCCTGCAAGTGAAGAGGAGTCTCTTCTTCAGGATCCTGACTTGCTGAGAGATCCAGGAAGAGCTTTCTCAGCTTCCTCTTCCTTGATCCCAAGTTTACAAGCTCCAGGTTAACCGCTGGTTAATAAATACCAGGTTAATAAAGGAATAGAATGTCCCTCTAATCATTATCTAAATTATTTCTTTTTTGTCCTCCCTTTTCAAAATTATTATGTTATAGGTTTTATTTAAAACTGTTTTGCTATACAGAACTCATTTCGGGTACGGGCCAAGATAAGGTATGGTTCAGATAATCACATTAGTGACTGTGTCTGGAAAAGCTTTCTTCTCTTGCTCCCTGGGGTGCTTGCACTGTCCTGATTTTTCTCCTGCTTCACTGGCTACCAGTTCTTGGTCTCCTTACAGGCTGTTCCTCTTCTACCTAGACTCTCACATTAAGGAGAGTATCTCTGTGGAGTTAAAAGTTTTCTCTTTATTCATTATCACCCCACAGATAGTTTCTTCTAATTCTGTGCATTTAATCAGTATTAATCAATACTGATATTGATGAATCTAAATTTATATCTTCAGCTCTGATCTCTCCTATGAGTTCCAAATTTCATATGCAATATAGCTTACTCGAAGCTCAGCTAAACAGCTCATAAGCAATTCATACAATATGTAGAAATAGAATTCTTCATGTCTCTCAGTTCTACCCTCTTACCAGGCTTCTTAATTTAACAACACCATTGTGCATTCAATGGTCCAATCAAAACACAAAAGAAAATAAAAATCTAAGAGTCATTCAACTGATGTGCATCGTCCACACCAAGTCCATTAGCAATTTCTGTTGATTTTACTTCTATCATGTGTTTTTTATCTGGCTCTTCTCTCAATTCTTATAGTTACCACCCCAGTCCTGTCCATACCACCATCCTTTCTCAGGAAAGGATGAGAAACTGCCTTTCAACCAGTCTCCCTGCTTTCATTCATTAACCTCTTCCCCTGTATGTCAATTACCATAATCTTATTCTATAATCTCATGATAAATCTTTAAGAATTATAAATTGCATTTAAAATTAAATTAAAAATCTCTATAGGAATGTTCTTCATACTTTTGGTTTGAATGCCCTTAGGTATTTTTAAATGGACAACTTAAATTTTGGAGAAAAATTCCTTTCATTTAAAAATATCACTATTTTAAAATAAAAAGATCACAAAATTCTCTTAAATATATTGAACTAATTATTAATTATAACCAGCAAAATCACTTTGTAAAATCATCCCTTAATGAGACGCACAGGACTTTT
This sequence comes from Cervus canadensis, assembly GCF_019320065.1. Lineage (NCBI taxonomy): Eukaryota > Metazoa > Chordata > Mammalia > Artiodactyla > Cervidae > Cervus > Cervus canadensis. The sequence goes on along the minus strand of NC_057391.1, from coordinate 52,493,275 downwards.
TTTTTTCAATTATATATTTCTGTAGAATAACACTTTTTATAGCTCAAATAAGATAGGGGTCACAGTTTAACATTAATTCCATTCCTAATGTGTATTTTTTTTTTTTTTGCATAGCCAAATTTCACAGGTTATTCAGATATGCCTTGATAAGCATAATAGAGAGATGAACCCTTAAGAATTATCATCTATGGTTATATTTGTACTCTCATTTCATGATTAAAAGTATTAACTTATCATTATGCATTTGATGGAAGAGTCATATCCTATCAACAACTAAGAGAGAGGAATCCATCCTAATTGACCAAAGTTGATTTTCTATAGTTCAGAACATGTAATTTGGGAACATTTTGTTTCACACTCACAATTAAGTAGATACTAGGAATGCAATTTAATCAACTTTGTAGAAATTAATAGTAAGAAAAGAAAATATTAATCATTATTAAGTACAGTATGTGCTTGTAAAAGGTGTACTACTTACAGGAGACTCTATAACATATTCTTGTTAATTTAAATCTTATAGATGAATCATGAAAATATATAAAATAGTGAATATGTAGTTGTGTAACAATAAGCAGAAGGTTTGCCTGGTAAGGAATCCACATGACAATGCAGGAGATATGGGTTTGATCCCTGGATCCAGAAGATCCCCTGGAGGAGGAAATAGCTCCCCACTCCAGGATTCTTGCCTGGAAAATCCCATGGACAGAGGCACCTGGTGGGCTACAGTCTGTGGGGTGACAAAGAATCGAACATGACTGAGTAATTAAATAACAATAGCAACAACATTAAGCAGGCTGCTTTCCTCCAAGTAAAATATTAAGTGTGGCTTTATATACTCAGTGATGTTGCAGCAGCAGTCCATCAGATATTATATTTTCCAACTCTGAATAAATATTTAAGAATTTTAAAAGCTTCTATCTTATTTCCAATATATGAATATTTTTCTTTATAAAGTAATGTTGATTAGAAGCAAATTTTTTAAGAAAATCATTGATCTTTTCCTTAAGATCATGCACAACATGCCATGGAGACACAGACTGCCTCATGGACAGGTAGCTGTGTGTACCGCTTTGGCTGTATGAACAGTGCTTAGCCAAAATATGGCTCTCCTTAGATCTTTATCCAAACTGGGTCTTCTGTAAAATGGAACATACACTGATTCTTTGAATATACCTCCTATACAGATTTCAATGTATATGAAATATATTTTCTTGATTCATCTATAAGATTTAAATTAACAAGACTATGTTATAGAGTCTCCTGTAAGTAGTACACCTTTTACAAGCACATACTGTACTTAATAATGATTAATATTTTCCTTTTTTGCTATTAATTTCTACAAAGTTGATTAAATTGCATTCCTAGTATCTACTTAATTATGAGTATGAAACAAAATGTTCCCAAATTACATGTTCTGAACTATAGAAAATCAACTTTGGTCAATTAGGATGGATTCCCCTCTCTTATTTCTCTGCAGGTTTCTTCCTAGAAGGGCTGATAGTTATTTTCAATTGATACCATGTTATCTTGTATAATTTTCCCTACTTAAAGGTCAATATCTCTTTTAGAAAATTTTAACAATTAAAAATACATATTTTTTTAAATAATGTATTTTTCCCAGAAGAAGTTAAATAGAATTGGATAATGATTCTGAAAAGCTCAAATGGTTTCAACAATTTTTTTTTTTTCAAATTATATACTATGCCAGTGTAGTTTTCTTTTTCTAGTTTAATTCTTTTGAAAATCCTGATTCAAATTGCAGATGCAGTCACAGCAGGCTCTCTTTCCAAGGTATGGGTCAATCCATCAGGACATATGCAGTTGCCTGTTTTCAGAAAAAGTCTCAGCAAGAAATGGCCAATGGAGTTTTATTCATTCAAGGCAGAATTCAGTACAACAGCTTGTTGTTTTAGGTTATACTTAGCATATCACCTAGAATTTAGTGTATTGGTCCTAAGATACTAAAATATAAATAATACTATTTATATTTATATAATATATTTATATCTATAATACTAAAAACAAAACATACTATTTTATTTTTTATTTTTCTACATGACAAACAAGAAGTGCAGAAACTCCTGTTTATTTTTTCACTTAGTCATTGCCGTAGCAAAATGCTACAGGCTGGGTGGCTTAAGCAACACACATTTATTTCTTACAGTTTTGGAGGCTGAGAAATCCAAGATCAATGTGCTGTTGATCAATTCAGTTTCTGATGAGAGCTCTCTTCCTAGTGGCAAAGGGCCACCTTGGCAGGCAGGATGGGGAGAAGGGAAGAGGGAGGAGGGTAATGGGTGGGAGTGAGGAGCAGAGGATGGAGGGAAAGAGGAAGAAAGGAGGAGAGGGAGAGAGAGGGGAAGAGAAGGGGAGAAGAGGGTGAAGGGCAGAGAGGGAGGGGGAGGAGAGAAAGAAAGATTTTCCTCTTCTTATAAGACCACATTCCTATTGGATTAAGGCTCCACCCTAATGGTCTCATTTAACCTTAATTATTTCCTGAAGACCATATCTCCAGATATAATTAAATCGAGGTTAGGAATATTAACATATGAAGGGCTTCAATGTACCATATGTTGGGATTGCTGTAGGCATTGTGGGTTTAGAGGCAACCTAAAGAGTCCATGCTTTCATGCATTTTAAAGCCATTATGGGGCTCAGACAATAAACAACAGAACAACATGGTATCATTAGCAACCCTGACTGTGGAGAAATAATAAAGATAGGAGGAAAGAGAGCAATGTAGATGAATATACATGCCATCTAGGATAGAGTGGTTAAGGACATTTTCCGTGGATAAAGGAGACATTTGAATAGGGACTTGAATCTGAGGGAGGGAGCTGTATACCTATTTAGGGAAAGGGCATTCTAGGCAAGTGGCAGCGTGACTGTGGAGTTCTTGAAGTGGGAGCATGCTTGAAGTATTTGTGGGATATTTGTGGAATAGCAAGCAGGTCAAACTGGATGATTGGATAAACTAGAGAAAGAAAATGTAATTGAAGAGAGAGCCAGAGGCCAGATCATACTAGGTTGTAGGGCATGATATCTTAGAGTTTCCTTTCAGTAGGTAGGAAAAAGCCCTTAGGGGTCGGGGTTGATGACTGGTTTGAGAGTAGGCGGTAGCTGACAGTTGTGGAGATAAGAGGCTATAGCACTGTTGGCTATCGCAGTCATCCATCCAATCGAGAAGACTCATCTCTGCCTCACTCTTACTCATCACTCACAACCCCCCTGCTTCCTGACCTTTGCTCTGATCTCTTTTAGACATTGTACCATTCCTTTCTCCACTCATTTAATCTTTTGTGATCCAGCTTCTGTCATTGACTGATTTCATCCAGCATATTTTATACTCAGAAAAACATTACAGGTGACCTCTCTTTATGTCTTTCATATAGTTTTAACATTCCTGGATTCTGCCAACTAAATAAGTTATTCTAAGTCTAATTCCTATATGTGTATGATTCTACCTTACTAAAGTAACACTTTTCTTATCTGGAGATTCTGACTCCAAAGAGTCAGAATGTAAATGGAATTCAGAAGAGAATCCAGGAAAAAAAAAAAAAAAAGCCTGTGGGCTGCCAGAAAAGGGACTGGAATTCATGCCCTAAAGTCCACATTTTTTCTTCTTACAGTCTCATCTCCACAAATGACCATTAGAAGCGATATATGATAAATGTCCACGTGTCACTGAACCAAACTTGGGTCCCCTAGCCCATGCACACTAAAATCTATCTACAGACGCCAGATTGTGATGAAGGAAAGTTTGTTGCAAGGTGCAAGACAAAGATTATGAGTGGCTAATGCTCAAAAGACCTGAATTTCCTTATGATTTTCCAGGGAAAAGTGTTTACAGTGTGAAGGTAAGGGAGAGGGTTGTGGGGTATATGATCAGTTCATGGACACTTTCCTGACTGGTTAGTGATAAGGTAATCAGAAGTCAACATCATCAACCTTATAGTTCCAACTGGTCTGGGTCTACGTGCTGTGCATGTGGGCAGCATACAGTTAACTTCTTCTGCCTGGTGGGGGTTTTAGGATCTGCAAGACAACTCAAATGATATGACTCAGAATATTATCTGAAGCCCTTCTGTGCATGCATGCTCAGTTGCTTCAGTCATGTCCGACTCTTTGCAACGCCATGGACTGTATGTAGCCTGCTTGGCTCCTCTGTCCACAGAATACTCTGGGCAAGCATACTGGAGTAGGTTGCCATGCCTTCCTCCTTGGGGAGGAACTAAAAGTTTTTGATGTTGTTTAATGGCTAAACTAAATAATAATAAAAAATACTATTTTTTCTTGTTTCATTGTTTTTATTTCTGCATTTTATCACTTCCCTGGTTAAATTTGTTCTTTGCAACCCAGGGAAGGCTTTAGGAGGCTAAAGTTGATTGACAAACAAGAGGCAGGTGAGGACATGGGGAGGGGAGGGGTGCAGTGGTCTGTCCCAGAAAGGCTCCAATGGGTACTGCTCAGTCAAACATGGTGCTCAGTGGCAGGGAGTTCCCCCCCTTTTTTGTTTCTGGAGGTCTCCCTTATTTTGCCTCTGAGTTAGAAGAAGAATTTATCTATCCCTAGCTGGTAGAATGAGCCTCTCATCTCACTCAATTTGATGTAGGGTGAAGTCAGTCTCACAATGTGAAAACTGCTTTATCAGCAGGAAATATTGAGGACACCTGAGGGAATAGGGGTATCTGACATTTTTTAAAGTATAGACAGGTCCTGGAATGGCTGGAGTTGACCAATTAGAAAGCATTTCAAACTCTTAAACTTGCTGTTATTTTTCTCTACTCCTCTTTCTTTCCACTGGCCACCTTCCTCTTTGTCCCTTTTCTGTCTGCCTATGTGGGGAAAGGAGGACATGTGTTTTGTATCATCCTGTTTATTTTTTAGGAATTAGAGACAAATTTGTGGAAATAATTAAAAAAAAAGAGAGAAAACTGCTTCAAAGTGTCTTACAAATGCCTGCTAGAGCATTAGTCTTTATATTGGTGACAGCATAACATTTATTTAAGTCTAGCGTCTATTTTTAATGTTGCAGCCTTGGCACCTCGAATTAATCAAGATTAATTAATTGGCCCTGTGAATAGTGACAGCATCTGAGGGACTACGGTGTAGGCTCTCAATGAATGCCAGTTGAATTCAATTTCAATAATTGTCCCATTAAATGAATGACACGAGTCCTGAGAAAGGCAACTTATATATCTGGCTCATGACTCCAACAGCTGTGAAAGGATAGGAAGGCCCTTGGTGGACGCCTTAAAGACAATAAAATGGACTTCACACTCAGATTTCCAACAAGTCTCTGGGGTCTGACACATCTAGCTGGCAACCCGCTGGAAAAGTGGCAGTTTTCAGCTGCAAGAGGCATAGTTCCTGTAAGTCTCAATTTTCTTATTTATAAATGGTAATAATGATTAGCATGTGCTTAAACTTTGACGAGAGGCCATTGCCCTGGGAGCCGCCCCCTGCCCTCTCTGGCCATGCTTCTTGGCAAGGTGTGAAATGTTAGTAGGGCCAGGGAGATGTCTCCATGCAGAGCCTGCAGCACCCCTGCTCCACCCCAAAGACTAGCTCTGAACATGTAGAACCCAGAATTTCCCATTCAAAGGACTCCGAGCCTGCTTTCAGAGCTTGCCTGAGGTGGCCAAGAGGTCCTGCTTGAGGAGGGGTATGAACAGAATTATGTGATCCTCTAGAAGGCTGGCCACAAATGTGCATTTTAGACCTCTTGTGCAGTACTGGTAAGAAGGTGAGAAGAGGGGTGATCTGGAATGGGTACCCCAGGGATCCATGGGGATCTTGGGGCAGCCGCACACCTGTGTAAAAGTCCAAGAATGAGAGGACTTGAAATTTGAACCTGGAATTCTGGTAGTTATGATGTACATTTTTTCAAAGTCAGGTTAGAGTGATGAAATAGATTTTATTTAGCAGATTGCTTGATTTATTTTTAAAGATTATTTGTAATGTGAGGTAATTGCAGATTCACATACAGTTTTAAGAAATAATGTAAACGTATGTCTTGTACATTTTGCCTAGTTTCTCCCAATGATAACATTTTGCAAAAGTATAGCATAGTATCACTACCAGGATATTGATGTATATACAGTCCAAAGATATTCTGATTTCCCCAATTTTACTTGGAATTGTTGGTATGTAAGTGTGTATTAAGTTCTATACATTTTATCATGTGTCAATTCATGTATTTGCTACTACAGTCAGACACTGAACACTTGTAACATCACAAGGATTCCTTGTGGATTTCTTACTTTTATTTATTTATTTATTTATTTTTTAAAATTTTTTTATTAGTTGGAGGCTAATTACTTCACAACATTTCAGTGGGTTTTGTCATACATTGATATGAATCAGCCATAGATTTACACTTATTCCCCATCCCGATCCCCCCTCCCATCTCCCTCTCCACCCGATTCCTCTGGGTTTTCCCAGTGCACCAGGCCGGAGCACTTGTCTCATGCATCCCACCTGGGCTGGTGATCTGTTTCACCATAGATAGTATACATGCTGTTCTTTTGAAACATCCCACCCTCACCTTCTCCCACAGAGTTCAAAAGTCTGTTCTGTATTTCTGTGTCTCTTTTTCTGTTTTGCATATAGGGTTATCGTTACCATCTTTCTAAATTCCATATATATGTGTTAGTATGCTGTAATGTTCTTTATCTTTCTGGCTTACTTCACTCTGTATAAGGGGCTCCAGTTTCATCCATCTCATTAGGACTGGTTCAAATGAATTCTTTTTGACGGCTGAGTAAAATTCCATGGTGTATATGTACCACAGCTTCCTTATCCATTCATCTGCTGATGGGCATCTAGGTTGCTTCCATGTCCTGGCTATTATAAACAGTGCTGCGATGAACATTGGGGTGCATGTGTCTCTTTCAGATCTGGTTTCCTCAGTGTGTATGCCCAGAAGTGGGAGATTTCTTACTTTTAAATACATAGAACATTTCCAGCAAGTGAGGGGGAATAATATTAAACTTAAATGTTTGGTCTAGGCTAAATTTAGAGTAAAGTAATATCAACACGTCAAAATGGAGGATACTTCTGAAAGGGAAAACTCTTCTTGAAACAAAATGCTTGTATTAACCCAGTAATTCTGCTGGGAAAGGTTTTCCTCCTTCCTGCACTTACAGATGGGGGTTGTAGGGAGGCTGCACCAGAAACCACAGCCTCCAATTCCTGGGACAGGCTGGTTCTCTGTCCTTTATTGCTCAGTACCCCACGTCTATATGGGGCTTCCCTGGTGGCTTAGTGGTGAAGAACCTGCCTGCCGATGCAGGAGACGTGGGTTCAGTCCCTGGGTCAGGAAGATCCCCCTGGAGAAGGAAACAGCAACCCACTCCAGTATCCTTGCCTGGAAAATTCCATGGACAGAAGAGCCTGGCAGGCCACAGTCCATGGGGTCACCAAAGAGTCTGACGTGACTTGGTGACTAAATGACAACTACATCTATATGTTATTTACCCAACACGCTTCTTGTTCTTTTTGCTTAATACTCTGCATCTGTGAACATAAGAAAGCTATTTTATGGGGCAGCCCTCTTATTTTAGTAAACTCTTGGGCTTTCTAAAAGGCCTTGTTTTCAGAGTGTGTAGGAGGGTTGAGGACCATCCTGTTATCTTATTTGGAACCTATAAATATCTCAGGGTTACCTCTACCCTGGAAACAGACTTTTAGTCAACTAGGCCAACTCACATTCTACGGGGGCAGTTAACAAGGCAGAAATGACTTCTATTACCCGATGATGGCAGGAGCTATCACTAAAGCTAGGACCTTCTGGAACACATCAAATGAGAAAAATTGCTGTTGGTTATAGTCAGGATTCAGGTTCAGAGCATGTCTACCCCTGACCTTCCTGTAGCTTGTCCCAGGTGCTCTGAGGCCTGTCCTGGAATCCCTCTGATGGTTGGCAGGAGCCTCTGTTCTGCCTCCCCAACCAGATACAGCCTGTTGGCGGGCTGGCTCTCCAAGCTCTTCTTTTCCGGTCTTTTGGTTTCTAAGTCTCTGCATTTTCAGTAGTTGGTTGACTCCTAGCAGGAGCCAAGACCTGATCTGGGAATGAAGCCAGGACCCAGGGCAGTCAAAAGACAAAAACTGGCTGTGAAAATAAACCGAGTACTTCCTCAGGGACTCGGGTGTTAGCAATGTTCTGGAGGCACACCATTTGTTTATTTTAGGGTCCATGTTATTGATATATATAAACATGTTAGACAAATGATTGGAGCTCTGGAGGTAATGCAACTGTGAACATATGTTGTAGAAGTTGCCAAGAACATCAGTGTGGGCAGTGGGATTCCACAGAAAGGAGTGAGAGGGAGCAGGGAGTACTTGTATTTGCATCTTGAGCATCGTCAAAGCGTATAGAGGGGGGATTTGTTTCAGTCTTACAAACCTTTTCTGTTGCTTTAATTTTTTAAATATAAGAAGGTTATAAGTAAAATAATTATTTTACCATTCACAGAAAAATCACAATTAACATTTTGGCTTAGTTCCTTTTATCTATATATTTATCATAAATTATACTTGAATTGCAAGTGTTTGATCATTATAGAAACTATGGAAAAATAAAAAAGACAAAATTAAAATAATTTGTAGTTTTACTGATAACACTTCGGCATTTGCTGTGTATTGTTCTAAAATGTGTGTGTATGTGTGTGTGTACCATCTGTTAAAACGTATGCTATATATACTTTAATAAAATTGAGTCATAGTATTCAGCCTATTTTACAATCTTCCTTTTCTACTTAATGATTTATCTTGAACACTTTTCCATATTCTTGTAAAACATGACTTTTAATGATTAAATAATATTCCATCATATAGATGTACCGTAATTGACTGAACGGTTTTCTTATTTTGAATATTTAAGTGGTTTCATCTTTGTAGAATAGGAGGTGGCAGGAATTCAGCTTTTCTGCATGTGGTATCAGATGGACTTTCTAAAAATGACTCTTCATTCTGTCTGTTGCTTCCAGCTCCTGCTGTTTCTGGAAACTTGCTGTATCAACCATCTCTCCTTTTCTCATTAAGGGCATGAATCTTATCCTCTTATGGTAGAACTAAGAGTGTGATTGCAACAAGGCCAGACAAACTCAAATTTAAATATTTTTTCAAGATTTATTTGCTTTTTACTTGAAGGATAATTGCTTTAAAGAATTTTGTTGTTTTCTGCCAAACATCAACATGAATCAGCTACAGGTATACATATATCCCCTCCCTCTTAAACCTCCCTCCCATCTGAATTTAAATCTTACCCTGCCATTTGCCAGCTGTCAAAGACTGAATTACCTATTATTTAAAATTGAATTATTATAAGAATTACATGAGACAGTGTACCCAAATGTATGTAGCTGTTGAGCTGATAATAGTATTACTTACTGACTCTTCTTTGAGACATATCTGTTAAAATGCTTAACAGGGCAGACATTGTGATAGGTATTGAAGATACAAAGACGGGGAAAATAAACATAGATCTAGCTTTGTGGCTGTAACAGTTCAGGATTATAGAAAATCATCAAACAATGAAGTTTTAAAAAATTCAAAATTGCAGCCGTACCACATGCTAGGAAGGAGAGAGACCTGGTTGTCATGAGCTCTGTCGTCCAGAATTTGTTATGGCCATAGGGGCTCTTGTGTGTTCTGGAAAGGGCTGCAGAAAGATTGGTATCCACCAGAAAATATTCTATTTGCTCTAAGATACCTTTTTTTTGGGTCTTCTCTCCCAAATGAGCAGAAACTATATGAATGTGACTTTGCAGTGATAGGGTACAGGTGGCAACCAGCAGGACATGTCTTTAACTCTTTCCTGCCCATGTGGCACGGCCTTTGATGGCAGCATCTGTGTACTCACAGCCCTTGACACGTGCCCCCAGGATAGGCCTTTGTAACGTGCTTCTTCGCCAGATGCCTGTTGTCTCCTAACCTGTTTGCTCTGCCTCCCTGGCAATCTTGATATTGCCAGAGCTTAGCAGGGTACCTCGCTTATGGTTGATTCTCACAACACACATGGCAGGTTGACTTAGGAGCAATATGATATCTCAGGGCAGAGTTGACAACACGTGCCCAGGACGATGTAGGAAAGAAGGAGGGGGTTTCTGGTCCCTGCATACACCAAAGCCCTAAGACAATTCCTTTGCCTTTAGCTTCAAGGGACTCTTGAGAGTCCCCTGGACTCCAAGGAGATCAAACCTGGCAATCTTAAAGGAAATCAGTCCTGTATATTCATTGGAAGGACTGATGATGAAGCTGAAACTCCAATACTTTGGCCACCTGATGTGAAGAACTGACTCATTGGAGAAGACCCTGATGCTGGAAAAGATTGAAGGCAGGAGGAAAGGTGATGACAGAGGATGGGATGGTTGGATGGCATCACCAACTTGATGGGCATGAGTGTGAGCAAGCTCTGGGAGTTGGTGATGGACAGGGAAGCCTGGTGTGCTGCAGTCCATGGGCTCACAAAGATTCAAACATGACTGAGTGACTGAACTGAACTGACCTGAAGTCAATTCCATGTGAAAAGGAGTGGGAAGAAAACGTCAAGGGGCAGCTGCTAGAAAAGAGTTCAGTGAAAAAGAGGAAGAGGGCTTTCAGACAAGGAGACTTGATGTACTGCACAGGTAAGGAAGGATGAGTGACGTGGCCTGAGACAGAAGTATTGAGGTATGGCTGTGCCAGTGGTAGGGAGAGGCAGGGGGAGGGTTGGTAGGTGGATAAAGAGGAGATGACACTGGGAAAGTAGTTAGAGCTGGCTTGTGAAATGTCTTCTGTCATTTATGTTAGAAACAAATTAAAAGAAAGCACACACAGAGACTGGAGAAGAGCAGGGCTTAAAAAATACAATTTAAATACTGCTAATGATCTGACAGCAAAGAAAAATAATGCAGCAAAACAAACCCTCCCAGATGTGATCAGCATGCTTAAGGATCTTTAACTTTACAAGCCATTCGGAAATAAAACTTCCTGGGTCTGACATCCTTGCTTGTGACCTTGTAATTGCAGAGCTAATAACTTTAATGCTTGAAAATAAAGGGGTATTGAGACCAGAGAAATACAGTATCATCTTTTTTTTTAAAATTTTTGGTTCGTTCTCATATTTTTGTATTAAAATATATAAGCAATAAGATTTTATACTTTACTCCACAAATAAATTCCTGTTGTTAACAAATGTCTTCATATACAAGCAGATTAAAAATATATTTGTATAAAATTTCAAGTTTATGCAAGAAAGAAGTTTATTACCTGAATAAATAGGTGTTCGATATGCTTGCTTCCATCCTGTTATCTATGGATTACATATAGTTTTTGTGTGACTATGTTCCGATGTGTAGAACTGAGGTTCCCCCAGACTCACTTCATTATTTCTCTTCCTAATTCCTAGAAACACACATAGGGCCTTGTATTTAATTTTGATCTCTTCTCTGAGGATTAAGAATTCAGATGCAGACCTCAGTCAGAACAGGTCACACCAACCAATGGACAGTCATATGGATTTTGCCACCAAGCATTCTGATTTGGTGCCAAACTTGCGGAAAATAGGTGTATGTATCAGAGTCCGAGAAAATAAATGTCTCACTCAAGTTAGGATAGTTTATTTGCAAGGGACTAATTACAAAAGCTTAAAGGAGTAAAGGTCATATCAGAATTTATTAGAGCTGAGTAACCCCTTTCATTCCCAGTTTTGCATTTCATTGTCTATTTGGAAAACAAAATAACAGTGTACCTGCTTACTTACATCACTTATTTATGTACAAGTAAACTGAATCAAAAAGGGGGAAATAAAAGACTAAAGAAACCTACCATAACAGTCAGAGTGTGTTGAAACCAAATCAGGGTTTTTTCCATTTAGAGTACATTGCTTTACTTGCGAGCACAGGTAGAGAAAAGTAGCAAGTACTTTTTCTCTGTTTACTAGACACCTCTACCTGCTGTTAGAATACACTGACAACATCTTCAATCTCCATTTCCAGCTCTGCAGGTGTGTCTGTTTTATTGATTGGCCGCCCACCAAATCAGGAGCTGATCTGCCTTATTGAAAAGTCCTGTTGTTCACAATATGTTTTCATTAGTTTATTAAGTGGTCTAAACATTTTGATTTTAAACTGCACTGTAGTGGGCTGCCCTGCCACTTCAAATTAGCTTGATCCTCATTCTCAGTCCTGACTCCACACATGGGCTTTTTATTGGCCAAGTGAATGCTGGAGTAGTTTTAGCTGCCCTTTTCCAAAGAGCTGCCAGGCAGCACCAAATTAGCATACAGATGGCACTCGGAGACAGCAGGAGAGGGAGATGACAGTCTCTTCTGAAAGTTAGAGTGTTTCGCTTTTGTATTTACATGTTTGAATATAGTTGGAATTGGTTTTTATGTGTAGTGTGAGGTAGGGATCCAGAGTCACTTTTTTATATGGAATGTTCCCCCAGCACCATTTACTGAATAGTTTACCCTTTCCCCACTGATTTGCAACACCATCTTTGTTAGCAATCACATTTTTTATGAGTGTTGGTCAAATTCTGAGTTCTAGATTGTGTTCTATTGGTCTGCTTTACTTTTTTTTTAAATCAACATATAACATTTATATCAATAAATTACTATCAGATCTCTAATCTTACTATTTTGTTGGGTATTGTTTTCTTTAATCATCGGTTTTATGGAATATTTTTCTGTTTTTGTTTTTTGCTGTTTTATGAAACATTTTAAATTAGCTTATTTTCTATGAAAATACCTTGTTAGGATTTTGATTGGAATTACATAAATTTATAGATCAGTTTGGAAAGGATAAATATATGTAAATATTACCTTCCTGTCTATAAGCAGAATATGTTTGCCCATTATATGTCTTCTTTAGTACTTCACTAAAAAAGAAAGTGTTAGTTGTTCAGTCATGTCCAACTCTTTGCAACCCTATGGACTCTAGCCTGCCAGGCTCCTCTGTCCATGGGATTTTCCAGGCAAGAATGCTGGAGTGGGTTGCCATGTCCTTCACCAGGGAATCCTCCTGACTGAGGGATCAAACCCTCATCTTCCGTGTCTCCTGCACTGCACTGCTATTCTTTACCTGTTGAGTCATTGAGAAAGCCCAGTACTTCACTAAAGTGTTATAATTTTTCTATAAAATTATCACAGATTATGCCATTGATTGATTGATTCATTGATTATTTTCTTGGAAGACTTACTTTTCAAACCAGCAAATTTGCCAGCATGCTTGTCTCATTCTTGATTTTAAAGAAATTAAAAAAAAAATTTTTATTGTAATGCTTACTGTAGGTTTTTCTAAATATGTTTTTTTAAATCAGGTTTGAGTAAGTTCTCTTCTAGAATTTATTTTTATTGAATAGATGTTAGATTTTATTGCATGGTTTAGCTTATCTGTTGACACAGTATTATCATTTTCTTCTTCTAACTTTATGTGGAAAATTTTACTAGCGATTTTATATATTAAACCACTATAATATCTCTAGGATTTAAACAGCAGTTTATTTCACTCCAGAGTTGTGTTTTTTCCACTACATTTTTGCATCTCTCAATAAAATCAACTCTTATTCCTTTTAGCTGCGTCCTGAGAGCTCCAGCCACAGGTTTGGCTAAAAAATAGGCATTTTTACTTTTTCAAAATATAATTTGGATGGATTTTTCTAATTTCTTATTTCACATCCTTTTTCTCAAGACATTTTTATTAAGCATAAATCTTTAGGCAACCAATAACCTTTAAAGGAATCAGTTAAAAATTAAAGTTATCTGGGAGCCAATATGTGGAAATATCATCTTTTAAATGCAATTTTTAAGAAGTTTAGAGCACATGTGATAAAAGAGTATGTCCTATGAGATGCTTTAGGAATAGAAGGTTTAGGATTATGATTTTAGACAGTTATTTTCCTAATAAAATCTTGTAGTCTTATTTAATGGATACAGACACTGGAAGATTCTCAGGGGTCTTAGGTGGATCTATACTACTTGCCTGAGATAGTAACTATGATTGTCACTGCAGCTGATTAATTTTCAGGAAAGAATTGCATCTCCATATTGCAGAGATATTGTTGCCATGGTGATGTTATGACATCAAGATTTGCACAGAGGGTGCTGCTGCTTTTTACCTATAGTTTATGGCATGAGCTGCATAAAAACAATTTTAGAACTATTTGAGGAAGATATAAATATACATATATATATGTTAAAGCCAGGATGAGAGTATAAAGCTGTTCTTTAAGATAGTGACTGTGACTATCTTAGTTCTTTTTCTATTTTGATGTACATTGTAATAATCTGATCATAAGTGAGAACATGAGAATTGAGAACTGTATACTTGCATTTTCATTAATTGAAGCTTTCAGTAAAGTACTTTCTTTCACTGAAAATGTAGTCTCTTATTCCTGTTGAGCAGGAGAATTGGAAGCATTGGAATGTGGAAAGAATATTGACTTTAGAATGAAAAATAGAAATTAAAGTTAATCCCACTTTTTATTATGTGACTGCATTTAATCCCTCTGAATTTTGGTTTATCCTTCAAAAAAATGTGAATAATTTCTTTTGTTGAGAAGATTAAAAAAAAAAAGACTGTCTAGATATCAGGTTTCTGGTAACACACCACCCTGATTTACCTCTGGGGAAACTATTCTCTACTATCCTTAATCCATGCAAACAATTTTCTCAGACCTTGACTGAGATTGTAACTCATAACTTGTGACTCTTGGTCATAGCAAATGATCTTGAGTGGATTTATGACATAGGCCAGGCTGTTGAGAATCCTTCTTGAAACTTCTGTCAAATATATTGAGAGAACTGTACTCTTATCAGGTATAGATACTTAGCTGATAAGCTATAAACTTGAGTTGACCATATCTTGATTACCAGTTGAGGATATTCAGCCTGAAAATGAAGTTTATGCATATGAAACCACTAGGTGGTATTTCAAGGGCTCTGAGGAGCTCTGGTTCTTTATGTCTTAGCACGAAAAAATAATTCAGTGAGAGCCAAAGTGGTAGATAAGAAGTGATATTAGAATAGGACGCTTGTGAGGCATCCTACGGGAGAGGGGTGAAAGGATGCCATGTCTTGAGTACTTAGTGGGCTAGAGTTTTATAATCAAAAGAAAAGTGAAGAGGGAGAAAAGACTGCCTTCTTCCTCATTCTTAAGTGGACATCATGCTTCATCATCAGCTTTTCCTCCATCAGGAGAGGGGTTTTCTTGTCCCTACATGATCAAGCGAGGACTATCATGGCACTATGGAAAAATTATTTCAGGTCTAAATACAATGAGGGTCTTTCACTCTGAAATGTTACCTTTCCATAAATTACTGTATTTTTATGTGTGAAGAGAGCATGCCCTAGCAATCATTAACTTACCAAGCTCACTGGGTAGGGTGTGGGTCTCATGTCACCATTGTTTTATTGTTTTGGCTCATGTCTGATGCTTCTGTTGTATGGTTTTGTTGCTGAGCAAGCCTGCACAGTTTTGTGGTTGAGCAAACTTGCTTTCTTGAGTAATCATCAACTTATAGGGGTCTCCTGTACTTTCCTCTTTACTTACAATGCCCTAGAGATATTTACTATTTAATTACCTACTTTGTCCCTTCACTCTGTGCCTATCACATAGGGAAAGTGATCTGAGAAAGAAACATGGCACACTTTGACAACGTGAACTCAGCAACATCTGATCTTTAACTTTTCAAAAATTATGTGAGCTGATATATTGATTAAACCAAAATTAGTTGGTCTTCTATAGCTCAAAGCTAAAAATAATTCTGAATACCAGAACCATCAATATACTTACATATATGTTATTTTAAATTAAAACCTACTAAATAACTAAAATCTTTCTCATAACTAAAATTATGAGAAAGATTAGCTGTCACTGACTTTGATGTCACATGCTGTTTAGATGTTTCTCAGTTGTTTTTTGTTGCTATTTTAATATTTCTGTTTCTGAATAATTTATGAGGTCAGTTATTTGGTAAATATAATTGACTTTTTAAGTACTCTTTCTCTTTAGTTTTTTTTGGTGGGGATTATCTGTTTGCATTTTATTTATTTTTTTACAATAAGTAACAGAACCATGAGACTAGTGATATTGTTCACAGTGGGATCAATGGATGAGAACTGGACTAAAGTTAGAAGTTTAAAGGTTATATGTTACATGTATGTGGAGAAAGAAGAGTCCTTGAAGGAGAATGAGAATGAAGGCAAAGTGTATAACTTCATAGAGTAAGGGAAGTAAATGAAACATGTCATGAATGTGTTAATGTTCTGCATATTTAAATGTAATACAGAGACCCAATAAATGGTGCCTGAAAATTTTCCCTTGAGATCAGCATTTACAAGGCTTTTAGTAATTAGTGAGAGCAATTCCATGATATTTATTGAGAAGCTCTATATCAGTGAAATGAAAAGGGGTGGATATTAAAAAATGGGAGTTGAAAAGTAGAGATGACTCACTGAACAATCATGAATAAGATGAGAAGAAATACAGTGAAAATAGGAGACCATAGGATCAGGGAGAGTTTAAAATCTTTTCAGAAAGAAAGACCCTACATATACTAATAAGTGAAGGAGAAGAAGCCAGTTTAAAGGAGAGGTAATATATAAAAGAGGGGACTTGATAAAGTTAGTTCCCAGCTGAGAGAAAAATGAGTAAGTGCCAGAGAGCATATGTAAATGTGTCAGCCTTGAACTGGCAAGATGCCACCTGTGAAATCAGGAGAAAGAAGGCCAAAAGTGTGTCTTAGTGTGCACCAGTATGTTGATTATAAATCAGAAAGCTGGGGCTGATTACCACTGTTAATATAAATTTTATGAGTGAAGTAGGAAGCAAGATTGTATATGAGAGAAGGACATTTGGCTACGATAAAAGAGAAACAGAGCTGGATGTTTTTTAAAGATGGCAGGACGGATTTTATTCAGGCTACTGCAGCAGTGGAGAGACTTCGGTGTAAACTGAGCTATCTTTGCTGAAACAAAATGTGAGAGGCTTTTAAAATCCTGGAGTGTGCTAATGGAATGTAAGGGGGTGGATTGGTCAATGTGATTAGGGTAGCTGTGTTTGCTAACTGGCACCTAAAAATGTTAGGCTCCTACCCAGCACTGAAATTAGAAGACAGGGGCCTTATCTTTTTCGATGATCACATTTCAGAGATGGCTCCCAGGTCCTTGAGAAAGACATTCCTGGGTTGTAGAAGATCTGTCTCAAAAGGATAGAGAGAAGATTTATAATTGTTAATTGTCTAGTAAATTCTCTAAGAAAAAGGAGATAAGAAGCTCATAGTGAGGACTTGACTGAAACTACCAGCAAATTCTTTTGGAGCATTGAGCTTTCTCAGGCAGGCATTTCAAAGGCATTTCATTAACCTAGGGACATGACCTTGAGCTGATAGAAGCCTTGCTAGAATTTAGCCAAGAATAAAGTGCTTGTCACCACATTGCTGTTTGACTTTCTCAAGGTCATATTGATGTGCATGATTCAGGTGTACATCCAGGTGATAAAGTAGCAAGAGTGATACATAAACAAGAATAAGAAATTTCATAGAAAGCTCTCTAGACTGATTATATAAAAACTGACTCATCATATAAAAAACTGACAGAATGTTCAGTTTAGAGCCATATGGAAAAATGAAGCAAATAGGTAAAAAATACACAGCTACATGACTAGAATCCTAAAAAAAAAAGGTAGGACAGAGCTGCAAGTCAGGCATGACTCTCAGACTTTACCTGCAGCCTTCAACAAAGTCTCATAATACAGAATTGGTTTTTTAATACCAGAGCATGTTATTTCATCATGCATTTAGTGTTTTAATCATCCATGAGATTTATTAAATGCCTACTATATGCCCATCACTGGTCTAAGGATGAAAAACTCAGTGTAAGTAGTTGTAACTATTAATTGTGTGCTGTACACATTTATGTTTAATATAACTGTCAGTAAACTGTATGTGATTCCATCCCTGAGGTTGTGAAGCTCTATTAATAAGTATTTTTATTTTCCATAAAGTCCTGAATTCAAGGAGATTTTTTAGGTACTGTTAATGAGACAGTTTTGAAATGGAGCAGATCCAACTGTCATTTATAGGCAGCACCATCTTCCTTTAATTGGGCAGAATCCTTATACTGAAATGATTTCATAAAATCTTTGCTTTATGATGAGGTTTAGAACATGTAACTAATGAATTCATGAAGTCAGTCATTTTAGTTCACTTGGGCTCCTGTAACAAAATACCATAGACTCTGTAACAATAGAAATTTATTTATCACAGTTCTAGAAGCTGGGGAGTCCAAAATCAAAGTCTTGGCTGATTCAGCGTCTGATGATGGCTGGCTTTCTGGTTCATAGACAGCCATCTTTTTGTTGTGTTCTACCTGGCATAAGAACAAAGGATCTCTCTGGGGTCCCTTTTCTAAGGGCACTAATTCCATTTATGAGGGCTCTGCCCTCAAGCCCTAGTCACATCTAAAAGGTCCCGCCTTCTAATACCACCACCTTTGGGGTTAGGATTTCAACATATGAAATTTGGGCTATAAGCATTCAGTCCCTAGCGTTTTGTGATGCTCTTCATTTGTTTAAACACAATTAAAATTTTATGGTGGACACTTCTTGTTTGTTTGTCTATTTATACTTATTTAACAATTTTTACAATTATTAATGATTCCATGAAATCCTGATGTTATAAACTTAGCTTGAATTTCAAGTCTATGAACTTGGTTAAGTTACTTAATTTACACATTTAAAAAAAGAGAGTTTTAGTATTTAGCTTGCTGAGTGGCATGGAGATTAAATGAAATTGTCTTTTAGGTTGTTCACACAGTCAAAGCCAGGCATATACATGTACTAATATATGGATAGTTTTTCTTTAAGACATTTTTAGGTAGTATTTATATACCTGAGTAAATTGCTGAAGAGCTCATTGGAACTTTAAAGGATAATCTTAGTAACTAATTTTCCCTACAACCCAGGCTTGCACATGTAAAGGAAAAGTAAGATCTGATTCAGATGAACACACATGCAAGCACATCCAGGGCTCATGAACCTTGATTTCTGTTTAAATGCTGTGCCTCTCATTGGCTTATGCCTCTGACTCTCTGAGATGTTCATTTTTTGGTAGGAACTACTTGCCTGAAGTCATGTACAGAGAATTTATTCCCCATCGAGGTCATTTAGCAGGGGATATTTGAATCACAGCAACTTAAGGTTTCATTATTCCAAGTAATTTTGAATTTTAGATGGGAGGCTTGAAACTTAGAAACACTTTTGAATTCTAAAAGAATTACTTTGCTGTTGCTTTTATAGTCACTGTAATAGGCAGTATTGTTAAGAGGAATTTGAACTAATTTGCATTAAAAAATGAGCCATTTCTATTTTACTCCCCTGAAGGACAAAAAAGATTGGGAAATAGCATATGAGGGGGGAAAAGGAAGCTAGAATGGAGGGAAGATAGTAAAGCCAGGAGGCTAGAGCCCAGATTATACCTTTTTTTAAAAGTTGGGAATTGGTAATAAGAAGAAGGGGAAAGAAGACAAGAAGACTAAGGAAGGAGAAGGTGTTTGAGAAAAAGAGACTGCCTGATAAATGTTGTTGTTTGTGTTTCTGTGATATAAATATTTCTGATATCTCACATGTTTAGCAGAATTTGCTAGGTACACAAAAAACTGAGTGAATGAATTTTGTAGAAATTAAGGATGACTGTTGGTTTCCCTATTTGGATTGGCACCAGGCAACATGAAAACAACATGCAGGAGATGGAAGGGCTTCTCTAAACTGATTTAATATTGGGAGAAAAAGCTTGAAGTCAGATTTGCAAACATAAACTCCCGGGGATTTTCATAAATCCAAGAGAAGACAATGTGATTTTTTAAGTTTCTTGGAAGGGAGATCTAGTAAAATATTCTTGTAAGTCTTTTGAGCAGAAAAACCCCAAGTGACCTTTATGTTAACCCCAGGCTTTGTGCTGCCTGAAACCAGTAAGACTCCAAGAGTCACTGAGCATCTATTATTAATCTACTGCTGTTGGCAATGGCAGTCTGCTGGGGAACATTATTTAGAGAAAAGATCCTATTTCTTCCTCATATTTTGGCAGAAGACTAGTAGGAAAATTACGTGAAAAATGAAATGATTTAATATAAATGTTATATGATAAAGTGGCTTTTTTTGGATGACACTTGTATTATCAGGCTGAAAGTACAGGGTGGTGAGCTGGTATGAAAGTTTTCTTCTATATTTCTTAAAATAATAAATTCAAAGTTATTTTTAAAGTAACTTAGTCACCCAGAATTTATTTCATTCCCAAAGGCAGTTCATAAATTAAGATTTATACTTAACATGCTGCTTTCTTAATTTGGAACACATTAGTATAAGAAAATGACACATTATTTTGGGGCTTCTAAATTAGCTCTTGCAGAAATGGTATTTTTATGCTCATATGAATGTTGTATGTCATTTTAATTTTTTTATTTTTGATATGTACATCTATAATATTGGTGATTAGAGAGAAATAAGAATAGGCAATGTGCTATCTAGTATTCTATCAATTTCAACTCTGTTTTACAACGTATTTACACACAGTGAGAACAGAAGGTAACAATGTAAAATACTATAAGACTTTGGCATGCATTTTGAATTATTGCTTAGGAATATTATAAATTAAACTATGCTTGATTTTACTTTAGCTTTGTGACATGATATGAAAATTTATAACTTTCAGTGATAAAAATAACTCACAGTTGTGTATCATACATTATCTCATTTTTTTCTTCATAATGAGATTTGGAAACAAGCTCAGAAAAATAATGCTTCTTTTTTGGTCTGTGGCCTAATAGCTAACATACTGCCTCTTAAATTTTACAAGTGTAAGTATGCATAGAGTACATATTCATGATTTATTTTAATCTTCAAAAGAATTGATACATAGTTTGGAATAAGTACCCAGCAGAAATCAGTCAGAGTTGCATGATCCGAAGTATAATTTTATGCCATAAATACATTTTATTGGAGACTAAAGTATTAAGAAGTTCTTATATGCATTTAGAAATATATGTGGGTAATGATGTTTAATAGTTTGTCTGCTAAATTTAAGTACTGAAAATTATTAGCTTTAATTTTTTTCCCTCACTTGAATGCTGTAAATGAGCATGTACCACTCACAGAACAATAATGCTAGTCACCATGCATTCATCAAAGTACTTAATGAACACAGTAAAACTAAATAAAATAAAGAAGAACCCTATATAGTCTTTATAATATTTTGATGTTATTTAAAAAATCTGAATATTTAAAATTAATAAAGTTGTGACATATAGCAAATAATTTGTACAGTTATTGATTTCACTTACTAGATGAATTGATTCTTTTTTAGTCTAAACTTAACATATTACCCTGAGTGCCTCACATCAAATTACAAACACGAATTGATGTTCTGAGCCAGTTATTTCCAGATTTTTAAATTTCACAGACTGGTGAAATTAAAAGGAAAACAAATCAAGAGGTTGGCACAGGTCTGTTAGTATTTCCTATTGCCAGTGAGAGCATTAGACAAAACAAAATTTGCAGTTATCATTATGTTATAAAAGAGAGGATACATGAATACCCCACCCCACCCCACCCTAAAAAAAGGCAAAAAGTTATTATCTCATATAGGAGACATCTTTGAGAAGAACAGTTATAAAACAAATTATCTTTCTTGCTCTCATATTGATTTTTTTCATGCTATGAACTTCCAATCTCATGTTCAGAAAGCTTCATCTAAATGGGCATCCAGGGAATATGATTCTTGGCTCTTACCCAGACTCTGTTTTTATCTCCCTGGCCAGAGTCTTGGCATCATATCTCATTTCCGATAGCTGTTTGTGATGTCTTTCTATTGCGTAATCCTTCTGATTCCACTTCTGGTTTTGGTGACCTAGGTTTTATATTGATACAAAGGTTTTGGGTTATGCACATGCCCTTGGCTTTGTCATTCTCTGTTGTTTAGGGTGAGGAATACCTATACTGTCCCATTGCCCCTTGAAATCCTCACCCTAACTATGATGTTTCCTACTAATTAAAAATTCAGACATGATTTTCCCCACCTGGGACAAATTTCAGTTCTACTAGTTATGCAGCACTGTGCATATTTTCTTCCTGAATATTAATGCTTCCTTGCTGCCCTTGACATTTTTTAAAAAAGAATATATTTTGTTCAATTCTATGAAATACTTCACTAGTTGTCTTGAGTTTTGAAGATGTGTAGGACTTTTTTCATTACCTAAAAAATAATTTACTGAGGTGAACCTCACGAAGTTTCAAAATTACAGGAGGATATTTTGAGGATCCTCCAGCAGGTCACTTGGAGTTAAAGAGAACCATAGAGGACATTGTTCCACTATTCTACTCACAATGCACAGTGATAACAGCTGAATTAAATGGCCTCCCAACCTCTATCTGGATAGTTCTAATCATAAAGAGGTCATCACTGCATAAGAATGGACATCATCATTGGAAATTTCTTTCTTACAATGGCCTAAAGTCTGTAAGTCTGTATCTTTTCTTAATAATAGCCCTTGAGTAATTTGATTATAGCTGTTAAATTCTCCAGGAGTCTTTGCTCCTTTATGTTAAATATCCCTAATCCCTTCATCCATCTACATTTCATATGACATATTTTTCAAATCTTTAATCTCTCAGACTTAATTTTCCTATATATGTTGACTATTTTGACAGTGTCCCAATTCTCATTGACTCCCAAAGCTGGATACAAGCCCTGAAAAAACAACCTTACAAAACAGAGAATGATGGACTATTTCCTTTGGGTCATCTGGACAGAGTAATTCTGTTAACAGAATTGAGATTGGATTAGATTCTTTAAGGTGTTCACATGAATTTTTTGACCAATTAAAGACTTAATGGATTTAATCTTCAGATTTAATCTTTGCTGCTATTATTTCTAACCAGTTCTTGTACCTTTGAATTTCTGAAACAAAATTTGAGGTTTTAGATTTATCTTTGTTAAAATTGACCTTGAAAATACATTTTACATTCACTGTAAGATGGAGACGTGTCACATTATGGAATGAGATCACTTTTTTTACATTTGATTTTTTAAATTTGTTTGGTAAAAAAGGGGTAAATTGAGGAAGAGAATTACTGTCTATTGTTGAGAAAAAGTAAAATAGTAATGACAATGGAAATGATAATATTAAAAATTTTAAACACATTCTCTGTGTAGAAATTGACTGAATTGACCAAAGTTATATTGAGAAGAGATCTACTGAGCACTTTTGTGTAGGAAAAATAAGAATAGCTTATTGCCTTTGCCTTTCTGATTGTTCATTTCCACTTTGAGTAGGCAGAAAATTGTTATCAATATAGAACTCTTTCTTTTTAAAAAACTATTTAATATTGGAGTATCTGAATAATAGTGTGATAGTTTCAGGGGCACAGCAGAGTAACTCAGCCATACACATATATGTATCCATTCTCCCACAAACTCCCCTCGCACCCAGGTGCAACATAACATTGAGCAGAGTTCCATGTGCTATACAGCAGGTCCTTGCTGGTTATCCCTTTTAAATACAGCAGTGTGTACATGACATTGTCAAACTCCCTAACTACCTCTTCTTCTCACCTCCCCCGCCCCCCACATAACCTTAAGTTCCTTCTCTAAGTCTATCAGTCTGTTTCTATTTTGTAAATAAGTTCATTTGTATCATTTCTTTTTAGATTCAGCATATAAGGGATGTCATAAGATCCTTCTCCTTCTCTGTCTTACTTCACTCAGTATGACCCTCTCTGTGTCCATCCATCTTGCTGCAAATGGCATTATTTTCATTTTAATGGCTGAGTAATATTCCATTGTACATATGTACCACATCATCTTTATCCATTCCTCTGTCAGTGAACATTTAGATTGCTTCCATGTCTTGACTATTGTAAACAGTTCTGCAGTGAACATTGGGGTGCATGTATCCTTTCGCACCATGTTTATCTCTAGATATACGGCTGGGAGTGGGATTGCAGGATCATTTTGGGGTGCAGGTGTCCTTTCGTACCATGTTTTTCTCTAGATATATGGTTGTAAGTGGGATTGCAGGATCATTTTGTAGTTCTGTTTTTAGTTTTTTAAGGAACCTCCAATATTGTTCTCCATAGTGAAACAAAAATGAAAGTGAAGTCACTCAGTCATGTCCAACTGTTTGCAACCCCATGGACTGTAGCCTACCATGCTCCTTCATCCATGGGATTTTTCAAGCAAGAGTACTGGAGTAGGTTGCCATTTCTTTCTCCAGAGGATCTTCCCAACCCAGGGATCGAACCCGGGTCTCCTGCATTGTAGCCAGACATTTTACTGTCTGAGACACCAGGGAAGTCTAGATCATTCTCCATAGTGGCTGTACCAATTTACATTCCCACCAACAGTGTAGAAGAGTTCCTTAAATGATCATTTTAAATTTTATTTTTTATGATATATATTTCTATTTTCTATTACATATACATTCAACTTAGCTTTTAAAATAAATGTGTTAAACATTAAAGTGAATTTGTTCAAGTACTGTATATTTGAGCCCTCCCACCAAGTTTATACTTTTTCATTAATTCATATTATTGGTATAGTTGTCTGAAAGTCATGAATCCAATTAAGTATATTTTATTATTCAGACCATGCTTTTATACAAGGATATAATTGGAAACTTTATGTTTGTAGTCTAAAAGATAATGGTGTCCAATAGGCATCTCAAATATAAAATTACCCAATTCAGTACTTTTGCATATATTACATATTGCATATATTTTTATTTTCTATAAGTTCATTGGACTTGTTTTCTATTATAATCAAAATATAATATCTTTATCAAAATTGTGTTTTTATTATGGGTTCTCTAGAAAACAGAGCCCCAGGCAATAAAATGATGCTGCCTAACGAGATGCAAATACACATGTGGTGAGACAGAGGGAAAAAGAGAAGAGAGGCAAAGAAAGACATGAAACACAGTGAGCTGGAAGCAGATCCAGCAGGTTGCTCAATGGGCATGTTTACTTGGTATTCAGCACTGTTCGGAGGATCATAAAGAGGAGTCACATTTCAGTGTAGTCTATGGAAGAGAGTTAAAAGGGAGAGATGCAGCTACCTAGCCCTGTGTTCTTCTGCTTTGCATTTGTTCAGGTTCAGCAACACCAAGTCCTCACATTCCTGCCAGTTCACCTACCATGTGCCTCCAGCTTCGTTCTCACCTGGTAGATAGGTCTGCACTAGCAGGTCCATGGCATCAAGTCTCAAGCTTGGACATAAACCCAGTATTAGCCTCCTCAGACTGCTGTAACAAAATACTGTAGACTGTGTGGCTTATGCTCAGTCATGTCTGACTCGTTGCAGCCCCATGGACTGTAGCCTGCCAGGCTCCTCTGTCCATGGAATTTTCCAGACAAGAATACTAGAGTGGGTTGCCACTTTCTACTCCAGGGGATCATCCCAGACGAGGGATCAAACCTGTGTCTTTTGCATCTCCTGTATTGGCGGAGAGATTCTTTACCACTAGAGACCTGGGAAGCCCGAGAGAGTAGGTTACAGGACAGAAATTTGTTTCTCACAGTTTTGAAGGCTGGGAATTCCAAGGTCAGGGTACTAGCATGGTTGTGTTCTGGTGAGAGCTCTCTTTATGGATTACAGATGGCTGCCTTCTTGCTGTGTCTTTACCTGGCAGATAGCTTGAGCTAGGTCTCTGGTGTCTCTTCTGTTAAGGGCAATAATCCCATTGTGAAGGGCCACCCTCAGCACCCCATCTGTATCTAATTACCTCTCAAAGCCCCATCTCCAGTTACATCAGGGCTTAAGGCTTCAGCATATGAGTTTGGGGGAGACACAGTTCATTTTACTGCATCGACATGTGCTCACCACCCAAGTTCATGTTCTCCCCTCATTTAAGATACTTCCATTTCATCCCAACATCCCCCAAACTTTTAACTTGTTCTAGCAATCTACTCTAAAGTCAGGTTCAGTGTTTCATCTGAATATCATCAGGTAGGGATGAGAATCAATATACAGTTCATCCTGAGGCAAAATTCTTCTCCAACTATGAACCTGTGAAACCAGGCAAGTTATGTGCATCCAAAATACAATGAGGACAGGAATAGGATAAATATTCTCATCCAAAAATGAAAAAATTGGAAGAAAGAATGAGGTGACAGGTCCCAACCAAGTCCCAAATCTAGCAAGGCAAATTCCTTTAGATTATAAATCTCAAGAATAATTCTCTGTGGTTTGATGCTCTGCCCATCAAGCCCACTGAGGTGGCAACATCACCCCCATGGCTCTTTGGGGTGGCCCTGTCCCTCTGACTCAAAATTCAGCACGAAACAATAAAAATAATACACATTGCTAATTGTGTAATCAGTGCAGTCTTTTGGAAGAGCCGCTTTGCAATGCAAATCAAAAGCCATATAACTTTGCATATCCTTTGATTCAGTAGTTCAAATTCTGGCTATTTTTAATAATGATACTTCTTTGGGCTTCTCTTGTGGCTCAGTTGGTAAAGAATCCACCTGCAAAGTGGGAGACCTGGGTTCAATCCCTGGGTTGGGATTATTCCCCTGGAGAAGGGGAAGGCTACACACTCCAGTATTCTGGCCGGGAAAATTCCATGAACTCTCATAAGGTTTTGGACATAACTGAGTGACTTTCACTTTAATTGTACAAAATATTTCAATATAAGAATGTTTATCACAGTTTGTATATTATAATGAAAAAATGTATAAACCCCCAAAAAAACCCAAGATTGATGTAGTCATTCAGTAGATTAGAATGCAGCCAAAAGGAGTGACGATAGCATACTTAGATAATTTAATACCCTGAAAAAGATTCAACGTAAAGTAAGTGAATGAGGCAGTTACCAAACAATATTCCAATTATGGTAGATGCTATGAGTACCACAGCTGTGTAACTTTATCCTCGCTATTTTTGGTGTATGCTTGATATACTTCCAGTTGCCAGCATCTGCTTCTCTCTGCTTGAGTTTTCTTCTTCCATGTGCTTATCAGGCCAGAGATGCTGAAGAATTATGCCCCTGGGTGAGCACTGGCACACATTGACGGAGTTCAGGTATAAATAGCTCAGGTCACACCCCTTTGTTGAGATAACTTTGAGACCCTTGTCCTATATATACTGACCGTGGGAGTCCGAGTGCCTTCTTGGAATCAGCTCCTGTTGCCCACAGTGGTCACTTCCTGGTAACATCCTCTGAACTGGTTGCTTTCCCTTTTCTGTCTCACTCTTTTATGCTCCTACGTGGGTTTCCTGACATCATTCAAGTGAACCACTACCACTCAAATCCTTATCTGAAGGTCTTCTTGTAGGGAAATCCAACCTAAAAACAAATTCAAACAGAATTTAAATTGAAAATTGTATATCTGTATAAATCTGATTGGAAATATGTAGATTGAATTAGCAATATTATTACTGGGGATGCTGAGACGATAGGTGGGTCTTTTCTTCCTTTTTACTTTTTTATACTATCTTTAATGAACCTAGAAGAAGGGAAAAAATAAAAGTTATTTTAAAGAAGAAAAATTAACAAATACTTTCTCCCCTGTTCACTTTTTCTCAGTCCCATCCTCATTTTAGTCCTTTCAAAGGAAAGCTCTTAATATGAGTTTCACTGATATATAGTGCAAAGACTTACTGCATAATTATATAATGGTTTTCACTCAAAGAAATATTAAAGGTAATACAGACTTAAAGCAGTTCCTTCAGCAACTCAATTTCAATTTTAAACTTTCAGTATTCTCTCTGCCTTGACTACATCTTTAAATATTTCAGAGCTAGGAAATTCTCTTTTTCACCAAAAGAGGGTTTGACCTGCAGAATTTTAGGTATAGATATTCATGAAGAATACTTTCCTCCTAGATTATATTGTTTACCATGAAGCAATCCTAATTCCTTCCAGATGAAAAGGTATCAGCCCCTATGATGAACTTCAGAAATGGCCATTTTCACAAAAGCTGAAGGGCAGTTGTTTAACTATCACGTAATTCTATTTGTAGAGTTGGAGAGAAAAGTAAATTCTCCAGGCAAAGCTTTGAACCTGTGAAATGAGAAGTGTAAAGAGTAGGAAAAGTCATTGACCCAAGAATCAGGAGACCTGATTTCATAACCTTGGACCAGCTAACTAATTGTTCAGATGTGAGTGTGGTAAAATTCAAGCAGAGAGAAAACGTTAAGTAAATGAAAGAGATGAATTCATGTCTACTGGGAACAGACAAGTTACAAAACAAGTAAAGTGATCAGACTTGGACTTTTTGTTTTTCCACATTTAAAAAAGACATGGATATTTGAGAAAGATGTCTTTACCTCAGGAAAGGTGGAGGAGGTGTGACTGATGGGTAACAAATGCACTTGGCCTCAGTTGTGAAGGTGTGGTGGGAACTGTGGGCTGTGGGTGATTGAGCTATTAATGTTAAGAGTTTGCTAGGCTTGCCACAATAAAATATCACAGACATAAACAACAGGAGCTATTTTCTCTCAGCTCTTCAGACTGGAAGTCCAAGATCAGGGCTTCGGCAGCTGTGGCTCTCCTGCGTTCTCTCTCCTTGTCTTGCAGATGGCCTCCTCCTCACTGTTCTCTGTGCACAGGTCCCTGGTGTCTCTCCTCCTTCTAGAGGAAAGTCAGGGAATGATAAAGTCTCAGGTTTTGAGAAACACCGAACTCTGTAATTTAATGATCCATTAAAATCTATTTTGAATCTTACTTTGTGTTTTTCTTGATATAGCTTTAAAAATATAGATCTAACATTACGTTTCTATTTACCTGTTTTCTTTTGAATTGTAAATATAGAAATTTGCTAAAAATTGGATCCACTTAAAAGTAAGTTGACTATGAAACATCCACACAAGAAAACTGTTTACATATTAGGGCAAAGGAAAAATGTGAATAAATTCCCCAAAGTGTAAATCCTGAACCTACTAAGCAATAGGGCAAAAATCAATGACTGAAAGATGGTAAAAATGAAACAGCAAAGAGCAGGAAGACAGTAAAATAACCACAAGGAAACCATTTTTTTAAAGAAACTCTTCTAAAAGCTCAGGTTAAAATGGCAAGTTAAAAACTATGTGGTAGACAAGGGTAATTAAAAAAAAAACACTTTTCAGTTGTCATTCTTAGTTATTCTGAAATTAGGATATTACAGTTATAATAGTAGATTAATATTTATTAATAAATGATAGTAAAGATAAAACATTTTAAAACTTTATATTATTTTTTGAAAGAAAAATCAAAATATACAAGCTGTACATTCTGAGAGGGCAGATAAATTGAAATACTACAGAAGTAAGAATAAAGAAATTAATGAAGGTAAGAGCAGAAATTAATGAAATGGAAATAAAAAATATTATCATCAGAGCTTTTTATTTGAAAAGACAGTGTAAGACAATACAAATATACAACCTCAGTAATGAGGCATTTACTGAGATAATAATTTCACCATTTTAAATGAATACTAGCTATACATTTGTACCAATGAATTTGAAAATATAAAAGATATAAATAAACTTCCTGAAAAAATAGCAATTTGGAGTCAAGAATAGGTAGAAACTATAAAGAAAGATAGTCAAAGGGCTCTCTCCCCCACCTCCACTCTGATTTGTAGGCACAAGATTCAAATGTTTGGTAAGTAAATCCAATACAAACTTCAAAGCATAAGAAATTGAAATTTTTAAGCTATTATAAAGCATAGATAAAGATATACAAATTAGCAATTCATGCTATGAAAGGGGTATGCTAGTAGTTCCACAAAAAAAGAAATTTGCAAACTTATTTCATAAATGAACATAGAAGCAAAAATATTAAAAATAAGCATCTAATCTAGAGGGATATTAAAATAATGCTATACCACATTTCATAAATGCAGAGGTGGTTTAACATTAAGAAATCCACTGGTAATTCACTGCATTAGTCATTAAGGAGAGGAAGTATATGATAGATGCTAGAAGGCATTTGATGAAGTTCAACATCTGTTTCTGGGGAATATCTTTAGTAACTTTGAAATTAAAGGAAATATGCTTACTTTGAAAGGTGTTTGTTTTTATAGCTATCAGGATTCCCTGATAGCTCAGTTGGTAAAGAATCTGCCTGCAATGCAGGAGACTCTGGTTCAGTTCCCAGGTCGGGAAGATCCACTGGAGAAGGGATAGGCTACCCACTCCAGTATTCTTGGGTTTTCCTTGTGGCTCAGCTGGAGAATCTGCCTGCAATGTGGGAGACCGGGGTTCGATTCTTGGGTTGGGAAGATCCCTGGAGAAGGGAAAGTGTTCTCACTCCAGTATTCTGGCCTGGAGAATTCCATGGACTATATAGTGGCCACTACTGAGTGACTTTCACTTTCTTTTGTAGCAGTTAACAGTAGAAACCATACTCATGGGGAAATGCTGGAGGAATTCCCAGTAAATTTAGGAAAAAGAGAAAGATGTCCACTCTCATTACTATTATTTATCTTCAGACTGGAGTTACAGAAGAGGAAACGCAAATTAACAATGAACAGTAAACATGAGAAAATGTGCTTGTCTCTCACACTAATAGGAATGAAAGCTAAAGCTTCCATAAAATACAATTTTTACATACTAGGTACAACAAGAATGATGTTTGATTTTGATGAAATTGCTCCCATTACCTATGCCCTTCTTACACCTTCAGAGGTGACCATATCCTGCCCTCTCTTTCTTTGTGCCCCCAGCTTCTCTATGGATTAGAGAAAAGGACTTTACAACTAGTTCTTTATAATTTCAAAGCCTCAAGACATCTGCTGAAAGTCAGTGGATTTATCTTCTGGAAAAACAGATGAATCTGAGTAATTGAGTGGGGGTGGTGTGGGGGAGCACTCTGGTCCTGTGGATGATGGCTGTTTTTTCCCTGAAATATCTTAAGAAAAAACACACCTTGCCACTGTGAAGATTGATTTCCTTTCTGCCCATTAACATGATGTGTATCCTATTTTCTGTAAAATAATAGTCCTTACGTTATTTTGTGAAGGTGTACTCTTTCCCTCCTTGTTGAAGGTTAAATTACACATCTTTATCACATTAATCTGTCTATGAATAGAAAATGACCGAGTTGCTGCTCTCTGATACCCAGAGATTTCCATTGACCACTTGACTGTATTTGCAGGCAGGCAGGGTCGGGTGGAGGACATCTCAATGCACCCCCACCTCAGGATCCATTGGAAAAGCAATTATATCATATGCTTCAACTGATCAACAGAAAACTGAAGCCAGGGTCCACTCGAATTGGTAGTCTATGGTTCTTTAATAACAAGAGGGCTTGTTATTTTTTAAAAAAGGAAAGAAAGTAGGTAGAAGAATCCA
This sequence comes from Cervus canadensis, assembly GCF_019320065.1. Taxonomy (NCBI): domain Eukaryota; kingdom Metazoa; phylum Chordata; class Mammalia; order Artiodactyla; family Cervidae; genus Cervus; species Cervus canadensis. Next base: position 52,461,961 of record NC_057391.1, on the reverse strand, counting down.
TCTGAAAATCAGCTCCTGGTTTATCTTTCTTAGATCTGAAGGCTGAAAGCTGGGCTTGTGTTAACCATGCTGCAGGGGTTGGAATAGCCTGCATACCCTGCCCCAGCAGGGTTTTTATCTCTGCTTAATATGCAAAGTATTCTTGCTTGGGAAAGTGCCCAGTCCCCAAAAAGCCATACATCTCCTACTGTTTAAACCATAGGAAGTTAGCATTGTTGACTCTGCTTTTGGCCAAACCATAAAGAGCTAAAAGTGACCCATGTGGTGTGGAGAGATGAAAATTAGTTAAATTCTGAGCTAGAGACTCCATTCCATTACTCAGAGGAGCGGAAAATCTTTTTTGAGGTTTTCTATAGAGACTTCACTGTGGGTCAGATTTAAAAACAATAACCGTTAAGGTCAGAAAGCTAAACTGATGATTCACCGTTTTGGATGAGAGATGGGCAGAGATCTTGGATCAGGGTCTGGGATTTGAAGATACAAAGTTTAGGGCAGTGTAAAACCAGCGAAGCCTGAAGGACAAGGAAGCCTGGCGTGCCACAGTCCATGGGGTCACAGTCTGACACGACCGAGCAACTGAAGTGAAGACCAGCGACCCCTGCAGTTACAAAGCACTGCCACATGGGGGCAGCAAACCTTTGCTATCATGAAGTGGCAAGTGCTACTTGCTTCAAGGGCCTGTGACTCTCAGATGAGATAGCAACATATCTAATGAACTACCTAAAAGAAAGTTTTCCTACACTGGCATGAACATTCATGACTTTTTTCTTTAGATGGCATCCTAGGAGTAGGAGAAAATCATTACTAGTTCCCTCCACAATTTCACACATTTGTTGTTGTTCAGTTACTCACCCATGTCTGACTGTGCCCCATGGACTACAGACAGCATGCCGGGCTTCCCTGTCCATCACCAACTCCTGGAGCCTGTTCACTCATGTCCACTGAGTCAGTGATGCCATCCAACCATCTCATCCTCTGTCGTCCCCTTCTCCTCCTGCCTTCAATCTTGCCCAGCATCAGGGTCTTTTCTAATGAGTCAGCTCTTCATATCAGGTGGCCAAAGTATTGGAACTTCAGCTTCAGCATCAGTCCTTCCAATGAATATTCAGGGTTGATTTCCTTTAGGATTGTCTGGTTTGATCTCCGTGTGCTCCAAGGGACTCTCAACAGTCTTCTCCAACACCATGGTTCATCAGTTCTTTGGTACTCAGCCTTCTTTATGGTCCAACTCTCACATCCATATATGACTACTGGAAAGACCATAGCTTTGACTAGATGGACCTTTGTTGGCAAAGTAATGTCTCTGCTTTTTAATGTGCTGTCTAGGTTTGTCATAACTTTTCTTCCAAGGAGCAAGCATCTTCCATTGAAACTCCATTGTGAACTTCTCAGTTTCTCTCAATATTAGAATATATGTCTCCTCTCTTGCATGACTTCCTGGTGGCTCAGACAGTAAAGAATCCACCTGCAATACAGGAGACCTGGGTTCAATCCCTGGGTTGGGAATATACCCTGGAGAAGGGAATGGCAACCCACTCCGGTATTCTTGCCTGGAGAATTCCATGAACAGAGGAGCCCGGTGGGCTACAGTTCATGGGATCGCAGAGAGTCAGACACAATGGAGCGACTTTCACTTTCACTTTCCCCTCTCCTTGAAAACAGCTCATGAGTAATGTTTGGGGGTTATTGTATCTTTGTTCCAAATATTTTAATTCTCTCAATATCCCAATTATGTGGAAACAAATTCTTTGGGTTCTTCTTTTTTGTTATTGTTGTTTAGTCGCTGAGTTGTCTAACATTTTGCAACCCCATGGACTGGACTGTGGCACACCAGCCTTCCCTGTCCTTCACTATTTTCCAGAATTTACTCAAATTCATGTCCATTGAGTCGGTGATGCTGTCTAACCATCTCGTCTTTGCTGCCACGTTCTCCTTTTGACTTCAATATTTCCTAACATCAGAGTCTTTTTCATTGAGTCAGCTCTTCACATCAGATGGCCAAAGTATTGGACCTTCAGCTTCAGCATCAGTCTTTCCAATGAGTATTCAGGGCTGATTTCCTTTAGGATCAACTGGTTTAATATCCTTGGTTTAATATCCAAGGCACTCTCAAGAGTCTTTTCCAATACCACAGTTCTAATGCATCATTTCTTCAGTGCTCAGCCTTCTTTATGGTCCAATGCTGACATCTGTATATGACTCCTAGAAAAACCATAGCTCTGACTATATGGATCTTTTTCTGCAAAGTGATGTCTTTGCTTACTAATAAGCTGTCTAGATTTTTCATAGTTTTCCTTCCAAGGAGCAAATGTCTTTTAATTTCATAATATAGTTTCATCTAAATTCTTCTCCCTCAGTAAAACAATGGAAATATTTTATACTTTAAGTTTACCAAGTCTCACCCACCAAAAATATCTTTTTCCTGCTTTTCTTCTGTCATTCAAGCAGCTAATTGCTATCTTTATATAATACTAACATACATCAAATGTTGCTAGCTGTTATCTCCTGATATGCATCCTCTCCTTTTCTGCAATGACAACTCCTGAGTTTTCGCTCTACATACTTTTCACCTCTCTTCTTTTCCCCAGTAGCTTTAATGGAGATGGCCTGAGCCATGTGGATAAATATATCATCTCACTGATGGTAGAGCAACAAGTTTAGAGAGTCCTTGGCCATCTAGTTTGCTTTATTGGAATGCTTGCATCTGGATATTTAAAAGAAAATATACCCCGCCTTATTTAAGACACTATAATTTGGGGATTCTGTTATAGCAAGGGAGCCCATGTTGAATTAATACAAGCCTCTGATAGGTGCCTGGTAATAGTTGAACACTTTATGTGCGTCACACTTAATTTGCACAATCACTCTATAAGGTGGGTCTTATCCTTACTTCTATTTTACAAATGAGTAAACTAAGGACAGAAGATTAAGAAGTTTGGCCAAGGTCACATAGCTAATGGGTGAGAGAACTAATGCCTCTGCTCTGAACTAGCATGCCGTAGCTCCACCCCTTCTTTCATTCCTCACCTATAATTAAGACCAGGGCCTGAGAATCACGCTTGACAATAATTTCATAATTTGTTCCTTTCCTTTCTCTTCATTCCTACTACCACCAGCCATCCTTATTCTCCCTATTTTTTTTCCAAGCTGCCAGTCATATTATCCTCTAATTCTGATTCATTCTCATTTAGCCTACAAAGTTACCTGACCCCAAATAAACTTGACTGTTGTGTGTTGCCTTTGAATTCTTTGTCAAATTATTTTACAAAAGCCTTCATTTGTGATATGGGTCCTGGAATATCTTTTCTTTTTCCTTTGTGCAGTTGTAAAATACAACTTCCCTGGTAGAGTAAATATAGCTTCCTAGATGGCTCAGATAGGAAAGAATCTGCCTGCAATGCAGGAGACTTGGGTTTGACCCCTGGATTGGGAAGATCCCCTAGAGAAGGGAATGGCAACCTACTCCAGTATTCTTGCCTGGAGAATTCCATGGACGGGGAGCCTGGTGGGCTACAGTCCATGGGGTTTCAAAGAGTCAGGCATGACTGAGTGACTAACACACACACACAAAATATAATTTTACAATCAGTTATTATTTTTCAATTGAGGTATAGTTGAATTACAGTATTACTTTTGTTTCAGGCGTACAGCATAGTGATTCAATATTTTTACAGAATTTACTCCTTTAAAAGTGATTCTAAGATAATGGCGATAGTGTACAATATATCCTTGTTTCTTGTCTGTTTTACACGTAGTAGTTTGTATCTCTTACCCCTAACTTGCCCCTCCCGTATTTCCTATCCTCACAGTTAACCACCAGCTTGTTTTCTTTGTGAGTCTGTTTCTGTTACGCACATACATTCATTTGTATTATTTGTTTTTTTGCCCCACTACTGCTGCCAAGCCCTCCCTTCCCTCCATTCTCTAGGTTCCAGTGATACTTAATTGACCTTCCATGCTGATGTTGTGCTCAGCCATGTTTATTATTGCTTTGGAGCTTTTTTTCTTGCTGGGAATCTTGCTTCTTGATATCCCCTAGTTGACTTCTTCACCTTCAGCTTATGTCTGAATTTTGGGACGCATGCCCTGACTCTGCAAGTCTGTGCTGACTGATCAATTCCATAGCAACCTCTGCTCATTTACATTCAGAGTAACGTTCTTCTTTTATGTCTTTTATGTATTCCTGACAAGGCTATGAGCCTTGAGGTCTATGTTGTTTATGACTGTATTCCAGTTAAGAGCACAGAGGAGGTCTTTAATACATATATTTTGAATGGCTAAATCTGTGGATGAAATTGGAAGGGGCAGCAGTTGATGAGACTCTCTAGGGCTGAGCCTATGGCTTTGGTTCAGGTCTGAAGTTTTGAACTTCAGAAATTGGAAATATTGATGACTTGTGGCTTCTTCATGCTCACCCAACGTCTTGATTGAAACAAGATGATACATCAAGCCTGTTACCAGTGGAAGGCATTCAGGTTAGGACAGTGATTGTTAGGGTTATGAGTGCTTCTACTTTAACTCTTCAATTTGCCTCCCCTCCTCTCCCCCCGCCCCCCACCAAAAAAATATGAGGGAAACAAATTTCTCTGCTGCTGGTTTCTGCAGCTGGTGATATTGGGAGAGTTCATGCAGTGGGTGTGTGGGGTGGATGAGACGCAAATATCCCACTTTCAGGATGAACCCACAGAGCAACTATTGGAATGTGCTCCAGTGTCCTCTGATCTAAGAGTCAGGAAATCCGGATTATTGTTTATGCTTCTAGACTCACAGTCAGATCTCTCAGAGAGCCAGGCATCTACCTCAACATTCAGTAGGACTGGCCACGACGCACCAACTCCCTTCTCAGAGGAGGGGAAGACTAGTGGTGATAGGAACAGCATTTTTGGGAGGAAGTGGTGGGATAAGGAGTGAAGCTTTTGATGAGTTGGAAGGGGAAATGACTCTAGGCCACACTGAGTGCTTCATATTGAGTTGGCCAAAAAGTTTGTTTGGGTTTTTCTGTAACACCTTATGGAAAACTTGAATGAACTTTTTGGCCAACCCAATATTTTGTCTTAAAGTGACCACCGTTCGTAGCTTATTCTTTCTTTTCAATAAAGTTTGGTGTGAGGGAGTAGTGGCCAATGGTAACCATGATCTAGGTTCAAGAACTTCAAAGCAAACTAGTTATCCTTTGTTCTTATCCCTTAGATTTAGATGGTTGCTAAGATCTTTAAGTTCTGTATGTAAAACACCATTACTGTCTGTCTCTTATAGTCCATTTTTACAGGCATCACTGGTGCAGGCTCCAGAGACTCAAGAGTCATCAGGATTATTATAACAACTTCCTTTCCAGTCTCCACATGTCTAGGTGGAGCATCTTCTAAGCGACACTACATACCGCAGCTCATTCAGTCCTCATAAAGGGCTGTATAGACCTGGTCCCAAACACTGAATGTTCCCTGTTACCTTCAAGATGAATTTCAAATGCAAATAAGTCAAAATTCTCACAATCTGGATGCAGTTTACCTTTCTGATGTCTTTTCTCCTTATTCCTCTAGGCTGACTATACCTGTAACTGACCTTATTGAGAGCACACATGTGAAATCCTAATTTGTTCTTTGGTCACTTTCCTCAGCAAGCTAAAGCTCTGTAAATGGCAGTTCCATCAGGTTCCATGACTTCTTGTCCACTCTAGTTCTCAAAAAGTCCCATCTAGTGCAAATTTAAACTCTTGTCTTATCTCCTCCCTTCCACATAACACAGGCTCCATTTCCGTCCTGCAGGATCTTGAGGAGTGTGGGACGCCGCCTGTTCCTGCTGTCCTCTTTCCCTTTCTCCCCTGACTTGGAATCCTCTGGTGTTAAGGACCAGGGAGAGGGTCAAGGATGAGTCCCCCTTTTCCTGTGTGTGACCTTCCCTCTGGGTCATTCCTGTTACTATAACACCAACTCACCATCAACACTATCCCTGTTTTAGACCACTTAGTGTTAGCTCTGGGGAGAGGGAGCTGTGAGTGTCGGGGATTCCCTGTGGCGGGGGGCTTCTTGGGAAGTCCTTTCTGGGTCTTCCTTTGCCCACTCTGTCTCAGTCTCTGATGAAGCAGCATCCCTGTAGCCTTTGGGGCTGGAGTGCCATCATGTGTTGCCTGCAGAATGGCTACACTTGGCTCAAAGTGTAGTCATGCAGCGAACAGCATTCACCCTTCTGGCTGACTGAATCTCTTGAAGCAGAATCTCACTGGGCTGAGAGAGAATTGTGCTTCCCTGTATCCCCATCTTGGGGAACTGAGGGGAAAAACAGTATGAAACTCTCGCCCTGGCCCATAACTCACATGTCTGACATGTTCTCGGGTGTCCTTCCCCCACGTTGCACATTCCACTGCTTGTGTAGGTTGATGGGACAGTTATTATGAGGTGCCAGCTGTAGGGTGGATGAGATGACTTAGTTATTACATACTTCCAAAAAGCTTTAAAGACATATCAGCTCTTCCAAGAGTTTTCAGAATATTCTTATCAACTGTTAGTTCTTAACTTTAAGTTCTAGTTCCAATTCTGGGAACACAGGAAAAGTCTATTTTTTAAATAAATTCTCAGATAAGTGTATTTCTCCTAATAAAAATAGCTAAATATAATGAGGATTTAAGATCCTAGGTACTGTACAAGCACTTTAATTTCATTCACTTCTCTGACAACCCAATGGAGAATGCATTATTAGTATTATAGTCGTTTTATAGATGAAAGCAATTGAGGCTTAAGTCAGCTTTAGTTCTTGGGTCACACGTATGGGAAGCAGCAGTAACAGGACTGGGAAACAGGACTTTCTGACTTTAACCTGTGTGACATATTGATCCAAACACTTAGTTCCATGAACTAAGTCTTTACTCCTGTTGTTGAAATTGGACTTGAGAGAGTATCTAGTCAGATATTTCCATCATGCAGAGGAGAACCTTCCCCTAGAGGGCAGGCAAATTTGTCAAGGTCACACAGCAGAACTTTCCTCAAATGCTTTTTTTACTCTCTCTATCCAAACTCTGGGCTTCCCTGGTGTCTCAGTCAGTAAAGAATCCCCCTACAATGCAGGAGACGCAGGTTCTGTCCCTGGGTGGAGAAGATCCCCCTGGAGAAGGAAATGGCAACCCACTCCAGTATTCTTGCCTGGAGAACTCTATGGACAGAGGAGGCTGGCAGGCTGCAGTCCATGGGGTTGCGAGAGTCGTTCATGACTTAGCAACTCAACCACCGCAACCATATCTAAACCCTAGGTGGCCTTTAACACCTACCTCCAGTCCCACCCCATCCCACCTCCCAAAGCCTTTCCTGTCCAGCCCAGGCCTTAATGGTCTCACATTCTTCTGAAACATGTACCACTTCCTCAACCACGCACTCAATACTTCCACGTACACGGTTTTGGCATTTCCTTAGTTGCCATGTAACTAATTTAAAAGATCATTTCATATGCACATGACTTTCTCCTTTACATAGTTAATGATAATACTAACATGAGTATTACTTTAAAAACTTTTCCCTCATGTTGCAATTTAATTCAGTTGCCAGTTATCAATGAGTGGCTCTTTTGGGAGCAGGGGCTCAGACATGCCAATGGAGTCTGGATGAAGATCATACAATTTCCTGTTTTGTTTACTCTCAGTTTTAAAAAGCTAGCCTAATAATATTCTATGTGTAGCTGCAGCCCTCCTAGTGACCGAAACAAAACTGCCTGACGTTCCTCTCTGCAGCCATAGTGGCTGCACAGACCCAGCTGATCTTTATACTTACTTTTCAAAAAAGTGGTATATACTTGAAAAGAATAATAAAAATGGCTTAAAAAATGTGTTGAGCACCTAACATGATGTACCTAGGGATGAGTAAAACAATTCCTAATCTCAAGGAACTTTCTACTTAGTAAAGAACATTATTTAAGTGTGCAGATTTTATTGTTAAGAGAACAAGTTGTACAAATGCTATAGCTGTGAAATTTTAAAGAACAGATTGCATCTGGTTTGAGGGGATTTGGGAGACTTCTTAGAGGAAGCATACTTAAGATCGACCTTGTAGGTGAAGATGGGGATTTATGAGCATGAAGGCCAAGGGAAAAGAGGGAAAAGCAAGAAACAGCAAAGACAAAGGCAAGCAAACAGCATTTGGGTGCAGAGCTTACTGTGATCTCCCTTGGGTATGGTGTGTGACCCAGCAGGTTGACTGTGGATCACAGTTTTATTTTGTTTGACCAGCATAAGATTATTTTTTTCCAGTTATAATCTAAATGCTTATAGATGGATCTTGCCTAGATATCATTTCTCCTTTCTTCCCTAGACCCTGAAGGCTTCTGAGTAAGTCAAGCAATGGGAGTATGCTGGTAAGGTGGCTGGGAGCCCAATGTTATGTCAGTGTAAAGATTTTCTTTTTTAAATAAATTTATTCATGTTAATTGGAGGCTAATTACTTTACAGTATTGTAGTGGTTTTGCCATACATTACTGTGAATCAGCCACGGGTGTACATGTGTTCCCTATCCTGAACCACCGTCCCATCCCTCAGGGTCATCCCAGTGCACCAGCCCCGAGTACCCTGTCCCATGCATTGAACCTGGACTGGCGATCCATTTCACAGATGCTAATATACATGTTTCGATGCCATTCTCCCAAATCATCCCACCCTCGCCCTCTCCCACAGAGTCCAAAAGGCTGTTCTATACATCTGCGTCTCTTTTGCTATCTCACCTATAGGGTTATCATTACTATCTTTCTAAATTCCATATATATGCCTTAGTATGCTGTATTGATGCTTTTCTTTCTGGCTTGCTTCACTCTGTATAATAGGCTCCAGTTTCACCCACCTCATTAGAACTGATTCAAATGTATTCATTTTAATGGCTGAGTAATATTCCATTGTGTATATGTACCACAGCTTTCTTATCCATTCATCTGCTGAGGGACATCTAGGTTGCTTCCATGTCCTGGCTATTATAAAAAGTACTGCGATGAACATTGGGGTACACATGTCTCTTTCGATTCTGGTTTCCTCGGTGTGTATGCCCAGTGGTGGGATTGCTGGGTCGTGTGGCAGTTCTATTTCCAGTTTTTTAAGGAATCTCCACACTGTTCTGCATAGTGGCTGTACTAGTTTGCATTCCCACCAACAATGTAAAAGGGTTCCCTTTTCTCCACACCCTCTCCAGCATTTATTGTTTGTAGACTTTTGGATAGCGGCCATTCTGACTGGCATGAAATGGTACCTCATTGTGGTTTTGATTTGCATTTCTCTGACAATGAGGGTGTTGAGTATCTTTTCATGTGTTTGTTAGCCATCTGTCTGTCTTCTTTGGAGAAATGTCTATTTAATGTTCTTTGGCCCATTTTTTGATTGGGTCATTTATTTTTCTGGAATTGAGCTACAGGAGTTGCTTGTATATGTTTGAGATTAATTCTTTGTCAGTTGCTTCATTTGCTATTATTTTTTCCCATTCTGAAGGCTGTCTTTTCACCTTGCTTATAGTTTCCTTTGTTGTGCAAAAGCTTTTAAGTTTAATTAGGTCCCATTTGTTTATTTTGGCGTTTATTTCCATTACTCTGGGAGGTGGGTCATAGAGGATCCTGCTGTGATTTATGTCGGAGAGTCATGCAGGAGAGACTCAAGTTTTTGAGTGAAAGAGTGATGTGATTGGAGCTGTACTTTGGGACAATGGATCTTGCAGAAAGACCTATTGAAGCAGAAAGAAGTGAGGATCAAGAAATCAGTGTTCCCTCAGGTCCCTTGCAGGCAGAGGAAATTCTACGTCTCCAATAGTTCTTGTGGTCTGCACTACACGATTTAGCAACATCTTGTGTTCTCCATTTTTTGGTTTTTTTATTGGAGTATAATTGCTTTACACTGTTGAGTCAGTCTCTGCTGTACGGTGAGGTGTATCAGTTATCTGCTGTGCTCAGTCGCTCAATCGTGTCTGACTCTCTGTGACCCCGTGGGCTGTAACTCACCAGGCTCCTCTGTCCATGGGGACTCTCCAGGCAAGAATACTGGAGTGGGTTGCCATGCCCTCCTCCGGGGGATCTTCCCAACCCAGGGATAGAACCCAGGCCTCCTGCATTGCAGGCAGATTCTTTATCATCTGAGCCACCAGGGAAGCCCAAGAATACTGGAGTGGGTAGCCTATCCCTTCTCCAGAGGATCTTTCTGATCCAGGAATCAAACTGGAGTCTCCTGCATTGCAGGTGGCTTCTTTACCAGCTGAGCCACCAAGGGAAGCATGAATCAGGTGTATGTATATGCATATCCCTTCCCTCTTGCCTCCTTCCACGCCACACCTCTAGGCCATCACAAGCACTGAGCTGAGCTCCCTGAGCTATACAACATGTTCCCTCTAGCTATCTATTTCACACATGGTGATGTATATATGTCAATCCTAATCTCCCGACTTGTCCCATCTCCCCTTCCCAGGTGGTGCCAGTGGTAAAGAACCCACCTGCCAGTGCAGGAGTCATAAAAGAGGCAGGTTCAATCCCTGGGTTGGAAAGATCCTCTGGAGGAGGGCATGGCAACCCACTCCAGTATTCTTGCCTAGAGAATCCCATGGAGCATAGGAACCTGGTGGGCTACAGTCCATGGGGTCACAAAGAGTTGGACGCGACTGAAGTGACTTAGCACAGACCCCTTCCCCACCTCTTCCCCTGCTGTGTCAACACGTCTACTCTCTACATCTGTGTCTCTGTTGCTCACCATCACTAATCATTAGAGAAATGCAGAGCAAAATGATAAAGAAGCAACACTTCATACCAGTCAGAATGGCCATCAAAAAATCTACAAACAATAAATTGAAACGTTTGATTTCAATATTATGTTGAAAAAGAAGGCTTGAAGGATCAACTCAGGGGTATGTCGCTCTTCACAGAAATAGTGAACATGCCTGGCAACTCAGTTGCCCCATGTTATCTATCACATTATAAAACAAGAATGATAATTAAGAAAAGGCTGTAGACATGGATTGATTTTTTTCTACAGAAAAACCTCATATTTCATAGTGCTCACACAATATGTTTTCTTGGAAATCAAATGACAGGAGCAGAGACTGTTGTCTGTCAGGGCTTTCTGGCTCAAATCGTTTTTTGCCCCAAATGGCAGGTCTGTCCAGGCTTACATTTTTTACAAAGTATGGGCAACAAAGTGAGTATGGACTGTTATAATACTCATTCATCTCTGTTTCATACTAGAAATACTTATTATATCTTAAGTCTTTTTGTGATTAGAAAGACAATATACTAATTGTAAAAACAAAACAACAAACAAATTCAGAGGTGTGTAAGACGAAGAAGCCTTCCTATGATTAAGAAGAGATAATCGCTGTTAACTGATTTACCATTTGTTTCACCATGGGATGGATGGATGGATGGATAGATTAGGTAGATAGGATTCTTGATGCTTTGAACAAAAGAGTAAACAATGGTGTTTCTATAAGTCCAACTATAGTATATATATTCTTCAGGAATCATTGAGGCAGTTTATTTCACTTTAGGACTGTATCTTGGTTTAAAATTCAACAGCTTCGGTGGGGTATATTTCTTAACTGTGGCTGTTAAAGCGCTACTCACTCTCTAGCTGGTAAACCATTCTGTGCAATAATTTAAATCAGTGGTTGAGTTAACCTGGTAGATAACTTACTGGGTCCTGGAGATTCTGAAGCTGGTTTTCCTGGAAAATTTAAGAGATTGTCAAGATAAATTCCCTCTGGGGTAATATGGTAGCATACCAAAAAGTCCAGGTTAAATAATTCATTTTAAGATGATTATTGAATTTGACTAGATGACTCATGCAAACATCTTTCAGTCTTCCATGGTAATGTATAGCAGAACTGGAAAAGACTCCTGCTCTCCTTGATCTAACTCTCTCCAGTGTCTGCTGCCTCATCCATCCCTTCAGTGCCATTCCTTCTCTAAGGTGAGCAGAAGCTCTTAGGATCACAGGGTCAGAACCTACTTCAAGGAGTTTCTGCTCTGAGTGTCAGAGGATTGTTTAGGCTTAATCCAGCTTAAACTTAGGTCAATGCTCATAGAAATTAAAGAGAGAGGACTTTGCTTCCTCCAGGACTAGGATAGATGATGGAGAGAGACCTAGTTAAATAGAAAGGCTAGTGTGTTTTGCTGGGGTGGTAAAGAGAGAGAGGGAGGTAAGAGGGAGAGAAAGGGAAGGTGAGAAGGAAAAAAGGAAGAGGAAAGAAGGGAGGAGGAGTTGGGGCCAGGGAGAGAAGGAGAGAAACCAGAGGAGGAGGAGGGGATGGGAAGGAAGGAGAGAGGGACACAGATGAAGGAGAAGAAAATGGAAGAGAAATGGAGAGAGAAGAGAGAAATGCTCACCTTCTAAAACTGTATGAGGTTAAAAAGGTGTGAGAAGTAATGTTACGTAAGTGTAGAATCAGATGAAGGTTACAACATGTGTACCTGTGTAAATGATTCCCAGTAAAGACACAGAACATTTTCTTTCCCTCAGAGAGTCTCTTTACTCAAGCTCCAGTTAAATGTTCCACCCTCTGTACAAATCTGGTGATTTCTGTCACTGTAGATTAGTTTGATTGTTAGCTTTATGCAAATAGAATTATATAGGCAGTTCTTTTTGGTATCTGGTGTCTTTTGCTTCATATAAAGTTTGTGGCATTCATTCATAATGCTGGATATGATTGTACTTTATGAATATGCCACATTTGTTTACCCATGAAACTTGTCTTCTTGTTTCATTATGTGATATTTGATTTTTCATTTTGTGTTCCGATAACTGCAATTTCAATATCTGAACTGAGCATACACGTGCTCACAAATGATGAGGGACCGTATCATTTGGAAACAAATGATAATTGAAATGTGGAGTCAACTTGGAAACTTCATCTGTGCCCTTTATTATCAGCTTCTTATTACCAAATTTTAACCAAAACTAATAACCTCTAAAGTGCCCAAATCTTCTCGGTATTACTGCTTCACATTTACATAGGGCTCTATGGCTTATGGGCTTCCCTGGTAGCTCAGCTGGTAAAGAATCTGCCTGCAATGCAGGAGACCCCAGTCTGATTCCTGGGTCGGGAAGATCCCAAATTTTAACTTTGTGATGTTTTCCTCTATTGGATTTCTCTGGGACTATAATAAGAATGACTAATTCTCATTCTAATTTCTGTCCATAAGGACCAGGTCAGGGTTTCAGCGCAGCCAACCCGACTGCCCTGCTGACCTAGTCTGTTTATATCTGTGTGCTTCGTTTCTGTGCTGACCTTTGTTCACTGTTGGTTGGTCTTTTCAGTTCAGTTCGGTTCAGCCTCTCAGTCATGTCTAACTCTTTGTGACCCCATGGACTGCAGCACACCAGGCTTCCCTGTTCATCGCCAATTTCCGGAGCTTCCTCAAACTCATGTCCATGGAGTAGGTGATGCCATCTAACCATCTCATCCTCTGTTGTCCCCTGTTCAGTAAATCTTTAATCCAACTTACTATTGATGGGCAGGGCTGTATCCCCACCCTGTTGTCTGACCTGAGGCCAAGCTGTGGTGGAGGTAATGAAGATAATGGCTTCTTCAAAAGGTCCCACTCAGACACTGCTACACTCTGCCCCTGACCCTGCAGCAGGCCACCACTGACCCACGCCTCTGCCGGAAACTCCTGGACACTCACAGGCAAGTCTGGGTCAGTCTCTGGGGGTCACTGCTCCTTTCTCCTGGGTCCTGATGCACACAAGCTTCTGTGTGCCCTCCAAGAGTCTATTTCCCCAGTCCTGTGTAAGTTCTGGTGGCTCTATGGGAGGTTAATGGCGACCTCCTCTGAGAGGGCTTATGCCATACCCAGGTCTACAGCACCCAGAGCCCCTGCCCCTATGCAGCCCACTGCTGACCCGTACCTCCGCAGGAGACACTCAGACACAGTTCTGGCTCAGTCTCTGTGGGGTCTCTGGGTCGTGGTGTGCACAAGATTTTTTTGAGCCCTTTGAGCACCTCTGGTGGGTGTGGGGTTTGATTCTAAACGCAATTTTGCCCCTCCTACCGTCTTGCTGGGGCTTCTCCTTTGCCCTTGCATGTAGGGTATCTTTTTTGGTGGGATCCAACATTCTCCTGCTGATGGTTGTTCAGCAGCAAGGTGTAATTTTGGAGTTCTTGCAGGAGAAGATGAGCGCACATCCTTCTATTTCACCATCTTGGAGAAAATCTTTTACACATTGCTTTTTAAAAGAAAGGAATTCTCTGTTTGACTTATTTCACTAAACATGATACCCTCTAGATCCACCAATATCGTTGCAAATTGCAGACTTTCATTCTTTTTATTGCTGTAAAACATTTCATTGTGTGTGTGTGTGTGTGTGCGTATGTGCACTAAGTTACTTCAGTCGTGTCCTACTCTTTGCGACCCTATGAACTGTAGCCAGCAAGACTCCTCTGTCCATGGGATTCTCCAGGCAAGAATACTGGAGTGGGTTGCCATTTCTTTCTCCAGGGAATCTTTCTGACCCAGGGATTGAACCCACGTCTCCTATGTCTCCTGCATATGCAGGTGGGTTGTTTACTACTGAGTGCCACCTGGGGAGTATATATATATATATATGCCAAATCTTCTCTATCCATTCATCTGTTGATGGACACTCGGGTTGCTTCCATTTCTTGGTAGTTGTAAACAATGCTGCTATGAATGTTGGTGTGCATGTCTCTTTTTGAGTTAGTATTTTAATTTGTTTTAGATGCATGCCCAGGAGTGGAATGGGTGGATCATATGGTAGTTCTAGTTTTAGTTTTTTGAGAAACCTCCATATTGTTCTCCAGTAGTGACTGTATCAGTTTATATTAAAACCAATAATGCAGGCAGGAGGATTTCCTTTTCTCCACATTCTCACCGTTAGGTATTTTTAGGCTTTTTGATATTAGCCATTCTGACAGGTATGCAGTGATACCTCACTGTAATTTTGGTTAGCACTTCTCTAATAATTAGTGATGTGAGCTTCATATGTTTATTGGTCATTTACATGTCTTCTTTGGAAAATATCTATTCAGGTCTTCTGCCCATTTTTAATAGGGTTGTTTGCTTTTTACATTGATTGTATGAGTTGTTTCTTAAAAATATTGTAAATCAACTATACTTCAATAAAAATAAGTCAATTTAAAAATAAATGAAAGTAAAGAATATTTAAAAGCTATTCTAAAAAAGGAAATGAAAGCTCTAGCTGCATTATCAAGATATTTTCAATCCAGTATAGTTCTGAACTCACTTAAGGAAAAAAGAGATTTGTGTAAGTGTCCCTTTGTATTACTGAAGGACTACTTAGTATCTTGTTCATGGAATTGAAACAGGAGAGAAAGGGACAGGGCATAACCTTTTAAAGCATGACATAGCTATTGAAGATATGATAAAAACTGGTTAGAACCAATTAGGTTCAAGATGGTAGAAGACTCGACTTTCCAGTGGACCTTGAGCCTTATTATATGCTCTTTGTAATATATGAGATAAATGGCACTCATAGGCACCATGGCAGTTCTGAGGCCAAACATTAAAGGCCAAAACGTGAGTGGTGGTCCAATTCCTGGAAATCTCCACTCCTTCTCCAACATAGTTGGAATAATCCTTCCCCTCATTAGCCTGTGAAATTACCCAGCCCATAAAAACTAACCACCCAATATTTCAGGCCTCTCGCCTGCTGAAATGGCCCACATCTGTCTGTGGAGTTTTTCTTCCAGGGCTGTTCTCGCTTTTTGAGACACCATATTCTGTCTATAAAATGTGTATCTCTCTCAAAAAATCCACTCCTTTCCTATCACTTTTTTCTCTCACTAAATTCTTTCTGTAATGAGAAATAAAAAATCTGAGCTTCATTAAGTTCTGAGACCAGGGATATGATTTCAATTAAAAGACATGGATTCAAGTCCTAATCTGAGTTGTACAATTTCAGAACCAACAAATAAATGAACCTCTAGAGAAATGAATGCACTTTTTCATATTGTGTGGTATCTGGAAAGGTGATGACCTCTAGAAAATGTGTTATGTTAAAAAGTCTTTGACCTACATTTTTAAAAACTTTTTATTTTGTATTGGGATATAGTTGATTAACAATGTTGTGATAGTTTCAGGTATGGCTTTCATTTCAAAGCTATTTTTTGCTTTTTAACAATTAAATCAAATCTGGTCATGGTTCCCCAGGAAAAAAGAGTTGCCTCCAAACTCTCTTTGTAAAGATGACATGCCTTATATATTTTGATTGCCTTGCTAAGAAAAGCATATTGAAAAGTAAAAGAAAAAAATTTAGCAAGAAAAATATTCCTTCATGATTCTAAATAAATGAAATTTCCATCAAATTTTTTTAGCTATAGCATTTATGTTAATAGTTATTTATAGCTTCTGTTAGTAAATAATGAACTTTGTGCTTGTAGCTTTCTTGTCTTTCTGTGACTTTTTGGAAAGTAAATCCAGATTCAAATATAAAATATAAGGTATGCTAAAATTTTAAAATAAATTTATTATACAGAGCATGTATGTGCATGTATATGTGTTATTTTTATCTGTTTTCAGGCAACACATTTTATCAAGGATGACTGGTATTCTTGTTTAAACCATGCAATTCCTCTACTAAGGCAAAATGGACAAATACTGTTACATTTTACAGACAGGAGTGTTGATCCTAAACGGCTAGAAAGAGATGAGGCTGTGGTCAAAATTCAGCCCCTCTGAAAGATTTTTCAGTACTCTTTCTTATGCACATTTCTTTTTCGCTTATCTTTTTCCGTTTTGGGCATAGTCACCCAAGGAGAGGACCAGGCAGAAAACCAGGAACAGAAAGGGTCTGCAGAGGGCATAATGCGAGCGCTGGATGAGCAGCAATTTTTATTTGGATCTGAGAATTAGAAATCTGGCTGAAAAAGCTGGATGGATTATAAAAGTTGAACAAAACTAGATGGCAAATCAATATTCATCCAGAAGAAACTTTATTGACTAATTAAATTTCAAAGAGGTTAATTTGTGTTGCAGCAGCTTTGCAGTTATTTTCTGAAGAGCTGAAGGACTAGCCCTGTAATGTTTGCACTGCACGCTTGGTTTTCAGAGACGGTTGTGTTCAGGGCCTTAGAGTAGGACCATGGGTCAGCATTTCCATGACAGCCTGAAAGGACTTGAGCTTCAAGAAGCTTTTGTGAGGTCAGTGGGGGGCTCTCCTAGGACCAAATCCTGACCTATGATTAGAATAATCCAGTCTTCTCTTGAAATGAGATTTCTAACAGGGATTAACCAGGGCCTCTTTTTCCTCTTTTTAAAAGCAAACTGCACTGTCATCCTTTCTTTATGGAAATTATCTCAAAAGAGGGGCTTGAGAGAGAGTGCTTCTGCTTAAGAAGTTGCTGTAGATAGTATATAAAATACCATGCAGGTCCCAACACCATTGCTTCTCACTCTCTTTTAGAGAACATCCAAGGGAGTTTTAGAATAACAATGGCTTGGTTTTAACGTTCATGAATAAAAGAAAGAGCCTGTAAGTAAGTGTCTTAGTTTGGAAGGCAATAAAGAAACATATCAAGAGAGAAAAGGAACTTGAGACTGATTTGGAAGTGGAATAGAAAAGAATCAATCCTTCTTCTGTATCACCCCAAGTAATGTTGGCTTTGCCAAATGCATCACAGCTTGAGTCAAGTTTCTATAGTGTCTGGGCTATGGCAAGGAAGAAGCCCATCCATTACAGGCAGAATCTACTCCCTAAGTCAGTTGGAGAAGTTGTATGTGTGTGTGTGTGTATGTATGTGTATGGGGGAATTTAAATATATTTTTTTCTGTTTGCTTTGCTCTATGAAGAAGAAATGAAACTTATTTAAATGTCTAAGTTCTTCTAGTGTCTCCAAGTTGCCATCAATTGCATGATGATTGAAGAGAAACTTCTTACTCAAGTTTCCATGGTTAGGCAATGCTAGGGGTGAAATTGTGTTTAAGCCTGTGGAAAAGTATCCTACCCCATTGTGAAAATGATCATTTTAATTATCTTAAAGTTAAAAAGCTTTGCCTTGTATTGGGACCATAACTTCTGATTCGAAGACATTTGAAATCAAATTCATATAATTGTTAAAAAGTTTTGCTCAGCCACTTTCAGCCACTTTAAAGCAGATTAACATGAATGAGAAATAGTGTAAAGAATATCCTTTAGAGAATAAGTAGGTGCTGTCAACCTCTAGATCCCCTTCCCAGGTCACAGTTTAATTATCCAGTAGTGGGCATCTGACGTAAACTGACAATCAGAGCTTTTAACCACCTGATTAGGAAGCCTCTTTGTCATTTTTCTCTTGCTATGGAAATTGTGAGATTTGAAAGTTGATTTGTCACTTGCAATCAAATTCTTTACCAATGCATTTATTCATTTGGGGAGTATTTAGAGGGCTTATGTTCTCAAAAATCTTTCAATGGCTTCCAATAAGTGGATTATTTCTATATGATAATCATAATTAGAATGTACTTTTCACTGCGTAAAACTATATAGGATCTTGTTAAAATATGACTATATCCGGAAGAACTCTATACCCAGCCCCTAACCTCTGTGATTACTTTAACACTAATTATCTTTCTGTTCTCTAGTCAGCAACCTCTTGAAGTGTTGATTCAAAAGTCAGCACAAGGACTCCCTGGTGGTCCAGTGGTTAAGACCTTACCTTCCACTCCAGGGGGTGTGGGTTCAATCCCTGGTCAGGGAACTAAGATTCCACATGCCTGGTGCCCAAGGAACCAAAACATAAAACAGATGTAGTATTGTAACAAATTCAATAAAGGCTTTAAAAAAAAATGGTCCACATTACACCCACCAAAAAAAAAGTCAGCACAGGCCAGTTTTGAAGGAAAAGAAAGGCCAGAAACAAGCCTAGGAGGTAGAGATGGTTCAAAGGCTGAACAAATAGAGCACATTTCTCAGGGTTTTGGATGGAGTCACAAGCAAAAGATAACTGCCTTTGTTGCATCAGATTCAAGAGTCACTTTAATTTTCTTACCCCAAAAGGAAAGAGTAAAATACTGATGTGGGTCTATCGTATGTCCTCTCACAGAGTTGTTGCTAAAGCAGTTAAATGCACAAATGACAGAAATGATAGATTTTGGTCCCATTGTTGCTATTTTATGCAGACAGAGTATGTGTTTTCCCAAGATTAGATTTTTATGACAACATTTTTTTTAAGTCATAACACAAAACTTTTTTTTTTTTTGTCAAAGAAGATATATTTGGTTTTGACTGTTACAGAAATCTCAGAGGAAAAATTCCTAGGCAGAATTTTACTTTTAAGAAGTATATGAACCTGAAGAGTAATTTTATTTTCTTTCCAAATAGGTTTTGTTTTTGACTTTGAAAGCCTCAGACTTCCATAAAGCATTATATTTGGAATAAATATATAAAATATTCCAAGGCATTGATATTTTATAAATATATAAAATATTTCAAGGTATTCATATTGATATAATTATTGATAAATAATTCTGAACAAAAAAAATCCTAGAGAAAGTCTGAGGACAGACTTCTTCCATTTTCTTTCTCTTGTTTCCAGTTTTCCAAGTTGCCTTGACTCAGAGGTCAGGGGAAATGCTTCAGGTCTTGAGTACATAGGGGCTAGGAACCACGAGACCAACTGAGACCATCATCAGTCAGTAAAAGAGCTTCACACAGTGCTTAAAGCTGGAAGCAATCGTCCAAATCAACTGTATAATCCTGTCATTTTCCAAATTGAAAGCTGAGGTGCAGGGAGATGAAGGGACCTGTCAAGGTCATGATCAGCTAGTGTCAGAACTGTGATCCAAGAAGACTTACTCTCCATTCAGCCATTCTCTCAGTAATTTTCCTGGATCCTTTTTATTTCATCTTTGGTTTGTTTCCACTCCATTTCCTCCGCTGGCCCATGATCTTGATCAAGTTATTGTTTTAGCTTCAGTCCTGCTGTTTGGTTGTACTGAGTGGGATTTCCCCACCTCGAGTCTTGGCATTCTCTGAATGGTTTCGATTCAGAGGTACCTCCAGAGGTTTCATTTGCTGATGACCTTGGGGACTCCCGCTCCACCTGCTGGCCTTTACCTGCTGTGGTCATGCTCTACCACACCATAATTTATCCAGTTATGACTTCCTGCCAGGCAGTACTTTGCACTTGCCTAAAACAACCTCAAGTACTCCACATGACCGCTCTTTAAGATGAATATTTTACCACCTTGCTGTTGAGGAAATCAACGCTCAGAGAGGTTAACTCATGTCCCCATCATCTCATACTGGTGAGTGTAAGTCAAGATTAAAACCCAGGAACGTCCAAATCCCATTCTTTTTCCACGACACCCCTCAGTCCCAGTCTAAACTGCTTACAGCTCAGATTTTAGTGTCAAATCATTGCAAATTACTCTACTTAGAGCACTCTAGTTCCCATTAATCTGCTCTGTAAAATATACTTAATTATGTGTTAATACGTGAGGCTTCCCTCTTTGGGCTTTTCCAACACTAGGACTACCCTGCTTTATGCCCTTAGATGTTCTGCCCTGTTATGTGTTCTGGATGTGGGAATGGGGACAGTTAAATGTCATGCTGTTGACTGAGACAGTTACTCTGTCTGGCTGAAACACTGACTTCCTGATTGAAGCTCCAGCTGAAAACAGACTGTCCAAATGGCGAGATCATAGAATGCCCTGAATGTTTGATGTGACGCTATTGAATATGTCTGTAGTCTTCCCTACTCCTACTTCTGCAGCTCAAGGAACACATAAATTCCCTTTTAAATCATTCCACCGTCGTCATCATGGTCAGGAGAGGTCATTGGCAGCCTTTCTTCCAACAGCTGCTGGAGGACAGCTGCTGTCTTGTTAGCTAAAGCAAGTTGCTTCTGCTTACTTTGCTCCACCTTGTTGGCAGCTGCTTAGATATAAACGTATTTAGAAGGCTCTTGTGTGACAGTCTTAACATTATACCTATTCTGGCAGGATTCTTCACTGCAAGAATGGAAAAGGAGGGAAAGTTAGTCATTGAGTGTTTATTATGTGCAGAAAAATATGCTACAGTTCTTCACATACATTACCTCAACTGACTGTCATAATAATTGTATGAAGTATGGGATTTTGCGCTCATGTTAGAGAGAGGTTAAATCACTTATTCAAGATCACACAATTAATGGGTATGGCTGATGTTTGACTCTAGGTGAGACTGACTCTATATGTATTACCAGGCTGCCTCTGAATACTCCAAGGTCCTGGGGTCCAAACCTCTGTCATGGCATCCATCATTACTCTCATCCTACAAGGCTTAGACAGGACCCTGGTTTCAGAAATTCTAAGAGTCTGCCCTAAGCTTTGATAATTTTATCTCCATTTAACAAGGAGTGTGATTTACATTGCTACACAGAGACCACATGAGGAGCCTGTAGCTTCCTGTAGTTTCCCTTGTCCCCTCGCCTACACGGTGTCTGGGCAGTTATCTCGGTGAAGATGATGCTTCTTGTTGCAGCGTGCCCCTGGTAGGTGGGGAGGCCAACATTCTTCTTCATTTGGCACAGAGTCAGTATATTCTTCTACCTAATGGTTTTGTATATGTGTTAAGTCCCAAGGGAAAAAAAAATCCAGCTGACTAGAGTAGCTAACTAATTCTTTCTCTGAATTGATAGCTCCAAACCTGACTTGAAGGAGAATTTCATTCAAATCATTATTGTCTTTCAGCCTCTTTCTCTCTTCCCATCCCTATGCTCTCCTGCTTTTATCCCCTGTGGCCAGCCCAACCCAATACCTTAAGCCCACATTGCCAGTATGCACCCAGTCTTCTTTTAAAGATATTCTTTTCTAAGAAGTTGATGATAAATGACATTTTCTTTTTTTTTTTTTTTTAGTAATTCAGGTCATCTTGGTAAACTTGAATTTCGTTTTCTGAAAAACAAGAACATTAAACTGAAAATATTACATGATTCAATATGTCTCTTAAACTTGTTAAAAGAGTTGAACCTTAAGGAACTAATTTTATTCTTTACTCTGCATAAAATTTCAGCAGTGCCCTCACCAGCCACAAGGTACCACCTCTGTCCACCAGTGGGAGGCAGGGAAGGGTTGCCATTTCTCTCAGGTTTGTCCGTGTGGACCCTCCTCTTTCTATTTCCTCTTCATGGGCATCCCATTCTCTCCACAGTCCTCTTATTTGCTTCTCAGTCACCCCCTAGTTCTCTCTGCTGACCAGGCAGAAGCTTCTGCCCCAGACTTTGTCCTGACCCCTGACTGAGGTTTGTTCGAACTTGTTACCAATTTCACTAGACCATATTCAGTTCAACAAGTGTTGGTTTTGTGCAACCATGTGTAAACCTGTGATGCTTGCTGTGTTTCCATTCTAGGAATACAACCTCAGTAAGGAGAAAGCTTTATAGAAAGAAAAGCCAGAGTACTTTCATTCATCCTTCTCTCCTTTTGAAGGAATTTTGCATTTTTCTCAATATCCAGAAAATAATTTTAAAAAATAAGCTTTTCTATATTAATAAAAATCTTGATAAGAAAATGTATATATTACATCTTTATATACTTATGTAATTTAAGGCTTCCAAAAGAGAAGAGTAATATACTTATCTACTAGGTTTTATATTTTATATAGTATTTCAAGTGTATTCATGTCTTAGGCATGAGGTTTAGAATTCTAAAAATCTCCATTTTGCATTTAAGAAATTTGATAAGATATAGCAAAAAGTAGGGTTGGATGATTGAAGTTGCACATGAATTATGAACAGATTTATTCATATACTTTATGCTCATTAAAATAATACACTTAAGGCAGCATATCAAATAAAGAGAAAGTAGTAGTTGGGTAATGTACCATTCCTTGCTCAAAGAAACTCATTATAGGATTTTACTTTTCTGAGTTTTAATGTAAGTAAGGAAGTGTTGCTCAGTTGTGCCCAGCTCTTTGCGACCCCATGAACTGCAGCCCACCAGGCTCCTCTGTCCATGAGATTTTCCGGGCAAGGATACTGGAGTGGGTTGCCATTTCCTTCTCCAGGGGATCTTCCCAACCCAGGGATCGAACCCAGGTCTCCTGCACTGGGTTCTTTACCAGTGCAGGCAGATTCTTTACCAACTGAGCTACAAGGGGAGTTTTAATGAGATACTTATTAACTTATTTAGCTTTATTGTGTATTATATGCAATTATCCTCCTGTATTGGTACAAAAGCAGTGGAGTAGAATTATTGATTCTTGCCTTCTAGGTCCCACAGTGATTCCAAAAGCACAGTCATAAATAACTAAGATGAAACAAATAAAGCAGTGGAAAGTCTTCAGCGTAGCTAAGTAAATATCTCTCAGCCTTGTTGGATTATTCACTCTTAGTTGTTTCTGTGAACATTTTAGGCCAAGGCACATCTTAGAAGCTCTTTTTTGGTAAGACTCCTCTTCCTTTTCTCCTAAAAGACTATTAAATACAGTTTTAAAGCTCAGGGTTACTGTGCCTCAGATTTCTTTATGTCTCATTGGCACCATTACAATACATCACCTCCAGTTCAGTGTCCCTTCCTGCGTGAAAACATTCTTGAAGTACCCATTAAATTTTGGAACTTCCTGCTTGGAATCCCACTTATCTTTAACTTCAGGTGCGATCACCCTGACAGTTACCCTATTCATCTTTATTATAAGTTTTTCAAACACTCTACTCCCTCAACTTTGTTTATCCAGCAGCATCTATCAGGGATATTGTAGACAGTGGCTATTTAAGAAACATTGGCTGAAAAGAATTCTTGAGCTGCTGATTGGCACCACTGTGATAGCAATGGAAAGTCAATATTTATTGTTCAGAAAGTAATGACTAAAGCCTGTCATTTGTCTAATGTGTGATTGTTTCTTTTCAATTTCATAATATGTTAGATTGAACCATATTCTCTTGCCATTTTTGCAGTTTAAAAATTGACAAAAGTTGAAAATATTGACAATTTCATGTAATTCAACTTATGTTTTTACTCATAGTTCTTTTTTCAATGTTTTATAGGCTTTTGCATAACTTGTGGACACTGAGATAATAACTGTTAATTTTCCAGATTCCAAGAAGATTTTTTTATAGTAGAGAATCTCATTTGTGAGCATTCAAACCATTGTACCTGAATAGTCTATATATTTTCCTTTTGATTTTTTTCGAAATAAGCTCTCTCTATTGTGATGAAGTTAATTTGTCTTCACAATTTTTTTTAAAATATTTATTTATTTTTTTTATTAGTTGGAGGCTAATTACTTCACAACATTTCAGTGGGTTTTGTCATACATTGATATGAATCAGCCATGTCTTCACAATTTTTAAAGTATATGGGATATTATGTGAATAGGAACATTTTCCTTTTCTGAAGAGCTTCAAAATCAGTGATCTTTATTTTATTTTTGTTCATTTAAAAACTGTTCAGGATATATAGAAAGAATGGCTTTGTTGTCATTCAGTTATATTTTTCCCTTTTTTGCATACAATGGAGATTTGTTTGGGAAAAAATATACAGATATTGGGTTTTGTGCCTATCCAGTTTGACATTCAATCTATTTTTCCAATCTTTAGCTTCATGTGTCTAAACCTGAGTCACTGATCTACTCCCCCAAACCTTCCTTATCTCAACTAATGGCAACTTCATTTTTCCAGTTGGCCAGGCTAACTATCACAGTCATTTTGTTCACTTTCCACATCCTATCAATCAGAAATTCCCCTTTGACTCAGCCTTCACTTCTACTTCTCCCATCCTGGCTCTGTCTACCGTTATTTCTGCTCTCATTACTGCAGTGGCCTCCAAAAAAATCTCCTTGTTAATATTCTTGTTCACTTATTTTTTATTCTCAAAATGTAGTCAAAGTAGTGATTTTAAAACATGAGTCAGATCATGTTGCTCTTTTGCTCAAAACCTTAAAATGGCTCTGCATTTCCTGCAGAGTGAAAGCCAGAGGTCTTACAATGGTATGCTTCCTTCCCCTGCAGCCCTCTCTGAGTTCTCCTTTTTCATTCGTGTCAGCCACTCAGCCTTCTTGTCATCACTTGAACATGCCAGGCACTCTTCCACTGAGGGCAAAAATCCAAACAAGTTCTCCACACAGAAGCAGGTGCTCAATTAACATTTATTTAATTAAGTGAGTTGAAGTTAGTTTCAATTGGTAGCTATTATGATAAGATTTAGGGCCTTCCCTGGTGACTCAGACAGTAAAGAGTCTGTCTGCAGTGTGGGAGACCCAGGTTCAATTCCTGGGTCTGGAAGATCCCCTGGAGAAGGACATGGCAACCCACTCCAATATTCTTGCCTGGAAAATCCCATGAATGGAGGAGCCTGGCAGGCTATAGTTCGTGGGGTTGCAAAGAGTCAGACATGACTAAGCAGACTCACTCTCACTTTCGTGATAAGATTTAGGGGTGGGAATGCCAGTCTTGTTTTGCTGGAATTGTCATCTCATGGCATCTGTCAGTACACAAGCTCCTTCCCTCTTTCAAATGTCTGTTTTTGTTTTTTGTTTTTTTCCAGTTGATAATGTGGACTTGGGAGGTCTTCCATGATATGTTTTGAGCAATAAATAAGATTTGGAACAGCATAAATATCCTAATTATTAGAATTACAGGAAGCACGTTGTTTGGGCAATTGACCAATGTAGGATGGGTTTCTTAATTCTATAAAATGATTTGGAAGAATTGTCCATGATCAAATTAGAGATTTATAAGGATGAATTTATTTACAGTTATCTCCAGGATACCACTTACTTGATTTTAAATCTAAAAGTTAAATTATGAGATAAATGCATAGCTACAAGTTTTTAATTTTGTATTTCATTTTTAAGCATGGTAATATTGACAAGCAGCCTGAATGTTAAGACCTTTATTTTTGAGCACTGGTAAATAGATTAGAACACCATCTGCAAAAGCTTGTGAAAGGTTTACTGTGTTTTTACAAATGACATTTCATAGCAATAGCAAGTAATTTTGTTTTTTCAAAAAGGATTATAAAGCACAACATTTATCTTGGCTTCTTTGATGGCCAATGTAAAAATCTATGTTTATTTTTGCCTATGCTAGAAGTACTTCATATATGGAGATAGCTTTCTTAATTTATGAAATTGATATTTCCCAGGAGACAATATGAAACATATTGCATTTAAAGGTTTTATATTGTTGTTGACCAGTGATTTGTTAATAACAACTGTGTTTTAATCATTAGTGTATCTTCCAACTAAGATAAACATTGAATTTTTGATTAAAAATTTTGTGTATAGCCTAAAAGGTCTTTTTTTAAACAAGATCCACAGGCTAACATCAACTCAAAGATTGAAAGGCAGCACCCCCTCCCCCAACATTTCCACTATGCATGCTTCTATTCCTT
This sequence comes from Cervus canadensis, assembly GCF_019320065.1. NCBI lineage: Eukaryota > Metazoa > Chordata > Mammalia > Artiodactyla > Cervidae > Cervus > Cervus canadensis. Next base: position 52,435,693 of record NC_057391.1, on the reverse strand, counting down.
TTATATAAGTGACAAAACTACAAAGGTTCAAACAGTGTTGCAAGTTACTAGCTTCTCCTTATTAGTTTACCATGTCTACATTTTAGAAATAAAGATCCTTCAACCAAAAAATTAAATAACTGGGATTTGTATAAGGCTTGAGCAAAATTTACATTTCTTAACTGAAGTGCATACAATACTCTGTTTGTTTCTTGTGTGCAACATGGTGATTTGACATTTGTGTACAGTGTGAAATGATCACTGCAGTAAGTTTCGTTGCTATTAGTTACCACACAGAGTCAATATAATATTATTGACTGCATTCCTCATGCTGTACATTACATCCCCATGACTTATTTTATAACTGGGAGTCTGTGGCTTTGATCCCCTTCACCTATTTGTCCTCTTCCAACCACTTTTATTGGGGTTCCCTGATGGCTCAGCTGGTAAAGAATCCACCTGCAATGCAAGAGACCCCGGTTCGATTCCTGGATCAGGAAGATCTGCTAGAGAAGGGATAGGCTACCCACTCCAGTATTTTTGGGCTGCCCTGGTGGCTCAGCTGGTTAAGAATCTGTCTGCAATGTGGGAGACCTGGGTTCAATCCCTGGATTGGGAAGATCCCCTGGTGAAGGAATTGGCTGCCTGCTCCAGTATCCTGGCCTGGAGAATTCCAAGAACCCTGGATAAGGGAACAGCTACCCACTCCAGTATTCTGGCCTGGAGGATTCCGTGGACTGTATGGTCCATAGAGTTGCAAAAAGTCAGGCATGACTGAGTGACTTTCACTTTCAACCACTTTTATCAGACTTATTTCATTTAGTGTAATACCCTTAAGGTCCATCTGTGTAATAAATGGCAAGACTTCCTTTTTTATGGCTGAGTAATATTACATTGTGTATGTATATCATGTCTTCTTTATCCATTTATCTATCTATAGACACTTAGCTGGTTTCCATATTTCACTATTATAAATAATGCTGCAAGGAATATTGGAGAGCATATATCTTTTAAAGTTAGTGTTTTTTTTTCCTTTGGTTAAATACCCAGAATTGGAACTTCTGGATCATATGGTAGATCTATATTTAGTTTTTTGAGAAGCTTTCATACTGTTTTCTGCAGTGGCTGTATCAATTTAGATTCCTATCAACAGAGCACACGTGTTCTCTTTTCTTCGTATCTTTACCCATAGAGTGCCTTTATTTAAACAAAAGGCAAAGCACAGCTTAGTGAAAGCGGTTCTATGGAAGCTAAGAAGGTAAGTTTATTCCAAAGGACACAGGTGCCAACTGAAAGAGCCTACAAAACTACAAAAATTTGAGTCCCCCCCCCCAAAAAAAAAGCAGTGTTTGACTACAACCCAAAGTATAAAGCGAATATCTATGAGTTCATACTGACAAAAGGAAATAATTGAATTATAAATGTGGTGGTTGGTGGGAGACAAATCTCCATGCAGAAATTTTATAAATAATTTATGAAGGTACCATTGACTCGATGGACATGGGTTTGGGTGGACTCCGGGAGTTGGTGATGGACAGGGAGGCCTGGCGTGCTGCGGTTCATGGGGTCACAAAGAGTCAGACACGACTGAGTGACTGAACTGAACTGATGAAGCTACTCCACCCGGAAGGAGTGGGGAGTGTAATTCTCCATTCCTTAAGTACAGTTGTACTTAGTGACTTCTTTCAAAGAATACATTATTTAAAAGAGGAGGGGTTAACTTTGCAGTGCAGAAAAATAATAAAATGCTATTCAAGCCAGATGATCACAGTCAATACCACTGGATATGTCAGTTTGATAGTCTTTACTGCTGGTATGATGTGATGAATCTGATTTTCTGATTTTCCTCCCCTAAACCCATAGCTCTACTCTGATCATGATTAAAAGCATTATAGGGGTTTTATGTATCATCTTCTCAATTTTGTAAATATAAACCTGTTATGAAAGAAAGTTTATTTAAAAACTTGACTACATTAAAAATGCATTATCATCTACAGCCTTATAATCCTTTCTTATTTAGTATGTTTATTTTTCATTCTGCTCTGAACAGTATTGATAATTATAATGCTTCCAAGTTCAATTATGTATAATTGCCCAGTGAACATTTTCATGGAAAAAGCTTTTTTTAAAAATTATTGTTGTTAGGATTATTTCTTTAAGGTATTTCCCTAGAAATGAAATTACTGGGTCAGTGGCTTTTTGACTTTTGATAGATAAATGTAGAAGATTCAGGTATGATCTGATATCATTTAAATCTCAGTTGATATCACTGAATGCTCATATATTGACAAAATAAAAATAGTTTTCATAAAATATATCTCAGAATTCTTCTAGAAACATAATTAAATGTATCCCAGCCTAAGTAAGCTGCATATCTAACTAATAATACGTATAATCCTTTGCAGATGAGTTTTATACTCTCCAGCTGTCTGTGAGATTAGAAAGTGTGCAGATAGCTAAAGAATGAATAGTTTTTTTGTGATTCTTAGGTATTATCGATAAGAAGTCTTAATCCATCTCTGAATTCATTATATCATTAATATTTCTACCAGTTTTGTAGTGTCTACTATAAACTCTTCATAGGTTTATGAAGTCACTGTTCTTTGATGAGCACTGAAAGTGTCAATTAAGACTTTTAATCAATCTATTGCTTAATCTTAATGTCCTTAACAAATAGAGTTCTAGTAAGACCAAAAATTAAGAATGTCTGAGTCTGAGGGTGAAGTTGAAGCTATTTAGTGCTGTGTTTTTCAATTTTTAGTATTTCTTTGAAGTTCTTCAGAGCTCTGCAAATATTTTATTTGATTTTTATTTAAAAATACATCTGAAACAAATTAAAATTTTAGTCAGAAAAGTAACATATGAACCTGAATATTGTAATGTCAAATATGACATATTAGTCACCACCATCAAGTTAATTTGAATTGCCAATGTGATACTCTTTTGTGCAGTCCCAAGAACAACAATTTTATTGAGTATCTTATAAAAAAGTTGTTGACTGAAGAGTGTAACTATCATTGTTTCATTTGGTGTTAGATATTTTTACTTAAATGTGAGCAGTATATCTCTACCCATAGCCCTTATGTGCCAAACCAATTAAGTGACAGTAAGTTTAGATCTAATAGTGAATTGTGTCAATGTTTCATTGTAGTTTTAGTACTCTTAGTTGGGTGCTATTTTGCACTTCTGAGTTAGTTTAGTAGATTTCTCTGAGCTTTCACGGATTTTTTATGTTTTTCAAAAATACCACTTATAGATACTTGTATATGAATCAGTATTTTCTTCCTAATGCTGGATACCAGTATGGATATTATTACAGTAATACTTTGGAAGCTGAAGTAGATGACCAGTTGTATCCTCAAGCAATTTAGCAGATGAATTCCTTCCTAAATTTCTACTCTATCCTCCTTTCTTAAGTGAACCAGTTTCAGGGCAACTGAATATTTTTCAGGGATGACAGTCATCTGAAAAATACTCGTTTCCCGGCCGCCATAAAGGTGTGAGGGGTAAGTGCTGGGGACTTCTAGGAAGTCTGGTTTGCCTAATATAGACACTATCCAGTGTTCCTTTGCATTTCTTTCTTTCCCATACCTGAAATGTGAATGTGAGATAGCTATCTTGCAGCATGGCCATAAGCATAAAAACTGTACCCTAAGGACAGTGAGTAGAAACATTGAAGGTACTCGGAACACCAATGACATCATAAAACTACTCTACCAGTCCTATAATGCCTACCTCCTACCTTTTTGTTAAATGAGAAAATAAACTTTTATTTAGGAAAGCCAAATAATTAATTTGTTTTGGTTTTTGTTACATGTAATTGTTTAAAAACTTAAAAAACTGCTGATGGAGTTCAGCCTTCTCTTTTTTTGTACAAGTAACTGAGACTTTATTTTCCTCCACTCTACAACACTTTAACTTTATTCTCCTTCATGGTAAATCAGGTAAAACTGTGTATTTATTTACTGTCTCTCTTCCACACTAGAATGTAAGTTCCCTAAGGGTAAGAACTAGGTAGTTCTTGTCCATTGCTACATTCCAGGTACCTAGCACACAGCAGACACACTTGGTGTCCTTTGAATAAATGAATAAATGCATGAATCAATGAGCTCTCACAGGAGTCCAGTAACTAGATTAAGAAAATGTAAAACAGGGACTAAAATCCAGTTGTCTGATAAGCAGCTCAGTAACCATTCATTGCACTATTGCCTTGGGTGCTCTTTTAAATCCTTAGATAGCCATGATAATTCTGTACACACATTAAAAGAGCAACACATTACAATCCAATTGAATATACTCACTATGTCATCAAACTCTTATAGCATTGCCTCTTCCAGCTTGTCACTCATCTAATACAATTTGTGACACTTTTCCTGAATTGCCATGACTAGAAAATCTCCCTTAAAGGGCTCTATACATGATCTGTTTCTTGGAAAATCACAAGACACCTTCACATATTATTCTATTAATAATATGCACAATAATTTAAAAAATCAATTTAACTTTAACACTTTCCAAATTTATTTTGGTGCTTCCCAGGTGTTGCTAGTGGTAAAGAGCCTGCCTATTGATGCAGGAGACGTAAGAGATGCAGGTTTGATCCCTGGGTCAAGAAGATCCCTAGGAGGGAGATCAGTAGCTTTGCCTGGAGAATCTCATGGGCAGAGGAGCCTGGCAGGCTACAGTCCTTGGGGTCTCAAAGAGTCAAACACGATTAAAGTGACTTAGCACACATTAATTTATTTTCTCTCTGAGTATCCTGTCTGTCTTCATTCTGTGGCTGACCCCTACTAAAATCCCAAGGAATTAGTGTTGTACTTTGAAAAACTGAGTCTTGACCATTGTAGTTTTAGTGAGGTATTTTATGTTCTTCAATTTCTTATGATTAAAGTCTTGATGAACATTGGTCTGATGATGAAAACCCTGCTTTGCACAAGTGTTCTTTTTTGGAGATAACTTTTACAGCTGTGAGATTCATGCTGGGCAGTTCAATATGAGAATTTCTAGATTATTTTCTCCTGCTGGCTCTTACAATCCTAAAAATGTAACCTATTCTTTTTTTACATAAAGCTGATGATCATTATTACCATCATCATTACCATCTTCTTCTAATATTAAAAGTGCAGTATTATTTTTAGACAAGTCTTATTTATCTTTTAGACGTGGCCATAATAAAATTATTTTAAATGATTCTTGCCCACAGACACAAATGCACACACAGACACACATGCACTTCCCCCCTACCCCAGTAGCTGCATCTTCACGTCTACTTTGAAATAACACTTTCCTAAATTGGCTTGCTCCATGGCAACCTAAACAGGGAGGTCACTATGGCCTCTTCTGATCCCCTAGTGAAGGGGAAAAGAATAAAAAAGCTTCAGCTTACTGAAGGAACAGAGTGTTGACTGGGTTGTTTTTAAGTTAGCAGGTTTCAGGAATAGACAGTCCATGTGTCTTAAGAACGGAGAAGCATTTTTTTTTTTTGTAGACCAATAATGACTTGAGAGAGGATTTTGTTGATCTTTAGATGAGCAGTTAGGCAAGAATATCCAGGGATTAAAAGAAAGAAAGAAAGAATGTAAAGTCCTCAGTCGTGTCCAACTCTTTGTGACCCCATGGTCTGCAGCCTACCAGGCTCCTCTGTCCATGGGATGTTCCAGGCAAGAGTACTGGAGTGGGTTGCTATTTCCTTCTCCGGGGGATCTTCCCAACCGTGGGATTGAACCCAGGTCTCCCGCATTGCAGGCAGACACTTTACCGCCTGAGCCATTTTCCAGAATATTGTTAAAGACTTCGATTTAATCAGACACATCTGAGTTTTAATCTACTATTCTCCCAAATTCAAAATGTTGATTATCTCAAGGATCCATTCTTGGCTTTTCTTTGTTCTTTCCTAGAACAGCACATTTAAATATCACCTGATGACTCTTAGGTGCACATCTCTAAGCATCTCCTGACTTACAAATCCAAGTGCCTCTTCACCCTTATACCTCTCTTTCGAAATCTAATAGACAAGTCTAATTTAAGATTTTCTAAACAGAAGTCTTAATTTCTATGGCCTGCTTTCTCCTAACTTTCACCATGTTAGGAAGGGTCAAACCCAGTTGCTCAGGACATCAACCAATCAAAATTTTGACTTCCTTTTTTTCCTTCTGTTCCATATGCAATTCATCAATGAATCCTATCGATACTTCTTCCAAATATGTTCAAATCTGAAAACTAAAACCATTTGCCCTGATAAGTCCCAATCTAAGCCACTTTTGTTTCTCTTCTGGACTATTACAACAATTTTTATATGGGTCTCCTTGGTCCATCTTTGTCCTCCCATGGTGCATTTTCCAAATAGCCAAATGTGTGAATGCCATTATATCACTCTCCAGCCTGCAGTGGCTTCACAGGTCAATGAGTAGAATGTCCAAGTTCCTACCATAGTTTGTAAGTCTCTACATGATTCTCTGACCATATCTCCTATCTTTATTCCTATTGCTCACTACATTTCTGCAACCTTGGCTTCTTTTGTTTTTGGTCCCTTAAATACACCATGCGTATTTCCTCTTGGGGCCTTTGTACTTCTTATTTCCTCTGTAAGAGTCTTATTTTCATCACAGACTACTCAGATCAATGTCACTTCTCAGAGAGTTCTCTGATCATCTTAACACCAGTAGGATTTTATGTATACAAAATCACTCCACTCTTTTGCATTTCTGTACTTACCTCTACACATATTTGCTACCTTCCTGCCTATATGCACTGTATATATCTTTGAGGTCAAGGAATTTGATTACCATGCCTAAGAAAGAACCTCTCTTTATAATAAGCGCTCTGTAAGAACTTGTTGACTGAATAATATGAATCCTTACAAACACTTCATTGTCATCTTTGTCTCTAATCTCTTCCTTCAAATGACTTTCCTTCAAAATTAAGCTTCATGAAACATTAACTTCTTGTGTTCAAGAGCACATAATAGATTTCTCAGAGAATAAATTTCCAAACTCCTCTTCCTGAAATTTCAAGACACTAATTTTCTTAACCTACTCTTCATGAACATTTTCACCCATGAATTTGTAAACTTTTTATTGCAAATGAACCCTGGGCTGGAAGACTGAGTTCCATGTCCCTGAGAAAGTCTCTTTCTGGTCTCTCATCTTTGCTGTATCTATCCAACTATAAATTCTCATGCAGTTCCACACAGTTCAATTCCCCCCCACCTACTGAGCACTATTCCAGCTTATAGAAAGCTCTTCTGATACATATATCTCTTATTTTTATATTGTTATCAGATTATATAATATATCCTTATACTATTTATGTGTAGATTAACCCTCTGAAAGATTGAATCTGAATATAAGGGAGCCTTCTCCATGTGGCTCAGTGGTAAGAATCTGTCCACCAGTGCAGGAGCTGTAGGAGAAACAGGTTCAATCCCTGAGTCAGGAAGATTCACTGGAAGAGGAAATGGAAACCCACTATAGTATTCGTGCCTGGAAAATCCCATGCCCAGAGAAGCCTGGCGTACTACAATCCATGGGGTCACAAAGAGTTGGACATGACTGAGTAACTGAGTACGCACATCTATCTCCTAGCATGATGTTCCACAAAGAGTTTATCTATTTAATTCTGATTTTACTACAGTTCAGTTCAGTTCAGTCGCTCAGTTGTGTCCGACTCTTTGCAACCCCATGAATCACAGCATGCCAGGCCTCCCTGTCCATCACCAGCTTCTGGAGTTTACTCAAACTCACGCCCATTGAGTTAGTGATGCCTTCCAGCCATCTCATCCTCTGTCATCTCCTTCTCCTCCTGCCCCCAATCCCTCCCAGCGTCAGGGTCTTTTCCAATAAGTCAACTCTTCGCATGAGGTGGCCAAAGTATTGGAGTTTCAGCTTCAGCATCAGTCCTTCCAATGAACACCCAGGACTGATCTCCTTTAGGATGGACAGGTTGGACCTCCTTGCAGTCCAAGGGACTCTCAAGAGTCTTCTCCAACACCACAGTTCAAAAGCATCAATTTTTCAGTGCTCAGCTTTCTTTATAGTCCAACTCTCACATCCATACATGACCACTGGAAAAACTATAGCCTTGACCAGACGAACCAGCGATCAATGCAAAGAAATAGAGGAAAACAACAGAATGGGAAAGACTAGAGATCTCTTCAAGAAAATTAGAGATATCAAGGGAAAATTTCAGGCAAAGATGGGTTTGATAAAGGACAGAAATGGTATGGACCTAACAGAAGCAGAAGATATTAAGAAGCGGTGGCAAGAATACACAGAAAAACTGTATAAAAAAAGATCTTCATGACCCAGATAATCACAATGGTGTGACCACTCACCTAGAGCCAGACATCCTGGAATGTGAAGTCAAGTGGGCCTTAGAAAGCATCACTATGAACAAAGCTACTGGATGTGATGGAATTCCAGTTGAGCTGTTTCAAATCCTGAAAGACGTTGCTATGAAAGTGCTGCACTCAATATGCCAGCAAATTTGGAAAATTCAGCAGTGGCCACAGGACTGGAAAAGGTCAGTTTTCATTCCAATCCCTAAAAAAGGCAATCCAAAAGATTTTACTACACATGGTATCAGAAAAGCATTTATTTACTGTTAATTCCTACTTATTGCAAAAAATATAAAAAAGCAAGACTGATAACAAAAGGCAACTAGTATTTGATTTCATTGTTAGGAAAATAATAGGGATGGTGGTGAGGGTTATGCAGAACTGCAGTCACATAACTCACCTAGGGAGGGTCACCACAGCACATGTCCAGGGAATTATTACGGCTTAACGGTGGAGGCCCACTGTTCATTGGACCTGATTTTCCTTTTTCCAAGGAGGACCAGAAATATATATATCCTTTATGTTGAAATACCCGATTCTTAAAAGTTCAAAATATCTGAGGCCCAAGTATAAAAACTTTATTTTGTGATTTTGCAATGTTGAGTCAAAAATTATTCTGTGTTGTCAATAACTGAGTTCCAGGAATCTGCACTTCATTCCCCCAACTTTATCTTCATCCATTTGCACTTGGCAAATATTTATTTTTTCTCCTTTCTAACACTAGTCTTAATAATTTATCAAAGATATTTTAAACATTTAGTATGTGTCTTCTGATGACAAAAGTAACATACACCCGTAAAGGAAACTTGGAAAATAGTGGAAGTTTTCTTCACATAAGAATGTAAGAATAATTCTTCTATACAGTGCTATCATTTTTATGTATTTTCTTTAGTTAGTCTATGGTATATTCAGTTAACATAATAAAGTCATTGGGTTTAGTTTTTATAAAGGAAATTCTCCATAAAATTAAAAATTCTTGGTAAGCATTATTCTAATATCTGCATAAATTTCTGTTGCTTGGATTCACCATAATTTATTTAGCTACTTCTCTATTGTTGGGCAATTATATTGCTTGCAGTGTTTCTCCCATAATGAATAATGTTGCAGGGAACAGTTTTGTACATAAATGTTTATCTATGTCTTTGAATTATTTTCTTAGAAATGAAGTCAATAGATTCAAATATATATAAATATTTTTAAGGCCAAGTTGATTTCTAAAAATACTTTGCCAAATTATAATGCTGCCAGCAATATGAAAGTGTATGTTTTATTGCATCCAGAACATTTGGATATTCTCATTAAAAAATATTTAAGGATACTTGGTAATTCCATGTTTCTCTCCTCTCTGGTCTTCTCTCTTGCCACTGACTTATCTCCACATGTGATCTTTGTTTCTTTTTTAAAGTGAAAATTGGGATTTCTGTCCATCTACCTACAAAATTATCCATAACCAGGCTCATTCTTATTCCTCCCCACTTGCCTCAATAAAACAAATTACCTTTTCAGTTTAGTTTAATACCTCCACTTGTCCTTTATTTCTCATCTCTTTCTATATCCTCCAAGATCATACTTTCTTAGCCACACTCCTGTCTTCAATATTTGCAATATCTTGAAAAAATATATCAGTATATTCAATCTCTCTCTTTTGATTCTTTCCATATCGCTTGTAACAGTTATCAATTTTGTTTTCTTAAATATTCTTCATTCTAGTTTTTCCTTTTAGTTTTACTCTTATTTCTCTACTTTCTTTTATAGCCAAGTTCCTTTGAAAGAGTGGTCTTAATGCTCAAACTTAACTTTCTCCACTTCCTGCCTTCTCTTGGGCACCAATCTTTCCCAGCACCAAAGTCTTTTCCAGTGAGTTGGTTCTTCACATCAAGTGGCCAAAGTATTGGAGCTTCAGCTTCAGCATCAGTCCTTCCAAAGAATAGTCAGGGTTGATCGCCTTTAGGATTCTCTAGCACCACAGCTTGAAAGCATCAATTCTTTGGCACTCAGCCTTCTTTCTGGTCCAACTCTCACATCCATACATGACAACTGGAAAGACGATAGCTTCGACTATTTGGACCTTTGTCAGCAAAGTGGTGTCTCTCCTTTTTAATACATGGTCTAGGTTTGTCATAGCTTGTCTTCCAAGGTGCAAGTGTCTTTTAATTTCATGGCTGCAGTCATCATCCACAGTGATTTTGGAGCACAAGAAAATAAAGTCTGTCACTGTTTCCATTTTTCCCCATCTGTTTGCCATGAAGCGATGGGACCAAGAGACCAAATGCAATGACAGATGAGGACCAGAAAGTAGTTGAAACTCACAAGTATGATTTATTTATTCAACTTATATCAAATACTTCCTACATGCAAAACACAGGCAATACAGTGTCTCAAGGTATAGGTGTAGATAATTCATTGTCAGTACTAGAAGAAACAAGAAGTTTGTAGTTATAGAAACCAATGCAGAAACAGAAGGTCAAGGGTCTCCAGGTAATTTAGGGGGACAAGGATGCATGTTGACCATAGCCTAAATGCATCCCAGTATCAACAGCAGAAGGAAGACAACTGAAACTCATTTTGGAATAATACAAGTATGAAGGAAGGAAATAATGGTGTAAGAGGTATACTAGGAGAGATAGGAAGGAAATTCAGAAGCAATAGAAGCTTTGAAGGTGGCAGTGATGAAGCTAGACTGGTGGGACAAGTGTCCTAATAAGAGTATCTTTGAAAGGCGCCAGTGGAGTCACATAGTTAATCCAAAGTTTTACTCTTTTTGAAATAAATAGAAGATAATACTGATGCAATCAATTGTTCGCCTAAAAATATTCTCTAATTCAGAAGATAAAGTCTTCATAAGAAATTCAAATAAGTTATGTTGATATATAGATATTAGTCTCTATTTTAAAACTCTAAATCTAATGCAAATTGTGTGACATCAGATCAACTCAGACTTCAAGATTGCCTTAACCTCAGCAGATGTAAGATGTTAGAATTTCCTGGTGTAAATAAAAGGGTCCAGACATATTGTTCTACATCACTAGATTTTTTCATGTTGCCTATCATGCTAAATCAGAAGCACATCCATCACATGTCACTTGGACTATTTCAGAGTACAATCTCTCAAGAGAAAATGATTTCCATTTTAATTAAGTTTACAGAATTTGAAATCCAGCCAGAGCAAGACCATTTTGATCCGAGTCACTGTGATGATACCCCCATGTGAAACTGGATAACCACAAGGCTGACCAGATAAACTTGTCTTTCTTCAATCCTATCACCCTCAGCCAAATCAATTGTATGGCAATCCTTATCAATTGCCCATCTTGTCTACTATGATCAGTCCAGCTATTGCCCAGTGACTTTCTCTAGTAATGTTTCGTAGCCTGAGGGCAGGCAAAGGAAAACAGGCTGTAGGCATGATCTGGTATTAGAAAACTGGAAGTGGAGGAGCTGTGTTCATGGCTGGGTCACAAATAAAATCATATGTGCAGCCTAACTGCGAATGAGAAGGTATTTAGTGACCAAAGGCCTCACTGAGAGCTGTCTTGGTGGTCACGGTCATGAAAGAAAAGGGAGATAATGAAGTTTCCACCTGAGATAGGGAGTGCCTAGTGTAGATCTTGGAACTACATAAAAAAGGAAATATAATAAAAATAGAGACAGTATTATGCTGGGACATAAAAAGGTTAAAAATGATTCTCAGTAGTTCATTCACATGAATATCTACACACCTAAGAATTCTTAATTGATTGGTTGATTGATTGGTTTATTTGACTAATAAAAACCAGAAAATAGAGATTTTTAAATCTTAAAGACCTAATAAGGAGACCTTTGGTTGGGGGATTAAGAAGGAAAATTAAACTTTTACTCTAGGACTTGAATCTTGAGTCTACTGATTCAAGGACTTAAATGGTCATCACTGCTTCTTACAGGTGGCAGTACCTGGAACTCAGGAGAAACTGGATTTTTGTCTGTTTTTCTCTTTTTCAACCAAGAACCTCAGAGCTGATCTGTCTTCTCCCTTATTCAAAGCCTGTTTCTGAACTTCTAATCAAGTATATGAACTAATCAATATACTCCATTAATGTCATTATTTTTAACTTAGGGTGTATTTCTGTTTTTGCAATAAAAGAACTCCTGAGATTGGGTGATATCTATTTACTGCCCTGAACAGTACATGATTTTGCCTATTTATTGATGGTTGGTATATGTGTATACACACACACACACACACACACACACACACAATGCTTTCAAAGGAAAGAACATATTTAATTTTTGTAATAAATATTTGTAATAAAAGATCAGCATTTAGCAGACTAATAGAGTAGATAACGCCTAAAATGGGGGAGAAAGCTATGTAGGATTAGTTCTACTTCAAATTTGCCTCAGAACTTGTTGGGGGCCTTGATCAGGTTACTTAATCTCTTTATCTGAACCAGTTTTCTCATCCGTTATGTGGGGATAATAATAGCTCTGGCAAAAGTAACTGCAATCATTAACTGAGGTGATGCATGGGAAAGTGGCACATAACTTTGCTAGTGGTTAGAATTCTGTACATAGTCATCACTTATTATTATCCAAATAAGCAGTCAGGTCTTTCTCCTTTACCAGGGAGCAGAGATTATATCTATATTCTTTACCCCTGAATCTCTAGTCCTAAGCACGATGCTCATATAAATGGTGCTCAATAAATACTTGTTGAATAAATGAGTAAAATAAAAGCCAAACGATAAAGGGAACCATTAGAGGTTATATCACCCCATCATTCAGTGTGTTTCTGATTTTGTTCTGTTTCATCAGAACCAAGAAATTTCTAATTTTCACAGGTAACATTTTTTATTATTTCTTTATTGATTTTTTGGTCTATTGGGTCACCATTGCTGTGTGTGGGCTTCTCTGGTTGCAGTAACCTGGGACCGCTCTTCGTTGCAGTGCTCAGCGTTCTGGTTGCAGTAGCTTCTCTTGTTGTTGAGCATGAGCTCTAGGCACGAGGACTTCAGTAGTCGCAGCACACAGGCTCAGTGGTTGTGGCTTGTGGGCTCTAGAGCGTGGACTCTGAAGTTGAGGCGCCTGGGCTTAGCTGCTCTGTGATATGTGAAATATTCCCTGACCAGGGGTCGGACCCCTGTCCTCTGCATTGGCCTTGGATTCCTATCAACTGGACCACCAGGGAAGTCTGGTAACATTTTAAAAAATATAGGTATCTTGACGTTTCAGGATTTGCTTCAATTACACTGAAATATTTGAAACAGAAGGAGGAGGATGTTTTTCCTTTATGCAGTTGACTCTTCTATTACCTGGTAGCACTTCTTATCATGAGCGTAAATACAGGGCTAGGTCCTTGGCAATGGACTCTGTGCTCAGTGTCAGGTGTGCACTCATTATCGATGAGCCTGCACAGGAACACGCTTGTATCCTTGTCGCTGGAGTTTTTTGTCCTAGTGCCCTTGTCTGCCTTCATTGTACCCTACCAAGCTTGCAGAGACCTGCATTTAAAAGAGACTTAGGCAGTATTGGAAAGCTTTTAGATAATGGTACACACAGAAGTTCAAATACGCACTTAGAGTTAACAGTAGAAACTTAATTCTAGGGGTCACAAGAAAAAGTGGCCAGGTTAGCAGTGCATGACTGAGTGGGGCATATCCACTGTGCTAAAAATGTAGAATAAAACATTTGATTTTATACATGGTTTCAAAAATTCCTATTTGAAAATACTTAATACTTTTTAAAACATTACAACACAAATCACACATGTTGATTTTTAGAACAGTAAAAATATAGTAGCAAAATAGTAACATATTAGACAATTTTATTAACCAAACAGTGCTAATAATAGGTTTAATCTGTGGGAAACACATTTGTATCCATACATAAATGTTTTATTGAAAACTCACAAGGTGTGTGAAAATTCAAACACTCAAGTAGTATTCATTGTAAAGTAGGTTTCTCATCTTGCTTCCTGAGTGGCCAAATCTCACTCCTCAGAGGAAACTGCCATTACTAGTACTGTTTGCATTCTTATAGAAATACCTAGTGAATATAAGCATATTTATGTGTGTATATTTTTAAAATTGTACATAAGAACATTTTCTGCACTGTCCTTTTTTTAAAAATCACTTTATCTTGGAAATCTTATTCTATATCAACACATATTAAATTATATATCTAGCCCTGAAATATGAATCCAAATTTAGTGGAAACCCTGCAGCACCAGGACATGGTTTTAGTGCTGACAGAGTCTAACTCCCCCATTTTGTGGTGGGAAGACAGGTTCAAGGAGGTAATGTGACAAGGAGAGTGTGACGGAGAAGGGAAACTTTCTCAATCCTGTGACTCTGTGTTATCCCCTACGGGTTGTTGTTGTTGCTTAGTTGCTAAGTCATGTCTCTGCCACCCAGTGGACTGTGGCCCACCAGGCTCCTCTGTCTTTGTTTCCCAGGCCAGAATACTGGAGTGGGTAGCCATCTCCTTCTCTAAGGGATCTTGCCGACCCAAGTATCGAACCCACATCTCCTTCAATGACAGGTGGATTCTTTCCCACTGAAAAGTGGTACGTCTGGAAAGTTCACAGAAATTCTAGATTTCCTTCTAGGTGAAATATTGAAAGAAAGAGAAAAAGATTACAAAATAGTAACTGTGGTGAGTCAGCCAGTGTATTCAATTGAGAAAAGCTTAGAGGCTCTTTGCTAAAAGTTTCGGCTGAAGCAATTTTTAGTTCTGATTCAGTTACTGATTAGAAACCTGGGGCAGATATATGAGGCCTTGGAAATTAGATGCTGCTACAATTACTAGCTTTCTGTCTGCCAGCAAAAGGGAGAGGGCCCCCTCCCCCTCCTCTAGCCCCACAGGGGACTGAGCCCAAGCGAACCCATGCCCATTCCACAGAGGCTTGTTCAGTTCTGAGCCTGAGCCCTGGGGCCCAGTTCAGCCCAGTGCACCAGTCTGAGCTCCTGGGGCAGTTTTCACAGAAATGTTCTACCTAATTAGGCAAAATATTTTACAAACTAAAAAATCTGTGGGGATATTGCTTTATCAAACACATTGACGAGACAATAATTTTCTATATTTACATTTTTAACACCTGACTTTCTCCTGGGGCAAATCAACTCATCCTGATCCATGTTGTAATTTCTAGCTTTTAGATAGAATTAGCTAACCATCTAACTGCTTCTAACAAAGTAACCATACTTTTCTATGTGAACTTTTCTTGGTATCTTTAGCAAAGCACCATTTAAGTTTACATATAATTCTGAACTTGGAGGTATAGTGTCTTTCCAATAGAGTGCTATAGTTTATTATAGCTAGGATTTTAGTATATTGAACATATTTGATGAAGACAATGGATCCTGACTTTGAATTCATTCTGTAGATATATTAATACTTGGCATCAGTCTCTGTGCTGGGATGAGGGTAGGCAGGGTGGTTGGGTAGAGTGAATGACTAATATAATACAGTTTCTACACCAAGGAGTGCACACTAAAGCAAAGATTTCAACCATGAATAATAACCTATAATACAAAGAGAACACCCTTTATTTCCTAAGCTTACTGGGTTTTAAAAGAAGAGTACAATAACCATACTATAAAGGAGACAGGTCTCAGGGATTATAGAGGCCTAAGAGAAATTCTAAGGCATAAGCCTTATCCCAAAATCAAGTAGATTAAGGGAAAATTAGAGGAAAATAGAGCAGCATACTTATTAAACAAATGGAGAAGAAATACATTTTTACATCAAGTAATGAAAAGCACATAATAATTGAAAACATTTACAAATGAAACTACAAACCATAATTTTTTAAAGTTTTCGCTTACATATATAAAATTTTCAAACAATCAAAGAAGAATACAGACTAAACACTGGGAAAATATTGTAGCAACTATGAGCAACAAAGTTTTTAATATTTCTTAAGATGTTCATATAAATAAAAAGCCATAAAGAACTTGAATGACAAATGGACAACAAACTTAAGTGAATATTTCAGAAATGAGGAATATAATTAAAAAACAATATTTGAAAACCATGCTAAATTTCACTAGCAAGCAAAGTAATACAAATTGAACAACAAGGTTGAATCATAACTTTCTTTTTACATCAGCAAAAATTTTAAAATAATATAAATCAGTGTTCAAACACCATACAATTACATTCATCTCACACTTGAGCAAAGTAATGCTCAAAATTCTCCAAGGTAGGCTTCAACGGTACATGAACCGAGAACTTTCACATATTCAAGCTAGATTTAGAAAAGGCTGTTGCACCATAGAAAAAGCAAGGAAATTCCAGAAAAAACATCTACTTCTGTTTCATTGTCTACACTAAAACCTCTGACTGTGTGGATCACAACAAACTGTGGAAAATTCTTCAAGAGATGGGAATACCAGACCACCTCACCTGCTTCCTGAGAAACCTGTATGCAGGTCAAGAGGCAACATTGAGAAATGGACATGAAATAACAGAATGGTTCCAAATTGGGAAATGAGTACATCAAGGCTGTATATTGTCACCCTGCTTATTTAACTTATATGCAGAGTACATCATGAGAAATGCTGGGCTGGATGAAGCACAAGCTGGAATCAAGATTGCTGGGAGAAATATCAATAACCTTAGATATACAGATGACACCACCCTAATGGCAGAAAGTGAAGAACTAAAGAGCCTCTTGATGAAAGTGAAAGAGGAGAGGGGAAAAGCTGGCTTAAAACTCAACATTCAAAAAACTAAGATCATGGCATCTGGTCCCATCACTTCATGGCAAATAGATAGGGAAACAATGGAAACAGTGACAGACTTTATTTTCTCATTTGGCTTCAAAATCACTTCAGATGGTGACTGCAGCCGTGAAATGAAAAGACACTTGCTCCTTGGAAGAAAAACTATGACCAACTGAGACATCATATTAAAAACCAGAGACTTTCTTTTGCTGACAAAGGTCCATCTAGTCAAAGTTAAGTTTTTTCCAGTAGTCATGTATGGGTGTGAGAGTTGGACCATAAAGAAAGCTGAACTCTGAAGTATTGATGCTTTTGAACTGTGATATTGGAGAAGACTCTTGAGAGTCCTTGGACTGCAAGGAGATCCAACCAGTCCATCTAAAAGGAAGTCAGTCCTGAATATTCATTGGAAGGGCTGATGCTAAAGCTGAAACTCCAATACTTTGGACACCTGATGTGGAGAACTGACTCATTGGAAAAGACCCTGATGCAGGGAAAGATTGAAGGCAGGAGGAGAAGGGGACAACAGAGGATGAGATGGTTGCATGGCATCACTGACTCAATGGACATGAGTTTCAGCAAGCTCTGGGTGTTGGTGATGGACAGGAAAACCTGGCATGCTGTAGTCCATAGCGTTGCAAAGAGTCAGACACGACTGTGCCTGAACTGAACTGAAATCAGTAGTTTCACACTGTAGCATATTAACTATTTCTTGAATGAATAAACAAAGGGATGGACTGATGAATATTGGAGGAAATACAAGATGCAAATTCTTTTTTACTATGTTTGAAATTTACATGTACAATAAAGGCATATCTCTGAAAAATACTGATGGAACAATATCCATGGCTCTTCTCATTTTCCTTATCTGTAACATTGAGAAAAAAGAATGCATTAATTTCAGTATTCCTTCCTTTTATTTAAATTATCTTTCCAAGTTTACTTTTGCCCCCAAATCTCTATATTACTTATACTTTTAAAATAAAAACCTATAAAATAAGGACTTCAGAATAAGTAACTTATAAATTAGATGTAAGAAAGAGGCAGTAGAGCAGGGTAGTCTGAGGTCAGGACTAGTTACAATTTAGGGAACAGTAGATGAGCTGACAGCCCAGGACAGAGATCTCCAGAATAGTTTAAGTCGTTGTCTATGTCTAAGGTTGGAGGGTGGACTAGGGAAGCCTGCCTTAAGAATACAACCCAAGTCACAGCCTGATGGCTAGGAGTTCAGGTCAGTTGAAGGTGGGACAAAATGATATGCCTGAAAAGGACAGCTTGAACAATGAGAATCCAGTTATGACACTCTGTACATTCTGTACTTGAATCTAAAGAGTCAGCTGATCTGAAATGGAAAGGATGGAGGGCAAGTAGCAGTGAGGAGGTGTTTCAGGAGAATGAGAGGATGGTCATGTCCCAGGTCTCCAGAGGGTCGCTGGGATGAGCCACCAAGTGAGGGTCCTTGGCTTTGCACAGGAAGGAATTTAAGGGCCATCCATCATAAAGTGCAGGCTTCCTAGGTGGCATAGTTGGTAAAGAATCCCCTTGCCAATGCAAGAGATGCAAGAGGCATGGGTTCGATCCCTGGGTTGGGAAGATCCCCTGGAACGGGAAATGGCAACCCACTCCAGTATTCTTGCCTGGAAAATACCATGGACGGAGGAGCCTCATGGGCTGCAGTCCACGGAATCTCAAAGAGGAGGACACGACTGAGCATGCATGCATGCATAGTAAAGTGAAAGAAGGTTTCTTTAGAGAGAATCAAATTCCATAGGCAGAATGCAGTCCATACTCAGAAGGTGAGAGAGGTCTGAAATGGGTTGGTTAGTTTCTATGGGCTCGGTAATTTCACAGGCTAGTGAGTGGAGTATTATCCAACTGTTTGGGAAAGGGTGGATATTTTCAGAAATTGGGCCATCGCCCACTTTTTGGCATTTTATGTTTAGCCTTGGAACTGTCATGGCGCCTGTGGGTATGTCATTTAGCTAATGTATTATGTTGAGTGTAAAGTGAGGCTCAAGTTCTACTGGAAGTCAAGTCTTCTGCTATCTTGGGCCTAATTGCTTCTAGCTAGTTTGTCATATCCTCAATGGCTATGTCATTCTTTTAAAGGTTGTGGCCTGCCCCCTTCTCTCCTGTCTCAGAAGGAATCAGAGAGAATGGAAACTGTCAGGACTTGCAAAGTAAACTGAGGCCTATCAGTAGTCAGAGAGTTGAGATGCAGAGCTGCCTGTGTGGTCAAGTATTCCGAAACTCTACATGGTGTTGTGAAAAGTGTGCTTCTATTTCAGAATTAGTGGGGTTGCCTTCTGAAAATGCAGATTGCCCAGCTTAATTCAGAAGTGTTGAATCCCTGTCCCCCAGGGTAGGCATTTTATGCATCTTCTCAAAATGATTCTCATGCACTTTAACAAACATCAGCATCCTTAAGAATCAGCAGGAAATTTCTAAAGAAGTGATGTATTCCTAGATTCCAGGACTGGAGATTCTGACTCCTTGCACCTGGGGAGTTGTCTAGATATTTGCATTTTTAACAGGCATCTTCAGGCTTGGAAGCAGGTGGTTTACAGATCACACTTAGGGAAATAATGGTAAAGGTTCTTTGAATAAAGTTAGAAGTTAGTGGGGAGACAAAGTCATGATTAGATATTAGGTGGAGCATTACCATGATGTCCTAATTTCTTATTTGTTTGTTTACTTATTTACTTATATGCTACTCTAGTTCTGGTGAATCTGTTTAACATTTAAATAAATATGAGAACTTTGTGAGAGAATCTTGTCCTCTCTTATCTCCACACCATCATTACTGGTTATCATGTAGGTTGTAAACATGCAAAGAAGTGACTTGTGGACTTACTACTTGAGTAAAAAGTGGTTTCATGCAATTGTACCTCCTGGAATTCTTTAACAGGTGTCTGCAGTTAATGTCTGAGTGAGAAGCAGCTGCCCCAGCAGCGTCAAACACCCTCCTTCCAGCTGGCTCTGCCTTCAAGTTAGAAATGGCACTCGACTACCAGATATTTCAATAAGAAAATACAATGAAGAAAGAAAAGAAAAATGAAAGTTGAGTTCTCTTACAGTCCCCAGGATAGAACTTGTAAGTGTATCAGTTCTTAGATAGCAAGAGGTCATTAATTGTCCTTTGTCTGAATGCAGGCTTAAAGTTGGTGAAAATTTTTGTATTTTAGGAAATGTAACTCAGTGGTAATTCAGACCGTGGACAGAAAAATCACACACAGGATAGGAAGGGCCTCTTCTCCATCTCCTGCCCTTTTTCTCACCCTACTCCTCACCTCATGTACTCAAGTTTTCTCTAGCAAATTGGAAAATAAGATGAGCAATATATACAAAGGGAACCAGCTTTGTAGGCTTAGGAAATAAAGGATTTGGGGCTATGTAAAATTCTTGGCTACTTTCACTAACTTTGCTTGTGAAATTGTACTTTTTAATCATTTGTTTTGGCTGCTTTCATTGATTTGAAGAGTGTTTTTCTTTTTTTTTTAATTTGGTTGCTATTTCCTTTTTTGTCCTTTCTAAAGTTTTACTAACTTAAAACACAGTCACCTGTCTTAACTGGGAGAAGAGGAAGCGTGAAAGGATTTTTGTTCAGTATTGTTTAGTTTAGCACATTTTAAGAAGAGTAAAATATTCTTGGGCTGGGTGTGGTGCTAGCAGCAGAATCAGAAGAAAATAACCTAGTTGGAAAGTGAGATTCTCAGGGGGAAAAATGTGAATATGATTACAATAAATTCTACTTGCTTGCAGCAAAGGTTTTTAAAATTGTTTTTTAATGAGGATGAATGATTATTCCTTTTCAACCCTGGCTTATTGGGATATTTTGCCTGCTTATGAAAGCCACTCAGTTGTAGACGCAGCAGGGACTCAAATCAGTGGTGTATTGAGGCTCTGCACTTGATACTCTCACCAGTGAATCCGCAGCTCAAGGGAGATGAGCAGGTTTTTGGCCTCAGGCCCAGTTGCCTTCCTCCTCTTGTCAACAACTTTTTATCTCCTGACTACGATTCTTTTTATTTTCTCACCCTCTTGTCACAAGTCACACTTATTAGTAGCTTGTTAACAGTCTTTGTGGTTGAAACAGAGGTAAAAATAGCACCTCAACCTTCAACCTTTCAGAGGGTGTGAATGATTCTCCCTTCCCCTCAGAGGAGCCCAGCCTGTGACATTGATATCTGTGTCTTGTTTATGTCTGTCCCCTGTTATAGCCAGTGAGTGCTGAGCGCAGGGACGGTCCAGCCCTGTAGCTGATATTGTACTATCTGAGGTGACTGGAGACCGAACACTCTGACTGCCTGGGGACTACTGAGCTCGCAGGGACTGAAAAACTGGCTGTATCCCAAGACAAACACTAGTGATAAAAGAAGGGCCATGAAGCCAGATGCTTCTTCCTGCAGGTGCCTGTCATCAGAGACCCTCCACCCTGCACTCCATGGAATCTGTCTGGTCATATAAGTCACGGGTTTCTGAATTCTTTGGGGGCCATTGCATAGAGTACTCATAGAAAGATGGGGACACAAGGGGATTTTCGACAGTCACAGCATATGTACTTCCCTGGCTCCACACGAGGGAGAAGTAAACAATGGACTTCTTTTTTCCTCCAGTCTTTGATTCCTAGCCTGTGTGGGAATATCAGAACTCTAGCATTTGTGTGAATTGTATGCTATAGAGTTGAAGCAGGTATTTCTGAACTTGCCATTTTTTCCCTAGAGTTTTGCAAATCTCATATTTTCATGGCAGCACAGTCTAATTGGTAAATGTGGGGGCTCTGGGTTCTGTTCTTGACTTGGACACTTAATGGCTTTGTGACCTTGGGCATGTTATGTACCATTGTGATATTTCACTCCCTTCATTAAAAAGTGGAGTTTAATAGTAATGCCTCATCTGTGGAGTTGTGTGAGTGAATGGAGTAGCAGGGCTCTCTTGCTCAGAGACGAGTCTGACACATCATAAACAAACATGTTAGCACTTGGTAAGCATGCAGAAGGATCTGCTTATTTTCCTAAGAGACCACGCATGCCTCAGTGAACCAGTTCTCTTAGGGTAGAGCTTCCCTGGTTGGGTAATGAATTAACTCCCTGATTGGAATTAGAGAGAGATTCTCAGAGGATGGATCCTTGTAGCTCTTGGGTGCTTATTTCTAAGCAGAAGGCAATTGAAAACAATGCAAAATCGTCAATGTTCTAGGCCAGCACATGTCCATTTCTAATGCTATCCTGTGATGGAACACACTGTAATCATTGTGATATCCCATGAAGATGACACAGTCATCAATTCTTTGGCACTCAGTCTTCTTTATGGTCCAACTCTCACATCCATACATGACTATTGGGAAAACTGTAGCTTTGACTAGATGGACCTTTGTCGGCAGAGTGTCTCTGCTTTTTTAATATGCTATTTAGGTTGGTCATAGCTTTTCTTCCAAGGAGCAAGTGTCTTTTAATTTCATGGCTGCAGACATAGTCTAATGTGATTTTGGAGCCCAAGAAAATAAAGTCTTTCATTGTTTTCATTGGTTCCCCATCTCTATGCCTTAAAGTGATGGGACCAGATGCCATGATCTTAGTTTTTTGAAAGTTGAGTTTTAAGTCAGCTTTTTCACTCTCCTCTTTCACCTTCATCAAGAGGCTCTTTAGTTCCATTTTGCTTTCTGTCGTAAGGGTGGTATCATCTGCATAGCTGAGGTTATTGATATTTCTCCCAGCAATCTTGATTCCACCTAGTGCTTCATCCAGCCCAACACTTTGCAGGATGTACTCTGCATATCAGTTAAATAAACTAAGTGACAATATACAGCCTCGACACACTCCTTTCCCAATTTTCAGTCTGCTGTTCCATTTTTGGTTCTAACATGCTTCTTGACCTGAATACAGGTTTCACAGAGGCAAGTAAGGTGGTCTGGTTTTCCTATTGAAAGGTTGTTGCTGAACGATAAGACGCGGGATTCTTGACCTCCGGAGGAGACGAATTCAATCTGGGGCCAGAGACGAGGCTGGATCGCTCAGAGCTTTTGTGTAATAAAGTTTTATTAAAGTATAAAGGAGATAGAGAAAGCTTCTGACATAGGCATCAGAAGGGGGCAAAAGAGTACCCCACTCCTAGTCTTTAGCTGTATGTTATATAGTCACTCACAGTCTGTTAATGAAAAGAAAGGAATGTCATAAAATTTAGAATGGCACCAGATAATTCATCCCTGGCCATAAAACGATTGACTTGAATCTTGTAGAAGGGCAGAATACCAACAAATAGTTTCGTTTACATAGATTAGGGAAACAATACCTGAGTAAGTAAGTTAGGCTGTTTGGCGGAACCAACTTGAAGATAGAGTCTGGGGTACATTAACATAGCTTAAGACAACATTTCCATAAGAAAAAGAAATGTATTGGTTAACTCAAGGTTTGAGAGTAGTTAGCTTCAGGTGAGACCAGGTGTCATGGCAACACAGCATTTTAAGAGAAACCTCCTTTTAAATTTGTATAGAGAAGAAAAAAATATCGCTGTTTTTTTTCCTCCTGCCGCTTAAGAGAGATAAAAATGTCTGGCACTTGCAGCCTCTTTCCTCCGTTTGGAGACCCCTGGCCTTCCTCTCTGTTACCCTCTCACTATCTTGTTAAGAATTTTCCACAGTTTGTTGTGAGCCACACAGTCAAAGGCTTTTAGCATAGTCAGTGGAGTAGAAATAGATAATTTTTTATGGAATTCTCTTGCTTTTTCTATGATCCAACAGATGTTGGCAATTTGATCTCTGGTTCCTTCACCTTTTCTAAATGCAGCCTGTGCATCTGGAAGTTCTCGATTCACATACTGTTGAAGCCTAGCTTGGAGGATTTTGAGCATGACCTTGCTAGCATGTGAAATAAGTTCAATTGTGTGGTAGTTTGAACATTCTTTGGCACTGCCCTTCTTTGTTATTAGAATGAAAACTGACCTTTTTCAGTCCTGTGGCCACTGCTGAGTTTTCCAAATTTGTTGATATATTGAGTGTAGCACTTTAACAGCATCATCTTTCAGTACTTGAAATAGCTCAGCTAGAATTCCATCACCTCCACTAGCTATTTTCATAGTAATGCTTTCTAAATCTCACTTGACTTCACACTCCAGGATGTCTGGCTCTAGATGAGTAATCACACTATCGTGGTTATATGGGTCATTGAGAATTTTTTAGTATAGTTCTTTTGTGTATTCTTCCACCTCTACTTAATACCTTCTGCTTCTGTTAGGTCCATATTGTTTCTGTCCTTTATTGTGCCTATCTTTGCATGAAATGTTCCCTTGTTATCTCTAATTTCCTTGAAGAGGTCTCTAGTCTTTCCCATTCTATTGTTTTTCTGTATTTCTTTGCATGGATCACTTAGGAAGAGTTTATTGTCTCCTTGCTATTATTTGGAACTCTGCATTCAGATGGGTATATCTTTCCTTTTCTCCTTTGCTTTTCACTACTCTTCTTTTCTCATCTATTTGTAAGGCCTCCTCAGACAGCCAATTTGCCTTTTTGCATTTCTTTTTCTTGGGCATGGCTTTGATCACTGCCTTCTCTACAGTATTACAAACTTCTGTCCATAGTTCTTCAGGCACTCTGTCAGATCTCATCCCCTGAATCTATTTGTCACTTTTGCTATATAATCATAAGTGATTTTATTTAGGTCATACCTGAATGGTCTAGTGGTTTTCCCTACTTTCTTCAATTTAAGTCTGAATTTTGCAACAAGGAGTTCATGATCTGAGCCACAGTCAGATCCTGGTCTTGTTTTTGCTGACTGCATAGAACTTCTCCATCTTTGGTTGCAAATAATATAATCAATCTGATTTTGGTATTGACCATCTGGTGATGTCCATGTGTAGATGTTCTTGTGTTGTTGGAAGAGGGTGTTTGCTGTGATCAGTGCATTCTCTTGGCAAAATTCTGTTAGCCTTTGCCCTGCTTCATTTTGTACTTGAAGGCAAAGCTTGCCTGTTACACCAGGTATCTCTTGACTTCCTACTTTCGCATTCCAGTCCTCTATGATGGGAAGGACATCTTTTTTAGTGTTAGTTCTAGAAGGTCTTATAAGTCTTCATAGAACTCTTCAGCTTCAGCTTCTTCAGCATTACTGATTGGGGCATATACTTGGATTACTGTGATATTGAATGGCTTGCCTTGGAAATGAATCTGTTGTTTTTGAGATTGCACCCAAATACTGCATTTCAGACTCTTTGGTTTACTATGTGGGTTGACTTTTCCATTTCTTCTAAGGGATTATTGCCCACAGTGGTAGATATAATGGTTATCTGAATTAAATTCACACGTTCCTGTCCAATTTACCTCACTGATTCCTAAAGTGTCGATGTTCACTCTTGCCATCTCGTGTTTGATACTTCCAGTTTACCTTGATTCATGAACTTAACATTTCAGGTTCCTATGCAATACTGTTCTGTACTACATCAGACTTTACTTTCACCACCAGATACATCACAACTGGGGATTGTTTCTGCTTTGGTTCAGCCTTTTCATTCCTTCTGAAGCTATTTCTCCACTCTTGTCCAAGCATATTGGCCACCTACCGACCTGGGGAGTTCAGAGTTCATCTTTCAGTGTTGAAGTGGTTTGCCATTTCCTTCTCCAGGGGACCACATTTTGTCAGAACTCTACACCATGATCTGTCTGTCTTGGGTGGCCCTACATGGCATGGCTCATAGTTTCATTGAGTTAGACAAGGCTTTGATCTATGTGATCAGTTTGGTGTGTGAGTCAAGAAGGCGAAGTAGGAGGGTGTGCACTCATCTTCTTCTATGAGTGTCCAGGATTCTCCAGTAGAGGCGTGGGTCGACAGTGGCCTGCGTGGGGTCAGGGACACTGATGCCACCAGTCCTGGGAGGCACAGCATCCTGGCATAAGTCATTTTCAGGAGGTGACCAAAGGAAAAATAACAGTATTTTGCATGTTCCAGGTACTCTGCTAGGCTCCAAGGATGTGATGATGAGCAAAATGACATAGTTCCCACCCTTTTAGAACTTGGTTTAGTGAGGGAATCATTGCTAATCAAATAATTGCATAAATGACTAGTAACTCACAACACTGTACAGCAGTTAAATGTGTTATGCCCTGAGGCTTAATTGTGGGGAGTGTCTAAGGGAAGAGGCTCGTGTAATCTGGGGCTTCCCTAATAGCTCAGCAGTAAGGAGTCTGCCTGCAATAAGGGAGACCAGGATTCAATCCCTGGGTTGGGAAAATTTTCTAAGAAAGTATTATTTAGTTTAATTGTGAAGGATGAATACAAAGTAGATTAAAGGGCTGAGGTGTCTTCTAGTAGGGAGAAGAACATTTGAACTGGCCCCATGGCAGGAGGGGAAAGACTCCCTGGGGTCAGAAAGTCATGAATGGGTCGCTGGAGCACAGATAATGAGACATCTTCTGTTTTCTGGGACAGGAGACACATTGTTTTAGAATATTTACTCTGAATGTGAATGGGAAAATGGAGTTGATGTTTTTATAGCCTTTTATTCTGGAACTTCATATTGCTACTGTAAAAATTAGTTCTGATATTGGTAAAAGCTTTCAAAGTTGCTTGGTGGTCTCTTTATGCATATTAGAAAAAGTACTCCATTTATAGTCAAAAAGTAAAATGAGTTATCATATTATTTATCTAACTCTTGTTAGAGGAAATTTATATCCATAATTTTATGTCAGTAAAAGACATTTCATTTTCAAGATGACTCTGAGCCAAGCAAAGCAAATATAAATATTCTGGTTAGCATTAAAGTTGGCCAAATCTCTGCAGAGACTATATATTTCATATGAAAGGAAGTCAACCTACTTAAATGTCTGTTATCTCAGAGCTCTCCAATCTAATAAGTTCTTCAGTGGGATATCAACTTTCTAAATGCCAGGACAAATTACAGCTATTTATGACTTAAGATTCTCTGGGCTATAAAGGACTCAAAATGCTTGTTCTCTCACTCTGACATGTAGTCAATGGGTGGATTTATAGTGCTTTGGGTCCATATAGATATATATATATATGATTAATGAGAATGTTATAGTTATAACCTCATATTTTCATGGCACTTAAAATTTTCTACAACATTTCCATATTTCTTATTGTGTTAAAAGTACAGTTTTAGAACCAGAATATATCTGTGATTTAAATAATCAGACTTTAATGGTTATTTAAAGGTGTTTTTAACAGAAAAAGCAATGAACTGTGTTCAAATTCAAGCTCTGTAATGTATTGTATTAGATGAGTGGCTTTGGGCAAGTCATATAAACTCTATAACACAGTCTCCCCATTTCTATATGGGGTGCATGCGTGAGTGCTCAGTCCCTTTAGTTGTGTCCAACTCTTTGTGACCCTATGGACTGTAGCCTGCCAGGCTCCTCTGTCCATGGGATTCTCCAGGCAAGAATACTGGAGTGGGTTGCCATGCCCTCTTCCAGGAGCTCTTCTCAGCCCAGGGGATCAAACCAGCATCTCATGTGTCTCCTGCTTTGCAGGCAGATTGTTTACCGCTGAGCCACGGAGGAAGCCCCTATATAGAGGTAACTAGTACCAAATGTGTGAGGCTGGCATGAGTAATAATTGAGGGCACATATGAAACATTTTCCCAGAAGATGTTTAATCTTTACAAATATTTTTTAAAATGCCACACTTGTTCACACAAAAAGTAA
Organism: Cervus canadensis; assembly: GCF_019320065.1. Taxonomy (NCBI): domain Eukaryota; kingdom Metazoa; phylum Chordata; class Mammalia; order Artiodactyla; family Cervidae; genus Cervus; species Cervus canadensis. Next base: position 52,408,020 of record NC_057391.1, on the reverse strand, counting down.
GACTTGAAAACTTGAAAAAAGTTCCCACCCAGGTGTTACTGGCTCCAGTTGACAGGTGATGGGATGGAAGAGAATGGGGGTAAGCCACTTGTTTAAGACCACTTTCCAGTAAAAACAAGTTCTCCTGATTCTCGGTCTTTCATATTTCTCTCCATTCCTGTCCTTCTCCTTTGGAATTTCTTTGCCTGCCCATGTTCTCTTCTTCAGAGACTTATTCCCTTTCATACTAAGCAGAAAATAAATAGCATCCATGAGTTTTATTAACAAGACCCTCTGACCTCAAACTACCACTTTTATGTCTTACAAAAGATATCTCTAATCAGAAACTATCAGCTTACAATAATAGAGCATGCAATGTTGCAAGGGAAAAAAACTAAATTGGACATCAGGGAATTTAAGTTTTAGTCTTTCAATTTCAGTGATTAATTGTATGATTTTAAAAAAGACACTTAACCATTCTATGCTTTATCAAAAAGATGATATTGGACTGGGATATAGCTAGAACTTTTCTACCCTTAATATTTTGAAAATTTATGCACAGATGTAATAATTAAAGTGCTTGTTACTTACCAGGAGCCATTATCAATAGTGAAATGTATGAGGTGCATCTTTGTAGCTGTGATTCACTAGGCCATTCTACACATTGTTCTGGAGATTTTCTCTTTTTATTAAAATATTTCAACTTTAGATTTGTTGGGACTTCCTATGGGAGTTGATTATTCATGTGTATGTGTACATTTGTGAAATATGTGCCAAGTCACTTCAGTTATGTCTGACTCTTTACGACCCCATGGACTGTAGCCCTCAGTCTCCTCTGTCCATGGGGATTCTCCAGGCAAGAATACTGGAGTAGGTTACCACGCCCTGCTCCAGAGGACCTTCCCAACCCAGGGATTGAACCTGCCTCTCATGTCTCCTGCATTGACAGGTGGGTTCTTTGCCACTGGCGCCACCAACACTGCTCTTTCTACTCCATCTTTACTGAGCTACTATTAACCTATAACAACCAAATCAAATGACATCATTTCTGTGATGCTTTCCAACTCATCTAAGTGAAATCAATCACACCAAAAGCACTTAATTACTACCCACCAAGTTGTTTATGTGTCTGTCTCCTATGCAAGACTGATATATTCTTATAATCTAATCTAGAGCCTGGCACAAAATAGATTCTCAATAATTATTTGCTGAACAGATGAAGAATGATTTAGTAAGGCTCCATGCGTCTGTCCCTGAATGTGCTAAAACAGAGCAATTTTCAGATTATCCCAGGATTCTCTTCATTGCATGTTTGACCGTGTGTGATGTTTACGGTGGAAACAGTAACGAAGAAGCTTGTGACAATCTGGGTAACTTTGATGACTTGCAGGACCTGCCCCTGTGACCTTCAGCTGACACTCAGAAAGTAACTGTGCAATCCCATGCTTTGCATTTTCCTTCAGTGTGAGCTGTCACGACAGAGCACATGTTGTTTAAATTGTTTTCTGGTGGAAACTATCAAAATGTGGAACTGCAGAGAGTAGGATTTTGTTGAAAGAGATGAGCCCACAGAAAGCCCAAGGCATATGAAGGGACAGCGTGGTTTTTCCTTGGAACTATAACCTTGAGAATCTTCCCTTGGTTTATAAGTCCTCAACAGCTGCTTCTCAGGAACCCTCCCTGCATGCTGACCAGATCTGTAAGAACTGTTGTGCTAGAGTTAATTTACAACAGACTGGTAACCAATAGCAGTTTTGGACTAAGTAGATTATTATAGAGAACTACAGTAAAGTATATTCAACAGAGGTAGCATGGCATAATTCAGTGACAACAGACTACAGTTTTTCTGGTTCTGTCATTTACTAGCTGAGTGAACTTGCAGAAGCCATTTTATTGTTTGGAGGCTCAGCTTGTCATTTATTAAACAAAACTAATGATCTCTTCCTTTCTGTTTCATGGAATTGTGGTGAGGCTCAATTTAGAAGATAGATGTGTTTCAAAAATGTAGGATGCTATTATTTACCTCTCCCATTTATATTTTACCTTCATAAATGAAGAAAATGGTGACAGACTGTACTATAATTTTAGCTTGTGGTTGGGCCAATGTTTAGTTGGATTAATTTGTGCAATAACACCAGTCTGTGATCTTGTGCTTAGCTTAACCTAAACAATTATTTAATTTTCACTGCAAATTTAGGTGATTGCCATACATACAGCATGTTAAAAAGCAAAAGGTCTTCTTTCCTACTCTCAAAGAAAGCCTATGTTTAATTTGATTAAGTCATAGACTTTGGAATATTGGATCATCTGAATATGATAACAATCAAAATATGACTTCTTTAGACCCTAGTTAATAGACTCTTTGATTCAAAGCAAATTTTGCTTATAACTAAGAATTCCAAGGTGATAACGAGAATTGAGCTTTCATTAGAAAACTTGGCTTTCACAGCTGTTCTAGGCCAAATATTGAACCAGAGTATTATTTCAGTCATTGGTTTTTATAAAGAGAAAGTAGCACTTAGTTTCATGGGGAATGTCCCAGAATAAGTGGAATTTGTTTGCATTATTCTTCTTCAGTGAAGGGATAAATGTCACCCAGTGATCTGATTAGGTAGTAATGAACTTTAGCATTTACATTAGATTTTTATTTCAGACAGCCTCTTGTAGGGTAGAAAACTTCCAAAAATTGTAATCATATCTTTTTACCTTACAAAAGTTAAACCCAGTCTATAAAGAGGAGACAAAAACAAGACACTTTTGTTTGGGGCCTGTCAAGATTTCAAATCCCAGAGGGTTTGTGTTTGGCAATACAGCCTCTCCTTCCCAAGGGAAAAGCTTGTTTTCTTGGTGGCTATTAGCATTTGCCACACACCTGAAACTGGAAGGACTTCTGAGGTGAGGAGAAAAAATTAATTTGAGAGCTTTGATATAAAGTCCCCCCCACCCCCAAAAAACAAATAAAGGCCATCAGCTAAGTAGGGCAGAGTGTTTTTGCATTCTAAATTCTGGCTTTTCTTAAACTCCTTGTAAAGGCAGACTAGCTCTTTTGTTTGGATTTTAAACATACAGCTTGCCTGGTAAAATTACAAGCTCTGAGAGTCTGGCTGCCTCATTTAATTTGTGGCGTCAGGGGAAACAATCCCCAGTGAAAACATAAACACCAGACTATTATTTACCAGTGACGCTGGCTCTGGGCCTAATCTTCAGGTCTCTCCAAAAACTATTTTTTTTTTTCAAGAATGACCTTCCTTGTTTAGATCTGATGAGAGAGTCTCCATGTCTGACCAGACGCTTTGTTTTTGTCAACATTCCTGCCTGGATCTGTCAAATATGACATGATTTCACAGATCAGGCTTCCTTACCTGGAATCAAGGACTTGGTACCCTTGACTAGAACTCACAGACATTGGGGTCATATCCATGGGAACACGAAGTACTTTAAAATAACACCTGTCTGGGAGCTTTGAAGACACATTTATGAGAACAAATGCATTTGACCAGGAACAATACTATTATTGTTGATGAGATAGTTTCAGTTCAGTTCAGTTCAGTCGCTTAGTCATATCCGACTCTTTGCAACCCCATGTACCGCAGCACCCCAGGCCTCCCTGTCCATCACCAACTCCCGGAGTCCACCCAAACCCATGTCCATCGAGTTGGTGATGCCATCCAACTATTTCATACTCTGTTGTCCTCTTCTCCTCCTTCCCTCAATCTTTCCCAGCATCGGGGTCTTTTCAAATGAGTCAAAACTTCACATCAGGTGGCCAAAGTACTGGAGTTTCAGCTTCAACATCAGTCCTTCCAATGAACACCCAGGACTGATCTCCTTTAGGATGGACTGGTTGGATCTCCTTGCAGTCCAAGGGACTCTCAAGAGTCTTCTCCAACATCACAGTTCAAAAGAATCAATTCTTTGGTGCTCAGCTTTCCTTCTAGTTCAACTCTCACATCCATACATGACTACTAGAAAAACCATAGCCTTGACCAGACAGACCTTTGTTGACAAAGTAATGTCTCTGCTTTTTAATATGCTGTTTAGGATGGTCATAACTTTTCTTCCAAGGTGCAAATGTCTTTTAATTTCATGGCTGCAGTCACCAGCTGCAGTGACTTTGGAGCCCCGAAAGATGAAGTCTATCACTGTTTCCCCATCTATTTGCCATGAAGTGATGGGACCAGATGCCATGATCTTAGTTTTCTGAATGTTGAGTTTTAAGCCAACTTTTCCCCTCTCCTCTTTCACTTTCATCAAGAGGCTCTTTAGTTCTTCTTCACTTTCTGCCATAAGGGTGGTGTCATCTGCATATCTGAGGTTATTGATATTTCTCCTGGCAATCTTGACTCCAGTTTGTGCTTCTTCCAGCCCAGCATTTCTCATGATGTATTCTGCATATAAGTTAAATAAGCAGGGTGACAATATACAGCCTTTTCCTATTTGGAACCAGTCTGTTATTTCATGTCCAGTTCTAAGTGTTACTTCCTGACCTGCATATATGTTTCTCAAGAGGCAGGTCAGGTGGTCTGGTATTCCCATCTCTTTCAGAGATAGTTTAGTTATTATTATTATTTTTTTTTGATAGAAACATATGAATCTTACAGACATTAAAGCAGAGGTATTTTTGGAAGGATGTAGAGGTGACCATATCATTTATTTCCCAGAGTATAACTAGTACATACAGTACAGAATGATAATCTTGAATGGAGGTTCTGGGACTGTGAAAAAAGCAAAACAACAACAAAATAGCCAAAACCAAAAGCACAGGATTTGAAATCACAAGCCTGTGATTATTTCACATTACTCCTGGGACCTCAGTTTTCTCAGCAGTAGGGTGGGGGTATTTTTGTGTGTGTGTCTGTGTGTGTGTTTTATTCTGTGTATCAAAATAAAATGACATAATGTATTTTAAAGTGTTTTATGAATATCACAGCAGTAAGATATTGCTATTATTATGATTACTACTAAGCCTATTGGGAGAGGAAGGAGAGCACATAGAGAAAAATGTAAGTATTTGTTGTATCCTGAGTCCCATACTAGATATTATGCTATCTGTTAAGAATATAAGGACGTATGATCCAGTCCTTGACCTGAACAAGCACGCCTGGTAGGGGAAGTGGCCTTGTAAAAATATAATTGCAAGGCAATGTAGTTGACAGAATAATAGAAATAGCTACTGGATCCTGGGATGAAACCAAAATGTAAGGGAGTAGTTTGATTTAAGTGAGTCTGGAAGGACTTTCAAAGGAAAAGGACACTTAATCATTTGAAGCTTGAAGGATTAGTAAGTTTCCTTCTACCTCCCGTGGGGAAGAGGGTATTCAGAGAGAAGAGTGTTGGAGGAATATAAGAGCAGGGCAGGTTTAGGATCAGCCATTAGTTTGCTGTGCCTGGAGCTCTGCTTCTCTGTGGGGTAAACAGAGTGAGCTGAGGCCAGACAGGGAAAAAGGAGGCAGATTGTGGAGGGTCCCTTTCCCTCAGTGGTAAGCACTTCCCTCTAGATAAGGGCTTTAAGCAGGTAAGTGGCATCCATTTATTTAAGTGAATATTTCTGTTGCGCTTTTTGTGTCCTGGGCATTGTTCTAGGAGTTTATGTGTTAATTTATTTCATCTTTATAACTGTCAAGTGAAGTAAAAACTGTTTTTATTCCCATTTAACTTCTGAGAAGAGTGAGGTGAAAACAGGATAAGTAACATTCCCAAGATGACACAGCTCATAAGTGATGGAACCACGATCCAACCCAGCTTCTGAAGTCCACAGACTTAACCACTCCAGTATGCTGTCACTCTGGATTACTTCCCTGCTTTAGAAAGATCACCCTGGCTTCTGGGCAGGGAATGGATTGGGGAGGAGGCAAGGCTACAGGCGAGGAGACCAGTGGGGATAGAGATATAAGAATGGAGACAAGAAATTGTGTTTCAGTGAGAGGGAATGGATGAGTTCAAAGGATGTGTTTGTGGTACAACTGATAGTAATTGGCGTGGCTGACTGTGGAGTATAAGGGACAGGGAGTTAAGGATCTCAAGTTTCGGGGCAAGTGATGATTCCATTAATAAGACAGGAAGAACTAGACTAAGACTAGGAGGAGAAAGAAAACTGATAGTGTGAATTTTGAAGCAACTGTGGAAAATGCAGGTGGCCAGGTATTGAACACAAATGGCTATAGGGGCTGGCATCCAAAAGAAAGGTCTAAGTCTGAATTTTAGATTTGGGAGTCCACTAAAGCTATGGGTGTATATGTGAATGCCCAGGGACATTTCTAATGGATCCCTACTGACTTGATCCAGCTTAGGTGATTGAGTTTGGCTGTGGGCATAAAGTGACAAGAGCAAAGGTTTTGGAATAGAACACTACGGAAAGCCAGTTCTTGTGGTGTCTTCAAGAATGATGGAATGAGCAAAATCCTGTCAATGTTTTCTGCCAGTAGTTACTTGAAATTAGGTATATGTAACTCCTCAGTTAGAGCTTAACAACTGCAGAAATAATAGTTTGCAAAAAAGAAAAGATAAAGTATGTCTGCATGCTGAGTATTTTCTCAGTGAGATAGAATATCTGACTATTCGAAAGGAAAGTTCTTGAAGACTCCCTTGGGAAGATACTTGATTATATCTGCTTTTAGTTTTGTTATGAGAGTGTCACTGTAGGCGCTTGCAGTTGGGATTTATAATATAGGGTGGTTTTCAGGGAAATGGCTTTCTTGGTGCAGGCTGCGGTCCATTACTGGAGGCACTGCTGTTTTTACAGAGTACCTGGGAGGTTGAACTTTCTGTTTTATCCATTGTATAGGTAATCTTAACGTACAAAAGATCCTTTATGTCAGTGGATTTCAGGAAGAGGTGATGCCCTTTATTTTCTGTTCGGGAGGACTTCCTGCTGAAATTCAGCCTGGATGAAAAGGATAAGGATTACTTTATGGCAGGAGTCATTAAAGAGAAGGATCACACACTATTTTTTTTTTTAATTAGTGTATAGATGCTTTACAATATTGTGTTAGTTTCTGCTGTACAATGAAGTGAATCAGCCATGTGATAGTTGCTTGGTCATGTCCAACTCTCTGCAACCCCCATGGACTGTAACCCGCCAGGCTCCTCTGTCCACTCCTTGAGTATCTTGGCACTCGAGTCCCCAGAGAGCAAAAGCAGATGCTACCAGTCATCTTAATGGCCGGGCTCTAAACTCATGCATGTCCCTGCCATTGCGTTTTGTTTGTCAAAGCAAATCACAAATTCTCCAGGCAAGAATCCTAGAGTGAATTGCCATTCCTTTTTCCAGGGGATCTTCCTGACCTGGGGATCGAACCTTTATCTCCTGCACTCCAGATGGATTCCTTACTATCTGAGCCACCACGGAATCCGCTATATGTATACATAAATCCCTTCCCTCCTGGGTGTCCCTCCCACCCGACTTCCCCATCCCACCCCTCTAGGTCACCACAGAGCTGAGCTGAGCTCCTTGTGCTTTAGGGCAGGTTCCCACTGGCTATCTGTTTTACATCTGATAGTGTATAGACGTCAATCCCAGTCCCCCAGTTCATGCCCCCGCCATGTCCAGATGTCCATTTTCTATGTCTACATCTCTATTCCTGCACTGCAAATAGGCTCATCTGTAGCATTTTCTAGATTTCATGTATGAGGAAGTCTAGAAAATGTACAGTTAATGTTAATCTACAATATTTGTTTTTCTCTTGACCAGGAAGGAGGCTTTATTGAGAGTTTACAACATTGTGCCACATGGTTTTGAAATGCCACTAAGGAACATGATGTTGCCAGAGATTTTGGATGCGTGTACCTGCTCTAAGTGATATTAAAACATCTAATACTGTTGTAAAATGACAGAGGAAGAAACCATTTCCAATTAGGAAAATTTACATATTTAGGTATATAGTTAACTATGTAATGGAACAACTTAAACCCAAACAATTCTTGCAGGTTCATGTAGTGGGGACAGACTACCTGAAATTGGGGCTTTGCTCTCCTTGTACTAACTACTTAAAAATTATAGGAATGTTAAAGTTCTATGCATTTGAGTATTTCAAGTACAGCACATTTGATTATAAACACTTTAGAGACTGTCTCCATTATAATAAGTTATCTGACATCGTACCCATTGGAAAGTTTTAGAAACCAGCATTTTCCAGCTACAGCTCTTCATTCTGAAAACTGGTTTTAACACTACAGCTAAAGGGAACAGAGTAGAATTTCTATGAGAAAAGTATAAAAAAAAAGACAGAGGTTAATGGCGACACAGAAGGGGAGAAGTGTAATGTCATGTCATTTGTTTTAGTTATAAGCTAGCCAAATTATAGAGACTTAAAACAATAATAGCTTTATTTCTTATCATTCTGTGGGTTGGCTGGTGATTCTTCTGTGCCAGCTAGCGCTACTCAGTTGGCTGCATTCAGTTGGCAAATGGGCTGTGCTAGACGGTCCAAGACTGCCTCTCTCACATGTCTGGAGCCCTGATGCTGACTGTCAGCTGGGCTAATCCGTTCTCCAGGGTTTTATATGGCCTCTTTTTCCACATAGTATCTTATCATCCAAGATTTTTCCATAAGACCAATCTTTCCAGCAGGAGAGTGTGGGCTTCCTTATAACATGGCACTCGAGTCCCAAGAGAGCAAAAGCAGATGCTACCAGTCATCTTAATGGCCAGGCTCTAAACTCATACATGTCCCTGCCATTGCATTTTATCAATCAGAGCAGATCACAAGGTCAGCTGGAATTCAAGAGAGGGGAAATAATCATCACTTTTGATGGGAGGAGTAGCCGGTTGCTGTAAGGATGGGTGGAACTTCTGGAGACAATTAACCACATCATTAAAATAGATTTTCGGAGATGAGGGCTACTATGGTTCCTTTCAGGGCAGTGCTGAACTAAGTGTCTGGATTACTGGTGCTGAAGAAGAACCGTATTGGTTCATCTGTGCAGAAAAGAGTGCTTCTCAGTAGTTTTGTTGGATTTTCTCTTTATCTTTGCCTTCTGAATTCATACATTATATTTATTACCTGACAGAACCAATAAAATGTATAGGTTTTTCTAATGTTTTCATTGACAACTACTGAGGATCCACTCACTGTTAGGTCAGTGCTGGAAAGCACATGCATGATGCCAACATAATGCTGCCCTTGTGCATTTTACTTCTGAGATCTTAAGATGCTTTTCCAGTGTTAAGATTTCTCAAGCAATGAACTGAAAGTAAGATTTAAACCCAAATAAAGTTATTGTCAGCCTCTGCAGAGAACACTTTGTCATGGTGAATAAAAAATACTATCTAGTCATTGTCTAATGGGTTATTTCTAAATTGAATGTGCCTAATTGGAAAGGACACTTAATTAAGAGGTTTCCTGGAGAAAAAACCAGCAGGTGCCAACTGTCTAATGGCACTCAATAACAATGACTTCTGATTAAGTGAGCTGAGCTTGCCGTGTCAGGAGGGAAGTTGTTTTTTCCTTCTTTTGTTCATTAATCATAACCTGTCTATCACAAAGTATATGCCTCTGTGTAAACTATCTTTGATGCCTTGTTCTTAATCATGCATGCTTTCCTGTGTGACTCAGGGTGAGGAGTTGATTTACAGGTCACTCAACTTCCAGCTAATAATGTCTAGCCTAAGCTTTAAAGCACATTGTTGAGACAAATAAACCAAAGTGAGTTGTGTGAAAGATTTTAGGATTCTCTCCTTAAGAACAATGGAATCAACTGAGTTGTTTTGGTTAACACCATTTCTTATTTTGCTTGTGAGAAGTATGTCTAATGCCACATCTGACACATACACTACATGTAGAGTCAGGTCCCTGGCGTTATGATGTTGTCACTGATTCATGTAGTAGAACCAGGTCACTGACTAAAATGCAGGTGAGTAACAAGATCATTAACCTGAACTGGAGCACCGTCAGTATTTTTAACCCTCCACAACATGCACCCTGTGGTGCTCATACACTAGGCGCTGAACTAACAGTGCTGACCTCAGAGAGTTAAATGGCACACACAAATGTTTCACGTTGAAAATACTATTCACGAGTGCTCTGTACTAAACTAGTCTGTGTCTATACTTCTGATTTAAAATTAACGCAATCTGTGTAACTACACGTACTCAGTAAAGACTTGACAATTTTAATAGGAAGATGAACATGGAAGTGCTGTTTACCTAAGACACAAACTCTCCCCTACCTGGATTGCCATGACTCCCATCTCTGCTCATACTGTTCCTAGCAATCTAAGCTTGTCTTCTGAGTTGCTTTTTCTGTCTTTTCTTCCTGTCACTCCCCTTTGAATATTGGCATTCCCTTAGCTTCTGTCCTGAACTTCCTTTTTTATTCATTTTGCTCTGTGGGCACTTGTGTTCATTCTTATGGGCTTCTGACTGGTAATGCCCATGTATATTTATCATCAGGTCAGATCTCTTTTCAGAAGTTTGAAACCGAAGTATCTATCCTGAGCCTTTCCATCCAATTGTTAGAGAAGAGTCTCACAATTAAACACATCAAAAGTAGCGCTCGTTACATTTTTCACTAGACCTTCCTCTGTTCCCATCCCCCAGTCCCCATGACTTCCTGCCATTCACTTAGTCATCTGAATCCAGCGACACCCATGGAAGACATTCCAGATGTTTCCCTCTCTTCACCTCTCCTGTCTATAAGTGACTTGTGCTTAGTCACTCAGTTGTGTCTGATTCTTTGTGACCCCATGGACTGTAGCCCACCAGGCTCCTCTGTCTATGCAGTTCTCTAGGCGAGAATACTAGAGTGGATTGGCATTTCCTTCTCCAGGGGATCTTCCCAGACCAGGAATCAAATCCATGTCTCTTACATTGGCAGGTGGATTCTTTACTACTGAGCCACCAAGGAAGCCCCATAAGTGACTAAAATCTGTTAATAATTTTTCTGTAAAGTCTTCCAAAAGCAATCCATTCCTTCCTTGCTAGCTCTAAAGCTACTGCCATAGTTCAGATCCTCATCATCTCAGTCTGAACAACTATAATAACATCCTAACCAGTCTCCCTGCCCCTAATATATACTCCATACTGCCCCATACTCCCCTACCATGAGGACTTTATAATGCAAAAATCTCGTTACTTTATGGTCCCGCTGTTAGAGCTGTTGTATCCAAACATTGTAGGTAGTGGGCTTCATCGGTAAAGGAAAAACTTTAACATACATTCCTAATATATGTATATTTATTCAGTTATAACATATCAACATGTATTACTACAGAAATAGATTTCATTAAAAGCACACACAAAAATAGAAATTAAGCATGAGATTAAAATAAATATAACTATACATTCTAATGCTTACTTCCTATGCTCCAGCGTGGAGTGTATTAGCACTGGTGGTAGATACATCCCACAGGTAGACCTCTGAACTATTGGATAGTTCCAAAGTTGTTTTTTATTTTTTTTTAAATTGAAGTATCATCAATTTATGATGTTGTGTTAGTTTCAGGTGTTTAGCACAATGATTCCTTTACAGATTCTTTTACTTTATAGATTATTACAAAATACTGAGTATAGTTCTCTTTACTATATGGTTGGTCCTTGTTGTTTATCTATTTTACATATAGTAGTATGTATCTGTTAATCCCAAACTCTTAATTTATCCTTCCGCCACATTTCCACTTTGGTCACCATAAGTTTATATGTTTGTGGGTCTATTTCTGTTTTATAAATAAGTTCATTTGTATATATATATATATTTTAGATCACACATATAATCAGTGTCATATCATATTAAATGTCTATCTTTGTCTGTCTTCACAATGAATGAAATAATGCCACTTGCAGCAACATGAATGGACCTAAGGGTGATCATACTAAGGTGGAGCCAGTTCCACAGCTTTAGGTCTTACATGGTCTGATATCTCCCTGCTCCTTCAGCCACTTGCCTTAACCCCCTGAGCACACTCTGTGTTCGTCATGCTGAGCCCCTGCATCCCCCTGGAGCACCGTGCTGGCACGTGCCACTGTGTCTTTGCTCCCTCTGCCATCCCAGCTTGGAGTACCCTTCCCAACCTTGTCTACTGGGTGATCATTTATCAGATACTCATGGCACATCTAAATCTTTTCATCTTTGAAGTCTTTCCTGCAATTTTACCCAACAATACTCTGTACAGAACCTCACCAAGAACATCATTTACACAATCTCACTGTACTTGCTTGTATCTATAATAGTCTACTGATACTTGACCTTCCATTCTTGTAACAGAACCCTTTTCTCTGCTGACCTAAAATGAATAGACTGCCAGTTATTTCTCTAGCAAAGAAGGGTTTGTTTGGGTCCAATGAAGAATTGCAATTCAGAGTCTGCAATGATGCTGAGCCACATGTAAGTCCTCACACAACAAGGAGAAGAGAACTCACTTAAAGAGGGGGAAAGGAAGGTGGGAGGCTAGGGTAAACAAAGAGGAATTGGAGGAATTGAGAGTTCAAAATATAATAGCTTTTCATTGGCTAAGTTGTGACTGTCTCTCATTGGTGGAGCTCTTGACAAGCAGGAAGAGGAAGTCTTTCTTCTTTCTGTTGGATGCTGCTATTGGTTTAAGGCATGAGGTCCATCCTCTGGCCTCCTGACTATTTTAACTGAGGTTTCTGTTTATTAATTTTTATATTTACCACTTTTGGTCAAGATCTTACTTTGAAAGCATCTCTGATTAAAAGTTAGGTTTTCTGGTTTCAATGACTTTTTTTCCTCAAGGCCAGAAGGAACTTTCCTGGGCATAATGCCCCATGTTTAAGGGAAAGTGTGCAGACTAAAACCTATTGAGGTCACATTTGTGTAACAAGGGGGTGTAGGAGGGAGAACTCTCAGGCACATTTTATCTAAAGTCCAGATGTTATCAGGATATAAACAGTGGAGAATACAAAGGTTCTAATAGGCCTAGTCTGGATATCTTGGGAAAACTCTCATCAGATGTCATCTGCTTCTGTTCTTGGAAATCTTCACTTTCAGTCATTGGATGACATGCAGGTCCACTCGGGGTTCTTTCTTTAGGTGTGTGATGTGAATCCAAGAGTCTATTCCCTGGAACTTGGCAGCACAGATGTTGGTTAGCAGTACCAGATAGGGACCTTCCTAGCAGCATTGAAGAGAGTCTTTCCAGGGGTGTCTTTTTCAATAGACAAAGTCTCCAGGTTTCGAAGTATGATCCTTAAGGTCTTCATCTCCCAAGAATACACTGTGAAAAGATGGCTCTACCAAAGCATGTAGAATTTTTAGTAAAGACAATCAGGCCTTTCAAATATTGAACCATTTCTCTTTTTATTAGTTGAGGGTCAAAAGAGGAAGGGGTCAAATACATTGGGTGTCCTGTAACTATTTCAAAAGGTGAGAATTTATGAGTTCCAAAAGGGGTAGATCTGAGATTTAGAGGGACCAATGGCCAAGGTAATTGGAGGGCCTCTAAATTTTGTCAACTGAGTCTTATTAAAGCCATTACTGTGTTCAACTAAACCAGAGGACTGAGGGTGATAAGCACAGTGAAAGTATTTTAAAACCGGCCAGAGAATGCAGATTTATCAAAGTATCTGGCCTGTAAAATCAGGTCCTTGATCACTGTGGAGTTTGAGAGGAATTCCCCAAATAGGGATAATCTTTTCCAAAAGGACTTTATCCACTGCGAAGGCAGTATCCTGTTTGCCAGGTAAGGCTTCCATCCAGTGTGAAAACATACAGACCATGACTAAAACATATTTCTATTCTTGAGATGGAGAAAATTGTATGACATCCATTTGCCAGATCTTGAATGGTTCATTAGACAGTTTAATGTGTCTGGGAACAGGCTTACCTGGATTGTGTTTTGAATAAGTGGGATGAGTGAGGTAGGCACATTTTGTGGCATTGTTAAGGTTTGTTTCTCCATTGATATCAGTTCATGAATGCTATCACTTTATCAATAAACCAATTATTTAATGCCTGTACAATGATTAGGACTGGGAATGTTGGAGTCTCTACTAGAGCTGGGTTGTTATTTGGTCCAAACAAGAGTTTTCTCTTTTTATCAAAACAACTGAAGAATCTTCAGTCTTGTTCTTTATTTTCTAAAGCCAATTTTTGGGCTTCCCTAACCAGTTTTTCTAAGTTATCATTTGGGGAATTATCCCACTGGACCATGACAGAGGTTTGACTGCTATTGGTTCCTTTAAGGGCAGTGTTCCTTGCAGAAATGTCTTGACTAAAGTTATTGAAGTCTTAAAATTGGGTTGATTGAAGCCTCTAACTTAATTTCTTTTTTTAAATTTTTATTTATTTATTTATTTATTTTTCATTTATTTTTATTAGTTGGAGGCTAATTACTTTACAATATTGTAGTGGGTTTTGTCATACATTGACATGAATCAGCCATGGATTTACATGTTTTCCCCATCCCGATCCCCCCTCCCACCTCCCTCTCTACCCGATCCCTCTGGGTCTTCCCAGTGCACCAGGCCCGAGCACTTGTCTCATGCATCCAACCTGGGCTGGTGATCTGTTTCACTATAGATAATATACATGTTTCGATGCTGTTCTCTCAAAACATCCCACCCTCGCCTTCTCCCACAGAGTCCAAAAGTCTGTTCTGTACATCCAACTTAATTTTTTTTCAAAATTGTTTTAGCCATTCTAGTTCCTGTGCTTTTCTATGTCCATTTTAGAAAAATCTAATCTCTATCTGTAAAAATTCTTGCTGGGATTTTGATAGCAATTGTGTTAAAACTGAGTATCAATTTGGGGAGAATTGGTATCTTTTTTGTGTTAGGTCATCTAATCTGTGAACATGGCATATCACTCCATTTATTTAGATCTTTGATTTGTTGTATCAGTGTTTCTATGATCTTCAGCATAAAATTTTATACAAGTTTTTGGATTTACACCTAAATATTAAAGTTTTGGGCTTCCCTGGTAGCTCAGCTGATAAAGAATCCATCTGCAATGCAGGAGATCCCAGTTCAATTCCTGGGTCGGGAAGATCCCCTGGAGAAGGGATAGGCTGCCCACTCCAGTATTTTTGGGCTTCCCTGGTGGCTCAGCTGGTAAAGAGTCTGCCTGCAATGTGGGAGACCTGGGTTTGATCCCTGGGTTGGGAAGATCCCGTGGAGGAGGGAATGGCAACCCACTCCAGTATTCTTGCTTGGAGAATCCCCATTGGCGGAGAAGTCTGGTGGGCTACAGTCCATGGGATCACAAAAAGAATTGGGCATGACTAAGCACAGTGCAGCATTCAAGTTTTGAGCAACTATAAATGGTAATGTATTTAAAATTTTGATGTCATATATATATATTGCTAGCACATTAAAACACTATTTTATAGAAGACTGATTTTTTTGTGTGTGTTTATCTTGTATTCTGCAACCTTGATTTACTTATTATTTCTAGAAGGTGCTTTAATTTGGTAGAGTCCTTGAGATTTTCTATATAGACAATCACATCCTTTGTAAATAGGAACAATTTAACTTTTTCCGTAAATCTGTATGTCTTTGAATTACTTTTTTTTTTTTTTTTGACCTTATTCCACTGGTTACAACTTCTAGTACCATGTTGAATAAGAGTAGTGAAAGCAAATACTTTTGCCTTGTTCCCCATCATAAGGGAAGGCCTACCAATCTTTCACCATTAAATATATTGTTTGCTATAAGTTTTTTAAGATAATCTTTATCAGGTGAGGAAGTTCCCCTTTCTTTCTGCTTTTCTGAATTTTTACTATGAATAAATGTTAAATTTTGTCAAATGTCTTTTTCTGCATCTATTGATATGATGATGTGATTTTTTTTCCTTTGACTATTAATGTAGTTGGTTACATTTTCAAATACTGAACCAGCCTATACCCCTAAAATAAATACTAGTTGGTCAAAGCATGTAATTATTTTTATGTATTGCCAAATTCTGTTTGTCTATATTTTGTTAACAATTTTTACATCTAAATTCCTGAGGCATATTGTAGTTTTCTTTTATGGTACTATCTTTTGTTTGATTTTGATATCAAGGTAATCTCAGCTTTGTAAGGTGAATTGAGAAGGGACTTCTGGCAGAAGTTATGTAGAATTGGTGTTAATTCTTTAAAAGTGTGGCAAAATTCTCCAGTGGAACTGTATGTATTTTTTTGAAATTAAATCTTTGTAAATGTTTTAATTAATAAATTCAATTTCTTTAATAGTACAGAGATATTAAAATAGTTTATTTCATATTTGAAGAGTTGTGGTACTTTGTATTTTTCAAAGGATAGGTATATTTCATCAAAGTTGTCAAATTTATGGTGAAAAGTTGTTCAGAGTATACTTTAATTATTATTTTGATGTCTGTAGAGTCTGTAGTAATATCCTCTGTTTTAGTTTTGATGTTGGTAATTTGCATATTCTCCCTTTTTTTGTCTAAATTTTGACTAAATTGTCTTGCTAGAGGTTTGTCAATTTTATTGATATTTCCAAAGACCAAGTACTTCATTTCATTATTTTTGTCTATTGTTTTTCTTTCTAAAATTTCATTTCTGCTCTTTATGATTCCAATCTTTCTACTGACTTTGGACTTATTTTGCTCTTCCTGTTTTAGATGGGAACTTACATTATTAACCTGAAACTTCTTTTTGATTGCATGAATTTAGTGCTTTAAATTGCAATCTTAATGCTGCTTTAGCATTCTCCTGCAAATTTTGTTATTTTATACTTTACCTTTTACTCAGTTCAATGTAGTTTTAAAATTTCTTTAAGATTTCTTTTTTGACTCATTGACTAAATTGTATTGTTCAATCTCTAAGTGTTTAGAGATTTTCTTGTTATCTTCCTGTTATTGGTTTCTAGTTTGAGTTCATTGTGGATGGAAAATACATACATATAACTGTAATTCTTTTAACTTTGTTGAGATTTACTCTTCAGTCATAATATGGCCAATTTTGATATATGTTCTATGGGTTCTTGAGAAGAATGTGGTTTCTCCTATTACTGGGGGGATTGTTCTACAAATGTTAATTAGGTTCTCTTGGTTGTTGCTGTCACTGAATTATATATATTTGCTATTTTCTTATTTAGTTGCCCTATTAATGGAGGGTGTATTAAAGTCTACAGTTAAATTGGACTTGTCTACTTCTGTCTTCAGTTCTCTTAATTTTTACATGACTTATTGTGCACAACCATATTTGGTGTGTATATTTAGGACTGATATATCTTCTTGGTTGACTGACTCTTTTATATTTATGTAATGGTTTTCCCAGTGTCTGATAGTTTTATTTGCTCAGAAGTCTATGGTTTTATATTAATATAGCCACTTTTTCTTTGTTTTGATTAATGTTTACAATTCAGTTCAGTTCAGTCACTCAGTAGTGTCCGACTCTTTGTGACCCCATGACTGCTGCACACCAGGCCTCCCTGTCCATCACCAACTCCTGTGTTTACTCAAACTCATGTCCACTGAGTCGGTGATGCCATCCAACCAACTCATCCTCTGTCATCCCCTTCAAGGAGATCCAACCAGTCCATCCTAAAGGAAATCAGTCCTGGATATTCATTAGAAGGACTGATGTTGAAGCTGAAGCTCCCAATACTTTGACCACCTGATATGAAGAACTGACTCATTTGAAAAAGACCCTGATGTTGGGAAAGATTGAAGGCAGGAGGAAAAGGGGACGACTGAGGATGTTTGTAATTATCTTGTCTATACTTTTACTTCAACCTGCCTATGTTGTTATATTTGAAATAAGTTTCTCATAGACATCATATAATGAGGTCATATTATTTTAATCCTCTGTCAATATGAGTTGTTTAATTGTTATAGTTAGATAACCTACATTTAATATAACTTTTATATTTAATATAAATGGCTCATCCTAAGATGGCTTCAGGCTTCCTAATGGTTGTTGTTTCTTAAAGCTCTTAAAAGGAAAAAATGCTTACTATTCTTTGAGAATTATTTTTTAAGACAAAGCCTAGTACATTTTCTGCTGTATCTTCAGGTGGAATTAAACCTCTAAATAATGAAAAATACAAAAAGCTCCAAACTTAACCTCAAATATTTCATACTCCAGAACCCAAGGACAGGGTATATTTTTATAATAATATATATAAATGATATATAAATATATAAAAATAATAATATAAAATAAATATATTTTTATAATTGTCAAAAAAATGTATTAGTTATTTTTAGTGATTTTATTATTTGGATGATTTAATTTATTTACTCAACTTTTATAAAATCATACACAGATCCTAGTTGTTTATAATGAAAATTCTAGCTTATATTTGGATTGTGAGTGAGCAAATGGAAAAGTTAATCTTTTCTCCTTTGTATCTTATCATTACAAATGTAAATATAAAACTTGGTCTCAGGTTTACAGTGATCACTTCCATGTAATCAACAACTATATGACCTTCTCTGAACTCTTTAGTCTATACTCTAATTAGTTCCAGGTTTGTACATTGTCCCAGGCTTGCAAAGTGAAAACGTGGAAAGGAGATAGATAGAGGATTTTAAACTCTAAGCTCCATTAAGGCAGAGGCTGTATCTTTTTTTTTTGTTTGTTTCTCCCCACTTTATACTAAAGCATAGCATTGTGTAGCCCATAAGAGATGTTTGATTAATGTTTGTCAAATAAATGAATGAACCAATGAAGTAGAGGGTTGATTTATTAACCATCAACTCAATAATAGTCCTCAGTTGTTAGAATATCCTTTTCTTGCATCTTTTGTCTATACCAAATACCCATCCTTCAAGGCATAATTCAAAGTCCAATTCCTTCTCAGTGTTTTCTGAATCTTCTCAGCCCTTCCCAGAAGTAGACAGTCTCTTCCTTTCCTGAAATCGTACAGTTTAAAATTCCACTGATAACTTTCTACTTCTTGTTGGAGATGTTTATTCATGTGCGTTCTTAGGATCTGGCAGATTTCTTAAGTTAAGAAGGACATCTGTGTCCCTTTAATCTTGTCACCACAGCTCTTGTTAGTGTTTTGTGTGCCCCAGGGGTTCTTTCTGAGTGTCTGCTGTAGAAAAGTGTGACCACGTGAGGCGATTGTTGTTGAGGAGGTATTGTCTGGAATTGTTCCATGATGATGGTAAAGAACGGGCAAGATGACATGACCTTTCAGGTTTCACTGCAAAGAACAAATGGGCAGAAAAATATATAGAACCAGAACTTGTGTTTAGTATCACAATGACTTTGTTTTCAGAATTATATCAAGATACAAATTTTGGAAAGTGACAGCTAGTACCTTCTGAATTAAAAATCAGCTGTCGTTTTAACTTTGTCAGTGGAATGGATTTGCTATGCAACTCAGTAGTGAAAGTACCTGAATATGTTCTAAAGCTAAATGAACAAGAACTAAAAGTAACAAAAAGAGAGTACAGACCAAAACCAAAATATTGATTTAAAAACATTTTATCTCTTGAAAACTACCCAGGTGAGAACTATCTAGGCTAACATAATTCTTACTTGCTTACTCTTTTTAACTTTTTAAATTACCAGTTTATGGAATGTAAATTTTTGAAGTTTCCATTTAAAGATAGATTAAAAAAATGATACAATCAAAAGAAAGTGTTGTGAAACCTTTACTGAAGAAAGAGTTATCATAGGTATTAAAGACCAACAGAAGTAGATTTATTATGTTCTATAGCAATCTAGGGCCACAGTCCTTTTATTTTATGGGGTCTTAAATTTAAAAAAAAAAAAAAAGAGGGAGGAAGACTGAAATGACTCTAGAGGATATGAAGAAATTAGGAAAATGAAGAAATGGCCTTTCCTATTTCAGGGGAGAGAGCAGCTCAGGGGTGGCATTAGTCTATAGCACTTTGTTATGCTTACAAATGACACATTTGTGTTCCAGGAGGCTTTTAGGAGACCAGCTAAAGCAAGTGCATTTCCTTCATAGTCATATTCCCCAAAGTTTTATGTCTTTATGGAGCAATACTTTTTGATATATTACAATGAAATTTAATATAATAATTTGATGGAAAGAACCCTGGAGTTTTCTCCATTCTCTGATTCTCTCTGTGAGGAGAATATGAGAAGATGATGCCTTTTCTCTGAATCTGTTTCCTAAACTGTAAGATATGACGAATAGACTGAATATCTAAGGTCCCTTTTGTCCAACTTTATTTAACGATTCTTTATATATGTATTTAACAAGTGTGAAACTCTCTACCTTTTCTCTTAAACCCCGTTCAGCTCAGTAAACCTGCAGTGATGAGTGGCTTGGCAGAAGAAATGCCTCCCAGGAGGTCAGTGTACAAGCTAAGTTGGAGGGACTCAGATCCATCTTGGCTCTTTTCAACATTTTACCCTGATTTCACATCTGTTTTCTCTGTGAAGGCTTTCTGTTATATTTTAACGCAGTACTGTGAATAACCATAACTTTTTGGGGATGCCCACTGCATGGGTTGACCATATCTTCAGGTTGGGCCAGGGACAGGCATTGTTTAACTCTACAGATTAATTAAAACTCACTAATTAATGAGGTGACCCCTTTTCCCTCTCCAGAATACCTTGATTTAAGTGGTAAATTATATGGTCACTGTATTTCTCACCACAACTTTGTGAAGAATATATTGGCCTCCTAATCTCAGAGGTCAGGTAATGGTAGCTGGCTTTGAGAGTTTAAGCTTGCAAGCCATGGAGCCAGGATGAAAATTCAGTTCTGTCTGATGCCAAAACTTATGTTCTTAGCTGTTACACTTCAAGGACACCTTTTCCCACTAAATGCTAGAAAAAAATTACATAAAAATGTGACATAGAAAAGGGTATCACGTCCTTTATTTTTTATAAGTACAAATCAGCTTTATACCTAGGAAATTTTTCCTGATATTAAACTCAAATCCATCTTGTTGCAAGTTCAAGTGATTTCTTTGGCTGGAGGAATCAGTTTTGGCTTATGTCCCAGCAGAGCTACAGACCAGCTGGTCATGAGGATTTTGTCTTTGTTCAAGGTGTTATTTATCCCTCAAGTCACTGTAAATGTAACACTTTGGTTGCAAAGAACAAAGGATAGAGGTTTCAAGGGATGCTGTGCCCCTTCAGTTCACATATCTACTCTAGAGCAGTGTGAGGGCTTGGGAAACGTGGAAGCTTGAAGTGGTAGGCTAAGGTCATATTCCGATGGCAAATGATTGTACATCATTTGTACATCAGTACATCATTCCTTGACCAGTCACTGCTCTGAGAAGAGAAGAATCCTTTCTAAAAAGTGTTGATTCTGAAGACCTTGGTCACATGGCCTGGAAGACTGTGTCCTATGTCCTAAAGTTGTGCAGATGTGAATTAAAGTGGTAGTTTCATAAAATAGTTAAGACGTAAAGGTGATAATGGTCGTTAAGAGGATGATGGTGTTACTTGTTAGGACAGTATCATTGTCTCAATTAGATGAAAAAGGAAATAGATTCATATGGCTTATGACTTACCTCCCCAAAGTTACACAGAAATTAATAAGCTAGAGCTTGAACTCAGATCTTCTAACTCTAAATCATTCTCCTATTCATTCTGTCTTTCCTCATCAATTCACCCTCCCATGCATCAACTCATGTATATTATCAGTTTTCAGAAAAAATGTACTGAGTACCAACTACATGCTTAAACAGGGGTTCCAAATATGAATGCCTGTTTGAAACACCTTGCGAATCTTTGGAAAACACTAATTCCTGTGTATGCCAACATAGACATTCTGATTTAATTGCTGGGCTGTGACCTGGGCTTCAGAATTTTTAAAAGCCTCCCATTGGATTCTAATGTGTAACCAAATCAGGAATCCACTGAGTTAGGCACTTGGTTAGAAACTAGGAATTAAAGAAGACCTGAAGCATTGCAACAAAATAGGGGATTCAAAGCCTATCCTTCTTATTCCAAAAAATCATTAAAACACAGGGACCCATGCAGTTCATAGCATCCAGGATATGGATAATAACACACTACAAAATTTTATGGTCTCTCAAAATGTCTGATTTTTTTGGGCGGGCAGAGAGAGGTTTGTCAAGGAACATGGGAAAATGAAAATAAGATTTTTGGAGTGCCTTGTATTTATGCCAAGTGCAAAATGTGAAATTTGTGTCATTTCTATGTTCAAAACATTAAGCAAAATAGAAGATGCGAGTAGAGCAAATTGTTACTGAATTTAGCACCTCACAACAGCTCCTCTCAGGGGGTAATTTAGGCTTCTTTTTATATCATGGCTCAAACTTTGATGTGATGAGAGGATTTTGAAATTCACTTTGAGAATTCCTTTTCTCCTTCAGATTCACACAGTTAAATGATCAGAGATCACATTTAATTTCTATGTGGAAAGCCTTCATTAACTTGATGCAAAGCAGGCACTCTTGAGTCCTGAGGGAAATGAGAAACTGATGGTTTTCTTTCTAAGAGCATGATGAGAAGGTGGGGACCTCGGCTGTGCCGACAGGTGGCTGCTGGGTGGTGCTCTAGGGGTTTCCCCTTAGGAGGGCCAAAAGTCAAGTCACATTAGCAATGAGTCTCCCAATTCTGTCCAATTCAACCCTAAGGAAACTTTAGATTCAGGGATATTTCTGGAATAGCAAAATTATAGCCTTGTCCAAGAGTATTACAGGACAAGTAGAATAAAGATCCTCCTTTTTGGACTTGGCTAAAGCTTGAACAAGTTTACTCTAAAAATGGATGCATTACAAATTGGGGGCAGTTGCTCTGTGGCAGGAACTGGAGGCCATGACTCAGAGGCACAGTAGATATTTAGGTATTATCTACCTGTCCCATAGCATTTGTTAACACTTGCCAACACATTAGATACTCATTTTTGCCATACTTTCTGGTCTCCTGCTAAATGATGTCTAAGACATCTAGTGATGATAGGTTTCCTCATCACAAATCCCTCCTTGCTCTTATATCCCTTAGAAGCAATGTCAGAGGAGAGTCCAGAGTTTCTTGTCAATGAGACTTCAGATGCCATAAGCAATTGACTGGAAACAGAAACCTGCTGTGACTCTGAAGGCATGCACTGCAGGCCAGGTAAGTATGCAAAGCTCCAGCTTAGACCAAAAGGAGCAGCAGGGCAGCACAGCTCTCCTCACCCCCTACCATCATCTCCTTTCTCATTCATCCTTTCCCATCCATCCCTTAAAGAGCCTGACTTTCTTGTAGTGATGGGTTGTAGGAGGAATAACTGCCATGTGCCTGCCAGTTTTACGTGCACCATCTCATTTATCTAAGTCACCTGTCAGAAGCTATTATCATCACCTTAGCCAAAGACTGCATCAGGTGTTTTTCTGCCATGTTCTCAAAGCATACTTCATGTCTGAATCTATGCTGATACAGTGTTTTTTTTCCTCTTTGTCTCACTAGACTGTGTGCTTCTGGAGGGTGGAGGCAATGTTTCTCTTTGAAGTATTGCTACTTAGTATAGTAATTTCACAGATCCCTGAGTTGGAAAGATCCCCTGGAGAAGGAAATGGCAACCCACTCCTGGAGAATCCCATGGACAGAGGAACCTTGCATGCTACAGTCCATGGGGTCACAAACACACACAGGGGTTTGAATAGGTGTAAGTCTGTTTTAAATTAGTGACTGATAGTTGCAAATAAAGTATTAACTTAATGGAAGTTTAAAAGTAATTTTCACAAGGTATAGATTGATTATTTATTGATAATTATTTATTATCACAGAATTATACATTGATTAACCTGGGCTTCAGATACCAAAGCTTTAACTTCAGGCCTCAGGGCTTTTCCTGATAACAAACAGCCTCTTTTACGGATGATGAAATCCAAAGTTAGATGTCCTCATATGTTTTTACAACTTGCTCTTAAGTGAACTTTCAGGTTTTGTCTTCTAACTGTGAACTTCAGATGGAAGTTATGAGATAGATTTGTTACAGAACAAATTTGGTACAAAATTTGTTATATAAAAAATATTTAGATGGCTGCCAGGATCAGCTTAGGAAAGAACAGTCAGACTTCTTTTCAGTGGTTTGGTTTATGTTTCGGGATAGGTAGTTGTCACTCAAGTTGTCACTGAGTTACAAAATGCTATGACTGAGCTTATATTTCTAAAAGTATGATAAATGATGTGCTTCTAGCCTTACTTGGACTGACAGGGTACTGTTATCTTGTTACTTTAAAGATAGCTCTTATTATTTATGGTCATATCAAAGCCAAAATCAATGGTTAATGTCTAAGGTCAAAATCATCAAGATATCAGCATATTTTTGTAGTCCAGTTATGATACTGGACTGGCTGCCTAGGACAGCTGAAATTCAGCTTTTTGGTTCTATTTTCGATATTTTGGAAAATGTCAGAGGAGAACTGGAATATGAAGTGTTCAGCCACAGAAGCACCAAAATATCAGTGCTATGATGTGGGAGGGCTTCCCTGGTGTCTCAGAGAGTAAAGAATCTGCCTGCAATGCAGGAGCCCTGGGTTTCTTCCCTGGGTTGAGAAGATTCCCTGGAGAAGGGAATGGCAGCCCACTCAAGTATTCTTGTGAAGAGAATCCCATGGACAGAGGAGTCTGGGGGTCTACAGTCCATGGGTTTGCAAAGAGTTGGACAGGACTGAGTGACTAAAACTTTACTTTTATTTATGGTGTAGGAGGTAATTTCAGGTGAATATATATTTTGAGCAGGAATTATCTAGATAATATCTTTAATTATAGTATTTCACCTGTGTAGACAGAGATGCTGGACTTGTCTGTGAAGATTTCTGCCTTTTTTTTAAAAGGAATTATCTATTTGACTGCATTGGGTCTTAGTTGCAGCATGTGGGGTCTATTTAGCCTACCAGGGATTGAACCTGGACCCCCTACATTGGGAGCCTAGAGTCTTGGCCATGGGACCACCAGGGAAGTCCCTCTGCCTCTTTTATATGATGGAATCAAAGTTATTTTTTTCCCCAGCTAGCAAAAAGTCATAATAGGAAAAGAGCAAACTAGAAATTGTTTTTAATAGTGAACATGCTGAATTAAGGAATACAACATTGTGAGAGACAGGCTTAGTAAGAGACATACTTTTTCAGTTGCTGTATTCCTGTTATTTCATTGTAATAAGAGGGACTAGGAAATGAGAAAAGTTGAAACTGCTCCAGCCAAAGTGATGTGGGTAATTAGAGCAATCTCCATTCGGCTGAAGCACAATCAAAGTGACAGGGCTGTTGAAATTCCATCTCCTAAACATTTAAATGCCACAGAGTATTCTCTATAGAAATCTGGGGGCAGTTGTGATGTGGTGGTGTATAAGTGAATGATGGCAGCTGCTCAAGAATACAGGGAGGGTGGAGGGAGCTGAGAGAGAGAGAAGAGGTCGGTACAGAAAATCCTGAGGCTTTATACACACACAGTCAGCTGGGTGGTCGGCAATATTGCAGCCACCTACTTGTTCCCTTCTGCTGCCTTCTAGTCCTGGTCATTTTAATCAGATTTCACCCAATTAAGAATATTAAGGGATGGGGTGTTCGCACAGCAAGGCACTGTGTGGGGTGCTCAGAATGTTCAGTGATCAAAAATGCCATCTGGGTCCAGCCTGTCTTGGAGTTTGCTTATAAAACAAAATGGAGGGGTAAGGAAGTTTATGGGACTGACACGGGTGTTATTGAAATGACAAGTCTTACACTGTGTAAGTAAAAGACAAGTAAAAGAAAGCTTAAGGATTGGGACAAAATTGGGAACTCAAAGGGATAGTTCATTGAGTTTGCAGACTGGTCACAGTGGGGCAGTTGAACCATGAAACCAATGAAAACAAGCAGAGAATGTGTAGTTTGAAGAATCAGAGGTGTTGGCAGTGTCATGAGATGGTCTGGGGACTGGATGGTGGAAGTATTGTCCTCTAGCAGGATGGAAGACAAGATCATCCAAACTGAGGCTGTTGGAGAACTGAGAGGCGGCCTTTTTGGCTGGGTTGTTCATGGGCCAGAGAGTGTGCTTGTGTAGACATGAATGCCCTGCACGCCAGGCTTACACAATACTCGAGGAGCTCTGAGTACTATCCATAAGGCTCCAACACACTGGTATTGCCTTCATAGAATGTTTTATCACTAAAATAAATGTCAAAAAATATATGCTATTACACTATTTATTACTACATGTATGTTAGTTATGACATCCTTACTCTGAAGTTCTAACACAAGCAAAATGAGAATTTACAGAAATGAGAATGTTCTTAAGGTAGTGTTTGTGAAGGTAATGTAAATACTTTGCTTGTTAGACTCTAAGAAATCCTCACAACATTGTGAATGCCCTGAATGTAATTCATTTTATGATATAATTGTACTACAATAGAAAATTCTCCCCTACTCCAAGCAGATCATTTCATTTTATACCTCAGAAATTCTCAGTAGCTTGATATAAACACTAATTCCTTTCTTGTGGTTATTGTTTAACTTTCAATTATAGTGGCATATTAAATGAATAAAGGAAAGAGAGGAATTTGCCTTAATTTACCTTTGGTTCAAGTCAGCTCATTTTATTTCTCTTCCTTAGAAGGTGCCAGAAATAGTGCGAAGCCTTGTACAGAAGGTAGCAGCAAACACCAAACAGTCCCTGACCCCTAGGAGCTAAGTGGGAAAGCCACAGGCATCAATAAACAATCTCTTAGGTAGCTAACTATGGTTAACTATTACAATGTCAGGTTAAACAGTTTGTTTTGGTGGGTGGAAAAGACAGAAACTGAGGGTGATCTTGTTTCCTGTTTTCAGAGCACTTTTAAAGGTAGTCAAACAGTGCTTAAGTTATGTTTCCCACATAGTTTAATTGTTATTGGTCAGTCACTAAGTCATGTGCTACTCTTTGTGACCCCATGGACTGCAGCACTCCAGGATTTCCTGTCCTTCATTATCTCTTGGAGTTTGCTCAAATTCATGTCCACTGAGTCAGTGATGCTATCTAGCCATCTCATCCTCTGACGCCTCCTTCTCCTCCTCTCCTCAATCTTTCCCAGCATCAAAGTCTTTTCCAATGAGTTGGCTCTGCACATCAGGTGGCCATGGTATTGGAGCTTCAGCTTCAGTATCAGTACTTCCAATGAATATTCAGGGTTAATTTCCTTTAGGATTGACTGGTTTGATCTCCTTGCAATCCAAGGGACTCTAGAGAGTCTTTTCCAGTACTGCAATTTGAAAGCATCAATTCTTTGGTGCTCAACTTTCTTTATGGTCCAACTCTCACATCCATACATGACTACCAGAAAAACCATAGCTTTAACTATATGGACCTTTGTTGGCAAAGTGATGTCTCTGTTTTATAATATGCTGTCTAAGATTGTCATAGCTTTCTTTGCAAGGAACAAGCATCTTTTAATTTCATGGCTGCAGTCACCATCTGCAGGGATTATTTTCTGTTATGCAACTTTTTATTTCCATATGAAAGAAAACTGTTATGGCTTTAAAGGTCAAGTCCTGGAGGCAGAGTCTTGAGAAAGATCTATCATGTATATTTAAGGTTATAGTCAACATTCTTTTAGACAAAGGTGCAGAGCCAGCATAATTAAGCACAGGGAACACAACACAAGGGTTAGAGCTAAAGGAACTGATCCAATATGGAGTCAGGTTAGTTCTTCTCTGTTACACAGTGTTTAAAGGATTGGGGTTATGTTTCTAGACTCAGAACCACCTCAGGCATGGACAGCTCTGGAGACATATAATGATCTTTCTACTCAAAAGTTAACTCTATAAATGACATTATTTCATCCTTTTTTATGGCTGAGTAATATTCTATTCTATACTATATATGTATATGAATAGTATATATTCTACTCATCTAACAGATCTATTCATCTGTTGATGAACACTTAGGTCGCTTCCATGTCTTGGCTGTTGTAAATAGTGCCCCTAGGAACACTGGGGTGCATGTATCTTCTCAAATTAGAGCTTTTGTATTTTCTGGATATATGCCCAAGAGTGGGATTGCAGGATTATGTAGAAACTCTATTTTTAGTTTTTTAAGGAATCTGCATACAGTTTTCCATAGTGGCTGCACCAGTTTACATTCCCACTAACAGTGTAGCAGGGCTCTCTTTTTCAACACATGCTTCAGCATTTATTATATGTAGAATTTTTTATAAGGATGCCATTCTGATTGGTGTGAGGTGATGTCTCACTGTAGTTCTGATTTGCACTTCTCTAATAATTCACATTGTTTAGCATCCTTTCCTCTGCCTGTTAGCCATGTATATGCCTTCTTGGAGAAATGTCTATTTAGATGTTCTGGCCAATTTTTGATTGGGTTATTGTTGATTTGGGGGGGTATTGAGTTGTATGAGCGATTTTTCTGCTTTGGAAATTAAGCCTTTGTCAGTTGCATTGTTTGCAAATATTTCCTTCCAGTCCATAGATTTTCTTTTCATTTTGTTTACGAATTTCTTTGTTGCACAAAAGGTTATAAGTTTACTTAGGTCCCATTTGTTTATTTTTCTTTTATTTCTATCACCTTGGGAGACTGACCTAAGAAAATATTGCTACAATTTATGTCAGAGAATGTTTTGTCTATGTTATTGGACCTAGAGATTATCATGTTAAGTGAAGTCAGAGAAATGCAAATATTACATCATATCACTTATGTGTAGAATCTGAAAACAGTACAAATGAACTTACTTACAAAACAGGCTCAGAAACATAGAAAACAAACTTATAGCTACCAAAATGGAGGAGGGATAAGTTGGGAGTATGGAATTAACAGATGCACAATACCATATGTAAAATGAATAAGCTATAAGGATTTACTGTATATCACGGGGAATTATATGTAATATCTTATAATAGGCTATAATGGAAATAAATAAAAATGAATATAGATACACACACACACACACACACACACACATATATATGAATCCCTTAGCTATATACTTGAAACTAACACAATATTGGAAATCAACTATACTTCAGTTAAAAGAAAAGTTAACTCTAAATTTCAGATGAATTCAGCCTCATGGTTCTACATGACTGCCTAATTTACAGAATTATTTGTCTCCTGTTTCCTTCACTGTCAAGGTCAGAATGCCTGTTTTCTGTTCTTGACTTTTCACCTGGTCTTAGAGGCTTTGGGCTGCCTGTCAGAGAAAGAGCTCATGCTCTGAAGGAGTAGAATGCCTCTGATGTATATACTTCACCTTACTGGTGAGGAAGCAGAGTTCTTGGCTTGCCTCATCTTTTGATGAGCTCTAGTAAGACTTGAGCTGTTTGATCCCCATCACAGGGTCCTCCTGCTGCCCCCTCCTGCTTTCTTTCTTTCTCTAGCTTGTCTTCATGCTGGTGGCTTCATCAGTTAACTATCACTATTGATTTTCCATCCACACCTAGCAGCTTCCCCCCAGTTGTGTAAGGATGAGGCAGCCCTCTTTGGGTTTCAGGGCTCAGACAAAGGCTTTCTAACCCAGTTTGATAAGTGTTTGTATGCTGTGTTACTTGAGAGATTTTACAGCAATGTTCTGTGTATTAAAGTCTGATAACAGAAAACAGATTCAAGTCGCAATAGTAAAATAGAAACTCACTATGGTAAAAAAGATTGGTGTTGCTCAGAATAAATCTTATAGCCAAGTTTTTCATAGAGTGAATTTCCATTTCCATTTTTCCATGGACTTCATTACACAATCTGAGCTGGGTATCACTGTAAAAAAATTAAATCGAAGAAGCAAATCTTTAGAGATCACGTTTTAGAAGAGAAAAAATTAGGGCATTTTAATAAATGTGGTGAAGTAGTTAGAAGGCAGCATTTAAAACTCCCTGGATAAGCATTGAATTTTCCATTTTAAAAGATAGTTTATACTTAAAGAGACTTTTGAGATCACCTTTTTGCCCTGGCTAACTGCAGGCTCTAAGGTGATATACTATCCCTAAGTAGTTGTACTATTTTCACCAATTTTGTGCAATTACCCCAGGGCCATTTGCTTTTGAGTAGAATCAGATCTAGGTAAGGATTCTCATGCTGCAGTTGTCACCTCAGACAGATAATAACCTCTGTCTTTATCTGTTCCATATGGTGACAACTACCTCAGAGGGCTGTAGTGAGAAGTATTTAGGATCCTATAGCAGAGTTGCAAATATAGAACCCACCCCTTTGCCTCTCTCTGCTCTAGATGGTAGCTTGGGTTTCACAGGATCACAGGAATATAACACCAGTGTTCCTTATTCTTTAAAAAATTATTTTGTACTCTGTCATGTTCAGAGTTTAATTAACTCTTTTAGGCCATTAGTGTACCATTTAAGGAAAGCCTATCTAAATAAAAGATCCAGGAACCATACACTGGAATGTACACATAGACTGTGATGAAAATACAGTTGAGATTATTATGAACATGTATCGGTACAATGTGAAGAAAGGATGTGGTCTCGAGCTGACTCAGCTGAAAAGGTTTACTAGTCACTAACCACCCAAACAGTTTAGATTCTGAAATAGATTATTTTTAGAGAATGGGGCATAATTGGTCCAGTTTTATCACTTTAATAGTCAACCCTTTCATATCTATTTAAACTGATGCTAATGCCAAATCAAGTTTGTCCATTGAGTTACATGCCATAGACATATTGATCTTCTCTGAAGCCAAGTTCTCACCCTCACATCTTCCCTAGTTTTTTTTTCTCTGGCAGTTTTCACCTCCAGCTTTATTAAGATATTATTTGACACATGACACATGTAAGTTTAAAGTGTATATCAAATCAAATATGATGATTTGATATACTTATATATTGCAAAAAGATGACCACAATAAGGTTAGTTAACACTTCCATTGCCTCACATAATTATCATTTTGTGTGAGTCTGTGTGTGGTGATAACACTTAAGATCTGTTCTCTTAACAACATTCAAGTATGCAATACAACACTGATAACTATACTTACCACGCTATACATTGTATCTCCAGAACTTATTCATCTTGCATAACTGAAACTTTGTACCCTTTGACCAATATCTCCCCATTTTCCTCACCCCCATCCCCATGGCAACTAGCATTGTATTCTCTATTTCAATGAGCTCAGCTTAAGATTCCATGTGTGTGATTTCTTACATAATAGGTAAAGAATGTGATGTAGGTATTTTAAATTATCCTTTGTTATGGAAATCACAAAATTATTTTGAAAAGTTCAAAAGTCTCTCTCTGTGTGTATGTATTCCTTTGCCTAAGATGTATAGACAAGTAAAATTCAAACGGCCCCCGTGTTTCCTGCCCTCAACCTTTCCTTAATCCCTGCGGTTTTGCTGTGGCCAGCAGGCAGTGAACTATTCCCTGGATCTCTGAGGCACCCCCCGCAATGGAGCACAGCCCAGTGCCCAGAATACCTGTTCCTCTCGGGTCCTGGCCATCAATCCACTGAGGCCTCAGTGATGTCCTTCCTCCCCCAGAGGACTCGACTCTGGCAGTCCTCCTTTCCACGTTGTTCAACCTCCTAGGAAATCGACAGCTTGCAGGAAGTTGCCACAGTTGCAGCTCTTTCGTCTGAAAAACAGTGCCCTTAAGTTCTTCATGATGAAGGTAAATTAATAAGTGGGCAGGGGAGGCTTTTATCACGGGCACACAGTGGTTAAGAACAGGTTTGCAAACTGCATTTGAATCTTGATTTTGTTACTGTGTGACATTGCTAAGCCTTCATTTCCCTAATAGTAAAATAAAGAAAAAACAAGATTATTGACAGTATTATATTGGTTAATGTATGTCAGTGCCTAGCATAAAACACTGTTTTTATCTTTGGGTAATTTACTCCTATAACAAAACAGGCATTGTGAAAGCTAAAAACCTGTAGCTAGTGTCTTATTTATCATAAATATATACACTAAAGCTCCTTATGCAAGCATGTAGTGTAACAGAATAAATTGTATTTTGGATGACACATCAGCCTGAGGAATCTATAAACCAGCCTCACAGTGTCAAGAATTTGGGAGAAAGTAAGAAGTCATAGAAATTACAAACCTGCTTGCTACTCTTCATTTTCCCTCTTCCTTATTTTTAATACCTTTCTTATTTCTTCACTTTTGTTTATATTATCAAAATTTTCTGTTTATGTTGTCAAGCTTTGGGAGTAATCTTTGATCTCTGTATTTTGTCACAGCTCTCGATTATTGCACAGTTCTAAGCATTTTGCTGGATTATGAAATATCATCTTCCACATTAGCAACTTTAATGAGGAAATCAGACAAATGTATAAATCATTCATGAAAAATAGAATAGAAAGCTAGATTGAAAGCTACTAATGTGCTAATTGTTTTTAATAAATAAACAATTTGCTAATTATTTTTAGATGTTGACCTTTTAGTATACTGATGATATTTGAGCAAGTTAATATTTTGGTATATTCACAGTTCCATTATAAATTTACAACTTCTTTCAAGTAAATCAGTTGATAGTTAAAATTTTATTTTCACATGTGTGTATTGCTTGAATGTGAGTTTGTCACACTCCGAACCTACTCCAGTTTTTTGCAAGCACATGTCTAATTCCCTCAACTGTGATGTGCACCTTAGCAAACTGAGTGACAGTCACGTGTCTCATGAAGCAGACAAACTTACAAGATGCTGACTGTTCCATTTCAGTGTTGCAGTGTTCATTAACCGCTGGCTGCAAAAAGAATCCTGCATTATTAAAGAGAAGAGAGGAATAGATTGGAGCAAATGACAGAGTTTTTAGTGTCTTATTTTTTTTGCCAAACATAAAATGGAATCACAGAGGTGAGCTTCTGCTTTAGTTAATTCTTCCCTTGGTTAGAATATCAACATTTTTCTTCTCTGCTACCCTCATCAGAACCACCTGAAGGGAATAACTAATAAGAATTCATCTGCTGTCTTTTGTACATGACAAAATTCAGACTGCCTAGAAATCAAAGGGAGCGGGTTATTTCCACCAGCAAAGAAGTCATAATAGAGCACATTCGAGTAGTCCTTTCCATTGCCTGATTTTCCATATTGGCTTATGGGGGTCAGAAGGCTGATTTTATTGTCCTCATTCTAAACTGACAGAAGCTGGATTATGTTTTCATGGCCCTACAGAAGGGTTCTGGGCTTGCAGAGAATGCTTTTGAAACAGGTTAGATATGCCAGCAGGGGGCAAGCACTAGCTGTGAGAAAGGCTCAGAGAGGCTTTATTTTTCATGGGGCAAGTGCTCACACACTCTCCCTTATAGGCACTCACACACTTATATTTAATTATTCTGAGCCTTATTTTTAAAGGTTTCAATTGTCAAATTTTTGCGTTATATATAGACCCCCAACTTGTGTCTTCGGAGTCACCAAAATTATACCCAAGACTTCTGTTGTAAAAATGTTTTAGTTTAGGGATAAACAGCTTGGCAGAACAGGAAACATGAAGCTGGAAATTATGTGGAGCCTGCCTAAATTTGAATCCCTAAGTGACCTGAAGCAAATTTTGTAACTTCTTTGAGCTTCAGTTTTTTTCCCTTGGTGAAACGGGGATAAGTCTACCTACCTGACTGCATTGTTGAGATGCTGTATGAAGAGACATATGTAAGCTCTGTAAGGCACATCATAAAATCCTGGTAAATATTATCTTTCCTTTGCAATGAGTACAGACCCTGGGAAAGAGTAGACACACATGAATAGTGATAATAACCCATTAGAAAAGCCTGCTAAGAATGGATTTGGGAAGGCTTATGACAAGATGAGTCTGCAGAACTGAAGGACAAATGAGATGCTCAAGTAAGTCTGATGCATATTAATATTTCAGTTAGCAAAGGTGGAGCTACAGGAATATGAAACCAATGACTGAAGTTCACGGTTCACAAACCTAAAATGACTAAGAAATTGTCAGGGGAATTGAGTGCTGCACATGGAAATGGAAATAAAACAGTCTGGATGGTTTTATATCCAGAAACATAATTTAGTGTCAAGCAATTGTGTCAGGACAGAGGGATTTTATGCATCTATTTTAGCACCCAAGTTCTTGCTGGCAGGATTTAGGGAAGAAAATATCTTTTGGAGTTTGGCAAATCACAAGCAGACCCAGACCCATCTGTTCTGGAAGGAAGTCTTCTTTATCCATTGCTCTTTTACAGTTTGGAGGATTGACAGATGAAAGATGTGAGCTTGGGGGAGCAAAAATGGGTTACAATTGCAGGAAATAAAATCAGAAAGAACCAACATATTTATGGAGTAGAATGAGCACTGAGAATTCCCCCTGAGAAAGACAGTCTACCTCCTCATCCTGAACTAGGTATTCAGGAAACCACTAAATCAAACAGCTTGATGAAAAGGGTTTGGAAGCAAACAATTTTGCAGGAATGTTCATTCACTTGCTGAAAAGAGTCAATATGGTTGATCTGTGTTCCTAAATCCTGAACACTCTGTGGAAGTAATATTTTATGTCCAAGTATTTTATTTAGTACAAATACTTTTTTTTTAAACAGCAATTTGTACAGAGTTGTCCCTATAGGTATCTAAGAAAACTAGATAAAAAGATTCTTTGAATAATTACCAAGTCTCCCATATTTCTCTATGCTCTGAGGATATGTAAGGCAGCACAATGAAGCAAAATAAATTCTGAAGGGATGCTCAGGTGTTCTTCTGAGGTATTTAAATGTGAAACTTAATAAAACATGCTTGAATACTTATGTGAACTAGAAATCTATCACATTAAACAAGGACTTCACTTTCATTATTACAAGTATGAAATGCCATACTTTTCTACAACACCAAATAGTGTTCTAGAAATAACACCTTATCTTGAGTCAGCACCAGGTGAAGTTTTGACAAGTAACAAATTTACAACCCTTGGGGACCTCACAGTTTCTGACAGACAGGTGCCAGTGTCACTGGGGGAAGAAGGCGGCGCAGCTTACAGCCATCTTGTCAGCTATAATCACCCACGTGTGTTACAAGCTACGATGATTTCTGGATTTCTCCCTCTGTGGAGACAGCAACTTGGAAAAGACACACCCCTTCCAACTAATGGTGGAGATGCATTCGTCATTCACAGTATTGTTGTCATAATACAGTTGTCATTAAGATTTTTCTATGTGAAGCTTGTTAAATATCACATCAGGACCCTCCAAAGTCGTGTCTCACAGCATTTAAAGATGATTTATGCCTTCGTGGTCATCCTAAAGGCAGTTCTAGCATCGTAATTTTCAATTCTCTTTAACAAACTGATACTCACTTCTCCAATAGTACACTGTTCAAACCACACCTGATGTACCTAAATGTTGTAATTAACATAATTTGATATTTTAATGACAGTTTTCATCAGAAATCTGTGATATTGTTGAAGTGAAGAGTCTTATACAAATAAATTCCCATTTAGGGAAAAATTTGGTTTCTAATCTTAAGACTGGCATAGTTTTGGATATGTCCTGCCCCCAGATGCATGTTTTTTAAGCAGGAAGATGCAATTGTTCAAGAAAGTGTGGCTAATGACCTTATGTTTTCTCTCTGATGGTTCAAATAATTTTTAATCTTATTCATGAAGGTATATAAATATTTGGTATATTACTTTCACACAGGCAATACAGCCCCAAATAAACTAGTTCTTTTACAATGGGATCACTAGACATAAGACAACTCGAACTACGTTTTATTATATAAAATGTTAAATCTACAATAAGTTGGCAGATTATTATAAACTCCCATGTGCCTATCAGCTGGCTTTAGTGACTATCAAAAGCCCATGACTTGCAGTTCTACCCCATCCACTCCTTCTCAGCCTGTCTTATTGGAAATGAATCTCAGACGTTATATCATTTCACTCATAAATATTTCAGTATACATCTTTAAAATATGTGAATTCTTCATAACACAATCTTCCATACTATTGCTTCATAATATGACTGAATCTCCATTTGAATGTTTTAATTTTCAATTATCTCACAAAGGTTTTCTTTCCCCGTCTCTTCCTCCTCTTTCCCTATCTTTTAACCAGAATCCAAAAATATTTAAACATTGAATTTATATTACATCTTTTAAGGGCACTTTAATCTATTGATTTCCTAATTTTCTTTTGAAATTTATTTGTTGAAGAATATATTGAAGAATTTAGTTGTTTTATAGACTTCTCACTTCCTGGATTTTGTTGATCAAATTCCTCTGGCATAGTTAACAGAATCTATATTTCCTAAAAGTGAAAGTTGCTCAGCTGTGTCTGATACTTTGTAACCCCATGAACTGGGGCCTGCTAGGCTCCTTTGTCCATGGAATTCTCCAGGCCAGAATACTGGAGTGGGGTAGCTGTTCCCTTCTCCAGGGGATCTTCCCAACCCAGGGCTCGAACCAGGGTCTGCTGTATTGCAGGTGGATTCTATACCAACTGAGCTACCAGAGAAGCCCTGTTTCCTAAAAATCAGTAGTTAAATCCACTGGCTTGATTAGACTCAGGTTCAATCTTCTTTGGCATGACTGTTTCATAGGTGGTTGTATATACTTTTTCATAAGAAGACATATTCTATATGATTGTCTCTCTTTTCATGGTGGTAACAGCTGTTGAAGTTCAATGCCACCAGTTTTCCTATGCCGAAATGCTCCCATTTCCTTTAGTTATCTGAAATTGTCTTTTATAGTGTATTTGTCAGGAAAAAAAAAATCACAAAATAATATTCCTTAAATTTTGTATATTTAAAACAGTTTATACTTTTTTTTTTTTTTATTCCTTGAAAAGTCAGTTTGCCTGACTGTCAAGTTTGTGGGTCATATTTTCTTTCCTGAAGTATTTTAATTCTGTTATTCCATTGCCTTCTGGTACAAACTGTTGCCAAAGAGTCTGGAAACAATTTGATTTTTCACCATATATGTAACTCGGTCTCTTTGTCTGAATGTCCAAATAATTTGCTAGAATATGTGCTGGTATTGATCTTCATGGCTTAATTTTCCAAGGCAGGAAGTAGATTCTCTCATAACAACAGATTTCATTTTTTCTGTTTGTTTTAAATTTTAGGAAACTTTCCTTCAAGATTTTACTTTTTTTTTTTCTTCTTCAGGTCCCCCTGTTACATGTATGTTCAATTTTCTTTGCCTAGCTTTTGATTTTCTTTTGCCTAGCCATCTTATCTTGCATTCCTTTTACTGTTTTACATATTTTTTATTAAAAATTTTTACTCCTTTTACTTATATTTCTCTTAAGGTAATGCGTTATATCTCTAAACTCTGTTTTTTCATTTTTGAAGTTTTTTTTTAAGTAATCTAAGAAAACATAGTTCTCCCATCCAAGTACTAACCAGGCCCGATCCTGCTTAGCTTCTGAGATCAGACAAGATCACGAGATCGGGCGCGTTCAAGGTGGTATGGCCATAGGGAGGTGGGAGGGAGGGTCAGGATGGGGAACACATGTACATCCATGGCTGATTCATATGAATGTATGGCAAAAACCACCACAATATGGTAAAGTAATTAGTCTCCAATTTAAATAAATTTTAAAAAAAAGAAAATGTAGTTCTGATTCTTTTCTGAGTTCTATAAATTTACTGTGATTTTTCTAATTCTAATTTATATTATTCTTTCATATCTTATATCACTTTCTTAAAATTTATTTGAGCTTATTTGAAATGCTAATTTACTTTTTAAAATCTGTTTTGTGGGCTTGTTCTTATGTCATGTTTTTACTTCTGGGGGGTTATTAGTCTCCCTCATATACACATTGTTTTTTCATGTAACAACTTTGTATGGAGTTTGAATGTGTTCCTTTTCTGTTCTTCATTTCTTCACAAAAGTAGTTTTTAAGAACATATTTTAAAAAATTCATCTTGAGTTGGAGTATGCAGTTGCTGTTTTCAAATGACCCACTGTACTTTCAAATGAATGCCTTTATTTTGGGGTTCACCTGTTCTCAAGTTTTTCACATTCCTTGTGGCTTCTGTTTCTTCGAATACAAAAGATGATACCAGAAGGATCTTACAGCCATTTATATTTTAGAATGAGTATATCTTGTCAGCTATTCTTGTTTATTGGTTGTCTGTGGGTTTATTTTAAAATGTTTTATTTTTAATTATTTATTTGGCTGCATGGGGTCTTAGTTGTGGCACACAAGATCTTAGATGTAGCATGTGGGTTCTAGGTCCCTGGTCAGGGATCGAACCTGGGTCCCCTGCACTGGTAGTGTGGAGTCTTAGCCATTGGACCATCAGGGAAGTTCCTATCTGTTGGTTTTGGTTTTATTATAAACCAAATTTAGAATATTTGTCTATTCTGTCTAATTTTAAGTGGTGTTCCCTTGAGTTAAACTTAAAGGAGAGTTTATCATACAGATTAAGGTGGAAGCAGAAGTAAAGAAGCATTGTTGTTCAGTCACTAAAGTTGTATTTGACTCTTTGCAACCCCATGGACTGCAGCATGCCAGGCTTCCATGTCCCTCACTATCTCCTAGAGTTTGCTCACACTCATGTCCATTGAGTTGGTGATGCCACCCAACCATCTCATCCTCTGTTACCCTCTTCTCCTCCTGCCCTCAATCTTTCCCAGCATCAGGGTCTTTTCCAACGAGTCAGCTCTTTGCATCAGGTGGCCAAAGTACTGGAGTTTCAGCTTCAGTATCAGTCCTTCCAATGAATATGCAAGGTTGACTTCCTTTAGGATTGAGAAGCAAAAATTATGCTTTCTTTGCTTTAATGAAATATTTTCTCTTCTTGAATATAAACTATACTAGACATAAGCTAATTTGTTAGGATTGTTTTAGTGGCTTCATGGAGATAGTCATAATATAGAACTGTATCAACCATCATAGGTTGTTTCAAGAAAATCAATCTGTAGTCTCTATAAAGTCTTTGTTCTTAAATAGGTAGCTTCATTTTTTTCCCCTATAGCTTCTATATCTTAAAATATTTTGGTATTTAATTTGGAGAAACTACTGAGAATTAATAATTATATCTGGCTTTTGATTAGTTGTACCCAGGGACAATGGTAATGTTTCTGATGATAAAATGAGATTGTCCTCATGGCTTTGGAGACTTGCCTCTGAATTGTTGTCATTGTTCAGTTGCTAAGTCATGTCCTACTCTGAGACTTCGTGGACTGTGTTGCCTGTCAGGCTCCTCCGTCCATGGGATTTTCTAGGCAAGAATACTGGAGTGGGTTGCCATTTCTTTCTCCAGGGGATCTTCCGGGACTCGGGACCAAACCTGCGTCTTCCATGGGAGGTGGATTCTTTACCACTGAACCACCAGGGAAGCCCTGCGTCTGAATACAGAGAAAAATGTCCTTGCACTTTGAGCCAGAGGAGAACATTATCTAACTCATCACATGCCAGAGGGCGATTTAGAGAGAACATGAGACTGGTTATGCTGTATTCTAGACAGTTATTTCTCTATGCAACCTCAGTGGCTTCTGATTATTTTTGTGAGAGCTGGTTCCTAAGTGAGTTTTAAAATTGAGCTCCCAGTTGCCTTTAGTGAATTTGGCAAGGGTCTTTGACTTGGAAGTTGTGTATCAGTGAGAGTTTGACACCAGTAAGGACAGTAGAAACATGAAAAATAGTGAATACTTCTCAGGATGAGGAAGAATCCAGGGAAGATGGTGGGGAAAGCAGAAACACCTGGGACAGTGACTGACACAGGCAAGTGAGTCTGTAAAATCACTGAAACTCTACAGAGGAGCTTTTGAAATCAAGTTTATAACTAACGATAGTCTGTGGAAGTCATTGATACCAAGAAGCAGCAGCACCGTGAAGGATGTTGGGCTAACAAAAGATCCTAATCCTAGGGTTTCACAAGGTGTCGTATTTGGGTCTCTCCCTGAGAAAAGAGGAATCAGTCCTCTTTTTGTATGTAATTGGAGATTGAGAGAAGATCCACATTTCTTATCTCTTTGAGCCTTGTAGCAAGAATCAAAAGCTGATGGCAAATAAATTGCAAAGAACCCAAAGTTCTGTTTTGTTTCTGCAGGGAAATTGTCTTAAAATTGTAAGTTTTTACACACAGCTCCAGATTTCTGGTCCATCTTTTTTAAAAAGAGCAGATATTACTGTCTGGTGTCTCATTATTCCTTTTATAGGGCTTGTACACTGCCATTTCCTGCAGTCCTTATTTCTCCAAATTTTATCACACTCAGCTGATGTAAAACATCAACATGACCTTCTTAACTATTGTAATTATTTGTGTTTGCCACCTCTGTTCTACAGGGAAAGAGTTTACCAGAACAATTTATCCAGAGATCTCAGTAGAAGCCAAGGGAAAATGCTTGCAAATTGATCAAGAAGAAATGAAGAAGAGTCAGAGCAGGACAATTGATCATTGGGAATATGCCTATAAAAGATAAGAGTAGGGAGGGAGAGCACTTGAGAGATATGAGGTAGCTCAGGGCAACCCCTGGTCACGCTCTTAGGAGCTCAAACTGGAGGTGTTTCCAGCATTGTAACCTGTACTTCAAGTGGCAACTTGATAAAGAATTTTCCAAATGTTAATACGTAGTTTAACATAATACTCACTTCAAGTAGCAGTATTTTTGAAAGTTGAAAATAGCACATATTGTAAAATTTCTGACGTTAACCTTTTTTTTTGGCATACCATTCAGTAGTGTTAAATATATACATATCATAGTACAACAGATATTTAGAACATTTTATCTTACAGAACTGAAACTCTATACCCATGGAATATACTTCATTTTCTCCTCCCCCAGGCCTTGGTAATCACCAGTCTATTTTTCATTTCTGTGAGTTTGATTACTTTAGATGCATCATGCAAGTGGAATCATACAGTATTTGTCTTTTTGGTACTGGCTTATATCACTTAGCATGAAGTCCTCCAGGTTTATCCATGTTGTAGTAAGTGGCAGGGTTTCCTTCCTTTTTAAGATTGAATGATATCTTGTTGTATGTATATACACTCAACCCTTGAACAATATGAATTGTGTGAGTCCACACATATATGAATATTTTTCAATAAATAGGTAACTACAATACTACACAATCCTTAGTTAGTTTAAGAATGCCAAAGTCCAGATACACAGGGTCGACTGTGAAGTTGTATAAGGGTTTTTTGACTGCTGGGGATCAGTGCCTTTAACCCCAAAATTGTTCAAGGATTAACTGTACTATGTTTTCTTTATCCATTTATCCACTGATGGATATTTGGGTTGTTTCCATCTCTTAAGTGCTGGAATAATGCGGCAATGAATATAGATGTATGAATATTTCTTTGATATCCTACTCTGAATTATTTTTGATGTGTATCCAGAAGTCAGATAGCTGGATTGCACAATAATTATATTTAAAAAGTTTTGAGGAAACTCCAAACTATTTTTCATAGCCACTGCACCATTTTATTTTCCCACCAATAGTGCACAAGAATTATAATTTGTCCACATCCTTATAAACACTGTGGTGTGTTTTGTTTTATTTTTTGATAGTATCCACCCTAATGGATGTGAAGTAATATCTCATTGTGGTTTAAAGCTCTTTAATGATAATGAGCATATTTTCATATGCTTGTTAGTCATTTGTGTATCTTCTTTGTCGAAATGTCTATTTAAGTCATTTGCCCATTTTTTTTAATTGGGTTAATTTTGTTGTTGTTGCTAGGTTGTAGAAGTCCTTTATATATTTCTAATATTGAATCCTTATTAGAGAAAGACATACAGACCAATGGAATAGAAGAGAGCTCAGAAATAAATTCTTGCATATATGGTCTGATCTTTGAGATGAATGTTAAAATTGCCCAGTGGAGAAACTATAGTCCCTTTAACAAATGATGTTAGGAAAACTAAATGTCCACTTGCAGAAGAATGAAGTTGGACTTTACCTTATAACATATACAAACTTTAACTCAAAATTTATTAAAAACCTAAACATGAGACCTAAAACTATATACATTCTAGAAGAAACCATAGGGGGAAAGAAAGCTTCAAGACATTGACTTTGGCAGTGATTTCTTGAATATGACAATATAAGAACAGTCAAAAAAAGCAAAAATAGACCAATGAGACTAAATTAAGCTTAAAAATCTTCTGTACATCAAAGAAAACCATCAATATACAAAATGTTGTATGTTGCAGAAAGTATTTGCAGGTAACACTATTTTTAACTTAATATGGGATCACTTATCAATGTAAAAAGTCTCCACTAGCTATTGGAATTTCAGGTATTGTAAGATGGTGATCTTTTTCTTTAACAGAAGATCTTCCTGGTCTTCTTTAAAAATACTTTTTTTTTTTT
The DNA here is from genome assembly GCF_019320065.1 of Cervus canadensis. Classification (NCBI taxonomy): domain Eukaryota; kingdom Metazoa; phylum Chordata; class Mammalia; order Artiodactyla; family Cervidae; genus Cervus; species Cervus canadensis. The sequence goes on along the minus strand of NC_057391.1, from coordinate 52,366,068 downwards.
CAAGATATGTATTTGGAAACTGGAAAAATCTATCTGTATGAGAAAGACTATTATCTCCCTTTTAAATCTTCTATGAAGCAGCAAGATATTTCTTCCTTCTACAACTTCCAGAAGTATAGCATCTTCTCCTCCAGAACCCACAAAAAAGATAATGAAGATGTTGATAACAATAACGGCTAATATTCTATCAAGAATTTTTACATTTTTCATGCAGTTAACTCTCACAACAAACACACAAACAGGTAACTTCTCTTTATTTTTCCTCATTTCATAGATGTCCTAAAATCAAAACTATCAGTGTACTTAAGTGTTCCGACGTCAGAATTATTATAAAAAGACTGTGGGTTCATTGTCTTAACTTCCTGTTTCTCCCAAGTGATACACTTTATTAATTTAGAAGATAGCATTGGTTACCTGAGAGCCTTTTCTCAGTTGAGTTGCCAAAGTAACCACGGAGTTGCTGAAGGAGAGGTGAAAAAGGGCAAAGACACGGAAAGTGAAAAGCTCTGATGAGAAGCTTCATGAAGTTCACAGCTGACACAGAGCTAGTCCTTCTGATAAGAGAGCCTTTCTCCCTGGCTCGAAATCAGACGGCAGGGTTTTGTTTTCGCTGTTTTCCTTTCCGGCTCTGCAGAGTACATGAATGTTCTCTCTGGAGATAATAACCAGGAAACTGCAGAATATGAAATGGCATGAAGAGGAAGGCTATGAGTCCAATCATACTAAATAAAATGTGTATCTATTTTTGATACAAGTATTTTTGACCATTTTAAAGAAATGTGGGTTTTTTTTTTAGCCAATTAAATTATTTTGTTTTTGGATTCTGATTATTAGTATATTCTCTTGTGTTTAAAATGTGTACCAGTTCCCAGTCTCCTGACACCTCCTTCCCTTTCCTGGTCTTACACATAAACACACAATTTCCTATTTCACTCTGCTGTTATTGCTAAGTACTAAAAATGTCTTTTATATCCATACTTTTTGAGGCAGTACTATGTATATGTTATGCTTCATCAAATTCTTCACCATTTGTTCTCCTTTAAAATTAAAATCCAGATATTCCCCTCTGACTTAGGTTCTCAGAGGTAGCTGATATCATCCATGGTGGCCATGTCTTTTTCCTTAATCTTTTCATAGTATTTCCAGCCCCCGCCTTAAGACCGCTTCAAGGAAATATTTTATTGTACATGGTTTGCATATATCATACATAGTTGTTTAAGCTAAGTGGAAAGGACTTTTAGTGTAAGACATGGATCATTGCTTATAACCAGAAAATGGGCAATCAAAATCTCTTTAATATCAAATATGGTTTAGTATCAAATATGGTTAGAAAAAGGACATATCTTCAGACATTTAGAATCAATGCAGAATTGACCAGTAATGTTTCCCATCCTTACTGAAGCTTCTACTGAGGTCATTTTCACCATCCTTAGAGTCATCAGCATATATTAAATAACTCCTGAAATGCTGGCAAGTAATAAGATTTAAAATTTTACTTCTTAATCTTTGCAAGAGAGGGAAAGAAATCATTGCTGTTTTTGAATAAAGTAAAACCCAAGAATCATTTATTTATCACTATTATACATAAATGTTTTATCTGAGACATTTATTCCTCCTAGTATTGAACAAGATATCTTAATTTATATAAGAGCTTTATTATCAAACATGTGAAAATGTCTAGTGGGCATAAAATGTTTAGTAAGCAAATATAACCCATCAAAATGATAATTTTTATTTTAGTAAAACCAAGTTGAAATTTGCAGATGGATATCAATAAAGAATAGAAAAGGTAGTGTCACATTATCTTGACTTATCTATGACATATGTATGTAGCTTACTAGTTAGTCTTCATTGATTTTCTCTTGGTAAAGTTAAGTATGTCTATCATTCTCATATATAAAATGAAAGGGAAAAGTACTAATTAACTGATATGTTCCTCTCTGTTTTAACTTTCTCTGAGTTTATGATTCTAACCACATGGTTCATTAGTCCCACAAAAGTGTGATTTTAAACAATTGGAGAAAAAAAGGAATACAGGTATTGAGCACATAGTATATATAAACACAGGAAACTGAAGCTTAGGGAGGGTAACAAAACTGATATAAGATCATACAGGAAGAAAGCAGCAGAGCTATGAGTCAGAGCTTTGGTATTCTGAAACTTCTATTAAAAAAAAAAACCATATTAAAATTAAAAAAAAATTACTTCTCTGAAAACTACACCATGATGAATGTAAGGCAGGCTCGTAACAGCAGAAAATGATGACAATAATATCTGTTAAGAAGTTTGATAACATATTAATTCAGTTCAGTTAGTCCCATGGACTGCAGCACACCAGGCTTCCCTGTCCAACACCAACTCCTGGAACTTGCTCAAACTCATGTCCATCGAGTCGGTGATGCCATCCAACCATCTTATCCTCTGTCGTCCCCTTCTCCTGCCTTCAGTCCTTCCCAGCATCATCAGGGTCTTTTCTAATTAAACATGTTAATTTTTACTAGCTAATATTTATGAAGTCCTGCTACATGTCTTGTGTTTACCAAACTGCTTTACAAGGACTATCTCACTTGATTCATCAGCAAGAGTATGAATTGGGGTTATTTTTATACAATTTTACAGATGAAGTTAACTAAAACTTAAAGAGGTTAAGAAACTTGACCAAAGTCAGGAAGGTAAGTATTAATACATCTTAGGGCTAATATTAGAAATCTGGCACTGTGATTCCAGACTCAGAACTTTTTGATGTTGTGTTGTATTACTAAATCCTAGTTCTCTGAAATAAACAAAAATCAAAGTAATAAGGAAATGAAAAACTTTCTATTCATCCAAATGCTGTGTCTTTTTAGCAGATTAGAACACCTTCAAAGATACCTTCATCCGATGACTTATTTGCTTAAGTACAGTGCTGACACTAATTTTACAGAAGGAAAATTAAAAACTAGTACATCAGAATGAAAATATAGATGGTATCATGCCAAATAGCATTCAATATTGAATGATCATTACTCAAAGTCTAATGATCATTACCCAAACAGAAATATTCTAAGAGAGCATCTGTTTTAATAATTTTACTCCCTTTATTTATTAAAAAAATTTACAAAGTTTGTCGTTGATTATGGTGTTAGTTTAAACAAACACCTGTGAGCTCCTTGCCTTGAAACCAGTCTCAAAATAGGAGTTAAATGGCTGACTTGTAACCTAGTCACCATCATTTCCAAGTTCTGTACAATCAGGTAGGTCAGAAAAATAGTCTTTTTGAGTTTGTTTCATCATTTTAGTATGAGACCAATAACAAGACCACTATGTATTGCAGGTTTTTAAAAGATGAGTATTGAATGACAAGTATGTAAAAAGACTTTGTAAGCGTGTTAAACTTCAGGCATTTTTATGGTGTGATGGACTCCCCACTGTTGTAATATGCAGTTAGAAGGTTTAATCTGGCACATAAATATGAGACAGCTGGTGTGAACTAAGGATGCCATTTGGACCAAGGAACAGAACAAAGCTAATTGGCTACACGGGAACTCAACCCATGTCCTTAGCCTCGTTAACTGTGATCTACTAACTAAGCCCACTGTTACTCACACAACCTACCTTTCACGAGCCTGAATTCATCTGGGCATTGATGACATAAAGATGAGTGACCCTGATCTCTGTCCTCAAGGGACATTCTAGCATGCAGTGCCAGGCAGATGCATAAATAAAGAGGTAACATACTTTATAATAAACTAATGCTGTAGTAGAGATTTATAAAAATGCTAAGAAGGCCCAAAGAAGAAAACCACCAACATTGACAAAGGAAGTGTAGTATTCTCATCTTGTTATTGAATTTGTAGGACCCAACATCTTTACATCTCAAGACACTTGCTGCTGCTGCTGCTGCTAAGTCGCTTCAGTCATGTCCGACTCTGTGCGACCCCTTAGACGGCAGCCCGCCAGGCTCCGCCGTCCCTGGGATTCTCCAGGCAAGAACACTGGAGTGGGTTGCCATTTCCTTCTCCAATGCATGAAAGTGAAAAGTGAAAGTGAAGTCGCTCAGTCCTGTCTGACTCTTCGCCACCCCATGGACTGCAGCCCACCAGGCACCTCTGCCCATGGGATTTTCCAGGCAAGAGTACTGGAGTGGGTTGCCATTGCCTTCTCCGCTCAAAACACTTAAGTTCACTTAAATCTATATGTTAAATAATTTCCTCATTTGGAGATTTCAAAGACACATTTTCCTTTCTTCCCACTTTTCCTTTCCTCCCTCCATCCCTCTCTCTCTTCTTTTTCCTTAATAGTAAACATTTAATATATTACAGCGTCTGTGGGTCAGAAATTCAGGAATATCTTAGCTGGGTGTTTCTGCCTTAGGGTTTCTCAGGTGGCTTCATTCAGCATGTCAGCAGGACTGAGGTCATGTCAAAACTTGAATGTAGCTTTCAATTTCAGCTTTCATAATGGCTTGTGCACATGACATTTGGCAGGAAGTCTTGGTTCTTATCCAGCTGTTGGCATGAGACCGTAGTTCCTGGCCATGTTGACTTTCTCCTAGGCTGCTTGAGTGTTCTCATGACATGTTAGCTGGCTTCTCCCAGAGTGAACAAGAGGGAGCGGGCGAAGGAAGGCTGTGGTACTCTGTGTGACCTAACCTCCAAAGTTATGCACTGATACTTCAGCTCTAAGGTATGGTTTTTAAGTGGCCCATAATTTAATGGAAAAGTTTAAGAATAGAACTTAATGTGTGCTTTACTATCATGAAATCAACATTTTGATTCTGCAAATCAACTTAGTGTGTACTTTACTATCATGAAATCAATATTTTGCAAATCTTTGCAAGTTGCAGTGGATGGCTTATTCCAAAATATTCATTCCCCTATATATTATGCAGTTATACAGAACTCGAAACGTCAGCTTGCTATTTTAGGTCTAATCAAGTTTATATCCTCAGGCGTCTTGGCAGGTCATCAGTGTTTCCAGTTCATTTGAATTGATACAGAGAGCCAATGATTGGTCACAGTTTGTTTTTTTTTTTTTTTTAATATTTAGGTCCTGTGATTGGCTCCCAGTTCTCTGAAACAAAGAGTGAAGACTTCTGGAAAGCTGAAAGTACAGTTCAGTTCACACAAGCTGATTTATGCTTTTTCAAGAATTCTTTTGTTGCTTAAAGCCAAGTGCACTGGCAATAAGAGAATTATACAAAAATGGCCCTTTTACTCAATCTTTTTTGTTTAGTCAAGCTTTACTACCAATAAAAATTGACCGATGAGCCAGACAGCTTGCTTTTCTCCCACGTGAGCCATAAATGAGACAAATGATCTGGCCTAGCTTATGTCCTGGGATATGGGAGATGAATAGTACCCTCGAGGTTTCATCCATTCTGAAATTACAGCTGAAAGAATTTGAAGAAAATAATTTTATGGTCAATTTGTGAGTAAGTTTTGGGACGTTATAGGTGGAATTGTAGGTATATACATGGGAATCATTCGTTTACTCTCCTGTGTTGTTTACTGCCACTAATCCAAGAATTCCAAAAGCTCTTTGCAGAAACTAATATGTCTTATTGATAAGCATATGCAGGACTCTAACTCAATGATGCATTTATATCATAGTGATTATATATTATTCAAATCAGATACTCAGCAGGTGAAACTACCCATCAAGTGCCAAGGAAATTCTCTTAGGGAACGTGGTGTCTTTTCAGGTCAATGAAGTCATCAAGGTCTGTCATTCTTTCCAGTTGTGACATGTTTTACTAGCAGCTGGTGTCCCTCAGATACATGATTCCTGCCACTTTCAGAGATGTAAACCATTTCTGTTTTGAAGTATATAACCAGAATATTGATGATTAAAGTTAAGCAATGCATTTATCAGCACACACACACACACACACTGGCTTTGGAGCATTCCTCTTAAAAACAGACCGACAATTATTAACCCTGTTCTTGTTTTCTCTATGAGTATATTTGAATTAGGACAGTATTTTTCACACCTCTTTTCATTATACTACATAATACATTCCGAATACCACTCAGAGTTAAGATCCTCTTACTTGTATTTTCTTCTGTATGCTTAAACATTTAAACCACTGATGTGTGTGTGTGTGTACATGTACATGTGGTCGCTCAATCATGTCTGATTCTTTGCTACCCCATGGACTGTAGCCTGCCATAGTCCTCTGTCCATGGGATTATCAAGGCAAGAATACTAGAGTGGGTTGCTATTTTCTCCTTCAGAGGATCTTCCCAACCCAGGGATCGAACCCTGTCTCTCTCTCATCTCCTGCATTGGCAGGCAGATTCCTTACCACTGACATTATATCCCAGTTTATTGAGGACTTATATATACATATTGCACTAGGCTGGGTGCTGGAGGCTCCCAGCTGGTGATTGCCTCAGCACTTTGTTCTGCGTAATGCATACCAGAACAAGAAGAAAAAGTACTCTGTGAATAGGTGTTCTTTCCTCTATGTATTGAAGGACACTCTTCAAAACTGTGTATTGGCTAGCCTGAATTTTTCTGTATAAAAAGTCAGGTTTTGCCCTACAATCCACTTTCAGGTCTAAGAGTTTTCCTTTGCTACTGTTGAATGCTAACAGCCGGGGGCAGCAGAGCTTTGTCCTGGCAGCCACTCTGGTGGTGCTAAAGGTGGGGATCACACTGCCCCAGGGTTTGCCCCCTGATGCAGCTCCTTAGACTTCAAGCAGCTGCTTGAGTCCATTAACAGTCACTTAAGCAGCAGGTAGAGAAAGCTCTGCTGCTGTGAATTAAAGGTGGGGCTGAGAACTGGGAAGGGCTTGGCTACCAGCACCTGATACACACACACACACACACACACACACACACGGTGTTAAATTTAGGGACAGTTTTTTTAAAACGATCATAGAGATATTATTTGGTTGTCATATACAGAAGATTGAATGGTTTTTGCCATAAGTTTTGCCAACAATGTGATATCAAGCTTAACTGTTCGTTTTGCTAGCAGCTATTCATTGTATAGCAAATAATGTAGGCAAAGTAGTCATTTCTAAAGTTGATCACTTTAGAATTGCCATCCTTAATGGAATAGCTATCCTTAAATGCACTGAAAAGTGGCATACAAATCTGTGTCTGTGCTTCTTATATTGTTTGATCTCAGCTGATAGTTGAATGTTCAGTCCTGGAACCATCCTCCTATTTTCCAAAAAGCTGAGAAAAGTAACTAGGAGAAAGCCAGCAGACCAGATGCAGTCTAAAACCTACAAATTATTCCAGGACTTAAGCTTCTTGAAGGCTCTATTTTAAGATCCAGTACTTTTCTGTGTTTGTTTCAACAGGAGGGTTAGAGGATAGAAAATGCTTTATTGATAGAAAGTGGGAGCTGTTACTCCCCCCACCTCCTCCACTCCTCAAAACTAAAAAAGAAAGGGAGGCCATTCAGTTCCTTGCCAGATCTGTAAAAAGCTCATATCAAATGGGAAGACATTATTCCTAAGTGAGAAGCAAAACCTCTGTATCACTCTCAAGTTTTCTACCATTTCCCACTTTGATGTGTGTGTTTGCGTGTGTGTGCGTGTGTTTAATTCAGATTTTTGAGCAACCACCTTCAGATAGATTTCCACACATTAAAAAGAGGAAAACCACCTGAACTGAGATCTCAGCATCTTCTCCCTGTGAATAGGGGGTTCTGTTTAGCTGCTTCTTGGTGGCTAATTGGGAATTATACTGCGTGCAGTGTACTTCTCACAATCCCAAGCAGAGCCAACTACATCTACACCAGTGATTACTACACTATCTGTTACCAAATAGGCTGCAAACGCGGCCAGCGCAACCGACTGTAGGACTGGCTCCTAGGTCATCACTCAGCGATACCGAGAAAATTGGGCAGAGGAAGCGCCAGCATTAGAGGCGTCTTCCCTGGAGATGAAGCTGCGCCCCACACAGCTAGTTGTCAGTGCGGTGGTGACGGCCACACCTGGCAGCGGCCACCGCGCATCTCTGGAGAGCAGGGGCTGTGGCTCGGCCCAGAGGCGCTGCCGGGTGCAGCGGCCGCGGCGGCAGAAGGAGCCGAGGCGCTCTGGGTAGAGGAGCCTGGGGATCGCAGCGTCTGTGCTGCATTCCCCAGAGCGGCCGCGGCAGCGCTTGGGAAGTTCCCAGCACGCACTCAGCCGCGCTGCTCCTCAGCCTCAGTTGTTGATGAGCCTGGGCGCTCCTCAACGCGCGGGGAGACAACCCCTTTGGCTTTCTTAGAGACAGAAATGAGAAATGAGCTGCCGAAGGCATCTGGCAAGGAGGAGACTGAAAGGCAGTTTGGTGCCAGCAGCTAAGTTGTAGAATTGCTTTGGAGGCTGCCCCGGGAGCACGAGAGAATTTGACAAGAACAGACACCGTTGCAGACCCCAGGCGTGCCTGATTGCACTTGAGTCAGATCGCTGGGACGCAGCCTTCGCTCCAACTATCTGTGGCCGACTAAAGGGAAGGAGACTAGAAACGGGATTGCAAAGTGATATTCCTGAAAGGAAAACACAGGCACTCGAGAAGGAGGGGCGGGGGGACAGCCCAGCTGGCGTGTGCGTTTTTTTTTAAAGGAGAAACCCTCAGGTATGTTCTCTCTTTCTCCATCAGCGCTGCCTCATCTGCATGGGATTGTGTGTGTGTCTTTCCTGGTCGACTCTTGTTGTCTGCACTTTAATTCACAACCAGGGGGTTCTCCTAGTGTAGTAGATGAATTTATCAATGGTCAGCTCTCCTGTGTTTAATAATACAGTTGGCTCTGTTGAGGATTATAGACTTCTCCGGCATTGCTTTATTTTAAATGCAGAATGATAAATGATTGCTTAGTTTCTGCTCAACTTTCAGGGGAAGATCTGCTCAGGGAAAAACAAAGCTGAGATAAAAGGCTAGGGCATTCTCTAAACCCTTGGGATTCAGGGGAAGGATGAGGGCTAAACAGTAAAGAAAAGTTGAGGGCTTCTAGGAAGGGGTTAAAAGCCAAGATGTCATAGACTAGCATTGTTGTCGCCCAGGTGTTTTTCCAGCTCAGCATCCAGTCTGGAGCGAACTGAGCTTTACCAGTGGTTCTGCATTTCCAGCTCTTGATCAATCCTTCAAGATAAAGGTCCTGCAGATTGGCTTTCAAAAGATGAAATGCTTTAACTGTGTACTTGGTTCTGTGTTACAATTGTTCTACCCTGCCGAAGGAGGCAGTCTTAAAAAAAAAAAATCATTTTGCTCCAACAGCTTGAGTAAATCCTAACTTCTGCAATTACATCATCGATACACTTGTATAATAAAGAGAAAAACAGATTATGGTAACAATAGTAATGTTGACTGCCGTTAGTACCTAGGCTGAGATGACAAAGCTCAAAGTCACTTTTCCTTATTAGGCTTTTAAAGGAAAAAAGGAAAGGGGTGGGTGGGTAGCACACATAAAATAAGTTTTTGAAAATATCCTGTATTTCTTTAATAACCTAAGACTGTAAGTTTATCTCATTTTTAATTAATAATAAATTCAGTGCTTTAAAAATAATCCTGACATCTTTTATGCTTAAATATAGTATTATCATGAAAGAGGGTACAATTAGTAGTACATTAAACATATATGTATTTTAATTCAATGAGCTTTACCAGAAGAGAGAAACAAGAGAATGATAAAGTTTGCTACTTTTTAATATATCAAAGTATTTTATTTTTAAGTGTTTTGTTAATACAGAGGCTCATGCCAAAGCTGTAGGACACTGATTTTTAATTATTGGTCCTACTTTATTATGGTTTAAAAGTACAAATGAAATAGAAGTAAATGGGATTTAAATTACAATTTATGCATACTGTAAAGTAAATCACCACCCTGCTCTCTTAAAACTAAAACCTCATTTTTGCCAAATGGTAACCATCTGGAGTGCTGATTCGGGCCACCTAGCAGAATGAGGAAATTAGTTGTTTCAAAATTCCACACATTACTATAATAAAAACATCAAAATATGGTAAGCAACTGCCATCAATTCCTGGGTCAGAGAAGTGATTTGGAAGGTGAACAAAGAGTTGAATTTATGAGTGGAAAAATTGTGTATTTCTTCTATGTTGACATCTTATGGGGAATGTTATAATATCTATAGATGAAACTATAGCAGCAATACAACAGTAGTTTTACTGAGTCCATTAAATGATTATTTTTCAAAGAAGTGAGTAAACTGAGCTAAGATAATTTAAAAGAATATTAGAACTCTCATTTACAAAGTTTCTTTTCATACTACAATGGAGTTCTGTTGAAAAAATAATTTTTATGAATTACTTTTATTGGAGGGTAATTGCATTGCAATATTTTGTTGGTCTCTGCCACACATCAACATGAATCAGCCACAGGTATACATTTCTCTCCTCCCTCCTGAACCTCCCTCTCAGCTCCCAACCCATCCCATCCCTCTGGGTTTTGGAAGAGGATAAACAGGTATGGTTTATTTCCTAGTATTTGATTATTCATTGTTAGGCTTCCATTATAGAACGCGGTAACTTCTTCCAGAAATTGTCATCAACATGTGATTCAGTAAATCCACGCCTCCATGAAATATGAGGTAAACATGTTAGATAAGCCTAGAGAATCCACTTTTCATATGTCTATTATTAACAAATTACTTACATTTCTAGGCCATCTACCCCTTTCTGTGGTTGTTAGTCTTAAATAATGAAGTAAATGTGTGATGCATAGATCTACTTGTTTAAGAGCACATGGAACATTGTAAACAGATGGCAACTGTGGTGATTTCCTCTTTCAAAGACAAATTGTATGAAGTATATGTGCGCGTGTGTGTGTGTAGGGGTCAGTTGAGAAGGAAATAGCTTTTGCGTCTTTGATGATTTAGGACAAATCTGTGATTTTGAATATCTTTTTGCCAGTGCTCCATTTACTTTTATTCCTATTGACCTGCTCAGTTAACGCAATGCATACACCCACCGTGAGTTCCCTTGGGCATTCTATTACCTGTACGTTGTCTTCCACTTTTAATACCATCAATTTCTATTATTCCTTCTTTCCATTCCACTCTGTCTACTATGGAAGAACTTTCTCTAGAATCTCTCAAATGTGAGAATCATCTTCCCACCTGAAAAAAGAATTGTCTTTCAGCTAGAAATTTTGAGATTTTAGAAATATATATGCCAAATTTATTTCTAAAACACACCTTTACAGGTAGAAACTCACTTTCTAACTGTATTATGACTTAAAACCTAATATCAACTTGCTTGAAACCATACATTTAAAATGTCATTCAACAACAATTTTAAGTTCAAGGCATTAACTTTGCATCTGTCTTTGTTGCTGCTGTTGTTACAAATCCTTCTGTCTCTTAAGTTTTCTGTGCTTGGATGGCTAAGCTCCAATTCTCTTCTAGCTTAAAAAAGGGGGGATTTATTAATAGCCCTCTCAGTCTGTAGCTTTTGAGCATGCAGAAGACTGAGCTCCCACTTCTGTAATCTCTATGGAGATAATGATGCCACAGCAGTGCTTTGCACCATTTGTCTCTTAAAGCATAGTTAGGAGGACAGGTGGCATTGTAGCCTGGAGATTGAAAGCCCTCCAGAGGAGAAGTAGAAATGAAGACACACAATTACTTCTCGTTCTCTTGTGAAAATGATCCAAGAGGCATGTATATTTTGCATATCCTCATTACATTGTCTAGTTTGGCCTCAGCATATAGAAATTATTGTAATTTTGATATGGGAGACTATTTTGCATTATTTTGTCTGTTTAGAGAATTAAGAAACTATTTTGTGGAAATAAATGTTGGTTAGCAAGATATAAACTCAATTTAAACAATTATACTCGGGATTCTCAAAGTATTTAAAAAAGTGAAGTATAAAAAATGTAATCAGAGAAGATGGGTTTCTCTCTAAAATAGTTTGTCTCCCTTACACTTTCACAACCTCATCTTTGTCCTGTTTCTTTTCCCAACAGACAATCTCCATGGCCCAAGTCCTGTGTAAAACACCTTTTTTTCCCTGAGTATTCTGGCTTTTGAATATTTGGGTGCAGTATGTCTTCTTGGTAGACAAAAAGTGTTTTGGGTGGATATACTTTGTTTCACGTATTGTTCAAGTTGAAATAGCCTACTCTAGAAGTAACTTTCCCAGGCTTTTTATACTTAAGGAAGGGGAAGAAAAGAAAAAGAGTAAGCTAGGTATAACTATTTCTATTGTATAGATGTTTCTGTTGTACATGCCTGATGACTTAGGCATGATCACTAAGTTGGGTTTCTGAGACAGGACACTGTAAATTTGATCCTAGAAAAACTGAGGGAAGAACAAACATGCTTTGAATCATGTCATTGTGAAGTGGTATGTAACTAAAAAACCTAAACAATTGCTTTATTTATGGGAACTACTTAGTAAAAATTGCTAATCAGATAGAGGACTGAAGCACACATTCTAATGAGAGTCCATTGCTTTTTGCTTTCTAGTAGAAAAGACTGGAGTCAGTTAAATCCAAGTTCAGTCTCTAGCTGGCTGGGTAAACTCAGGCTATCACTTCCTAGTGTTGATTTCCTCCTCTGTAATGAAGACTTATCTGATGCTCCTGGAGAATCAGTTCTCAGACTCTGAAATTCTATAAAATCTATGTAATGCAGACTCCATACGGTCAACTCCATTTGAAATGTAGCTACCGAATTACTTGACTCCAGTTCATTTTTCCCAAGGCTTATTAATATCATTTACCTGCTTGATAAGTTGAAGAACCTGTATGGATCCTTTTTGCACTTTTAAGAAATCTGACAGCTTGTTTTCCTTCACACAACTAGGTTATGGTAAATATTGTTTTATTAATATTCCATATGACCTCATATTTTGTATAAGGCCCTGTATTTGAGAGTCATAAAATATTTGCTGCAGCTTTGATAGATGGTGAAATCCTGCCACTTTAACAAGAAATATGGCATTTGGATACTTGGAATGATTTTGAATCATTCATAGAACAGTTTTGTTGAGAGGTTTTAAAAATAAAGTGAGTGCAAATACCCTACTTAGTCATTTGAATAGATTTACTGTCCTTCCAGCTGTCTTCTTCTGTATGGGCACACTCATGAGAACATGATAGAAAAAAGGGGATTGAGGGGATCTCTCATGGCTGAAGGCAGAGCATAGGAGATTTTATATTTCTGTCTTAATTTCCAAAAAGATTGATTGGCAAGAGGCAAAATATATAAATTAATTTCATACATATAAAAATAAAAATTTAATTCTAGTTGCTTCTTAGAAAGTGATCGATAGGATACCCGAGTGTCACAGTATTCTTGGACAATAGGTGAAGAACATTTTTTTGATATAGTGAGTGATAAGACATATAATGTTTGATGGATAAATACAACAAGTTACAATAAAAACATACACCAGTTGCTATCTTCCTCCTCTTAGACTTGAGTGGGAGCATTCTCTTGATCCTCTCTGTCTAGTCACTATTTTGGTGAGCTGAATTTATTTAGTGACATCTACTACCTCATTGAGGGGAATTACACTAAGGTGTTCCCCCCAAAATTGAGAGATTCAGCTCTTCCAGTTTCTCCCAAACAGCTCCTTTTCCAGATTTCCCAACCTCTCAGGCTCAAATCTCAAGTCATCATCACTGCCTTATACTCCCTCATGTCCTATATTCAGTTACTAATCACATGTTTTCTCTATATCATTTCTAGCTGTGTATTCTTTCCTTCCCCTGTTGGCACCACCTTAGTTCAAGTTCCTGTCACTTAACAATCAGAATACTGCACTAATCTTCCAATTGTTCTGTCATGAGCCTCTCCTCTGAGCATCTGTTCTGCATACTACTGCCAGATTCCTTGTCCTAAAAAATGCCTGGACCATGGCACATGTCACTTTCTGCTCAGAAACTTTCAAGGACATCACATTGTATATGAAATGAAACCTAAAGTATGTAGTGTCAAAAAAATACACCTTTAACAACTACATGCAGGAATGCCTTTTCAGCTTTACCTTTTAGTTCCCGATCAGTCTCTGCCCTAGTTAAACAGATTACTAATTAGGAGATTGGGTTTAGCATACATACTATTGAAACTATGTATAAAGTAAATAACTGATGAGAACCTAGTATATAGCACAGGGAACTCTACTCAATGCATTGTGGTGACCTAAATGGGGAGGGAATCCAAAAACGAAGGAGAATATGTTTATGTATAGCTGATTCACTTTTCAGTACAGTATAAACACAACATTGTAAAGCAACTATGTTCAGATAAAAATTTAAAAAAATATCAGATTGCTCACAGTTTCCAAATACTGGAATTTTATACAATTCCATAGTACTAAGTTATTTGTATCATTCATTTACTAATACATCATATACTTTCTCATGAGATTTCACCTTTGGTCTTGACCTGTAGTTTAAACCTTTATTCTTGCACACAACTTGAAAAAAATTCTAGCAAGACTATAAACACATTAAGTGTGTAAACTTTGACAAATTACTTAAATTTCTGCTTCTTAACTTTATAACCAGAAAATAATGGCACCTTAAAGTGTATTGCTTCATAGAGTTTTCAGGAAGATTAAATGAGATAATATAGATTAAGTGTCCAAAGAATACTGGCTATTCTCAATTGTAGTTATGTTCATACTCCTAACTACCTTGTATATAAAATGTGCATACTTAGTAAATTTGTTTGCTATTGTGCTTAATTTGAATTCTATAATATTATCAGTTACTAGAGGGAAAGACTAGTAAGGGGAGGCGAGAGGGTGGTATACAAAATAGAATATAACAACAACAAAAGACTAAAGTCAGAAGGAAAAATTCAAATTTCCACAGTGACTTAAGATAGTAATTTCCTAGCAGTCATATTTAGAGTAAACTAGAATGGCTTTGGATACTCCAGTTTTTTTAAATCAAGGGCCCTGAGATTCTAGCATTCTTTTGTGTATTTTCTATGATACCCAAAGGGAAGAAATACTAATTTTCTATTTTAGAGCAGATAGGGGTTTCATGAAGAGTCTAACACTGTAAAATGGTCCCAGGAACAAGAAGAGAGATCAGAATATGACCAGTGACCCTAATTTATTCTCATTGTTCAAAGGTCTGACTTTAGGAGGAACTCTGTAAATCTCTGGTGAATGTCAGGATCTTGTATCCTAGCAGCTAGTGAGCACAAGGACTGAAGAGCAGAAGACATATAGCTTCAAGAGAGATGCGAGATGAACAGTTAAAACAGGGAGCTGCCTGATTAAGCATGTCTTAGTATAGGTCTTTGTCAACTCCCTGTGATGTTTGTCTTCCTGTTCTTAATCAAGGGTTCAGAGACTAAGGACTACTTTTTCAGTTTGATTATTTCTAGTCACAGTACTTTCCTCATTGGCTCTAAGTCCCATATCCTCCTTCACTTCTTTTTATCTTTTTTTTTTTAATTGGAGTGTATTATAATGTGTTACTTTCTGCTGTACAGTAAAGTGAATCAGCTGTATGTATACAAATATCATATATTAATGCATATATGTGGAAAATCCCTTGATCTAAATCTTCCCCTTTTAACTTCATCTAATAAGCCAGGACGTGGTCTGCCTCTCTCCTATTTAGGCCAGTGGGACACCCAATTTGTGTCCACATTATTGGTCTTTACCATCCTGGCTTCTGCTTTTATGACATCCAGCTCCCAATGGCTTTAGCGATAGCCACAATTATGTGAAGAAATCCAGAGAATCCCCAATGGTCCTTTTTAGTTTTCTAGAAGGAATTCTTAGAGCATTTGTTTATTCCAAGATGGGAGGCAGTATAGACAGCTGATTATAGACAGCTGTTTTTACTTGTGAAAATTTGTTAGAGAAAAATTTCCACCCAAAAAATACCAAATGAAGAGTCTGAGCAAAACCTGCATTGAATTCTTTGGCTGATCTTGAAATCTCTAAATTTCTCAATAATGACGGTGAAAGGAGGGGATGTCAGTTAGCAGGGGCAAAGAATAGCCAACTTTAGAATCTATGGAGAGAAAACTTGAGCCTGGCTTTGAAAGTATTCTTTGTGAGTTACGAGCTGTATACATATATATATATATATATGTATATATATATATATATAAAGTGAAGTCAAGTGAAAGTTGTTCAGTTGTGTCTGACTCTTTGCGACCCCATGGACTATTCAGTCCATGGAATTCTCCAGGCCAGAATACTGGAGTCGGTAGCTATTCCCTTCCCTTCTCCAGGGGATCTTCCCAACGCAGGGATCGAACCCAAGTTTCCTGCATTTAAGCCCATATATATGTATACATATGCCCATATGTATATAAACTTATTTATTTTTTTCTTTTTGGTTGTGCTGGGTCTCTGTTGCTGCACACGGGCTTTCTCTAGTTGTGACAAGCTGGGGCTACTCTTTGTTGTGATGCTTGGGCTCTAGGAACACGGGGTTCAGTAGTTGCAGCTTGCAGACTCATTAGTCATGTGAGCCTAGTAGTCTTGGCACGTGAACTTAGTTGCTTTGTGGCATATGGAATCTTCCCTGGGCCAGGGATCAAACTTCTGTCCCTTGCACTGACAGGCCAGTTCTTACCCATGGTACCATCGAGAAGTCCATGAGTTACTAGCTTTTATATTGCATGCATGCGAAGTCTCTCAGTCATATCTGATTCTTTGCGACCCTGTGGATTGTAGCCTCTCAGGGTCTTGTCCATGGGATTCTCCAGGCAAGAATATTGGAGTACATGGCCATTTCCTCCTCTAGGGGATCTTCCAGACCCAGGGATGGAACCCACGGTCTCCTGCATTGGCAGGCAGATTCTTTACCACTAGGGCCACCTGGGAAGCCAAGGTTTTAGGTTATCTTTCTCTTCAGGCACTTGACACCATAGCTGAGTTGAGTTCAGTTCAGTTCAGTCACTCAGTTGTGTCCAACTCTTTGCGAACCCATGGACCACAGCATGTCAGGCCTCCCTGTCCATCACCAGCTCCCAGAGTTTACCCCACTCATGTTCATCGAGTCGGTGATGCCATCCAACCATCTCATCCTCTGTTGTCCCCTTCTCCTCCTGCCCTCAATCTTTCCCAGCATCAGGGTCTTTTCAAATGAGTCAGTTCTTCACATCAGGTGGCGAAAGTATTGGAGTTTCAGCTTTTTCAACACCAGTCCTTCCAATGAACACTCAGGACTGATCTCCTTTAGGATGGACTGGTTGAATCTCCTTGTAGTCCAAGGAACTCACAGGAGTCTTCTCCAACACTACAGTTGAAAGGCGTCAATTCTTTGGTGCTCAGATTTCTTTATAGTCCAACTCTCACATCCATACATGACTACTGGAAAAACCATAGCTTTGACTAGATGGACCTTTGTTGGCAAAGTAATGTCTCTGCTTTTTAATATGCTGTCTAGGTTGGTCATAACTTTCCTTCCAAGGAGTAAGAGTCTTTTAATTTCATGGCTGCAGTCAACATCTGCAGTGATTTTGGAGCCCAGAAAAATAAAGTCATCCACTGTTTCCCCATCTATTTGCCATGAAGTGATGGGACTGGATGCCATAATCTTAGTTTTCTGAGTGTTGAGTTTAAGCCAACTTTTTCACTGTCCTCTTTCACTTTCATCAAGAGGCTCTTTAGCTCTTCTTCACTTTCTGCCATAAGGGTGATGTCATCTGCATATCTGAGGTTACTGATATTTCTCCTGGCAATCTTGATTCCAGCTTGTGCTTCTTACAGCCCAGTGTTACTCATGATGTACTCTGCGTATAAGTTAAATAAGCAGAGTGACAATATACAGCCTTGACGTACTCCTTTCCCGATTTGTAACTAGTCTGTTGTTCCATGTCCAGTTCTAACTGTTGCTTCGTGACCTGCATACAGGTTTCTCAAGAGGCAGGTGAGGTGGTCTGGTATTCCAGTCTCTTTCAGAATTTTCTACAGTTTATTGCTTGACACCATAAACCTTGATTAACTGCTCTCATAGTCGGTTCTAGTTGTCTGTAGTACAGGTCCCACCCCAAATCTATTAATTGCTGATTTGTGTTTGGAATATAAAGCTTTCCTCTGTGAGAAAGGAAGAGATATTTCTTAGAATGCAGAAAATGTTAAAAGTCCACAAGACATAACACAAATTTCAAATCTCAAAATGTAATTAGAATTATAAAACTCTGGATGTGGTTTTAAAAAAATTATAGGAATACCAAGAAAGTACTTGTGAAAATACTTAAAATTTCTGGATGCCTATTTTTAAATTGTTTCTCAGTTAATCCACATATTGTCTCACTTTTCATTGTCAACTCTGGCTCTCAGTTCAGTTATCTAAAATGCCTCGAGGACAGATTTATTGTAGTGCTAAATACTAAATGAAAATGAACCAAAAAATAAATCCTGTTCATATTTTCTAGCAAAAAATGTGTTACTATATGTCTGTGAATATTAATGAGTATTAAAACCAAACTATCATGAAACTAATGGAGAGATACTATGAACTCCTTTTAATCAAGAATCCAAACACTAGTGAACAGTAAGCTAATTTGTGACAATTTGTGTCACAATTTGTGACATCCTTAGAATCAGAATGGATAGAATAGATATTTATAGGTTATAATGCTATTCAAACATTAATATATCTTATTTTTGCAATATTGTACAATAATGATATCATTATTATGACATGGAAGATACTCAAGGTTTCCCCTTAGTGCTTTCCACATTATGAAATATTAATTTATGCTTATCATGATTGATTTTTATTTAATACGTTTTAATTATTTGAAATCAATAAGAAGATATGTTGGATGAATTGTCATTTTCTATTTAGTTAAATAGCACAGTCTCAATGATGAGGGATGACTGTCTGGGTAATTAGAATCCTATTTATTTGATTTGAGAGGTAGTAGAAATGACTTTGGAACAGAAGTTAATTCCTTTATAGACTGATTATCAGCACTAAGGGAACTATGATGTCCCAAGATCACAGACCTAGATCTCAATATATTATCTTCATGAGGAAAACAATCAGTCATAAAGAGAGATATAAAAATATTATTGTGCAAAAGCCATCTATTTTCTCAAGAAAGCAATTCAAAGCCAGTATCCTCCTGAAGGGAAACTAAAATATCAACTCCATGAATGAAAGACAGTACATTTTTTGTATTTCAGAGTACCAGCAGGCTTCTCTTAGTTACACTTTGCTTAGATCACAACTGAAATTAGTCTGTGGGTCCTGAAGACTCAGCAGGTAACTCAGGAAAAAGGTGGGGCAAGAGTGTCACAGACAACAGGAGAAAGCCAAACTTGGGTTTAAAACATGTCCACACAATGCACATTTCAGAAATCCCGGGACAGCAAGGTGACTTTGTCTACATTCCTTTTTCTTGCTGTGTGCCTTAGGCTGCCTGAGAGACAGCTCCTGTCCCTTTCTGATTGAGAGGTGTATATCCTGCCCCTTGAACTGTTGCCTTTGTCTTAACTAGGCAAACTACACAAAACTTGTAGTCTAGGGAATTCCTCTGGGTTGATTACAGAGCTGTGAACAGGTTTTGCAGAAATGAAGCAAGTTCAGTTTTAGACAAGAGGTGTCTGGGTGGTTTTACCATGTAGTGACCTGTGCAGAGAATGAAGGACTTGGCTTTCCCAGCACCTCTCTCCCTCACCATCAAGTTGGATCTGAATTTCTAGTGCCTTTCTCTTCACAGGCTGGTGAGCTCCTTGAGGACAAGGCTGGTGTCATTTTTATCCTTACTGTAAAACTGGTAGAATGCTTACAGACATTAGTTGCAAAGGAAAGAAAGAACTAGTAAATGGAAAGGGTTCAGATGGGGTGTGAAAATAGCAGTTTTCTGTGTTCGAGATTATTAACAATAAATGATAATGCTTAAAAGATTCTTTCTTGGTAGCTCATTTCAAAAAGAGGGGATGACGTAAATTATGATTGTTGATCAGAGAGAATATTCCAGGCAGTGAATGTTTTGGGTCAAGAGGAGATAACAAAGTCCTGAATGGAGGGCAGCAAGCTGTTGTGTTGCTATTTAAGAAGCTTTTGGTCACTTTGGTAGGCTCTGCAGGAGGAATGTGCAAATGAATAAATAGAGGATCTGCCATCCAAAGCTCTTACATCTATTGGGGGCGGGAAAAGTAAATACAAATTATTATACAGAGAATGAATTAAGGGTAGGCTGCCAAAGTAGTGAATGTGAATGTGGGCTAAGCACAAACTACAAATGGAAGGAATGAATTATGACTCCCCATTGCAACAGTAATGGTCTGATGAGGAGGAAATGAAAGTATATTCTATTCAAGCAAAGAGGTAAAGAAATATCTTAGGAGAGAGGATACCGTAATGAGTAGGGCTGTTGGGAGGTCTGAATTTCATGGAGTAGGCATCAAGGAGTCACTTTTTGGTGAAATAGGTTGGGTAGAAAATACTATTGTTTATTAAAATTGCTTGCTTAATTAATTCTCCCTGTTAATGCATTTATTATTATCAACTTATTAATGAATAATTTACTAATTCTGATTTTACAGAGGTCCTAGTGGCTCAGAGGTAAAGATTTCATGTGTCATTATAGCAGGTGCAGGAGACGCAGGTTTGGTCTCTGGGTCGGGTGATTCCCCAGAGGAGGGCATGGCAAACCACTCTAGTATTCTTGCCTGGGAGAATCCCATGGACAGAGGAGCCTGGCGGACTACAGTCCATGGGGGTCATAAAGAGTCAGACACCACTCAGCATGCAGGCAGGGGCTGTTTCTGTTTTGCCCACCATTGTGTCCCCAAACTTAGTGCAGGTCACAACCCATAGCTAGTGTTCAATAAAAATTTGTTGGGTGAGTGAATAAAGTACTGATATCTTCACACTATTGGTATTTTTAAAAGTTTTGACTCCATATCTGTAAATAGTTAGATTCCTTTTGAATATATCTTTTAGTTTTTAATCTGCATAGAGCACCATGCACCATGCAGGAACTGGTGTTGTAAAGAATTGTCTTTCAAAGAAGAAGCCTAGAGCCTTATTAGGGAGAGAAGATATAGGCAGGTACCATCTTGGTGTGAGTAGAACATTAGAGGATAAATTGAGCTGTTTCTTTAACGTCAGCATATTGTTCAGTATTTTGGAGTCTGTTGAATAAGTACCTTCTCTCCAAACTGTGATCAGATATATCTCACCTGAACATTTTGGTTCAGTCTGCATTTATCAGTGAAGGCAAGGTTATGCAACCTTAATTACAGTCTTGGGAAGCTGTCAGCAAATTCCAATTAACAAGTACTGCTTAATTGTTAAAGAAAAATTAGGTAATCTTTCTTGGTTTCTGCCTGAAATAATATCCTGGTAAGAAATTCAGGGATATAAATAGAAAAATAATAAATTAGCTAATCATCAGCCCAAACAATTCCTAAAGACACCAAGGCAGGGCAGTAGTCTTAAATTAAAACTGTAACTCCTCAGGCTTCCCCTGTTTTGCCATTAAATCTATAGATTTCTTCTTTGGCAAACATAGGATTTGTACTTTGCTTATTATGGAATATAAAACCTGTTTCTTTTTCTTTTTTTTAACTGTTGAATACAACACAACCCAAATACAAACTACAGGGAGAATTATTTCTTATGTTCAGAGGTCCCTTAATTTATATACCATATAGGTTTTTAAATTATCTGCAAGTTAATATCAATGTTAAATTTTCTAGGGAGCTAGTTTTTTGTTTTCTGGAAAACTGTGCAAAGTACCTTTGTAAAGCATGTATCAATCCATTGCTTGCTTTTTAAGTATTAAATTGCTTATATTGACACATAACTGGACTTTTTTTTTTTTTTTTAAACAGTGACAGCATGGTCGCTGTGTCTGTCCTCTGTTTTTAAAAGGAGCTGTCCTAGGTAGAAGGCAATGGCACCCCACTCCAGTCCTCTTGCCTGGAAAATCCCATGGACGGAGGAGTCTGGTGGGCTGCAGTCCATGGGGTCGCGAAGAGTTGGACAGGATTGAGGGACTTCACTTTCACTTTTAACTTTCAGGCATTGGGGAAGGAAACGGCAACCCACTCCATTGTTCTTGCCTGGAGAATCCCAGGGATTCTGGTGGGCTGCCGTCTATGGGGTCGCACAGGGTCGGACACGACTGAAGCGACTTAGCAGCAGCAGCAGGAGCAGTCCTAGGTAAGAAGATGTAACACTGCAATAGCCCAGCACCTCTGTTTTGGTGGAGATCTCTGGAATTTTTACAATATGGAAATCAGGGGAAACATTGGGCTGAAGAATCTAAGACCACATTCACGTTTCTTTCTGTGATTCTGACCGCTATCCCTAAGCATGGTTTTGAGGTAGGGATTACTTAAATGGGGAAGGACACATAAAGGAAGAACAGACCAACTAGTCCAAAGAGCAAACAAATCATAACAAATATGAAGTATCTCCCCCTCCTCTCCTTAACCCAATTCCCCTTCTTGCCTTCCCTCCATTCTTTTTAGAAAAAAAATTTTTTCCAACTGTATATTAAAGCATACCTGTTTTGTTTCTCATTTCCTTACATGTTTGGAATGTTTTAAATTATCCTAAATAAGCAGATAATTATTTAATGAATCCACAGAATCATCTGTGAAAGAGAGACCAAGAATAAATAAAGAATAATAGAGCTTTCAGGAGAACCCAACAAAAGATTAGGAAGGTTAAATATAGAGCAAGAGGACAGGGACTGCCAAGCCTTCTGCTGGCCAAAAAATTGATGACAGAACTCTAGCTTCAATGAGATATTCAATATTTGTTTATAAAGGATTTATTGGAGGCCCACCTAAGTGTTATGTAATAAAATTTTAAATCTTTTTTTTAATCTTTCAATAGTGATATATGCACATATCTTTCTTATCTCATACCCTCTTCCAAAAATTATGTTTTTGTCATAGTTTTCTTTTTATTGTATAAATGATTCAAGTTAAACATGGCCAATAAACAAACATTTTAAAGGAAAAAAATACTAGATGTGTTAGA
Source organism: Cervus canadensis (assembly GCF_019320065.1). NCBI lineage: Eukaryota > Metazoa > Chordata > Mammalia > Artiodactyla > Cervidae > Cervus > Cervus canadensis. Next base: position 52,343,189 of record NC_057391.1, on the reverse strand, counting down.
AGTAGTAAATTATTTTCTATTTATTTGGTAAGATTTTAGGGCCATGAAGTTTTATGTTTAAGAAACAAAAACAATATAACTCTTATCCTTCTACTCCAGGATGCTGATGTTTTGTTAGTCTAAAATTCTTCCAAATATCTAAGAAAAGTAAATAATTTACATAGCATCAGTTATTAACATCTATAGTCATTAGATTCTTTCCTGAAAATTGTGGTAGGTCAGGTAAGACCTGAGTAATTGAATACTTGAAGGAGGCCTTGAGAAAATGCAGCAGAAAAGGTAAACAAAGATGAGGCCAAGTTGTTGGTAACTGAATATGTACACTTCACAAACATTATATATGTTGGGCTAGGCTTTTCTGTGCCCCTCAGTTCCAAGGCTCAGACCAAGTGACTGAGAACTTCATCAGCTGCTAGGAAATATTTGATTTAGAATAATGTTCCATATTTGGACACAGCTGGGATCTTGAAGAATCTGCCTTGGAGATGCAATTTCTAATAAAGATCCATCAAGACTTAATTCTTTAAATTCTGTACAGTGTATCAGTATAGGGCCTTTTTAGTAGAATATTTATTACATTTATATTTAGTGTATTAAGTAGTATATTTAAATAGACAATCAGGCAGTTTAAATTCAAATTATGTTTTCCCTAACATAAGTATGTACTTTTTATATTTTCCAGTTATCTATATAACAACGTGTTTCAATGTGAAAGTTTTGGCGTTTCATATTTTGTACTCAAGTGTAGGCACTCCCACTCTTTAGACTTGTGGTGTTGGGCAGGATGCTGGATTGTGCCAGGCCATGGCTTTCTCCTCTCTATAGCAGGAATAATTAATATATTTTTCGCGAACTGTTTCAATGATTTAGCACGGTAATTTTTAAAATATTCAACATAGTGCCTAGAATAGAGCAAGCAAATACAAAATGGCAACTGCAATACTGTTATTGATATTTGCTACCTGTTACCTGTCTGTGCTATATATGATATCATATTGTGACAATAAACATAGTATATTTTGTAGATCTGGAGTCAGTTAACCTGAAGACCAAAACTAGGGCATATTCTGGGACAATGTGGAAATCTGTGAACTGATGTCTGGGTCAGTCCAGGAACTAAGGGCCATTCCAGGGCTTGACTCTGGATTTGTTCCTTGATCCTGAAGTCCTCACACTCTGGCATCCATTATGGTCTGCACTGTGTGCCGCTCAAACACTCTTGCTTCATTTGTCAAGTTCACCATCTGGGATAGCTTGCTGATCTCTTTTCCTGGGGAAAGTTACATGAAGAAAGTTATTGGAATGAGCTGGAGCCCTTGTGATTGCAACTGCTCTCAAGACCACAACATATCACCTTCCTCCTATATATAGCATTTGATATGTCTCCTACCTGATGGCTAGCACTTCTCCTGGTCTAGCTGGCTTACCTCCTGTGGTGACCCAGATTACATCCCTGAGTAACCTGAGATCTCAGTCATTTTGCCATTCTTATCCATTCACCATCAAGTCTGGCAGGTAATTGTGAAGATTTTCCTCAGTTGCTTATGGGTGCCAGATGTGTTCCTCCTTGTCTACATAGTGTAATTTCAGCCCTACATTCTCCTAATGATCAGAGTCAATTCTTCCTGCCACAGGTTTAAGAGATGGAATGGAAACCATACCTTAAGGTTTCTTAGTTCTTCACTGTGTCCCAAAAGTAGCAGTGCCCCTCTGGGAGTCAGATACTCTATAAGCAGGAAAAACTAAGTTGTGGAGTTGCAAAGTACAGTTGTTCCATCTGGAACATTGAGAGAGTTAATAAGCAGGGATGCTCCTTGGTTTCCAGACCACTGTGTTCTATCTACTGGGGATGCAATACCGTGTGATGGCCATGGATGTAGAATGTATGCTTCATTCTGCAGTGTGGCATCCCATCCCATCAGGGTATCATTTCTAAGTTGGCATTTCAAATGTGTTTTCAAAGGCTCTTATTATTAAAATTATTAATCTGGAAGTTTCTGGGTTTGGATGTGGTGTGTCATGGAACACGGAGTCCTTAGTGAGGACCCTGCTGCTGCACAAACACTACTGTAAGGTAATACCCTTGGTCTAAAATGAAATTATGTGTGTGGAAAAGGCACATTTATATCTGCAGTTGTGTTGACTCCAGTTAAACTGAAGCAGTGCCCTTTCCAGAGTAGAGGTTCAGTGTAATCAATTGCTACCAAGTGGCTAGTCGATCTTCTTGAAAGATGTTGTTATTAGGTGCTCAGCATTGATCACTGTTGCTGGTGTGCTGGGCATTCAGCAGCAGCAGTACCCAGCTTAGCCTTGATCAATAGGACCCCAGGCTGTTGAATTCAAGCATGATTTCTATTTCAGCCTCAACTGACCATGATTGTTTGCTTGGCTATTCTTTGCTACTTCCATGGTGCATACTATCTGGTGGACCTTAACATGCAACACACAGTATTTCACACTTTGAACTCTTTCTTTCAAACCATCCACATTCCTCCTCTATAGTCTCTTTGACCCTGATGTTCTAAATTTTCTTCTTGCAGGCTCCTGAGAAATTAGGCAAGTGGTTCACCACTGCTCATGAGTCCACGTATATTTTTACCATGGGCCACTTCTCTTTGCACCCAAAGTGAATGATCAGGTAACCTACCCCAAATTCTACCCATTGGAAAGATTTTTCCCTCTCTGATGTCTTTCAGTGCTATACTGAGTGGGATGGTGTACCAACAGTCCATTTTCATGGAATACCCACATGTTCAGATACCCACACATTAGATAACCTGTCCATGCAGTAAGGAAGACTGCTTCAATAGCAATCAAGTCTTTCCTATCTAACTATATACATCCACATTGATCTAGTACTCACAGAATCCAGTTCATAAGTACTGTGTCAGTTCCTATATGATCCTATTGGTGCATGTATGTTGGTGAGGTTCTTCAGTTCCTTCAACACAGTCTTTTCCCTCCCTTTACAGACTCTTTTGTTTAGCTGCTTGTGTTGTTTCTTTTTCCTAGTTATTGGTCTGGGGGTCCATGGGAATGTTTTTGGTAGGTCTTGGAGGGTGCACACATTTTCTTGCAAGTTTTCAAGCAAGAGTGGAGCACTAGCTACTAACAGGGGAGAGCCACTTCTTGTCAGAGGATTCAGGGAAATATGAGGATTGAAGAGTTTCCAGTGAATTAACCCAGATGTCCCCAGCACATGACTCACAGTCCCATTTTTTTTCCCCAACTAAGGCCCCAATCTTGGCACAGCCAACCTGTCTAAATTGAGAGTTAAACCGTCTCTGGAGCTCTGCCACACTTATGATCAATTCCTGGGTCTGATGCTCAACTTTTTCTGCATCTGTTGCGAGAGGTGAGAATTTCTTTATCTGATGACATGGATGTCTGCTGTTGTTACCTTTAGTTTTAAATTGGTGGCATCACTTTAAGCCTTTCGATGTCTTTCTCTGTTGCATTAAGAGGCTTCAGTAGCTATTCCATTCAATGGCACTAATCACTTCCTCTCCCAATCTCTCAAATACCTCAATGTAGTACATGCAAGTTCTTTCCCTTCCACTGGTATTCACACATTGGTCCCCCACTAAAAGTGAATGTGTTAGTAATTGTTCTGTTACAGTATACCACAGGCCATCAGTTTTTGACGTAGCATCAGTGATTGGGTCCTCATTGCCAGTCCAACAGAGAGGATTTAGATAAAAGATCTCATTTTAGAGTCACTTCCCCAGTGCTCCCTTGATAACAACTTTTTTAAGTCAGGTTTTCTGGGAAACACATTATGAAACAGAGATATACGTGCAGAGCTTCTTTTGGAAGAAGCTGAGCCATGATGTATTTGCAACAGAGACCTCAGCCAATCCTAGGCCTCTGATACTAGGATGGCCCCTGTGTTAAAGCAAGAGGGCTAGGCATTTGGGAACTCCAATCAATGAATCATTGCATGTGGGCTGACCCAGAGAAGGGATAATAACCCCTTGGCCTCCGCCATTCTTAGAGAGTGACTCAGCTGTGTGCCTTTGGCAGTTGCATGAATGAGTGCCTTTGTCTTGGAGCGGGTGTTTGTGTGGCATACCACAGCTATGCCATACCAAATCTTCCCTTTAATGCTGAGAGAGGACTTGGATGGGAGGTTGGAAAGCAAATGTTATGGTCGCAGTTACTTTGATTTTAACATCAAGGACATGTAAGCACTCTGGGAAAACCCTTCTATGTCCTTCTATCTTCTATGACACAGAAGTTTACTCAGAAGACTTTCTCACTACTAATTTATTTAAGTTATTTTAGATAATATTTTTAAATGTATTAAAAATTAACAGATTATGGTTCCTAGGTGTCAAAGATTGTCTCTCTAATTTCCTATAGCGTTGTTTTGAGTCTTTACTTTCTGGCTATCAAGTCCTATCTGGTTATCAAGTCCTAGGTGAAGGGTCCAACTGAGTTAGGGGGCCAGATAAACACAGAATACAACCAGAGACTGAAACCTAGTATAATTTTATGGGAGGGAGGAAGGCTTACCATCATTTGTTAGCAGGGGCTTTTGAAAACTTGAATTTGGAGAGACATTCTATATTGTTATGTCTGTGGTTATTTGAGATACAAAAAAATTTTTGTATTTCCTTTGTAATTCCTTCCTATTTTCTTATTTCAATTACATCAGCGCCTAGGCTTGCCGTAGTTCAAGTTACCAACTGCTTCTTGGGCGATGATTATTCCCAGATGCTCTTTGAGGTAAGAGCTGGCTGATGCTAAGCATGTTTTAGTTTTAAACTAAAGAGACTTTCCATGTATAATTTACTATTCCATAATACAAAATATAAGAAACTTTTAAAGAACTGAACTTGTTATGTTAAATTCTTTATTGGGAGCATGTATTGCCAGTTATTATATGGAATGCGGTCTATTTTTGCCTAAAAAGTTGAAAGATGTCTTGCTCTTAGGTAGTTTAAAATAATTTCTTTATAGATTTACTTTAAAAGTACCCTGTGATATAGGAAAAGGATGAAATTTCAGCTCTGTTTATGAGACACTAATTTTAACTTTAAAGTGCCATACCCATTTTGCTTCCATGCTCTAAAGTGTAAATAATTGACTTTCACCCAAGAGTTAAAATCAGATGAAGTTCCACTGAATGAGGAGAATTGCACTGGACCTAACACTCTCAAAGGGGAAGGGAGGGAGGATATTAGTTATGTAAGCATCTAAGTTTTGGTCTGTTGGCACATTGGACAGCATTCATTAAAATTTAAAATTCTCAGTTTTACTACAGAATAAGGACACATCTAGAGTTATGTATAATCAGTGAGGTGAGAAGAACAGCTGAGAAGTCTTATCAGTAGTTAAGTGTAAAAGTCTGTGGTGAGAATTACACAAACATGTTTATATATGTTCTTTAATGTGTAGAGTACTGTGAGGGGAAATTTTACTACCTCCATGGAAATATTTAATTTTTTGTGGATTTTTGTTTTCTAAAAAAGGTATTGATCTTAAGTGAACATGAATGAGGGCCTGAATCAAGGCAGTAAGTCCTGGAATGAAAGGCGGTCTGGCAAATGAGAGAAATAGTCAAGTTTAGGACCATAAAATTTAGAACCAGGTAGAAGTTTGGAGCAATTTAATAGAGGGATTAAAGATGAACCTAGAGTTCTAGTCCATATACCTAAGAGAATGTTGGTTTTGCTAATTAGTATTGTATGAGAAATTTAGAGAACTTTGTATTTCATGAATGAAGATAAATTTGAATATATTGACTACTGAATTCAAATACTGAATGGGAGATGTTCATAGTTATTCAGACCAAACTGAATGGAATTAACAAATAGGAATTAATGCAAAGATGAGAAGCTAGGTGCAGACCTACTGATTTGGTTAGATAAAGTTAGAGAAAAGGGAATAAAAGAAGTCTGAAAAGAGGGTGAGAGGCCAGCAGAACACAGACATTTACCTATGCTGGTGTCTCATCATCCCTTTGACAAAACTCACTGTGGCCTCAGACCCAGGCCTAGAGAATAGTCAGAAACACAGAATCTGCTTCTTCCATGGCCCTGTGGTCTCTTATTTCTGCTTTTGACACCCTGTGTTCAGCTTTTCTTTTTCTGAACGTATGTTTTCACTGCTCAGTTTTTCCAAAGATCAAAAGTTGATTGCTCAGGTCACAACATTGTCACTTTCTTGTTGAAATGCCTGAAAGGATCTGACAAAATCTCCATGTTCCAACTCCCAGTTCCCAAGATATAAAAACTAATTGGCCAAGTTTCCATCATGTAACCACTCTGGCCAAAATAACCACATCCAGAGAGAGGCTGTATTGTCATGGAGGTGTAGAGAATGATGTGAAGAAAGGCTGAGTGGTTATTGGTTTCAGATGCAGCAGATAAGTTAGGGAATATTAAGGTTTGGTACAAATGTGCCCAATTAAAGAGAAATTTTAATAGAGTTCTGAGGCTGAAATTGGGACAGCAAGAGGTTGAAGATGACTGACTCATGAGGAAGTAAAGGCCAGGACTCCTCTGAGTTAGGTGAAAGGTGCAGTAGCCTGAGGAGGTAACAACACTGAAGGAAAGCTGAAGTCTCTTTTGTTTGTTTTTTATTTACAATTGGGTAGGACATAAACATGCTTATTGCTTAGGTTGAATAAACCCAGTAGAGAGAAAGAGAATTAAGATAGAAGCCATGGAAGAGATAATTGCTGGAGCATAATTCTAGAGGTGGTGAGAGATGATGCAATCAGGAGCACAGGAGGAGATATGACCTTTGGAAAGAAGACATTCTCATATCCACAAGATGTGCAGTGAACATACAACGCTGAAGTAAATCTCTCTCTCAATACCTATTGTAGTTGTTCCAATTGGGTGACATTAAACCTGTGGATAACTTCAGTCTGTCTTCAGTCAAGGAGGCATTCTGTGTCTGCTAGATTTCCAAGCAGTCATGAGAATCAGGTCTGGCCTTTGTGATGAGACTGGATGTCAAAGAACCTTTTCTTCCCTAAACAGGATGTCTTTCTGTTTACACATTTATGTCTTTGAGTACACAGCCCAACTGCCTTTTTCAACATTGCACCCTCTAACTGGGACAACTAAAAAAATGCTAATTTTCATACTAAAATCAATTAAACAGGTTTTCACCATTCTAGGAAATTGTCTCTCAAGCGTAATTTCCATCATCAAAGTACTCGCTATATTTTTTCCTAGAATGAGATTTGTAAGCAGTAAAATACATAGATTTCAGGTTTATAATTTGGACTTCCCAGGTGGCGCTAGTGGTACAGTGGTATAGAATCTGCCTGCAATGCAGGAGATGCAGGAGATATATGTTCAATCCTTGGGTGGGAAGATCCCCTGGAATAGGAAATGGCAACCTGCTCCAGTATTCTTGCCCGGAAAATTCCATGGGCAGAGGAACCTGGCCGGCTACAGTCTATGGGGCTGCAAAGAGTCAGACATGAATGAGCAACGAAACACATACAAAAAAATGAACATACATACTCTCCCAAGTAAGATAGAGACATTTCCATCACCCCAAAAGTTTCATTACGTCACTTTCAAGCCAATTCCCATGCTTCACAGGCAACAACTTTTCAGATTTATGTTATCATAAGTTAGTCTTGCTTTGAACTTCATATGAATGGAATCATTTTGTGTCTGCCTTCCTTGCTCATCATGTTTTAAGATTCGTATGTTATAGTGGTTCATTTTTTTTTTAAACTCTTTAAGTATAAAATTTATTTAATCATAAAGGATTTCTCTTTCTTCAACATGAATGCACACATTAAAAGTAAAAAAAAAAAATAGAGACATATATTTACACAAATTAGAAACTACAGTCTCAGGTCCTGGATTAGGGGTTGAGAGGAGGGACAGCAGGAGCAACTAGATGATGACTTCTCATCTGTTCCAGGTGTCCTGTGGTCATCTTTTTATTGGTTCATTTTTTATTGTTGTTTAGTGCCCCGCTGTTTCAATATACTGTAATTTGTATATACTTTCTCCTCCTGATGGATATTTTCCCACCTTTTGGCATTATTAATAAGGCTGCACAGAAATTCTTATACAAGTTAGTTTGAAGAAATATATCTTAATTTCTCCTGCATAAATACTTAGGAATGTAATTCCTGGACCTTAGTATAAGTTTTGGTTTAAGTCTACCAGAAACTACCAGATAGTTCTTAAAGTGATTATATTCTTTAACATTGTCTTCTTTAATGCATAAAAATTCTAGTTACTTTTCATCTTCTCTTAAATTTGGTATGTAACCAGTCTTTTAAAATTTTATCCATTCTCATCTGTCTGAAATGGTATCTCATTTTTGGTTTTTAATTTGCATTTCCTGATATTTAATGTTATAGAACGCATTCCCTTACACCTATTGGCCAGCTTTCTTGGCTGGAGAATCCCATGGACAGAGGATCTTGGTGGGCTACAGTCCATAGGGTCACAAAGAGTTGGACACAACTAAAGCAACTTGGCATGCACGCACACATTGACCAGTTAGAAATCAGTCTGAAATCTGATTACTAACCCTTTGTGTTGCTTTTAAGGATATGCTCTTGCCATTATAGATCAAAAGCAATAAAATGAGCAAAATAAGCTATCAAGTGCCTAATCATGTATAAAGAATACTTTGTGAACAGATTTTTTTCTTGAGACACCCAAGATGCAGAGCTCTATGTATTTCATTAATTAGACATGTGGGCATCTAATCAATGTATCAGTTTGCCAGCAATACTCATAATTTCTTGTTATAGATATATTCAGTGTAATTTTAGCATAAGGCATAATTGTGGCTGAAATATTTACTTGTATAAGCAACTCTTGTTGAAATACAATAATATCTTATACATTTGAACCTTGCTTTTTTAGAATGTGTAATAATTACTTCAGCCAGGAGGGTATTAAATTTGTATTGAGAACAGGATAAATCCATTTCCCTGCCACCCTACTAACATTTAGGTCAAATTCTGTTTATGGTTTAACAGATTAGTAATAGTTCATAAAATATTGGTACATTTTTTATTGCTTTTTTTCCCAATAAAAATTAAACAACTATTAAATATTGGGTGCCCTGATACATTCCATTAGGGAAGATAGATGCAAAAATGAGAGGTTATATTACCTCATGCTATTGCGATAATACATGTAACACAGTGTAGTATAGTGTATCAGTGGTGTTCATGTGAGCCCATGACACAGATGAAGGGGCACATTAATTCCTACCTGGGTCATCAGAGAGACTTCTGTAGAGTGGTACTGCTTGACCTGGACCTAGAATCCAACTTGCTAAGTAGGGAATTTAAGATACTCTGGATGTCTTCATGAATTTTGGCTTAAAGGACATTTTGTTGGAGTAAGGGAGGGGATGATAAGGAAGAAAGTGGATATTAATGAAACCAGACACTATGTCCCACCAAGAAATGTGACAGATGTGTTCACTCTCATTATCACATCATCTCACACATCTTGTAAACAGCCCTAGGGACATAGATAGTATAATTCCTGGTTTATATGCAAGGAATGTGAAATCTTTGTGGTCCCAATCCCCAGTTTCAGAAATGTTAAAATATGTTTGTCTTAAAATCAATAAAATACAATAAAATCATTATTATAAGTCTTTATCCACTCCTTTAGAGTATGTAATATTTTAAAAGAAATAACTTTTAACTATATATAACACTACACATTTTTATCTTTCTCACAAGGCTTCAGAATTGGTATGATTCTTAGTCTCTCATGAAAAACATCGGGCAGTTTGCTCTAGTCTAAATGGATGCAAAAGAGGAGCCATGTTACATTAGGACTCTCTTTTCTGTCTTACAGTCAGGAAGGGCATGGGGATAGAAGAAAGGTCTGCTCAGATCACAAGCTTACTGTTATTTATTAAAAACGTAAATAATATCTAACATTTTTGAGTATTTCTGTGGTTCCAGGCACTCCTCTCATGATCTCTTATTTAATCCTTACAGCAATATGAAGGAGTTGGTACTGTTATTATCTCATTTGTCAGACGAGCAAACTTAGGAACAGAGAGGTTAAGCAGTTTGCTCACTGTATACAGAGAGCCAGGATTCACAGTAGACCATCTGGTCTGGCTTAACCTCCATCCCATGCCCCTCCCCGACTGTAACAAATAGTATATGTTGGAGCTCAGCTGGGCACCAAATGGAATATGCCTTCTATTCACCAAAGATGGAAGTGCTCCCTGATAGAACTGTGGTCATCTTATTTGAACAGTGTGCTGGGTATGGTTTGGGAGCCACGCTTACATTTAAATTCTACTCCCATCACTTGAGTAAGTCATGAGTAACTTCCTTAGGGTCTCTGGGTCTCAGTTTCTTGTTTTTAGAATATGTGTGCTTAGTTGCTCAGTTGTATCTGACTCTTTGCTTCCCCATGGACTGTAGCCCACCAGGTTCCTCCCTCCACAGGGATTCTCCAGGCAAGATCATTGGAGTGGGTTGCCATGCCCTCCTCCAGGGGATCTTCCCAACCTAGGGATTAAACCCAGGTCTCCTGCATTGCAGGCAGATTCTTTACTGACTGAACCACCAGGGAAGCCCGTTTTTAGAATAAGAATAATATTTTACCTTAGGAGGATTTAAGGATTAATCATCTTAAAATATTGAAGACAGAGTAATCATTTTCTATTAGGATGAAAACAGCAAAAAAGTGCTTGGGAAGCTCAGGTGGGGGCCTGTAATTTGCTCTTACAATTTGCTCTTACTCTTGGGCCCCTGCCTTATCATAGGTCACTAGGCTGGTAACGTGTCGCCAAGTAACCTAGTAGGACAGAGACATGGGAAACAGAATTAGTGGCAACTTTTGCTCCAGGATGGTGTTTTTCCTCAATGACCTTCCTTCATGCAGCTTATGTGTCTAGTAAGAATTCCATATCAATGTATGACAAAACCTACTGAAATGTTGTGAAGTAATTAGCCTCCAACTAATAAAAAAGAAAAAAAAAAAAAAAGAATTCCAATACATGATGAAAGTGCTCATAAGATTCTCTTACAGAAAGCTCTGTTAATATCAAAAGACCTTCTAGCTCCAGAAAATTACTGATGTTGACCATAGAGAATCAAGGTCAAAGTCAAATCACTTAAAGATGGATTTGGATTACTGCTTCTGAGAATGTTGCCATCGTAGAAAGATGCCAAATCTTCTTGGATGGATTGCCTTAGAAGGAGGCAGTGCAGCACAGGCAAGAGAAGCAGTGAAGCTGGGGCAGGAGACCTGTATTTTTGTTCCAGCTCTGCCGTTTGAACTCAGGCAAGGGTTTTGACCCTTCTAGGTTTTCATTTCATGTTGTGCACAATTTGAGGATTAATGCTGTTTGAACTGTACTCTCCAAGCCCTGGTACCTGTAGAGGGTCTGTACGGGCGGTAGCTAGTGTGGAAGCAGCAGGTAAAGCGAGCCTCCAGCACTGTTTCTTTAATTCAATCAAAGAGGCTTGGCTTTGATCAGTTATATTCATTGAGTTTCCATGTCTGCTTTAGTTGGGGAAATAAGAGGGGGTGGTGAAATCTGGGGCTAAAATCCAGGTAAACTAAAGCAATATGTCTCTGAAATGACATCATTCTAAGTTGCTCATCTGTAGCCAGTGTACCTGTTTTCTGCCTACTGTCCACACCAGTGGGCAGAAGTTACAAAGACTGGAAGAAAAAAAAGTTACAAAGACTTGCTCTCCAGAGGAGTGTTCTGTAGCTGGGAACAGGGCCAGGCCATGGCCAAGATAGTCAGTGGGCCAGGCTTATTCAAGGCTGCCTAGGGGCTCATATCTGCCCTCTTCTATTACTTGTCTCCTTTGATGGGAAATTCTCCCCCATCTCATGCTTTTCTGTGTTCTCTCTGCTTTTCCCTCCTACTCTTGAGGAATGTATTCATAAACCTTTTATACCAAGACAACACAAAGTGACTTACATGCCTTAAAACCTAAGAGCCCCTTGGTGAAATTTGCATTTCAGCAAGGACCAAATCTAAAACAAAAGTGACATAGCTTCTTGAGGCAAGAGTTCTTCACATGTATTACATAGGTGACCACTTTTTTCCTTAGGGTTGGTTCTCATGGGAAGTAGAGCTTAGTGTTTATGAGAATGGACTCTGAAGCCAATCAGTTTGGATTGCATTTCTCCCTGTGTCACTTCCCAGCTGTGTGTCCTTGGCCCAGTTACTTGGGTTCTCAGTTTCTTCATCTGTAAAATGGGCATCAGTAACAGTACCCATTGCAGATATTATAAACAAACATTATGTAGTAATGTCTACAAAGGAGTCGATAGAGTATGGCATTTAATAAGCATTTTGAAAATGGAAAAAACATGTACAAGAGGTATTTAATAAATAGTTTAGAAGAATAATGAAAGACTGAAGATCATGATTTGGAACATATGAAAAAGAGAAGATAAAGAAACTATTATGAAAACAATTAGTTCTTGATCTGTCTTTTAAATGATTGAGGCCAGATTAGCTGGAGGACCAGAATAATACAGATGATCTTACTTACAAAGCAAAATCGAGACACAGGTGTAGAGAACAAACATATGGATACTAAAAGGGAAAGTGGGGAGGTGGGATGAGTTGAGAGATTGAGATGACAAATATACGCTATTGTTACTATGTATAAAATAGATAGCTGGGAGCCAACTGTATAGCACAGGGAACTCTATTCAGTTCTCTGTGGTCACCTAAAGGGGAAGGAAATCCAAAAACAGGGGATATATGTATACATAAAGCTCATTTCACTTTGCTGTATTGCAGAAACTAACACAACATTATACAGCAACTATACTCCAATAAAATTTTTAAAAAGAGAGAGACAACGAAGGAATAAACTATTGTATCTATGGCATCATGAAGAGGCCTGGAGTAGAGGGTATGAAATAATCTGTACCCAGAGAATAAGAGGGAAAGCTATATTTAAGGAAGATAAGACGGAAATTCAAGGGATGGTTTGGAGTGGTAGATGATATTACTTTAGGAGGCCAGTAGGCTATCACAATATTAAATGTCTGGAGTAAGGAGAATGTACATTATTATAGTGAAGGGACCAAGTTTGGAGTCAGGAGACCCAGGCAATACTTTGGCATCTATGAGACTCATAATTCACATTCCATACCCATACACTGTGGATAATATCCTCATAAGGTCATCAAGAAGATTATGAGTTGATAGACACGAAAGTATTTCGTAGATTCCGAAGTGCTTATAGAATGATTGGTACTAGATGTCATTGTGGACTTCTAAACCAAAGTAGTAGCAAAGGAGGTGAGTAAAAAATTGTAGATGGGCTATTGTTTGATTAAAAAAAAAAAAAAACCCTCACAAAATACCTTATTAGCTAGAATAAAGAGGGTATGAATCATTTGGCATTCATTCTTGGAGAAATGGGTCTTTCTGTTTATTAAAAATCATTTATTAGCTTCAGATAAACCTCTTAATCACTTTCTAGTTTGCTCATTTTTGTTGAAAAAAATTTCTATGTATTGGTTTCTTGTTTATATCTTAACATAAGACACGAAAATGAATAGTTCTCAGGGACACTTCACATGCATTATTGTGTTTCAGCAATTTTCATTGTCATAGTCAGACATGTGACCATAAGTTACATATATGCTGCTGCTGCTGAGTCACTTCAGTCATGTCCGACTCTGTACGACCCCATAGACGGCAGCCCACCAGCCTCCCCTGTCCCTGGGATGCTCCAGGCAAGAACACTGGAGTGGGGTGCCATTTCCTTCTCCAATGCGTAAAAGTGAAAGTGAAGTCGCTCAGTCATGTCCGACTCTTCACGACCCCATGGACTGCAGCCTACCAGGCTCCTCTGTCCATGGGAGTTTCCAGGCAAGAGTACTGGTGTGGGGTGCCATTGCCTTCTCCGAAGTTACATACATACATATATATATATATATATATACACACAAAATTATTTTACTCCCTCATATAAAAAGATATATATGATGGTTCTATTTTTAGCTTTTTAAGGCATCTCCATATTGTTCTCCATAGTGGACAATATATCAATTTATTAATCCATTCCTACCAACAGTGCAAAAAGGTTCCCTTTTCCCTACACCCTCTCCAGTATTTATTGTTTGTAGATTTTTTGATGGCCATTCTGACTGGTATGAAGTGTTGCTTCTTTATCATTTTGCTCTGCACTTCTGTAATGATTAGTGATGGTGAGCATCTTTCCATGTGCCTCCTGGTCATCTGCATGCCTTCTTCGGCACAGGAAGCTCAGCTCAGTGCTCTGTGGTGACCTAGATGGGTGAGATGGGCAGCAGGCAAGTCCAGGAGGGAGGGGATATATGTGTATATATAGCTGATCCACTTCATTGTGCAGCAGAAACTAGCACAACATTCTAAAGCAACTATATTGCCAATTTTAAAAATAAAAATAAAAACAACAAAAATGAAAGATATATGACAGGTATAAATCCAATAAAGACATTCTAAGGGAGGCTTTTAAAAACCTGATCTTTTTATTTTCTCATCACCTGCCTTGTCCCAGCTGCACTGCTGCTCCCTCCCATCAGCTCCTTGTGACTAATGGTGTGACTAGCTTCCCCTTCCACCTCCAGCTACCCTGGCTTGTTACTTTGCTGTGCTGTAACGGTCCTGCTCATCGAGTTGTGTGGTCAACACACAGGTCAGAGCTACTTTCCACAACACACAGGTCAGAGCTCCTTTCCACAACACGCAGGTCAGAGCTACTTTCCACAACACGCAGTCAGAGCTCCTTCCCACCGGGCCCTCTGGCTCTGCTGACCTGCCCCTGCACATGGTTAGGTTTTGCTGTCTCTCTGCAGCAGCCCCTCTCCCTTCCCACCTCATGGGAAGTATCGTCCAGCCAGCTATTTTTCAAATCGCCAAGAATTTACTGTTGAACAGATATTTGGTGAACTGTGTTCACATATTTCTCTTTGACTTATTCTTGGAAAAATGTCTTTTAAACCAGCAGTCAGACAGTACAGGATATTTACTGTTAAGGTGCTGTAATGAGAAACAGAGGCTTTCTTGCTCTCCTCTGGTGGGGGATTAATGATCATCCTGACAGGGTCCTGCGTGCTTAACACAAAATCAATGCCAACAACGGAGCAGTGAAGAGATTTCCCTATTGGGCTGGTAGCAGGGATTTAGCAGATAGTAATAAACACAAGGTCAGAAACTCAAGTGGCAAGCCATGAGGTTCCTAGGCCAAAGGTGGGGATTCAGTTCAGAGTCAGGGGCTGAGAAAGGTCATGCTGAAATAGAGAGGTTGGAACTTGGGGAGGCAACCTGGCAGGTCCTCTTTCTCAGATCACCCTCTTTCTCTTCTCTCCCTTGCAAGTTAGCATTCGGATACCCAGGTCACCTATTTTATTGCATTTGATAAGGAACTTCGAATTGTTTATTGATCTGAAAAGACTTTAACTTAATTTTGGTAATGATTTAGCAATAAATTGCTGACTGTTCAAAGGTTCATTAGCTCTTTTGGCCCACAAGGACACCTACTGTTGAAGTCATATTAAATAGCTTTTTTACAAAATGGACTTATTAACACACTGGCAAAAAATATTTTAATCCCCATGAGACCCTAATATTCAGTTTGGAGTTGATACATTCTCAGTCCAAATCTGGGGCCTGGAGTCAAATCTGTGTTGCTTATTAATTGCATGTACTAAGTCAGGTCTCCTTGAAATCTCTAAACCTCAGCTTCCTTTTCTGGAAAATAATAATACTGACTTTACCCAATTATTATGGGATTAAAATGAAGTGAGGTAAATTTTAGAAAATTATATACGCAGTGCTTGGCACATAGTAAAAGTCATAATTAAATATTATTACTAAAGTGTCTCATAACATAGTCTAGCATTTTAATCTCTCTCAAAGATTTCCTGCCCAAAACTTTACATCTTACCCCCAAACATCATTACTGAAAACAGTGTGCATGCATGCTAAGCCTCTTCAGTCGTGTCTGACTCTGTGCAACTCTATGGACTGTAGCCCGCCAGGATCCTCTGTCCATGGGATTCTCTAGGCAAGAATACTGGAGAGAGTTGCCTTTTCCTCCTCCAGGGTATTTTTCCGACCAAGGGGTCGAAACTGTATCTGTTATTGCTCCTGCATTGGCAGGCAGGTTCCTTACCAGTAGCACCACCTGTATGAGTGTGTGATTAAAGGGCTTCCCAGGTGGTGCTAGGGGTAAAGAAACCTGCCTGCCAGTGCAGGAGCCTCAGGGGACATGGTTCAGCCACTGGGTCGGAAAGATCGCCTGCAGGAGGGTTGCATGGCAACCCACTCTAATATGCTTGCCTGGAGAATGCCTTGGACAGAGGAATCTGGCAGGCTACAGTGTATAGGGTTGCACAGAGTCATACATGACTGAAGTGACTTAGCATGCACACATGTATGTAATTAAAGGTAATACAACTGGAGGGTAAATATGAGATTTTGAATTCAAGTAGTTAAGTATCATATGATACATATGATGATAGACTGGTCTTCCCGCCCCTCCTCAACCCCTTCTCCTCCCATATATCTTTTACTGATTTTGATTCTATCCTGATCTGGGCTACTAACATTTGTTTTTAAATAGAACTTAAGAGAAGAGAGGAGATTTGTGGGCTTGTATGTGGTGCATTTTAGGACATGTGTCCATTACCACTGGTAACATTCATTTTGTATGCAGCTTCATTGACCCCAGGTTTAAGGACCAACATATCTTTTTGCTTTAGTTGTTTTTCATAAAGCTCTGGTGGAAGCTGTTGAGAGAGAGGATAACATGGTGCTGCTCACTAGCTGTGTAATTTTGGCTGTGTCTCTTAATCTCTTTGAACCTCTTGTTTCCTCATCTCTAAAATGGACATAATAATGTCTTCAGAGAGTTTCTGTGAGGATTATTTGGGATGGCTTAAGTTTCTGGAGGGCTTCCCTGGAAGCTCAGATGGTAAAGAATCTGCCTGCAATGCAGGAGACCCAGATTTGATCCCTGGGTTGTGAAGATCCCCTGGAGAAAAGAATAGCAACCCACTACCAGTCATGTATGGATGTGAGAGTTGGACTGTGAAGAAAGCTGAACACCGAAAAATTTATGTTTTTGAACTGTGGTGTTGGAGAAGACTCTCGAGAGTCCCTTGGACTGCAAGGAGATCCAACCAGTCCATCTTAAAGGAGATCAGTCCTGGGTGTTCATTGGAAGGATTGATGCTGAAGCTGAAACTCCAGTACTTTGGCCACCTCATGCGAAGAGTTGACTTATTGGAAAAGACCCTCATGCTGGGAGGGATTGGGGGCAGGAGGAGAAGGGGATGACAGAGGATGAGATGTCTGGATGGCATCACTGACTCAATGGGCATGAGTTTGAGTAAACTCTGGGAGTTTGTGATGGACAGGGACGCCTGGCGTGCTGTGATTCATGGGCTCGCAGAGTCGGACATGACTGAGCAACTGAACTGAACTGAACTGAACCAGTATTCTTACCTGGAGAATTCCATAGACAGACAGTAGCCTGGTGAACTACAGTCCATGTTGTCTCAAAGAGTTGGACATGAATGAGCAACTAACACACACACACACAAGTTTCTAAAACATAACAGGTGCTCATTAAATGTTAGTTTCCTGCTCTATCCTGGCCGCTTGCTTGAAGGAAGTTCTGCAGGTGATATTTGAGACTCACCAGCCTTGTTAGGGGCTTCCCAGGTGGCTCAGTGATAAAGAATCTGTCTGCAAAACAGGAGATGTGAGATGGATTTCTGGGTCAAGAAGATCCCCTGGAGAAGGAAATGGCAACCCACTCCAGTATTCTTGCTGGGAAATCCCATGGACAGAGGAGCCTAGTGGGTTACAGTCCATGGGGTCGCAAAAAGTGTTAAATGTGACTTAGCGACAAAACAACAACAAACCTTGTTAAAGTAGCTATGGCTTTGTAATGAAATTGTAACAGAGACTGAGAAAGAGAACCCAGTGACTGGGAAGGTGAGATTTCTATATTGGAAATTTGCCTCTGGACCATGTAGGTATAAAGCATTCTCTATTTCCCCTCCAACTGCTTCTTTATAGTATTTTTTTCTTTGTTTGTTTTTCATGTCATCCTCCAACTGAGTAGGATTCCTAGGTTGCCTCCCACTTCTATCTACCTTATTTTTCACAACAGATGCCACATGATGAATCTTCTGTGAATATTTCTTTCATCTTTTCAACACACTTCTTAGTTCTAATGGTAACTAATATGAGCTGGGCTCTGCACTGTTTTAGATACTCTTCTAAGAAATTTACATGTGTTAACTCATTACAGCTATCCCATGAGGAGATACTATTTTTGTCCCAGTTTAATCACTGTACAAGTGGTTCCCTTTTCTCCACATCCTCTCCAGCAATTATTGTTTGTAGACTTTTTGATGATGGCTACTCTGACTGATGTGAGGTAATACCTCATTGTAGTGTTGATTTGCATTTCTCTTAAAATTAGTGATGTTGAGCATCTTTTCATGTGCCTCTTGACCATCTGTATGTCTTGGACAAATGTCTGTTTAGGTCTTCCATCCATTTTTTTGGTTGGGTTGTTTGTTGTTTTTTTTTTTTTTGATATTGCACTGCATGAACTGTGTATATTTTGGAGAAACTAACAATATTATAAAGCAACTATACTCCAATAAATAATAAAAATAATATGGAATAAAAAAAAGAAAAATGTACAAGTGAAAACAGTATAGAAGTGACTTTCTCATGCTTATATGGCTAATATGCCTCATCTAGAAGCTGTGCTGAAAACCAAAAACCATTAGTGTCCCCTCATCAAATGGAGCTTCTGAACCTAAGTTTCAGAGATTTCCACATTCTATTTACATTTTGTCCATGCAGACCCACCCTCCTTTAGTTCCCATCTCTCTCCAAGGTGGGTGTTTTTTTATTTTTAACATGATGTGAATGTTTGTGATGCCTACCTTCTGCATATACTGATTTTCTTTATCTGGATCTAAGGCCAAGTTCAGCTAGTTAGTTCAGTCTTCTTGGAATCTTTATAATCCATCTTCAAAATTATGGGCTTGTTACTTGTTCATTCATTCATTTGTGCATGTATTTATTTATTTGCCCAACAAATATTGTAAGTTTAATATATATCAAGCAATTTGAATATTTAAAGTTAAATAGATCACAGCCCCTGCCCTCTCAAATCACATTTTAGATATAGACACATAAATATTTCACACAAATAACTGTTATATTCTAAGAATTACCATAGCAAATGTGCATTCAAGGCATTGTGGGAGCACAGAGGAGGAAGTGCTGGAGCCTAAGGAGGTCAAACAAGGTGATGCTAATCCCTGCTGGATCTAAGATGTTTAGTTGCTTTAGAGACATTCATGAGTAAGATGTGGGGATAGAGGAGACGGGAAAGAAATGGAGCCAAAAGGAAAAGCATGGACAAAGGCAAGTTGATGAGGCAACATTACAATGATCACAGAACTGTTGTTATTTCAGCATGTCTTAGGCAGACATGCTTCTAGAAGGGACAGGGCATGAAACTACTGAGACAGTGATTTAAGTGGAAGGATTTATATCTTTTAAATGTATTAGTTTTAAGAAAGGTTGATTTGAGAGAAGAGCCAACTTAGAGTTAGGAAGACCATATAGGATACAATTGTAGTAGTCCAGATGAGAAATTGTGGAGTTCAGCACTGAGGCATCACTAGTGGGATGAGTGAACATATCTAGGGTATGGAAATAGGATGGATCATATTGAATCTAGAATGATTCCTGGGTATATGTCTTGGGGAAGTCAATAATTAGGATATGATATTAAATTGAGATTAATCATTCAAGAAAATGACTAGGTGTTGGATGGAGTTTATATTTGGACAACCAGCTGATGATATTTAATAAGTGACTGAAATGTGAGTTAATTTCTAACTTTCTGTGAGTTTGGAGTTAAGTATGGATCACCAAGATTGTGTTATGAACACAAGATCTACCCTCTTTGCAAAATTTTGGGTATGCAGTATTATTAACTAAATGCTCTGTGATGTGCAGTAGGTCCTCAGGGCTTATTCAACTTGCATGACTGAAACATTTTACCTTTTGGACCAATTCTTCAATAACTATTTATTGAATGTCTTTGTGTATGCTGGATTCAGGATGTTTGAAACTGGACAAGTCATTCTTACCATTAAATAGGACATAGGCCAGGGGATGGAAACAGGAATGAGAGAACAGTAGGGAAGAATATGTATTGCTTATGCACTGGCTTGCGGGAGAGTGTGGCAAAGAGAAAAGCTTGGTGTGGGTGGTCAGTGAAGTCTTCACTGAACAAATGATTCTGAAGCTGAAACACAAATTTTACAGACAAGGAAGGCTAGACATGAATGATATTCTAGGTGTAGAGAACAGAAAAGTTATTGAGGTGTGAAAGAGAGTAGAGCCTGTATTGAATAACAAGTTATTCCATGTGGTTAGAATACAGAACAAGTGAGTTCATCTGTGCAATGGTGTCCACATACCCTCAGGTTTGCGTTTTGAAGCAGGGCATCATTGCAGATTAAATTTTCCTGTTTAAAATTGTTCCAACCATTATTGTCTAGAACAATAGCTCTGAACTAGTAATACAGGTCAGGAAGTCTAAACACAATTTCATGAAAATATTAGGGGCATTGACAAAATTGCTGCTTTCATCTAAAAAAAAAAACATGTATTTGTTTCAAGGTTTGGGAAACCCAGGCTCTTAGGCAGAGGGATTAGTAGAACAATTTATTTTATTGAAGTTGGCTTTAAAGTAATTTATCTACTCTGCTGCTACTTAACTTTCCAATATGTCTCCCCCCACCCCCCCACAGGAGAGATGCATAGAGGTACAATAAATGTTTTTTGAATTGAATTCAGAAATTAATTTCTTGACATTATTATTAGTAGAAAACAGGTCCTGGCATGTAATTCTGAATGAATGACAAATTGTCTCAGACAAGCAAAATTTGACTCTGACTGTTTATGAAATCCAGAAGACGTGGATTTAGAGTGTCTCTCTCTCCTCCATCATTTTGCTTCCTTCTTGCATTGCAGTGCCCTGTCTCTTATGAAGCTTAGCTCCTGGCCAGAGAATGCATTCCCCAACTCCCTGCAGAATCCTAGTGAAGTGAAATTGGCAATTTTCCGAATGGAGGGAGCTGATAAAGAGCCATCAGGCTCCTAAAACAATGTGCAGTTTTATGATGTATTCTTTAAAGAATTAGAGCATTTATCTACTCAAATCCATAGTTTGATATCAACAAAGATTTTTGGTCATTACTAGTATTTTGTGATATATTTCAGTGATGAAATAGTTCAAGTCAACAAAATTATATGTGAATACCTATTACATACAAGGCATAGTGCTGGTAAACCAGCAAAATTAATGTAAACTGTTGTCGTCTTCACGTAAGTCAAGAAGCTAACTACTACAAATATGACTTAGTTATGTGGTCATTTACATTATAAAACACCAAATCATAGGATGAATTATATATCCAACCAATTTTTTATTATCTTTAGACATGTTTTATTTGTGGTACAATCTCTTTTTGTGATTTGGCACTCTATCTTCAGTTAGGATCTTAACCCTAGGGATGGGTTTCCTGCACCTGCCACAAGTCTAAACTGGTTGGTTAGGGTGGCTTTGCTTTTCCAAGCTACATTCTCTAAGAACTTAGATGTATTATCCTTATTTTCAAATATAAGATTTTCCTATTGTGTTTTTGTCATTATTATATGCCTAAATATTATATAATCGTCTATTTTTTTCAATTCATGATACTCCATTGACAAATTTGATGTTTATATAGGATGTCTTTTCTCTTGGTATTTATATCATCCTATGAAATATTTTCTTACTTGGATCATTTTAATCACTATTTAAGAAACTATCAATCATTGAATACCTAGAAAAGTAAGACTATTTGAATAAGAAAAAATCTTACATGAATAATATTAATTCAGTGAATTTTAAATGTTTGATGTGGGGCAAATATATTTAAATTGAAATGTAGTATTTGTATAAGTAAATGTAATTTTAGGAAAAGATACAAAGTGGAAATGATAAGCTCATATAGTGAATATATAATAGTTATTAAAATTTGCCTGTCACCTTAAACAAACTTTTCTAAATAATTGCTATTACCTTTACTAATATTTTAATTGTGTCTACCCATAAGTGATTTAGGAAAAGGAAAGGCATATTCATATCAATGTATGGCAAAACCAATACAATATTATAAAGTAATCAATAAATAAAACTGAAAAAAAATAAACACAGTTGTTGGTTCTGCTTTCCTTACCTAGTTGTTTTAAAAGTGTGTGTTGAAATTCAGATATTTCTGTGTCCCCTCTGAAATTTTTCCACACACTGTGTATCTTGAATAGTTTTGAAAACTGTTAGCAATGGGCTAAATCTAGGATCTAATTCTGATATTCACTTTGCAATTCCTTTTTTTAGGTACTGCCTGAAGTTACGTGGAAATGAAAGAGACTCATGAAACCCCTCCTCCAAGAGAGAATGAATGTCTTTCATAAACGGAGCCTGGCTTCTGGTTTTCCCAGGATAGTGACACTGTGGCAGCCACAGCGGCCCTTCCTGCTATTTTCACTGATTCACAGAACATCTGAACAGTGATGCTGGCCTTGGATTTACAGAGTTCCATCCTGATACATTATTTACTTCCCTGGGACAGAAAAGCTTGCACTAATTGCTCTCCATGGTGGCTAATCTTTTCAAGAGCCTGATTTTACCTTACATCCATAAGCTTTGCAAAGGAATGTTTACAAAGAAATTGGGAAATACAACCAAAAAAAAAGAGAATCGTCAGCCAAAAAAAGATCAAGACCTTCCTGTTGCTGGCCAGACCAAAACCCCCAAATTTTCTAACACCTTGAAAAGCACAGTGAAGAAGCTTGCAAAGTGTTCATCCACTCGCAACTTATCCACTGAAGAAGAGGAGGCTAACAAAGAATTTTCTCTCTCCCCCACATTCAGTTACCGAGTAGCTATTGCCAATGGCCTCCAGAAGAATATTCATGTAACCAACGGTGATCATGAGGAGCTCCTTCAGGAGTTATCTTCCATTGAGAGTTCCTACTCAGAATCACTCAGTGAACTAAGGAGCAGTACAGAAAACCAGGCGCAGTCCACACGCATGATGCCAGTTAGACGCAACAGGAAGAGCTCCAGCAGCCTGGCACCCTCAGAGGGGAGTTCCGATGGGGAGCGCACTCTGCATAGCTTAAAGCTAGGAGCTTTACGCAAACTGAGGAAATGGAAGAAGAGTCAAGAGTGTGTCTCCTCGGATTCAGAGTTGAGCACAATGAAGAAAACCTGGGGAATCAGAAGCAAATCTTTGGACAGAACTGCCCGAAACCCAAAGACCAATGCCCTGGAGCCTGGATTCAGTTCCTCTGGCTGCATTAGCCAAACACAGGATGTCATGGAAATGATCTTTAAGGAACTTCAGGGAATAAGTCAGATCGAAACAGAACTTTCTGAACTCCGAGGGCATGTCAATGCTCTCAAGCACTCCATTGATGAGATCTCCAGCAGCGTGGAGGTTGTGCAAAACGAAATTGAGCAGCTGCGGACAGGGTTCGTCCAGTCTCGGAGGGAAACTAGAGACATCCATGATTATATTAAACACTTAGGTCATGTGGGAAGCAAGGCGAGCCTGAGATTTTTAAATGTGCCCGAAGAAAGATTTGAACACATTGAAAGTGTGGTGTACCAAATTCTAATAGATAAAATGGGTTTTTCTGATGCACCAAATGCTATTAAAATTGAATTTGCTCAGAGGATAGGACACCAAAGGGATTGCCCCAACGCAAAGCCTCGACCCATCCTTGTGTACTTTGAAACCCCTCAGCAAAGGGATTCAGTCTTAAAAAAATCCTATAAACTCAAAGGAACAGGCATCGGAATCTCAACAGATATTCTTACTCATGACATCAAAGAAAGAAAAGAAAGAGGGATACCATCCTCCCAGACATATGAGAGCATGGACATAAAGCTGTCTACTCCAGAGCCCAGACTTAAGAAGAACAGTTGGCACTCTCCTGATGACAGTGATGGAGAGCTGGGATCTGACCTCAATAGAAACAGTTATGCTGTGCTTTCCAAGTCAGAGTTTCCAACAAAAGGAAGTGCTTCCAAGTCAAGTTCAAAATCACGCAATGCTGGAGCCAAGAATAAAACTGCTAGTAGCAGCAAAATTGCAAATAAATCAGAATATGATAAAATTTCTTCACATTTGCCAGAATCGGATAACTTGGCCAAACAAACCACAACCCATTATGCAGATGTGACACCTCTCTGGCACTCACAGAGTGATTTTTTCACTGCTAAATTTAGCCGTTCTGAATCTGATTTTTCCAAATTATGTCAATCTTATTCAGAGGATTTTTCAGAAAATCAGTTTTTCACTAGAACTAATGGAAGCTCCCTTCTGTCTTCTTCAGACCGGGAACTTTGGCAGAGGAAACAGGAGGGCACCTCTACCATATATGACAGCCCTCAGGATCAGGGTTTGAATGGGGCTTCTCAGGGTGTCCAAGTGCAGAGTGAAATTGAGAACACAGAAACTGTGGACAGTGGAGTGAGTAATGGCATGGTGTGTGCGTCTGGAGACCAGAGCCACTACAGTGATTCTCAGCTCTCTTTACATGAAGATCTTTCTCCATGGAAAGAATGGAATCAAGAAGATCAAGGAGCCAATTTAGGTTTAGATTCATCTACCCAGGAAGTTTTTGACTATGACGCAAACAGTCTATCTGATCAACAGCTTGATGTTTACCATAAAGACCTGGAAGACTTGGGAAAGGGCCACAGTGACCTTCAGGATGACTCTGAGAGCTACGATTTAACCCAAGATGACAACTCATCTCCATGCCCTGGGCTGGATAATGAACCACAAGGACAGTGGGTTGGCCAGTATAATTCTTATCAGGAACCTAATTCTAATGAGCTCTACCAAAACCAAAACCAGTTGTCCATGATGTATCGAAGTCAAAGTGAACTGCAAAGTGATGATTCAGAGGATGCCCCACCCAAATCTTGGCATAGTCGATTAAGCATTGACCTTTCCGATAAGGCTTTCAGCTTCCCCAAATTTGGATCTACACTGCAGAGAGCTAAGTCAGCCTTGGAAGTGGTATGGAACAAAAGCACGCAGAGTCTCAGTGGGTATGAGGACAGCGGCTCTTCCTTAATGGGGAGATTTCGGACATTATCCCAATCAACTGCAAATGAATCGAGTACAACCCTCGACTCTGATGTCTACACAGAACCTTATTATTACAAAGCAGAGGATGAAGAGGACTATAGTGAACCAGTGGCTGATAATGAAACAGATTATGTTGAAGTAATGGAACAAGTCCTTGCTAAACTAGAAAACAGGACTAGTGTTACTGAAACAGATGAACAAATGCAGGACTATGATCACCCTTCATATGAAACCCCTTATGAAACCCCACAAGATGAGGGTTATGATGGACAGGCAGATGATGTGGTTGGTGAAGGGGGATTGGAACCCTTAAATGAAGCACTGGCTGAAATTGAAATGAAAGAAGATGAAAACCAAAACATCCCTGAAAAACCAGTGGAAGTCACAAAGCCAAAGCGGATTCGTCCCTCTTTCAAAGAAGCAGCTTTGAAAGCCTATAAGAAGCAAATGGCAGAATTGGAAGAGAAGATCCTGGCTGGAGGTATTTATGTTTAACTGCTATATTATGAGCTCACTGGGTTGTGTTCTTTAGAACATGTTCTGTGTTTACCCTTGGGAGAAGGAATTTAGTTTCAAGGAATTTGCATGTTTATTCTGAGAATCTTATTTTACTTGGCTCCCCCAACAAGCTGGGCTTGACAATTTAAAATCAAGGTGCTTTCAAATAGGTCGTACTAAAATAAGCACTATACTCTGTGGATCAAGATTTCTGTGCTAGGATTAGTCAAAAAACGCCCTTCATATTTCCAACTTAATGGCATCAGGTATCAAAGGAAGGGTGGATGAAATTAAAGAGCAGCCTGGGGTCTACATTTTGGTTTTATTAAGTTTTATAGGGATTGGGAGAAAGATAAACTTAATCTTAAAGAATTAAGAAAGATAGATTCCTAGATTTACCACTCCTTTCCCCATCAATTCTGTGCTTTGGAGCATGGCAGCAGGAAGAACTAGGTCTACACAGCCAACCCCATCCTGAACCATGGAGGACCACAGCTTCACTCACTACCTACTGATGC
This sequence comes from Cervus canadensis, assembly GCF_019320065.1. NCBI lineage: Eukaryota > Metazoa > Chordata > Mammalia > Artiodactyla > Cervidae > Cervus > Cervus canadensis. The sequence continues at coordinate 52,316,971 of NC_057391.1, read as the reverse complement.
AGCTAAGGGAGGACATTAAAGTCCTAGTCTGTGCCTGAATGGTCATAAGTCACTCTTTTAAAGGAATCAGTAAGGGGATAGAGACAAGTATCTTCCTTCAAAGAATGGAGTAGAAGTCTCTTGACCATTATGGAAATGAAAACAGTACCTTACCTAATAATTTTCCTTGACCTCCTGGGGGAACAATTTTGGATCATATACTTTTGAAAAGTAACTACATATAAGTAAAAGTTTTGTTGACTTTTAATTTCTCAACCAAACTTTATCTCAATCCCTTAACATTTACTTTATTTGCATGCTTATTTCTTTCTATCTTTAGGGTAGTTTGATATAATCTCAGTTTTAATTGATCATATACTGTTAATGGTTTCTTTGAATATGGAAATGTCATCTTTAAAATACTCTACATAATACTTCATAAAGTTATATATTTATATGATCAAATATCACTTGCTATTATAAAATAATATATAATAATTTATTTATCTGGTAGCTGATATGGCTTCATTTTCTGTGATCAGATACTACTTCAAACTGGTCATGTTCTGGCTGACATGGGTGGATCATTGACTAAACAGATACCTTCATGATTAAAATATTTTAGGCCCTAAAACAATTGAAATACTATTAGGGTTCTCTGCTCTAAAATTCTGTTCATATAAAATGGCATATCTTATGTAATTTTTTAAAGAACATAAGTCAAGGGCATCTTGGGTACATTGGCTGTGTTTTTTGGTTGTTATTTTTAAAAGGAAGAGTTCTCAACTATTTTTAAAATTGATTTGAAAGGGCAAAGTAGTCAAAATTTTATGTAAATGTAACACATACTGGAATATCTTATTTTAGAGTGACTTTTAATATTAGATATTCTTATTACTGAAACTCAGTTCATAGTTCAAAGCCTGAAATACAGGTCAGGCTTTGACATTATATTTTACTTACTATGGATTCAGAGAGATCTACTCAAAAGCATATTAAGAATAAGCAGAGTGTGTAGGTATGTGTGTTTGTTGTGGTGCAGCACATTAATGTTTTCATGCCAATTGGTTAAGGTATCCAAAATGTTAGGCAATATTATAAATACAATGAAATTATATGTTTCCAAAAGAAAAGTGGATCTTCATCAACTTATAAAAAAATCCCAAATTAGCAAACTTTTGCAAGGTAGTTTTTTACTTATAATGATTATTTACATAGCTAAAATCCTAGTCTTTCAATGGTACTTATCCTCAGAAAACATGAATTCATTTGGTTATTCACATAGCACCCACTTCGGAATCCTAAGGTAGGTAAAAACAATTGTGTACCACATACCTAACACACCAGGTGTGTCATACCTGACACGCTGACTCCAGAGGACTCAGACCACTCTACCATCTTGGAACTTGGCTTGTTATCCTATGAGCCAGCTTTGAATGGAATCTGTTGGATATCATTTATCCTACAGGAAATCATACATACATCTTTAAGATGCTCTCTGATGGCTTGAGAGGCACCAGATTGACTCCCCAGGAGGTTGCAGTAGCCTAGATTTTAAAGGCCATCTCTTTTCTCTTTGGCAGCAGCCAGGCAGTTGTCCCCCTCCTGTGACACCAATATGCCTCATGAGGAAGGGCAGCCAAGGGAGGGCATTTTTCAGGCCCCTTCCCGGTTCAGAGCGTCCCATTGAGGTGCCAATTGTCATGATGGATTCTGTGCCCATGGCCATCTGCTTACTGGGCTTTGGGCAGATGCCAGCGTAGTTTTCTCTTCATGACAATGCAGTCGCAATTGGGTAGCAGTGCTGTCTTCTCTCCATTACTGACCTGGCAAGATTGGACCTTAGATCTCTTGCTGTAAACAATGTGGGAGTGGTTCTCCTGACAGAACTTGATGGAATTGTTGGCTTATGAATTTGAATCATTATTTCAACTTTTGTCTTCAGGGTCCTGGTAAAGAGGGACTTTTTAAAGACCCCAGTGTACATGGATGTTTGATGCCAGTTTATATGAGAATCTTAACTTGGAACAGCAGGCCAATCAGGAGAGAGATTTTAGTCTATGTGTAGCCAGAACCTCCATGAGGCCATATTCTTCCCTTGCTGCTGGACCCTATGTGTGTAACTGGTCTGAAACACATCATGATGGTGAATATCTGATCCTCTCCCCTTAGCCTTTCACCACCCATCAACTGGAATTAATTAATATCTCCTCTGAATTTCCCTATAACTATTTCTTGGAGCTCTGGTATCCACCTTTATAATGATAATTTATCTGTATTCCTTATGTTCTCTTCTAAGCTGTAGTCTGAGGGTCAGAAGTCTTGTCTTGTCATCCTTTCATTTGCACTGTGCCTAGGCGAGTGCTTTATACATAGATGGCACTGAATATGTTGGATGAATGCCTACATCAAAGGAAGCAGGATACTGAATAAAAAACATGAGCTTTCACAGAAAATCCAAATCCAAACTGTGGCCTTTAATAATAAAGGCTAAATTGTGCCTTTATTTCCTAGGGGTTTAGAAGTATGATTAGAGATGCAAACTTATTATTGAGCACTATTATATACCTGGCATTTTCCTAGCAGTTTATCTATCTTTTTATTCCTTTGCCTCCTACAGCATCACTATAAATTTGATTCCATTATTATCTCATTTTACAGGTGAGGAAACTGAGATGCAGAAAGCTTACATAACTTGTTCAGTGTCATACAGGTAGTAATATGGTGAATACAGAATTAAATAGATGGTGAATTTGTTTTTTGAGAGCAGCCATATGCTTACTCACCTCAAAGATTGTTTTGTTTTGTTCATGTTTTAAGGTGGAGAGACATGATGAAAGATGGAGGTAACCTTGGCCATAGGCAGGGCTCATTCCAACTAAAGGATTTTCACAAGAAAATAGAAATAATATGAAAAGCACTGAGGTTTTATTGTGAAATAGTTCATTCTCAGTTTTTCTAGTCCAAATGCATGGTTCATCTTATAAATCAAGGCTTGTAGAGCCCCAAAAATACTGTACAACAGATATTTGAACAATGATGTTCTAAAGTCTGAGTGCAATTTACCAGGAATTAGATTCTAAAGTCAGTTTGAACTAAGTTTTTCAAGGAAAATAGTAAAAAATGTTTTGTTTTGAAATGTCATTTCCAGGCTGCCTATAGGTTCCGGAAGAGGCTGCTGCTAGACAGGATTGTAAAGTCCATAAGTGAATTGCCCTTTCCATTGCTATTGTAATGCCAGAGCCTGCCCCAGCATCTGGCATATTTATATATGCTAGACTCCTCTCTAGTTCCGTGGAGAATTCTTAGAATTCAGATAAACTTTAATTTTCTTTCTTTCTATTGAAAAGACTTTTAAAATTAGATATATTTTAATATAGTACAATGGGAAGAATGTGATAGAAAACTTGACTTTTCTCACCTTTGGCTCAGTTAATCACATCTTTCTTTCTATAATGATATTAACTTATACATCTCTAAAAACTTATCTCAATTTACTTAAATTCCAGCTTTAATGTTGAAGAATAAATATTTCAACTAAGTTTCGGAGGTTTGTTGGCCCAAATTTATCTATCAAGAGGTGCTTCTTAAACGTTTGAACGTCTCTGAGCCTCTGCTGCGGAGAGCCCAGCTCAGGAGCTATGAAGTCTGCCTTTTTGATGCAAGTGAGCATCATAGCACGGTTGAAGAGTCTGCTAAGTACTGTGTAGCAAATATTATACCTGCACACGTAGGATTGTTTCATCTCCTCTTTTCTAATTGGAAGAGATAGAATCAGTCTAAGAAAATGTGTGAATAATTTGCTTAAAATGAAGAATGATTTATAATTCTCCAGAGCAGCAGGTTATTACAGTTATGAGGAGGTTTTGGTAATTTCTACACATTAAAATATAGAGAAGCACTATATATAGTCCTTGAAATTTAAACATCCTTCTTCAAGGCAAGTATAACAGTACTAGTGATAACAGAAGGCAGCCCGTTTGTAAAATGTTCTATTTAAAATCAGTGCATAGCATTACATTTTTGGTTTAGTATTGTTTGCTTCCAAAAATTTGACAATAACCTAAAATATCAAGTGATTGTCTTGGTTTTTCAAGACATGATCTATGTGAGGAGTGAAGGGGCCAAGGATCCTTACAGGCAGTGGAAACAGCTAGCATCTCTGCTTCTTGCTAGACAGAAAGCCAAAAATGCCCAAGGGAGTAATTCTTCTAGGAGACAGGATTGGTGCTCAAAAGAACACATATGTTTATAAATCTCTTGAGTGGGGAGACAGGTAATGGTGGTGTGTACAAGAAGATAGTTCCAAGTGGACCCAAAGCTATTATTCTGATGTGGTATGGAACTAAGAGATAGGAACAGAACCAACACATGCATAACACCTTCCAATTCTATTCACCTCTAGAATCTTTAAGTACATATTTAATCTTCATTGTCTAGTATTAGCCCCACTTTACAAATGAGGTGACTGAGTCTTGAAGAGGCAAAGGCAGGTCTGAGGCTACACAGCTAAGAGTATTGATGGAAATTGATGTACATATAACAGAATTCAGCATCTGATGCTCTTTCCATGACATCCCATTGCAGGTGTGGGTAAGTCTTTTCATGAAGGGACATAGCTTATATTTTTAAGCATGTGAATAGGTTGTGCTTTTAAAATCAGCCAGTTTTGTGTTGGCTGCTGTAGTAAATACTGATCTCTTTTAACACAAAGTGAGTGATAATAGTTTGGGATGAGACAGTATCATATTTTTAAAAGTTTAGAAAATCTGGAAGGGTGACTCTTCTCACATTAAAAGACTTTATTAGAAATGAAGGAGTGCCAGTGATCAGAGTTTTTGAGGAATGAAAGCATTTTACAGGAGGTAGAGAAGAAATTCACAAGGATACACAAAGGTCAGCTTTTAACAGCAACAATGAAATTCTAGTGTTCAAAGATTTTGTTTATTTATAATTATTAGTGGCTCCAAACTGTATTCCTGGAACATTTGTCTTTGTAGGGAAACTAAAAATATAACACATTTTCCAAGGAAATATTAACTGATGATGAAAGAATATGATTTCCAGATTATACTAAGAATATTGCTTCAAAGCCTGCAGTATAGATTTCAAACTCCAGGGATTCAAGGAAGGGTATCATGCCAAAATCTCAGATGCATAGTTTTTTTTTTTTCTAATGTCATTGTTCATATATTTTTTGCAAGTTCAAATAAAGAGCTTCTATAGAAATTGTGGATCATGTGAGACTTTTCTGTGGAGTGTGGGATAAAATAAAGAAACTCTGGAGTCTGGTGTAAGACACAGGGAAATATGGCCTAGTCAATTGTTATTGATTAGGTTAGAGTTTGAGGTGCTGGGATCTGACTAGATATACCCACTGGGGTAACTCAGGCTCTGGGATAAATCTCAGGAGGAAGTGAAGAATGAAAGCCCAATGCATTAGAGGAAAATCTCCTACTTGGAAAATATACCTCAGGTTACAAGTGACTACTAAGGCACCTAAGAGTCTAACTCTGGGCATCAGCTGGGGAGGTAGAGAACAGCCAAGAACAGAGAGAACTGGGGACCTGAGGTGGGCAAGAATTTTCTCCAGGAAGGCGTTTTTTTTTTTTACTGGACCTTGGTTACTTGTTTAGGGATTAGGAAAGGATCTAAACATCCCAGAATAGGAACTATTCAGAGGAAAGCAAATCCCATAGGGATTGATATACGAGATTGGTCATCTTGGTCATCTAGAGAGTGACCCAAATGTCTGAACCTGGGTCTGTAGTCAGTAATGAGTCTCTAATACAGGTAAAAAAAAATAGCTTGATTGTTCCCCTGGCATCTAAGGACTGAGCCCAATTTGCAAGCAGAGTGACCTGATGCTGAGTTTCAGGTTGCTGGGTTACCCTGACCACAAATAAAACTGGTCCCCATGATAAGGTATTATTAATAGCTTAGGTTGCCTCCATAGACTACAAGACCAGAAGGAACTAAATGCATTCTTTCTTCACCATGGTTTATTCCAACCTATGGTATGCATTTTCTTATTCTTTTTAAAAGGAAATTGTGTTATGGAATCTTGTTAACTATCTCATTCATCAAACTTGGTTCACACTGGGTCTCAGCTACTTCCAAAATAAAAGAAACCCTTAGAGGATAAAAATGTATAACATTCAGCAGATTCTAACAACTATGATATGACTCTGTAGTCAATCCCAAGCATACTTTGAGCAGTGTTACTTAAAATAAATGTCTCTCTCTACTCCCTCCAGCCATCTTCACTGCCCCAACTTATCCCTTACTTCTTCTCCAATTCAACCATGATTACTACTTTAAAAAGGATAGAACTAATCTCCAAGTATGAAACTTGATGTTTATGTGGGTGTTTTTTATTGTAGTGTTGGCACACACAAACACACACATTAATTTTCTTAAGAACCCCATAAGATAGGTAGCTTGATAATAGATAACATTTACTGAGTGCTTTGCTATGTGCCAGACACTTTTCTACATATTTTACACTATATTAAGTCATAGAGTCCTCACAATAATCCTATGAGATGGATACTGCTATTATCTCCCTTTTATAGATGAGAAACAGATAAGTTTACCTAAGGGGAGGAGAGAAAAAGAAACTAAGAAGTACAAGAGCCAGGATTTAGAGTTAGCATTTCTTTTCCAGATTCTATGTGCTTCCTCACTGCTGCTGAGTTTAAGCTTTCAGAAATTAAGTATTGCTATTCAACTTTATAAGATGGAGATGTGAGCTGGTAAAATGTTGATTTACCTGACAGCATGGATTTGTCAGCAGATCTGCAATTACCAGCTGTTCTCCCAAATCATAAGCCAGCACTCAAGCTATCAGACCATTCTTCCATTTTACATGACATTATTACAGGCAACATGATTATCCAAGTATCATTTCTATGAAACTCGTGATAAAAGATATTGGTGGTTGCAAGTAATAGTGGCAACAAGAAAAGACAGATTGAATATGATCTTACTTCCCAGAGATGTAGGTTAAGCTTCCTCTTTCCTTAATGCCTTTTCTGAGGCTTAATGATGTCTTGTGGAAAGTCCATGGCTTTCATTTTCTATTTCCGTTCTTTAGTGATTACAGTTAAAGACATACACACTCTTATGGGCATGCACACACAGAGATGTGAATTCACTTAATGTTAACAGGGTAGTATTTTACTATCTGAGGAAGATCAATAGGATAATTCCCAAGTTGATCAATGTTCTCTTTGCAGTTTCTAAACACATAAAACAACTTTTGTGCTTTTCTTTTCTTGTTTTTTTAAGAATTAACTCTCACAGATTTAATTCTCGTAAAACATGAGTGAGATAGCCAACCTCTTCAAGAATCTGTTCCCTTAAGTTCATTACTAGTAGTTATGTAGGTTGTAAAACTGGCAAGTGATGTGACCAAGGATCAACTCCAGGACTTTTGAATCCTATTCCGATGCCTTGTACACACAGCATACCCTTAGCTACTTACATACCTTTATGCTTCTTTCTTCCGGACTTGAGAACACCTAGTCTGCAATTCTGGAGAAGGCAATGGCACCCCACTCCAGTACTCTTGCCTGGAAAATCCCCTGGATGGAGGAGCCTGGTGGGTTGCAGTCCATGGGGTTGCTAAGAGTTGGACACTACTGAGCGACTTCACTTTCAATTTTCACTTTCATGCATTGGAGAAGGAAATGGCAACCCACTCCAGTGTTCTTGCCTAGAGAATCCCAGGGACGGGAGAGCCTGGTGGGCTGTCGTGTATGGGGTTGCACAGAGTTGGACATGACTGAAGTGACTTAGCAGCAGCAGCAGCAGTCTGCAATACAAACTTTTGGAGCTGTGCCAAGGGTATCTCTCTGCTGAATCTTAAAGTTAAGGTTTCTCAGATTTTAGAATACATGAGGATCACTTGGAAGCACTTGGTGAAAATATAAATTCCTTGATCAAATCTTTAGTTAATCTCAATGCAAGGTGAGTCATGGATCACATTAAGAAATGCATATCAGTTAATAGTTAATAATACTGCTTTTGTCCTTTTGGTTTTTGTTGAATGATTTCATATGTTCCATTGGCTTGAGTTGTCATTTTTGTGTTGATGGTCCTAAATCAGTGTCTTTGGGCTAACTCTTCCTTCCCCAAACCTAGACATTTATTCTTTTAGTCATTAGTTCACCCACTAGTTCCCTCATTCTTTAACAAGTATCTAATTGCCTGGCTAGGCATCTGGGTTATAGTAGTGACAAATCTTATTTGGTCTTTGTCCTTGTGAAGTATGTATGATGAATTTAAATTTCAAAAGCGTACAAATGCGTCATTTTAAACTTTGTGGGAGAAGTAAGTAGAAAGTGCTAAGACAGCATCTTATTTGAAGTTTAGAAAAGTCTTCCCTGAGGAAATGGCATCTGCCCTGAAGTCGAAAGAATGAATACCTTGAACTAGGCTAAGGGAAATACAAAAAGCATCCCAGGCAGAGGAAGTGGATTGAGCCAGAATCTTAAGGCAGACAGTGGCGTGATATATTTGAGAAAATTAAGGAAAGCCTGATGTGGCTGGAGTCTATCAAGCAAGGCAGAGAATGGTATGAGACAAATCTGGTGAAATATCCAGAGCCCAGATTTTTTCTGAGTCTTATAGAGCAGTTGGGACTTTTTCTTTTCTCCTAGTTACCATGGATTGACCAAAAGAATGGAGGACTTGATTCAAATGGGATATTCCATAGGTCTCAAACTCATCATTCATAACAGCAATTTTCATCCTCTGTCTCCTGATCCTGCTTCTCCTCCTGGATTCCCTCTCTCAGCACATGGTACCATACGCTGTTTGCTCAGGTCAAAGAACCATCGTTCTTAGACGCTTCCTTGTCACTCTTTATTAGACATTTGTCTTCCATTTGGCTGCTCAGCATCTGAATTCCTTTCTTTCTGATATTCCTGATGCCTAAGTCCTTGGAGGGAGGTAGTGCCCTGTGTCCTGCTTCTGAGGCTGGAGGTGACTGGAAATGTACCCTCCCTTCACTTAGCAGCCCAGACTTGAGCACAGGACTTAAGGCTTGGTTAACTGGAAGCTTCCACCAAGGATTCGGAATTTGAATCAGTCATTTCACAAGCCCCGACCATTTGACCTTCTAACTATCTCTCAACCATAGCAAATTCTTTCCATCTCCTTGTCTCTACCCTAGTTCTAGAAACCATCACCTCTTGCCTGGACTGTTACTAGAATCTCCTAATTATCTTTTTGCTCTAGTCCACTGTGGCCCCCACAGTCCATCACCTTTTTGTATCCAGAGATACATATGAATCCACAGATCTATTAAGAACATCTTTGTAGTACTTTGAGGAGGAGGTCCAGGCAAGCAGTGGGCTCATTGTGCTGAAAGTGCCTATTTGCTTGCTGCCTCCCTCATAGGCAGTGAGTTGCTGGTCATTAAAAGTTGTGCTGTGTGCCAGGCATCTCTCACAATATCCATCAATGACCACCAGTGAGGTAGCCAAGCAGAGGGTTAAACACGTGGGCCCTGGAGTCAGCCTCCAAGCTGTCTAATCTTAGGCAAGTTGTTTAATTTCTCTGTGGCTGAGTTTCCTCAAACTCAGCAGATAATAAGCATACCTCCATGTACTAACAATAAATAAATAAAAATACAGTAGGCTTTCAGCCAAACCAGTAAATATAAATAGGGAGCCAGTCTACCCCAAAAGCAAAGAGATTTCTTACTTTGATCTTAAACTGTTTCTGAGAAATTTTAGCCAGAAGTCAAATGGTACTATTATCTTCTTTCTTTCTTTATTTTTGGCTGTGCTGGGTCTTCGTTGCTTTGCAGGCTTTTCTCTAGTTGCGGCGAGTGGGGTCTACTCTTCACTGCAGTGTGCAGGCTTCTCATTGCAGTGGCTTCTCTTGTTGCGGAGCGTGGGTTCTAGGGCATGCAGGCTTTAGTAATTGCAGCTCCTGGGTTCTAGAGCATGGGCTAAGTAGTTATGGTGCACAGGTTTAGTTGCCCCATGGCATGTGGAATCTTCCCCACCCAGAGATTGAGCCCGGGTCTTCTGCATTGGCAGGTGGATTCTTTTCCCCTGAACCACAAAGGAAGCCTCAAGTACTAGTACTTTCTTATATGTTTCCTAACTGAACTAAACCATTTAGAATGCATTTTGGGGCATGATCAATTATATGATTATTTTTGTGGTTTGACTTCTTGAAAGACTGAGCCTCAGCAACTTGGCACAAAGTGCTCAACACAGTGTTAATAACTACAGTTATTGATGTTTTCATGGAACACAAAAACATGCAACTGCTTGAACTGTCTGGCTAGTTAACTGTTTTGCCTCAGGGTAATTTCAGCACAGAGAACCAAGGAAATCCAACAGCATTTTTTGAGTACTAGAAGTGTGATGAGCTCAGAATTAGGGCTTTGGGATGGGAGAAAACACAAGACACAAAGGCTTAGATTTGCTCCTTGATAGGTTACAGTCTAATTCAGGTCAATTCAAAATTATTTCTTTTAGGGATAGCAGATGCAAATTAGTATATATAGGATGGATAAACAATAAGTTCCTACTGTTTAGCACCATGAAATATATTTAATATCCTGTGATAAACTCTAATGAAAAAGAATATGAAAAAGTATATGTGTATTTGTATAACTGCATCATTTTTCCATACAGCAGAAATTAACAGAATGTTGTAAGCCAAGGATACAGTAATTTAAAAAAAAAACAATAAAATCATTTCTTAAGCTAACTGTTTTAAGAGGCACTGTGGCTTGTAATCAAATATTATTATTCAGTTATTTATTATAAAAATATTCATTAGCACTTATCTGAATGTATACAGTGAAGGACATCATAATTATAATTAGGAGAGGACATAGAAAAGGTAAATCATCAGATAGTTAATGACAATTGCTATTTAATTATTAATTAATTCTCATTTAACTTGTAGCTGTTATTACTACTAGTAAACCTAGAAAATAAAAGGGAATCATCACATAAAGATAGCAACTAACATTTATTCATCTCAAACTATATGACAGAAGTGAATTCTTTGCATTCAATTTTCACCTGAAGTCTCCACAAACCGTTGAGTGCAGCAGTGTTTCTGGAGCTTCAGGTCACACATCTGAGCCTTCCCCTGGTTTTGGCTGCAGCTGTCATGGACCACAGCATGGTTGCTCAGCCTCATCTTTCACTGTCAGCCTCCCACCTCAAACAGGTGCCTTCATTCTTTTGAATTTCTGCTTTGGAGTCTCCCTGATGTTCAGGGATTCCCATCAGCAGCCCTCACGCAAAGGTGTTCTGGGGTTATTAGGAAAATGCATCAGCCTTCTACCTACCCTTCAGGAGACCACAGCTCTGGAGGGCCTCGCTGAATCAAGCCCCTGTTGTCTACAATAGCAGCCCTAGTGATGTACCCTTAGAATAGACCCTACTTTTCTACCTCATTCTTACTGCTTCTCCTTTCTGCTTCCAGGGGCCACCTCCCAAAGAAGCTACTTATACCCTCATGTCCTCATCCTAACCTCTACTTTTGTGGAAACCCAAACTAAGACATGCAGTCATGACTATTAATGCCCTCACTTTACTGAAGAGGTAACAGAGATTCAGGCCATTAAGTTTAGTGTCATTTACCTAGCTGAGTCACCTTAAGCTGAGCCAGGGTTTGAATGATCACTCTTAATTATTATACCACCTCTTGTGAACAATAGGAAGATACTGATATTTATGAGAAAGGCCTCACTAATTGTAATCAGAAGGCCTAGGTTTGAGAGATCTTAGAAATGATTTTAGACAGTGATGTGAAGTGGGTTAGAGATTAGTGTTAGTGACAGCACTGAATGAGTAAACATACTTCTGTGTATGTTGAAGACAATCAGGACTAGATTGTGTAGAAGTGAATGGGGCTTGCATGCTCATCTTCTTATCATTACCACCCCCCACCAGTCCCTGGCTCCCAGTATCCTGGGCTGGCAAGTTCTGTGTCCACTGCTCGCTGCCTCATTATCCTCTGCCCTTCCCAACACTGCTTTGTAGAACGACTCTGATATTTATTGTAATTGATTTTCAGTTCATTAACTGCATCTCCTGGGGATGTTGGCATTTTTCCGCCTTTTCTCTTCCGTGATACAATGACAGGTTTTCTTGCTGATAAAGCCATTTAAGGAATTGGCAAACAGGTCAACTATATAGTTTCTGGGTAGGTGAGTTTGTCCAGATATCCTGAAATCTCACCATTTCAGTAACAGAGCACAGATAAGGCCAGGCTTAAATGAAACCATCTTTAAACAATTTGAAGTTTCTACATTTTTGAGGTGGAGTTAATAGGACTGATAGACATGTAAAGAATCAGAGCATTATTTCTGTGCAAATATTTTGGAAGGAACACAAGTGTGTGTCTGCCTGACTGAGTGTGTATACGTGCATAATGACCCAATTGGGCAGGTACAAATGATTTTCATTGATGCCTTTTATAGTCAATATAAGAATAAAAACCAGATACAGCAAATCTTTGATCTGGCTCCATAAATTTAACCACAGTCCCAGTCAAGTATGTTATAAAATAATGTGGATACATTATTATTCAGTTCAGTTCAGTTCAGTTGCTCAGTCATGTCCGACTCTTTGCAACCCCATGGACCGCAGCACTCCAGGCCTCCCTGTCCATCACCTACTCCTGGAGTTTACCCAGACTCATGTCCACTGAGTTGGTGAAGCCATCCAACCATCTCATCCTCTGTCATCCCCTTCTCCTCCTGCCTTCAATCTTTCCCAGCATCAGGGTCTTTTCAAATGAGTCAGCTCTTCACATCAGGTGGCCAAAGTACTGGAGTTTCAGTTTCAACATCAGTCCTTCCAATGAACACTCAAGATTGATCTCCTTTAGGATGGACTTGTTGGATCACCTTGCAGTCCAAGGAACTCTCAAGAGTCTCCTCCAACACCACAGTTCAAAAACGTCAATTCTTTGGCGCTCAGCTTTCTTTATAGTCCAAATCTCACATCCATACATGACTACTGAAAAAATCGTAGCCTTGACCAGATGGACCTTTGTTGGCAAAGTAATGTCTCTGCTTTTTAATATGCTGTTCAGGTTGGTCATACATTATTATTAAAACCAATTATTAAACAAAACACATTTTTGCAAATCACTGATGAACTTTATCATACATTTTGTTCGTAATAACTCTAAATTATTTCATGGGTCCTTGATTCTTATGGTCAGTTGCTTAAGTAAGTCATTTTTCTTCCCAAAACTTAACTAGTCAATGGAGTATTAATTAGAAGGATCTCCTTTTCTCATGAAAAAGACATGGTTCTGTGCATCTTCCAGGCTGAGAAATATTATAAAAGTGCTGAGTAGTAGTATTGAACTATAAATGTATCTGTGTGTCGTTGCTCAGTTGTGTCAGACTCTTTGTGACCACATGGACTGTAGCTTACGAGGCTCCCCGTCCATGGGATTTTCCAGGCAAGAGTACTGGAGTGGGTTGCCATTTCCTTCTCCAGGGGATCTTCCTGACCCAGGGATCAAACCTGGGTCTCCTGCATTGCAGGCAGACGCTTTACCCTCTAAGCCACCAGGGCAAACCTTGAATATATCTATTTATTACTATATTTATTACTGTATTTATTACTATAATTTGATTCTGTTGGTGGCTTTTGTTTCTCTGGCATTGTTCAGTGTGAGTATAAATTATTTAGAAAGAAGAAGCAGTTTGTGGATAAAAGTTATTTCCATGTCAAGGTAAATCAAATCAGGTGGACAAGAAAACACTCTTCTGATTACAAGACTGAATAAACATGGGTGATGCTTGGAAACTTTGTCCAACCTCTTGGACTTTCCTGTTGATAACTCAGGTTTGAAGTGTAAATAACTTTCCAACAATTCCTTATTTATCATACTCTCTTTAGCACAAGGTACCCAGTTTTTTGAAAACTCAGACTCTCTTATTTATTTATTTTTATTAAAATATATTTGACTTGCAATATTGTATTATTTTCAAGTAAACATCACAGTTATTCAAAATTGATACAGATTTTACTCCATAAAGAGTTACTATAAAGTACTGGCTATATTCCTTGTGCTATACAATATATCCTTGTATCTAATTTACTTTATACTTAGTCATTTGTTCCTCTTAGTACCCTTCACCTATCTTGTCTATCCCCCCACCCCTTTCCCCACTGATAACCACGAGTTTGTTATCTGTCTGTTTCTATTTTGTTATATTCAGTCATTTGTTTTATTTTTTAGATTCTACATATAAGTGGAAAGAGAGTATGCTGTCTTTTGTCAACTGTTTCCTTTGCTATGCAAAAACTTTTAAGTTTAATGAGGTCCCAATTATTTACTTTTGCTCTTGTTTCCTTTGTGTGATGAAACAGATCAAAAAAATATTAAGTTCCATGTCAAAGAGTGTATAACCCGTGTTTATTTTTATCTGGGAGCTCTATGGTTTCTGGTCTTATATTTAGATCTTTAATCCATCTTGAGTTTATTTTTGTATATGATGTGGAAAAGTGTTCTAATTTTATTCTTTTACATGTAACTTTCCAGTTTCCCCATCACCACTTATTGGAGAGACTATCATTTCTCTATTGTGTATTCTTGCCTCCTTTGTCATAGATTGATTGATGATATGTGTATGGGTTTATTCCCAGGGTTTCTATTTATACCACTGATCTTGTGTCTGACATATAGGTGGAAATCAAGAAGTATGATGCTGCCTGCTTTATTTTATTTCTTAAGTTTTCTTTGCCTATTTTAGGTCTTATTTGGTTTTATACAAATTTTAAGGTTATTATTTGTTCTAATTCTGTGAAAACTTTTATGGTGGTTTGATAGGGATTGCATTTAATTTGTAGATTTCTCTGTGTAGTATGGACATTTTAATATTAATAATATTAATTATTCCATCATGTGAAATGCTGGGCTGGATGAAGCCCAAGCTAGAATCAAGATTGTAGGGAGAAATATCAATAACTTCAGATATCCAGATGACACCACCCATATGGCAGACAGTGAAGAAGACCTAAAGAGCCTCTTGATGAAAGTGAAAGAGGACAGTGAAAAAGTTGGCTTAAAGCTCAACATTCAGAAAACTAAGATTATGGCATCCAGTCCCATCACTTCACAGCAAATACTTGATAGGGAAACAATGGAAACAGTGAGAGACTGTTTTTTTGGGCTTCAAAATCACTGCAAATGGTGACTGCAGCCATGAAATGAGAAGATGTTTGCTCCTTGGAAGAAAAGCTTAGACAAATCTAGGTAGCATATAAGAAAGCAGAGATATTACTCTGCCAGGAAAGGCCTCTCTAGTCAAAGATATGGTTTTTCCAGTAGTCATGTATGGGTATGAGATTTGGACTATAAAGAAAACTGAAGGCCAAAGAATTGGTGGTTTTGAACTGTTGTGTTGGAGAAGACTCTTGAGAGTCCTTTGGACTGCAAGGAGATGAAACCAGTCAATCCTAAAGGAGATCAGTCCTGAATATTTGTTGGAAGGACTGATGCTGAAGCTGAAGCTCCAATACTTTGGCCACCTGATGCGAAGAACTGACTCATTGGAAAAGACCCTGATGCTGGAAGCATTGAAGGTGGGAGGAGAAGGGGTCGACAGAGAATGAGATGGTTGGATGGCATCACCGACTTGATGGACATGAGTTTGAGCAAGCTACAGGAGTTGATGAAGAACAGGGAAGCCTGATGTGAGGCAGTCCATGGGGTCACAAAGAGTCGGACATGATTGGGTGACTGAACTGAACTGAAAATTAATTATTGCAATCCATGAACATGGACTAACTTTACAATTATTTGTATCCAGACTCTTTTGAAATGAAACAGCAGAAAACAAAAAAAGACATGTAGATTTAATGTATCATTTCTTAGACTAATGGGTCTTAGGCTTTAAGGAACATCCTCAATGATTTAGCTGAATTCTGTCATTTGAGAGTGGAGGAAAATGAGGACCTGGAGGTAATATGTTTTGTCTAAGATCACACAGTGATGGTGCTCAAGAGCTTACTGCAAACTGATTCACCTCATGTCCAGTTCAATTTAGTCGCTCAGTCATGTCCGACTCTTTGCAGCCCATGGACTGCAGCACACCAGACTTCCCTGTTCATCACTAACATCCAGAGCTTGCTCAAACTCATGTCCATCAAGTCGGTGATGCCATCCAACCATCTCATCCTCTGTTGACCCCTTCTCCTCCCACCTTAAATGTTTCCAGCATCAGGGTCTTTTCCAATGAGTCAGTTCTTCACATCAGGTGGCCAAAGTATTGGAGTTTCAGCTTCAGCATCAGCCCTTCCAGTGAACACCCAGGACTGATCTCCTTTAGGATGGACTGGTTGTATCTCCTTGCAGTCCAAGGGACTCTCAAGAGTCTTCTCCAACACCACAGTTCAAAAGCATCAATTTTTTGGCCTTAAGTTTTCTTTATAGTCCAAATCTCATACCCATACATGACTACTGGAAAAACCATAGTTTTGACTAGACAGACCTTTGTTGGCAAAGTAATGTCTCTGCTGTCTTTTCAATATGCTGTCTAGGTTTGTCATAGCTTTTCTCCATGGAGCAAGCATCTTTTAATTTCATGGCTGCAGTCACCATTTGCAGTGATTTTGGAGCCCCCCAAAATAAAGTCTGTCACTGTTTCCATTGTTTCCCCATCTATTTGCCATGACGTGATGGGGCCAGATGCCATGATCTTACCTTTTTAAATGTTGAATATTAAGCCAACTTTTTCACTTTCCTCTTTCACTTTCATCAACAGGCTCTTTAGTTCGCCTTCACTTTCTGCCATAAGGGTGGTGTCATCCGCATATCTGAGGTTATTGATATTCCTCCTGGCAATCTTGATTCCAGTTTATGCTTCATCCAGCCCTGCATTCCACATAAGGTACTCTGCATATAAGTTAAATAAGCAGGGTGACAATATACAACCTTAACATACTCCTTTCCTAATTTGGAACCAGTCCATTGTTCCATGTTGGGTTCTAACTTTTGCTTCTTGACCTGCATAGAGATTTCTCAGGAGGCAGGTCAGGTGGTCTGGTATCCCCATCACTTTAAGAATTTTCCACAGTTTGTTGTGATCCACACAGTCAGAGCCTTCAGTATAGTCAGTAAAGCAGAAGTAGATAATTTTTCTGGAATGCTTTTGCTTTTTCTGTGATCCAACAGATGTTGGGAATTTTATCTCTGGTTCCTCTGCCTTTTCTAAATCCAGCTTGAACATCTGGAAGTTCTTGGTTCAGGTACTGTTGAAGCCCGACTTGGAGAATTTTGAGCATTACTTTACTAGTGTTTGAGATGAGTGCAATTGTGCTACAGTTTGAGCATTCTTTGACATTGCCTTTCTTTGCAGTTGAAATGAAAGTTGACCTTTTCCAGTCCTGTGGCCACTGCTGAGTTTTCCAAATTTGCTGGCATATTGAGTGCAGCACTTTACCAACACCATCTTTTAGGATTTGAAATAGCTCAAGTGGAATTCCATCACCTCCACTAGCTTTGTTCATAGTGATGCTTCCTAAAGCCCGCTTGACTTCGCATTCCAGGATTTCTGGCTCTAGGTGATTGATCACAAAAGGATGCCACAATTAAAAAAGCTACTCCCTTAATGATGGCATAGATTCAATTAATGTAAGTTTGAGTCAGACCCCAATGCCTAAATTATAGGAAGAAACATAGATGCAAAATACTCAGTGAAATTCTATTTGCCAACATTAGAATGAAAATCTGAAAATACAAAAAAGAAAAAATACTAAAAAATGTTGAATAGGTTAGAGAAGCATATATATGTATATATCTTAATTTCTAATATTCTAACATTGTCTATTGGGTCAT
Source organism: Cervus canadensis (assembly GCF_019320065.1). Classification (NCBI taxonomy): domain Eukaryota; kingdom Metazoa; phylum Chordata; class Mammalia; order Artiodactyla; family Cervidae; genus Cervus; species Cervus canadensis. The sequence goes on along the minus strand of NC_057391.1, from coordinate 52,299,148 downwards.
AACAGAAATGATTCTTTTGATCACCTTTCTAGCTTTATGATATTGTCATGGAATTTTGGGTCTTGTAGTTCTTGAATACAGTTGCTCAGAAGCCTAGATGCATGCTAGGAACACCTCGGTGAATTTTATATATAAAGATTCTGACGTCTCACTCTCAAGGATTCTGATTCAGTGGGTCTGCAGAAGGATCTGGGAATGTGTGTGGTCACAGAATGGCCCTTTCTAATCCAGTCCCCTTGTTTCACAGATGAGAAAAGTTGAGACTCAGACATTATCTACCTAGGTAATTTTATATTTCTTTCTTTTCTTTTTTGAGCTTCTTTGGTATATGTGACCTATCTGACATTTTACTGATCATTTTGTGAGCTGGGAGAAGCATCCAACAGGAACAGCTCACTATTAAAGCTTGCTATCATACACAGTGGAGTGTCATTATAGGGTCATTAACCTCGTTCAATTCCATGGGCAGAGAGAAATTTTTGAGAAATAGAGACAAAGATGGAGAGAAAGACAGAAAATAATTTAAATACTACAAGTGGTTTTTCCTGCCTATTCATTCAATGATCTTTTTCCCCTGAGTTGACATCTCTGGCTTACTATCTGCTCCAGGAGGCTTATCCCTACCTACTGCATCCAATCTCCTTTTCCAAGGAGGCTTCTGGTCAAGTTTGCAGAAGGCCTACTGGCAAAGAGGAAGGAGGTCAGGGTGCCTATCCTCACTTTCTGCCTCTATGTCTCAGTGTAGTTGTAGTTGCATCTCTCCAGTTCACAGCTTCTGTCAGACACCATAGCAGCTCGAACTGGTCTCTGAGCATTGGATACACTCTTACGTTCCCTTTGTCCTTAAGCCCTGGCACAGTGACCATTTCCCACTGTATGTAGTCCCTGGAGACCTTACCATCCCTTTTTGCTCCTTTAACTCAGCTTATAACTCTGTTATCTGTCCCTTTGTTAAAGACATACCTTTGATCCATTGTCATTAATTCTGCTTTCTACAATTAACTAGATTAATACAAGATGGAAAATAGAATTGTTTCCCTGAGTAATTCTTGAGTTCCTTTGTGGTGTCAGTATCTCCTTGAACTAAAAAGGATTTATTTTTAAGAATACAATGGTGTGAAATCCTGTTTTCCATATTTACTTGATTTACATTGCACATCACTGTACATTTTATCATTTTTGAATATATATTAGTCTATAAAATTGTTAACACAAAACTATGTGCTTTATGACTTATCTAAGATATTTTCAAAAGCACTTCAGATTACATAGAATTTCCTCCTTAGAAATTGACTTCAGAACCTCCTTCCATGGTTAAGTGCAACTTCACTGTATATATCATAAAAAATTTTAAAGTTGGGAGGGAGACCATAGAGTAAGAAAGCCAGGCCAGAAATAATTTATCTAATTCTCATGACCTATAGGTTAGTGTAGCCCAGAATCTGAAACAAGCACTTAAAAATGCCCCAGACTAATGTAAATATGAATATTTATAAATAATAATATAAACTGAAGCAACCATTTTCAAGGACAATTTAACAATATATACCAACATTTTCAGTAAATACACCCTTTCTTTTGTTATTTCTTTCTTTTTGAATGACCCTCTAGCTACACATGTGTAATGCTTTGCACTTGAACATATGTAGCACAATATGCAACCTAAGCATTGTTTGTCAGATGAAATGCAGTATACCACATAAATATCCACCAAGAAGACTTGTTAAAAGCATATAATGTATCCAGACAATGGATTACTCTGTTGTCATTATAAAGAATGAGATATATATAAATGCTTGCATATGGTAAGCTGAAAAAATTCCAAGATATAGAACAGCATGTGCTATATGACCCTATTTGTGAAATATTTCCCTATGTTTTTCTATTTCTTGGTTTTAAATCATAAGCATGTATTATTTATATAATAAAAACAAGCCATAATTCCTTAATGGTGGTGGTGAGAACACTTACTGCTAATTCACATACTGATAACTGACTTCACAGGAACTTATCATTACCAATTCAGAGAAACTTGTATAGGGAGCTCCGTTCAAATTCTTTGCCCCTATATCAACTGCTTGAAATCTAAAACCTATTTCTGGGTGTGTGCACCTTTGTCACTAGGGAGGTAGCAAACTCTGACTTTACAGAGAAATATCTGTGTGCATCATCACTCAAAGGGGAACATGGAAGCTGAGTTCTGTCGGTGATAAGAAGGCTTTTGTCATCTAAGATGTCAGTGATTCAAATGAGAATGTATGAGAGCATGATGCCAGGAAGCAGAGAGAGTTCAGGATAAGACTCCAAAAGCCCGGGCAACTCACAGAGAGGTTTCATACAGAAGGAAGGTATTAAATCAAAGAAAGCAGGATTTACATTCTTAGATGAAGTCATCAGCTGTCCGGGAAAGATAGAAAAGATGAAGATGTGGTCATAAATTCCTCTGTCTTAAAAGGCAGGTCGGGTAGTAATACTTGAGTAGTTTTGTAGGCTGGCCATCTGGGACTTGAGTTACAGAGAATTATTGTTGTACTAGGGGCTTGAAAGCCAAGGTAGGAGGTTGGTTTCTAGACCATAACCCTTTCTTTGCAGGGATGTTTGTCTCTACCTACCTTTGGTCTTGTATTCACTCCCAATGAAACTTAGAAACCAAACTGTTTTATATCTAGATGCTACATCAATAGTGTTAGAACACTTGCTGAAGTCATGGGAATGTCTCATATGAATTGGATGATTTTTTTTCTTAAAGAGAACACTGCATCCCCAAACAGGCCAAACTAGTCTCTAGTGTTAGAAATCAGGTTCGTGCTTATTCTAGCAAATCAAACTCAGGTCTCCCACATGACAGGAAGATTCTTTATTATCTGAGCCACCAGAGAAGCCCAGATAATCTGTATTCGTTGTTCCGTCACTCAGTCGTGTATGACTTTTTGCAACTCCATGGACTGCAGCACACCAGACTTCCCTGTCCTTCTCCATCTCCTGGAGCTTGCTCAAACTCATGTCCATTGAGTCAGTGATGCTATTCAACCATCTCATCCTCTGTTATCCCCTTCTCTTCCTGCCTTCAATCATTCCCAGTATCAGGGTCTTTTCTAATGGGTTGGCTCTTTGCATCAGGTGGCCAAAGTATTGGAGTTTCAGCTTCAGCTTCAGCATCAGTCCTTCCGATGAATATTCAGGACTAATTTCCTATAGAATTGATTGGTTTGATCTCCTTGCAGTCTAAGGGACTCTCAAGAGTCTTTTCCAACACCACAGTTCAAAAGCATCAATTCTTTGGCGTTCAGCCTTCTTTATGGTCCAACTCTCCCATCCATACTACTGCAAAAACCATAGTTTTGAGTATATGGTTTTTAATATGATGTTAGCATATTAAAGTAATGTTAGCAAAGTAATGTCTGTTTTTTAATATGCTGTCTAGGTTTGTCATAGCTTTTCTTCCAGGGAGCAAGCGTCTGTTAATTTCATGGCTGCAGTTACAATCTATAGTGATTTTGGAGTCTGTCACTGTTTCCATTGTTTTTCCATCTATTTGCCATGAAAAGATGGGACTGGATGCCATGTTCTTAGTTTTTTGAATGTTGAGTTTTAAGCCAGCTACTATAATCTGCTATATTATAAAACAATCTCCTATGAAATATTATAAAATAATCTGCTACTATATATCAAATGGGTTTCCAAGGTTGCACAGTGGCAAAGAATCTGTCTGCTAATGCAGGAGACACAGGAGATGCTGGTTTGATCCCTGAGTGGGGAAGATCCCCTGAAGTAGAAAATGGCAACCCACTCCAGTATTTTGCCTAGAAAATTTCATGGATAGAGAAGTCTGGCAGACTATAGTCCATGGGATTGCAAAGAGTCAGACACGACTGAACATGCATACTATATGCTATAGATGCTTGTATGACTATCAAATTGTACACTCATTTCAATGCATAAATGAACTAAAAGCTGCTTTTGCTAACTAGTAGATGCTAAAATGGGGCTTCCTTGGTGGCTTAGTGGTAAAGAATCCATCTGCAATGCAGGAGACACAGGTTTGGTCCCTGAGTCGGGAAAATCCCCTGCAGGAGGAAATGGTACCCAATCCAGTATTCTTACCTGGAAAATCCCATGGATGGAGGAGCCTGGTGGGCTACAGTCCGTGGAGTTGCAAAGAGTCAGACACAAATGAGCACAGTATAGCAAAGATACTAAAATAGCAAAGTAACTATGGATGTTTTCTAGTTGTTTACCCAATGACAAGCTGAGCCTTTTATATCTATTTTTTTATTTCTGCACAATGACAGATAAGGAAAATACTATTATCCCAATTTTATAGATTAGGAAGGTGGAGAATAGAGAGCTTGCTCTACCTGCCTAAATTATGTTTTATAGAGAAACTGAGAGTAGAAAACCTAGGTCTTTCTGTCTAGAAAGCACTTACTTTTAAACATTTCACTGTGGTGCCTAAAAAAGCAAAAAGTGAATTTTTTGCATCTTTTCATGTGCCTCTTGGCCATCTGTATGGCTTCTTTAGAGAAATGTTTACTTAAGTCTTCTGCTCATTTTTTGATTAGGTTTTTTTCATACATATATTGAGCTACATGAACTGTTTGCATATGTTTGAGATTAAAGCAAAGGAGAAAAGGAAAGATATACCCATTTGAATACACAGTTCCAAAGAATAGCCAGGAGAGATAAGAAAGCCTTCCTCACCAGATCTGAAAGAGACACGTGCACCCCAATGTTCATCGCAGCACTGTTTATAATAGCCAGGACATGGAAGCAACCTAGATGCCCATCAGCAGATGAATGGATAAGGAAGCTGTGGTACATATACACCATGGAATATTACTCAGCCGTTAAAAAGAATTCATTTGAATCAGTTCTAATGAGATGGATGAAACTGGAGCCCATTATACAGAGTGAAGTAAGCCAGAAAGATAAAGAGTACTAACACATATATATGGAATTTAGAAAGATGGTAACGATAACCCTATATGCAAAACAGAAAAAGAGACACAGAAGTACAGAACAGACTTTTGAACTCTGTGGGAGAAGGTGAGGGTGGGATGTTTTGAAAGAACAGCATGTATATTATCTATGGTGAAACAGATCACCAGCCCAGGTGGGATGCATGAGACAAGTGCTCGGGCCTGGTGCACTGGGAAGACCCAGAGGAATCGGGTGGAGAGGGAGGTGGGAGGGGGGATCAGGATGGGGAATACGTGTAAATCTATGGCTGATTCATATCAATGTATGACAAAACCCACTGAAATGTTGTGAAGTAATTAGCCTCCAACTAATAAAACATAAAAAAAAAAAATTTAAAAAAAAAAAAAAAGAAAGCCTTCCTCAGCGATCAGTGCAAAGAAATAGAGGAAAACAATAGAATGGGAAAGACTAGAGATCTCTTCAAGAAAATAAGAGATACCAAGGGAACATTTTGTGCAAAGATGGGCACAATAAAGGATAGAAATGGTATGGACCTAACAGAAGCAGAAGATATTAAGAGAGGTGGCAAGAATACACAGAAAGTCAAAGAGAAGTTGCTCAGTCGTGTTCGACTCTTTGCAACCCCATTGAATGTAGCCTACCAGGTTCCTTCATCCATGAAATTTTCCAGGCAAGAATACTGGAGTGGGTTGTTACTTCCTTCTCCAGGAAAGCTTCCTGACCCGGGGATTGAACCTGGGTCTCCCACATTGTAGGCAGATGCTTTACTGTCTGAGCCACCAGGAGAGCTCTCAGGAATACACAGAAGGACTGTACAAAATAGATCTTCACGACCCAGATAATCACTATGGTGTGATCACTCACCTAGAGCCAGATATCCTGGAATGTGAAGTCAAGTGGGCCTTAGGAAGCATCACTATGAACAAAGCTAGTGGAGGTGATGGAATTCCAGTTGAGCTATTTCAAATCCTGAAAGATAATGCTGTGAAAGTGCTGCACTCAATATGTCAGCAAATTTGGAAAACTCATCAGTGGCCACAGGACTGGAAAGTCAGTTTTCATTCCACTCTCAAAGAAAGGCAATGCCAAAGAATACTCAAACTACTACACAATTGCACTTATCTCACACGCTAGTAAATTAATGCTCAAAGTTCTCCAAGCCAGACTTTAGCAATACGTGAACCATGAACTTGCAGATGTTCAAGGTGGTTTTAGAAAAGGCAGAGGAACCAGAGATCAAATTGCCAACATCTGCTGGATCATCGAAAAAGCAAGAGAGTTCCAGAAAAACATCTGCTTATTGACTATGCCAAAGCCTTTGACTGTGTGGATCACAATAAACTGTGTAAAATTTTGAAAGAGAAGGGACTACCAGACCACCTGACCTGCCTCTTGAGAAACCTGTATGCAGGTCAGGAAGCAACAGTTAGAACTGGACATGGAACAACAGACTGATTCCAAATAGGAAAAGGAGTACGTCAAGGCTGTATATTGTCACCCTGCTTATTTAAATTATATGTAGAGTGCATCATGAGAAATGCTGTGCTGGATGAAGCACAAGCTGGAATCAAGATTGCTGGGAGAAATATCAGTAACCTCAGATATGCAGATGACACGAGCCTCTTGATGAAAGTGAAAGAGCAGAGTGAAAATGTTGGCTTAAAGCTCAACATTCAGAAAACTAAGATCATGTCATCCAGTCCCATCACTTCATGGCAAATAGATGGGGAAACAGTAGACACAGTGGCTGACTTTATTTTTTTGGGCTCCAAAATCACTGCAGATGGTGACTGCAGCCATGAAATTAAAAGACACTTACTCCTTGGAAGGAAAGTTATGACCAACCTAGACAGCATATTAAAAAGCAGAGACATTACTTTGCCAACAAAGGCCTGTCTAGTCAAAACTATGGTTTTTCCAGTAGTCATGTATGGGTATGAGATTTGGACTATAAAGAAAACTGAAGGCCCAAGAATTGATGCTTTTGAACTGTGGTATTGGAGAAGACTCTTGAGAGTCCTTTGGACTTCAAGAAGATAGAACCAGTCCATCCTAAAGGAGATCAGTCCTGGGTGTTCATTGGAAGGACTGATGTTGAAGCTGAAACTCCAATACTCTGGCCACCTGATGCAAAGAGCTGACTCATTTGAAAAGACACTGATGCTGGGAAAGATTGAGGTCAGGAAAAGGGGATGACAGAGGATGAGATGGTTGGATGGCATCACTGACTCAATGGACATGGGTTTGGGTGGACTCCGAGAGTTGGTGATGGACAAGGAGGCCTGGTATGCTGTGGTTCATAGGGTCACAAAGAGTCAGACATGACTGAGCGACTGAACTGAGATTAATCCCTTGTCAGATGCTTTTTTTGCAAATATTTTCTCCCATTCTGAGGGTTGTCTTTTCATCTAGTTTATGGTTTCCTTTGCTGTGCAAAAGCTTTTAAGTTTAATTAGGTCCTATTCGTTTATCTCTGTTTTTATTTTCATTACTCTAGGAAGTGGATCAAAAAAGATCTGCTGCGGTTTATGTTTTTTTTTAAGTTTTATGTTTTTTTTTAAGTTTTATGTTTTTTTGAGTTGCGTTTATACATTAAAATATTTGGGTTCCTTCTTGAGCACTTTGATAAACAGAACAGATGTTTTTGTGATTCTCTCGATATAATAAGTTAAATTATAAATAAGATGAATATCAAGTTCTCTTAAACATCCCAACTCTGTTTAGAAACTTGACTAAATTATCTTTGAGTAAATAGATCACAGTTCCAACCAATTAATTTTGATTAAGTTTAGAATCCTCTGGCTTCTAATTTTGCTTAATAAATTAAATTGTCTTAAATTTCTTCTTACATGTTCATTACCTCCCATCTGTGACCCTACCATGTACCTCCATCATCTCTGCCCTGGGTTACTGCAGTGGCCTCTAAATTAACCTACCTGCATCTGCCTTTCTCCCCTTGACTCTTGCCAGTAGCCCGGGTGAGGCTGATAATGATAAAGCATGTTATTGTGTCATCCTCTGCTAAAAATTGTACTAATGGCACATCATTTTACTCTGAGTCAGAGCCAGAACCCTTACCTCGGTCCTATATCGTCTTCTGCCCATAACCTCTATGAACTCTTTTCCTTTTCCTGCTCCTGAGCCTCTTATTCACTCTGCTTCAGCCACACTGAATTCTTTGTGTTCCTCTAGTTCACCAGAGCATTCTGCTTCAGGCTAGGGTAGACGCTTGTCTTATCAGACACTAAGACAAGTGAACACAACTAGTTTATTCTAAAGGTGATGCCAAGTTAACACTGTTTGGGAGAGAAGAGATAAATCCGATGGGTAAGAAGCCAGTTGAGGGTGTGTGACTGCTGTGATCATGTGGGCCTAGACCCACTGACTAACTCTAGGACCTCTCTGCTTTAGATATAGTCTGTGAACCAGCAGCATTGGCATCATTTGAGAATTTGTTAAAATGAGACAGTCAGATCCTACCCTAGACCAACTGAATCAGAATCTGTATTTTAACAAGGAGCTCGGGTGGTTCATATGTCCTAACAGATGTTTGAGAAACACGCTCTAGGGGATCGTGTACAGCATGTCTCTGAGCCTACCTAAGGGCAGGGGACCTGGGAGGAGGTTGTCATCACTTTAGCTGTCATTGGCTGAGTCCTGGTTTCAGAGCCATTCATTTCTGGATTGTCTCACACACTGGCTGAGCATGCTCTATGGCCTGAAAATAGGGACTTGCAGAAAGTGAATCACAGTTGTTTGCAGTATACTGTCTCTAGATGTTCCGAGGTGCACACCCAGACTACGGGTAGGGTACCAATAGCATCTGCTACCCAGACTTCACTCTAGCTATTATCTCAGCCTGAAATGCTCTCCCCTCAGGTATTCACATGGCTAAATCCTCTTCCTCCTCTAAGTCTTTGCTCAAATTTTACTGTCTCACTGAGGTGTTTCTCTGTTTTATTTTCTACCTGCATGTAGGAACCCAGAATTCCCAATTCCCATTATACTGCATTTCCCTGTTTTTCAATTGTACTTACTCTAATTCACTGAATAATTCACTTATTTATTATGTTTATTGTTTGCCTTTCCACTGGAAAGTTAGCTCTATCACAAAAGGAAACTTTGTTTTGCTTACTTATTTGAATAAATAAATTTTCCTATTTTTGAGTATAAATAAAATAGTATATATAAACTTTTCTGTCCTGCATTTTGCTTATCATAAATATTTGCCATATGATGAAAACCCATAACAAATGTCATTTTTATTGGCTGCCAGATATTCTATCATCTCTATAAATTATAATTAAACATTCTTATAATGTTTGGCATTTCTTCCCTGTTTTCTCTTGTCAATTATAAATAATGCTGGCATGAGCTTCTCTGTGCATAAATCTGTTTCATTTTCAATATAATTTCTTCAGAATGGATTCCTAGAAGTCAAAATATTCGACAAAAGCTAAAAATTATCAAGACTCTTGATATGAACATACAAAGTTTTCTTTATTTCTGTCCCCAAATGCCTCTGCTCAGTAATGAATGAATATACCTGAATTGCCACCTCCTTTCCATCAACCTGAGGCAAGATAGTACAGTGGTTAAAAGCAGGTATCTGGAGACAGTAGTTAAGAGCAGGTTTCTGGAGACAAACTGGTTTGGATTGAAACCACTTCTCTGACTTACCAATTGTGTGATTTTGGACAAGTTATTTCACTTACCTGTGCCTCACTTTCTTTATCTGTTAAATGAGAATGTTGCAAATAATGTTGCTTACCAAACAGGGTTGTTGTAAAGATTAAATTACTTAATGCAGGTAAAGCACTTAGATGAGTGACTTGAACATGATAAGCCGTATGTAACTATTATCTATTATTATGTTGCACCTTTTCAATATAATAATACATTGATGAGTGAATAAAGGACACTTTGCTTATGCTTTATATGCATTTGAAGTTCGATCTTGTGGAAGTTGAAAATTTTCCTTTATATTTGGCTTTTCTGTTTTGTATTTGAGAATTTTATGCTCTCAGTGTTTTTTTATTGGTTTACATAGTAGGGATATTGATTTCTTATATTTGGGGTGAATATTTTTCTAACTAAATATTTGCTCTTTAATCATCTATCTTTAATATCTATGAATTGTGTATATTATATATAGTGTATTAACATTTTCCTATGTCTTCATTTTTTCTAAGTTTAGAAGGTTTTTCTCATTCAGAAATGAGAGAGAGATACACCTATATTTTAGATTTAATTTTTATTGTTAGTGGTTTATTTTTTCTTCCTTTATCTCCCTAAAATGCACTGCACAGTCTTTTAGGAACTAAGTTATAACTTGGCTTTTATTTCCAATCACTTAAATTAGCCTGTCATTTTTGAGGGAATTTGAATAATAACAGAGAAGAAATTGGACAGATTCTCTTACTCAGTCATCAGAAGCTGTGGTGAAAACTTTCATGGGAGAGCTCTTTTTCAACATGTTCACAGAAGTCCCATGAAGCTCCTCCAGGCTTCAGTGTAAACTCCCCGCACTCTTTCTAATTGGCAGGGACTAACTCTAACTCCTTCATAGCTGAGTTGAGACAGTGATGCCCAGAGAGTTTTAACCTGGGGGAAGATTCTGAGAGGCTATGGAATAAGTGTTCTCACATGCACACAAAACATCTGGCTTGCTTTATATGAATAATTTGATGCCATCTGTCACAGAGGCTGTTGCTGGGCACAGTTCTGGTAATGGAACATTTCTAGTACTTCATCCCTACTGAAGCTTATCTGCCCTGGGAGTACAGTGCTCTCAGTGGTGAAGAGGATTGCATGTAAGGTTTATGAAGACTGCAATATTTCAAAACTTGGTCTTTTACTTCTAATTTAGCGTGATGGAGTTGGGGCTTGGTATTATAAGAGTTGTGTGGTTTCAGGCGTTGGAGCTCTTAGATCCAAATGATTGCCAGAACATTTGTTCTTATTTTCAGTCAGTTTCATTTTTTATTGTCAAATAAAAATAATTGGAACTTATTGGATAATAATTGGAACATTGATAAATGTGACCTTATCATTGAAAATGCAAGTTTGTACTTATAACTTTAATAGTGATTTTTTTAAAAACCAGTAGAATATAACCAGGCTTGTTTTGTCAGAGCCTCACCAAAATATGCTGTCAAACATATTTTTGTCAGTCAATAGTTATGACATATTTTAATTAATTTTTATTTGCTTTTCTCTTGCTATGAATGAAATCTAGCATCTTTTTTTCACTGAGTTATTTATATATCTGTTTCTGTAAACTACCTCTATTAATATGTTTTTGTTAGTTTTTTTTTAGTTAATAAATTAAAACCTGTTAAGTGTTCAACTTTTAAAATATTTTTATGTTGGTTGTTACTTCTTTAGCTGTGATTATGTTGCAAATATTTTCTCCTAGTTTTACACTTGTCTTTATTTTGCTTATTGTGAATTTTTGCCATATCAAAATTTCATACTTATTTTGTCTCATTTATTAACCTTTTATTGCATGTGGACCCCAGCTAGAGTTAGAATAGTTTTCCTTATACTCAGATTCTAAGGGAATGGGCCTATTTATTATTTCACCTATTTCATTCACATCTTTGATTCATTTGGAATTTATTCTTGTGTGCGGTTTAAGGAGTAAATCCAGTTTCATCATTTTCTAAATCACTATTCGGTGTCCCAGTACTAATAATTTAAAAGTCTGTTTTTTAACCTAGTGGATTGAGTTGACACTTTTACAATACAGACATACCTGTGAGATATTGTGGGTTTGGTTCCAAAGCACAGCAGTAAAGTGAATATCACAATAAAGGAAGTCATACATGTTTTTTGGTTTTCCAGTGTATATGAAAGTTAACCTATTAAGTCTGCAATAGCATTATGTCTATAAAATGTACATACCTGAATTGAAAAATACTTTATTGCTAAAATATGCTAACCATCATCTGAACCTGCTAGAGTGATAATGTTTTTTGCTGGTGCAGGGTTTGCCTTGATGTTGATGGCTACTGACAGATCAGGGTAATGGTTGCTGGGGTGCCTGTGACAATTGCTTAATATAAGACAAAAATGAAGTTTGCCACATCAGTTGACTCTTTCTTTTTTGAATACCTTCTCAGTAGCATGTAATGCTGTTTGATTGCATTTTGTCTATAGTAGAACTTCTTTCAAAACTGGAATTAATCCTCTAAAGCCTTATTACTGCTTTATCAACTAAGTTTGTATAATAGCCTAGATCCTTTGTTATCATCTCAACAGTCTTCTCAGTATCTTCATCAGGAGTAAATTCCATCTTGAGAAACGACTTTCCTTGCTCATCTATAAAAAGCTACTCCTTATCCTTTCAGATTTTGTCATGAGATCTGTGCAATTCAGTCACATCTTCAGGTCCCGCTTCTATTTCTGGTTTTCTTGCTGTTTCCATCACCTCTGCAGTTCTTTCCTCTACTGAAGTTTTAAACCCCTAAAGTTATCCATGTGGGTTAGAATCAACTTCCTTCAAACTCCTGTTAATGTAGATATTTTGACCTCTTCCCATGAATAACAATATTCTTAATGGCATCTAGAGTGGTAAATCCTTTCCAGAGGTTTTCAATTTACTTTGCTGAGATCCATCAGAAGAAATTTATGGCAAACATAGTCTTACAAAATATATTTCTTAAAGAATGATTTGAAAGTCAAAATTAGTCCTGATTCATGGACTGCAGAATAGACGTTATGTTAGCAGGCTTGAAAATCACATTAGTCAATATTGTACATCTCTATCAGAGCTCTTGGGTGACCAGGTACATTGTTCATAAGCAATAATATTTGAAAGCGATCTTTTTTTCTGAGCAGTGGGCCTCAACAGTGGGCTTACAGTATTCAGTAAATCTTGTTGTAAACAGATATGCTGTCAGTCAGGCCTTGTTATTCCATTTATAAAGCACAGGCATAATAGATTTAAAATAATTTTTAAGGGTCCTAGGATTTTCAGAATGGTAAATGGGCATTGATTTCAACTTCTGATCACCAACTGGCATAGCTCCTAACAAGAGAATCATTCTGTCCTTTGAATCCTTGAAGCCAAGTGTTGACTTTGCCTCTCCAGCTATGAAAGTTTTAGAGGGCATCTTCTTCCAACATAAGGCTGTTCTGTTTCATCTACACTGAAAATCTGTTGTTTAGTGCAGCCACCTTCATTGATAAGCTTAGCTAGATCTGGATAACTCGCTGCACTTTCTGTATCAATATTTGCCATTGCATCTTGCACTTTGGGGTTATGGAGATGGCTTCTTTTCTTTAACCTCATGAACCAACCTCTGTTAGCTTTAAACTTTTCTTCTGCAGTTTTCTCACCTCTTCCAGCCTTTAAAGAATTGAAGAATTGGGGCTTGCTCTGTATTACCCCACGGCTTAAGGGAGTGTTGCCACTGATTTGATCTTCTATCCAGACACCAAAACTTCCTCTGTATCAGCAATAAGGCTGTTTTACTCTTATCATTTGTGTGTTCACAGAAGTAGTACTTTCAGTTTCCTTTAAGAACTTCTCACTTGCATTCACAATGTATCTGTTTGCGGCAAGAGGTCTGACTTATAGCCTGTCTTGGCTGTAGACATGCCTACTTAACAAAGCTTAATTATTTCTAACTTTTGATGTAAGTGAGAGATGTGAAACTCTTTCTTTCCCTTGAACACTTCGTGGCCATCGTAGGGTTATGATTTGGTCTAATTTCAATATTGTTGTTTCTTACAGAATAGGGAGGCTGGGGAGAGGGAGAGAGATGGAAGAACAGCTGGTTGGTGAAGGAGTCAGAACACACACACAGCATGCAGCAATTAATTTTACCATCTTACATGGGCATAATTCAGGGAGACTTAAAACCATTACGATAGTAGCACCCAAGATTACTGATCACAGATCACCAAAACAAGTGAAATAATAGTGGAAAAGTTTGACATATTTTTAGATTTATCAAAATGTGACACAGAGACACGAAGAGAGAAAATGCTGTTGTAAAAAGGGCACTGGTGAGACTTGTTCAACGTAGTGTTGCCACAAATCTTCAATTAAAAAAAAAAGCCATATCCTGTGAAGTACAACCATACAAAATACAATAAAATGAGGTGTGCCTATGTACTATACAGATATCCTCCAATTTATGATGGTTTGCCTTAAAGTTTTTCAACTTTACCATGGTTCGAAAGTGATACACATTCAGTAGAAACTGTAACTCCAGTTTTGAATTTTGATTTTTTCCTAGGCTAGCTGTATGCCGTACTCTCTCACCATGCTGGGCAGTGGTAGCAAGCTGCAGCTCCCCGGCAGCCACGTAATCGTGCGGGTGAACAACCAATAGACTTTTTTTTTTTTTTTTGAGGGTTATTTTGTTTTATTTAAAATAGTGTTAGTCTTAGGCACCTCATTTAAAAAGAATCATATATATTATAGTAGCAAATTAACATGGAATTAATAAAAATTCAGATTAGGAAATCTAAGGAGTTTGTTTTCCTTATGTCAATATTTATGTAGTGTTTTTTTTTTATTGGAATATAATTGCTTTACAGTGTTATGTTAGTTACTGCTATACAAGGAAGTGAATCAGCCATTTGCATACATATATCCCCTCCCTCTTGAGTCTCTCTCCCGCCCCCTCATCCCATCCCTCTAAGTCATCAAAGAGCTGAGCTCCCTGTACTGTAGAGCTGCTCCCCACTAGTTACCTGTTCTACACGAGGTGATGCATATATGTCTGTGGTAGTGTATATGGCATTGCTACTCTCCCAATTTGTCCCACCCTGTGTCCACATGTCCATTGTTTATACCTAGTCAACCAATAGACTTTTAACCACACTATACCCACACAACCATTCTGCTTTTCACATTTAATACAGTATTCAGTATATGACATGAGGCATTCAACACTTCATAAAATTTTGGGTGTTAAATGATCCTACCCAACTATAAGCTAATGTAACTGTTCAGATCATGTTTGAAGTAGCCAGGCTAGGCTGTGATGTTCAGCAGGAGTGGTATATTAACTGCAGTTTTGACTTAAGATATTTTCAGTTTACCATGGAGTTGTCAGGATCAATAATCCCATTATAAGATGAGGAAGATCTGTATTAAAATTTTATATGTACTTGGGCTTTTCTTTCCCTGAACTTTCTATTTTTTTCCCCATTGTTCCATCTCTCCATTCATTGTGCTATAGTACAGCCTTTCAATGATAGAGGCTTTGGTATATATCTCAGTATCTGAAAAGATCTGCCGATAACCAGATAGCTACACAACCCATGGTTTCTCTCTTTTTGACATTCTATTCTGTTTTGGGTTTTGGGTTTTTTGTTTTTTTCACATGAAAAATCCAACTTGTTGAACTCAAAAATCTTGTTGATATTTTCATGGAGATTTTAATATATTACATATGCTGTAACATAGTTGAATGATAAATGACCATGATATGTTCATAGCATTGAGATGTATTATCCAAGAATACCTTTCTATTTGTCAAACTCTATCTTGCATTTTAGTATATAGCTCTTTACATGCTAAAGTTTATTTTGTGTTTTTTTTCCCCTTCTTAGATTGCACAAGTTGTGCTTCACCAATCCCCTACTCCACTTTTTTCTTTTTGGTTTGCTTTCATTTACGATTTAAGACAATGTCTTCAACATAATTGTTTATTTCATTTTATAGTTATCTAGTAATAGAAATAGGATGCTCAGTGAAGTGGTTACTGTCCAAATAAAAGGATATTATTGAAAAAAAAAGATATATAAAAAGAAACATTGAAATTCAAATGACTCTTAAACTTTGTCATCCTTAACCTGGACTATATTCTAGGAACATTGGACTGATTGATAGAAAAAGGTAAAAACAAACCCCACAATGAATAGTTAGCTCAACTTTAGCTCAACAATATTTTGTCACTTCTTTTTTTTTAATAAAACTTTCTGGGGTATATGTTTTCCCACCCACCTATGATTTGACAACTCTATTCTCTAGATCTCCACATATCCAAAAGATACTTCCATCAGAGTATCCATCTACTCTTTTGCTCCTGTTAATCTCTTCTTAGACTGTAAACTCCTGATGTAATTGACTGTGACTGATTTATCTTGCATTTTTCTATTAAAATGCCTGTATTAAGGTCATACTCTATTAAATATTAATTGTATAATTTTGTTCAAAGGTAATTTTGTGAATATATTTAAATGTGGTGAATCTAAGACTTTGTATTTTAAAAGTTCTTATACTTTTGCAAAATCAAGAAGTTGGGATCATTAAACTGGATATTAAACATCACCCATTGTTTATAATTTAAATTTGAACATGTGAGCCAAATTTGATACTTTTTTCATTCCTTTATAACTTTACATTTTCTCTCTGTCAGTTCTACAATATACTAAGTCAGCTATTTGCCAACATAAAGGCATATCACAATAGCAATTATTTACCTGAAATATGTGTTTTCCTTCAATACCCTGCCATCTAGATGAGAGTTCAAATGAGATTTTTACCAATATTTTTTATTTGGTTATTATTCTATCTTGTTGATTTTTAATGAAGGCTAGGCATAAACTCAATTGACTTTTACATAGTTTTACATAGTTGATTATTGTTTTTTTTTTTTTTTTTGATTATTGTTTTTATTTAATGCCCATGAAGTTCACTACCCAACAAGTTGGGTAATCTATAGTGATGTCTGAAACAAGAGTGGCCTGTGTTGTTTGATCAAGGTTGCTAGATTGTTTTATTTATTTTCCTGTTTTGTAGTTTGTAGATTAACAGATGTTATTTTAGGAGTTGAACTTGGTCATGCTATATTATAAAAGTCATTCTTTGTCTACAGAGGCAAATTGGTATGGCTAAATTCATTAAGACATGATACCATGTAATTAATTCATTTTAACAAAATATTCATACATCAATTATAAATTGGTTAAACAACTCATTGGTAGTATATAAACAAAATATAAATGGAAAGATCATGCTTGTGTATACTTTGGTTTCCTTGACTACTAAATTAGCTGTTTGGGAGTTGTTCCTTACCAATTTTATTGTTATATTTTGTCCTATCTTCTTTCTGTAATTTCTCTAGTAAAGTTATACCAAACTGACCTTTTGTTTATACTTTGGTTATTTTTTATCTTGGGGAAACGCATTTCTTGAGATTCTTTTTTAAAAAATTTCTTCTTTTGATTTTTTTATGCACTGCTACAGAACACACAAGCAAGCACTGTTGTTGTATTGATGATAAATTTGCTTGGTTCTTCAAACTGATCAACTGAAGATTTTAGTCTGTAACCATGTCTAGACAAAATGCAAATGTAGGTATTTGATTTTTCTTTCTTACTGTCATATGTATTTGAAAAGTGTTGAACATACTTCTCTGAGTTGTTTTATAGAATTAATTTTCATGGCTTTATGATATCTTTGCCTAGGTGTTATTTGGTTTTGGGGGATAATTTTATTCTTATGTACATTTTCTAGGAAAATGTTAATAGTCAAATAACAGAATGAAACAGAGTTACAATGACACTAATACAAACTGAACCATGAAACTGAAATATCTATTTTTCTTCCAGTGAATACAATTTATAAGTAACAAGGAATTTTTTAAATTGAAGTGTAGTTGATTTAGAATATTGTGTTAATTTCTGCCATACAGCATAGTGATTCAGTTATACATATATTTATATTCATTTTTATATTATTTTCAGTTATGGTTCATTATAGGGTAATGGATGTAGTTCCCTGTGCTATACAGTAGGACCTTGTTTATCCATCATATATATGATAGTATAGAATAAAATATAATAATAGTTTGCATCTGTCAACTCCAAACTTCCACTCTATCTCTCCTCTACCCACTTCTCCTCATTGGCTACTACAAGTGTTCTCTATGCCCATGAATCTGCTTCTCTTTCATAGATAAATTCATTTGTGCCATATTTTTGGATTCCACATATAAATGGATATTATATGGTATTTATCTTTCTCTTTCCGACTTATTTAGCTTAGTATAATAATCTCTCGTCCCATCCCTATTGCTGCAAATGGCATTATTTTGTTCTTTCCATGGCTGAGTAGTATTCCACGGTATGTATGTACTATATCTTCTTTATCCATTCATCTGTTGAACATTTAGGTTGTTTCCATGTCTTGGCTATTGTGAGTAGTGCTGCAATGAACATAGGGGTGCATGTATCTTTTTAAATTGTAGTTTTGTCTGGCTGTATGCCCAGAAATAAGATTGCTGAGTCATATGGTAGTTCTATTTTTAGCTTTTATATAAACCTCCATACTGTTTTTCATAGTGGCTGCATCAACTTACATTCCCACCAATGGTGTAGGAGGGTTCCCTTTTCTCCATACCCTCTCTGGCATTTGTTATCTGTGGACTTTTTAATGATGGCCATTCTGACAGGTGTGAGATGATACCTCATTATAGTTTTGACTTGTAATTCTTTAATAATTAGCAATGTTGAGCATCTTTTCATGTGCCTATTGGCCATCCATATGTTTTCTTTGGAGAAATGTCTATTTAGTTTTTCTGCCCATTTTTCTACTAGGTTGTCTATTTTTGTTATTGTTGACTTGTATGAGTCATTTGCATATTTTGGAAATTAATCCCTTGTCAGTTGCATTGATTGCAATTATCTTGTCCCATCCCATAGGTCGTCTTTTCATTTTGTTTATGGTTTCCTTTGCTGTGCAAAAGCTTGGAAGTTTCATTAGGTCTCATTTCTGTATTTTTACTTTTATTTCTATTGTCTTGGGAGACTGACCTAAGGAAACATTGGTGCAATTTATGTCAGATAATGTTTTGCATATGTTCTCTTTTAGGAATTTTATGGTGCCATGTCTTACGTTTAAGTCTTTAAGCCATTCTCAATTTATTTTTGTATGTGGTATGAGGGTGTATTGTAACTTGATTGATTTACATGTGGCTGTCCAGCTTTCCCAACACTACTTGCTGAAGAGACTTTCCGATTGTATATCCTTGCTTCCTTTGTCAAAGACTAATTGACCACAGGTATGTGGGTTTATTCTGGGTTCTCTATTCTCTTCCATTGTTCCACATGTCTGTTTTTGTGCCAATACCATGACACTTTGATTACTCTACCTTTGTAGTATTGTCTATAGTCTGGGAGGGGTATACCTCTTGCTTTACAACAAGGAATTTTAGGACAACTGAATGATGGAAGAGGAGAACTCCCCCAAGTTATCATAGGAGAGTTGTGGGTGCTCTCCCCACATCTGTTGGATGTTCTCCACTAGCATCTATTAGTCTCTGTATGATTTTCTTGACTGCAGGAGCATGCAGGAACCATCTGGAGACAGGGTATTCACATCTTAGAGGAGCAATTGACTAACAGCTAGAGGGAGATGGTAGACATAGCCCCAGCTTCCCTGAACTTACGTGGGCCAGCTCTGGAGTGTGTTCTGTACCACTTTCTATGCCCGACAGGAATAAGCTCCACCTACTTTTGAAGTTAGCTTTTCTGTGTTGGCTTTCTTCATTGACCTCTCTCACTTCCCAATTCTCTGCCCTTGCTTGTTAACATTGCCTCCCAGGTAAACTGCTTGCCCTTACATCTTACTTTAGGGTCTGATTCTGGCAGAACACAATCTAAGGTGATGAACAATGATTGTTTCCTTAGAATTCAGGTTCTTGGAAGACACATCAACTCTACTCGGTATACTTTGGTTGCAACAAACAGAAGAAACACTTTCTGCTCTTAGAAGCTTGCATACCTTTTGCCCTGGATCAGAAGTTTTTCCTACTAATTAATTGGACAAACATCATCTCTCTTAATACCATATTTCTCTCTGTTAAAGTTGAGTTGGAGCACAAAGACAAGCCTAAAGGCTTCTGAGGAAGTAGATAATCCTTATGTCCAAGGCAAAATCTTAAAATCTTACCTCTCTTGTTAGGAATATAATACAGAAATCCCTTGGGTATGCCAAAGTGGGGGTAGGAAAAAGAGGGAAAGATGGTGAAGAGAAGAAGGTATGAGTACCCCAACATGGGGACAAGAGAACATAGAAGAGGAAAATCTTGTTCTACAATATCTTTTCATACTCAATGGCCATGCTCAGTTTCAATGTTGTTGTTTAGTTGCTAAGTCATGTCCAACTTTTTTGCAATCGTGTGGACTGTAGCCCACCAGGCTCTTCTGTCCATGGGATTTCCCAGGCAAGAATACTGAAGTGGGTTGCCATTTCCTTCTCCAGGGGATCTTCCCGACCCAGCGATTGAACCTGTGTCTCCTGCATTGGCAGATGGATTCTTTACCACTGAACCACCTGGGAAGCCTCTGCTCAGTATCAATACAGACCAAATTGAGTTTCTAGAATGATTTAGAGGCAGGAAGTGTCAAGGAGGAAAGAAGGAGAAGGGAGTGGGAAGTGAATGAGGTAGAGATCTCCTCACCCTGTCCTCTTCCCACAAGTATATCAGTTAAATCAGGGTTATTGATGTTTATAAAAATTAAAAATACATCTTATAATTTAGGCCTCCTCTGTAACACACTGGTGACTGAATTCTTAATTTATGCCAAGATGGGGAATGACTCAAGGTGATTACATACATCTTTTAACAATTCCCATTCTCTGTTATTCTCCTAACAATTTAGAGGTTACAGTTTCCTGAAGAAGGTGACCTGAGCATCACATTCTAGACTGTTATGGTTCTTCACTTCAGCCCCAAACTTCTGCCACTCCATTTTCCTTCTCCTGCTTTTCATAAAATTCAATCTCTAGGGAAAGAAAAATGCCCTTGTTACTGCACTGTGAAATACTCTTTCACATCACTGAGCTAGTGTGTGTACCCTTCCTCTTTTTGAAATGTGCTTTATCGTCCATATGAAAGGGACGTTTACTACAAGATGGTACTTAACATGGTTCCTTGGGCCAGCAGCATCAGGATGGCCAAGGAGCTTGTTAGAAATGAAAAATGTTGGCCCCCACCCAAATATACTGAATTAGAAACTTTGCACATAGAACCTAGCAGTAGAGTTTAACAAGACCTTCGGGTAATTCTGATCCACCATAAATTTTAAGAACCAAAGTACTTTATATAATGATTGGTTGCAAATACTGAGGCCTGAGACAAGGAGGTCCTTCTATAGTTTGGAGTAAAGCTGGCATCCCAGTTCTTCCATCCCGATTCCTTTTGCCAAGAGACAAAATTGTAATTAGGAAGACTCATTGGTTTTGCTCCAGCAAGATGTTGAGAGGGGAGAGAAAGGCCTGTGCTTTCCATTAGGGATAGGCCCCGGGAATCTTGGCAGGGATGGATGAAGAGAAAATCTGTGGTTTTTGGTTTTCTCCCTCCTGGAAAACAGGATATTTCCTATTCCAAAATATCTCTTCCACACTGACTGAAATTTCACCAGCTTGAGTTAACAAGAAAATATTCCTGAATAGGTTAAAGAGTGTGTGGGCAGATGATTTGTCATAAGCTTAATATGAACTAGCTTAATTAGCTTTCATTCTGACCTGGCTGAGATGCCTAGAGAAAATGAGAGTTTTGATTTAGGGGAAGAGAAATTTCAAAGTCAGACATACACGAAGTTGAATAGGAGCTGTGGGACTTTATAGTGGGGAGGGGTGAATGATGGGTAAAGATTTAGGCAAAAAGGGCCTTACTGAGTTTTCACAGGAGAATGAAGGAGGTGCTAAAGATAGAAGCTAAAGCAATACTACCTGTTTCTCACTTTTATTTTCAGTTCAGTTCAGTTCAGTCACTCAGTCATGTCTGACTCTTTGTGACCCCATGGACTGCAGTACGCCAGGCCTCCCTGTCCATCACCAACTCCTGGAGTTCACTCAAACTCAAGTCCATTGAGTCGGTGATGCCATCCAACCATTCAACCATCTCATGCTCTGCACTTTTATTTTAGATTCCTCATAGAAGTTATTGGTAATCAGTCAAGGATAGCTGTCATGCTTCTTTGTTTTGTGGTTTGTTTTTTTTTTTTTTTCCTTTTCCTGTCTTTTAACATTTCTACTTCTCCCTCACTCATTTTCAACTTCCTGGGTTCAGGAGATAGGAGTGTAAGAAAGCAGACTAGTATTTTTTGGCTATGGCATATTGGAACAAAAACCTTTAAAGGGGATTCTCTGATGAATGAGTTCTAGGTACTTAGGAAATGCTACAAGAGTAACTTGACCTTTAAAAGATGACCATTCTTTGTATTTTGTGTGGAAGAAATGCTGTGCTTCCATTAAATGCACAAACATTTTGTGTGTGTGAGCATAAAGGTGAGAATGGATCCACACAGATAATGTAGGGGATCCCAAGATGAGAAACACAAAGGCTGCCCTGAAGAGGCTGTCATGGAGCAGGGTGGGGGCAGTATGCAAATAATTGTACTTCTGCTGCTGCTAAGTCGCTTCAGTCGTGTCTGACTCTGTGCGACCCCATAGATGGTAGCCCACCAGGGTCCGCCATTCCTGGGATTCTCCAGGCAAGAACACTGGAGTGGGTTGCCATTTCCTTCTCCAGTTCATGAAAGTGAAAAGTGAAAGTGAAGTCGCTCAGTTATGTCCAACTCTTCACGACCCCATGGAATGCAGCCTACCAGGCTCCTCCGTCCATGGGATTTTCCAGGCAAGAGTACTGGAGTGGGGTGCCATTGCCTTCTACTACCTGGAAATAAGGAATTTTTTGAGGAACAAAGGACAATAGGAGTTTTATGGATAGAAAAATCACTGTTTGTTTCCACCCATGAATTTCTTTTTTTGTTAAAATTTTCGTAAATAATGTTTTATTGGAACCCAGCTACACCCATGTATTCACAACTTTGTCCAAGGAGAAGTTAAATATGAGAGGCAGATACTGCATGGTTCACAAACATACACAAAAATACCATCCAGCCCTTCATAGAGAAAGATCACCAACCTCTGTTCTATACAGTTCCAATTTTTCACCATTTGAAAACAATACTCTCATGACACCTACATGAATAAATTTTCCTTCTTTTTGATTATTATCTTGGAATAAACTCCCAGAAGTGAGCATGAGCTAGCAGGTATGAGCACTTTGATGACTCTGTAGATGTGATGCTAGATTGTTTTCCACAATGATTATACCAATTCCCGCTGGCTCTGGGGGTGTATGAAAGTGAAAGTTAAAGTTGCTCAGTCATATCCAATTCTTTGTGACCCCATGGACTATACAGTCCATGGAATTCTCCAGGCCAGAATACTGGAGTGGGTAGCCTTTCACTTCTCCAGGGGATCTTCCCAACTCAGGGATCGAACCCAAGTCTCCCCCATTGCAGGAGGATTCTTTACCAGTTGAGCCGCAAGGGAAGCCCAAGAACACTGCAGTGGGTAGCCTATCCCTTCTCCAGTGGATCTTCCTGACTCAGGAATTGAACCAGGGTCTCCTGTATTCAGGCAGATTCTTTACCAACTGAGCTATCATGAGGATGTCAATTTTCACTCCCTCTCCTCTGATGACATCCTACCTCAACCTTGAAATGACCTGGGGCTGTGAGCACCTGGCCACCCATGAATTTGTGAGATCTGACTCATAGTCAAGTGCAAAAGTTGCTGGATGGATCTTTCTTCCTTAAATTTTTCCTTAAATTCTTTAAATTCTTCCTTAAATTTTCTTTCCTTCCTTTATATTCTTAAAGTATATGGCTTTTGTGTCCAATTTTTGGCAAAATTGTTCTCATGAAAGAAACTTTGCCTACAAAGGTGAGGTACAGAGAATTATTTGGAGACACTACCTCAAGGTCATAGGGCCAGTTCATGGTGACAGAGAGATCCATGGTTCCAAGATCTTGCCATGATTTCATTTCTGTTATTTCTGCCTATGGATATTGGATTGGCTAAAAAGTTCATTGGAGTTTTTCTGTAGATGCTATAGAAAAATCTGAATGGACTTTTTGGTCAACCAAATAGATCTACAGGCTTTATCTAAATGTGACCTGTTTATTGCTAAGAAGATAATGAAGCAAGGATCACATCCTTGAAACTTGAGAAAATAGAAGAGGGTATGAGGAGATCTCTCTCCCATTCGCATTTAGGGTAGGGGTCTGGCAGGTCAGTGTCTTGAATTTCCATTGTGCTCTCCTTCATTAGGATCAGCAGAGAATAAACTCATAATGAGACTGCACTGTTCCATTCAGTATGTTCCTTCTCACGGCAGGTAGGAGCAGTGAAACACATGCAGTGTGGCTGATTTCCCAAGAGATGATGCTAACATAAGCCAGGAGCTCATTCAGAAGAATTAAACGGAAATCTTCCCAATACATATTTACTCACATCTGTCACTTCCCTCCCCCCCATTTCCTGTGCTTCTTGATCCTCTGCACTCAATCTGTCAGTGGGAGCCAACACCTAAAAATCTTGTTAAGAGCAGTTAAACAGGAACCACTCAAGATACTGTTTAATTTACTTTTGGGAAACAGGCTTTAATTGGAGAATTCCCATCTCTTTGGATGCAATTGCCAAAAGCTTAGAGGTTTTAATTTGCTGTTGTTGACCATCACTAGGTGAGAAAGCTTTCAATGAAGAAAGCTTTGAATTTAGTTATCAAAATTGAAGAGAGATGAGGATATTTGAGAAGTGGAATATATAAACAAACAAATTCATTCTGCATGGATTTCTAGCCAACTAATAATAATTTTATAATAGAAAACTACTTGGGTTTAATATTCATTCATTCCAATTTCATGGTACCTTTGGAATTCTGAAATAGTATCTAGGCCTCCAAATTAGATATGCAAACTACAGTGTCTTTCTCCAGGCTCTGGACTGCACCATGAATGGTGATTGGTCTTTCTCTACAGGATCTCACCTTCTATCCTGGATCAGAGAGAGAAATACTAGGTAGAGTCAGGAAAGCCTGCAGGGGCACTCCTCCCTGTTGCTGGCCTGCTTTCCCAGTCCTAACAAGGGGGCCAGCTCCAAGATACATTCTCCAGATCTGCACTGACACCTACTATCTCTGTCTTTGATTTACCAACAGTCTCAAATCCCTTAGGTCCTCAACTCCATTCTTCTATTTTTTTTTTCCCTGCATGCCAGGATTTCTGGTGCCAACCCTCACTGTTCACCATTTTCTCAGTGCTCATTTTTGCTTCCGAGAATATTTTTCCTTAATGATGAGCCCTGGGAAGAGAACTCAGAATATTCAGTCTGAGTGGGCCCCCTCTTCAATGTTGGGATAATGCTGGCTGCTGGTTTAAACAACAAAATCTCATGGCTTAATATGATTCATCCGTTGTTCACAGGACAGCTCAATGCAGATTAAGAGGCTGTGTTCTGAGTAGGAAGGCACATGTCTGGACACCTCTTTTAGGGTGACTTTATGATTTCCAGTTAGTGGGAGAAAATCCAGGAACCTCACAGAAGCTTTTAGGAACCAGCTCATTACAGCAGCCAGAGCTAGTCCTAGGCCCCAATATAACTACAAGTGACCTGGGAAGTGTATTCTTCTTCTGCAGACAGAAAGAGGCAATGCTATTGGTGAATATCTAGCCTTCCTCTACCTTCTGTCACTAAATGACTTATTAACTTCCAATAAGGGAGGTAATATTAAGTGATTATGATACTGTCTTATGGGGAACAACAAACACAGTTTGAATTTAATTATTTTCTTCTGAGTGGTTAATTAACTATACCCGCAAATTTTTACTATTTGCATGAACACCCAGGTAAAGTTCTGGAGATCTGAATTACCTTATCTCTAATTATGGCTTTCACAGTATTTGAGCCAGTGTTAAATAGAAAAATAAAAAAGGCCAAAGTGTCTTTAAACCAATTACCAAAGTAAAGCCCAGAGAAGCTTCTGGGAATAATTTATTTCACTTTTATGGTCAGTATAAATAAAAGATAGATCATCTAATTTAATAAGTAAGCAGTTGTGGATTCATTAAGGTTAGGTCTAAGGCTTTTCCTGTATGTATCATGATGGTCAACAGCTTAATACAAAACAGATACTGGATAAAGATTAATTTCTTTTCTGTTATCTAAAGACTGATTTCTCCAGTGAATATGGGTCATCATTTAAAAACTTTTCTAGTAGAGTTGGGGCTTATATTTGTTTGAAAAGTGAAAGTGTTAGTCGCTCAGTCATGTCTGACTATTTGCAACCCCGTGGACTGTAACCCGCCAGGTTCCTCTGCCCATGGAATGCTCCAGGCAAGAATACTGGAGTGGGTTGCCATTCCCTTCTCCAGGGCATCTTCCTGACCCAGGAATTGAGCCCATGTCTCCTGCATTGCAGGCAGATTCTTTACTGTCTGAGACTTTAGAGCAAACACATCTTGTCTCCACTGTTTTCAAACATTTTTTTTTTTTCCGAGGTTTGAAAGTTCATGTTTAAATTCAGTGCGTCTGCACACTTGTGTTAAATAGACATGGAGAGAAGTGCTAAGAGCCAGGGCTTTCATTCAACCTCCGGCGCTCAGCCCTGACCCAAGGTAGCTGGAGGAATCCTCAGAGTTTCTTGCTTGAGGAAACAGACCTGCAGAAGGAGGTTTGTGATGCCGAGAGAGCACACTCTGGACATACAGGTGGCCTGTCCAGGAAGTTAATGACCCAACGACAGAGCATTTCTTTCCTATCAGAAGTGGAAACCAGAAATAGGGTCAATTGGGGGTGTTTCAGTCCTTGAAATTAAGGAATAGAGAGAAGTCCTTGGCAAGGTAGGATTGGGATGGCCACCGAATTTTGTCTGGTACAGTATTCCAAAAAACAGAGCTTCTCTTAAGAATTATCTATCTGTTTTTTAAGAAATCTCCACACTGTGATCACGGGCATCTAGACATTAATGCTGAAGAGAAATACAGACATTTGCATTTGGTTGTTTCAGACCTATCTAGGATAGGTTTTGCCATGCTCATTCAAGGCATTACCATACTCCATCTCAGGCTTGCTTGCTTTGACAATCTTTTAGCTTATAGTCCTGGCCAATGCTGATAGCTCTCAAGGTAAATGACTTTCTAAGATTATTAAGAGTAGTTCTTCCCCATACTCTGTTTAGTTTAATTTGATGACTATTTAAATGATGTTGTCTCAAGTAATTACTTTTACCTCAAGGAAAACTGGAATATCTATGTAACATTAATGAATATTTAGATCAATGCCATATTTAAAATTGCCTTTTAATCATTTACTTAACTTCTGAGACAACAAATGTATCTATTCAATTGTCTTTTAGGGTTACACGAACCCACCTAATTTTGGATTCTCTATTGTCAGAGTTAATTAATGTCTTATATTGAAAAATTGTTGAAATATTTGACTTTCTTCAATTGATTTTTAAAAAGGCCCTTTCTCCTAGAGAAGGAGAATTCTTTGTTTCAGCCTATAAGTCATACTGTGACAGTTGTAAAGGTTGTCCCAAGTGATGCTATGTTTTGAATACTGTTCTAGGAAATAGCTGTAAATGTTGACACTGCATAGACAAAACTAAAAGGGGATGGAAGTTTTGTACTTTTGATAGATAAATATGAGTGTCAATGGTATGAAGTAGATAGTAAGTCCATAATGAATTGCTTTTATCTGTCTGGAGTTAGGAGGGGATGTTTAGACTTATGTGTCACTAATCCTCAGCTTTTGGATAGTTCTCAAGTCCCTGGGCCTCAGCTTTTCCTGGATTAGAATGAAGATAAGGCTCCCTGTGCCCAACAGGTAGAGTGCTGTGAATCACATGGGATCAATACATGTGAAAACACACTTGTAAAGTGCTTACAGTCTGATTCTTTTCTCAAGTTAAGGAGTTGGAGTATTGTCAGATGAAATACCTGCAGGAGGTCCAGTTCAATGTAAATTTCAGATAAAACAAAAAGTAATTTATACTTGCTTATATAGTAACTCTAGTTTGGAGTTTGAGAAGCTGCAAAAGACAGTGTCCATTACTTTCCAAAGGAAAGAAATTTTCTGTCCCTTCCTGACTCCTATACTGGTGACCGAATTTCTGGAGGGCCTTTAGGAACCCCTTCTTCAGTCTTAAGGAAAGCCTTGATAAACTGTTCTGAATGTTGCTGCAGTGCAACATGGGTGATTCAATAGCCTCAACTGCTTGAAAAAGTTTTAGAAATGACTCAGATATTTTGAAATTGCAGTGCAGTTAAAAACTATTTAATTCACTCCTCTTAGAGATGAAGACTCAAGCCCAAAGTTGGGAATGGATTGCTTGCCATCAGACAGATAGCTAGCTAGAGTATGAACCACAGCTAGAACTCCCTTCCCCTGACTCCTAGGCCACTGTTCTCTGTACCACCCTGCCCAACCCCACCCCCCCCCACCCCCCTTCCTGTGTTGAGGGGCTAAATCCAGCAACCACCTGCTTTTATAAACAAAGTTTTATTTGGAGCTCAGGGTCAAATGACCGGGGCCATTTGTTTATGTATTGTCCATGACTGCTTTCACTCTACAATGGCAGAGTTGTGTAATTGCAACAGAGACTGTATGGCTGGCAAAGCCTGGTGTTTATTATCTGGCTCTTTATAAAAATAGTCTTGATAGCTGTTGAAGGAGAAAGGTTTGTCATCCCCTCATAGTTATGAGGAGACAGGGGGTTTGCTCTTCTAATTATTGCAGGCAGACCATACTAAATGTAAAATTTCCTTTTCAAAAATGATAAAACATAAGCTGCACATACCATGAGTGAATCCATGAATCTGCTCTAACTGTAGGAGCACTGAATTTCTTTTAGGTGTGCTAGAATTGTCAGAAAGGAATTGCTTTCTCTTTTCATTGTTTATCCCATAATGAGGGCAAATTACATTATTAGTGAATAATGTTTTTGAGAGGTCTTTGTGCACAAGGCATTATGTCTGTTTTACAAATTCTAAACTAAAGCACAATGCATGGGTTTTGCCATTAAGGTGACAACATGTTAAAAGGGGGCACTAGATTTACTCTCTATTATCTGTCACATCTTAAATGATGCTAGGAACACAATGGGATATGCTATACATTTGGATGTGGATACACATTTGGATGCTTGCACATTAGAGTTGCTCTGCAGAGACCAGACTAAGGGAGAATAGGAAGCAGCCCTGGAAGCTGGTCTTGTCTCTGTTTCATTTCTCAATAAGACAAAGGCCATCATGGGAAAGAGCAAGTTCTTCATTAGGTTGGAAGTGTTTAAACAGCTGCAGAATGAACATCAGAAAGGCATGGAAATAAGAGCTGGATGCAGAGGCTGTGAGTATCCCTTTCTATGCTGAGATTCTATGATTAGCAGCTTATGGCCTTTTAGGAGCCCTTTAACAGTGTCCTTTTGATCGCGGTTATTGGTAGTCATCTGTTGGTGCAGTCCATGCGGACAGACATGAATAGCATCTCAAGTGTGTCTATGAATACTGAAGTGCTGTACATATTTCCTGAGGAGACTTTATTTTTCAAATTTATTATTTTCTGCATAAAAATAATCCTGGGCATCAC
Source organism: Cervus canadensis (assembly GCF_019320065.1). NCBI lineage: Eukaryota > Metazoa > Chordata > Mammalia > Artiodactyla > Cervidae > Cervus > Cervus canadensis. The sequence continues at coordinate 52,269,795 of NC_057391.1, read as the reverse complement.
AGCCTTGACTAAATTCTCTGATGCTTCTGTTGAAAATTACATATGGCTTGATGCTTTGCCAAGTTTGCTTCAAACAGTGTTTTGAAACTACAACTGTCTTCTTGCCACCAGTTTTGCATCCACAGAGATATTTCAACAGAAAAGAATGATTTTTTTCCAAGACAATTCAGAAAATCATAGATGATTTGAAATCACACAAGGTACACCATGAAGTCTGATCACGTTTTGAGCCCTTGTGAGGTGGACCCTTCTCCTGGGGATTCTGTGGTACTTGGACCTGATTTTCTGTAGATGAGGAGGAGTCCTACAGGTAGGAGGAGGAATAGTCTTCAACCTTCAGTAAAAACCTTTCCCTTTTCTTGACATCACATACAAGGAAGAAAGTCAGCGGTTACTGACATCTGTTTCCTGCCACATACTTTATGTATTATTTCATTTAATCTGCAGAACGAGTTAACTATTGTTCACCTTCTGGTTTCAGTTCAGTTCAGTCGCTCAGTTGTGTCCGACTCTGCAACCCCATGAACCACAGCACGCCAGGCCTCCCTGTCCATCACCAATTCCCAGAGTCTACCCAAACCCATGTCCATTGAGTCGGTGATGCCATCCAACCATCTCATCCTCTATCGCCCCCTTCTCCTTCTGCCCTCAATCTTTCCCAACATCAGGGTCTTTTCAAATGAGTCAGCTCTTTGCATCAGGTGGCCAAAGTATTGGAGTTTCAGCTTCAGCATCAGTCCTTCCAATGAACACCCAGGACTGATCTCCTTTAGGATGGACTGGTTGGATCTCCTTGCAGTCCAAGGGACTCTCAAGAGTCTTCTCCAACACCACAGTTCAAATGCATCAATTCTTCAGTGCTCAGCTTTCTTCACAGTCCAACTCTCACATTCATACATGACCACTGGAAAAACCATAGCCTTGACTAGACGAACCTTTGTTGGCAAAGTAATGTCTCTGCTTTTAAATATGCTGTCTAGGTTGGTCATAACTTTCCTTCCAAGGACTAAGCATCTTTTAATTTCATGGCTAAAATCACCATCTGCAGTGATTTTGGAGCCCCCCAAAATAGTCAACCACTGTTTCCCCATCAATTTGCCATGAAGTGATGGGACCAGATGCCATGATCTTAGTTTTCTGAATGTTGAGCTTTAAGCCATCTTTTTCACTCTCCTCTTTCACTTTCATCAGGAGGCTTTTTAGTTCTTCTTCACTTTCTACCATAAAGGGTGGTGTCATCTGCATATCTGAGGTTATTGATATTTCTCCAGGCAGTCTTGATTTCAGCTTGTGCTTCCTCCAGCCCAGCGTTTCTCATGATGTACTCTGCATATATGTTAAATAAGCAGGGTGACAATATACAGCCTTGACGAACTCCTTTTCCTATTTGGAACCAGTCGGTTGTTCCATGTCCAGTTCTAACTGATGTAAGATGTTAGTTCTAACTAACATTTACAAATGAAGAAATTGAGTATCAGGGAGATTATGTGATAATAGTAAGGTCGTATAGCTTGAGTTGCTGGCATTGTGGTTTAGGTCTGCTGGATTCTAAAGCCCCTGTTGGATGGTTTTGTTATAGGATCTCCTACCAGCAATGAGGAATCCAAGTAATTCAGACTTGGGGCTGTTCTGATTTAGCCATGAGTATTTATAGCCTGTTTTGACATCAGTCCAAATGTTTCCATTAAGCCCTTACTGTGTTCAAGGCACTGTGCCAATTGTTACAAAAATTCAGAAATACAAGGCTACCCTCAAGGACTCAAGGATCTCAGAATCTAGTTAAGGGTAAAAGACTTGACAATATAAAAAGATAACTAAAAATGGAAGGCAACCCATGCCAAGAGCTGACTAAGTGAAATATGTAAGTGTTGCAGGGGTTAGAGAAGGCAAGTCCCTTTCAGATGTAGGTGAAACCCCCAGGGAAAGTAATTTGAGTCTGAAAGTGGCGTAAGACATTGTTACAGCCACCAACCAGGTGAGGTTGCAGCATGGACATCACATTTAGCCTACAGACCTATTTTGATGGCTTGCGTAGTTTGCAGTTTTGTGTTGTTTTTAATTTATATCAGTTCATATACAAATCTGTTTTTTGGTATTTCTCAAAAGAAATTTTCAAAAGATGTGGGCCATCCATGTACACATGGCAAAAGTTAGATTGTGTGTCTCCCAGTTTTCTGGCCTTTGCTTTCCCAGGAGTTATAGATATTCTGCTTTTCCCACATACATTTCTTTCCTGGCCCAATGGGTGTTTGACCTTATAACTCCTGATCAACATGAGGAAAGTTAGACCCAGGGTGTGGAACGATTTCTAAGAATCCAACTAATTATTCATAGGATGAATTACACCCCCAAACTTATAACTATTAGTTTAGTTTTCTTTTTACTATACTAGCCCCATTATCATTCGTGAGAATCAGTTCATACTTTAGTAGAGAATGTGGACTTAAAACAGGTACACAATTAATTATGCCACATTTATGGAACCAGGTGTGTCTGGAAAGTCAGAATTTTTTAAATCTTAGAAAGGTAATGCTATTAATCTATCAATGATCAACTATTATGGAACAAGTTCAGCAGGGTCTGGAGCAGCTTCCTAAATTAAACTAATATTTCTACCATGAACTGTATGATTGTTAAACCTAAGTGATAGAAGTAAAAAACTGTGAAATTCGGTTAGAATTTGCTATCAAATCAGGTCAGGTCAGATCTTGCAATAAATTTGTCCCATTTCTGAACTTTTGGGATTTCAGAATTATAGATAAAGGTGTATAAATAGCTACAGCTATCTTAATACTCTTGTGTTTGTTGTCTCAGTTCTCCTATGTATAAAATGAAGATAATAATAGTTTCTACTTAATCAAAGTTTTGATATAATGAACAGTGGCTAGAACATAGTAAGATGTATGAAAGTAATGATTATTATTATTTTCTTTATTCTTATTTTTGTCTAAAATATTGATTTCCTAAATCAGATTCATGATTTGTTTTTCTGCAACCACTTCCTAAGTGTCCACTTCTAAGCATGTAGAAGCACTTTGTATAATCAGTTGTGAATGGCTCACCCTGACCCAGTGGACAGGAAATGGTGACCTATAGGCTACACGTGACCTGCTACCTCTTTGTAAGGGCTTTGACCCAAGAATGTGTTTTTACATTTTAAAATGGATAAAAACAAAGGTCAAAGAAGAGCAATGTTTTGTAATGTGAAAAATTAAAAAAATATATAACATTCAACTTTCAGTGTCCATACACCAAGTTTAGTAGAAAGCCATATGCTTTAATGGAGCCGCTGAATGGTGGAATTGGGGAGATGCAGCAGATGCTGTGTGTCCTGCAAAGCCTGAAGTATTCATTGTATGACCTTTACAGAAAAGGGCTCCCAACCCCTGCTCTGAATTAGCTCTGGTCACACACTCTCTGCTGCTCTCAGCTTCTCTGACTCCTGACTTGGTTGCCCATCCCCAGCCACATCTTGCCTTGTGAAGCAAACCCATTTCACTCGACTTGGTTTCCTAAGATGACCTTGGATTTGCTTCTGTTGCAGTTGAGGGTATTCCACTTCTCTGTGACTCTGCTCAGCCTTCTTCTTTCTTCTGTTATCATTTCTACCAGGAACTTTATATCCCCATTTTTTCCCAGTTCCAGGAGTGAAAATCAGGAGTCTGATCTGTGGCTCATCTCTGGCAGATCCATGGAAGGAGAATGGGGAGCTATAGGGTATTTGCTCCGGCACAATGCAGTCTACAATTTTAGTTGTTATTTCAAGCATTCCTCTGCTGCTAAAACCCCACCCAAAATAAGCCTACTAGATTCTTTGTTGAAAATCTTGTCTTTTCCATGCTGTAGGTATTTGCCCCTGAGTTTATCTATAGATAAAGTTGGTGATAAACCAAAATCTAGGGCAACCCAGAATCTCCATCAGAGTGTCTAGAAAAAGCCTTGATAACTGTTGAGCCTGTACTTTACATCCACTTCTTACTTAAATGGAATCACTAGGGCATGAGAAAGTGAAAATTGTCCCCCAAACAGCCTGGCAGTTTGCCATGTCACTCTTACATGGGACTTGATTTGCACAGACAATATGGCGGGGGGCACTTTTTATCCCACCCTTTCTTTCCAGTCATTACATTTTCTTTTTCATACTGAGGTGATTTTAATGGAGAGTTCAGCCTGGGGTAGGTGGAGGTAAATTGAGAAAGGGATTTGAATTATCTAGGAACTCTTAACAAGAGAGCTTTGTTCTCATTTCTCTTGGGTAATGTGCACTTTTGGGTCTTTCATGTTGATCTGTATAAAAGAACATTTTACTACTTGTAGGTATAATTATGTAACTGAATGATGAATTTACCAACCAGCTCTTTAGAGCTTGCCAACAATTTAAATAGCCATAATCTACAGTGTCTTCCTATTTACAGTTCTTTAAGAATCAGTCACTGTGAAGGACTTATTGGTGATGTTTAGTATCTTTTAGCAACTTTTTAGTATCATCAATATTGCTTAGTTGGGGGCCAGGCAGACCTGTTCTCTGACATTTGTTTATGACAAGAGTCTCTATTTTCTCATTGGTAAATGTCGTAATTTTTTTTTTTGGTTGACGTATAGGTGCTTCCCTGGTGGCTCAGATGCAGGAGACTCAAGAGACATGGTTTCCATCCCTGGGTTGGATCCCTGGGTTGGAAAGATCTCCTGGAGAAGGAAATGGCAATCCACTCCAGTATTCTTGCCTGTAGAATCCTGTGGACAGAGTCCATGGGGTCAGAGAGATTGGACATGACCGAGCAACTAACACACACACACGTAGTTAATTTACAGTGTTGTGTTAATTTCAAGTGTATGAGCAACATTAGTTAGTATATGTTCTTTTTCAGATTCGTTTCCATTATAGGTTATTGTTTACCTATTTTATATATAATAGTGTTTATCTGTTAATCCCAAACTTCTAAATGTAACTTCCCTCCTTTCCCCTGCTTAACCCTTTAGTAACCATATTTTCTTTCCTATGTCTGTGAATCTATTTCTGTTTTGTAAATAAGTTAATTTGTATCATTTTTTTCTGGATTCCACATGTAAGTGCTATCATATGATGGTAAATGACTTAATATTACTCATAGAGTAATGAAAGCACTAAGGAAGACAGTATTAAATACTATTTCATTTGCAACTCAGACTAATGTATGAGCTTTTCACATATGATGGTTGGTATTATTAAAAGTACTGAGCAGCCATTGTAAAATATCAATCTGGCCAGTTGTACTGCCATTTATTAATTCAAAGAATTAATGTGCAATTTAGATGAATTTTAAAAAGCATCAGTGTGTGCACATATTTAAAAAAGCATCAACATGTGTCTGTGTAACTGCTATCTCCAGAGATATAATAGTGTCAGAGAATAATTTTCAAATATTAAATATATAAACATGAAAAATGATTTGTTAAAATCTGAAAACCAAGTCTTAGGTTCTTAATGACCATCTAGTTTATTGGCCTCATAGTATTGGTGAAGGTGCTTAGTAATTTTCTTGAAATCACACAGCTAGTTCATGGTAGAGTCCATGAATATTGTCTCCTACAGTTCTAGGCCACCTTTTTCCTTCCCTCACTCAGATTCTTATATTTAATTGCCTTTAAAATGTGTCCTCCCCTTTTATCTGTAAACATGGAAAACATTTAGGAATTTTTTTTTCAACTTCTTATTTTGTATTGGGGTGTAGCTGATTAACAATGTTGTAATAGTTCCAGATGGACAGCAAAAGGACTCAGCCATACATATTCATGTATAGGAAAATTGTGTTTTTTTGTTTTTTAATGCTTACAGTTCCGAGGAAAACACCCAATTTATTGGGTAGTGAAATAGAAGTAGTTCAGTTTTCTACGAGGTGTCCAGAAGGCTTCCAGCAAAGGAGAAAAAAAGTCTGTACTTTTACTTCATAATGAGTTTGTGTCAATGTAAGAAAAAACTAGGAATTGGAATTTCTGTCGTTAGCACCTCCCTCCAACACATAGACATGCACATCTTTAACTTTACTACCTTGTTCTGTTTTAGGTCTGATCCTTGTGAGAATATCCTTGGCTGTAGAGGAGGGATGAAGGGGAAAGAAATGGATGTAGCTGAACAGATATTTCTACCTGCTTTTTTTCCATGAAAGTTTAACTTAATGTTATATACTCATTTAGATAAATGATTATAAAAGCTCATTTTGTATAGTCATCTTGTATTTTCAATATATTTTCCTAATCTACAGAATGGACATTTTATTCCCGTATTTATGATGATAATTTGAGAGATGAGTGATTTACCAAGGGCACATGGTTAGTCAGTGGCTAAACTGGATTTCAGATTTTGGTTTTTGGGCAATAAGCCCAGGGTTCTTCAGAAAAAACCATAAGTTTTTTATCTCTTTATCCATGGGTCTCAAATAGCATTGGAGGTAAAGGAAAAGAAAAGAAAGAGGACAGATGTCCAGCATGCATATGCTATTTCTCACAGATTATCATTTTTAGAAAATGCTAAATACGTTTTGTTAATATACATTATTAAATATTAAATTATTAAATATTTTAATGCATCGTCTTATTTTCAAAGTGTACTTTTTTTCAGCAATATTCATTCTTAAAATACTAATTTACTAATTGGCACAAATAGTAGCTGCTTTATTGGTTCCATAATATGTAATTTAACTTAATAACAATAATTATAGATCAGCTTGCTAAATAAGACATTACTGCCTCTGTTCTTTTTCTATTCTGTCAGTCTATTCTTTTTGATCATTTCCAAGTTATTAATGTATAACAGAAAGGGGGTAAAGATTTGATTTTCTCAAAGATCCCTTTTTGTAATCACATTTTATGAGCTTATGTATTGTCTTTATAACTCAGGAGCAGTGAATGTGCAGGCAGACCCACCTTCTTTTCTTCCTAAATTGTTTTATTTAAACTACTGATTTCTGGCTTTGCAAATTCCCAGCCTCATGTCTGGATTATTTCCACCTATTTTTCTAAATTCCAGAGTCTGAACCTGTACTCCCTACTGCCATTGACATTTTTTAGGCACATAAAGAGACGCATCTAAAATATGATGCTTTAGAAAGTTTGAAAGTAAAAGGATAGAAAAAGAAGCATCATACAAATTCTTTACAAATGATAGCTATTGTGGTTATATTAATATCAAGATAAAGAAGATATTCAGGCAAAAATGAATATTAAAGAGAGATAGTTCATAATGGTATAAGGTCCATTCACCAGATAAATAATTTTAAATTTATATGTATCTAATAATTTAGTTTAAGGAAAGTTATGACCAACCTAGATAGAATATTAAAAAGCAGGGACATTACTTTGCCAACAAAAGTCTGTCTATTCAAGGCTTTGGTTTTTCCAGTGGTCATGTATGGATGTGAGAGTTGGACTGTGAAGAAAACTGAGCGCCGAAAAATTGATGCTTTTGAACTGTGGTGTTGGAGGAGACTCTTGAGAGTCCCTTGGACTGCAAGGAAATCCAACCAGTCCATCCTAAAGCAGATCAGTCCTGGGTGTTCATTGGAAGGACTGATGCTGAAGCTGAAACTCCAGTACTTTGGCCACCTGATGCGAAGAGTTGACTCATTGGAAAAGACCCTGATGCTGGGAGGGATTGGGGGCAGGAGAAGAAGGGGACAACAGAGGATGAGATGTCTGGATGGCATCACCGACTCGATGGGCATGCGTTTGAATAAACTCCTGGAGTTGGTGATGGACAGGGAGGCCTGGCGTGCTGTGATTCATGGGGTCGCAAAGAGTCGGACACGACTGAGCGACTGAACTGAACTGAACTGAACTGAATAATTTAGTTTTTAAATATATAAGCAAAATCAACAGGAATAGATGAAAAAATGTATAAACTTACTATTAGAATGATATATGTTGAATTCATCTCTCTCTGTAACTGACAGAACTACCAGAAAATAATTAGTAAGGACATTAAAGATTTGATAAACCCAGTCAACACTTTAGGTCTAATTGATGTATTTATAGCACCTAAACCTCAAAATGCAGAATACCCATACAAATTAGAGTATGTTCTTAGACCACATGAAATACAGCAAGAAATAAGCATTGAAAAGACTCTTTAAAATCCACATATGTTTATAAATTAAGAAGTACACTTGTGATATAGCCAACAATTGTGAAATGCAGATATCATAGCTTATTTAGTTAATATACTATAAAAATTAGGTTATGAGAATTAGGAAAATTTAAACTGATTCAACACTGGGTATATTAAGGAATAATACAGTTATGTTTTGAAACAGAGTCCTTATATTTTTAAGCTATTTACAGATGACATATTTACCAGTGATTTGCTTCAAAATAGTCCTGAGAACAGAGAAGTAGACTGGGAATAAAGATGAAAATAATATGCACATGAGCTGATAATTATTGAGTCTGATTTATGAGCTCTTGGGGGATTCATTAAAGTATTATCTCAGTCTTTATATGTGTTATAAATTTTCCACAATTAAAAGTTAAAAAAATAATGCATATAGAAGTAACCTCTGAATCAAAGAATAAATTCCAGTGAAAATTAGAAAATATATTAAACAGAATGATAATTTAAAATGCTGTATAAACACTGCAGAATGTAGTGAAGCTAGGTTTTGAAATGCTTTTATAATCTCTCATGAATATGTTAGACCAGAAGACTGGCTGAAAATTACCAATATAAACATTCATTTTGAGATATTAACAAAATCTCCATAAAAAATAGAAATAAAGAAAAGTGTACAAATTAATGGCAAGAGAACAAATATAAAGTTAGAATTAAGAAAGCCAAAAGTTAGTTCTTTGGAAAAATTAAGAAATCTGCTAATCAAAAAAAAAAAAGAAAGAAATCTGCTAATCGCCTCGTGAAACTGATCAAAAACAGAGAAAAAAAAAAAAACAAAGTGAGGAATTAGAAGAAGCATTGCCATTAGTTTTTCAGACATTTAAAAGATTGTAGCAAGATATTATGAATCTTAGAACTTGAAAATGTAAATGAAATAGAAAAATATTAGGAAAATACAATTATTGTAACTGGCACCAGAAGAAAGAGGGAGTCTGAATAGCCTGGTAACAATGAAAGCAATTAAATCTATACTTTAAATTCTCCTCACAAGAAAAACTCCAGGCTCAGATAGCATCACTGGAAAAGTATACCTAACTTTCAAAGAACACATAATGCCAATTTTTCACAAACTCCTCTCAAATCTTGAGAAAAAAAGGAAACATTCCATCTAAGTTCATTAGGGCAGCACATCTTTGACACTAAAACCTTCCAAGGGCATTATGAGAAAAAAGAACAATAGCATTCATGAATATAAATACAAATATTCTAAGAGATATTAGTAAACTAAATCTAACAATAAATAAGAAAGATAACATAAGCCAGCTGAATTTCTTCTAAGAACACAGATTTCATAACATTCAAATAGGAAGTCGTAGCATTCAACATTATCACAATGATGGGAAAAGTCATATGATCACCTCATTAGATAAAGTTTGTAAAGTATTAGATAACTACCAACAACTGTTTTTTACTAATCTCTAGCAAAATGGTAAAAAGTGAACTTCCTCAGTCTGAAGAGTACCCATAAAATGATACATTTCAGTCATTTGTAGGAATGAAATGTTGAAAATTCCACTAGATCAAGAACAAGGCAAGGACATATGATATCACTTCTCCAACTGGACATTTTCTTTTGAAGATCCTGCATGTTGAAGTAAGACAAAATAAATATAAAAGAATTCTGTTATCTTTCACAGGGGATATAGTCGATAATGTAAAAAATACAAAACACACCATACAATTCACCTATTTAATGTATATAATTCAGTGAATTTTAGTTAACAGCTGTTTTAAAATGCAAGGATAAAGATTATTTAATATATTCTTTTGGCGATACAGAGGATAGATTTTTTAAATTTTTTATTAAATTTGTTTAAGCACTCATGAAAGTAAAAGAATTGTTCAGTTCAGTTCAATTGCTCAGTCGTGTCCGACTCTTTGCGAATCCATGAACTGCACAGCACGCCAGGCCTCCCTGTCCATCACCAACTCCCAGAGTCCACCCAAACCCATGTCCATTGAGTCAGTGATGCCATCCAGCTATCTCATCCTCTGTTGTCCCCTTCTCCTCCCACCCTCAATCTTTCCCAGCATCAGGGTCTTTTCAAATGAATAAGCTCTTCACATCAGGTGGCTAAGTATTGGAGTTTCAGCTTCAACATCAGTCCTTCCAATGAATACCCAGGACTGATCTGCTTTAGGATGGACTGGTTGGATCTCCTTGCAGTCCAAGGGACTCTCAAGAGTCTCCTCCAACACCACAGTTCAAAAGCATCAATTTTCCGGGCTCAGCTTTCTTTCTAGTCCAACTCTCATATCAATACATGACTACTGGAAAAGCCATAGCCTTGACTAGATGGACCTTTGTTGATAAAGTAATGTCTCTGCTTTTTAATATGTTGTCTAGGCTGGTTATAATTGTCCTTCCAAGGAGTAATTTTTGTAATACTTGGAAGGAGTAATCCTTCCAAGTCTCTTAATTTCATGGCTAAAATCACCATCTGCAGTGATTCTGGAGCCCAGAAAAATAAAGTCAGCCACTGTTTCCACTGTTTCCCCATCTATCACGTGGACCACAGCCTTGTCTTACTCAATGAAACTAAGCCATGCCGTGTGGGGCCACCCAAGACGGACAGGTCATGGTGGAGAGATCTGACAGAATGTGGTCCACTGCAAGACGGAATAGCAAACCACTTCAGTATTCTTGCCTTGAGAACCCCCTAAACAGTATGAAAAGAATTGTTAAAAATGCTCTGTACCTACTTTGTAGATTAAATTTTGTTTAATACTTTGTCAATTTTATTCCATCTATTCTCATCATTTAGTTGATATATTTTAAAGCAGTTTCCAGGTGCCAGATAATTTCACTTTTAAACACTAATTTGTATCCCTAAATAGATAAAGTTTGTCAAGACATTCTTCATAAAGAAAAACAAAGTGAGAGGATTTGCTATTTGAATATTAATACATATAACAAAGTTATAATAATAAAGTCAGAGTGGTATTGATCCTAGGATTAAAAATATAGACCGAAGGATGGGACTGAAGAACTTAGAAGTTGATCAATAGACACTTTATTAACCACAAAGTAGTTCCCACAGAGCAGTGGGAAAAGGATGGTATTTTCAATAAATGCTGCTTGGCAAAATGATTATGTAGGAAAAATAAATCTCGATTCCATCCCATCCTCATGTCACACACAAAAATAAAATTATTAGGCAAAACAATAAAGATCTAAAAGATCATCTAGAACATTATCTTTATGACTTTGGGTTATGAAAAGATCTCTTAAAATACAAAGAGACACTAATTATAAAGAGAAATATTGATAAATGGGACTGTCACTAAAGTGAAGACATTCTGTTTGATAAATGTAAATAAAAATGTAAAATAAAAATTAAAGTAAATCTATGAAGAAAACAAACAAAAGATAGCATTAAAGGGGTAAAACAGGGGGTCACAAAGTGACAGAAAATACTTGCTAAGTGTTCATTATGGACTGAATTGTGTTCACCCCAAATCCATATGTTGAAGCTTTAATCCCCAATGTGACTGTATTTAGAAATAGGACCTCTAAGGAGGTAACTGAAGTTAAATGGGGTCATAAAGATGGACTCTAATCCAATAGGACTGGTGTTCTTATAAGAAGGGATACTAGGAGTATGAACAAGGAGACCATGTGAGGACATAAGAAGAAGGCATTTATGTGAAAGTCAGGAAAAGATATCTCACCAGAAACCAACCCAACCAGCACCTCAAAATTGGACTTCTAGCCTCCATAACTATAAGAAAATAAATTTCTGTTATTTAAGCCACCCAGTCTATGGTATTCTGTTATGGCAGCTCTAGAACACTGCTAGAGCATATATTTGACAAGAGAGCTTGTATCCAAAGTGTATGATGAATTTCTACAAATTAGGCAACCCAGCAGAAAAATGAGCAGGAGAGATGAACAGGCACTGAACAAAAACAATGGTCAAGGAAGTGATTAACTTAGAAGTCAGTACTATAGTTTTTGAGGAAGTAGGAGGAGATAGTAATTTGGAGGAAGCACAAGATAAATTTCAAGGGTACTGGAAATATTCTATATCCTTGCCTGTGTGGGGGGTTATGTGGGCATTCACAGTATGGTAATCTTTGTGTTTTGTGTAATCTGATTTCTGTCTGCACAATTAAAATGCTTTAAAACAAAGTAGAATTACAAAATAATTATGAAGCTATTAGTGGAGAACTCTGGAGAGTTGTTTAGCTGCTGCTTTATTTATATCCCATATAGGATGGCACATTTTAATAGAATCTGCATGAAGAGAGACATGTTAGTAGTATGGAACATCCAAAACAATCTTTTTAAGATGTGTTTCTAAGATTCTCAGAAGTGATGTTTCCTATACCCTTAAGAGTCACGTGGAATAACCAAAACTCTACCAACAAAATGATAAAATCACGGCTGGTAGGCCACTCAAAATAAAATGCTAAGTAAAGGGCCTGAAGATTAGATGGGTTTGATACTCCCCCTAACAAAGTAAGAATATAAATCTCTGCTTCGCTCTTGTGTTTGTTCTGTAACCTCCCTAAAATGAGAGTTTAAAGGAGGGAGAGTTGGGATGATGAAGAAAGGAATCATTAATCCGCTGAAAGGTAGTTCTATGCTGCCGCGGAAATTGTCTTGTTTTTATAGGTTTGAAAAACTGCCATTGACTTCACATGCACTATAGGTGCTGCTGATTTTCTAGCTCAGGGCTTGTCAGTTTCTGGAAGCACTGTTTCCTTTTCTCCTAGCAACGTAAATTGAACTTATCTGATTCAGACAAGTGCCATTCACCTCCTCTCACATATTTTTCTTATCGTTCCCATGCCAAGTGCTATTTTTATAAATGCTGCTCCACACAGTGGAACAGGCTTAAAGTCTGATTGTCTCTATGTTAAATATTGTAATATTAATTCTAACTCCCAGAGGCGAAGTGTTTGTCTTAGCATGTGCTTTGCTTTTGGGAGAGAGCAAGAGAACTTTTTTTTTTTTGGTAGAATCAAAGAGTCTTAAATTTTAGAGAGCCCATGGAAATCCTCTAGCTCATTAGATATGATGGATTTTAGCATGTACTTTAATACTCTTGATGTCTGAGGGCTCATTATCTATGAAACTATCTGCATTTTTGCAAAACTCTATATGAGAAAGTTATTCTCTGTATTAGGTTGAGATGTGCAACCTTGAATTTTCCACTCTTTCTTACCTCTGTTGTCCTATTCTTTTATTTGCATTTTTCCCCATTTTTATTTTATTTTTATCTCCGTTTTTCTCAGTAATGAACATCTCTTAACTAGCATATAGACATTGTCAGAGCTCTTAAAGTCCTCAGCTGTGCAGGTTGCAGACTTAAATCAGTCTGAAGAATGTTACTACCACTGGTGGATTTCCTGTGCCCAAACTGCCTCAGTTACCACCGAGAGATGCCTACAGAGCAGTTCCTTTTGGCAGAATCTTGTTTTGGCACAAAAGAGAATTATTACAGATTAGACCTGGCACCTAAGAAGCCGAATTAAAACAACTTTCTGTTTCATACTCTTCAAGCTCACTTTCTCTACTGACCAACGCTTTTATCTCTGCTAGAAACTTCCCTGACTGAGGAAATAATCAAATAATTTCCAACTGTAATCAATTCTGGTTAACTTGGATATTGGGAGAGAAACACAGTTAATTTCTAGTATTGTCTCTAGTCAAAATATAAACCACATGGAAAGAATGTGATTTCGTTTACTTAAAATTGCATCCAATATTTAAGAAAACATCCAACTATTAAAATGTATACAAATGATACCTGTGTAGCTTAGGGATCCAGACTATTAAATGTATCTTTTGATTTTTAAATGGCCTTAAAATGCGCTCCTATAGTGTTTGCATCAGGTGAATTTCCCTTTTTAAAAAAACACACTTGGCAGAGATATAGAAGCAAATATGGACATGACATGTACATGAAGTAGCAGGCAGTAGTGTCCAACTGCTTGCGACCCCATGCACTGTAGCCTGCCAGGTTCCTCTGTCCATGGAATTTTCCAGGCAAGAATACCAGAGTGGGATGCCATTTCCTGCTCCAGGGGATCTTCCCAATCCAGGGATGGAACCCATGTCTCTTGAATATTGAGTAAGCAGATTCTTTACCGACCGAGCCACCTGGGAAGCCCAGAAGCAAGTATGAGTTCCTTCTTTTTCTTTATTTTCTTTATTCAGTCTCCAAAATTGTCTGCTTTCATAGCCTTAATTCTTCAGATTCAGTTCCCAGGGATCACTCCCCACCCTAGCACACACACACACACTCAGACACATGGTGGTAGAGCATCTGAGTGCACACACGTCTTTGTCTATACCAATGGCCTTCAGTTTGAGGTCACTTTTTCATTCTTAGGAAGACTTGGGCAGAGCGAGGACATCCTAGTCTATGAAGAGAGGGCAGCATTCTTAGACAGCATTGTCAAAATATGATTGTCTGTGTAGTTCCAAACTGTAAATGCTCTTATATGGGTAGGGAGTTTTGCTGATTCATAGAAACATTATTTTTTTTTTCTCATAGGATATTATTCTTGTTGTTATATGTTGTTAATACTGTTGCTTAATCAGAGTTCAGCTACTATGAGGTTTACCTATCCCTGGGCTGTAACTTTTATCATCTCATGGTACTTCCTTCCCCCAAAATATTCTCTGAAGTTTAAATTTTGACATGGGAATTGGGATTGTTGTTCAAGAAAAGAATGAACTCCCTCTGTATCTTTTAATCATTCTAAGCATATAGAGAATGGGGACAATGTCATGTGTAGTGACTCAGCACTCATAATTGCAAACAATAATGAAGATTTAAACATTTTCTTCTTTTCATGAGTAAATCACTCTTCCTTCTTCCACTGCTGTGGCGAGGAAAAAAAGAAACTAATTTCACACCAGTGAGACAGAAGAAAATTTGGGATCAACCCCACCTGGCTTTGGGACCAGATAACTAGGAAAGAAACATCATGAAATTTCCAGAAACTTGATATTGAAATTGGCAATATTATGGTTCCATCCTATACTGTACCTCCATACTCTTGACCGTTCTCCTATGCATCATTAACATGTCTCCCCTTCCCAGCGCCTTCCTGCCCCTGTGGGATCAGGGCCACAACAGGCAGTGAGACGTCCAAATGCAGTGTTTTGATCCTGAGTGGAATGTCTGAGGATAGCAGCAGAGCTCTGACCCGTATTGCTGGGGAGGACTTTGGCCCTGACACAACTGCCTGAGGCACACATGTGTTTCCTTTGCTGATGTACAGAAGAACTCTGACATTGGCTAAAGTTCTTTCTCTGAGGATATGTATCACCTGCAAATGTCAACTGATAATTTTATGCTAGCCAAAGGGAAGTGGCTCACTGAAAAATGGAACCACTTCACGCCTGCGGGATGACAATACATTCTATATGGGCCTTGGGGCCTTGTAGGCTATTTAGAGGGTTTCTTTAGATACTGTTTAAAAAAAAAAAAAAGATTTGTCAGTTAAGACCCTGCTGTTTCTGTAGGGAAAAAAAAACAGCATTTGTAAAAAGGCTTAAGAATGAAGGGTTAAGAAGCTCTGTCTACCGGATACTGAGTGTCCTACTTAAGATAGTAAGAGCAAATGCGATTATAATACCATATGACAATGCTTTTTATATTTGCTTATAATCCTCACAGCAATCTTTCAAGATATTAACCTCAGTTTACCCAAGATTAGCCTAGAGAAATTATATGACCATCCATATTTTGAAAGTAGCTGAGTCAGGATTGAAGCTCACACTCGCTAGCTCAAGTTCATATTCTTATCAATTATATTTAGCCAGTTATCAAGAAGTTCATTCTGCACACTGTCCAACTTTGTAATGCTTGATAAATCTGAAGGATAGGGGCTACCCTCCCCACTCTTCCAGGTGGATGTTGATAGTATATAGAGCTGTTGGTTAACACATTATTTGACTGCTCCTTGTGGAAAAGGTGGAAGCTTCAGCCTGGAAGCTCCCATCACTGGAATAAGCTTTCTGATACTTAGGCAAGTGCTTCAGCTCTAAGAAGAAGCAGATTGGTTCTGTCCCTCCATGATGGCACATGTTAATGTGACTGGTGCATGTCAGTAGGGACCTGATGATGATGCCCTAGGAGCACTAAGGGGAATTTGGAGCTTGCATACATAGGAGTGAGAGTGCAGTTGGTGGCCGCATTAGCTTCGGTTCTGTAAGCTCTAAGGATCATCCCCAGATGGCTAGGAATCACCTGCTTTCTACCAAGGCCATCCGGGGTTGCTCCAGCAGCCCCCCACGGTCCTCCTCCCTGGGTCTCTTCGGACTTGCCTGGCTGGCTCTGAACTCTTGCTTTGTGGCACTGGTTTGGTCCTGCCTCTCATCTTCAGTTTAGCATTCGCATTTGTCTCTCCTGCGCTAGAATTTCCTCTTTCCTTCCAGGACTGTCCCTTGATGTGTCCCTCCAGCCTTCTTACCTTGTATTCAGGTAACATCCCCTCCCTAGTTCTGTCCTTATAGAGCCTCAGCACATTTTTTTTTTCCAGTTATTTTTCCCATTTATTCTTCCAGATGGATTTTATAGATTGTTCATAGGTTCTAAATCATCTGTTTATATTGGAGTTGCTTTAAACTTATGCATTATTTTGGGAAGACTTGATACATTTGTAATGATGAATCCTTCTGTCTTCACTATTCTATATTTTTACATTTATTTGAGATTTATTTTTGGTCTCTGTAAATTTTTGAAGGCTTTTAATGTAGGTTCTTATATATATTGTTATGTTTATTTTTATAGGTTTTGCATTTTTATTGCTTCTTTGAATTGGGAATGTTTTCAGTATCTTTTCTGGATTTTGGTAGTATAGAAAAGCTATCAGTGTCTAGACGTTTATTTTGTAACTTGTCCTCTTCCTGAAAACTTTATTAGATTTAAAAGTGTTTTGTTTTGTTTTTTCAGTTGGTAGGCTTTTTAGGAGACATCACTTTGTTGCACAGGTCTTAAAATTTTCCACTTGGCTTGGTTTCTGCTACTGGAATTTTCCTGTTGAGATGTATTCCTTAATTTTTAGTGTTCTCATCACTGGAAAGCTTTACTTATTATACATCCAAACATATTTCTTTCCTTACATATCAAGCATTTAATATCAATATTGGTTTGAATTAAAATCTGATCTACTGTACTTCTTAGATTTGTGGATTTTGATGTGAAATCTCTTTCCTAGGAGCCAGGGAGAGAGTTGTGTCTTTTTAATTTCTTCTTCCCACATTGCCACCCTTCGAGGTCTTGGCTGTGATATTCCCACCCCACTGCCAGGGTGTGAGATCTCAGAAAGCCTCTTCTCTGAGCTGTGCAGTTTAGGATGCTACCTGAACAAACAGCTTAAGGATGACAGAGTGTGGTATCATGAAGTCAAGCACTTAACATGACTTATTTTTACTGTGAACCTCCATAATCTTAAAAATTAGGGGCTTGTATGGGGGTGAGGGGATTAGTGAAATAAATGAAGGAAATTAAGAGGTACACATGTTCAGTAACAAAATAAATGGGTCACAGGGATGAAATTACAGCATGGGGAATATAATCAATAATTATGTGTGTATTATCTTTGTATTGTGCTTCCCTGGTGCCTCAGCAGTAAAGAACCCTCCTGCCAATACAGGAGACATGGGTTTGATCCCTGGGTTGGGAAGATCTCCTGGAGGAGAAAATGGCAACCCACTTCAGCATTCTTGCCTGCAAGATCCCATGAACAGAGGAGCCTGGCAGGCTACAGTCCACGGGATCAGAGAGTTGGACATGACTTAGTGACTAAACAACAACAAATATCTTTGTATGGTAACAGATGATAACTAGACTTATCATTGGTGATAATTGTGTTATGTATAGAAATATAGAATCATTGTGTTATGTACCAGCAACTAACATCGTGATGCATCTCAGTTGTACTTCAAAAAACAAGCCAACAAATACACTCATAGATAAAGAGATGAGTTTTGTGGTTACTAGAGGCAGGGAGTCAGGCAGAGAGAATTGGATGAAGATGATTGAAAGGTATAAACTTCTGGTTATAAATCAGTTCTAGGGATGTAATGTACACATGATTTATTTACTTAATACTGCTGTGTGTTATATATGAAAGTAATTAAGAGGGTAAATCCTAAGAGTTCTCATCACAAGGAAAATATGTTTTTGTTTCTATATGATATTATGGGTGTTTACTAAACTGATTGTGGTAATCAAATCATTATGCTGTGCTGTAAACTCATACAGTGCTGTATGTCAATTATATCTCAGTAAGACTGGAAGAAAAAAAAGAGAAAGGAATGACATTAATGGCTGAAAGTATTTCAAGAATTAACAAATATAACAATAGGGGCTACTATTGGGATGATCATTAGGGTCACAAAACACATTCATTCAACAAATATTGACAGAGTATCTGCTATAATTTTAAAAAGTAATGATAGTAAATAAACTATCAGTATTTTATAATAACTATATCTGGTACAACCTAAATATTTACATACATTACTGTTGAGCAGATCCGCTGGAGTAGGAAATGGCAACCCACTCCAGTATTCTTGCCTGGAGACTCTCATGGACAGTGGGCTACAATCCATGGGATTGCAGAGTCAGACGTGACTGAAGCTACTTAGCACAGAAAAATATCTGGCACAATCTAAATCTTTACATACATCATTCCATTTACACTCATGCCAACACAGTTAGGTAGTGTTATAATTCCTCTTTTAAACTGTCTCTTGAAGAGGTTTACAGATTTGCTCAAGGAAGCACATTTAGTGTTGGAGCCAAGTTGTAAACCTGGAAAATCCCTTAATAATCTACAACATTGCTTGTTGCAAGTGATATGAAAGTTGAAAAGAAGTGCTCAACACCTTCAATATTGAGGGAGATAGCCATTTTGATAATTAATATATAATATGGAAACTGAAAGATGAAAGTGAAAGTTAAGTCACTCAGTCGTGTCCGACTCTTTGCGACCCCGTGGACTGTAGCCCACCAGGCTCCTCCGTCGTACTGGAGTGGGTTGCCATTTCCTTCTCCAGCGGATCTTCCTGACCCAGGGATTGAACCCAGGTCTCCTGCATTGCAGGCAGAAGCTTTAACCTCTGAGCCACTAGGGAAGTCCTATGTAAACTAAAGTATACGGTAAATGAAAATATATACAAGGTGTAATGGGATTATAAGGGACATAGTTACCTATGATGTCATCACAGATTTGTCTTTTTAGCATGAATTTTGACATTAATTCATTGGAGACCTCACTGGAGAATTTTTTTTTTTTTTAATTTCCAGCTATTCTATGACAAAGATAGGAAAAAGTTCTCTTTGTTTAGAGAGTAAGTATCTGATTGTATCTTCCTCTCAGGGAAAGATGAAATGATCTTGGAAGAACTCTCCTAGCTTCCAAAATTTCAGTTCCCTTTGGTATCCATTCAGTTATGCTCAATGATGCTAGATTCCTTAGGGTCCTATCCTTATTTGCCATAAATTCTTGATTACCAGTCCTACTCCAACTTAATATTTATGCTTCTATAATTAATCCCTAAGGCTATTTTTATAGAATACTGCAAATTATGAGTAAAATGTTTTTTTTAAAAAAATGTCAATCTTAGCTGTTTTGACAATATAGTCAAAAACTGTTTCCAAACAAATAGTTGAGTCATTCAAATATGTTTAACATGTTTATTTCTTATTACATAGATAAAATGACTGAATTAATTTTTCACTTACCCCAAGGCCCTTTAGTTTCAAATCTATTTGTTGATATGGCTAAATAGTTAAGCTAGTTGTGTTTGCTTTGCATCGGTGTTACTCTTTATATTGTCCTTTGCTTTTATCTAAAGGTATAATTTGATGATTAGCAATTAATAAAATGCATGGGTTATAGCCTTTGTCAAGCTGGTTATTAATGATGTTCTCATGAAATGAAAAGCTTAAGGGGAACATCTTTTATTTTTAAATGAGTTTTTAAGATCTTGTTCATATTGGTGGATAATTAGCAAATGCTGTGGATGCTGCAATGGTCTATTAGCATGATCTGAGAGTCCTTGCAAGGCTGTATTCAGATTCTTCCTGCTATAATGTAGGTATATTCTAGACTTGACGTGACTGCCTTTTGCTGCTATTGAGCATATATGCTCATGTTAGTATGACCTTTTTTCTGTTCTTAGAAAGGAAAGTAGTCGCATTCAGCTTTATAAATACATTGACATTGTCCAAGAATGTTTTGATAACTAACACCTTCTGAAAATGAACCAGCCAAGGTTCATCCTCAAAATGATGTTTTCTTAGTTCAGGTCCTATGGCAAAAATAAGTAAATAAATTTTAAAAGTATACTTAACCACCATAGAAGTTATAAGAACACACCTCTTGGATCTCTGACTGTGAGGAGCCCCAGATGCTGGACTCTGAGAGCCGTTACTGTGTTTCCACTGAGGTCAGACTTCCCCAGGCCAATGCCTGAGCAGGACAGAGAGGCAAAGGCAGACCTGCTTTCTGGGTGTTGGGGTGGAGCTCCTCTAACAGGTGATTCTTGAAATAAGGATTCTCCAAAGTCTTTGCCAGACTCTCTTAGAACCACACGGCTGTCTAAGACAGCTCCACCCAACCTTCCTTCTCTCTCTTTCACCTGGGCTCCAGGTAGGTTCTGCATCTCTGCTTGACAGGTCTCTCGGCCTCTTCCATCTTCCTCTTTATTTTCCTTTACAGATGTCAACCTCAATAAATATTTCTGCAGCTGATCAATCCCACCTGGACATCTGCTTCTAGAAAGACCTGATTAGCACCTAGCCTTTCAAGCTGAGACAATATTAAGAGCTTAGGTTTAAGACCAATTAGAACTCAGGAAGTTGTATATTTTATAGCAAGTTTTGAGGCAACTGTGTGCTTGTGTCTTTAAATAAGCTAGACCCATAGAGTGAAACTTTAAAACAACTTTATTTTTGTCTCCTACTCTTCCTTCAAACTTGTTTGGGGGAACTTTCTCTTCCTGCCCTCTTAGATGAAAACTTCAGTAGATACCATTAACTTTTATGTTATTTTCAGTTAACAAAAAAGTTTTTCTGCACGTTTTAGCTTATCAAACATCTCAGTTCATCAGTTGAAGTGCCCATTCCCATGTAACAATCAAAAGGTCTCTGAAAGTTTTATTAAAATACTTCTTCTCCTTTCATTTAGGCCTATGGATCTATATCTGAGTTTTGGCAGGAAACCCTTCATTACTGGGGGATTCTCACTCTTGATCTCTTAATATGGCCAAATACAAAACTTTCAGTTATCTGCTTAAATTCTCCTTCCTCTTTGAGGAATTTATCCAGAGAGCTTCAGCATATTTATGGTGAAGTCCTAAACACTTTCTGATGGCTGTCTTAAATAACATCCTGAACAGTGACTCTTTCACAGGTATATCCACATCTGCTCCATAGGAAACACTCACATATCCTTCGTTCAGCAAACTCTTGGCATGCAAGCTGCCCAGTACTGCAGGCTCACTGAAGTACACCGTCCCCTTCAACAGATAGACTGCCATAGTCTTTTCCTTTAGATTTCTGAGGCATCTTGTCTCTTAAACTCTGGGGGATACAAATCAAACTGTCAGTCCCATTTTGGATCTTTTTCCAAGGCTGAGAGATGAAAAAGAATCTCCTTTATATTTCACATAGGTTGTGGCATGATGGGGTGTGAAGCAATATTCACCCATATCCCTCTAAATTCTAAGCCTTCCTCTTAACCCCTCCAATCTTTCTTACAAGCTAGAGATGCATATTATGCTTCATGTCACTAAGCTAGCATTAAGCAAGCTTCTTGCAGTGTTAGGCCACCTTTCCTTGTTTTGCGGTTCTACTTTGGAATATGGCAATAGTTGGAACCTATTCAATAGATTGATATTCAAATGATAGTACAAGTACCAGAAGCATTCTCACCTGGGAGTCTGTAAAAACATTGACTTTCAGATCCCAACCCAGAACTCTGCCTTTTAACCTGATTCCTAGGTGATCTGTATTCACAGTGACTTTGAGAAGCACTAACCTAGAGAATGCAGCTGAAACCAGTGAGAAGTATCCTATTTTAATATTCTGCCATGACTGTAGTTTCTGTTTATTCAGTAAATATATATTGACTATGTTAGGTATAAAAGGACTTCCCAGGTGACTCAGTGGTAAAGAATCCACCTGCCAATGCAGGAGACACAGGTTCAATCTCTGGGTCGGGAAGATTCCCTGGAGAAGGAAATGGCAACCCACTCCAGTATTCTTGCCTGGAGAAGCCCATGGACAGAGGAGCCTGGCAGGCTACAGTCCATAGGGTCACAAAGAGTCAGACACAACTGAAATAACCGAGCATGCATGCATACTGAATTTTAGATGAGGAAAGATTATGTTTTGAATTGAGCCTTGAAAAACACATAGCACTTGGCCACGTATGGTTGAATTGATCCTTTGATGCGGGAAGATTAGAGTATATAAAAGCACAGAGGGGCAATTCATAGGCACATATACAGAGACCATCTCTGACTGAAAAAGTGTATAAGTGGAGGTGATCCTGGGAGCCACACTAAGGAAGATACATCAGGGCCTTGAATGCAGAGTCAGAGTTTATACTTAATTTAGAAATGAAGTGAAGGACTTCCTCTGGTGATAGAGCAAATGCTTCTCCTCAGCAACTACAAGTGTGTTAGAGAAATAGCTTGAGACTTTAATGGCTTCTGAATTTAAAATCCGGCTGGGGTGAAGTACACATCTAGAGATGACTGCGCTAGGTTTCATGATCTTTGACGCTGCTCATTCGTCTATTTGAAAAAATAATAATAATCTGTGATAGATCAAGTAACTGTGGTCTAAACGACTCCCAGGGAAATATTAAAAGGGGGACGTGTCAGTGCAGTGTTTGGGAGCCTGCTTTGGAGAAGTGCTGATTTTCTGCTCTGCTGTCCAGGAGAACTTTCCTAGTGATAATATTTACTGTCCCCCAGTGTTTCACCCTCATTCTCTCCTCAGTGTGGATGAAACCCCTTCTCAGAGCCAGTAACATTACAAAAAGACAACTAGATATATGCCTCCTAATGGGAGATCTTATCACTACTCATGAGGTAATCTTACCAAATAAATTGTCCCTAAACGTGATCAAGGCTCTAAACCCAAATACCAATCTACTGAAAATACAGTGAAATAGAGTTCCATTAAAAAAACAACACTGCAGGAATAGAATCAGCAAAACCCAGACTATGGGAAACTCTATAGTTATAGAAAAGATTGTCTCCTCATCATCTTTACCTATTAAAAATAAATAAGTGCAAGAAGAGAAAGAGGAGGTAGGGGAAGAAAAACCAATAGGTTAAGAGACAACAAGTCAATCACAATGTGTAGACTTAATTTGAATCCTGATTCAAACAAACATAATTTTTAAGTTATTGTTAAAATGACTTTTAAAGTTATGATACTTGAGACAATTGGAAGTTTTTATCTGTTTTGATATTAAACAAATAGTTATTAAATAAAATGTGGATAAAGCTCCATTCTGATACAATATCCACTCAGTTGCCCGAGTGGCCTTTAGAAATAGTCGTATTATGACAATTTCCTGCTTTCAGCATTCAAAAATGACATAGACTAAACAACAGTTCCTTACCATTGTCTACAGTTTAATATGGTCTAGTTCCTGCCTTCCGCTTCAACCTTACCTCATGCTCTTCCAGCCCTGGTTCACTCCTCCAGTCTCACAGACAGAGGTATGATGAAACCCTCAGTAAGGGAGATCTAAAATAAAAGAAGAAAAGGCCCTATGTATTTCTCTATGTACATATAGACATGTAAATGTATTTTAACTATCTAGAAATATATATGATGAATTAATAATTATATTTGTGTTTTTTGGTGGGGGGAGGTTTGGATTGAGAGGAAAAATGTTTACCTCCTTTATTGGTAATGTTGAATCCAGTTCTCTACCTATACAGGAAAAATGCTCTCCTGTTCTTCTTCTCACCCTACCACACTTCATATCTGATCACCAAGTGTGTAGGGTATTTTTCCACACATCAAGCAATTCTCTGTGACACCTGCTGGGTGTGTGTGTGTGTGTCTGTGTGTATGCGTGAGTGCACATGTTTGGTCGCTCAGTTGAGCCTGACTCTTTGTGATCCCAGGGACTGCAGCCCACTAGGCTCCTCTGTCCTTGGGGTTTTCCAGGTAAGAACACTGGAGTGAGTTGCCATTATCTCTTCCAGGGGATCTTCCCGACCCAGGAATTGAACCCACATCTCCTGCATTGCAGGAGGATTCTTTACTGCAGAGACACCAGGGAAGCGGGTGTCCCAGAGTTCAATTCAATTCTGACACTGACTACATGGAGCTGGTATCAGATCTCACAAGTGAAGGCTCAGTCCCCACTTCAGATACCAGTTGCAAGTCTCAGGTTGTCTTCTGCTCTTCTGACATACCAACTGTAAATTGGGATTTAGGGTTACAGAATCCAACCCTTTCTTGGGTGCAATAATTTGCTAGAATGACTTACAGAACTCAGTGAAACCTATTTCCTGGCTTGTTATAAAGGACATGAATGAAGAGGCAAATGAAAAGGCATATAGGGAAAGTCCAGGAGGGTCCTGAGTGTGGGAGTTTCTGTCTTCCTGTCTTGGTGGAGTTGGGCTCCACCACCCTCCTGACATGTAACTGTGGTCATCGACCTGGAGGCTCTCTGAACCCTCTGTAATTGGGATTTTTATGGAGGCTTCATCACTTAGGCAAGATTGATCATTAACTCAATCTCCAGTCTCTTTCCCCTTCCAAGGGATGAAAATTCCAAGTTTCTAATCATGGCTTGGTCTTTCTGGTGACCATGCACCATCCTGAAGCTACCCAGGAGCCCACCAAAGCGCAGCTCATTAGAACACAAGACACTACATCACCGAGGAAATTATGAGAATTTTAGGAGCTTTGTGCCAGGAACAGGGGCAGAGACCAATGTAAGTGTTTTCTATTTTTCCATACTACCTTAAAAATAAACTGATGTATCACCTGGACAATTAAGTCAGATTTTTAAAAAAGTTTAGTTAACAGTGTTTCCCTTCTTCAAATGTCCTAAATAGAGACTATTAGACCCTTCCATGTTTTCAGAGTAGTTTGGTTATAGCCCTCTTTTAGCATTGCTTGTATCCTACACATATTTATGGAGGACCCCTATAATGTAGTTTATAAAGGTAGTCATGCTCCCTAAAGGAGTCCATTCTGTCTGATTGTTATGGTGATCATTTCTCTTTGAAAATAACCTGTTTGCCACATGTACTATTTGTTAGTTTGCTTTTTTTCCCACTTTAACCATACATCTCAGAAGTTTTCCTATGATAGGAGATTCTTATCAAATGTGTAAGAAAATGGTTGTTTTCATGGGGAACTTGGGACAGATCTTTGTAAGAAGATTCTGAGATTCTGATAGATTACTGTACCTGGGATTGTGTGTAATTTTATGACTTTCAGTCATTTTTTTTGAATCGTGTATAGTTTTATGAATTTTCAAACATTATTTTCTAAATTCCTTTAACTTGTAAAGGAATCCAGAGCCCAGAGTAATTTACTGTTTTACAGGAAGAAAATCTCAGAGACCCTGAAATTCCAGTAACTTACTCTTCTTCATAGCAAATTCTAGGAGTAGACCCAGAGGGAGCTATGGCTTCAAGTCTATCTGTAATTTATCTAGTGATTCATCTATCTGTTCACCTGATCATCCCTTTTGGTTCACAATGGATTTGAAATGATTAATTTTATCTAGTAATGAGACTGCTATTCTAAAATGACTGATATGCCATCTCTAAGAGGAATTCATCAAAATAATACTGAGATCATTGTTGGAATAACTTACTTGCAAAATGAGTGTTGTGATGGCATCAATACTCATTCGTATGTAGGGACACTGGAATTAAAAACAAAAATGAAGTTTCCCTCCTGTAGAAGCTACATTTCATATATGCTAAATGACTATGAAAATTTCTCTGCCATATTGGTCTAAATTGTACTCACTGTTACAGAAAAATATAGAATCAAGTGTTTTTACCAGTTCAGTTCAGTCGCTTAGTCATGTCCGACTATTTTCTATCCTATGGACTGCAGTACACCAGGCTTCCCTGTCCAACACCAACTCCTGGAGCTTGCTCAGACTCATGTCCATTTAGTTGATGATGCCATCCAACCATCTCATCCTCTGTCGTCCCCTTCTCCTCCTGCCTTCAGTCTTTCCCAGCATCAGGGTCTTTTCTAATGAGTCAGTTCTTCCCATCAGGTGGCCAAAGTAGTGGAGCTTCAGCTTCAGCATCCATGTTCCAATGAATATTCAGGACTGATTTCCTTTAGGATGGACGGTTTGGATCTCCTTGTAATCCAAGGGACTCTCAAGAGTCTTCTCCAACACCACAGTTCAAAAGCATCCATTCTATGGCACTCAGCTTTCTTTATAGTCCAACTCCCACATCCATACATGACTACTGGAAAAACTATAGCTTTGACTAGATGGGCCTTTGTTGGCAAAGTAATGTCTCTGCTTTTTAATATTATGTCTAAGTTTGTCATAGCTTTTCTTCCAAGGAGCAAGCATCTTTTAGTTTCATGGCTTCAGTCACCATCTGCAGTGATTTTGGAGCCCAAGGAAATAAAACCTGTCACTGTTTCCATTGTTTCCCCATCTATTTGCCAAGAAGTGATAGGACTGGATGCCATGATCTTAATTTTTTGAATGTTGAGTTTTAAGTCAGCTTTTTCCCTCTCCTCTTTCACTTTCATCAAGAGACTCTTTAGTTCCTCTTTGCTTTCTGTCTTAATGGTGGTGTTCTTTGCATATCTGATGTTATTGATATACATTTTTACCAGTACAAAGATCAATAAAAAAGCCATGGCAGATTCAGTGACCTTAGTCAAGCAGAGTAGCCTGGGATAGTTCTGAGATAGCTGGGTCTGGTGATTGCCCCTACAACTTACTACCCTTTATCTTCCTGGAACTGTAACAATCATCAGATCCCCAAATCTTCATTCATGTGCACATTCCCATTTTTGCATGGGTTTTGTTTAAGATTATATAGAAAATAATGCATACCAGCATAAGATAGATATGTCACAAAGAATTGCACTTTTCCAATTTTATTGGAAAATCATAAGGCCAGTGATTACACACACACACACACACACACACACACACACACACACACAGTTTAACCTTTCCATAGGCACATTTTAAAACTATCTTACCAGGAAAGATTTTTAACCAAGCAATTTAATGTTTACTTTTTGATCATTTGCAAATAATGAACTTCCTACAAGAGATTTCCATCTTTTTCATCAAATACCAGTAAACCCCTTAAAGGTCATTTTAATTTTATAATACACTGCCAGAGAAGATCAGCAAAGTTTGAAATAGCTGAAGATTTAGGTCCGTTTGCAATTGCCTCTTTAACTTGAAGCTAGAAAATGAGTTGTCATTTCTGTAATTTTGCAATTTGTGACTGCCTTAAGTGTTTTATTGACCTGAATCACTCTGAGAAGTCTTATCAAAGCTCAGCAGTCTCTTTTTCTTTGACCATAGATGTCCAAAGAATTTGATAGCACTTGATGAACTGGTTGAAGATTTTACTTGGAAAAGAGCAGTTTTGTCTGAGTAGAATCATGATAAATGACCACAAACCCAAACTTCCAAACCCCGCTTCTCTGTGATTTGGGTGCCAAAATTTTCCTGGGTATTTCATTGTTAAGAGGCTGTAACATCTAAAAAAGGATAGAATGTCCCTTTCCTTTTACAGACTTCCTATGGAAAAATCTAAACTGTGGCTAAATCTAACAATCCCCCTGCTCCTACACTTTATTCTACACCTGGGCTACTGAGCTTTGCATGAAAAGAAACCAGACCTGATTGGTGGTATCACTGTAAATCTATGGCCGCACAAATATTGGTGCATTTCAGGGCTCACACGTGAGTCTCCTTCTCTTCTTCATGTCTCTCCCTGTGTGATTTCATCCATTCTCACGGTTTTCTTTAAATGCAGTTTTTATACTGAGAACTCATCTTTAGCTCGAATCTTCACTTGGAGTACCTATGCATCCAGTTATCTATATATCAGCTGTTTCATACATATCTCAAAATTAACATGTTAAAAAAACCCTCAAAATTTAAAGATTTATTGATAATCAATTACCATTAGTTGAAATGTATCACTTCTTCTATCACTACCTCATGATCTACCCCATTACTCTTTGGGGACTAACTGTTGTTGTTCATTTGCTAAGTCATGCACAACTGTTTGCAACCCCATGGACTGCAGCACACCAGGCTCCTCTGTCTTCTACTGTCTGCCAGAGTTTTCTCAAATTCAGGTCCATTGAGTCAGTGATGCTAACTACATATCTTTTAAACCACATGGCTTTTAAACTGGTTTCCCTTCTTTCATTTTTGCCTACCCTTCATCAACATCTTCCCACCAGCCTCTTTTCCATAGAGTGGGAGCCATTAATTTAAAAATACATTTACTGAGTTATAATGTATAATACACATATAGTAAAATGCGTGGATATTAAGCATTACACCCAAATAATTAGCATCCAGATAAAATAGGATGTTATTAGCATTCCAAGATGAGTATTGGTTCTTAAATCTGTTTCAGTTTTTTTGTAATTTTTAATCCTAGAATTTCATTTGATTTGTTTTATGTATATTTCTATTTTATGGTGAAATTCTGCATCTTATGAATTTCCTTCAATACATATATAATACACTTCTTAAAAATCTATCTTTCATATTCCAATATCTTGATAAACTGTGTTAACTTGTTTTCACTGTCCTTTTGTTCTTTTCACTTTTTAGTTATTTGGTTCTATCTCCTGACATGCTTGGTAGTGTTTATTATTACTAGTAGTACTGAATCATTATTATGTGTAAAAAAGTGTATAGTTTTAAAAATGATCTTATCTTTGTCTACTGAGAATTCATTTCTTTTCCAGAGTACAGATGGAATAGGTTCAAGCTTTGCCGCATTAGAGACTGGTTTGTTTCCAATTTTTATCCTACTCCTAGAGTAGATTTCTTCAGGAATTTCAATAGAAAATTTGAGGCCTCTAGCAGTTGTTTTGGCCTGTCAGGCTGCTATAATGAATTACCATGAACTGGGTGATTAAACAAACAAACAAACAAACAAACGAACATTTATTTCTCACAGTTCTGGAGGGTGGAAATCCAAAACATGGTGCTGGCAGATTTGATGTGTGAGGGGGTGCATTTCCTGGTTCACAGATGGCTATCTTTTCTGCAATGTCCGAAAATGGTGGAGAGTAGAAAACAGAAGAAAGCTATTTCTTGACCTTTGTGAGGTCAGTAATCCTTTTCATGATCGCTCCACTCATAACCTCACCTAATCCTAATTAACTTTCAAAGACCCTACTTCCTAATACCATCACATTCTTGGGTAGGGATTTAACATATGTGTTTTGAGGGACACAAATAGTCAGTCCACAACAGTACTGTTCCCTTTCCTTGAAGGCTCCTGAATTTTAATTTTTATCTACCCCAAAACTGAAATATCTGCTTAGCATTTCAGTCTCTTAGCAATCACTTTCTGTTTGGTACTTTGGTGTCTCACTTGCACTTGTGCAATTTAGGGATTAGCAGATGCTTCTGGGGAAATAGCCTATAGAATTTCATTCTTCATGTAATTTTTTTCCTACAGTCTGGAATCTTGTCATCCCAGTTACCAGTATTTTGGTAATTTTTCAATGCCTTCATACAGTTCTTTATTATTTTTTTAAAACAGAGTTTATATTTCTTCCTAGTATGGGAGTTAGTTTGATATTAAAATTCTCCATTTTAAATGCAAAAATCAAATCACATCACTCCGTTGGTTGAAACTCTCCAACAATTGTCCATTGCAAGTAGTGTAAAATATAAACTCCCCTCTATGATCTAAAAGAGTGCAAACAATCTGCATTGAGTAACAGAATTGGATACAAAACTAGGATCTTTTGATTCCCAGTCCAGGACTGCAACAATTGTGTCTCATGAAGGTGCTTTGTGGTGTGAAGAGCATAATTTGCATTTTGATGCATTGACTGGGATTCCTCCTACCTCCTGGTTAATTTAATGTAAGACTTGGTTATTTGTGTGTTATTTCTATTTCTGGAACCTATCACAGAGCCTGCATCATAGAAACCCTTCAGCATTTATGAAACTGAACTAAGAAACTTTTCATGTTTCCCCAAAGTTTGTATCATTGCCAAAATTATTTAAGAAGTCTTTAGCCTATCTGAATCTAGCCCTGTATAGTGAGAGATTTAAATGTCAGTCTTTTGCTATCTTCCCCCCAGTGCACACACACATACACACAAACATACATACACTTACACACTTTCCTTTTTTTCTAAAATTCTCCTAACCCTTTTCCTTAGCAGTTAATTATTATTCAAAGAGAAATGTATAAGTATATTGAAAGTCCTTAAATCAAATGTTCCCAGGACTAAGTTTTATAATTCTGTTACTCGAGACCACTACCTTCATGCTACATGTAAGGAAACTGAAGTTTGTGCAGGTTAAATGACTTGCTTAAGGTCATTGGCTTGACGAGCACAGGAGGACAGCAAAATGCCCGTTTTCTGATTCACAGCTTGTGATTATTTTTACAGCCTGTCTTTGCCATGTCGATGTATTAAAATAGAGATTTCCTCCTTTGGTCTGTGGTTATTTCCCCTGTTGATTATAATTTTTCTTTACAAATATTTTTAAAGCTGGAAATCTTACATTGTTTTACTAAATAAAATTGCATTCATCATTCCCATATGTAGACAAGATAAGTGGAGTTTATGTAGATCAAGGGTTATGGGACCTGGAGTTCATGCCATTTGTCTTCCTCATTCTCTCTCCACTATTCACTCTCCCTTGTGGAACAAGAGAACCAAAGAACAGAATTTTAAAAACACAGGTCAGGTGAATCAGTTCAAATTACTAAACCAGCTACCTTTGTTTAGTGTTTTTTGCATAACAGTTTTGGGACATATATTATTGCATTTAATGCCCGTGGCACCCTCTGCGAAGCATCTGAGATATGCTGAGATCTACTGATATTACAGATGAGAAAGTCAAGACTCAGGCTAAGCAATCTTCAATAAATCATAAAAATTTAAAAAAAATGAACACAGTGACACCAAAGTATTATGTCTTAGAGTTCAGAATTCTTTCTTCCACATTTAGGGGCAATGCATATAAACTTTTACCATATCCTTCTTAATATAATTACCTGGGAACTGGAGGCTCAGTGTAACGTAAGAGTGTTGGTGCCATTATAGAGTATTTTCATTAAAATTCAGTTTTCCAAATTTCAAAGAAAATGTTATAGGGCATCCAGATGTACCTTGAGAGCCTCGTGTTCTGGATAAAGAATTTTCAAGTTGAAAATTTCACTGCTTTTGTAGAACTTGCTCCTGTGTATCTGTGTCATGATTCCCAGACTGATTACTCATCCTATTAATTCTTGAAGCATGTGTCTGCACAACTGGGAATACGCTGTTCATAGGGAAGTATTCTGGTCTCCTTTTGGGGAGTGTAAGAGCAAAACAAATATTTTAAAATGACAAGCAAACCCTTTTCTGTATATGTCTAATATTTTTTTTGTACTTTCTCAGCTTAGAGTATTTTTAAAAAGCCACAGACTTTTACATGATTAAATTAAAGGGTTCTGAGTGCCCATTCTACTCCTGAGCAGGCATCTGTCTTTCCTACTCTGCATCTTTGTTTACCCGTACTGTCCTAGTATTTTAAAAACAGAAACCCTGAGGCTGTTCACTTAATCCTGATGTCTCTTGTCCCGTGGAATAAAAAAGAAGAAAATCTTGTGAGTTCTTTTGGAAAGCAGTATTCTCTGCCTCTGTGGGTGCCATTGCACTGCTGTCGTGTTGACAATAAGAGATCCCTTGGCCAGATGCAGTTCATGTCTCTTGCTGGAAGCCTGTAGATGGCTTTGGCAGATTAATACTTCTGTTGTTCTGGAAGGAAGGCAGTTTCTGTCCTCTGTGACTGAAGTTCATAATCTGACACTTGCTCAGGGTGCATATCTACAAAAGTGAAACATTTCCACAGTTCTTTGCTCTGCGGTGGTATTGCACGCCATCACAGGCCTGGGGTCTGTCAATTGTGGTTATTTGATGACTTGTTCACAAACACATACACACCTAGACTCACACTCTCCTAACACATTTACCCATATACTCACAGACACAGAAGCATACACATGCACTTGTGCAATCTCATGCACACATGTCGTGTTAGTCCCTCAGTTGTGTCCAGCTCCTTGGGACCCCGTCGACTTGCCAGGCTCCTCTGTTCATGGAATTCTCCAGGCAAGAATACTGGACTGAGTTTCCATTCCCTTCTCCAGCACACATATAAATACCTATACTCACCCTTTCCCTAAGGGGCGTGTGCCAGGTGACCAGGCACAGTTCACCATCATCACCTTCATATTGAGGCTTTGAGAGTGGAAACCCTACCTTCTTAGACACAAAGCCTGCTGTATTTCCTGACACAAGGCAAATACTATTTCTTCCAAGCAAAGACCATACCTGGTGGTGTGTATAGGACATTTTATAGTTTACAAAGTGTGTGGAAATAAATTCTATGAAAACACAATTGTATTATTTTCCTTTTAGAAATTAAAAAGAAAATAAAGTTCTGGCATTCATGGACATGCCCAAGTTCACAGAGCTTTTACATGACAATACTGTCTCTCATTCTCTCTGTCTCTTTTATTTTTCTCAATCTAGGGTGTTTATTTAAAAAATAATAAAAATTATTCTGACAGAAAAATTATTCAGACAGAAAAATGCAGAAAAACAATGTACCCATGCACCAACCACCTAGTTGAAGAAATGAAATATTGCAAATAGAATTGAACCATGTGTGTGTCTCTTTATCCCCCTTTCTTTCTTCCTGATAAGTAACCACTATTTTGTATCTGGCGTTTATTATTTTTTTACATTTCTGTAAATTTTTACTGCATATGAATGTATTTTTAAACAATTCTAGTGTGTCTTCTTACAAGTTTTATAACTTTTTGTTGTCTCAATTTTGTCATGTGTGAAATTAAAAGAATGGTAACTTTTTTTTATTATAATCACAGTAGGTTTTTAAAAGTACCTTTAAAAAATTTAAAATAATGCTGTTATAAACATTCTTACACATAGGGGCATGGAAGACAACCTCTAAGGTATATATAGAATTAGTGAATTGCCCAGTCATGGAAATGCATGTCTTAAGCCCAATTGGATATTACTAAATTGCTTCCAGAAGCTGTACCCAGTTGCATTCCCACTGGCAGTGTATGAAAATGCATAAGAAGATACCATATCCCTGCCAACTTTTTATATAATTTATGAATTTCTGCCTGTCTAAATGAATTGTTAATTCATATGTTTTGTCGTTTTTTTGGTTGACTGTCCTTTTATTGCTCAGTTGTAGGAATTCTTCACAATCCCTATTTAAATCAGTTAATTGTAGTTTATCATAACCTGTGATTTTTTTTCACTCATTTAGAGTGACTTTTGGTTAAGTTTTATATTTAGTGCAGTAAAACTTGACATGTACTTTCTTTATGAGATGTGTATTTTGGGATTTTGTTGAAATTTTTCCATACTCTGAGGTCATATACTCTCAGATTTTCTTCTAAACGTCCTAGAATTTTAATTTTTATAGTTTTCTAATTTTGACATTTAAAAGGAATAACAAGAGATAGAAATCTAATTTTATTTTTTAATTTGTGTGTATAATTATCTCAGCATAATTCACTCAGTCTTCAATTTTTCTCATTGATCTGCAATGCAATCTGTCTTGTACCTAGTACACATTATATATGTATTTATCTATATCTATATATAGATGTTAATACATACAGGATCAGTTGGAGATTCTAGCTTCTGTCCATTAATACATTTGTTTTCTAAACCAAATCCTCAATCTTGATTACTTTATGTTAAGTATAACATGAAATAATATTACAATTTTCATTGCTTGTTGTTTCTAAAGCAAATTCTCATTCTTAATTACATTTTTCTTCTTTAAAAGGTAATTTATTTATTTTAATTGGAAGATAATTAGTTTCAGTTCAGTTCAGTCGCTCAGTTGTGTCCGACTCTTTGCGACCCCATGAATTGCAACACACCAGGCCTCCCTGTCCATCACCAACTCCTGGAGTCCACCCAAACCCATGTCCATCGAGTCGGCGATGCCATCCAGCCATCTCATCCTCTGTTGTCCCCTTCACCTCCTGCCCCTAATCCCTCCCAGCATCAGGGTCTTTTCCAATGAGTCAACTCTTCACATCAGATGGCCAAAGTATTGGAGTTTCAGCTTCAGCATCAGTCCTTCCAATGAACACCCAGGACTGATCTCCTTTAGGATGGACTGGTTGGATCTCCTTGCAGTCCAAGGGACTCTCAAGAGTCCTCCAACACCACAATTCAAAAGCATCAATTCTTCGGCGTTCAGCTTTCTTCACAGTCCAACTCTCACATCCATATATGACCACTGGAAAAAAACATAGCCTTGACTAGATGGACATTTGTTGGCAAAGTAATGTCTCTGCTTTTTAATATGCTGTCTAGGTTGGTCATAACTTTCCTTCCAAGGAGTAAGCGTCTTTTAATTTCACGGCTGCAGTCACATCTGCAGTGATTTTGTAGTCCAAAAAAATAAAGTCTGACAATGTTTCCACTGTTTTCCCATCTCTTTGCCATGAAGTGATGGGACCAGATGCCATGATCTTAGTTTTCTGAACGTTGAGCTTTAAGCCAACTTTTTCACTGTCCTCTTTCCCTTTCATCAAGAGGCTTTTTAGTTCCTATTCACTTTCTGCCATAAGGGTGGTATCATCTGAATATCTGAGGTTATTGATATTTCTCCCGGCAATCTTGATTCCAGCTTGTGCTTCCTCCAGCCCAGCGTTTCTCATGATGTATTTTGCATATAAGCTAAATAAGCAGGATGACAATATACAGCCTTGATGTTCTCCTTTTCCTATCTGGAACCAGTCTGTTGTTCCATGTCCAGTTCTAACCGTTGCTTCCTGACCTGCATATAGGTTTCTCAAGAGGCAGGTCAGGTGGTCTGGTATTCCCATCTCTTTCAGAATTTTACAGTTTATTGTGATCCACAGAGTCAAAGGCTTTGGCATAGTCAATAAAGCAGAAATAGATGTTTTTCTGGAACTCTCTTGCTTTTTTGATGATCCAGCGGATGTTGGCAATTTGATCTCTGGTTCCTCTACCTTTTCTAAAACCAGCTTGAACATCTGGAAGTTCACCGTCCACGTATTGCTGAAGCCTGGCTTGGAGAATTTTGAGCATTACTTTACTAGCGTGTGAGATGAGTGCAATTGTGGGGCAGTTTGAGCATTCTTTGGCATTGCCTTTATTTGGGATTGAAATGAAAACTGACCTTTTGCAGTCCTGTGGCCACTGCTGAGTTTTCCAAATTTGCTGGCATATTGAGTGCAGCACTTTCACAGCATCATCTTTCAGGATTTGAAATAGCTCAACTGGAATTCCATCACCTACTCTAGCTTTGTTTGTAGAGATGCTTTCCAAGGCCCACTTGACTTCACATTCGAGGTTGTCTGGCTCTAGGTGAGTAATCACACCATAATGATTATCTGGGTCGTGAAGATCTTTTTTGTACAGCTCTTCTGTGTATTCTTGGCACCTCTTCTTAATATCTTCTGCTTCTGTTAGGTCCATACCATTTATTAGTTTACAATATTATGATAGTTTTTGCCATACATCAGTATGAATCGGCCACAAGTATACATGTGTCCCCTCCATCCTGAAGCCCCACTCCCCACCCTGACACTCTAGGTTGTCACAGTTAATTACTTTATATTAAGGATTACATAAAGTAATATTTATCATGGTTTTTATTGTTTTCTTGGATATTTTCAGCCATTTGTTCTTTCCTAGAAATTTAAGAACCGGCTCAAGTTTGATTAAAAAAGCCTCAATGGACATTTTGATTGTCACATTATTACCGTTACTCTATATTGCCCTTTTTGTACAATAGAACTTCCTTTTTTTAATCTTTTTTTTCCGTTCATGACCATATGATTTTGGTCACCTCAAGGAAGTCCATTTGGGATCTGAATTTATGGCTTTTTAATGTATCTAGTAAGTTTTAAGGCCACTGATAACTGCTTCATGGTAGAGAGTATGGATTTGAGTAACTAAAATGATCAATGCCACCATACTTTACTTTTTAATTAATTTTTATTGAAGTATAGTTGTTTTACAATGCTGTGTTACTGTCTGCTCTACTGCAAAGTGAATCACTTGTATGTGTACATTTATTTAGTAGCTCAGCCATGTCTGACTCTTTGTGACCCCATGGACTGTAGCCTGCCAGGCTCCTCTGTCCAGGTTATTCCCCGCTCAAGAATACTGGAGTGCGTTGCATGCCCTCCCCCAGGGGATATTCCCCACCAGGGATGGAACCCAAGTTTCCTGTGTCTCCTGTATTGCAGGCGGATTCTTTATCGCCGAGCCACGCTAGAAGCCCAGTTGGTAGTGTATTTCCGATCAAAACCAAGCTTTTAGGTTTTTCTTCACTCTTTGTTCGGTATTCCAAGATCCGTAATTATCGCCATCAGTTTTTCCCACCTGGTGTTGACCTCCCTGCTCCCGCAGGCCTGCCCACCTGAACCTGATGCCTGTTTATGACCTGGGCTCCCAATTGTCCCCCAGCCAGGCCCTATTTCAGAGAAGGCAATGGCACCCCACTCCAGGACTCTTGCCTGGAGTATCCCATGGACAGAGGAGCCTGGCGGACTGCCGCCTATGGGGTCGCACAGAGTTGGACACGACTGACGCGACTTGGCAGCAGCAGAAGGCCCCATTTCTCTTTGCTCGCTTCCCTCTCAGACCCTGCCGTGTCCTCTTCCCTGGAGCCCCGGCACCTGTGGGTAACGACCGTGATGGGAGCCACCTGCGACCTCCCGGGGAAAGCGAGGGCAGGAGAGCCCCTAAAACAGGCCACGTGGGCCTGAGGCGGGGCGGAGCAGTGCGCATGCGCTCTCGGAGGACCTGGGGGCGGTGTCAGGGAGGAAGGCGAGCCTGGAGGAGGGGCTCTGGGGGAGCTCCAGGGACCCCGGAGCAGGCGGTGTGGTCACAAGGCGCCTGGAGGAGGCCGCAGCAGCTCCTGGACAGAGAGTAGGTAAGAAGGCAGCCCTGGGGGACAAAGAAAGCCCCTCCTCTCCCCTTTTACCCCGTGACTCAAGTGAGCCCACAGCACCCCAAGTGAATAAACTTAGTTCCCTTGGGACAGACCTCCTTCACTGGCGGGGTGAGAGTCAAGGCAATTGGATGAGCCTCCCTCCCCCCAACCCCCAGACCTGATGCCTGAAATTATTTTAATAGCAAATAAGGCCTTTCACTTCTGTACTTAAAAGACTGAATTATAATACAGAAGACAAATATTTCCTGACCCAGTGAGTTCGTAAAGTATACGGGACGAAAAAGACCGATGTTTGGAGTCTCGTCTGTTCCCTTGGGCTGTTAACCCGAAATCTGAGTCAGGGAGAAACGGGATAGGTCACAGCGGCTGTGACGTCAGCTGTGATAGGGTCGCTACTTGAGTTATTTCATGTGCGTGAGATCGAGCTCAGGACTCCGGTGTAGGAGAAACATTTCACAAATCGCTGTGCTGCAAAGTAATTTCAAGCCTTGAGTTACTCAAAAGATGCTTACTGTTCATGAGCATGAACTTAGAGAACAAATATGCTCACGCCAAAAGGGACAGACATAAATGTGGGGTTTTCTTTAATTATATTTGTTCCTTGTTAAATATAACAGACACTGCTTCTCTGAGTGTCTAGAGAATATGTTCCAGGGTAGCAGTAACTCTTTTTTCCCCTTTGACTTAAATCTTTTTCTCCATCTCCTCGTAGTCCTCTGCCAGCAGTGCCAGAATGGCCCAGATCTGTCCGCAGGGTGGGTTATGGGGCTTGGATGTCTTTTCAGCTGTGGGACACGGATTCCTCAGCCCTTTAAAAATGATCTAAGGTACATACAGTCGTGGTTAAAATAGTGACTCAGCCACTAAGTGAGTGGATTTTTTTTTTTTTTCAATCCATGACAAACATGCTTGAAAATTATCTAATTGTTTTCTCATTCCCTAAGTTGTGAAACAGAGTCCACTGGAGCAGTCTAGGGAGGCCCTTCCATTGAGACAGCACTTGTTTTCTTTAGTGTATTTTCATGTTCATTGTCTGCTTTGATTCAACGCTAGTAAAGTAGGGCACATGTCATTCTGCTCACTTGACAGACCCGAAAGATAAAACACAACAGGGCAAAGGTTTGCTTTTCTCCCAGAGTAAATTGGGAGCAGACCTGGATCTAGAAGTGAGGTCGGCCACGTTGGGTGGTCTCCGGACCCCAGCTTCACACAACTTCAGACCCTTGTATCCAGGACTCATGAGCTCACCTGAATCTCACTAGGCCTGAGTCAGGTGAGCTGTGGAGGTACCACCTCCACTAGGTTATCAGTCATCCAGCCAGCACCCTCCTCCCTCCAGATAGGATGGGGGATGGACCCTGAACCAGGGATTAGGGCAGGAGGAGCTTTGCATTTGTTCACGTAAGGTTCTTAAAGTGGAACTTTTAGTGAACAGTATTCTCCAAACAACATGTCAGTGATAGACAAAATTTTCTAAATAGTAAAACATTACTGTTAATTAGAAATTAATATGTCAAGGTGCTTTGGACTTAAAACATGACACTTCACTCACAGAGGGGCTTTGCTAACTATCCTGTGGCCATGGTGGCAGAGTCAGGGTCTCTGTTCTGTCCCTCTCAGACCTTTGTTCTGTGTCTTGATAAATTCTTCTGTCATTCTCTGTCCTCTCTGGGTATGTTTGTGCATGAGGATAGAAAGGGTAGATAGATACGTATAAATTTACTGCAGTGTATACGGTACCTGATTCATCTGTTATGCAGTCTTTGCTATCCTGCCTACAAATCCCTACACACTTTCTTTCCTCCACTCTATGCAGCAAGTTTTTGTCTTAGACCATTGACTCCATTAGTTATTAGCCTCCCTCTCTGCCTTTCCAGGAGGGAGAAGTTTACCTTTCAAGAAATATTATGGTTTAGGTGGAAAAGATCTGGTTTACTGTGGAGTCCTGAGGGGAAGATCCAGGAAATAAAATAACCCTGTATTTCTGACATTTCCTAGCTGCCCAGAGCATCTCTGTACAGCTGACATAATTTTTCGAAGGATACAGGTTTTGAATACATCACTTATAGTGTGAAACATGTTAGCATTTAAGATATTGGTTTTTTCTGCATAGAATATGACATATACTTATTTTACATGTTATCAGATTTCTAATAACTCAGTTCACCACTTAAATTTATTGGAAAGAAATTTTAAAATGTGTTACTAGCTTGACACTCCTGACAGACACAAGTGTTTCTGAACAAGTGGAAAGATGCCTCTTGTTCTTACACAGAATGACTGAACATTATAAAGATTTCATTTTCCCTGATTAATTTTTTTATTTTAAAATTATCCAGTTTTCTTGAGATATGATTGACACATGTAGCACTATGTAAGTTTACATCTGTACAGCATATGATTTGACTTACATATAATGTGAAATACCTCAGTAAATTTAGTTAGCATCTGTCATTCCTTATAGATACTAAAAAAGAAGAGGTTTTCTTCCTTGTGGTGAGAATTCTTAGGTTTATTAACTTCAAACATACCATATTTCTCCTGTGGGTTGTCTGATTTTGTTTTCTGTTGGATTTCACATATGAGAGCATACATTGTATGTCTTTCTCTGTTTTAGTTCACTTAGCATAATGCCTTCAATATGCATCTGTGTTTTTGTACATGGCAGAATTTCCTTTTTATGGCTGATGGGGGCTTCCCTCATAGCTCAGTTGCTAAAGAATCCGCCTGCAATGCAGGAGACCCTGGTTTGATTCCTGGGTTGGGAAGATCCACTGGAGAAGGGATAGGCTACCCACTCCAGTATTCTTGGGCTCCTTGTGACTCAGCTGGTAAAGAATCTGCCTGCAATGAGGGAGACCTGCCTTAAATCCCTGGGTTGGAAAGATCCCCTGGAGAAGGGAAAGGCTACCCACTCCAGTATTCTGGCCTGGAGAGTTCCATGGACTATGCAGTCCATGGGGTCACAAAAAGTCAGACCCGACTGAGCGACTTTCACTTTCACTTTTCAGTATTCCACTGTGTACATACCACCCTCGTGGGTTGTTTCCGTGTCTTAGCTATTGCAAATGTGGCTAAGAACATGGTGGTACAGATGTCTCTCTGACATAGTGCTTTTGTTTCCTTAGATGTATTCCTAGAAGTGGAATTGCTGGCTCATATGGTAGTCCTACTATTAATTTTTTGAGGAACCTCTGTGCTGTTTTCCATAGTGGCTGCACCAATTTACAGACATCTCAACAATGCATGAAAGTGAATGTTACTAAGTCATGTCTGACTCTTTGTGACTCTGTGGACTATACAGTCCATGGAATTCTCCAGGCCAGAATACTGGAGTGGGTAGCTGTTGCCTTTGTCAGGGGATCTTCCCAACCCACGGATGGAACCCAGGTCTCCCACATTGCAGGCTGATTCTGTGCCAGCTGAGCCACAGGGAAGCTCCCAACAATGCATAAGTATTCCCTTTTCTCCACAGCCTTGCCAGTGTTTGTGAGTGCTTGTCCTTTTGATAATAGCTGTTCTGACAAGTGTGAGGAGAAGACTCATTGTAGTTTTCATTTGCATTTTCCTAATGATTACTGTTGAGCACCTTTTAACCATTTTAATATGTTAACCATTTGTGTATAACTTCCTTGGAAAATGTCTTTTCAGGTGCTTTGCCTATTTTTTAAAATTGGATTATCTGTGTTTTTGCTATTGAGTTGATTTTATATTTTGGAAAATTATTGAAATTAAAATGTAAAATTATTAAAATTTCTTGTTTCATATATGATTTGCAAATATATTCCCCCATTCTGTAGATTGTCTTTTTATTTTGCTGATTTATTTCTGTTGCTCTGCAGAAGCGTTTAGTTCGTTGTAGTTCCATTTATTTTTTATCTTGTTCATGGCTTCGTTGTCATATCCATAAAAGTTATTGCTGAGACTCATGTCCAGGAACTTTTTTCCTGTTTCCTTCTAGGAGTTTTATAGTTTGCTGTCTTACATTTAAAATTTTAATCCATTTTGAATTAGTTTTTGTGAATGATGTAAGATAGGGATCTTGTTTTGTAATTTGCATGTGAGTGTCCGAATTTCCTAGTACCATTTATTGAAGAGACTTTTTTTTCTCCATGAGTATTGTTTGCTATCTTGTCAAAGATTAGTTGGCTATATGTGTATGACTTTATTTCTAGACTCTTGATTCTATTTCATTCATTTCTGTAAAAACAGAATTAAAAAATGCCAGTACAATACTGTTTGGATTACTATAGCTTTAGAATATAGTTTGATATCAGGAAGTGTGATGCCTCCTGCTTTGTTCTTTGTTTTTAACATTGCTTTGTCTATTTAGGGATTTTTGTAGTTCCATATAAACTTTAGGATTGTTTTTTCTACTACTTTAAGAGAAAAACAACTTAAAGGCAGTCACAGGGTAAAAGACACCAACAGAGCCACACTCCAAGAAATACTAAAGGAAGTCTTTCAGGAAGCAGGAAAATCATACTAGGTAGAAACTTAAATCCAGACAAAGAATGAAGAAAACTGCTAGCACAAACTACATGTAAGATACTGCCTGTTCACAAATGGTTCACATCTATTAGGAAAGTAAGAAGCTGGTAGAACAATTTATCATTCAATAAAACCTGCCTGATGAAATTATTGAATTTGTTTAGGGGTTAAAATAATGTATTGTTTTTAAACAGAGATCTAAAAGACTGAATTAAATAAGTAGATTATACCTCTCTATCCTCTTCTCAGAACTTTGCCTCATAGCCACCTCTCAGAATGTTTGTTTTCTTCCCCATGTCCAAATAACATGCTTATACTGCTATTGGTTCTCGATATTAATCATCCTTTGTAAGGTGATCTGGTGGCAAGCTTGAATTTTCTTTGGTTTATATCCAAAAGTATTTCAGATG
The DNA here is from genome assembly GCF_019320065.1 of Cervus canadensis. Taxonomy (NCBI): domain Eukaryota; kingdom Metazoa; phylum Chordata; class Mammalia; order Artiodactyla; family Cervidae; genus Cervus; species Cervus canadensis. The sequence goes on along the minus strand of NC_057391.1, from coordinate 52,227,537 downwards.
TCACTTTCTGAGAATCTTGTCTCTGAGGCTCTTTACTTTATGTAGGGAAGTCTAAAGTTCTCATAACTACAGAACCTCTGTAGTTCTGGGAGCAGCTGAGGAAAGGGTTCTTAAAGTTCAGGGTTCATATATAGGATTTATTTAACTTTGTTCTTATCTCATTCCTAGCATTTGCCTGGATTTTCTGGGTCCATAGACTCTCAGATTCAATTTATCATGAGAACAAACCTTGGCTCTCCTTCCTGAAGCATGACCATTGGACTCTGCTTTAGGATGAATAGGATCCAGAGGTCCAAATACTATATTCAGATGGTCAGCCATTCTCTTGCTTTCTCCCTCTTTCTTCTGGTGCACACTCATTATTACCTAGTTTTGGATATGTCAGAGGTTCTTATGACTAAATCATGTTTCTTTCTTGTAGTAACTACTCACATAAGGATCTTTCCTATTGTTTCTTTCATTCTGAGAGTCTTCCTATATTTTAACTTGTTACACTTTAGTGCAGTCACAAGAGAGAGAAGAGATACATGTTTTGGGCCAATTTATCAAGTTTAGATGCAAGTTCCATGTTGCATTTTAAAGCCCTTGGGTGAAGGGTTTAAATAAAATAACACCCTCTACTACAAATGACAAACAAACAAAGAAACCCTACCAGTTTGTAATGAAAAATACAGAGAGGAAAGTCATACTGACTATTGTAGAAATCATGAAAATCTGAATCATGGCAGTGATCAGACTTAGCAGGAGAGTGTGAATGTGAGAGGAGTTTAAGAAGTTGTTTCAACCAATTCAGGTGACTTACTGAGTATAGGGGGTAAATATAATGAAAGAATAAAAAGGGTAGGATGACTGTAAGACTTTGGACTTGATGACTCAGTGGAAGCCACTGCCTTCCTTTAAACAGAGAATCCAGGAGGAAGATAGGCAGAGGAAAAGGTCAGCTCTATTTTATTTTATTTTTTTTAAATTAGAGATGCCTGGGGCTCACTCAAGTAGAGATGGTCACTAGGTAGATACTTTGTTCTTGAAGTTTGAAAGGCAGTGATTGCAATTATGCTAGTGTTATCCTGAATAAAGTACTTGTAATGAGCTCTAATAATTTTATTTGTTGGTATAGCAGTATTTCTTGATCCTTTGACTCCTTGAGCATATATAAGTAATACAGTGATTCCATCTGGGAAGCATCTGCCTTTATTTAAAATAAGGGAGAACTGTAAGACCTTTGAGACTCATGTTTTTAGAAATAAAAAATGATATATAGAGCAGAATTGGAAGGCTGAAATTTGGGTTTGTCAGAGTGGATAATTTCCTTTCTTATAAAAGTGAACCATTACTGATCCTAATTCCAAGTTGAAGAGAATAAATATTAAGACAAGAACTTGAAATACCCCAGTGACCACATAAATTCCTTTAAACCTTAAAAATATCAAGTGAGGATATTCAGGAGTGCTGTTAAAAAGTGATTCTGATTTGAGAGTTTGCACAGAATGACTTGTGATAGACTAGATTGGAATAAAAGTAGCATATAATCATTTCACATACAGTCTTGTTCTCTTATTTTTCTCTTTAGTTTCAGCTAAAAAGTCATCCTCCTTTCTTCAAATCAACTCAGTCCCTTATTTTATGTTCCATGTGATATTTCTATCTCATCGTACCCACTTAATTTCTTTCTGGAGGCTTCTTTTCTTCCATTCATCTTCCGAAAAGACATTTAATAGATAATCTACCGTAAGACTAAGGCTTAAATTGGCCAAAGTATCAAAAGTAGTAACATGGGTATACCTAGAAATTATCATAGTAAGTGAAGTAAGTCAGACAGAAGACAAATATCCTGTGATAGCTTTTATATGTGGAATCTAAAATATAATACAAGTCATCTTGTTTGCAAAGCACAAACAGGGTCACAGACATAGAAAAGAAACTTATGGTTATTAAAAGGGAAAAGAGGTAGGGAGAGATAAATTACGAGTATGAAATTAACAGATACACACAACTACATATAAAATAGTTAAACAAGGATTTACTATAGAACACAGGGAACTAGATTCAGTACCTTGTAATAACCTGTAATGGAAAAGAATCTGAAGCTGTATACCTGAAACTAACAAACTATTCTAAATCAACTGTAGTTAAAAAAAATACTAAAGGCAGTTGGACAATAGTCAAAGTTGACTGAGGGTGCACTGGCAGTTGGCAGGCAGGCAAGATGGAAAAAGCACCTGCCTTGTTTTTTTTGAGCTTTCAGACTAAGCTCCACATAGCAGCATACTGATTTCCAGGGAACTCTCACTTACTTATGTTCCTCTACTGTGTACTTTGGAGAAGGAAATGGTAACCCACTCCAATATTCTTGGCTAGAAAACCCCATGGACAGAGGCGCCTGGCAGGCTACAGATCATGTGGTAGCAAAGAGTCGGACACTACTGAGCACACACACAACACAATTGTGTATAATGAGAACTACTCTTAGAGTGAAGCTGCATTCCTGGAAATGCAAATTCTCCAAATTATGTTATGCAGGTTCCTATGCAGCAGCAGCATCTGACCACACTGACATCAAATACATTCTTCTGTAGAATGATATCAGAAAATTAGCAAATGAGTTACAACACCTGTTTTCATTGATGTGAAAAAAAAAATTGTGACTAATATTTTAGACAGTTTTCTTTACTTCAGTTCTTAACCCTTATTGCAGTTATAGACATGAGCCATTGACTGGATTTTTAATGTTTAATGCACTAATAGTTGAATAGAACAAGGCTGAAAATAAAGGCTATCTAGGCACAAGGCGGGGAAAAGGCTGTAACCAAAAAAAGGATTTATATTTGTATCTTAAATGAAAATCACATATAAATATGAACATTTTCAAGCCCGTTTAATATAGTTTCTCATGCATTGGTAGTACTGTAATGTACTGCTTGATAGACATAAGTATGTGCCAGGCATGAAGGTGGAATGTGGAGTCCCCTATAAAGGGGACCACCTGGTTTCCATTTTTTGAAGGAGCTCAGAATCTGCAGGAGAGGCAGTGGAAGAAGGCAGTCTTTAAAATTTACGATATTAATTCAACCTTGGAACCCAGCTGAGAACAGGAGCAGCATTGGCTTTCCAGAGGTACTGCTGTTTTCTTACAAAATGAGAACGCAGCTATATCTGTTGAAAGGGAATTAATGTGATCTATAATACTTAAGGGAAGTTGAGTCTTCTCTCAGGCTTTTATATTAAAGAGCATTATACCCATTACTCTGCCATGGTTTTATTCTCTTTTAAGGAAACATGAGAATAGATTAGGTCATCTCTTCAGGTCTCCTTATTTTCAGTCTATGATTACATAAAACGGGAAAAAGCATCCGTGGAAGTGAAACTTCCCATTAGAAGAGTTGAGTCTTGAGAGGATAGAAATGCTAATATATTATGCTAAAAGTTACTAACAACTGATATGAGTGGAGAAGAGGGAAAGGTGGATTCTGGGACTTTGATGCCACACGTTGTAAAACAGGAAAAAAACATGTCAGAGGAAATTTTTGAAGAATCAAATACAAGGATTACCCAGTTTTTTTTCCTGCTGTGTAAGAATGACTTTTTGTTTTGGTTCTATAGGACATTTTTGGAGTTAATAATTTGGCAGTAGTTTTGATATTTCAACAGAAATGCACTTTACTAAGTAATCCTTTTATTTAAAATCTCAAGTTAGGTCAAGAAAAAAATTATCGGCTATAACAATCATAGTATATAGTTGGTTTTTTTTCAAAGTCTCAGTTTATACCAAGTTCCCTTAAATTGTTTCCCCATAGCATACAGATTCACCTCCAAAGCTGGAAAATCAGTGGTCAGAGGAACAAGCTTGTCCTTTTTTAAGCTGTAACTTGATGTTTTCTTCCATTTCTATTCTTTTGTCTGAAAAATAGAAACTACAGATTAAAAAGAGGTAAATTTATTCAGTCAGCTGAATTTCTCTCCATTGATTGATTTAGCAGTAACAAGAGGAGTCGTCTACTATGGGGGGCGGGGTACCACAGGTTCGAACAATACATTAGACAGAGGCACTCAGCAAACTCAAAGGAGAAAGCATCCTATGTAGCTGGTCCATCTTGGGATGTTTATCCATTCAGCTGGGAGGAATTCTGATAGATGGAGGTAGATCCAGAACCTGGAACATGGGCACAAACTTTCAGGTTCTTTTTCAAGAGTGGTATGATAGTACTTTCCACCTCCACATGGGGATACCCTACCCACCTTTATCTTGTGCATCCCCTGATTGCATTAACAGGTGTTTCCTACTTAAGATTAAAAATGTTTCTTACCTGTGCGTCTCAGCCTCCAACTAATGGTTTACAAAAGCAAAAGCTAGAAATAGCAGCTTCCCTTTATGCAAACTATATTTTCTGGCCAAAACAAATAATTTTGTACTTAGTAATCTTTAGAATAGTCAGTACCTCATAAGCTCTAGGTGTATGCATTTCTTGGTAAGATGTGGAATCAGTATGGAGCAGTGTGCTTTGAGTTGCATGGGTTGGTGTTGTGGTATTACTGTTGACTAGTCCCCTTCCCCCTGCAGAATCAGTTAAGACAAATGGTGACCATTCATTCCTCATCAAAGTCACTTTGGTGGCTACACCATCTTCCTTGGGCATTAGCAGGGGGCAAAAGGATACTCTAAACATCTTCAGGTTTGGTTGTAGTGCCTTCTTTTTAAAGTGGAAATATCAACAGACAGTTCCTAACCTGGAAAACATCACAAGAGACAAACAGTAATTTTCAAAGGTTTTATACCAGGAACAATACAGAAAAATGTCGTCATTATTTGGTTTGTTAGGTTGAATGAGGTCTGAATGCAAAATCAATTTCTGTGTCTTTAGCCTGGGAGGTGAGATTGCTTTCTGTGTTTTGAAGATCTAGGGTGAAGATACTACAGGAATTAAAAAATGTATTTTGTGTGGTAGTCGGTTTCAAGGTGATCAAAGAGAGGCTTCCATTCATTAGGAAAGCTATAATTGAACGTTATTTGAACATTATAGCTCTAGCCATATGACATCTTTTTGTGAAAATTAATGATTATTAGTTTTCCACACCATTAAGCGAAGCATGGAGTAAAGATCAAAGTTGTATTTTTGTGAATTTTCTTCCTCATGAGCTTTAGTGCCTAATATAATTATGCCCTCTTGTCGTGATTTCCTATAACTGATTAGCCTCATGAGTGACTTCCATTAGAGATTACCAGGCTAACAGGCAGGAGTGGAAAGTTGACTTAAGTCCTGAAACTTCAGACGAAAGTAATTAGTTGCTTTCTGAAAACTTGCACACCAGGGCAGTATCTTTAATGCATAATGCCTATTTACAGAGTTTTGGGTAGGTTGCTAGATGTGGGCTTTCCTGGTGGCTCAGCTGGTAAAGAATCCTCTTGCAATGTGGGAACCCTGGGTTGATCCCTGGGTTGGGACGATCCCCTGGAGCAGGGAATGGCTACTCACTCCAGTATTCTGGCCTGGAGAATTTTATGGACTGTATAGCCCATGTGGTGTAGGGAATCTAAAAGTTGATGCCCATTCCAGTTGGTGATGCCTCTTCACCTTCCAACTGTTGGAGTAGCATGTGATGCATGCCCCAGAATTTGAGAGACAACATTCTACCTTCTCTTTTCCCTGAATATATACCAGAATTCCTGTGTTGGCAAATTAAATATATTTTTACTTCTGATTTGATACTTGGCGGAACATCCTCCTGTCTGTATGGTATGCTGAGATGGATATAGAAACTATAGGCTCTCACAGATCTTCCTTAACAACTTACCATTTGCTGAGAATTTTGTAGGCATCAAATCAGTTAAACATAGAACAATGTGACCTTGCTAGAAAATGACTTTAACTTCACTTTTTATTTCCGTGTAAAATATAATGTCTAAACCCAGTGATTTTCATCCTTCTCTTGAAAAGAACTGTTTTTGTGGACAAAGTCTTACTTGGAACCTTGGTTACAAAGCAGATAAGATCAGAAATGCTGTAGTTGAATCAAGTGTGGTGGGTGTCCCAGATGCCAAGCCTCTTTCTCACTGCTTGAAGTCTCTTGGGAACCCAAAGGCTTCTGGGTACACAATTTGAAAATCAGCAGGCAGTATGATCTTTTAAAAGTCCTCTCGTTCTGAGATGATAGGATTTTAAAAAGTAATTATTGTTTTCATGTTATTTTCTCTGTACTCTGCTATGCCAGTAATTGATGGGAGAGGTTCCTGTCATCAAAAGATGGTACGATTTCAGCAGATGGGAAGCCAAAAAATAATGGAAGTTATGTGGGAGCCAGCCATGGGCAGCAGAGAGGAGTGTTCTGTTTGGTGGTAAATAGTGAGACATGAGGGGAGAAGTTGCTTTTCCTTAAAGATTACTTGGCTCTCCAGTCTCATTCCCTTCCTTCTCTAGGGACAGTCACTATAAAAACTTTCATATGTGTCCTTTTAAGCTATGTTGTCATATTTTTACTATCCACAGATACTACAGAAGTGGAGCTTTGTTATCTGAACATTTTAATATGAATGATGCCATACTAGATAATTCTGCAACTTGTTTTTTTAGCTCATAACCTATTCATATTGATGACTGTTGGTCTAAGTCATTTATTTTAAGGTATTTTGTCATGTGAATATATAAAAAAGTATCTATTTCATATTACTTAGTATTTATAATATATCTTTTTTGCTATTACCAATAATTTTTTAATAATAGTCTTTCTACATGTAGTCTGGTAAATATGTGCAAGAATTTCTTCACTTCACATACCTAGAATCAGAATTGTTAAGCAAAAGGGTAAGCAAATGTTATCATTACTGATATTTTGTTCTCCAAAGTGATCATATAAATTTTTACTACCATCGGCACCTCATGAAAGTGTTCATCCATAGTAACAAAGCAGTCTTAGATGCTAATTTTTTTTTTTCCATTTCAGTGGTTGGGAAATAATACAGCATTGCCATGTTAATTTAAGCTGTCTTCATAGCTGATGACTTTGAGCATCTTTTCCCATGTTTAGTGTTAATTTAGATTTCCTTTTAATGAACTGCATGTTGGAATGAGTTTTCTATTTTTCTACTGGGTTATTCAAGTTCTTTTATTAAGGATGCCAAGCTATTCTGTGTATTGCAGATATCTTCTCCAGCTCTTTTGTGATATTTTTGTTATTGGTTTTTTCACTTTTAAGGTGATATATTTAGCATTCTTATACTTTGACTTATGCTTCCTGTGTCTTATTTAAAAATTTTTCTTATGGGAAACTACATTAAATATATTCTATGTTACAAAATATTTTATTCACATGCACTCATCTCACATGCTAGTAAAGTAATGCTCAAAATTCTCCAAGCCAGCCTTTAGCAATACGTGAACTGTGAACTTCCAGATGTTCAAGCTGGTTTTAGAAAAGGCAGAGGAACCAGAGATCAAACTGCCAACATCCGCTGGATCATCAAAAAAGCAAGAGAGTTCCAGAAAAACGTCTATTTCTGCTTTATTGACTATGCCAAAGCCTTTGACTGTGTGGATCACAATAAACTGTGGAAAATTCTTCAAGAGATGGGAATACCAGACCACCTGACCTGCCTCTTGAGAAACCTATATGCAGGTCAGGAAGCAACGGTTAGAACTGGACATGGAACAACAGACTGGTTCCAGATAGGAAAGGGAGTACATCAAGGCTGTATATTGTCACCCTGCTTATTTAACTTATATGCAGAATACATCATGAGAAACGCTGTGCTGGATGAAGCACAAGCTGGAATAAAGATTGCCGGGAGAAATATCAATAACCTCAGATATTCAGATGATACCACCCTTATGGCAGAAAGTGAAGAAGAACTAAAAAGCTTCTTGATGAAAGTGAAATAGGAGAGTGAAAAAGTTGGCTTAAAGCTCAACATTCAGAAAACTAAGATCATGGCATCTGGTCCCATCACTTCTTGGGAAATAGATGGGGAAACAGTGGAAACAGTGTCAGACTTTATTTTTTTGGGCTCCAAAATCAGTGCAGATGGTGGCTGCAGCCATGAAATTAAAAGACTCTTAATCCGTGGAAGGAAAGTTATGACCAACCTAGATAGCATATTAAAAAGCAGAGACATTACTTTGTCAACAAAGGTCCGTCTGGTCAAGGCTATGGTTTTTCCAGTGGTCATGTATGGATGGGAGAGTTGGACTTTGAGGAAAGCTGAGTGCCGAAGAATTGATGCTTTTGAACTGTGGTGTTGGAGAAGACTCTTGAGAGTCCCTTGGACTGCAAGGAGATCCAACCAGTCCATCCTAAAGATCAGTCCTGGGTGTTCATTGGAAGGACTGATGCTGAAGCTGAAACTCCAATACTTTGGCCACCTGATGCGAAGAGTTGACTCATTGGAAAAGACCCTGATGCTGGGAGGGATTGGGGGCAGGAGGAGAAGGGGACGACAGAGGATGAGATGGCTGGATGGCATCACTGACTCGATGGACATGAGTTTGAGTAAACTCCGGGAGTTGGTGATGGACAGTGAGGCCTGGAGTGCTGCGATTCATGGGGTCACAAAGAGTCGGACACAACTGAGCGACTGAACTAAACTGAATTGAATATTCCATCATGTGTACATGTACCACATTTTCTTAATCCAGTCATCTGTAGATGGTCACTTGGGTTGCTTCTATATCTTAGGTATTGTAAATAGTGCTGTAATAAACATTGGCATACATGTTCCTCTTTGAATTAGTTTTTTTTTTCCAGATATATACTCAAGAGTAGAATTGCTGGAAAATATGGTAGTTCTATTTTTAGTTTCTTATAAAACTTCCATACTGTTTTCCATAGTGGTTGTACCAGTTTACATTCCTACCAGTAGGATACAAGGTTTCCCTTTCTCCACATCCTCTTCAACATTTGTTATTTATAGATGTTTTGAGGATAGCTATTCTGACCAGTATGAATCTATTCTGATTTTGATTTGCATTTCCCTGATGATGAGCAATATTGAGCATCTTCTCCTGTGCCTGTTGGCTATCTGTGTGTCTTTTCTAGAGAAGTGTCTTCTTTGGAGAAATATCTATTCAGTTCTTCTGCCCATTTTTTAATCAGGTTGTTTATTTTTTGGTGTTGAGTTGTATGAGATTTTTATATATGTTGGATATTAATCCTTTATTGATCATATCAGTTGCAAATATTTTCTTTTTTTTTTGTTTCTATCTTTTTATTAGAGTTTTATAGAAAGACTGTCATTCCATTGGTGATGGCAATTGAACAATACTCATAGAACATAACTTCTTGAGTAACTAATAATTATCAAAGGTTATAGTTGTATAATATTGAGGTATAGAACAAAATACAATTATTGGAGGACAATTGCTCTAAAATATTTTCATTTTGTTGATGAAAGCTTTTATATTGCAAAGGAAACCAAGTTTAATTAGGTCCCATTTATTTTTTGCTTTTATTTCTCTAAAAGGTGGATCCAAAAAGATATTGCTATTATTTGTGTCAAAGAGTGTTCAGTCTATGTTTTCCTTTAGGAGCTTTATAGCATCCAGTTTTGCATTTAGGTCTTCAGTGTATTTTGAGTTTATTTTTGTATATGGTATTAGAGAATATTCTAACTTCATTCTTTTAAATGTGGCTGTCCAATTTTCCAAGCACCACTTATTGAAGAGACTGTCTTTTCATTGCCTCCTTTGAAATAGATTAATTGACCATAAGTTAATGGGTTTATTTCTCAGCTCTGTATCTTATTCCATTGATCTGTGTATCTGTTTTTGTAACAGCATCATTCTGTTTTGCTTATTGTAGCTTTGTAGTATAGTGTGAAGTCTAGGAATATAATTCCTCTTTGGGGAAAACCAGTTATGCCAACTTTATTAATTCCTCATGGTTTTGTACTGCTGTTTCTTTTCTATGTAAGTCCGCATGTATATGTGTGTGTTTGTGTATTTGGGGGCTCTCTGATTTCAATGTTTTACAAATCTGTTTTGTGACAGTATTACTCTATACCAATTTTCATAGCTTTTAAATTACCCTTGATATTTTGTAGGGCAATGATATTGTCTACTTTTTTTCACACTGTTGGCTACTCTTTTTTTTAAAACATAAATTTTAGATGTGTTTTATAGAAGTCTGTGAAAGTATCTATCTTATTGTGGTGTTGATTCCATTGCACAGTCTTTACATGTTAATTTTAGGAGATTATATCTTTAGATACTGAGTTTTCTTACCCATAAAATTATATAGTTTTCTATTTCTCATGTCTTTTATCTCTTTCAAAAATGTTTTTATAATTTCCTTTGTAATGATCTTGAACTTGTTTTGTTAGATATTTCCTGTGGACATAGTATTATCCTTACACTACTGTGAATAAAAATTTTTGGTATGTTTTCCCTTGCTGCTGTTTAGTCACTCAGTCATGTCCAACTCTTTGCAGCCCCATGGACTGTAGCAGGCCAGGCTTCCCTGTCCTTCATCATCTCCCAGGGCTTGCTCAAACTCATGTCCATTGAATCAGTGATGCCATCCAACCATCTCCTCCTCTGTTGTCCTATACTCCTCCTGCCTTTAATCTTTCCCAGCATCTGGGTCTTTTCCAATGAGTTGGCTTTTCGCATCATGTGGCCAAAGTATTGGAGCTTCAGCATCAGTCCTTCTAATAAACGTTCAGGATTGATTCCCTTTAGGATTGACTGGTTTGATCTCCTTGGAGTCCAAGGGACTCTCTAGAGTCTTTCCCAACACTACAGTTCAAAAGCATTAGTTCTTCGGTACTCAGCCTTCTTTATGATTAGTTGGTTCTCATTAAAATATAAGTGTAGTGTTTCACTTTTTATGTCAATTTTTACATAGAGTGACTAGAATGGACGTTCTTGCTAGTTTTAGTAGTTTTTCTGTAGCTTCTTTTGGACTTTTATGCAGTTAGTAGTAGTGTCTTCAAACAAAGACTTTTTGCCTTTCTTGCTTAAGTGTGGTTATTGGAATACTGTGCTAAATTGTAGAAATTGTAGCAGGAATATGTATCTGACTCCTGACTTCAAGTTTCATGATTTGTGTATAGTGTGTTGTGTTTTAGTAAACATCTTTTATCAGGGTAAGGAAATTCCTGAAGAGTTAGTTTAATATGGATTTGCTTTCTTTTGTTTCTTTGTTTTTGGTAATTGATGAATCTTTAATTTTATTAGTTTAATGTATGTAGTGAGATTTTTCTTTTTTCCTTCAATACTTTAATGTGGTCAATTATACTGATGGGGTTTTTACATCAACTAAATTGAGTTATAAGCTTTCTCTGTAAAACACAACCATTTTTAAGATTTATTTTCATTTATTTTAAAAAGAAAATTTGTCACAACTGCAAATAGAAAATGTACACTTCCTGTTAATGCTTACTTACATAAAATGACAAATTAGTATTACTGAATGCTAACTCTGCTTTGGGGGGTCTTATATATGCCAGCTGTCTTGGTCTTGACTTCTCAGAAATAAAATCTCATGTCATAGCACATGGCCTCTGGGGAAACGTAAAACATATCCATTTTAAGTGAGTAATTTGATGTGTTTTGACTGTTTACACCATGTAACTCATTTCACAATCTAGACAGAGAAAATTTCCAGCAACCTTGAAACTTCTCTCATGCCCTTTGCAGTCAGTTCCTCCAGCCTGCTATACTAGGCAACTGCCTATCTGATCCTAATTACTATACATTCATCTCGCTTCCTCTTGAACTAGAGTGGAATGGAATATTACAGTAAACATATTTTTGTGCCTGATTTTTTTCACTTAGCGTGGTATTGTTGAGATCCATCTATGTGCTTGTATGTAACAGCAATGTATTGATTGTTTTATGGATGTAGCAGGATTTGATTACTTGTTGTTCTACTGGTTGACATTTGTGTTGTTTCTTGTGTTTAGCTATTAATAAGGCTTCTGTGAATTTTTATGTTTAAGTCTTTGGACATAGGTTTTCTTTCTTTTTTTTTTTTCAAGTAGCAAAATGCCTGGGTCATATGGTATGTTTGAATATTTTGGAAGTAACCTGTTTTCCAAAGTGATTTGTAGCATTTTACATTGTCACCTGGAGTATAAGCAAGTTTAAGTTGCTTCACGTATTTGTCAACACGTCATTCTTTTTGATTTTAGTCATTCTACAGGATGTGTCATAGTATCTCATTATGGTTTTAAATTTGATTTCCCCAGTGATTAATGATGATCATCTTTTTGTGTGCTTTTTGGTCATTCATATATATATTTTTTGAAGTGTCTGTCAACTATTTTGTCCAGTTTTAAATGGGGTTTTCTCAGTGTTTTAGATACAAATTCATATTTTTCTCAGTTGTAGCTTTTTCTTTCACTTTTATTGAGTATTTCAAAGAACAGAACTTTTAGACTTTAATGAAATACATCTCATTTAGTTTTCCTTTGACATTTATGTTTAAAAATTGCTTAACTTAAAACATAGATTTGTAGGATATATTGAAAAGACAGTGTAGAGGTCACATGTATCCTTCATTCATTTTCCTCCAATGGTTATCTTAGAGTATAGCATCAGAACCAGAATTTTAGCATTGGTACTCTCTGTCTATGTATATTATATATACATAGAGAGAGAGATATGTCACTTTATCACATTTTGTAGATCATATAGCCATAACTGTAATCAAGATATGGAACTATGCCATCACCAAGATTTATCTCTCATGCTTTCCCTTCATAGTTAGTTTATGGTTATTCTGATCCATCCCTCCCCTCCTCAGCTATTTACAACCCCAGGCAACAACTAATCTGTTTTCCATCCATATAATTTTGTCATTTCAAGAATATTATATAAACAAAATCTTAATTCTTAAATTATGTTTGGATAATAGTGTTTTTTTTTCCCACCACTGAACATAATGGGCTTGATCTATTTAAGCTGTTGTGTATCAACAGTTTGTTTTTATTGCCAGAGTAATACTGTATGATAGAGATTTATCAGTGTAACTAGTCAGCTATTGAGGGACATTTTGGTTCTTTCCAGATTTGGGCTATTAATATAAAGCTATTATAAACAACCATTTGTAAGTTTTTATGTGGACATGTTTCATTTCTCTAGGATAAATGCCCAGGGGTGCAATTGAAGGTTATAACTATATATTTAGTTTTATAAGAAACTGTCTAACTGTTTTCCAGAGTTACCATATCATTTTAGATTCCCATTGACAATGTATGAGAGATCGAGTTTCACTGCATCCTTCCTAACATTTGGTATTGTCGGTGTTCTTTATTTTGGCTTTTCTGATAGGAGTGCAGAAGCACTTTGTCTATGCATTTCCTGAATATCTAGTGAAACCATCTTTTCCTGTGTTTGTTTTTTGTCATGTGTCCTCTTGCGTGAAATGTCTGTTTATATCTTTTTTCCATTTTCTAATTCTTTGTATGGCTTTTATAGGGTGTTTTGTTTTGGGGTTTTTTACCGTTGGATTTTGAAAGCTCTTTATGTTATTTCAGGTACTAATCATTTCTTAGATATGTAGTTTGCATATATGTTCTTCCAGTTCATAGCTTGTTTTTTCATGCTTTTAACAGGGTCTTTCCAATAACAAAGTTGTAAATTTCGAATAAAGAAAGCTATTCAGAGTCCTATGCCTTTTAATATTTTTTCCTAAGTTAACTAAGATTTTTGTAATTTCAGAGTTGGAGACAACTGAATATTACACACACACAACTTAAATGTGTGATTTGTCTTGAGATAATGTTTTCCTAAGATGTGAGGTTAAGGCTGAGGTAGTGGTTTTGCTTATGAATGCACAATTGTTTAAGCACCAGTTGTTGAAAAGTCTATCCTCCATTGAATTCTTTTTGCATCTTTGCAAAAAATCAGTTGTGTAGGTCTATTTCTGATTTTTGTGTTTTGTTGCATTGATGGGAGAAGGAAATGGCAACCCACTCCAGTGTTCTTGTCTGGAGAATCCCAGGGATGGGGGAGCCTGGTGGGCTGCCGTCTATGGGATCGCACAGAGTTGGACATGAGTGAAGTGGCTTAGCAGCAGCAGCAGCATTAATTTATGTTTCATTCTGTCCACTGATAACACATAGTCTTGGTTATTATAACTATAAAATAAGTCTTGAATTTGAGTAGTAGAATTTTCTTCCTTGTCTGCTTTGGTTTAGCTGTTCTAGTTCTTTGCTTTCCATATAGTTTTTAGAGAAATCTTCTATGCACCTACAAAAACTTTCTGGAATTTCAAGGATTGAATTAAATATGTATTGAAATGTATATTCAGTTCTTATCAAAAATATATATAAAACTTTATAAAGTTTTATATATATTTGTAAAGACCTGACATCTTGCTGTCTTAAAACTTTCAATTTAGGGGGCAGAAATCAAAGTGGCAAAGTAGGAAGATCCTGAGCTCAGCTTCTAGATGAGCTCAGCTTCTAGATGAGCTCAGCTTCTAGATGAGCTCATGGACATCAAAACTACAACTGCATATAGAATAACTACCCCTAAGAATGATCTGAAGATCAATAGAACAAATTTTCTACAACTAAGGCTATGAAGGCCACATTGTGACAAATAGGAAGGATAGGGATGCAGTCTAGTCAGAAACTGCACCCCGATGGAACAACCCACAAACAGGAGGAGATATCACAACCACAGAGATCCCTCCACAGAAGCAAGGGATATAAGTCCCACATCAGGCCTCCCAGCCTAGGGACCTGCATTGGAAAGATGAGCTCTCATGATGTCTGGTTTTAAAAAATCAGTGAGATTTTCCAGGAGAGCTAGAGAGCTGTGAGACTCTGCTCTTGAAGGGTTTGTACTCAGACTTGCTCACTCCAAGCCCCAGCACAAAAGCAGCAGCTTAAAAAGAAGCTGGGTAATTTGAGAAGGGGGCTTCCCAGGTGGCTCAGTGGTAGAGAGCCTGCCTGCCAATGCAGTAGACACAGGAGATGCAGGTTCGATACCTGGGTTGGTAAGATCCTCTAAAGGAGGAAATGGCAACCCACTCCAGTATTTTCGCCTGGAGAATTTCATGGACAAAAGAGCCTGGAGGACTACAGTCCACAGAATCACAAAAAATCAGATGGAACTGAACATGCGACAGGAGCAGATTTATTGACTAACTTTAAGGTATCTGCCAAAGGGGCAGAAATATGGTAGAACTTTCTATAGGAAAAGAAATACTGGTGGGCACCATTCTTTTCTCCACTCTTTCAACTAGCTAGCCTGGCACTGCAAGGTGCCATTTCTGTGCTGTGAGCCCTGCCACAGCATTCCCTTGAGGACCAACCACTGTTCAACCTCCCTGCAGCTGGCCTCTCCACAAGGCTTCTGCCCTGTTCTACCTGGTGGGCCACTTTGGCCAGTCCTGGTAAACTTGTAAAGTGGTTCCTGCTCTGGGACACGTGCTGCATGTCCCAGCATGCCTTCAGGAGTTGTGGCCAGGCTTTGCATCCAGTAATGCTAGGGGACACACATCGGCATGCTTGCCGTATTCACTGCCAGGCCTCACGGACAGCTGTGTGGAGTGGCAGGCCCACCCACAAGGGTGTCCACAGCAGTCGCTGCCAAGCCTTTAAGACAACTATCCAATCCCACCCACCGGCACATTCGCAAAAATTATGGCTCAACCACAACTGGAGGGCACGTATAGCCCACACAGGGGATACTCCTGGAGCACATGGCTCTGGGACCTGGGGGAATTGTGCCACTAGGCTCCATGGGACATGTTCTACATAAAGCCGCTCTTTCAAGATCTGGAGACATAGCTTATAAACTTAATACATAGAAGCACACACAGAATTATGCAAAATGAGGAAACAGTAGGAATATATTTCAAACAAAAGAACAAGACAAAACCACAGAAAAAGAACTAAATGAAAGAGAAGCAATGTACCAAGAAGAAAGTGTTCAAAGTGTTAGTCATCAAACTTGTTCATCAGACTTGGAGTTCACCAAACTTGGAGAAGAATGGGTAAACTTTACTTGGAACAAATGAAATATAAAAAAGAATAAGTTAGAACTGAAGAATACAATAATGGAAATGAAAAGTACACTACAGGGAATCGACAGCAGACAAAAGGATGCAAAAGAATAAACAACAATTTGGAATACAGAGTTGTAGAAATGACACAATTGAAACGAGGAAAAAGTAAATTTAAGGGACCCCTGGGGCAACAATAATACTAACATTTGCACTGTATGCATCCCAGAAAGAGAAGAAAACCTACTTGAAGAAAAAATGGCTGGAAACCTCCTTGGTGGTGGTTGGTGGTTTAGTTGCTAAGTCATGTTCAACTCTTGCGACCTCTTGGACTGTAGCCTGCCAGGCTCCTCTGTCCAAGGGGATCCTTCAGGCAAGAATACTGGAGTGGGTTGCCATTTCCTTCTCCAGGGGATCTTCCTGATCCAGAAATTGAACCCAGGTCTCCTGCATTGCAGGCAGATTCTTCAATGAGTGAGCTACAAGGGAAGCCGAAAACCTTAACCTGGAACAGAAAACACATCCAAGTTCTAGAACAGAGTCTCAAGCAAGATGAATCCAAAGACCCACATTAATACACCCTATAATTAAATGTCAAAAGTTAGAGACTCTTTAGTTGCATGAGAAAAACTAGTTATATACAAAAGACCGCTCATAAACCATTAGCTGATTTTTCAGAAGAAACCTTGCAGACCAGAAGGGAATGACAATATATTCAAAGTACTAACAGGAAAAAAAAACCAAACAAACCATAAATACTCTACCTGACAAGGTTATCATTCAGAGAGAAGGAGAAATCATTTCACAGATAAGCAAAAGCTAAAGGAGTTTTTTGCCACTAAACTGGCTGGCCTTACAAAAAATGTAAAAAGAATTTCTTCAAATGGAAAAGGCAAAGCCATAACTAGAACCAAAATTAAGAAAAATCTCAATGGTCAAAGCAGACTTTGGAAAGGCACATATAAATCAAATATGAAGGTTTAAAGACAAAAGTAGCAAAATTTTACCTTAAATACACAAACTACTAAGATATAAAATATCAAAAACATACAGTGTGAGGGTACAAAAGTAGTGCTTTTAGAATATACTCAAATTTAAGGTGCCATCAACTTTTGGGGTGGGATTTTTTTAAATTTATTTTTTGTTTGTTTTTGGCCATGCTTTACAGCTTGTAAGATCTTAGTTCCCCAACAAGGGATTGAACCTGTGCCCTCCACAGTGAAAGCATGGTGTCCTAATCACTGGACCACTAGGGAATTCCCCTATCAAATTGAAATAGACTGCTCTATACATAGGTTGTTACATGTGACCGTTAGGTTAACCACAAACCAAATACCTGTAACAGGTACACAAAAAATAGAAAGGAACACAAACATAACATTAAAGAAAGAGATCAAATCACAAAGGAAGAGAAAAGTGAAGAAAACAATTGAAAAACAATGTACAAACTGACAATAAGTACATAACTATCAGTAATTAATGTAATGGGATTAAATGCTCCAATTAAGGCATAATATTATATATATGTATACACAGACACACACACATATATATAGATGTATCACATCTTTATCCATTCCTCTATCACTGTCTTTCAATCTGAAGTGAGTCTCTTATAAGCAGCATATATAGGTCTTTTTTTTTTTTTTATCCTTTAAGGTCCCCTATGACTTTTGTTACTATTACATGTATGCGTGCATACGCAGTTGTGTGTGATTCTTTGTGATCCCATGGAACTGCAGCCTGCCAGACTTATTTCTTAATGGAATTTTCTAGGCAAGAATACTGCTGGGGATCTTCCTAACCCAGGGATCAAACCCATGTTTCATGAGTCTCCTGCATTGACAGGCAGATGCTTTACCACTAAGCCATGTGGGAACCTCCGTGGGAAGCCCCATATTACATATAAACAGTATATGTATTTTGCATGTGTGTGTGTGTGGTGGAATATTACTCAGCCACAAGCAAGCATCTAGTCTTGTCAATTACAACAAGATAGGTCAATCTGAAAGATTATTATGCAAATGAAATGTCACATAAAGGCAAATACTGTATTTCATTTATTATGTAGAATGTAAAAAACAAAAACAGTGGATTCATAGACACAGAACAAACCGATGGCCCCCGGAGGGAGAGAGGTAGGTGGTTGGACAAAACAAGTAAGACGAATTAAGAGGTATAAGCTTCCAAGTATGAAATAAGTGATGGGAATGTAATGTAAAACATAGAGAATATAGTCAGTAATGTTACAACTTTGTATGGTGACAGAGGTTACTAGACTTACGATGGTGATCAATTCATAATGTATATAAATGTCTCAAATCACTATGTTGTACAGCTGAAAATAGTACAGTATTGTCTGTCAACTATACTTAGATTAAAAAAGGAAAATACTTTCAATTCATGAACATGGTATATCTTTGTATATATTTTATATATATATATATATATATGTATGTATCTTTGTATGTATTAACATATTCTTAGATTACTTTAATCACTGTAGGGTAGAGGTTTTAAGTCTCTGACAATGATTATGGATTTCTCTACTTTTCCTTTCAGTTGTGTAAGTTTTTACTTCACATGGTTTGCAGCTCTGTATTTAGTGCATAGTTATTTGGGATTGCTGCAGCATCTTGGTGGATGGACCTTTATACCATACTGTATCCTTCGGCCTCTGTTTTCTTTGCTCTGAAGTCTATTTTATTTGATATAAACATAGCTACTATTGCTTTCTTTTGATTAATGTTTGTATGGTATATCTTTCCATCTGTTTACTTTCAGTTTGCTTATATCATATTTGAATTGAGTTCCTTGTAGGCAACATTAGTTAGGTCATGATATTTTATGCACTCTGTTAAGCTCTTTTATGTGACATATTTAAACTATTTGCATTTAATGCAAATATTGATATGTTAATGCTTAAATCTTTCATTTATTCTTGTCTTTTGTTTGTTCATCCCAGATTTCATTTTTTTTTTCCTGCCTTGTTATAGATTACTTGTACCCTTTTTTAGGTTTTGAGTGTATCTCTTTGCAGAGATTTTAAATAGATATTCTAATTGTTGATTTATGCATATGTTTTCAATTGCTGCCTTAAAATTACCACTAACCTGATACAAATTTAGAGTTTTGAAGGTGAAATTTTAATACAGGTAGCACTGGGCTAAAGAAAATTTATCAGCATAGCTGTATTCCTTTCTGGAGGCTTAGGGAGGAATCTCTTTCATGGATTTTTCCAGATTCTAGATGCCACTCATATTTCTTGGCTCATGACCATCTTCTTCCATCTTCAAACTAGCAGCTGTGTGTTGAGCTTTTTCATACTGCATCACTGTGACTTTGTTCTTCTACTTCCCTCTTCCATTTTTAACAGGTCCTGCCTTTGTGATTACATTGAACCCACCAGATAACCCTGAATAATATCTAGGTTAAGGTTAGCTGTGAGTAGTCTAATTCCATGTGAAACTTTATTTCCCCTTTTCTAAGTTACATAAAATATTTGGAGTCCAAATTTCATTACATAATCATCTTGGGGACCATTATTTTGCCTACCACATATTATTCATACATAATTTATCAAAGCCTGCTGGTGCATACGTTTAACCAGTTCAAGCTAAATGCAGTAATCTTATCTCCCTCTGTTGCTTTACTCTCACACATTTAAAATGTCTTAAATATTTCCTCTGTATACACAGAACCACATTATTCATTTTATTTCAACCATCAAATAAAGTATATAAAACTCAAGAGGAGAAAAGTATATTGTAAACACCCATAGTTTGCTGTTAACATATTCTCTTTTTTTCTAGATGGTCCAGGATTCCTTTTGTATTTACTTTCTGTTTGAAGAGTTTTCTTTAGCCATTCATCTAGAGTAAGTTGGCCGGTTAAAAAGTTTTACTGTTTTCCTTCATCTGAGAATGTCTTGCTTTACTCTTTATTCCTGAGGATATATTTTCACTGGATTTGGAAACTTGAGTTAATAATTTTCTTTCTTATTTCAGCACTTAGAAACTGTCGTGCCATTCTCTTTTGCCTCTCTGGTTTCTGATAAATACATTTTCATTCAAAAATTTATTTTTTTATTTTAAAATTTTATTTAATAATGGATATTATATATAATATACATATTATATATATAATAGTTAAATATTATAACTAATATTGTGTTTCAGGTGTATAGCAAAGTGATTCAGTTATACATACACTTTTATCTATTATTTTTCAAATTCTTTTCCCATTTAGGTTATTACAGATTATTGATCAGAGTTCCCTGTACTATACAGTAGGTCCTTATCTATTTTAAATATAACACGTGTACATGCCAATCCCAAACTTTGAGTCTGTCCCTCCCTTCCACCTTTCCTCCTTGGTCACTGTGTTTGTTCTCTTAGTTGGTGAGTCATTTTATATTTTGATAAATAAGTTCATTTGTATGAATTTTTAGATTCCACTTATAAGTGATATGTCTTTCTCTGACTGACTTACTTCACTTAGTATGATAATCTCCAGGCCCATCCATGTTGCTGCAAATAGAATTATTTCAATCTTTTTAATAATGACTGAGTAATATTCCGTTGTATATATGTACCACATCTTTATCCATTCATCTATTGATGCACGTTTAGGTTGCTTCCGTGTCTCGGCACTGCTTTGATACAGAAATAGCGTGTAAATTATAAATAGCACTGCTTTGAACATTGGAGTGCATGTATGCTTTCCAACCATGCATTTTTTCTGGATATATACCCAGGAATGGGGTTGCTAGATCATATGGTAGCTCTATTTTTAATTTTTAAGGAACCTCCATACTATTCTCCATTGTGGCTGTACCAGTTTACATTCCCACCAACAGTTTAGGAGTGTTCCTTTTTCCCCGCATCCTCTCCAGTATTTATTGTTTGTAGGACTTTTTGATGATGGCCATTCTGATCAGAGTGAGGTGATATCTCACTATCATCATAATTTGGTCTTCTTTGGAGAAATGTCTGTTTAGGTCTTCTGCCCAATTTTTGATTGGGTTGTGTTTTTGTTTTGTTTTAATATTGAGTTGCATGAACAGTTTGTAAATTTTAGAGATCAATTCCTTGTCATTCACACCATTTGCAAATGTTTTCTCCCATTCTGTGGGTTTTCTTTTAATTTTGCTTATGGTTTCATTTGCTGTGCAAAAGCTTTTAAGTTCAATTACCTCCCCCCCCCTTTTTTATTACCATTATTCTAGGAGATGGATAGAAAAAGATATTGCTGTGATTTATTCACAGAGTATTCTATGTTTTCCTCTAAGATACTTTCATAGTATCTGGTCTTACACTTAGGTCTTTAATCCATTATGAGTTTATTTTCATGTATGGTGTTGAAGAATGGTGGTGTGATTATGCAGGTTCTCCTGTTCCATCTTCAAGTTCACGGATGTGTTTTTTCTCTCAAATGAATGTTAAACCTATCTGCTTCATATTTTATTTGTTGTTACATTTTAATTCTAATATTTTCATTTGTTTCTTTTTTATATTTTCAGTTTCTTGCTGAAACTGTCTACTTCTTGAATAAAACTTTCTATATTTTCTTTTGTTTCAGAAATTTATGATTATATGATGAAACATGTTCTGTTGACAACTTTAAAATCCTTGTCAGTTAATTCTAAAACCAGTGTCACCACATTGGCATCTGTTGTCCTTATTTATTCAGTGTAAGGGTCTCGGTAAAACAGGAAACCTGGACCTCTGAGGTATTATATGACTTTGAATCTTACTTAAATCTTGTGTTTTAGCAAATGTTGTCTGACTGCTTCAGTAGTTGTGTGTGAGTTATGCCTTATTTCTGCCAGGTGAAAGTGGAAGTCCAAGTTCTCTCAGTTTCCGTGGACACTGAGGTGGAGAGATTTCTTGTTACTCCTGGACGAGACTGGGAGTTGCTTACACCACCTTGGCTTAGAGGGAAATGGGTGCCTAATTGTTGCTTCTTGTGTGGCCACCACTGACATTGTGGGGTGACCTTGTTATGGTTGGTCAAGTGGTAAAAATCCTCACTCCCCACTTACTACCACTTCTTTTGGGGAGAAGTTCAGGCTTCTTGTGTGGTTTCCAGCTCCCCTTCTGTGACGGCTCTCCAGACAGTGTGGGGAGCTGGAGCATCTCATCGCAGCATGGCCGGGGTTAAATGTCTAGGCATACCTTTTGGCCTTTCCTGACAGGAGTGGAAATAGGGCCACAGCTGGTTCTGTGATATTTAGCTTAAGTGGGTTAACTAGTCTGTGAAATGTTTGCTGTTTTGCTAGCCTGTTTCTTTCCTGGTCATTCTGCTAGAGAGAGGAGCCTTTCCTTGTTGGTAAAATTAACATTTTTGGGGTACTGGCTTCTCCAGTGTTTCGTTTGGGATATTTGAGTCAAAAAGAACACTGAGAGAACTTATCACCATATAGTACTTTGATGCCAGAGTTTCTAGCCTATATGCTTTGTCTCCAACTTTTAGTATTTTATATGTATATTCATTTTATATATAATGCCCAAAGTTTTTAGCTATATTTAGTGAGAGTGATGGGGAAAGTAAGGCTATCTGTTTTTTTTCTGGAAGCAGTTGTTCAGTTGATTTTACATTGTTCAAGCACTATGTTACCTTGGGGATAAGCACAACTTGGATAAGTGTATGCACCCATGCCCCATGCACACTACTTTATAGAATACAAAAAACTGTTGAGAACTTTATGAACTCATATGTGATACTGGTGTATCATCTCATGTACTATCTTTTTCTTAAGTTTTTTTATTGGAGTATGGTTGATTTACAATGCTGTGTTTCAGTTATACAGCAAAGTGATTCAGTTATATAGACACACACACACTTTTTTCAGATTATTTTTCCATATTGGACATTACCGAGTACTGAATAGTTTCTCGTGCTATGTAGCAGATTTTTATTAGTTATCTGTTTTAGTATAGTAGGGTGTACATGTCAGTCTCAATCTCCTATTTTACATTCCCTTCCCCTTATCCTCTCATAACCATAAGTTTGTTTTCTACTTCTGTTTTGTAAATAAGTTCATTTGTACCCTTTATTTAGAATCTACATGTAAGAGATAGAATATGGTATTTTTCTGTGTCTGACTTACTTCACTTATGACAATCTCTAGGTCTATCCATGTTGCTGCAAAAGACATTATTTTGTTCCTTTTTGTGACTTGAGTAATAGTACAGTGTTATCTCCTTCATCCATTCCTCTGTTGATGGACGTGTAGGTTGCTTCCATGTCCTGGCTATTGTAAATGGTGCTGCAGTGAAGATTAGGGTACATGTATCTTCTCAAATTGTTTTTCTGTGGATATATGCCCAGGGGTGGGATTGCTAGATCATGTGGTAGCCCTATTTTTAGATTTATAAAGAACTTCCATACTGTTCTTAATAGTGGTTGTACCAGTTTACATCCCCACCAACACTGTGGGAACGTTTCCTTTTCTGCACACGCTCTCCAGAATTTATTATTTGTGGACTTTTGATGATGGTCATTTTGACTGGTGTGATGATACCTCATTGTAGTTTTGATCTGTATTTCTCTATTCGTTAGTAATGTTGAACATTTTTTCTGATGACAATGTCAAACCTCAGAAAATTAACTTGGTACATTTCCTTCTGTTTCCATTCTGCATATTCTATGTGATTATAGAAGTCCATCTTACTTTTGTAGCTAGGTTTGTTTTATCTGTTTTACACAGACTATAAAACTTGGTATTCTTTTTTCGGGAGATTTTCATACTGATTCAAGTATTCTTTAGTAACTATTGGTTTGTTTAGTTTTTATGTTTTGTATAAATATTGGTAATTTATATTTTAGAAATTCATATTTTGGTAATTTAATGTCTTTAGAAAATTACCCGTTTCTTTGTTTTAGCATTGACTGACAAAGACATGTATTATATACTCTAGCTTTTTTTTTTTTTTTATACTCTAGCTTTTAAATGTCTACTTCATCTTTGGCTATGTCTCTTTTACATAGTATTGTTCAAATGGACATTACCCTTAATCGGTCTTGCTCAAGGTTTATATTACTATTAAAAATCTTTTAAAACATCTTTTTCATACCCACATTTTCAGAAAATAATTTTGCATCATTATTTCCAATCTTTGTTATTCTGACTTACTTTCTTTGGGCTTATGCTATGATTCTTTTTAGCTTCTTGAGTTGCATTTTTTATTTCTTTTAATTAATTAATTTATTTAATACATTTAGTTCTGTAATCATATCATACCAGGTTTATCACACAAATACATATGTCTTTGTATCTTTGTATATGTTTAATATTATTTTAGTTATGCATATTTAATGATTTCCACCATTTTTTTCACCTCTGTAAATCTTATGGGGAAATGTTGAATGAGCTTCCAAGTGTAGGTTTTTTGTTTTTTAAATTGCTAACTCGTTGATTTCTTATGCAGTTGGAATTTATGATAACATTTTAGTGCAATGTGTTGAGATTTCTTTTGTGGCAATGTACATCATCAATTTTTATTAGTATTTTATGTGAAAAGAATAAATGTGTTTAATTTGATGTGAATTGTGAAACCACATTTGTATAGGCCTGAGATTCAGTGTTTCATGGGTAAGTTTTTTACGTCTTTGGGTGGATTGAAAACTTCCTTGTTTCTCCATTCCATTAGATAATTTTTATCTCATGCATTTATATTGTATGAGAGTATTTATGCTGAATTGACTTCCTGCTCTATCCAGGCAGCTCCAAAAACATTGTTTTTTTAGCTTGCTTGTGCACAGATTCTGTGATATGGGCTTAAGGTTATATTTCACTACCGCTCATGGAATTTTATCTTTATTTTCAATTTTGGTATCCTGAATCCCTACACAGTGCTTAGCACTTAGGGGGCACTCTGTCAACACTTGCTGAATGAATGAATGAAGTGTTATGATGCCCCTGTAAGGTATTTTGGCTTTTGTTCCATTCATAGTCACTGTTGAATAGCTTCTTCGTTTGTAGTTATTAGGAGATTGTTCTTCTCTCTGAGTTTGGATATGCTTTACAGTTTTAAAAATTAAGTTACTTAGCATTTGTGTATGCATGTGGAATTGTGGTATATGTGGGTCAGATAGGAGTTCCCTTCCATGTCATCTTGTTATGCCTTGTCCAGAGGACTAGTTTGGAATTTTTAGAAGAGAAAATTAAATTCTGGTCATGTTGTATATCAGTGTCTTTCTCAGAAACCACCTGCGATTCCACATTGCAATTAGGGTATAAACTCCCTAATAAGATATATGAAGACTGTCATACTATGACTCTATTCACCTACCTTTTATTTCATAGAATTCTTCACTGTCATATTACCATGTTTCAGTCCCTATAGCTCTATATTCTTTCACAATGCCTATTAAAATTCTTTTCCCTCTGCCAAGAATGCCTTCATCTGACAAACACTTTGTTATAGTGAAAGTTTGTTATACATAAGAAACCAAAAGCCTGGAATTTAGAGTTAGAGGCTTCAGATACATGCTAGTCAAACCTTACTTTACTTATGAGAGGGAAAATTGAGGGCAGTGGAGGTCACATGTTGCCTAAATCACATTCAGATTTCCTTCTCAGAGATGCTCACACAGGAACTTCTGATGGGCTTAAACTTACATCTTGTGTGTTCCTATATGCTACAAGTTTTAGTTTCTTAGGTTCCCATGCAGCATGTTGGATAGAATAATCATGTTCACCTGATAAGTGTTTTTTAAAAAATATTTTTTTACTTTTTACTTTTTTATACTTGAATTTGAATTATATTTAGTTATTTTATTCATCTGAAACTTCATGATATGAGATATAAATAAGTATTATAAATATTTATCCTATGTCCTAAGAAACATTTATTTATTTAGAATTTTTATTGGACTATAGTTGATTTCAATGTAGTGTTTTAGGTGTACAGCAAAGTGATTGACTTATTCATGTATCTATTCTTTTTAAAATTCTTTTCCCATTTATGATATTACAGAAAACTGAGCACAAGTTCCTTGTGCTATACACTAGATCCTTGTTAGTTATTTATTTTAAATATAGTAGTGTGTATATAAGAATCCCAGACTCCCAATTTGTCCCTACCCCACCTTTTTCATTTGGTAACTATAAGTTTGTTTTCTAAGTGTGAGTGTGTTTCTATTTTGTAAGTTCACTTGTATCATTTTTTAAATTTTCTACATATAAGGGATATCATACATTTCTTTATCTGACTTGTTCGCTTCTTATGACAGTCTCTAGATGCATTCATGTTGCTGTAAATAGCATTATTTCATTCTTTTTATGGATGTGTAATATTCCATTGTATATATGTGCCACGTCTTTATTCCTTCATCTGTCAATGGACAGTTAGGTTTATTTCATGTCCTATCTGTTGTAAATAGCACTGCAATGGATACTGTAGTGCATGTATCCTTTCGAAGCATATTTTTCTCTGGGTATTGCCCAGGAGTGGGATTGCTGGGTCATATGGTGCTTCTGTTTTTAATTTTTCAAGGAACCTCCATACCCTTCTCCATAGTGTCTGTACCAATTTACATTCCCACCAGCAATGTAGGAGGGCTCTCTTTCCTCCATACCCTTTCCGGCATTTATTGTTTGTAGATTTCTTAATGATGGCCATTCAGACTGCTGTGAGGTAATATCTTTCTGTAATTTTTATTTGCATTTCTCTAATTAGTAATGTTGCGCATCTTTTCATCTGCCTCTTGGCCATCTGTATGTCTTCTTTAGAGAAATGTCTATGTCCTCTGCCCACTGTTTTGCATCATTCCATTATGAAAATGTTTAACTGAAGAGAGGATATTTTTTCAAAACTCTAAGTAGGACTATATCATTTAAATGTATAGCAATATAGCCTTTCAAAATGCATAATTCTTCATTTTACAAGAACACTCCTTCTTTAAAAATTTGTCATAGTTTGTCATAGATTTAAAGTACCATGCACCTAATCCTATTTAAGGATTATACACTATATGTAGTGTAAGTGAACCAGATCTTTTCTTAAATATCTTTTCTTTCTAAAGTCTTAACAGTTTTTTAAAATATTTTATATTTTACTTCTTTTTTTTTCCATTTTGAACTTTTTATTTTGGATTGAAGTATAGCCAGTTGACAGTGTTGCAATCATTTCAGGTGAACAACAAAGGGATTCAGTCATACGTATTCATGCATCCATCTCCTCCAAACTCCCCTCCCATCTAGGCTACCACATAATACTGAGCAGAGTTCCATGTGTTGTACATAGGTCTCTGTTGGTTATCCATTTAAATATACCTGTGTGTACATGTCCATCCCTAACTCCCTAACTTTCCCTTCCCCCATCCTCTGCTTCCCAACTGTAAGTACATTCTCTGTCCATGAGTTTCTTTCTGTTTTCATTAAAATTTGTTTTATTGAAGGGTAATTGCTTTATAGAATTTTGCTGTTTTCTGTCAAACCTCAACATGAATCAGTTATAGGCATACATATATCCCCTCCCATTTGAACCTCCCTCCCACCTCCCTGCCCATCCCACCCCTCTAGGCTGATACAGAGCCCCTGGTTGAGTTCCCTGAGCCATACAGCAAATTCCTGTTGGCTATCTATTTTACATATGGTAATGTAAGTTTCCATGGTACTCTTTCCATACATCTCACCCTCTCCTTCCCTCTCCCCATGTCCATAAGTCTATTCTCTATGTCTGTTTCTCCACTGTTACCCTGTAAATAAATTCTTCAGTACCATTTTCCTAGATTCTGTATATGTGTTTTAGAATATGATGTTTATCTTTCTCTTTCTGACTTTACTTCACTCTGTATAATAGGTTCTAGGTTCATCCACCTCATTAGAACTGACTCAAATGTGTTCCGTTTTATGGCTGAGTAATAGTCCATTGTGTGTATGTACCACAACTTTATCCATTCATCTGTCGATGGATATCTAGGTTGCTTTCATGTTCTAGCTATTGCAAATAGTGCTGCAGTGAACAATGGGATATATGTGTCTCGTTCAATTTTGGTTTCCTCAGGGTATATGCCTAGGAGTGGGATTTCAGAGTCATGTGGTGGTTTTATTCTTAGTTTTTTAAGGAATCTCCATACTGTCTTCCATAGTGGCTGTATCAATTTACATTCCCACCAACAGTGCAAGAGTGTTCCCTTTTCTCCACACTCTCTCCACCATTTATTGTTTGTAAACTTTTTGATGATGGCCATTCTGACCAGTATGAGGTGATATCTTATTGTAGTTATGATTTGCATTTCTCAAATAATGAGCTGTATTGAGCATCATTTCCTGTGTTAGCCATCTGTATGTCTTCTTTGGAGAAATGTCTCTTTAGGTCTTTTTCCCACTTTTTAATTCGGTTTTGTTTTTTGGGTATTGAGTTGTATGAGCTGCTTATATATTTTGGAAATTAATCCTTTGTCAGTTGTTTCATTTACTATTATTTCCTCCCATTCCGAGGGTTATCTTTTCACCTTGTTTATAGTTTCCTTTGCTATGCAAAAGCTTTTAAGTTTAATCAGGTCCCACTTGTTTACTTTTGTTTTTATTTCCATTACTCTAGGAGGTGGGTCATAGAGGATCTTGCTTTGATTTATGTCATCGAGTGCTCTACCTATATTTTCCTCTAAGAGTTTTATTGTTTCTGGTCTTACATTTAGGTCTTTAATCTATTTTGCTTTATCCTTGTGTATGTGTTAGGAAGTGTTCTAATTTCATTCTTTTACATGTAGCTGTCCAGTTTCCCCAGCACCTTTTATTGAAGAGGCTGTCTTTGCCCTGTTGTATATTCTTGCCTCCTTTGTCAAAAATAAGGTACCCATAGGTGCATGGGTTTGTTTCCGGGCTTTCTATCTTGTTCCATTGATCTATATTGCTCTTTTTGTGCCAGTACCATACTGTCTTGATGACTGTAGCTTTGTAGTATAATCTGAAATCAGGAAGGTTGATTCCTCCAGCTCCATTCTTCTTTCTCAAGAGTGCTTTGGTTATTCAGGGTCTTTTGTGTTTCTATATGAATTGTGAAAATTTTTGTTCTAGTTCTGTGAAAAATGCCATTGGTAATTTTTTGGGGATCGCATTGAATCTGTAGATGCATTTGGTGGTATAGTCATTTTCACAATATTGATTCTTCCTACCCAGGAACATGGAATATCTCTCCATCTGTTTATGTCATCTTCGATTTCTTTCATCAGTGTCTTATAATTTTCTGTGTACAGTTCTTTTGTCTCCTTAGGTAAGTTTATTCCTAGATATTTAATTCTTTTTGTTGCAATAGTGAATGGGATTGATTCCTTAATATCTCTTCCTGATTTTTCATTGTTAGTATCTAGAAATGCAAGATATTTCTGTGTATTGATTTTGAATCCTGCAACTTTGCTAAATTGACTGATTAGTTCTAGTAGTTTTCTGATACTATCTTTAGGGTTTTCTATGTACAGTGTCTTGTCATCTGCAAACAGTGAGCTTTACTTCTTTTCTGATCTGGACTCCTTTATTATTTTTTTCTCTGATTGCTGCAGCTAGGACTTCCAGAACTGTGTTGAATAATAGTGGTGAAAGTGGACACCATTGTCTTGTTCCTGATCTTAGGGGGAATGCTTTCAGTTTTTCACCATTGAGAACAATGTTTGCTGTAGGCTTATCATTATGGCCTTTACTATGTTGAGGTAGGTACCTTCTATGCCCATTTTTTGAAGAGTTTTAATCATAAAGGGGTGCTGAATTTTGCCAAAGGCTTTTTCTGCATCTATTGAGATTATCATATGTTTTTATCTTTCAATTTGTTAATATGGTGTATCACATGGATTGATTGGCGTATATTGAAGAATCCTTGAATCCTGGAATAAACCCAACTTGATCATGGTGTATGAGTTTTTCGATGTGTTGCTGAATTCTGTTTTGCTAAAATTTTGTTGAGGATTTTGGAATCTGTGTTCATCAGTGATATTCGCCTGCAGTTTTCTTTTTTTGTGTGTGTTGTCTTTGTCTGGTTTTGGTATCAGGGTGGTGGTGACCTCATAGAATGAGTTTGGAAGTGTTCCTTCCTCTGTAATTTTTTTGAAATAGTTTTGAAAAGATAGGTATTAACTCTGTCATAAATGTTTTATAGAATTCTCCTATAAAGCCATCTGGTCCTGGGCTTTTGTTTTTTGGGAGATTTTT
The DNA here is from genome assembly GCF_019320065.1 of Cervus canadensis. Classification (NCBI taxonomy): domain Eukaryota; kingdom Metazoa; phylum Chordata; class Mammalia; order Artiodactyla; family Cervidae; genus Cervus; species Cervus canadensis. The sequence goes on along the minus strand of NC_057391.1, from coordinate 52,197,437 downwards.
GATCACAGCTTGAATTTCAGTGCTTATATTGGGTTGTTCATAATTTTTATTTCTTCCTGGTTCAGTCTTGGAAGGTTGAACTTTTCTAAGAATCTGTCTATTTTTTCCAGTTATCTATTTTATTGTCATATAGTTGTTCATAATAGTCTCTTAAAATCATTTGAATTTCTGCATTGTCTGTTGTAACCTCTCCTTTTTCATTTCTAGTTTTGTTGATTTGATTCTTTTCTCTTTTTTTCTTGATGAATCTGGCTAAAGGTTTGTCAATTTTATCTTCTCAAAGAACCAGCTTTTAGTTTTATTAATCTTTACTCTTGTTTCTTTCATTTATTTCTGCTCATATCTTTATAATTTCTTTCCTTCTACTGATTTCATGAAAAAATGGGCTCAGTAAAGGACAGAAATGGTATGGACCTTACAGAAGCAGAAGATATTAAGAAGAGGTGGCAAGAATACACAGAAGAGCTATACAAAAAATATCTCCATTGCCCAGAAAATCATGATGGTGTGATCACTCACCTAGAGCCAGACATCCTGGAATGTGAAGTCAAGTGGGCCTTAGGAAGCATCACTACGAACAAAGCTAGTGGAGGTGATGGAATTCCAGTTGAGCTATTTCAAATCCTAAAGGATGATGCTGTGACAGTGCTGCACTCAATATGCCAGCAAATTTGGAAAACTCAGCAGTGGCCACAGGACTGCAAAAGGTCAGTTTTCATTCAAATCCCAAAGAAAGGAATTCCCAAAGAATGCTCAAACTATAGCACAGTTGCATTCATTTCACACGCTAGTAAAGTAATGCTCAAAATTCTCCAAGCCAGGCTTTAGCAATACGTGAACCGTGAATGTCCAGATGTTCAAGATCGTTTTAGAAAAGGCAGAACCAGAGATCAAATTGCCAACATCTGCTGGATCATCAAAAAAGCAAGAGAGCTCCAGAAAAACATCTATTTCTGCTTTATTGACTATGCCAAAGCCTTTGACTGTGTGGTTCACAATAAACTGTGGAAAATTCTTCAAGAGATGGGAATACCAGACCACCTGATGAGCCCCTTGAGAAACCTGTATGCAGGTCAGGAAGCAACGGTTAGAACTGGACATAGAACAACAGACTGGTTCCAAATAAGAAGAGGAGTACGTCAAGGCTGTATATTGTCACCCTGCTTATTTAGCTTATATGCAGAGTACGTCCTGAGAAATGCTGGGCTAGAAGAAGCACAAGCTGGAATCAAGATTGTGGGGAGAAATATCAATAACCTCAGATATGCAGATGACACCACCCTTATGGCAGAAAGTGAAGAAGAGCTAAAGAGCCTCTTGATGAAAGTGAAATAGGAGAGTGAAAAAGTTGGCTTGAAGCTCAACATTCAGAAAACTAAGATCATGGCATCTAGTCCCATCACTTCATGGCAAATAGATGGGGAAACAGTGGAAACAGCGGCTGAATTTATTTTTCTGGGCTCCAAAATTAATGCAAATGGTGATTGCAGCCATGAGATTAAAAGACACTTACTCCTTGCAAGGAAAGTTATGACCAAGCTAGACAGCATATTAAAAAGCAGAGACATTACTTTGTCAGCAAAAGTCCATCTAGTCAAGACTATGTTTTTTTCCAGTGGTCATGTATGGATGTGAGAATTGGACTATAAAGAAAGCTGAGTGCTGAAGAATTGATGCTTTTGAACCATGGTGTTGGAGAAGACCCTTGAGAGTCCCTTGGACTGCAAGGAGATCCAGCCAGTCCATCCTAAAGAAGATCAGTCCTGGGTGTTCATTGGAAGGACTGATGCTGAAGCTGAAACTCCAATACTTTGGCCACTTGATGTGAAGTTTTGACTCATTTGAAAAGACCCTAATTCTGGGAAAGATTGAGGGCAGGAGGAGAAGGGGATGGGAGAGGATGATATGGCTGGATGGCATCACTGACTCAAGGTACATGGGTTTGGGTGGACTCCGGGAGTTGGTGATGGACAGGGAGGCCTGGCGTGATGCAGTTTATGGGGTCTCAAAGTGTCGGACATGACTGAGCAACTGAACTGAACTAATTTTGGGGTTCTTTCTTCTTTTTCCAGTTGTTTTAGGTGTAAAGTTAGGTTGTCTATTTGATTTTCTTGTTTTTGAGGTGGGATTATATTGCTGTAAACTTCCCTCTTAAACTGCTTTTGCTACATCCCATAGGTTTTGAGTTGTCATGTTTTCATTGTCATTTGTTTCTCAATTTTTGAATTCCCTTTTGATTTCTTCAGTAACCTGTTTGTTATTTAGAAACATGTTGTTTAATCTCCATGTGTTTGTGTTTCTTACAGTTTATTTTCTTGTAACTGATATCTAGTCTCATAGCGTTGTGGTCAAAGAAGATGTTTGATATGATGTCAGTTTTCTTGAATTTACTGAGGTTTGAAATGTGACACAAGATGTGGTCTGTCCTGGAGAATATTCCATGTGCACTTGAGAAGAAGGTGTATTGTTTTGCATTTGGATGAAATGTCCTGAAGATATCGATGAGATCCATCTCATCTAATGTATCATTTAAGACTTGTATTTCCTTATCAATTTTCTGTTTTGATGATCTGTCCATTGATATGAGTGGGGTGTTCAAGTCTCCTACTATTATTGTATTACTGTCAATTTCTCCTTTTGTGTCTTAGTGTTTGTCTTAGTTATTGAGGTGCTCCTATGTTGGGTGCATAGATGTTTACAACTGTTATGTCTTCCTCTTGGATTGATCCCTTGATCATTATGTAGTGTTTTTCCTTATCTCTTGTAATCCTTATTTTAAGGTCTATTTTGTCTGATATGAGGATTGCTACTCCACCTTTCTTTTGCTTCCCATTTACATGGAATATATTTTTCCATCCTCTCACTTTCTGTTTATATGTATACTTGGGTCTGTAGTGGGTTTTTTGTAGATAGCATATATATGGGTCTTGTTTTTGTATCCATTCAGCCAGCCTGTGTCTTTTGTTTGGAGCATTTAATCCATTTACATTTAAAGTAATTATTGATATATATGTTCTTATTGCCATTTTCTTAATTGTTTGGGGTTGACTTTGAAGATCTTTTTTTCTTCTCTTGTATTTCTTGACTACATAAGTCCTTTTAAAGCTGGTTTGGTGGTACTCAATTTTCTTAACTTTTGCTTGTCTGAAAAGCTTTTTATTTATTTCTCCATCATTTTTGAATGAGATCCTTTCTGGGTACAGTACTCTTGGTTGTAGATTTTTTCCCTTTCAGTACTTTAAATATATCCTGCATTCCCTTCTGGTTTGCAGAGTTTCTGCTGAAAGATCAGCTGTTAAGCGTGTGGGATTTCCCTTTTATGTTACTTGTTGCTTCTTCTATGATGCTTTTAATATTCTTTCTTTCTGTTTAGTCTTTGTGAGTTTGGTTAGTATGTGTTTTGATGTGTTTCTCCTTGGGTTTATCCTGTATGGGACTGTTTTTCTCTCTTAGACTTGGTTGACTATTTCCTTCTCAATGTTGGGGAAAATTTCAATGATAATCCCTTCAAAATTTTTTTCATACCCTTTCTTTTTTTCTTCTTCTTCTGGAACCCCTATGATCCAAATGTTGGTGCATTTGATATTGTCCAGAGGTCTCTGAGACTGTCCTCAGTTCTTTTCATTCTTTTTACTTCAGTCTACTTTTCAGAAGTTATTTCCACCATTTTATCTTCCAGCTCACTGCTTCTTTCTTCTACTTCAGATATTCTGCTATTGATTCCTTCTAGAGTATTTTTAATTTCAGTAATTATGTTGTTTGTCTCTGTATGTTTATTCTTTAATTCTTCTAGGTCTTTGTTAATTAAGTCTCACATTCTCTCCATTTTGTTTTCAAGGTTTTTGATCATCTTTACTATCATTATTCTGAATTCTTTTTCAGGTAGTTTGCCTATTTCCTCTTCATTTATTTGGACTTTTGCGTTTCTAGTTTGTTCCTTCATTTGTGTAGTATTTCCCTGCCTTTTCATTATTTATTTTTTAACTTATTATGTTTGAGGTCCCCCTTTCCCAGGCTTCAAGGAAAGTTGAATTCTTTCCTTGAAGAAGGTTGAATTCTTTCTTCATGTTGGTTTCTGCCCTCCTAAGGTTGGTCCAGTGGTTTGTGTAAGCTTTGTATAGGGTGAGATTTGTGCTGAGTTTTTATTTGTTTTTCCTTTGATGGGCAAGGCTGAGTGAGGTGATAATTCTGTCTGCTGATGATTGAGTTTGTCTTTTTGTTTTGTTTGTTGTTTAGATGAGGCATCCTGCACAGGGTCCTACTGGTGGTTGGGTGATACCCAGTCTTGTATTTGAGTACTTTCCTTTTTGTGAGTTTTCACTATTTGATACTCCCTAGGGTTAGTTCTGTTAGTAGTCTGGGGTCTTGGAGTCAGTGCTCCCACTCCAAAGGCTCAGGGCTTGGTCTCTGGTCAGGAACAAAGATTCCAGAAGTGGTTTGTGATGGTATTAAGTGAGATTAAAACAAATATCCAAAACGAGAGACCAAAGATGAACTCCAGACAAATGGTAGTTAAAAATCAGGCAAATAGTAATTAAAATATTGGAATATACACATATACACTCATCAGCAAAGTGAAAGCAGTCCAGCATAAATACAGTAGATTGACCCAGCAACCAAAGGAAATAAAAAATTATATTTACCAGTTAAGAACAAAACTAAATAAATCATAAACTGGAAAGTAAACTAAAGCAAGATGCCGAGTGGAGAATAAAGCAATGAAAACAAAACTAATAGATAAGTTGAAAGGAAAGGAAAGAAAGAAAAGAAAGAATAGATATACAAAGTTAAATAGAGGTAGATAGATATATATCCATTAAAGGTTAACTGCAATTGAAAAAGAACAGTAGGAAAGGCAAAGAAAGGAATAAATGTAGAAAAAATGTAATAGGTTTAAAAAAATAAAATTATAAAAAAGAGAAAAGAAAAAAAACTCCATAGAACTGCAAAAGCCCAACATAGAGGCAGAGGTTTATAACAACAATAAAAAATGAGACTGAGAAAAATAAAAAATGAGACTGAAAAAAAAATTAAGCTCGAAAGCTTAATTGGATTTCTTAGTGCCAATAAAATTGACAACTACAACGGGGGGAGGGGGTGGGGAAAAAAAAGGAAAAAATTCCAAAAGAATCTACAGAAGGAGTCAAAAAATAAGAATAATAAATGTTTTTATTGAATCACTGCTATGAGAGTCCTTTCCCTCGCTGGGAATCACAGTCCACCTTACCTCCCTAGGAGGAGGCAGCTTACCTGCTGTTGCGGCAGCTCAGATTCTAATCTGGTCTCACTCCTGTGTGTCTTGCCTCCAAGGTCCACAGCTCTCAGAACGAGTGCATTTTCTTTTTTGGGAGCTCTCAGTGGCTTTTTATATATTCCGTAGACACAGAGTCTGCCTAGTTGATCGTGTGTATTTAATCTGCAGCTTGTACAGCTGCTGGGAAGGTTTTGGGTCTTCTTCCTTAGCCACACTGCTCCTGGGTTTCAGCTGTGGTTTTTTTCCCACCTCTACATGTGGGTTTGCTCCTGAGCCGCCCTGGAGGATTTGCTCCTGTGAGGGCCAGTTATGGAGGTGATGCAGCAGTTTGGGTCACAGGGGTTCTGGCAGCACCAGGTACTCAGGGGAGTTGGCGGCTAGGGCAGCAGGAAATACAGTGGCCTAGAAGGGTATGGCAACCAGTGTTGGCCAATACACTCCAGTAGTCTTGCCTGGAGGACCCCCGTCCCTGACAGAGAAGCCTGACAGGCCACTCTGCTGCTGCTGCTGGTAAGTCGTTTCAGTTGTGTCCGACTCTGTGCGACCCCATAGACGGCAGCCCACCAGGCTCCGCCATCCCTGGGATTCTCCAGGCAAGAACACTGGAGTGGGTTGCCATTTCCTTCTTCAGACAGGCCACTCTACGGGGTTGCAAAGGGTCGGACAGGACCGAAGTTGACCCTGCACGCATAGACGCAAGGCTTTTTTTCCCTGTGGCAGCTCTGCCCCAGTGAGATTTGAGCGCAAAGACGGCGCAACTGCTTGGCTTGTGGAGACCCTGGCGCTGCCGAGTGTGCTGGGACATGGACTGCCTCCGCCACAGGAGATGTGGCCCTAACAGTCTTTTTTTGAGCCTCTTGTAGCTGGCCATCAGAAGGCTGCTTTTGCCAGACTTTCTCCATAGTTCCTCCCATTCAGGCACTTGAACTAAGTTCGAGGGAACTTAGAGGGTTCCCCTGTCTAGGATCCTTCTCTGTTGTTCAGCATGTCAGGCACATCGAGGGGCCCCCTGGGTGGGGTCCCACTCTGTATTTCAGCACATCAGGCACTTAAAGGGACCCCCTGGGTGGGGTCCCACTCTGTATTTCAGCACATCAGGCACTTAAAGGGGCCCCCTGGGTGGGGTCCCACTCTGTATTTCAGCACATCAGGCACTTAAAGGTGCCCCCTGGGTGGGGTCCTACTCTGTAGTTCAGTGTCTCAGGTGTTTGATGAGCCAGCCTCTCTATTGTTCAGCTGGCATGTGCGGAGAGAAAGACTATGGTGATGGCTCCAACCCCTATACGTGACTCAGCAGTATTGCCTTGCTTCCATGGCTGCCTGGCTTTCCTCCACCAGCATTTCCCGCCAGGATCTCCTCCCTCACATTTCCTCAGTCCGCTCCTCTGCATTCAACAGCAGCCCTCACCCTGGGATTGCTCCACAGTCGCTAAACTCCAGCTCCCAGCCGCTGCACCTTCCAGGGGTCCAGTGTTCCTGCCTGGATTGTGTATGGCTATCCTGCCTGGATTGTGTATGGCTATCGCAAGGACTGTCTGGTTCTCATTCCGTTTCAGTTCAGTTCAGTCGCTCAGTCGTGTCCAACTATTTGTGACCCCATGAACCGCAGCACGCCAGGCCTTCCTGTCCATCACCAACTCCCAGAGTCCACCCAAACCCATGTCCATCGAGTTGGTGATGCCATCCAACCATTTCATTCTCTGTCGTCCCCTTCTCCTCCTGCCCTCAATCTTTCCCAGCATCAGGGTCTTTTCAAATGAGTCAGCTCTTCGCATCAGGTGGCCAAAGTATTGAAGTTTCAGCTTCAGTATCAGTCCTTCCAATGAACACCAAGGACTGATCTCCTTTAGGATGGACTGGCTGGATCTCCTTGCAGTCCAAGGGACTCTCAAGGGTCTTCTCCAACACCACAGTTCAAAAGCATCAATTCTTCAGCGCTCAGCTTTCTTTGTAGTCCAACTCTCGCATCCATACATGACCACTGGAAAAATCATAGCCTTCACTAGATGGACCTTTGTTGACAAAGTAATGTCTCTGTTTTTTAATATGCTCTCTAGGTTGGTCATAACTTTCCTTCCAAGGAGTAAGCGTCTTTTAATTTCATGGCTGCAGTTACCATCTGCAGTGATTTTGGAGCCCAGAAAAATAAAGTCAGCCACTGTTTCCACTGTCTCCCCATCCATTTCCCATGAAGTGATGGGACCCGATGCCATGATCTTAGTTTTTCCATTCCATTTAGGCTGTCACTTATCAGCTGTTTCGCTCTCAGCCTTGAATGTTTCTCCTCTGCCTCAGATAGTTACCCTGATGTGGGGATTGGACCATTGCTTCAGTTTCCCCACCCGCAGGTGGGGAAAGTCCAGTCCTACTGACAGTCCTGTTTCCCCCCACTAGTTCCTCATCCTATCAAGTTTTGCATTTGTTCTATATATTCTTTTCCGCTGGTCAGGTACTCCTGTCCACTCTGAGCTGGTGTTCTGCATATACTTCTGTGTCTGAAGGTATATTCCTGATGTATCCATGTAGAGAGATGTACTCCACTTCCATCTACTCCTCTGCCATCTTGTTCTCTTCTTCCTGTTTAAGTAACTTCATTTGTATCATTTCTTTCTAGATTCCACATATAGGAGATGTCAGATCATATTTCTCCTCCTCTGTTTGACCTACTTCACTGGGTCTGGCAATCTCTAAGTCCAAATCCTCTGCCCATTTTTTGATTGGATTGTTTGGTTTTTTGCTTTTTTCTTTTTTTGATATTGAGTCACATGAGCTGTTTATAACTTTTGAAAATTATTCCCTTGTTGGTCACATCATTTGCAAGTATTTTCTCCTGTTCTGTGGGTTGTCTTTTCATTTTGTTTATGGTCTTTGCTGTGCAAAAGCTTTTATCTTTAATTAGGTCCCATTTGTTTATTTTGTTTTTATTTCCATTAGTCTAGGAGGTGGGTCAAAAAACGTTTTGCCGTGATTTATGTCCAAGAGTGTTCTGCCTGTTTTTCTCTAAGTGTTCTATATTCTCCAGTCTTATATTTAGGACTTAAATCCATTTTGAGTTTATTTTTGTGTGTGGGAGTAGAGAATGTTGTAATTTCATTCTTCTATATGTAGCTCTCCAGCTTTCCCAGAACTATTTATTGAAAAGACTACTCTCTTTCCATTGTATATTCTTGCCTCTTTTGTCATAGATTAGGTGACTGTAAGTACATGGGTTTATCTCTGGGCTCTCTGTCCTGTTCCACTGATCTGTGTTTCTGTTTTTATGTCATTACCAGTGTTTTGATAACTATAGCTTGTAGTGTAGTCTGAAGTCAGGGCACCTGATATCTCCAGCTCCACAAGATTTCTTTCACAAAATTGCTTTGGATATTTGGAGTTTTTCATGTTTCCATATAAATTTTGGGCTTCTCTGGTAGCTCAGAAGGTAAAGAATCTGCCTGCAATACAGGAGATCCAGGGTCAGTGCCTGGGTCAGGAAACTCCCCTGAAGAAGGAAATGGCAGCCCACTCCAATATTCTTGCCTGGAGAATCTCACCAACAGAGGAACCTGGTGGGCTGCAGTCCATGGGGTAACAAAAAGTCAGACACAACTGAGCAGCTAACACTATAAATTTAAGACTTTTTTTTTGTCCTAATTTTGTGGAAAATGCCATTGTAATTTGATAGGGATTGCACTGAATCTTTAGATTACCTTGGGTAATATAGTCATTTTGACAATATTGATTCTTCAAATTGAACACAACATGGTATATCTTTTCATCTGTTGTGTCATCTCTTATTTATTTCATCATTGTTTTATAGCTTTTGAAGTATAGGTCTTTTGCCTTCTTGGGTAGGTTTATCCTTAGGTATTTGATTATTTTTGATGCATTAGTGAGTGGAATTATTTCTTTAATTTCTGTTTCTGACCTTTCATTGTTCATGTTATAAATGCAACAGGTTTCTTTGTTTTGTATCCTGCAAGTTTACTTAATTCATTGATAAGCTCTAGTACTTTTCTGGTAGCATCTTTAGAATTTTCTAAGTATAATGTCATGTCATCTGCAAGCAGTGACAGTTTTACTACTTTTCCAATTTGTATTCCTTTCTTTCTTTTCCTTCTCTGATTCCCATGGCTAGGACTTCCAAAACTATGTTGGAAAAAGTAGCAAGAATGGACATCCTTGTCTTGTCCCTGATCTTAGAGCAAATGTTTTCAGCTTTTCACCTTTGACTGATGTTGGCTGTAAGTTTGTTATACATGGTCTTTGTTATATTGAGGTATATTTCCTCAATGCCTACTTTCTGGAGCTTTCGTCATAAATGGGTGCTGAATTTTGTCAAGTTTATTTTTTTCTCCATCTATTGAGATGGTTATATGGTTTTTAGTCTTTAATTTGTTAATGTGGTGTATCACACTTACTGATTTGCAGATACTAAAAAATCCTTGCATCCCTGGGATAAATCCCACTTCTTTGTGGTGTATGATCCTTCAAATGCATTGCTGCGTTTGGTTTGCTAGTATTTTGTTGAGAATTTTTGAATCTATATTCATCAGTGATACTGACCTGTAGTTTTCTTTTTTGTAGTATCTTTGTCTTTGATTTCAAGGTAATGATGGCCTCAAAGAATGAGTTTGGGAGTGTTCTTTTTTGTAATATTTTGAAAAGGATAGGTGTTAACTCTTCTGGAAACATTTTATAGAATTTTCCTGTGAACCCAGTCTGGTTCTGAACTTTTGTGTGAGTTTTTTATTCACAGTTTCAATTTCTGTCCTTGGATTGTCTATTAATATTTTCTATTTCTTCCTGGTTCAGTCTTGGAACATTGCATCTTTCTAAGAATTTGTTCATTTCTTCTAGGTCATCCCTTTTATTAGCATATAGTTGCTTGTAGTATTCTCTTTTAACCCTTTGTATTTCTGTTGTGTCAGTTGTAACTTTTCCTTTTTAATTTCTAATTTTATTAATTTGAGCTCTCTTTTTTTCTTGCTTAGGCTAGCTATAAGTTTATCAATTTTGTTTATCTTTTCTAAGAACCAGGTTTTAATTTATCTTTCTTATTGTTTTCATCATCACTTTCAATTTTTTTCTGCTCTGATCTTTCCTTCTTTAGTTGCTTTAGGTGTAAGTTGTTTATTTGTAATTTTTCTCATTTTCTGAGGTAAGAATGTATTGCTATAAACTTCCCCTTTCAAACTGCTTTTGCTGGATTCCTTAGGTTTTGGATTGTCATGATTTCATTTTTATATAACTCAAGGTATTTTATATTTTGATTTCTTCAGTGATCCATTGATTGTTTAGTACCATATTGTTTAGCCTCCATGTATTTGTTTTTTTACAGATTTTTCGTGTAGTTGATTTCAAATCTCTTAACATTGTGGTCGGAAAAGATGCTTGATCTGATTTCAACTTTCTTAAATTTAATGAGGCTTGCTTTGTGGCTCAGCATGTGATTAACTCTGAAGAACATTCTATGTACACTTAGTATATTCTGCTGCTCTTGTATGGAATTCTCTATAAATATCAGTTAAGTCTTTGTTGTCTCATGTGTCATTTAAGACCTCTTTCCTTATTGATTTTCTTTCTGGATGATCTGTTCATTAATGGAAATGGGGTGTTTATAAAGTTTCCACTATTATTGTGTTACTATTTATTTCTTCTTTTATGGCTATTAGTTTTTGCCTTATATGTTGGGGTGCTCCTATATTGGGTATGTGTATATTTGCAATTGTTATATCTTAGTTTGATCATTTGATCATCATGTGATATCCTTCTTTGTTTCTTGTAAACAGTCTTTAAAGTCTATTTTGTTTCATATGAATATTGCTACTCCAGCTTTCTTTTGATTTCCATTTGCATGGAATATATTTTTACATCCCCCACTTTCAGTCAGTGTCTGTCCCTAGAGTTGAAGTGGGTTTCTTGTAGACAGCATACATGCAGGTCTTGTTTTTGTATCCATTCAGCCAATCTGTCTTATGGTTGGAGCATTTACATTTAAGGTAGTTATAGATACTTGTGTTATTATTGCCATTTTGTTAATTGTTTTGGATTTATTTTGTAGGTCCTTTTTCTTCCCTTCCTCTTTTATTCTCTTGTGATTTGATGACTGACTTCAGCATTGTATTTGGATTTCTTTTTCGTTTTTGTTTTGATTATATAATGTAGATTTTTGGTTTGAAGTTACCATGAGGTTTTGATATAGAAACCTATATATAAACATAATTGCTTTTTAAGTTGCTGTTCTCTTAATTTCAAATGCAGTTCCAATATTCTGCATTTGTACTCTTCTCATGATTACTGATTTTGTTATCATATTTGTGTTTGGATGATTTTCTGCCTTTATGTTTACCGTTACTGGTGAAATTTTCTATTCATTGTTTTCTTGTTTCTAGTTGTGGCCTTTTCTTTTCTAACTGGAGAATGTCCCTTGGCATTTGTTGCAAAATTGGTCTGGTGGTTCTGAAGTCTCTTATCTTTTGTTTTTCTGTAAAGCTTTTGATTTCTCTATGAATTCCAAATTAGAGCCTTCCTTGGTAGAGTATTTATACTTTATATATATTGTGCCAATCCCTTCTGGCCTGTAGAGTTTCTGCTGAAAAAAAATCAGCTGATATCATTATGGAAATCCCCTTGTATGTTATGTTGCTTTCCCTTGTTAATTTTATTATTTTCTCTTTGGCTTTAATTTTTGTCGACTGGATTACCATGTCTCTGAGGATGTTTCTCTTTGGGCTTTTCCTGCCTGGAACTCTGTGCTTCCTGGACTTGGGTTTATGTTTCATTTCCTATGTTAGGGAAGTTTTCAGCTGTCATATCTTCAAGTATTTTCTCAGGTCCTCTCTGTCTCTCTTCTCATTTTGACCCTGCCATAGTGGTGCATTTAATGTTGTCCCAGAGGTCTCTGAGACTGTCCTCATTTCTGTAAATTCTTTTTTATTGATTCTGTTCTGCAGCAGTGGTTTCCACCATTTAATCTTCTAGCTCACTCATTTTCCTGCTTTGTGTATTCTGCTATTGATTCCTTATAGTGTTTTTCATTTCAGTTATTATTCATCTCCATTTGTTTGTTCTTTCAATCTTCTAGCTCTTTGTTAAACATTTCTTGCATCTTCTCAATATGTGCCTTTCTTTCCTCAATATTTTGGATCACCTTTAGTATCATTACTCTGATTTTTTTTTTTCCCCCAGGTAGATAGCCTGCCTTCAGTTCACTTGGTTGTTCTTCTGGAGTTTCATCTTGTTCTTTCATCTTGGACACATTTCTTCTGCTGTCTCATTATGTGTAACTTTCTGTGATTGTAGTGTTCATTCCTCAGGCTGCAAGGTTATAGTTGTTCTTGCTTCTGCTGCCTGCCTCCTGGCGGATAAGGCTGGTCTAAGGGGCTTGTGCTGGCTTCTGGTGGGAGGAACTGGTTCCTGCCCACTGGTGATTGGAGCTTGGCCTTGTTCTTCTGGTGGATAGAGCCATGTCAAGGGCTATGTTTATTAAGCAGCTGTGGGCTCAGGGAGACTCTAGTCAGCTTTCCTCCTGAGGAGTGGGCTGTTTTCCCAGCCTGTCGGTTGTTTGGTCTGAATCATTTCAGCCTTAAGGCTATTGGGGGGGCCAGGTCTTGGTGAGAAAATGGTGACCTTCTGGAGGGCTCTTGCCAATGAGTACTCTTCAGAACTACTGCCAGCGGTATCTTTCTCACTGCAGAAAGCCTCGCCCCACCCCACCGCGAACCTCTGCCGGAGACCCTTCAGTGCCAGCAAGTAAATCTGGCTCAGGCTTTTATGAACTCACTACCTTTTCTCCTGGGGCCTGGTGCACATGAAATCTTGTGCATGCCCTCCAGGAGTAGTTTCTGTTTCTCTCAGACCTGTGGAATTCCTTTGATCAAACACTACTGGTCTCCAAAGTCAGATATTCTGAGGATTCTTCTTTCTGATCATAGGCCTCCAGGCTGGGGTGCCTGATGTGAACCCTGTGGGAGAACCTCTGTGATATAGCTGTTTTCTAGTTTGTGGGTCTGCCACCTGGCAGATATGGGTTTGACTTTATTGTGATTGCACCCCTCCTATCATCTCATTGTGGCTTTTTCTTTATCTTTGGATATAGGATATATATAGGTAGATTCCAGTGTTTTTGTTTTCTTCTCAGTGATTGTTCAGCAGTTCTTTGTAGTTTTGGTATTTTGGTGAGAGGGGGAGAACTCAGGTCTTTCTACTCTGCCATCTTGTTTACACCTCCCTAAGCCTGGCGTGCTGCGATTCATGGGGTTGCAAAAAGTCAGACACGACTGAGCGAATGAACTGAACTGAAGCACCATTTTAGTAACTAGTGTTTTTTATTTCCTTGATTGCAATATGTCCTCTCTTATTCACTAAATTCTTATGTATAGGGGTGTATTACTTAGCTATACTGTATGTTTTGGTGGTGGTTGTTGGTGGTTTAGTTGCTAAGTTGTGTCTGACTCTTACAGCCCCATGGACTGTAGCCCACCAGGCTCCTCTGTCCGTGGGATTTTCCAGGCAAGGATACTGGACTGGATTGCCATTTCCTTCTCCAACTTTATGTTTTACTAATCTTTTATTCTATTTTGCCAGGATGATATTTTAGCTGTTAAAGACTTTAATATGTGTGTAATCCATCCTCATTAATCACCTTTAAAAAAACTTACATGTCAAACAAACAAAAAAAATTACATGTTTTTACTTGTTTGTTAACCTAGTTACACTTAAAATAGGATAATTTCAAGTTACAACAACTTGCCATTAGGATTTAACTATTATATCTGTAAATCTGTTAGAAAATAATTCACCCTCCCTATATCAAAAGATGAAATAATAATTTTTTAAAACAGATTTTTAAATATTTCAGTAAAGTGGTATAGCTTATGTAAGGTTGTACATTCTGTGCTCAGCAAATGTTTACTAGACATCTCTTATGTTTCAGGAATGTAATGGGAGTTTAAGAAGTTAAACTATCACTGAGGCATTGTCTAGAAGGATTTCAGATGAAGAAACTGAGAAAAGTTGAGGATTAGCCAAGGGGAATATGCACTGTATAGTACTTATGTATAAAGATCATGAATCCCTGAAAAGTGATAAGTTTCCAGGAAAGGGGTTATGTTTCAACTGAGTTTTGAAGACTGAGAGGCAGTTAACTGGATAATGAAAGTGATAACTTGTTTTAGGGGAAAGAAACTGAAAATGCAAAGGCTCACACTTAAAAGAGCATGGGATGAAAACTAAATAGCAAAGATTTACTTGTGGCCAAAGTATAGGATGTGAATCAGGACTGGTGAGCCATGAATTTGCAGTAGACAAAGATCTTTTTTTCTCAAGTGGGCAATGGGTGAAATTAGTGGGTTTTTAAAAGAGAATGGAGATGATCATATTTCCATTTTAGAAAGGTTTTAAAGGGGATAAGAAAGGAGTCAAAGTGAACAAAATTGGTTAATTGATAATTAATAAAAATATGTATTCAGTGAAAATATGAATGAACACTGAATGAAACAATGAATGAAAAGTTAATGAATTACTACAGTTAGCAGCTGAAAATTAATAACTTTTGTAAGATTATCCTTATTCAGTCAAATGTGATCGATATAGATGCCAGTTAGAATGGGGGACTATTTCAAAATACTAGATATATGAAATCAGACTTAATATCATTGTTTCCCAAACTAGCTATTGCTAGTTAGTAGGAAATACCATAATGTTGTTATTTGATGTGTTGGTTATTTATTCATTTGCTGTCTATTTGATTAATCGTAATAGTTTTCCAGGAAGTTTGGTTTGACTTGTTTTCAGTGTATAATACTATAATTCTGAAAAATAAAAACTTTGTATTTTACCTTCCAGCATTTATGTTCTTTATTTCTGTTTTACTCTATTGGTTAGGATTTATGGAAATAAAATATTGTAGTGGACATTTTTGCCTTTTAATAACAGGGATATCCTAATATTTTACACTTACGTTGATTCTGAAAGACATTTTTCAGCATATGAAACAACTCATTCCAGTCTAAGTAGGTTAAAAATTATTTGGAAGGTTTTGAAATTTTATCAAATAGCTTGTATGCTCCTACTTAAAAGCAGATATGTATTTTATGATCAGTTGATGTCATTTTATAGTAGTCAATGATTTTTAAATCATGCTTTTGAAAAAATCTTCATGGCTATGATATTTTATTCTTCTGATACAGTGCTGAATTTTATTTTCTGTATTTTGTGAAGTATTTAAAATATTTATGGCCATATTGCTTTATTATTTTAAATTGTGCCTACTGTGCTTTATATTCAAAGATATAACCATGGGATAGTGTAAAATCTTCAAAATATTACACAAAAATATTTAGTTATGGTAACTGGTTCATATTTCATGGGTCAAGAAAACAAATAATTTCAGATTTTTATCAATAAAAATCATCATTGAATTACATGTCCTTGAGCAAATCGTTCTCTCTCTGGGACTCATCTGTGAAAATAAGGGGTCTGGGATATATAAGAACTGTAAGGTTCTTAGAACTCCAGTTCTAGCTTTCTGCAAACTTGTATTCACATGGAAATCCCTCTGGCTTTATGCTAAAAAACAGTAACATTGTGTAATTTAGAAATGGGCCATGCTATGATGACCCTTGAAAATTTAGACTTGAGTTTCAAAAAGAAACAAAAAATTTGAAAAATCACAAGTCCATCATTCATCTACTTAGGCCCATGAGCAGTTGAAACTGAGAAATACTGACTTTGTGATTTTATCCTAAGTTATACTGGAGAACCATGGACCAACCATCCCTCACTGTTTTGTTGAACTTACTTGAAACGTTGAATCCAAAGAGCAGCAGATGGGGAGTCAGAAGCCCTGGATGTATATCACTCTGTAATTTGGTGGTTTGGGAATCTTAAGTCATTTAACCCCTTCAGGCATCAGATTTCTTATTTGCAAGGTGAAATATACTTAATCTTTTAGTTCTAAAGTTCTATGATATGAGAAGCAATAAATAATCCCATAATAAAAATTCTTTAATTTGTATAGTCACCTGGGGTTTACTTTCACATATATTGATCTTAATTGATCCTCTTCACAAAGTTAGGAGGCAAAAAGCAAAGTATTAGTTATTAATTATTATTAATTATTATTTCAGAGTTAGGTCTAGACTCCAGACCATTTGGTAGTTTGCCCAGTGTGCTTAGCAAGTAGTGGAGTCCCAGCTGGAGCCTAGGCATTCTGATACTTCAACTGTTCTTTTCTTTTAATGACACATTGTCTTTTGTTAAGCTCTGTAATCACCCTTTTATACTTTTCAAGCATTCTGGCACATTTTCCAACTCATTAAATTGCAGGGACCAGCTATCCTTCTTCCCTTGGGGTTCATTTATAATTTTAAACTATATAACATTAACACTTTGTTCATGTATATGTTTAAATGATTTCTTGAAAAGTACTCCATCTAACATTTATTCCTTCTTTTCCTGATTCTCTTTCAGATAGCAGTTCTGTGGATGAAAAGGTTTTAAATCATACTTTTTCTTCCCTCCTGAGGGATCTTGTCTTTTTGTACATGTTTGTTTGTGACATATTAGACCTGTTTTGGTTCTTCGGTTTTAGTTGTGAACTGTGCATGTTATCCCAGCTTTCCATTCATTGGTTGTCCTTTAAGTGTGCCCCAATCTGTTGCTTTTATGAAGAGATAACACCTTGCCAGCTTCGCTTACTATAGCTTACACTTGCCAACCTAGGGGTCTGCTACTGTCAAACGCAGCATCTGTTGTTAAGTCTGGTGAATCATGATCTCTCTGACTGATTCATGATCTTCACTGCACATACCAAGTTTTAAGGGCAAATGGTATTGGAATATGATATTTTCCTTGACTCTGCCAGTGCTTTTGTTTGAATGCTGACAGCTAATTTCAAAACCTCCACCCATAAAAACACAGTAGCTTTGACTTGGAGCTGACCCTGCTTAGCATCTGTCATACTAGGTGTTACGTGTCTAGTGCAGTTGACGCGTGTTCCAAATTCATGTGTACATAGCTATAGGATGCTAAAAGTCTGTTTCTTTTGTTTCTCTCCATTTTCATTTAAGGCTCGGATAGTAAGTGGCAATGATGTGGATGCTTCCAAATTCTCTGCACTACAGGCCTTTGGTGGGTGAGTACATTCATAACCTTCCTAATTCATTCCATTCATCAATGTTTCTTGGCTGTGCTCTCAACATAGGTATTTTGAGTGCAGAATGTTGCCTGATGGTATAATTAGCTTGCCTTGCTGTTGCTTTCTTCTTGCAGTAAAATAGTTTTATGGTGCTTTTTAAAAAGTATATAGATTTGTGTATATTTAAGTTTAATTATGAATAAATGTATCTGTATATAAAGAAGAAAATTGAAATCACCTAGCCAGAATAGATCATTCCATAGACAAGACATAACCATATAATTTTAATTACTAGTACAGTTAATACAGTGTTTTGATATGCTTGTTTGCACTTAATGACATTTGCATGAGAATATCTTTCTGTTTCAATAAGTCAATCAATGTAATCATTTTCTGCAATTGCATTTGATGGGTGTATAAAAGTATTTAAAATGTGACCACAAAATAATGTGTTAATTATATTTTCTATGTAAAACACTTAACAAAGATCTACTTTAATGCCCCTAAAGATACAATTTGGCTCATGTGTTGTTAGGCCTTTTTCTGTGTGCTTGCATATACATGCATATATATATCCATATATACATGAATATACATATATGTTGTATATATTTTTATAGAATAAATAGTTTTGTATATCCCTGTACATTGAACATAAATGCCAACACACGGCCATTCTATAAATCAACAGTAACTTAGTGTTCATTTAATAGTGGGTATCATCATAGTTGTTTCATAAATGATGACTCATTTGTTCTTTACAATGGCTCTTTGAGGTAAGTACTATTTTGACCACCATATATATAGCAGTTAAAAAAAAAAAGGACATTTCTCTTCGTACAGCTAGTAAGTAGCAAAGTGAGTGTTCAAACCCAGTTAGTTCCAGAGTCTGTGACCTTAATCAGTAATACTGTCCTTCATCTTCAACTTGTGGGTTTCTCTTTCCTTACCTTTTCTTTTTTACTGCTTGACAACATATTAGTACTTTGGAAAACTTTCCACCTCATTATTTGTACGTAATGGAAATTTTTCAAAATATTTATATAATATTTGTTCATTCTTATATTAATTTTTCCAGAATATTTCTAAGCATCATTATTGTAAATGATACTAGAACAGATGTATAATCAGTTTTCAAAGTGTAGTGTGTGGACCAAAGCTTATGCACACGATAAATAAATTATTTTTTAAGTATTGCAATTTGAACACATCTGTGTATAATAGAAATAGAAGCAAAATTTAGATATATGTTTTAGGTTGCAGCAAAGAAATAGTCTCAGTTATGTTTTATAGTATTTTCATTCCTTTAAAATGAATCTTGGTAAGTAACATCCACATGCTATTTACTGTAACCCATATGAAAAATTTTGTTTCAATTTTAAAGCTCCAACATAATAAAATCATTTTATTTGGATTTTTCAAATAAGTAAGATATTTGCTATATATACAGTCCTTTTGATGCTCTTTAAATACATGAGGAATTGCATTTATATTGGAATATCACAATAATTTAAATCTGTTATGAAAACTGACTGTGGCAAAAGCTCACTATGGATTAGTTATAGAAAAGTCAGGTAGTAAATGGATTATCCTCTCCGCACTAAACCATATATACTTTCTTTAATTACTAAAAAGTGACAGTGTGATACATCAAGTAGAAGTATTTATCTTAGAAAATAAGTTGAATTTCAATTTAATTTTGGAAAAAAATTGTATGTCATAGTCTTAGAGACTTATCTGAGTTTATGATATTACAGTTCTTGCAGTTCCTACCTTCCTGTGGCATTCATCACTTAATAACAACTTGCTTTCCTATCTCACGTCTGAATATGGACTTTCATCATTGTCAGTGCAAAAGAGTTAGTCTGCCTAAATGTTTTGTTAAGTGTATGCTGTGTAAATGTCTAGCTACAATAGTTCATCTTTGCATTTTGATCCTTTCCACATTATTTTTCTAGAAACGTCCTCCTTCATGGACTTAGCAAGGGATTTTGGAAATATGGCGGTATGGGAAAGGGGTGATAATTTTTAGTCATCAGAAAGAGAATTTTCTGTTACCTGAAAATAGATTCCTCCTGAAGAACTTGAAGAATACATTTAAATGCAAATTTTCAGTCAAATTGTCTTCCAGAAATATTTGTTTCTTATTTTACTTTCCCTATAAGTATTTAAATATATATTTTAATAAAGCAAATTGTCACTATAATTCTTAATATTAAAATTTCTATTGTCCTGGGAAACTGAAACTGAGACTGGAGCCGACTTTGAAAACAGGGAGTCGTTGCTATTTCATGACAAGGCTGCTGCATCCTTCACCCCTCTGCCTTCAGCACTCCTACTCAACTCAGAGACAGACCACGGCTATCCTTCCCTCTCACATCTCAAGTGTCAATAACAGTCTATATACAGTGAAGTACAATGAATATACAATAACAGTCTATATACAATGAAGCCAGGTAACGTAGTTAACAATACTGCTAATTTCTGTTCATCTCTCTGTACAGTTCCTGTAAGTGTTGCTGGAAAAGACATGCCAAAGTTTTATTTTTCCTGTCTGTCACAGTATAATTCAGACAGGTTCTGGGAGAGGAATTGGGAGAGAGTAAAGATGGACAGAAAAAGAGAGAAGGTTGTAAAGATGCTTGTTTCAGTGAAATCATACATTTAACATTTTACATTATAGTATTTTTGTGAGTTTGGTAGCTTTTGTCATTATGTAAGCTAAGGGTCTTACCAAGATACAAAAATACGAGACCTATTGGGAGAAAACCATCTCAGATAAAGTGGAGAAACAACAGGGGTAGGCAGGAAGTGCCTTGAACCATGATGCAGGTCTGATAACCTGGGAAGAGAAGGAGGAAGGAAAACTAGGCATGAGAAGCCTTAAGCTGACTGCAGTGAAACTGCATGAGACTACAGCGAAGTGTCAGTCAGCGGGGAGTCCCAGAGAACAGGCTGGCTGTGAGAGGAGTCCCACCCTGAGCATCCACGGCTGGTCTGTTATGCCCATTCACTGGGTGGCAGCAGCTTGGGGAGAGAGTGGCCTGGGTAAATAAATGCTGCAGTTGGTCCTGGAGGTGTGTTAACTGAAGGCTGTCATCCAACTACTCCTAGAAGATTTCTCTGAGGAATATCTGAGTGATACGTGCCCGTGGCTGCCTGGCATTTGATAATTTGACATTATTTGAATGTCAGTTTGATGCCACTTCTTTAACCAGTGACAGTGAATGAAGGCACATAAGTACCTTCATGAATCACTTTCAGAGTTAAACTGCCACTCCCTTGGGGCTTTAATTTAATATTTAATATTAATATTATATTATATATTATATATATTATTATATTAATATTAATATTAATAAATTTAATAACTTGGGGCTTCACTTAAAGTGAACTTTAAGTTCACTTTTCCCTGGATGTTTGTAGCCGGTTTTATTTTTAATTTTTTTTTTGAAGTTTAGTTGATTTACAATGTATGTGTTTCAGGTGTACAACAAAATGAATCAGTTATACATATGCGTATAGTAATTTTATTTATTGCATACTGGGGAGCATTTCAAGGCCTCTCTCTATACTTTTTCCTTCCTAGTCTAGAGGTACCAGTCATGGTGCTACCAAAATTCAGGAAAGTCTATAAAACAGTGATGGGGGTAGCAGGAAAAACACATGTAGTTTGAGAGAAGAGAGACTCATTTTTGTTCCCTTCTCTCTTCAGTCACCAAACTTTATCATGGTAGTTCTCATGGAAATAAATTCTCTGAATCTATGTTAAGAAAGATTTATATTCTGCCTGTGCTTCTGAGCTATGCTATAGCCACTCTCCTTAACCCCAGGAACCTGGTGTTTGCTTTCTAACCACTACTAGGATTATTGAACCTGTTAGAAAAGAGGTGATGTTGAAAGATGTAAGAAAAAGAGAAAATGGAGACATACTATTGAAGAGCAGTATCTTTTCTATGTGACAAATAGAAAAAGATTAGCTTCTGTGTTGACCTCCCTTTCAAACAGATAAAATTGCTTTAAAAAATATGAAATAAGTGCCAAGATTTCCAAGGTTCAATTATTACCATGAACAAATAACTTAGTGAATGTGAGCAAGTCAATCATTAGTCAGAATTCTGAACAGTTCCTTTGTATTTAAGTTTACCTTGATTAAAGTCATGATTTTTGTTGTAGTTGTTACACCGGACGCAAACTAGGTTGTACAATATATGGATATAACAGGTTTAATATACTGTTTCATATTTTTCATAGTTCTCACGTTGCTTTTATATTCTCTATAAAGTTTAGGATCCTATATTCTGTCTTAATGCCTTCTTCCCCACTGCTAGTCTCGACCTCCATGTTTTGTCTGGCATGAAATTAGTCATTTAACGCAGAAGCTAAGATTGTTCTTACTCTTAAGGAGCTCTTAACCCATCTTGTCTCATAGTTACCCTGGTAACTGAGAACTTTTTTTTTTCCCTATCTAGCCCATAAATTAATTTCTTCTGTGCCCCCTCAGGTAATTTCCTTTCTTCTAAAGGAAAAGGCCAGAAATTCTCCTAAGTCTAGACAACAGTTCTTTCCACTGCTATAAACCCTTTGCTAGGTCAGTGGTCCATCATGCATAAATATCCTTGCATGCTGTCAACCAGGTTTGCCAAGTACAAAGCAGTAAATGACAGCCCTCACATAACTTTGCTTCACTCACAATAGCAAATCACTCTTTGGGACAAAATAGAAGCCTTTTTCTTTCACTTTCCAGTTAGTTGTTTTCATGGAAGAACTCTATTTCCTCCCAGGGGATTTGGTAAAGGAGGGCACTATAGATTTAGGGAGAACTGAGTTAAGATTCAGTTCAATTCAGTTCAGTCGCTCAGTCGTGTCCGACTCTTTGTGACCCCATGAATCGCAGCACGCCAGGCCTCCCTGTCCATCACAAACTCCCGGAGTTTACCCAAACTCATGTCCATCGAGTCGGTGATGCCATCCAGCCATCTCATCCTCTGTCGTCCCCCTTTCCTCCTGCCCCCAATCCCTCCCAGCATCAGGGTCTTTTCCAATGAGTCAACTCTTCACATGAGGTGGCCAAAGTAGTGGAGTTTCAGCTTCAGCGTCAGTCCTTCCAATGAACACCCAGGACTGATCTCCTTTAGGATGGACTAGTTGGATCTCCTTGCAGCCCAAGGGACTCTCCAGAGTCCTCTCCAACACCGCAGTTCAGAAGAGGGCTGTTCACTGTTACATATGGGTCATCAGATGCGAACAGATCTGCTTTCATAATTCAGAGTTGTACAGCAATTCAATCACCACACCTGTACCTTTTTCAACTTAGGTTGCCATCAGCCTCGTTTTAGTTTTCAATACATTTTATCTAGGCAATTACAAGGTTATCTTCTAACTGATCTTCCTGCATCAGTTTATTCTTCTACATTAATTCCAGTCTGTATGTATGTGGTTAAAGGCTAATCTTCTTAAAGTGAAAGTGGCTCAGTCACGTCCAACTCTTTGTGACCCCATGGACTGGTTAGTCCATGGAATTCTTCAGGCCAGAATACTGGAGTGGGTAGCCTTCCCCTTCTCCAGGGGATCTTCCCAACCCAGGGATCAAACCCAGGTCTCCTGCATTGCAAGTGGATTCTTTACTAGCTGAGTCACAAGGGAAGCCCATCTCCTTAAAGCACAGTCCTTTTCTACTGAAATATGTCTAATGGATCCTCATTTCCGCAATATAAAGTATGGCTATTTGTACATGGCTTTGAATGTCCTTCCTGATTTCTGTTTCTCTCTTTTTACAACAAAGTAGTATTACTCCCTTTTCTTACATGTCATTCCTATGGCATATATTAATTTCTTAAGTTACATAACCTTCACAAGATTCATATCCTTGACTACTTGATTTTAAGCTCTCTAAAGGCACAGAGTCTGTCTTTTGTTATTTGGGTTTCCTTTTATAAAGTTTATGATAGTGTCTTGCCCATTTAGGACCTCATTCATAAGTTCATTTTGGTTTAGAATGACAGTCTCTTAGATCATTGGTTAGAATTATTTTTTAAGAGACGTGGGTCTATCATATTTTAAGAAAAAAGTATTCTTGAAATAACTGTGGATTGAGGAGGAGACACGTATGAGAAGTACTGAGTTTTAAAAGAAACTTAAACATCTCTCAAACTCAGTGTTACTAAGCTCTTAACAGAAAAAAAAAAAAATCACCAGGCAATTTTTCTCATAGAAAATATAACCCCAGCTGATTAAGAGGACACTTTGCTTTGGATTATGAATCTTCTTTTCTATTTTGGAGTAATGTTTAAAGATGCTGCTGAGAAAATTTATAAAATATTACTCTAATTATGCTAAGATAAATTTTATCCCTTCTATCAGAAAACCTCACCACTTTACAACACTCTAGATATAAATTCACACTGTATTAAAGATTTCCTCTAGTAAACTCCATACTTGCAAGGAGAATTTTTATGATTAATCATTGAGTGATCTTTTTCACCTTGTTCTTTATAAAAGTAATAAACGGAGTCATCTTGCTTAATCCACTATAGAATGAATGAAACCTGGCATCTCATAACTAATGTCAGACATAGTTATGCCACTGCATAGTGATAGCAGCTAGAAAATAACCTCATGTGAGACTGGGGTCCTCTAGTGCTCAGCACTCCGCCTGCAGTCCTCTTGCCAAGCAGACACATTATATTTTATAACCAAGATCTAGCCTGAACAGAGAACGTCTTAGCTAGGAAAGCTGACATCAGTAAGGCCATCAACTTTCTAAAACTCATTTATCAAAAAATTATTACTAAGCCATTAGTTTCCTGTGGCAAAAACAAAGCAAAACAAAAAACACCAAAAAACCCCCTGCCTGTCTAACTTTGGCCTACAACCAGCTATGAGTTTCCTAGTTCATGTTGAGCTGAAATGCTTCATTAGACTCATAAGTTCCTCAATATCTCCAATGAGAAAATCTTAGTTATTAGAGAGTCCATTTTTATGTTCACCACAAAGCCCAGCCACTAGGCTGACTCCTTCAATGTATGGAAAACCACCAGGTTTTCCTACAAAACTACAAAATACCAGGACCACATCCTTAGACTCTGTTAATAGGAAATATATGTTAACATAACATCTGTGGAAGGAAGATTTGTTACTGACTGCAGTCTGAACCAGATTTATAAACACCATAGTTTTCTTGGAGTAAATTATAAATAATTTCTTCTAGGTGTATTTTTTCCTACTTAGATGTTGGCAAATAATTCATAGAACTCATTCAAAGGATTAAGAAAATGAAATTGTTACCTCATTACTACTAGCTTATAGTTCACAAAGATAGAGATTGACACCTTTTTCATCTTCTGGCCTAGTTTGTAGCTTAACATTTTTTCTGACTCAGTAGTAAACTACAAATGCAGAAGAACACTCAATGCAGGGATACTGTGTAAGACTCTCAAATCTGGTAATGATTTTAATGAAAAGATTCCTCCATCCACAAAAGACCTGATGTCTACTCTAAATGAGACCATTTTCTGTGCTGATAAAGCAGTGCATAGAGTATTCCTTAGCCAGATTATACTTGTATTATTAAATTGTTCATAAGAATATGCAACTTCAGGATCATTCTGGGTTGCAGAGTTTTATTCATCACGTAACTTTCTCTATGGCTCAAAGGGTAAAAAAATCGCCTGCAATGCAGGAGACACAGGAGATGTGGGTTCAATCCCTGGGTCAGGAAGATACCCTGGAGGAGGAAATGACAACCCACTCAAGTATTCTTGCCTGGGGAATCCCATGGATAGAGGAGCCTGCTGGTCTACAATCCATGGGGTCGCAAAGAATCGAACACAACTGAGCAATAATATCATCACATAAAGGCCGCTCTCGTTTTTAAGAAAGATGGGTTTCCATTTCTGATTGAGAATATGCTTACGATCCTTCATCCGTATCAGCCCTGGATGCAGCCCTTCATTCAAGGGAAGGAAACCACAACCGCTACCAACTCTGAAACTTTGCTTTCCATAATTGTTTCACACAGCACTGGTTGGCTCCTCAGAAAGGGCCTGCTTTCCCTTTTAACTTTCAGTGACTGCCAGTCAAAAACATACCCAACAAGAAGTCTGTCTTTCCCTAGTTTCTGAAAGCCCAATCCCAGCTCACTGTACTTGAAATGGTCTTTAAATAAATCCCAGATAATGCACACTTTCCAAAGACTAGCTTTTGGTAAAGCCACCTCAGCTTTAGGGATTGAAGTTGCAATCTACACCCTCTAGCCCCTGAGGCCATATCTTTTCTCACCTTTGTGATTCCCATTCAGAAATGCTTTCCTTCTTCCAGACTCCTCATCTGAAAACCAAAATATCTTTCAAGCTGGTACTTGCCATCCTCTCTTCTAACCTCAAGTATTGCAGGAGGACCCACCTCATTAATGTAGCAGTTCCTAGGGATAATCTAGCCTCAGAAAAAGAAATTCCTAGTTAAGAAACCTTAGGAGAGCATATTTGTTGGAGAAAAAAATTGCTATGTAGAAGCATATTTTTCTAAAGCTTGATTTGTATTTAATTTGCTTATTGAACATCTGTGTATTACTGTGCATTTTCAGTTCTTTAAAACAGATCTTTTGAGTTAAGTCTCTCGCTTGGCTTAAATTCATTAGAAAATCAATGAATCTTTAAAGATACACTAAATAGAATCAAGTTTAATGTTCGAATGCCTTCCAGTTATTTTATGTATTTGAAAAGCAACAAATTAAAATCACTGATAATCCTTTATGAATATAGTAATTGGGTAGTCAGTTTTAAAACAGTGCTCGTTCAGTAACTATGGAAAATATCATCTGTTACATTGAGCAGAAAAAAAGGCTTGTGTTAGAAAATTACCAGTTATTAGTCAAAAAGCATTGAAAATAATGCCTCTAGGTAACATGGCAATTATGATTACCATGCATCCTTAACCTGAGGGTTCTTTCCAAAGATTAATTGATTTGACTATTCTCTACATCTAACATACATAAACTATCTTAGGGGGAAAAAATGAGCTTGATCATTTTATATGCCAATAAAGCATATATTAAATGGTGTCTTAAGTATCTTTTAATAAATGAATACCTTATTCTATGAAGGTAAATAACAGGTTTCCTCTTATAGACAGATATTTGTTGTTGTTTAGTCTCTAAGTCAAGTCCAACTCTTTTGGGACCCTATGGACTATAGCCCACCAGGCTCTTCTGTCCATGGGATTTCCCAGGCAAGAATACTGGAGTGGATTGTCATTTCCTTCTCCAGGGGATATTCCCAACCCAGGGATCAAACCTGTGTCTCCTGCATTGGCAGGAGGATTCTTTACTGCTGAGTCACCAGAGAAGCCCAAAGGCAGACAATAGAGGAGAGAAAAAAAAAAAAAAGGAAAGAAAAACACAGTAATAGTCACTGCTCACCAAAATAATTTGCTTTCATAATCTCATTTGAAGTAAACAAGTTTGCTTAATCCCCCATATGTTCTTAAATATTGAGCAGCTTGTTAATCGAACCATGATTTTCAGATATAACCAATTCTAAATTGAAGACTAGTAGGAGTTGAGAGTCCCTTGGACTGCAGGGAGATCCAAGCAGTCCATCCTAAAGGAGATCAGTCCTGAGTGTTCATTGAAAGGACTGATGCTGAAGCTGAAACTCCAATACTTTGGCAATCTGATGTGAAGAGCTGACTCATTTGAAAAGACCCTGATGCTAGGAAAGATTGAGGACAGGAGAAGGGGACGACAGAGGATGAGATGGTTGGATGGCATCACTGGCTCAATGGACATGGGTTTGGGTGGACTCTGGGAGTTGATGATGCACAGGCGTGCTGCGATTCATGGGGTTGCAAAGAGACACAACTGAGTGACTGAACTGAGGAAGATACTGGTCTTTATTCCTTCTTAACACTTAAAAATAATATAAAATAGAGGATAAATGTAAGGAAACATTTTAGATATTTAAAAAATAGGGCTGATGTTTCAAATTCATTATAACAACAAATACTTTCCCTAGTGTTAAGGTATAACAAGCCCATATCTAAGCACTATGTGTGATTTTCTTTAAACCTCATCACAACTTTTTGAGGTAGATGTTATAATTATTTTTCAAATGAGGTTTCTGAGGCTTAGAGATATTTAACATGGTCAAGGTGAACTAATGATCATTAGAACTGAGGTTTGAACTAGGCCTATGTTATTCTAGGACTTGACCACTTTACTAGTATGCCAAACTAATGTAATTTGCAAATAAATGAAGCTTGAGTCTCCATCAGTTCTTTGTAATTATATATTTTGAACTTAATGTTACATTATGTATTGGTCTGATAAGGTTTCTAAGTAGGTGTATCAAATAAAAGTTGTAGATACATTTCTAGATTCCAGGAAAATATTTGCTAAGGGTTTCTAAAATATCTTTTAGGAATATATATTTCATAATATCACTAAGATAAATTAATGATGAATTGAATGACCAAACCCAAAGTGTGATGACTAGTGAATCAGGTGGACTGTCTTAGTGGGGTGCTTTAAGAATTGACTTTAGGCTTCCCTGGTGGCTGAAACAGTGAAGAATCTGCCTGCTGTGCAGGAAACGGGAGACACGGTTTTGATCTCTGGGTTAGGAAGATCCCCTGGAGGAGGAAATGGCAGACTAATCCAGTATTCTTGCCTGGGAACTCCAGTGGACAGAGGAGCCTGGTGGGCTACAGTCCATAGAGTCACAGAGTCGGACATGACTGAGCACCGGCACTTTGATTATTTTTAGTTGAACTAAATGGAAATGTGAAAGATCTGATTGTAGGATTTGTGGGTGACATTGTTGGTCAAATAGTTAGTGTTATTAGATAATGGAATTAATATCTAAGATTTTCACATATTACAACTGAATTTGGTAAGATGAAGTTAAAATAGTGTATGAGTCAGGATAAACCAGGTTACTATGCAATAAGTCACCATCCTTCTCAGTTTTTTTGTATTAATCAAATAATTCTTACCCATAGTACATTTTCAATGCATATAAAACATGGAAGGAGGATGCACTTGATAGCTACCCAGGGAACCAGGCTGGCAAATTCTCAACACATGTTTTCATGGTTTCACTGTAAGGGAAGTAGGCAGTGACAAACTGCGCTCTTACTCTTAAAACTCTTTGTTAGACGTGACATGTTTCCTTCCTGTTTATACTACAATGAACAAAGCAAATCATGTGGCAATGGCTAGTTTAAGGGGAGGGTTGTTGTGCTCTTATCATGTATCTGAAAGGAGAAAAGACCTGGAGTGTTTCTCAGCAGCCTAATTGTCACATTTAGGGGTAGGCGGGGGGCCTTGAACTCAGACTCTGTAGAAGAGAGGAAATACAGTTGAATATCGACACATGAAAAAAATTCAAAGTGTTCATTGAATCTAGTAGCAGATTAAGTCAGATTGTGATGGTAGCATGGTGAGCTTG
Organism: Cervus canadensis; assembly: GCF_019320065.1. Taxonomy (NCBI): domain Eukaryota; kingdom Metazoa; phylum Chordata; class Mammalia; order Artiodactyla; family Cervidae; genus Cervus; species Cervus canadensis. The sequence goes on along the minus strand of NC_057391.1, from coordinate 52,168,615 downwards.
CAGGGCAAGTCCCTGGAGAGCCCAGGGAGAGATGTGCAGAATCCAAACAGGACGGAAGGCCCTGTGGCATTCCCAGCTCCCCTGCCTCTCAGGACTGTGCACTCAGTTCAGGGACCAGCACCTGCACAGCGTGTAGGTAAAATAGAAGGTTTGTCGATCAAACAAGTGTGCTGAAAAGGGATCTCAAGTCACACCATATGAAAAGCCATCAGTGAGCCAGGGACACTGAACCTGAAAAAAGGAAGGTTCTGGAGAGAATGTATTCAAGGTCTTCAGATATTTAAAAGATTAGATGTGGGAAAGTGATTAAATCATCCCAAACTTCGCAGAGGGAAAATCATGGATCGCTGGTGAAATTATGAGTAGGCAGTCTTCTTAATAGGAGAAGAAATTTCTAATAGTAAGATTTTGTGAAGAACGAAATTCTCTGTTTCCAAAGATATTTAAATAGTTTGAGTGATCGCTTGTTAGAAATGTTGCAAAGGAAATATAGGTATCAGATGCTTGATTCTTTAAAAATTCTTCCAGTTTCAAGAATCTATTACCTCTTATCCTAATATCCTAATATAATCTTGGTATACAGATGTTGCTCTGTAATGAGCCACCCTGCAATTCAGTAGCTTAAAACAATGATTAACTGATCTTGTCTGCATTCACTTATGCACATATGGTCTGCTGGACAGGGGCTGATTCTCACATGTCTATGGGTGTCTGGCTATTATCTGGGCAACAGAAGGGAGTGGGCTATATGTCACTTTTCATCCAGCTGGCCAGACGAAGGTTGTTCATATGGCAGAGACAGGATTCTAAGAAAACAAGTGGAAGCAGCAAGGCAACCTTAGGCCAGGCTTGAAACTGACAACCTGCACTTTTGCTACATTCTTTTGTCCAGAAAAAGTAATAGTCAGCTCAGACTCAAAGAACATGGAAATAGACCCTGACTCTTTATGAGAGAAAAGAATTCAGGACATTTATCTGATCTACCATACTTACGTTTGCCTATAATTAAATATTATTCAAAATTACACACTTAGAATTTGAAGAAAATAGAATGCTATTTCATGTGTTTACCTTCACTTATAAAATGATATTCTCTCTACTTGGAATAATAAAAATAAAAATTACCATGAAAATAGCAGAATCTAATTTTTGGCATTAAACCAATTACCTCAGCTATAATACAGGGTTAAGGGTGACTTCACTTTTCCAGTGGATATAGTTCTCTGAAAATTTATTAAAGGAAAATAGTTCTGATTTGGAGTTACCAGGAAAGATTTTATGAGGAGATGGTGTTGAAATGGGATATGAAGTTTGGTAGGATTTCAATATGTGCATATAGAAACATCAGAGCAGAAAGCAGTTCAAAAACTTAAATAGCATCACAGGCAAGAAAATGTATGGACAATAACATGTCATAGTATATGCAGGAGAAAAGTGGAAGATGGGTTTGAACAGGTAAGTTGAAATTTTGAATGCTTGACTACAGATATTATATATATTAATCTTTTGAATAATATATCTAACTTTGAAGTTCTGTGTCTTGTTAAAATGACTCAGTTGTTCTGGGAGCATAGTGGTTGAACAATAACTACTAGGTGATGACAATGAGGGGAAGAAACTATGAATTTATATTCAGAAGCCTTTATAATTTTCATTAACATAGCAGACTCATCTGCCAAAAGTATAAGAAACTTAATTTTTAAATGCACGTTAGTCTTTAGAAGCAAGTGCACTCAGGCATGGCAGACATGTCTTTTGCTTGGAGTGTTTTTACATAACTCTGTCAACCATGATAAACATCATTGCAAATCCTGCTCATTATCTTGATGTTTAGATTCTAAGGTCCTGGGTAGGAAAGGCCAAAGCAGAGATGGATAGAAGCCTTTGCTGCTCAAAATGGTCTGAGTGTAAATCTTTTCACATAGTGTCACATCATCCACCTTATCAACTTAACATATAAATATTCCTTCAGGAAGCAATACTTGAAATACTTGTTCCAGGTGACAACTACAGAATCTCATGTTTCAGAAGAATCCCCAAGTTTAATAAGATGCAAGTGTTTGTATCAAGTACAGTAAGTCTCCTATATATAAATGAGTTCCATTCTGAGAGTGAATTCCTAAGTCCAATTTTTTTGTAAGTCCAACAAAGTTAGCCTAGGAACCCAACTAACACAATCAGCTATATTGCACTCTACTGTAATAGGTTTCTAATACTTCTCGTACAACTAATGCATAAAATACCACAAAATAAAATATTTTTAATCTCACAGTACAGTACCTTGAAAGGTACAGTAGTACAGTGCAGCAGCTGGCACACAGGGGTTGGCATAGAGTGAATGGGTAAGAAAAATTATTGATTGGAGGAGGGGGAGAAGGTGGGAGATGGTAGAGCAGCAGGGTCAACAGCAATAGGAGATGGAGGTCAAGCTGCAATTTCACTCTAGCCTGTTGTTGATGGCACGGGTTCTGATTCCTTGCTGGATTCAATTCTATCTACCTTTTTGGAAAAAATGATCTGTTGATGTCTGGGGAGTAGCCCATTTTTCCTCTTCATAGATGACACAGTAGCACTGGATTGCATTCTGAATGGCTGCTGCAACCTTGTACCATTCTACATTTGGATCCTGTTCCTCAAAAACAGTGCCTCCTCAAATAAACTAACTTGCGTGATTGGACCTGTGAACACAGTCTCACATCTTCAAAAGTTCACAACTTAAAGGTTCATATGTAGGGAACTTACTGTATAGAAAGGTTAAAAAAAAAAAAAAGGAGACATAAAATTTCTTCTGGAAATGCAAATTAATCCAGGTATACCATGGGAGAAGTACAGTGTTCCTTATAAGCTTCACATAGGTGAAAAACAGAAATGTCAGAAGTGAGGAAATACAGTTGGCCTTTGAGTTTGTCTCACTGGAAATGTAAGTGCTGAAGAGTTAAAAAAAAAAAAAAAAGTGGGCTGAAAATATTTGCTACAGCTATCTTTTGCTGGATTTGGGGATTTGAGATTTTTTGTTGATTTACGTATTTCCTTTTATCTATATGTTCTATACACTTTTTTATTTTTCTATAATAAATATATATATATATATATATATATATTCTACATTTAAAAGTACAGGAAGGACCAAAGTCATGGATGAAACCTCAGATTATATACAATAGAGTATATTGTCTGGATCAGAACTGAGAGTCAGATTTGACCAATGTGGTAAAATCTGTGAAATCTCTTGCCCATGTATGCATTTGCCTTCATTGATTTATACAAAGTTTGAGGGGAGTACTTGTAATTGAGGGTTTAGACTTAGATGTGTTCGGTGGGAAGACTGCATTAGCAGTAATGAAAGTGATCTGCAGCGCAATTCAGAGAAACACAGGGCGGTTTACGTGAAAAGTCATCAAAAGTGAAAAAAAAGTGGCCTGACATGGCAATTCAGCCTGAGATCTGAACAGCAGAGAAAGGTGTGTGTGTGTCTGTGTATGTGTGTCTGTGTCCTTATCCAGTCTTAAAAGTTGTATAAGTAGCTCGGAAGGAGGAAAAAGGATACATGTGACTTTGGCATCCAAGAGAAACTGCTGAACCATCCTGCTCCCTCACCAACTGGGTACAGACAGCTCCAAGGGTACAAATTTAGAGACAGAGAGCAAGTAAGGGGATGATATTTTCAGTTTTCCTGTTTAGCCACTGGGACTTGAGGAGGGGAAAATCCTGCAGCATCTCTGAGCTAAAAGCCGATGTGGTGTGACAGTGAATACCCAGGATTTGGAATTAGAAGTCCTAGTTTTAAATCTTGACCACATCACTTATTACCAGGGTGAGTTTGGGAGAGTCATTTAATTTGTGAGTCATTTGAAAAATGCGGATTGTAACCATAACATGTAGCTCTCAAGATTGTTTAATACATCTCAACTTTTTCACCTAGCACACGCAGACATAATCATTTTATGATACATTAAAGGAAAAATAAAAGCTTTGCTTATGATAGCCAGAGATGGTGTCTCCTGGGACTGCAGAGTTTTGAGGACATAGAGCTTTCATGCTAACCCCAGGAAAGCCCTGGGCAAACTGGGATGAGGTGGCCACCCTAGTGGGGCTGAGGGATTCTGGCTGCCCCATGTGACCACTAAGATTAGTGTACCTGTAATGCATGTGTAGCCTCACTAGAAGGTTCGTTAAGAGAATTAAATTAGGCAATATACTTCTATCTATGCAACTCTGCTCCTCTAGGCTCTGCCTGAGAAAATGCACAGATTCATACTTAGAGAAGTAGTTATCTATTTCAGCTCTCTGCTCAGCATTTTTCCTTAGACATGATTGCCTCTGGAAGACACAAAGGTCATATCTCAAGAATAACAAAGGAAAAGAGAAGAGAGGAGTCTTAAGAGAGAATGGAGATCAGAACGGATCCATTTCTGATCTGAACTGAGAGTGAGAAGGAGAAGCTTGGGTAGAACAGAAATATTTTCTCTTGTCCCTTTAAGGAAGCTAGAGTAAGTAGAACTCAGCTGGGCTACATCTCGTTTCTAAAGACTTTTGATATTTGACTAAAGAGGTGGTAGATACTTCCTCCCTTTTAGCATATATTATAGTCCATGTCTCTGCTTTTATTCACTAGATATTAGGCTTATCATCTCAACTGAGATAAGTTTCTTTTTTCCTGATGCTGAAAGCTGGGCCTTGAGCAGAAATGATGAACCTCTTGGAGTCAGCTGAAAACAGATCTTATCATGGCTTAAAACTCAACACTTCCTGCATCGCACCATTGAACACCTCCCTAATGGCAATGTGTCTTATTAATATACTTTAGTTATTTCATGTTCACAACTGAGCAGGCTACAATAGAACTGTCTAATAAACATTCTGATACAATAATTTCTAAGCTCCTCTAGCATTGAAATTGTATGGAGATTGTTGGACCAGATAATGTAAACACAGTAAAAATTTGACACAATATAAATATCAATAGATTTGAGTAGAGGAAAGACTTAGAAGGAGGACTGTATAATTTCAGAGATAAGTCAACACATTTTACACCAAGTGCAAAAGCATTGTTTATGATTAGAGGATGTAAAACATAAGGCCTTCTCTCTCTTTATGCGTGTTGCATTTAGCTGAGAAATTAGTTGAGGGGATAATGCTGGAATGTGAATTATAAGTGATCATTGAAAACAGGAAAGAAAAAGCAGGTGGTCTTGTGGCTAAAATATATATGAATGATCTCTTGGTATTTAAGTTCTACTTCACAGTGACTTGGACATGGGAATTAGGGATCCATTTTGGTAGATGAATAGGCTGGTCTTGAGAGGTAATACTGGGACACCAGATCATCCAGTGCCAGATTGGGAAGGACCTTGAACATCAGTTGGGAAGCTTGGGGTTTTTGTTTTCTAAGCTACTTTTCTAACTCCAAATACGCAAAGGATGTGCTGGTTCACCAGAATCAGGGGAAATGCCAAATGCATCTTCTTCCCTAGTATATTATGTTATCTGCATAGCTTATCCTTAGAGAAAGTTTTAGACAATCAGGAATCAGGGAGGGCATTTGAACTTTTTTTAAAAAATTTGTATGAAGATTGAGTTTGAAATTGTCAATATACTGGAAACCAGACAATTGGAAGACTTGAAATATTATGGATAAAAAGCATAAGGACTATTTTATGAGAAATTAAATGATGAGTTTTACTCTAGGCATATTTAGCTGGGGGAAAATATGAAGTGGTTAGTCAAATATAATGTTGGATAGTTTTCTAGAAATGAGGGACTGGATCATCAGTGAAAGTCTGAGACTGGTATATAGATTAGAGATTAAACTCTGCACAAGTTGATAGTTAAATGGAAATGGCACAGATAGAATATAGAAAACTATGAAGAATGACTAGGAAGAATGTTGTTAAATCCTCATGATAATGCATGCTACTACTTTTTTCCTTCTTTCAAATAACAGAATGTTAAAGTACAGTCTCGTGTTAAGTGGTTGATCGCTCCAGGATATCCTTGATTGATGTGTTCTGAGATCTTACAAAGATCAGGAGTTATTCATCCTCTTTTTAAATTTAGAAGTGAAATTCATGAACTTTAAGTCTGGTGTAAGGTTCTGATGTCTGGAATTCTAGCTAACTAGGTATTCAGCAGTACATCTTTGGGCAGGTTTATTAACATCTATAAATTTTTTTCATTCATATGAATGAATAATTACAATGTCCACCTCATTTCAGTGTTACGTGTATTCAGTGAATTAGTGTATGTAAGCATTTCACACAATATATAACATACAGAAAACAAATGTTCATTACGTGCTAGTCATTAATAATCATGTAATGATTTCAAATATGCTTCAAAATCTCTGTCTTTGAAGGCTTCTTTATAGTTTAGATTATAAACATCGAACTTCTTTAATGAGAACTGAAGTGCTCACATCAGTCAATACCCTTTGTAACATGAGTGGATTCAGATTGCTGACTGTGATATGTCAGCTTCATACAGTCTAAGAAAAGCCAATGTGGGTAACAGGACACACCCCTAATTAAAAAGAGCTTTGCTAGTCCACACTTGATGGGTTATTATTAATAAGTCTTTTGATCTATATTTAATTTCAGAGTCATTCAATAAATTAAATAATAACAAATAAGCTGGTGAAGTTGGGCAAAGAAAATGAGGTCTTATACTGGTATTAGTCATAAAGCCATGACTTAGTACCTGGCATATATTCCTAGTGTGATAGTGGTGAACAACTTACTGAGGCTAATGATTTTATTATCGAGGGAAACTGTAGCTAGTCTAAATTTAAATATTTATTAAATATTTCAATTAACTTGGAAAATTAATAATACTGTCACAATTTCTCTCTACAATGGGAATACATGTCAATATTTTTATAGATTGAAAAATGTTCCTTTTTTGATATTCTTATGTTTTGTTTTCTGTTGGATACAGTAGGTATTTTGCTGATTATCACTAGGAGTTTGACTTTTCCACACACTTCCAGGTCTCTGCCATAGAGAGATTTATGTTTTTGTCAAAGCATACATCTTATGTTGGTTAACAAAAATTCTCAGTTCTATGTTCTTTAGTTGTTAGAAAGTGACATACAGTACAGTCATGTTGTTATCATTTGTAAATTTGTGTGTGTGTATGAAAAGATGCTTTTAATATTTTTTTCCATATAACAGTGGAAGTGAGATTGTGGGTTGCTTAGTTGTGTCCGACTCTTTGTGACCCCATGGATGGTAGCCTGCCAGACTCCTCTGTCCATGGAATTCTCCGGGCAGGAATACTGGACTGGGTTGCCATTCCCTTCTCCAGGGGATCTTTGAGACCCAGGGATTGAACCTGGGTCTTCTGCATTGCAGGCAGATTCTTTACCATCTGAGCCACCACAGCCAGTCATACAACAGATAACAATATATAACTCAAAGGGCTAAGGTGAACCCGGGTGTTTAGTTCACTGCAGGGCTCATCACCTGTGATTGCAGAATCTAGAGACCAAATTCTGTTGGCTTGTGCCTCTGTGAAATCACGAATGGACAAAACAAAAGGCATTCAAGAGATTGCCTGTGCCAGTCTTTGTAGTGAGAGATACTTGAATTGTTGTGGCCTTGTGCCAGAAGATCTCCTGGCGAGGATGTTTAGGTCAGTTCCAGAAAATAGACAATTCCTAGATATTACTGTGAAAGGTCTCCTGGGGTCTCTAGACTCAGAAATCATCTCCCACCTCCTTCCTGCATCTAATGCAAACTAGTTAATTCTGGTTAATGTGCTCCTTAGTTTCCACTTAATTCATTAGTTTTCTAATCTCTTACAGAGCTATATTCTTAAATATTGTACTCCTGATTTAAAATAATCTCCTAAATTACCCTTTATTGAAATTCAACAAGATTAAACATGAAGGGGAAATCTAAAGAAAACAGATTTTGAACAATTCAAGTCACTATGTTTAATTTTAACTTTTCAACATTTGTTACTTAAACAGGTAAGGGATGAGAGACATCTAGATAAAGTTATGCCATATTTTAGGATTTGCTTCTCTTTCTCTGTCTCTCTCCAAGGTAGTCAGAATAATGACCCTGCAAAAATCTATACATTCTAATTCATGAAACCTGTGACTATATTGAGCTTCTCTGGTAACTCACCTGGTAAAGAATCCATCTGCAATGCAGGAGACCCCTGATGGATTCCTGGATCAGGAAGATCTGCTGGAGAAAGGATAGGCTACCCACTCCAGTATTCTTGGGCTTTGCTGGTGGTTCAGAAGGTAAAGAATCAGCCTGCAATGTGGGAGACCTTCCCTGTGTTGGGAAGATCCTCTGGAGGAGGGCATGACAACCCACTCCAGTATCCTTGCCTGGAGAGTCCCCATGGACAGAGGAGCCTGTTGGGCTACGGTCCATGGGGTGGCAAAGAGTCGGACACAACTGAGTGAATAAGCACAGTATAGTAGCTAAGACAGTAAAGAATCTGTCTGCAATGTAGGAGATCCAGGTTTAATCCCTGGGTCAGGAAGATCCCCTGGAGAAGGGAATGGATATCCACGCTAGTATTCTTGCCTGGAGAATTCCTAACTTACTTAACAAAAGGAACTCTGTGGGTGTGATTGAATTAAGAATCTTGAAATGAGATTATCCTGAATTATCTGGGTGGAACCAGTGTAGTTATAAAGGTCCTTTTAAAGGAAACAGAAGTGTTAGATTCAAAAAAGGAGATGTGATGAGAAGAAAGGAAGCAGAGGTCAGAATCATGTAAGGAAGGGGCCACAAGCTAAGGAATCAGGAAGCTTCAGCCTCTAGAAACTGGAAAAGGCAAGGAAATTGATTCTCCCCAAAAGCAAACAGTAGGATCACACCCTGATGATACCTTGGTTTTAGAACTTTTGATCAAAACTGTAAGATAATGCATTTGTGTTATTTTAAGCCACTAAATGTATAGTAAAGGGCTTCCCAGGTGGCTGAGTGGTAAAGAATCTGCCTGCCAATGCAGGAGATGAAGGGGGCATGGGTTCAATTCCTGGATTGGGAAGATCCCCTAGAGAAGGAAGTGGAAACCTACTCCAGTATTCTTGCCTAGGAAATCCCATGGACAGAGGAACCTGGTGGGCTGCTCTGTTGGGCAGTCCATGGAATTGTGAAGCTGCTGCTGCTGCTAAGTCGATTCAATCATGTCCGACTCTGTGACCTCATAGACGGCAGCCCACCAGGCTCCTCTGTCCCTGCGATTCTCCAGACAAGAATACCGGTGTGGGTTGCCATTTCCTTCTCCAATGTGTGCGTGCATGCTAAGTCGCTTCGGTCGTGTCTGACTCTCTGCGTCCCTGTGGACAACAGCCCAGCAGGCTCCTCCATCCACAGGATTCTCTAGGCAAGAATACTGGAGTGGGTTGCCATTTCCTTCTCCAGGAATTGTGAAGAGTCAGACACAATTTAGCAAATAAACAACACTACTACCACCAACAAAAAATTTGTAGTACTTTGTTATAGCAGCATATAGGAAGCTAGTACCCTGTCCCTCTGTTTTTTAAGATGGTCTAAATAATTCTTAAACGTTATCACCAGAGCACTTTGCATCTTCTGAAACACCTGCTGTTGTTCTTTTCAGCCTCCTGTCTTCTATCTTATCCAGAACTTGTGCAAATTTTGTAACAGAACCTCTTGTGCAAATGTACCACTATGGCTGAGGATTGAGGTTGCTTCTGGTATGAATCTAACAGAAGTTATTCATCTAGTATAGGCTAGGTGCTCAGTGATGTGCTAGGTATTGTCTTAATGTACTGTATCCTTTTTTATCTAACAGGTTGCATTGTCTTGTGTAATCATGTGTTGAGTAATAAACTTGGAGAGTGAAGTTACTTGCAACCTGAAAAATCAATTATTGTTCATTAACTAGCATAGGAAAGGAGTTTATTTTCCTAGCTGGAGAATTATATTCTCAAATGTAAATTATAAGACCAGTTTATTTGGTAAGTTATTATTCATAAAGTTATTTGCTTCCTTAAAATATCAGGTGGACACCAAGTCAACATCTGAGATCTAAATGAAAACAGTTATTACAAGTGGAAGCAGCCTTTGTTGTGTCAGTCCAGCAGAGTTTCCAGAACTGTCGCCCACAGAGGGGCCACTTTCACTAACAATTGTGTATGTGTGTTGTCAAATTTGAAGTACAGTCTCAAGTGGTCTGGATTGTTGTACACTACTTGGATTTGATTTTTCTTAGCAACCAATTCAGTTGGCACTGAAGTACTAGAAACAATGATAACTGTGATTTCCAGACAGAAAAAATTCAGGTAGCTCTAGTTTAGAATGGTTTCATCATAATATTTTACAGATTGGTGTTTTAAGTAGTGAGATACCAATATATCTACCTTTGGGTTTTTGTACATCATGTGCTGTTAAAATAATTTATTTAAAAATGGAAAAACAGAAAAATTACTTACCCAGAGATAGAGTGGATATTTGTGTGTTTTTTGTTTCTGTATTTTTAAATAATCCATACCCATTTCACAATTTTGAGCTTCAAAAGTGGAATAAAAAGTCCAAATTCACATACTTTCTTTCTCAGTATCTCCTTTCCCACTTTTCAGGATTAGCCACTGTTTACAATTTATTGCATATTCTTCTAGAAATGTATTTTTCTCTCCCTCCTCTCCCCCTCCTATATATAAAATAAAACTCTTTGATTTCTTTCATCAGTGTTTTATAGTTTTCTTTGTACAGGTCTTTTGTTTCTTTAGGTAGATATACTCCTAAGTATTTTATTCTTTTTGTTGCAATGGTGATGGTATTGTTTCCTTAATTTCTCTTTCTGTTTTCTCATTGTTAGTATATAGGAATGCAAGGGATTTCTGTGTGTTAATTTTATATCCTGCAACTTTGCTATATTCATTGATTAGCTCTAAGCTGTGCTACATAAACACAATGGAATATTACTCAGCCATTAAAAAGAATACATTTGAATCAGTTCTAATGAGATGGATAAAACTGGAGCCCATTATACAGAGTGAAGTAAGCCAGAAAGATAAACACCAATACAGTATACTAATGCATATATATGGAATTTAGAAAGATGTAACAATAACCCTATATTCAAGACAGAAAAAAGAGACACAGATGTATAGAACAGACTTTGGGATTCTATGGGAGAAGGCGAGGGTGGGATGATCTGAGAGAACAGCAGCAAAACATGTATATTATCAAGGGTGAAACAGATCACCAGCCGAGGTTGGATGCATGAGACAAGTGCTCAGGGCTGGTGCACTGGGATGACCCAGAGGAATGGGATGGGGAGGGAAGTGGGAGGGGGGTTCAGGATGGGGAACACATGTAAATCCATGGCTGATTCATGTGAATGTATGGCAAAAACCACTACAATATTGTAAAGTAATTAGCCTCCAACTAATAAAAATAATTGGGGAAAAAAAAGAAGTAATTGATTGCCTTAGTCTGGGGTCCTGAGAGAATGAAAGGTCACTGCTGAAGGATATGCAGTTCCTTTTAGGGGAATGATTGTGGTGATAGTTGCATGACTCTTAATATACTACAGTTGTACACACTAAATGGGTGGCTTTTATGGTATGTGAACTATATTTGAATAAATTTATTATAAAATAAAACTGAAATTATTTTGTGTAATATTTATAAATCAAGTATTTTCACTTAAATGTGTTACCAGCAATACATAATTGTATGCATATATTTTCAATATTTCTGGGAGGGTGTGCATATAAAGCTGTAATAAGTGTTAACTATGCGCCAGGTACTACTATTTTTAATCCCATTATGTCATTTAATTCCCACAACTGTATTAGGTAATCCCCATTATTGTCATTTTACAGGTAAGGAGATTGAGGGGTAGATATTAAATCCAAAGCACACAATGAGTAAATGGCAGAATTGTATCCTAATCCTAGCCCTGTCTTTTTTCAGAACTTAGAAATTGCAGACATTTTCTCATCAGATAAAAGGTTATCATCTTTAATGTAATATTGCATATCAGTCAAATATGGTGACACATAATTTAAGTAAATTTTATCATTAAATATTAAGCTATTTCTTTCTCATAGTTATAAATAATGTGCCTTAAAAATTGTTTCACAAAGATAAGTTACTGGAACTATAATTACTGTATTACTAAATTGCCCTCAAGAAGGATTTTATTACTTTCTTCATGAACTGTTATATATTATTTATATTATAATTTTCTCTCTTGTTAATCTGAAAGGTCACAAGTGTACCTCATTTAAAAAAATTTTTATTACCAGTGACGTCAAACATTTTCTTGTTTCTTGCCATTTGTACTTTTTATTGTGTGATTGTTCTGTTATTTACTTTCGCTTTATCTTTCAGAGTGAACTGTCTTTTCTCTTAAAGTTTATGGGGATTATCTATATACTGAGAGTATTTTTGACTATATATCACAATATTTTCCAGCTTATAGTATTTTAAATACTATTTATGATGTCATTTTGAAGAAATTTTGGTCGTATTTATCAATATTCTCCTGATTTTTGTCTTTGTATAAAATTATAAAACTATTCCCTATACCAAAATTATAAAATGATTTTCTTCTAATCTTCTCAAACAACCATTTGTATCTTTAGTGTAGATCAATTTATTTGAATGTATGGTATGAGATGAAAGAAATTTTCCCTCAACTATTTGTGTATAAAGAACATTTATTGAAGAACACATTATTTTTTGCAGATATTTGAAATTTGAATATTTATGCAAAATAATATGTATTTGTAACCAAATCACTTTGGTTGTTTCCAGACTTTCCATTTTCTATCAGTTTTAGGGCTAATTTCACAGCTTCTTAAGTATAGGCAATTATGCAAGGAAAAAAGTAGCTTAAAGATTAGAAATGAAGACATAAAATTATCTGTGGAGGGAATGATAATATAGAAAAGCCTAAGGTGTCCACTAAATTACTGGAACAATTATCAAGGTAGTAGAGATTAAAGGTTAATATATCCATAGTCAATTTTATTTTTATATGCTATAAGCAAACTATTAAAAATGAAAATTTTAAAATGTCATCAAATTGTGTCAAAACATATACATAGGAATATAAAATTTAAATAATATGCAAGACGTGGCCAAAAACTTTCTAACATGGTTGAGAGAAGGTAAATAAATTGATATGTCATATTCATGAATTTGAAACTACAAAACTATAAAAATGTCACTGTTTTCCAATCTGATTCTGCTTCAACTTCAGTTATAATCCCTAACTTTTAAAAAAAGAAATTGACAAATGATTCTAAAATTTACAGCTAAGTGTGAGGTAGTTGATATTCAAAGTAGTCTTAACAAAGAACAAGTTTAAGCACATATGGTACTTGAATTCAAGATATAGTAGAAAGCTGTAAGAATCAAACAATGGGAACTGGCATAAAAATGAAAAATATATCAATGGAATGGGTAGGGTCCAGAAATTCAGCCATGTAAATGTGCTTGTCTGATTTTCAACAAAGGTGACAAAGTAGTCCAATAGGGAAAAAAAGTCTTTTCAACAAATGGTGCTGAAATAATTGATTATCCATATAGGGGGACATGGAACCTCCACTTCTAACTCATGCCTTACAAAAGTTTTAAAAATGTCATATACTTAAACATTAAAAATTTTAAAAAAAACTTTTTAGATGGAGTCATGCAAGAATATCTTTATTTCTTTAGGTCACAGAAAGGGATAACTATTTAAGAAGTTAATACATTGAAGTGAAGTGAAGTGAAAGTCATTCAGTCATGTCTGACTCTATGACCCCATGGACTGTATAGTCCATGGAATTCTCTAGACCAGCATACTGGAGTGGGTAGCCTTTCCCTTCTTCAGGGGATCTTCCCAACCCAGGGATTGAACCCGGGTCTCCTGCATTGCAGGCAGATTCTTTACCAGCTAAACCACAAGGGAAGCCCAGTTAGTCTTCACCAAAATTCTCCTCATGAAATGATACCATTAAGAAAATAGACAAGCCATGTTTTAGGAGGAAACACATTTGACACATCTGACAAAGGACTGGCATGCAGGTGATACAAAGAAATCCTACAACTAGAGATTAGTAAGTTAACCCAATAAAAAATGAGAAAAATATTTCAACAAATACTTAACAAAAGAACATATAGGGATAGTCTTTATATACATGGAAAAATGGACAACGTCATTAGCCTCATTAGCCTTTAGGTCACCTGTGAATCTAATGTTAATTCAGAAGAAGGGTAAGCATGATAGACCCTGATGACAGATTGAAGGCCCATCTTGATAGGTTACTTGGAGAATTTCCTTGCCATTTGTATTGATGTTGTTCCTATCAAAGAAGTAGAATCTGACAGATCCCAACAAAGACTGTAGGCATTACTTACATTTTCTTTTCCATATAGATAAAAATTGTCCTTTTAAAATAGCCTGATCTAAGAGAATGTTTGTCTGGGTAAGATAAACAGGTGGTCCTTGAACAACACAAGTTTGTACTGTTTGGGACCACTTACACACAGGTATTTTTCAGTTGTAAATACTGCAGTACTCTAGGGACGACACTTGGTTGAATCTGCAGATATGAAAGACCCCTGGATGTGCAGGGCCAGCTATAAATTATATGTAGATTAACTCCCCTCTTGTTCAAGGGTGAACTGTATTTGATGGACTAATTCACAAGCTTATTTTGTTGAAATGTATCTGATTAATAAGTTTCTCTTGGTCGTTTTGATTTTACTTGCTAATGGAATTATGAACAACATTTTAGAATCCACCCTAAGAATGGGATTTTTCTCTAGGTAGAAAAGCTATTTTTTTTCCTTTTTTTTTTCTTCAGTATTTTAGCATTACTAGCCATCTTACTAAGCTCTCTTATCAATTCCAATAATTATTCAATTGACTTCTGGTGTTTCCAAAAGCATTCTCTGTAGATAATGGCACTGCATTTAGAAAACTCAGTACACTTAACATGGCCTGGAAGTGTCCTGGGCTGCCTCCCTAGACTCATCTCATGCCCCTCCTTCCTTCCTTCACCCCTCCACTCACTGTTACAGCCTGTTTTGTTTCCTCAAATATGACAATTCCACCATCCAGCGTGAGGGCTTTAAACTTGATATTCGCATTGCCAGGTCTGCTCTTTGTGCACTTCTCACCTCTCCTCACCAACTCCTGTCTGTAACTTAGATCTCTGTATGAGACCCTTCTTCCAAGATGCTTTCCCTGGCCCTAGAGTTTATATTAGGTACCCCTGTTCTCTCACATAATGGCCGGGACTTTTCCTTCAGGGAGCATTTCACGGTTTGTGTGAATCGGTATCCTCTTTGTGATGATGTGTTTGATATCTATCTGCTTTCCAACAATGTTGTAAGTGTCATATCAACAAGAAGGATATCTTTTTTTGTCAATCACTATATTCCTACATCTAGCACAGAGTGTATTGTACAGTAGGAGTGCCATAAAAACTTCTTAAAAAATTGAATGCTATCAAAACTAGTTCCTGTTTTTTTCAGATAAGACCTTGCTGTCACCTGTCTCTTTAGAAGGAAAGAAGAAAAGGTTGTCTCTCTTATGATATTCATGTCTGATAGTGACTAAATAGGCTTCCACTTGAGAAGCATTTGTATTTGAGAAGTACACATGTTAATGAAATAGAGATTTTGGCTAATGATAGAATTCTCAGACATAAAACTACAGGGTGCTTAGAGGAGGAAAAAGTGATAAAAGCAATCATTTAACTCAGAGTTGCACAGATGACTGTCTATAAACATTTGACAAAAGATAAGGTCTCCTAAGATATAAATGGTATGGAGGGAATATAAGTATAGAAAAGGAAATGATCTATACAAACAAAGTACATTTCAAACAAAGGCTATTATAATTATATATGGTGCTGTGAGACCTTTATGAGATTGA
Organism: Cervus canadensis; assembly: GCF_019320065.1. Lineage (NCBI taxonomy): Eukaryota > Metazoa > Chordata > Mammalia > Artiodactyla > Cervidae > Cervus > Cervus canadensis. The sequence continues at coordinate 52,152,742 of NC_057391.1, read as the reverse complement.
CAGCATTGGAAACAGTTTTTCATTGCCCTTTTCCCTAAAATGGCTAATTTTTCTGAGAGAGACAGCCATTTCACTTGAACAAGTTACAGGATTTTGTCTGTGATAATGTGTAACCTGTACTTGAAGTTCATTGGATCTTAGCAATGGTGCTCAGAAGGAGCGGTACCCTGTGGAGAGAGCTCTGCAAGGAATACTCCTCAGACAACCCCTTTATACTAGATTTTTTTTTCTTCTGACAACAAAGATACCTCCTTCAGGAATCCCCATTCTTTCACAAATACCTAATGAGTGAATTGGCCTAGCCTTACAGATGATACTTGATACTCTGATGTCTGGAGGTATAAGCCTCTGTTTCAGTTAGATTCCGAACAGGAAGATGGCATTGCAAAACAGAACTGAGGAGGCTTGCTTACAAAGGGACAAAGTTCAAAGTGCGAACAGGGGAAACCCACGAGGATGGGAATATGCATGATACACAGTTAAGTGTATAATTCAGTGAGTTTTGTCAAATGGCCACATGCTCATTTAAACAGCAAACAAAAATTCAAAATATTTCTATTCCAAAACATTCTCTCTTGTCCCTTTATAATTAATCTCTAATCCTAGGCTATGGGCAGTAACTGAGCAACTTTGTCACTATAGATTAACTGTACCTGTTATTGAACTTAATATAAGTGCAGTAATACAGTAAGTACTTATTGACCCCAGATTCCTTAGCTCATAAGTGGTTGATTGTATTAAGAGACATTTTTTTCTTTGGCTATGTATTGTTCTACCGTATGAATATACCACAGATTATTGGTTTTCAACTGAAACACACCAAGAATGTTTGGAGGTTTGGGGATCTTTTTTGCCATTTTTTTTCATTTATTTTTATTCGTTGGAGGCTAATTACTTTACCGTATTGTAGTGGTTTTGCCATACATTGACATGAATCAGCCATGGGTTTACATGTGTTCCCCATCCCGATCGCCCTTCCCACCTCCCTCCCTCCCCATCTCATCCCTCTGGGTCTTCCCAGTGCACCAGCCCTGAGCACTTGTCTCATGCATCCAACCTGGGCTGGTGATCTGTTTCACCCTTGATAGTATACTTGTTTCAATGCTATTCTCTCAGAACATCCCACCCTCGCCTTCTCCCACAGAGTTCCAAAGACTTGGGAAAAATTAAAACTTGTACAAGGATAGTTTAGAGGATTTAATGCCATTTTTGTTAAATCCTCTAAACTATCCTTGTACAAGTTTTAATTTTTTCCAAGTCATTTTATATATTTTTAAATTTTCTGTGTAGGGCATTTTATGTCCTATCTAAGAAATATTTTACCACTTTGAAATTATCAAGATTTTCTTCTGCAATGTCCTTTAGAAATTTTGTAGCTTTAGCTTTTACACTGATGTCTCTGATCCATTTATAGTTAATTTTTATGTATATTATAAAGGTAAGAGATAAAATTTACCATATATGAACATATAGTTGTTCTAAGATCATTTATTGAAAATACTATACCCATGGAATTTTCTTGGTGATTTTGCTGAGAATGAGTTAATCTTATATGGGTGAGTCAATTTCTGGACTCTCTATTCTGACCACTGATCTATTGATGCTTGTATTTTTTTTTAATGCCAGTATCATACCGTCATAATTGCTTCAGCTATCTAGTAAGCCTTGAAAACCAGTAGTATATTTCTCCAATTTTGTTTTACTTTTTGAAGATTTTTTCATCTAGTATAATTCCTTCCAATTTAAATTTTTACAAGTTCTTAAACAAGAATTGCCAGGATTATAACTGATAACACATTAAATCTCTTGTCCAATTGCTGGTTGGTTGTCATCTTAAAATAATGAATGTTCTGATCAAAGAACATAAAATGTCTCTCCATTTATTTAGGTTTTCTTCAATTTATCTTGGCACTTGTTTGTGTACAGTTTCTGCAAGTATTTGCCAAATTCATCTCTTAAATATTTCATGGTTTTGAGTGCTGCTATAAATTATACTTTAAAAATTTTACTTTACATTTTTTGTTTCTCAGAATTAGAGGTAGAATTTATTTTTGTAATACTAATCTTGTATTCTGCAACCTTGCCAAAATCACTAATTAGGTTTCATTTTTGCAGCTTGCTTAGGATTATCTGTGTACACAAGCCTGTTTTCTGCATATACAGTTTTATTACTTCCTGTCTAAAAATGGATTTTGTTTGTTCTTCCTGCCATAATACAGTGACTAGGATGTGCAGTACGGTGTTAGGTAGTAGTGACAGAATCATCATCCTCATCTTGTTCTCAGTCTTGAGGGGAACCATTCTGGCTTTCACCATTAAACATGTGAACGGTAGGTTTCTCATAATTGCCCGTTATTAAGTTCTTTTCTATTCTAAGAGTTTTTAATTGCTAAAGGTATGTTAGATTTTGTCAAATACCTCTTCCAAAGTCCTGCAGTAAAATAAGGTGAGTAAACCTCCATTCTTACTGCTTTTTGAGAAGCAGTATTTCACCACAGTGTCAAACGTTGTGTGTCAGAAGAGAAACATGGCTTCAGTGACACTGAGTGGAGTACCTTTGAGGACAGTCAGTTTACACAAAGTGGCTGAGTCAACGTGTGTGTGTGTGTATGTTCAGATGTTATTACTTCTTTTTGGTTCCTGTGATTTCATGTTCTTAGTGTCACGTTACATGGGTCTTGATACTTAATATTCTCTTTCATACTTATTCAAAATGTTATTAAAATTACTAGTAAGAGCAATACAGCAACACTTAGCAGAACTTCACCCTATTTTCTAGAGATAATTTGAGGTGAATTTGTTACATAGAGAATGGTAAAATACTGTCTCTATTTCTGTGACTTTATCTTAGATATTTAGGTTGTCATATTTAAAAAAAATAAATGATAGAGTAGCAAATAAATGTAAAACAAAACAATTTGCTTTTATACAAATTACAGTTTCTCCATAAATAGGAGTATTTCCATAACTAGTAAGCTACCTCATTTACATAATCAGTTCTCACTTATTTGTAGATTATTCATGGCATAATCTCTTATATTTAATCTTTTACTGTCAATTTTTAATCATACCTTTGTCATTTTAATTCATGCCAAATTCAACAGGTTTGGTTCAGGTGTGACAGAATCATTGTGTTATTGACTATGATGTAGTATAACATCAAGAGATAAAACTAAAATGCTGAGATTAAAGCCAACTTGCACTTAAAACAACTGAAAATATATAAATAGCATATGATTATGTTTTAGTCTCAGATTCTTAAGGTAAAATGAAGCCTGGATCATACATTAATTCCATAATTATTTTTTGACTTTGCTTTCAAAGAGTTAATATTAACTATTTAAGTAAAAGTGAAAGTGAAGTTGCTCAGTTGTGTCCAACTCTTTGCGACCCCATGGACTATAGTCTACCAGGCTCCTCCGTCCATTGGGATTTTCCAGGCAAGAATACTATTTAAGGGAGATATACAGAGAAATAATTACAACAGTCAATAAGAATTTTAGTGGAAAGTGGACTAAAGAAAAAAGGGAGAAGGATACATCAGGAAAGTGGTAACAAAGCTGTGACCTCCTGAGCTAAGTCTAGAGAAACAAATAGGGGTTTCCACTTAAGACTAGACAGAGGTATATGTTTTCGCTGCCAGAAACACTCAAAAGAAATGAGGTTTAAATAAATACAAGGAGTCTGGGAAACCACAAGAATTTCAGTATGGAGAAAATCAAGGTAAGGTAGAACTTGCACAAAGGCGAGGAAGAGATGTAGGAAAAGTCCATATCATGAAGGACCGCATAGTACGTTGAAGTGCATGGTATTTTACAAGACACTTTTGAAAGTCCTGTGGGATTTCAATCAGTAGCATTGACAAAGTAGATCTAGCTTTTAGGGAAATCAACCTAGTATACTACAGAAAATGTATTGTTGATTTGTGAGAATGAAGGAGGGAGGCCAGTTAGAAAACTGTAAAAATCAGGATAAAAAAAATACAAGCTCTAAAGAAATAAAGCAGTGGGGATGAAGAGAAGAGCATATATTCTGTAGTTATTTAGGTGGTAAAATTTAAAGGACTTGGGCTAATTAAATATGGCATTGAAAGGGGGGAGAACAAATCTTGATTTAAATTCCCTGTAAATCTGGATGTAGAAAGGAAGAGAACAATTAACATATGTTAGGAAGGGTATCAGCCCTTAAAGTTACAATCAAATACCTTGGAACTTAGTATATCACTCAGGGATAGTAGATATGTCAAAATTTAAATACAAAAGTCTTTATAATGGTGAGGACAGCTAGGCAACTGCAGAAGTCAATTGTATCTCATTTTACAGTGCCTGTAGGATGTATAATCCCCTGTCACTAACATGTCCTGTGAGATAAATGTTATCACTCACATCTGAAAGGATCTTCTCAAAGAGATTGTCTACCCAAAGTTACTAAGTAGCAGAACTAAAATTTGAACCCAAGTGTGCTGAAATCCATGTAATTTCCAGGATTTTAAGAGAAAATGTTATCAGAACTCAGTGGAGGGAGAAAATGACAACTGTACTGAGCTTATGATGTTAGGATGAAAGGATGCCTTGAGATCATCTAGTTTCTGATTCTGTCCTCCAGTATTTTCCTTGAGTATAATCCATCACCCCAAACTGGATCTAGAATTTTGCTAAGAAGTCAGTGATACAAACCTTTGTCCTTAAAGGTTATCTTCATAAAAAAAATTCATGCCACAGCATGATGCACATCATGTTTTACAAGGTTGTCATATGTATCAGTTGTGAGGGACATTATTAACTAATAACATTGTTATCAACAGCATGCCCCATTCACTTTCAGAAGAGTTTGCCAGTTAAGGGGAACTTCGATAGGGAAACTCAGTTCCTATAGTAACTGGATCGCTGTATCCAAATTCATTTGAAAATGATCTTTTCTAAAACATATACTTTTTTATTAAATTACTGAGGGCATCTACTTTCTCACACTGTGTAATATAAAACACTGAGTTAATTGTCAAAAGATCGATTGTAAAGCATGAAACTAGAGCAAAGTGGGGTGGGTGGCTAGACTCTGCTGTCCAATATGGTAGCCCCTTACCACAAACAAACATCAAGCGCGTGAAATATAGCTAGTCCAAATTGAAATGTGCTGTAAGTATAAAATACATACTGGATTGTAAATAATTTACAGGATATAAAATGCAAAATATCTTAATTTTTATTGATTACATGTAAAAATAAAAATTTGAATACATTAAGTCTAATAAAACACATTTCACTGTATTTAGTATAACTACTGCATTATCTTTCTTTTGAATGATGCTGAGGTCTAGAGACAGGATCATTACTTTATGTTAAAGCCTGGTGCATTATCTCTTCTCTGCCAAGGTGGGATGAGATTTTGTTGATTTCTATGGGTATAGAAGTGTTGGTTGCAGTCCTACCTTGCCAGTCATCCCTCTTTGTTTACATGTTAAAACATCCTCTATTTACATGTTAAAACAACAATTAATTAAATTTTATTGTAGAAAGAACTATCTAGTACCCAGTAACCCCCACATGCAGAACTTATAGTTAAAAGCTTGAGGTGAGGTGAGGTGAAGTCTCTCAGTCGTGTCTGACTCTTTGTGACCCCGTGGACTATAACCCACCAGGCTCCTACGTCCTTGGGGTTCTCCAGGCAAGAATACTGGAGTGGGTTGCCATTTCCTTCTCCAGGGGATCTTCCTGACCCAGGGATCGAACCCCTGTCTCCCACATTGGAGGCAGACGCTTTAACCTCTGAGCCACCAGGGAAGCCCCTTAATTAGGCTTTAATTATGTGCTCAATTGCTTAAGCTTTGGTGCCCAAGTGGGATCATAACAGCAAAGATTAACATTTATATTTATAAAAGGGCTATTATAAGAGCTTAAATATAACAAGTCATGTGTTTAATCCTCACAGAAGCCCTGTCAGAGAAGTACTGTGAGTAATGTAATTTTACAGATGAGCAAAATGAGGCACAGGGAGGTTAAACATGTGGCCCAGGCCTCACAGATAATGCAACAGAGACAGAGATTTGAATTCAAGAAGCCTGACTTCAGAATCTGGTTTCTTTCTTCAGCATCTGTAGCCCAAGACACAGCTCACTGGAATGGATTAGTTCCTTTAATATCTCCAGCATTCAGTTAATCTAGGACTCAGTCTCTCCCAAGTTGTTTGTCCAAAGCACTAAAGAGCCAGCAGGGCACATGCGGGAGTCATGGCACCAGCCTCCCAGAACCACACAATTCAGAAGCTATTATTTTCTCTGAAGTAAGTGCGTTTCTTTATCTAAAGTAGATTCTCCTCTTATTTTTTCTAGTCATGAACAATTTTTTCTACATGTAGGTAAAGCAAACGAATTTCACTAAGATGCCAAATAGCTAAAGTTCACAGACTTTGACTCTCAGGTGATTTAGAGGAAACCTCACATGAGATTAAATTTTGCTTTTACTGAATGTTGCAAAATCCTTTTGTCAGGCTCAAGCCTACTGACCCCACATGTTTCTACTTGCACTTCCCAAGTTTGTGATTCCAGGAGCAATGAGAAGCAAAATGATGTACATCTATATTTCTGCTCAGTTCCTCAGTTTCCCAGGCCTTGGCTAATCTTCATGATTCCAATGGGACCAAAATATTTCCTTTGCATCACTTATTTTCTTGCTGCAGCTGAAAATAACTTACCATGGACAAAGAAACTATTGATTAGTCCTAGATGAGAAACAGACTAAAGAGTGAAAATTTTAAAACAACCACAAGAGGACCAGAACCCATGGAAGCCAATCTAGCAATAGTAGCAATATCTTATTTGCCCCAAAAGTACCCATAAAAACCGTAAACCAAAATCCATAGTTTTGAGATGAGTATCTCCTGATGCTGAAAGAATCTTCTTTGCTATGCACCTAATATCAATTATAGTCACATTACTTAGAGCCTGCTTCTCTCAGTAAAACTGTTTACCTCTCAAATGCTAGTTCATCAACTAAGCTCCTTTATGTTGCTTAAAATTATATTCAATGGCATAATGACCAGTAGGGCTTCTCAGGTGGTAGTGGTAAAGAATTTGCCTGCCAAGCAGAAGATGCAGGTTCAATTCCTAGGTTGGGGAGAAACCCTGGAAAAGAAAATGGCAACCCACTCCAGTGTTCTTGCCTGGAAAACCCCATGGACAGTGGAGCCTGGTGGGCTACAGTTCATGGGATCACAAAGAGTCAGGCACAGCTTAGGGACTAAATAGCAACAATAAATGACCAATAATCTTTGAAATTCCATTTTTCCATAAGCTTTTTTTTTCATGTTGAATTCCAAGTTGCCAGTACAAACATTATTTCTTAATATCTAGATGAGTGTTTGATACCTTAATGTAGGGTTCTCTGGTTAATCTGGTATAGAGCACATAGCTTAGACCAGAGATAGATGTGAATCTCAACAATCCTGCTAAGTCTGAATATAAATATTGGAGAATAATACCATTATTTTATTGGCTTTGGCAGACAGCCAACTTGGGTGTTAATGGAAGAGAGTGATAACAACAGCAGGGTAGGATGTAAGCCTATCAAACCACCAACTTTCAAGGAGGAAAAATCTGGGGGAAAGTAGGAGGCAGAGAAGAAAAGGGAGAGTAAGATCATTACCTTAATGTATAAATAGGACACGGAAGTCTTATTTTAATACAGAATGATCCTAGGCTATTATAGCTGACCTGACATTTAGAACTTGACCAATTAAAATTCTTTGCTCATCAAGAAATGAGGATGTGTTTGAACACGGAGGCTGTCGGAAGAAAAGAGGCACCTGTCCCCCCAAACCCTGTTGTTGTCCAGGAGCTCTTACCATTCCAAGGAGATAAACAGAAACAGAGTAAGCATTTAGAAAAATGTTAAAGCGATTTACCAACATTCAGATCCGTGACAAGGGGCCCGTCTGATTAGGTAGGGTTGTGAAGCATGTAGTACAAACTGCATACTAGTTATGAGCAGGAAGACCACAGAGTGGTTTATCATGGATAGGATTTTTAAAAACTAAGTCTTGCCATCACCATAGTTTGCCTAAGAAGTAGGCAAACTTCTTTGCCTTTTGTAGTAGTACAGAACATATTTTTAGTGCCTAAAATAATGTCTGCCATATTTAAGTTTTCTCTTCCTCTACCCCGTAGACAAACTGCCCTTTACTCAATGTCGGTGTTTGCCCACCTATGTTTTTGTAATGGCCTTCATTTAAACCTCATAGAATCATAGATTTTAACATCCTGAAAAGAACCATAAGGGGCAGACAGTCCGACATTCTTTTTTAGCCAGAGTCTTCAAACTGTAGATTTTTTTTCTCTTTACTGTAAACAGAACTTTACAGTAGTTGTTCCTCATGATGTATAACAATGTATTTCCCACTTTTTAGTAGCATATGTAGATCACACTGTAGACTTGCATCTTCTGGAAAGTAAGAGCCAGTTTCACTGAAGGTACTGGGATTATTATCTTCCATCAGGGACTATATGCCTTTTTACTTGGGTTATCCATTCTGATTTTTAATCTTTTTGAGTTTTGAGATCTTGCTTACTTTGGCCCTATAGTGTGCAGTCACATTTTATAATACCTTCTTTAACTCTTATTCACATTTTATAATATTTCTGCAGATATTACATATAAAAATAGGGCTGGGAAAATTGTTGAAAGATGCATCCCTGTATCAAAAAATTCTTAAGGAAAAATTATAATTCTAATAATTCTTATTCACACTAAGACCAGAAAGAATGAAAAAATTAGGTCTATTGGGCTATCTTTCATAAAAGTTTGCATTGAAGAATAGATTTCACATGACCAATTAATACCTTAAACCACAAGTATGGTATAGATTTAATATTTGAGAACTAAGACATCATATCTAGAGTTAAAATTTTGGTTTACCATGCAGTCATGATCTCCACCTTGTTCTTTAGAGTAAGAAGATAGATGTTTTATGGGATGTGCTTTATAGTAAAAGAAGCAGGGATGCTACCCATGAAGAATCATCAAATTAAGGTGAAGAGAGTTTAACAGTCTTTATCAAATGAATACCAATAATTCTGACAGATACTCCTAAGCTATCTTTAAACTGGCAAACTGGATATATGATTAGATTGCTTCACTCTTAACATCTCAAATGAATACTTTTCTGTGGTTATATTCTAGGAATCTGAAAACTTAGAATGCTTCAAAGGCATTCTGAATGAAGATCTGCAAAACTATATCTATCTAAAAGTAAGAATGAGTATTTTTGGATAATATCATGCATTTGTCTCAGGGTTAATATCGCTAAAGAGAACTGATCCTATATAGGTACTGTTTCATAAAATAGTGCCACTACTGGCCTAACTAATAATAGTGAAAAAAAATTATGGTGATGGTAATATAACAGTTACCAGAGGTACCATATGTATAGACTGGGATGATAACTACATCAGTTGATTGGGTTATACCTTGATACTCAAAGAGAATTTTTACAGGGCAGAATTTCATAAGCTCCGCCCCCCCCCTCCACCGCTGCCACACACATATATGGGCTAAGGCAACTTCCCATCCTCTTGAGAAAGGACTACATATTGCTACTTATATTAATATGAGCTGATATATAATAACTAGATAACCATATTATATTTATGTTGTGAGTCACCAGTCTCTCTTGCTTAGACATTAAAGAGCAGTCCTAAACTAATTCAGAGGAAAAGCAGAGACAAGAAGAACTTGATTTTTCCACTTTTACTCCAGTGTGTATTTTCTTCTATGGATCTGTTTCCTGATAAATTAACTCTAAATTTTTATTTAGGCATCACGTGTATAAACTTTTAAAAAAGAGAATGTGATTTACAGCTAATTTTTCAAAAGAAACAATGGGTGCCAGCAGAAAATAACATCTTTAAATACTATTTTTTTAAAAAGTCCACTTAGAATTATATCTTGTATAACTGTAAAACCAGAGAAATTATCCTTTAACATAAACTGAAAAAATGCAATGGTATATCTTTATTGCAAGGAATGTTAAAAGAAGTTCTTTAGACTGAAGGAAAATAATTCCAAATAAAAGCATTGACTTTAGGAAAAACCAAAGAGTACAAGAAAAGGAAAATATGTTATACATAGTTATGAAAGAATATTGCTGGTTTAAGTATTAATAATACCATGTGGGGTCCATAACATATATAGCAATAAAATAAATACCAATGATATAGTGTAAATTGAGTTAAAGTATTATGTTTCATTCATCCTTAAGTAAGTGATATAAGTCCTAATTTGAGGTTGACTTTAATAAGCAAGTTTACAGCTTTAATATCTAGAGTTACCACTGTAATAGAATGTAACATACAATACAAAGAAGCTAATGGACTTCCCAGGTGATGCTAGTGGTAAAGAACCCACCTGCCAATGCAGGAGACTGAGACATGGTTTTGATCCCTGTGTCCATGGTTTGGGAAGATTTCCCCAGAGAAAGGCATGGCAACCCACTCCAGTATTCTTGCCTGGAGAATCTTATGGGCAGAAAAATCTGGCCGACTATGGTTCATGACATCGCAAAGAATCAGACACGACTGAATGACAATACAAAGAAGCTAGTAGAGAAGCAAAATGGCATAGCAAAATTTAAAATCTGACCTAGAAGGACACAAGGAAGATAGGATTAAGGGGAAAATAGATGTGGCAGTGGATATCACTACTTTCTGAATGTAGGCTAACTGGATCCAGTCATGACTGTGCTCTTATTGATCTATATAATCAGGGGATAGCAACTTGTCTTTATAAAACAAAACATGATTTTTAAGAAATGTTCTTTAATACATCATGATTCTTCAATCATTTCTTTCTGAAGAAATGAGTATCATTATTTTCCTTGCCTGAATATTTACATATATAATATCAAAGTTATTAATGGCCAGTATATTGCTGGTTTGTGCTAAAAATCAAAAAGAAATTTATCAATATTTAGATAATTTATAAAGTTAAGAGATGTGAATTATTGAAACATTATAGAGAATATGAACAATGAATTGTTTTGAAATTCAGTTATTCACACTATGAATATTTATTGAGAATGTAATATATGCTACTCTTTATGCTTGGATCCAAATGTAGTGAGATGAAAAACATTTCAGCCTATTACTAGAGAGCCATCATTGCAGACAGTGATAAGTATTAGAGTAGAGGTAAATTCTCTATAGAGCAGGGGCACAAAGGGAGGATTGGTTGGTTTTATTCAAGTGAGACATGGAAGTCTTCACAAAGGACAAGACACATTAGCTGTATCTTAAATGATTTGGCTTGGAAATTAATATTTATTTAGAAAAATACAGGTAGATTTGTAACTTGAAAAAGTATCATCTTAAAATATATGACCATTTTTAGCATAATAGTCTATGAAATATTGACCATGCATTTTCTTTTTTTTTTTGACCATGCATTTTCATCACATGAAGTACTGTGTCTGATTTAGTGTGTTTCTTTTGTTTCTGAAGTAACAGATGCTAATAAATAAGAAAATTAATAAGAAAACAGGTCAAAGTGTTTTCCTATGTTGAATTTTCAAATTTTCTGCTTGATTCGTTATCCGTTTTCTTTCCAGTTTGAATTTATTTCATTCAAAGCAGATGGAGAAATTTTTAAAAGGTTTGTTATATATTTGACATTTGAAACATTATGTGTCTTACACAGAATAATTGTGTAGAACAGTTAAGTATAGCAATACTTTCTCCTCAATTATACAGCATATTTCAGGATTCTAAAACCAAATTTATCACTTTATATCACAGAATATAACTTTTCTCAAGGGGAGTAATTTGTATTATGATATTTATATTAAGTGACAATAAACCCATACTGTGGGAAAAGCAATTATGGATTGGGAGTAAAGACCGGTCAGTCTTCACATAAGAATAATTTAATACCTTTAAGATTTTGGAGAAAACATCTATTATTTTGTTCAAAAAGAGTGTCTTTGTCTTTTTTTTTTTTTAATTTTTTTATTAGTTGGAGGCTAATTACTTCACAACATTTCAGTGGGTTTTGTCATACATTGATATGAATCAGCCATAGATTTACACGTATTCCCCATCCCGATCCCCCCTCCCACCTCCCTCTCCACCCGATTCCTCTGGGTCTTCCCAGTGCACCAGGCCCGAGCACTTGTCTCATGCATCCCACCTGGGCTGGTGATCTGTTTCACCATAGATAGTATACATGCTGTTCTTTTGAAATATCCCACCCTCACATTCTCCCACAGAGTTCAAAAGTCTGTTCTGTACTTCTGTGTCTCTTTTTCTATTTTGCATATAGGATTATCGTTACCATCTTCTAAATTCCATATATATGTGTTAGTATGCTGTAATGTTCTTTATCCTTCTGGCTTACTTCACTCTGTATAAGGGGCTCCAGTTTCATCCATCTCATTAGGACTGGTTCAAATGAATTCTTTTTAACGGCTGAGTAAAATTCCATGGTGTATATGTACCACAGCTTCCTTATCCATTCATCTGCTGATGGGCATCTAGGTTGCTTCCATGTCCTGGCTATTATAAACAGTGCTGCGATGAACATTCGGGTGCATGTGTCTCTTTCAGATCTGGTTTCCTCAGTGTGTATGCCCAGAAGTGGGATTGCTGGGTCATATGGCAGTTCTATTTCCAGTTTTTTAAGGAATCTCCACACTGTTTTCCATAGCGGCTGTACTAGTTTGCATTCCCACCAACAGTGTAAGAGGGTTCCCTTTTCTCCACACCCTCTCCAGCATTTATTGCTTGTAGACTTTTGGATAGCAGCCATCCTGACTGGCGTGTAATGGTACCTCATTGTGGTTTTGATTTGCATTTCTCTAATAACACATGAAAAGATGCTCAACATCACTCATTATTAGAGAAATGCAAGTCTTTGTCTTTTAAAGTACTTAATGCACATTGCTCTTAATCACAAACTACTGTGATCTACGGCACACACTAGGAACAGTATCATTTTTACATGAACAGTGTTGGTATGGTGTTTATATACTTTCCAAGTGGCTCCGTAGTAAAGAACCCCCCTGCCAGTGCAGGAAACAAGGGTGTGATCCCTAAGTCTGGAAGACCACCTGGAGAAAGAAGGGAAACCTATGCCGGTATTCTTGCCTGGGAAAGCGCGGCACAGAGGAGCCTGGCAGGCTACAGCCCAGGGGTCGCAGAGAGTCAGCCATGACTTAGCAACTAAAACAACAACAAACCGTGTATGAAAAGGGGTACATAATCATTTCTGAGAGTATTTTTAAAATTAAAGCAGAATTCTGATTATCTCTGAAATTTTTCTTTTTCTCTCCATCACTACTTCTTGCCCTGACCTGGACATCTACCATAGTCTCCCTTGCGGCATCCATCTCTACATTCATTCTTGACCACACCAAGATGTTCTCCATACCATGGACTATTTCAAAATACACTATGAATTGTTTAAAATTCTTTAGTGGCTTCTGTTGCTCTCAAAATGAAGATCAAGGCCATCCATAAAGTGGCCTGACCCTTCTCCATAATGCTAAGTCCTGCTTTTTGCATTCCAGTTGCACTGAATATTCAGTTTCTGAAGTGTGTCTAGTTCTCTTTACCGTTGGTCTTTAGTCTCTGATGCCCTCTCTGCTCAGAGTAGCCTGCTTGCTGCTTGTCTTTGTCTACAAAGGTCACTTGTATTGTCAGTCAGCGTGTTCTCAAGCAAAGACTTTCTGACCTCTGTACTGGTGTGACTCTTCTATAATAAGTCTTCTATAATAAGACTATTCTATAATGGCACCAGGTATGTCTGTTTTACATCACTTAGCCAGCTATATTTACACTTTATCAATATAATGATTTGATCCATCCTCTCTCTCCACTTCCCTGGAAAAGGGCTTCCTTGGTGGCTTAGAGGGTAAAGCATCTGCCTGTGATGCAAGAGACCCAGGTTCAATCCCTGAGTCTGGAAGATCCCCTGGAGAAGGAAATGGCAATCCACTCCAGTACTCTTGCCTGGAAAATCCCGTGGATAGAGAAGGCTGGGAGGCCTCAGTCCATGGGGTTGCAGAGTCAGACATGACTGAGAGACTTCACTTTCACTTTTCTTCTCTCCACTAGGTAGTGAGGGGCACCAGGTGCAGATTGTATGTTTCTGCTTACCAGTGGTTCTCCGTTATCTAGCAGGATATGCCTGGTACAGTGAACAGGATATGCCTGCTCAGTGAACAATTGTTTACTTTTCTGATATCATTTCTAAACTAAGTAAAAAGTCATTATGATGGAAATTAATAAGAAAACATAAACACCTTGCTTTGGATAAATCCCAAATTTAAGTAATTTTCCAGTTGTGATGTGTATAAAAGCAAGCAAAATACTTGCTGAGCTATTATCTCACCCACAAAATAAAAATGGGCAAATAGTAATAAGAGATTTTGTCATTCTCAATCTATGTAATTGTAATAAGAGAATTTGCAAGAAAGACTGTTACATTGATAATGGAATACAGTTGTCTTGACTTCTTTTTGTGAGTGGTAATTTACTAAACAACTTGAAGTATTGTTTACTTATCATAAGTGCAAATGTGAATGGAATTTGGAAACAGGTTGCTTGATTCCAGAGCTTAAGCTATTATTAGAGTGGTTCTTTGCTGTAGCAATTGTGTGTGTGTAATATTGGCTGTCATTTGTTAAACATCTGTCATGTGCCAGGCTCTCTGCTATGAGCTTTATATACATGATGGCTCTTGAGCCTCATTGCTGGGTAGGCTTGTATTATCTCCGTTTGTTAGATATACTCTGTGTAATTGCGTGTATTAGAAATTTGAAATTGATTATCACAAATAGGGGAAATCACTAATGCTTAAATATTTTAATTTTATTGAATTATAGCAGCTTTACAATGTTTTATTAGTTTCTACTATAAACCAAAGTGAACAAGTTATATATGTATACACACACACACACACATATATCCCCTCTTTTTTTGGATTTCCTTCTCATTTAAGTCACTACAGAGCACTGAGCAGTTCCCTATGCTATATAGTAGGTTCTCATTAGTTACCTATTTTATACATAGTATCCATAGTATATATAATGTCCAGAACATGGAGGCAACCTAAATGTCCATCATCAGAGGAATGGAAAAAGAAGATGTGGTACTAATGCTTAAAAAATCTTAAGTATTATTTTTCTAAATAGGAATTTTCATCAGGAAGCAGTGTATGTCTTCTCTCTTGCACTGTTGCAGTTTGCAAATTCTCTACCAACAGGGCATGTGTTTACATAATACTTATTCAGTAAAACTACATTAAAGGTCAGGGTTGTTACTGATTTGAAAGATTGTTTTGACGAAATTATATTAAAACATTATCATTAGTAATCTTAGTAATATCTTCACCCAAAAATAAATAAAATATCGGGGACATCCCATTGATTACTCTGAGTACCAGTCATCTGTTCTCTACGTACGAGAAACTAATTTTCTTTGTCCCATGGATCAATGTCTGGATTGAGGGTAGAATGTATAAAAGTGGCTTAGGAAAATTTTTCTTCTCCTCACCCAGAAAATAAACATTGCCTCAGCACACGAGGGAGAAATGAGTTGGGAGGATGTGGGTGTGCAGCTTGCCTGCACATATTCTATTTAGAATTTCTTTTCTTATAAACTGAGCTCTTTGCTGTTACCATTTTTAAAAATTCAATTTATTTTAATAGCTCTTTCAAGAAAAACAGCACCTTCGTAGCATCAGTTGCCTACTGAATCTTTTGTAACTATTAGGAAAATGAGCTCCATAAGTAGTAACTACTTCAGTAGAAGTTATTAGGAAATTTCAAGAGTATATTAAGGTGGAGAGCTTTGTCAACAGAGGCATAATGAAGGCAGCAATTGAGGCAATTTTTTTTTTTTTTTTGGTATTTTGGGCAAATAGAAGCAAGATAATTAAGAGAAAAATTGAATTATCTAACTCAAGAGGTTTTCTGGTCATGAGTCAATATTAGTTGTAGCAAAGTGCTGATAAAACTATGTGCAGATGAATTTTTCAGTGTCATCCACTGCTTTGTTGTAGCATCTGTATTTTTTGATGCCACTAGATACATATTTCCATATGTATGTAATAAAATATACATTTAAGACATATGTATATATTATACATAGTTTAAAAAGTCTGTTTTGAAAAGAATACTATTGCAAAGGTAGACATGATTTAGATAATTTGGGAAAACCATAAAAATATGATAGCATTTCAAATAAATAGTCTTTTTAGCTAATGTTTTTGCATTTGTAAGAAGGCTTAGGGGGCAGAACTCACTCTACAGCATTTTATGAAAATGCCCAACGTGGCAGTGCCTCATGCCTTAGGGGTATAGGGTAATATTTAAGTACAATGAGGTCAAAGATTCTGTATTCTGGTCTGTACAGGTGGCAAAAATAACTGTTTATGAATATATATTTATATAACCATTAAGACAGAGATAATTAACCATATGAATTGATTAATGTTACCTCCTGCTATAGGTTAATGTCTGTGTGCCCCCAGAATTCATATATTGAACCTTATCCCCAGTGTGAGTGCTTTTGGATGTGTGGACTTTGGGAAGGGACTCGGTCATGAAAGCAGATAGTTGTCTTTATAAAAGAGACCCCCAAAGGGAACCCTGACCATATGAAGTTACGGCAGAGTAAAAAGCTGTGTATGAATTAAAGTTCTACCAGCTTCCTTATCTTGGACTTCCCAGCCTCTGGAACGGTAAGAAATAAACTTAATTGGCTTATAAGCCACCCAGTCCGTGGTGTGGTGTTACAGTAGCCCCAGCTCCATAAGTGGGCTCTTGCAGTGATCAACCTCTGCATAGTCAGTGACAGAGCTGAGACTCCTACCCAAGACCTACTAACTTGAAAGCTGTACCTTCTACAAAAGTTTATTTGAATAGCTGGCAATACAGACACACAAATCTTCAAACAGCAGCAAAAGTACACCACGATAAGAAAATCTCCCAAGCCTGTAATTCTAGTCACCCATTTCTAATAGACATCCACGGTTACCCGTTTACTAGTGATATTCTATTTCTGCAGGCATCTTAATGTACGTCACTATGTGTGTGAAAACACATCATATATGCTATCCTGCATTTTTAAACTTTGTGTAGCAGAGAATTTCTTCCATACTAACAGATATAGCTACCTCATATATTGTAGAAGGTATCATATCATACCTATGACATTATATATCATAATATTCTTAAGGGACATTTAGGTTGCTTTCAGTCTTGTTTTATTACCAGCAGTGCTACAAAGACTATTATTTTTATATATATATCATTTAGTAATTCTGTTTCAGGTGTCTCTTATAGTGCAGTTGAACTCTGCTTTTTGACGTAATGTTAGAATATTTAAACCATTTATATTTATTGATAAGCTGGCTTAATTCTATCATGTTTTTCATTTTTACATTTTCTCCTTATAACCTGTGATTTCTTTGTTTGTAGTCTGTCTGTATTTCTCTAGTAATCAGTAAAGTTTATCTTTTTATCTATAAATTAATTCTCTAGAATTTGTGACAGTATTTTAAGTATTTCCTATGATAAACAATGATAGAATTAGCTTAGCACACATGAGTTTAGTCCTTTAATATTCTCTACCACCCAAGTGTGGTTTTATTACTTATTTCTTTTAAATATTAATAACTTTTTAACCTAGGTATAAATGCTATCCTGGTCCATGACTATAAAAATAATGATTTCAGTCAGCTTGAACCACTTCTCACCTCAGTTTTCTCTTATTCCAATTTTTGTCAGTTATATCTTTTTTGCCTCATCTGGGCTTATATTTGTATTTCTTTCTGCAGTTGTGGTGTTAATGTCTTTGTGTAACAGGTAAAATAACTCAGCGTTCCTTCCTGCTCCTTTTGCTATAGTTTCTCCATTCACCTCTCAGTTGAGATTCATTTACTCTTTCCATGAAGGGCTCTTGTAACTGTATTCTAAATTCTCAATATTCAAGAATAGTTTATTGCCTTTGTCATTGAACAATAACTTGACTGGTTTATTAATCACAACTCAATGCAGGAAACAAAAGCCATTTTAAGTAGCCTTCAGAAATATCTTGCAGAATAATACAGAACATACCCAACAGCAGAGTTATTACCTCAGAGGCAAACACTGCAAATGCTGAATTAAATCCGTAAACCTAGAGCTGCAATTTAGAGCTTCATTTCAGTTCAGTCACTCAGTCATGTCCGACTCTTTGCGACCCGATGGACTGCAGCACATCAGGCTTCCCTGTCCATCACCAACTCTCGGAGCTTGCTCAGACTCATGTCCATCGGGTCAGTGATGCCATCCAGACATCTCATCCTTTGCTGTCCCTGTCTCCTCCTGCCTTCAATTTAGAAGGCAATTTAGAGCTTAGGAAGCTGGAATTAAGTTGCCACCACTGCTGATAACATCATACCTGTCTTAGAAACCTAAAGAATAAAAAAATGAAACATTGCAGCAGAAAAACTGTTACCTTGCTTGCTAAAAAGAGACAGAAAATGAATTTGGCAGTTCTGCCCTCTAAATCTTACTGGAGTTCATTTGATTGGTGGATCCTAATTTGAAATAATAATACACATATCTGCATGAAAGTCTGGGGAGTGGAGTTTTTACCTTCCCTTATCTGCTCTCCTGGAATATACACTAAATGGAAAATGGCATGAAAATCAAATTAACCAGCTCATAGTACCCATTATCTGGGTTAAAATAATATTTGTGTCTTTTTTCTTTTCTTGAGGAACTTATAAGCAATTCTATATTCTGTTGTAAAGGAATCTTAGCATAACTTCTCCCCCATCTTTGCCTACTTACTCTATGTGTTCTTTAAGGTTCAGTAATATTAAGATATACTTCTAAATGTATTACTTCTGGGTTGTCTTCATTCTGGAAAATAATGTATATTCAACATATTTTGAAACACAATATTTATGGAATATTATATCTTAGATTATAATTATTATTGCTACAGTTGTTCCCCTTTATTTGTGGTTTTGCTTTCCATAGTTTCAGCTACCAGCAGTCAACCATGGTCCAGAAATGTTAAGTGGAAAATTCCAGAAATAACCAATTTAAAAGTTTTAAATTAGGCACCGTTCTGAGTAGCATGATGAAATCTTGTGCTTTGCCACTCCATCCCACTGGGGTCCCTCACTGTGGGTAATATCTATTCCTGATACCCAGCCATGGACGTCATCATGGCTTAAGGATCACCTGAAGTAGATGGTCTCCTTCTGACATATCAGAAGGTCATAGTAGCCTATAACTGTGTCATTCATCTCTCTTCATCTCATCATATAGGCATTTTATCTCCTCAGATCAACACAAGAAGAAGGGTAAGTACAGTAAGACATTTTGAGAGAGAGAGGCTACATTCCTGTAACTTGTATTACAGTATATTATAATTTTTCTATTGTTAGTTATTACTGTGCATAAGTTATAAATTAAACTTTATTACAAGAAAAAAAAAACCAAACATAGTATATATGTAGTGTTTGATACTGTTCTCAGTTTTAGGTATCCACTGAGGATCTTGGAATGTATCTCCCACGAATAAGCAGGAACTACTGTATTATTAGTATTTTACTCCTTTACCTTTGGAGTATTGAATATGTATGGATGGGATCATTTTTTGTTGGCCTTCCTACATGCCTTTTTATTTGTAATTTATTATGTGCTGAAATTATTTCCACTGTAATTTGCTCTCTTCTCTCAATCTTACCCTGTTTTACTCTTTCTGTATTTTCAGCAGTGCCTGTTCTCTTTTGGTTCTAGGTAATTATTTCTGTAATTGGTTTTTCGTCTTGGTTTCCTTCCTTCTTTAACACTCCTTCCGATGATTTATCTCCCTATCTATCTAATTGCATTTTCTCTGAGCTTTTGTTTGTTTCCCAGGAAGTCTTGTTTTATAGAGGTCGTTGTTTCATACTACTTCTGAAATACAAGATAGCATGCTTGTCACAGTTTTCATTTCTTCAGGGGAAACTTTTTATACCTTGGTAACATTCTTTCTTGTCACTTATTTTTCCTGTTCCTTTTCACCTTTATTTTTGTAGTGTCTTTGTGTCAATATTGTGTTAGTGTTCCACTATTATTAGTATCCAGTCATTAAAAAAAAAAAAGACCTGAGTCCCGTTTTGGGTATCTACCAATAGAGGCATGTCACAGACAACAGTAGATTCTCCTAACTCACAGCTGCTACCTGATGACAGAGCTGTGCATATGTGAATCCCTTCAGCTTTTACTACCAGACTGCTCACAATGTACCCTTTCTTCTTCAACATTTCATTCTTTATTATATCTGTGTATTTCCTCGTCGGTTCTTCCTTGGTTTACTTTATTACAGTGTAGTGTCAATGGCATATCTTTTTGCCTCTACAAAGAATTATTGGCTCTCTTACTCACAGTGGCTTATGTAATTCTGACCATTGTGGCCTATTAGTTGCATCTAAGAGCTGTTAGCTGTAGGGCAACTTTCTGTTTCCTTTTGTACCTTATTCAACCTTCACTTCATTTGGCAGCGCTTTCTCATATGCTGTGGTTTGAATTACAAATGTCTCCTGGTTTTACCTAATATCAAATTTGCTTCTCTCTCTTTGTCTCATTAATTTCAAATGAAAAGGGAAAGGAGGCAGTGTTATTTATCTGTTTTCAAAATAGAAAACTAAGCAACTCAAAGCTCACACTCTAAATTACTCTGCTATATTGCTACATTACATTCTCAATGCCCCACTACTATTTTTATGAATCACCTATTATCTTAGGTTCATGATCATTACAACTGGGCCTTCAGGAATTTCAAAGTTGTTTTATTCTTCTGCTTTGGGAGTGCTAAGTGAGGTGATATTTAATATTTTAATATGTGACAAATGAGAAAAAAGTTAAAGTTTTGGCCTTTTAGAACAATCATTTTTGTAAAAGTTCTGATCAGAGTCTTCACATAGGAATCAGAAATTCGGCCTCACTCACTATTGGTAAGTAATGACCACATGATATACTTGCCATGATATCCACACTTCATGACTCCCTTCTCTGCGTGCGTGCGTGCTTAGTTGCTGAGTCATGTCCAGCTATTGCTATCCCAAGGACTATCGCCCACCAGGCTCCTCTGTCCATGGGATTCTCAAGCAGGAGTACTGGAGTGGGTTGCCATTAGTGTGAGCAGATAAGACACAAGTTTCCTACCATACTTGTACATGTTGACCCCTCCTCATTGAGGAAGCAATGTCTTGGTTTCAAAGACTTACCTTTTTTGCTTTTTCCTTACAGCCCATCACTTTCCACCATTTAATCATCTTATTTCTCCTTCTCTTGTCCACTTCTATCCTAGACGTTCCATCTGTGTTGAGTCAGCTGTCAGTCTTACTGCTTCTCGGTGTTTCCTCCTGTCCATCTACCAAAAACACTACACTCACATCCTCTGGCCATTTAATCAGCTCTCCCACATTTATTTTACCCTTTACAAATAAACCAGTTGAAGAGCTAGATAATCTATTGGTGCCTGCCATTATCTCCATTTTAATGATAAGGAAATCAAGGCAATGAAGAGGTCAAGTGATCTACTCTTATCTCAATATAAGGAATTTTCTCAAGGGAATTTCATCTTCCTGTGAAGACGTTTCTATTTATTTGGATGGTATTGATTCCTAAATGTGCATATCTGGACTTGATTTCTGATTCTCACTTAGGTCTCCTTTATTATTAATGAATTAAAAATGAGTATCTTACACAAATGAAAATGATATTTAAAACTACATTAATTTTTCTTCACACTTTTCATACAGTATACACACATGCATATATATATATATTTTTTTTTTTTAACATTTTTTCTCTAGCAGCTATAGTCCTGCTTGCCTGTTTCCTAAATGTTAGTTATTGTTGTATTGTTTAGTGGCTAAGTCATATCCAACTCTTCTGACTCCATGAACTGTAGCCTGCCAGGCTCCTGCATCCATGGGATTTTCTAGGCAAGAATACTGGAGTGGTCTGTCATTTCCTTCTTCAGGGAATCTTTGCCACCCAAGATTCCAGCCTGCATCCCCTGCATTAGTAGGCAGGTTCTTTACCACTGAGCCACCAGGGAAGCCTTCCTAAGTGTTAAGATCCTGCTACTCCTGGTAAATTCTTCCATATTTGCTCACAGAGAGTGTAAATTCTCTGAGTGATCTTCATTTAAATGAGTGATCTTCATTTAAAATCAGTTTAATAATACAACTCAGCATGGACTGCTGCTAGCCGTCCTATTTGCAGACTCTTCTAAGTCTAATCGTATTTTCACACAACTGCTACAAACATGCATAAGCAATTTATCATGTCACTCTTTGGCTCAGAAGTTGTGGTAGTTCTCTATGAATATTGGAGAATATTCTTTAATCATTCATTTAACACTTGGTTATTAACCTCTTACAGTGTTTCAGGCACTGGTGAAACTGTCACAAGACAAATAAGACCTCACTGTCATAGAGAGAAACAAATAAATATATACTATATATTTCTTATATATATATATATAATGTAATATTTCCAATATAAAGAGAGAAGTCAGGGATTATCAGATAATGTAAAGTGCTGTGGAAAACAAGATAATGTGCTGGATTGTGACAGCATAGCATTTTGGATTGTTTCTCAATGTAACACTTGAATTAATACTTGGTTATTGAGACCTGGCCTAGCAAATGGAACAGAGGAGGAGAGGAGCCTAATCTAATAGGGGAATAGAAAGCAGGCTAATGTGGTTCAAATACAATTAACCAAGAGCAAGACTGGTTGAAGATGAGTTTGAAGAAGTTAAGGCTAGAAAACTGAGGGCCAAGCAGACCTTCCTACAAGGTGTGAACTATATTCTATTAGGTTGGTGCAAAAATAATTTCAGCTTTGCATTGTTGAACTCTGCCATGTGATCTTGGAATACGTTTTTTAATAAATGTGGTTATGTTATACATCATTTTAATGCACATTTCTTACTTTATGTTTTTTTTGCTAATGACTTACTGTGCATATGTGGTCACTCAGTCGTGTCCGACTCTTTGCAGTCCCGTGGACTGTAGCCCACCTGACTCCTCTGTCCATGGGGTTTTCCAGGCAAGAATACTGGAGTGGGTTGTCATTTCCTCCACGAGGGGATCTTCTGACTCAGGGATCAAATCTGCATCTCTTGAGTCTCCTGCATTCCTGACAGATTCCTTACCCAAGGAGCCATCAGGAAAGCCCAATGAATTACTACTTTCTGTTTATTGTATATGTATTTTAGACTATGAAAAAAATGTTAGAGAAAAAGCAAATTTGAGTGATTTTCTCACTGGAATTCAAAATGGGTCATAAAGTAGCAGAGTCAACTCGCAACATCAACAACAACACATTTGGCCCAGGAACTGCTAATGAGCAAACATTGCAGTGGTGGTTCAGTAAGTTTCGCAAGAGACAAGAGTTTTGAGGAAGAGGAGCGCAGTGGTCGGCCATCAGAGGTTGACAGCGACCAACGGAGAGCATCATCAAAGCTGATCCTCTTACAACTACATTAAAAGTTGTCGAGGAACTCAAACATCAATCGTTCTATGGCCATTTGGCATTTGAAGCAAATTGGAAAGGCGAAAAAGCTCGAGAAGTGAGTGCCTCATGAGCTGACAGAAAACTTTAAAAAAAGTGTTTTGAAATATCATCTTCTTTTATTCTGTGCAACAACAAACCATTTCTCAATCAGATTGTGATGTACAATGAAAAGTGCATTTTATATGCCAACCAGTGGCAACTAACTCAGTGGTTTGACCAAGAAGAAGCTCCAAAGCATTTCCCAAAGCCAAACGTGCACCCAAAAAAGGCTTATGGTCACTGTTTGGTGGTCTGCTGCTGGTCTGATCCACTACAGCTTTCTGAATCCCAGTGAAACCATTACAACTGAGAAGTAGGCTCAGTAAATTGATGAGATGCATTGAAAACTGCAACGCCTGCAACTAGCATTGATCAACAGAAAAGGCCCAGTTCTTCTCCACAACAATGCCTGACTGCACATTGCACAACCAATGCTTCAAAAATTGAACGAATTGGGTTACAAAGTTTTGCCTCATCTGCCATATTCACCAACCTCTCCTGACAACTTTTTGCAGGGAAAATGCTTCCACAACCAGCAGAATGCAGAAAATGCTTTCCGAGGGCTTGCCAAATCCTGAAGCATGGATTTTTATGCTATTGGAATAAACAAACTTATTGACAAAAATGTGTTGATTGTAATGGTTCCTATTTTGATTAATAAAGATGTGTTTGAGTCTAGTTGTAATGATTTAAAATCGAGTCCGAAACCGTAATTACTTTGGCACCAACCTAATAAGTGTAGTGGGACACCCTGAGGGGATTTTAATTAGGGAAGCTCACTTACATGCATAGAGATCACTGTGGAGCTCTGTGTAAAAGTTAGGAGACTATGCAGTAATCCAGCCTGGGGGTGAGGCAGCAACTGAGGATGCTGTTGCCTTATTAAGCTCACTTCTTGTTTCTCCTGATACATGCTCTTAATTTTCATACTTTGCAGAGGGATGATTTATCACTTACGATAATAACACCATATTCTGTTTGTCAATTTTTTTTATTACCAATGTTCTTTGATTTTCAGTAGCAAGAATAATATTGGTCTATAATTTATTCATAAGATATTTTTTAATGTCAAATAAAAAACAGAAGTTTTAAAGCTGAAGCTCTTAGATAAACACATAATGAAAAGTGAGGCTTTAAGTTACTTTTCTACATTGACTTCCATGTGAGAATTTGACAATTTTGCTTATCAAAATTGCATATTTCTACAGATTTTGGCAAAATGATGCAACTCTCTCTTGAAATCAAATTATGTCAAAGCTACTTTTTGAATTCTGGATAAAATGCTATGAGGTTCATTTACTACTATACTATGAGTCAAGTGTAGGGTAAGGGGATGAAATGATGTTGAAAATTATTAATACAAACATAAATATGTATTTTAAAGCAACTTTAAACAGTTTATTGGAGAAAGGTTAAAAACACCATCAAACAAAAATCTTCAGTAAAAGACAAATAGGAAATTATGATACACTCCAGAATTTAAAGTCCCTCCCTGTATGATGATTTCCTTAAGGTGCTCCATGCATTGAGTTCAGTTAACCTTTCAGTATGAGAGTTTTGGTGTGTATCTATGATTTTTTGATTCTTGCTCACAAATCTTTGTTGTTGATGTTGCTTCAGTTTTTTCTTTTTTTTTAAAATTGGAGAATATGGTTTACAATGTTGTTTAGTTTCTGCTATACAACTTGAATTTTATGTAAATGTATATCCGTTCCCTCCCAGCCCACCCCCCCCATCCCATCCATCTAGGTCATCAGAGAGCACCAAGCTGAGCCCCCTGAGCTATACAGCAGATTCCCACTAGCTATCTATTTTGTACATGGTAGCGTATATATGTCAATCCTAACCTCCTAATTCGTCCTCTATTGCACATGTAAGGGAAGTAGAATTTCAGTCTTGTTTATTCTCCAGTCTGTAACTATGCTATAAACAACTCTGCAGGAAAAGGAAACAGCATGTGCCCTCAACAGGATGTTTATATTCTACACCACTAAGTAGAAGCTTGTCTGGTAGAGAAAATGTAGGTGTGGAGAATGACAGTTGATCATTTAATAATGCAAATCCTACAGTTGCAAGGCACCATTTCATTGTAGCTTTGTGTTAAACTGGTGTATAATAACAGTGGTTTTCAAGAAAGCCATGGGCATAACAATCCTTTCTTTCTTCATCCAGTAAATATTGAGTAGCCAACTCTACACTTGTTGACCACACAGGTAGAGTATTGGGAAGAGGATGGAAGTAGCCCCTTGTGCACCCTAGATGGATCAATTAATATACCATTAATATCATGAAGGTTCCCATGTACAAAGTGAGTCAAACTTCATATAATCCAAACGTCTTCTCTGAATATTCAAAATCCTCTTCTATTTGCTCTTCAGTCTTCATATTCTTAGCAAATCAATATCACAGCCATTCTTTTCATACTCTTTTCAAGGATGTTTATTGATGTCATTTTTGTTTTGAGTGGCAGGGTACGAGAAAGATTATAGGAAAGTGAAGTCAAAGAAGAGAGTGCTGATGACTATAGAGAGGGCATTTTATTGCAGTTGCTTGAAATTGCTCAAATTAACCTACTGCTTTATAATACACTGAAGATGAATTAATTGAAAGCAAGCTACATAGCTTGTTCTCCAAATTCACCTTATTTTGTCTCATCGATGCCATTTGCAAACGCCTGTGTTCTCCCCTCTTCTTACAGTACTGCATGGTCATGGCCATCTTCTTTGACAGGCCGTAGGAGAAAAGGCCATAGAAGAAGTGGACCTCTAGCCTCCATTAATGAGACTTTGTCATGGAGATCCACATGCACAGAAAGCAGACCTGGCAGGACTCATCTTACACTCATTTTTGCAGATAATAGAAAAAGAAGATACAGTCTCCGACTTGTTTACTAATGTAATTGTATTGGCCAAATCATGCCAGGAAAATAAGAAGCAGAGAAGTTACAGGCCATGGAGACTCGTGTGTACATAGAAAATTACTAACTTCAGCATAAAGCATTTTGATAAAAAGATAATGTATCATGATCAGGTTAGGTCTATCCCAGGAGTGCAAGTTGAACAGTAAACAATATAACCTACACATGCTCATTCAGGTAGAAAATTTTATGACTATTTTAATAGATGGTGAATAATCATTCAATAACATCAAAAACCAATTAGTGGTTTTGAAAAAAAATCCTATTCAATTAAAAAGTTTCTTAACCTGATGAATTTATATAATAGAAACCTGTAGGAAATGTTGTGTGTGTGTGCATGCACATACACCTGCATGTGCTAAGTCATGTCCAACTCTTTGTGACCCAGTAGACTGTTATCCACCATGCTCCTCTGTCCATGGGATTTTCTAGGTAAAAATACCGCAGCAGGTTGCCATTTCCTTGCTTAATGGTAAAAAAAAATTCCTCTAGGCCAGTAATGAAGAAGTGAGTCTGTTATAGCACCACCTCTACTCAGCATTGTTTTGAAAAGTCTAAACAGACCATAAAAGAAAAATAAATAAAAGCTATAATATTTGGACACAGAAAACAAAGCTTCCATTATTAGCAGATTATACAGTTGTCTACATATAAAATTCAAGTATGAAATATTATAAAGTTTAATAAGCCTGTTGGGAAAGAATATTGGATTGGCTTAATATTTAAAAGTTGACTGCATTTCTGTAATATTTATTGGAAACAAAGAGTGAGAAATCAAGTAAATAAAAAGGAAGAATTTACAATACTAATAAGAGTATAAGGACCATAGGAATGATGTAAAAGATAATATTTGTGCCATTTACTGAAAAACACAAAACTTAACTGAAAATGCACAAAAAGGGTTTAAAGAGAGATATACCATGTTCATGCTTAGGTGAACCAATGGAAGCTTCAATTCTCAGTAAATTGACCAAGTTAACATAATTAAAAATCTCAACCAGTTTTGAAATTTAGTTGAAAAGGTGATTTAAAACATTCATGGAAGACAGAAAAATAAGTTCACACAGTAATTTAAGAAAGTAAACAAGGTAGAGAGACTTATCCTGCCAGTTAAATAACTTAGTATAAACTCTAATAATAAAAATAGAATAGTGTGTGTAGAAAGCAAAGGAATTATTATCATAAAATTTAGGACAGTTGTCTCTGGAGGAGAGGGATAATGTTGCGAAAAGGCAAATAATTTTGGAAACATTTTTTGAACTAAGTAAATACACAAATGTTTATTTTTATTTATCATGTATAGTCAGCTACAGTATTCATTTCAGTTCAGTTGCTCAGTCATGTCCGACTCTTTGTGACCCCACTGACCACAGCATGCCAGGCTTCCCTGTCAATCAGCAACTCCCAGAGCTTGCTCAAACTCATGTCCATAGATTTGGTCATGCCATCAAACTATCTCATCCTGTGTTGTCCCCTTCTCCTCCTGCCTTCAGTATTTCCCAGTATCAGGGATTTTCTAGTGATTCAGTTCTTCAAATCTTGTGGCCAAAGTATTGGAGTTTCAGCGTCAGTATCAGTCCTTCCAACGAATATTCAGGACTGATTTCCTTTAGGATTCACTGGTTTCATCTTCTTGCAGTCCAAGGGACTCTCAAGAATCTTCTGCAACATCACAGTTCAAAAGAATCAATTCTTCGGCACTCAGCTTTTTTTATAGTCCAACTTTCACATCCATACATGACTACTGGAAAAACCAAAGCTTTGACTAACGGGACCTTTGCTGGCAAAGTAATGTCTCTGCTGTCTTTTAAATATGCTGTCTAGGTTGGTCATAGCTTTTCTTCCAAGGATCAAACATCTTTTAATTTCATGGCTGTAGTCACCATCTGCAGTGATTTTGGAGGCCCCCCCCCCACAAAAAAGTCTCTCATTGTTTCCATTGTTTCCCCATCTGTTTGCCATGAAGTGATGGGGCTGGATGCCATGATCTTAGTTTTTTGAATGTTGAATTTTAAGCCAACTTTTTCATTCTCCGTTCACTTTCACAAAGAGGCTCTTCAGTTTCTCTTCTGTTTCTGCCATAAGGGTGGTATCATCTGCATATCAGAGGTTATTGATATTTATCCTGAAAATCTTGATTCCAGCTTGTGCTTTATCCAACCCAGCATTTCGCATGATGTACACTGTATATAAGTTTAGTAAGCCAGGGTAGCAATATACAGCCTTGACGTACTCCTTTCCCAGTTTGGAACCAGTCTGTAGTTCCATGTCCAGTTCTAGCTCTTGCTTCTTGACCTGCATACAGATTTCTCAGGAGGCAGGTAAGGTGGTCTGGTATTCCCATTTCTTGAAGAATTTTCCACAGTTTGTTGTGATGCACACAGTCAAAGGCTTTGGCATGGTCAATAAAGCAGAAGTAGAGTTTTTTTCTGGAACTCTCTTGCTGTTTTGGTGATCCAACACATGTTGGCAATTTGATCTCTGGTTCCTCAGCTTGTTCTAAATCCAGCTTAAATATCTGGAAGTTCACAGTTCAGGTACTGTTGAAACCTGGCTTGGAGAGTTTTGAGCATTACTTTGCTAGCGTGTGAGATGAGTGCAATTGTGCAGTAGTTTGAGCATTCTTTGGATTTGCCTTTGGATTCTTTGGATTGCCTTTCTCTGGGATTGGAATGAAAACTGACTTTTTCCAGTCCTGTGGCCACTGCTGAGTTTTCCAAATTTGCTGGCATATTGAGTGCAGCACTTTCACAGTATCATCTTTTAGGATTTGAAATAATTCAACTGGAATTCCATCACATCCACTAGCTTTGTTCATAGTGATGCTTTCTAAGGCCTGCTTGACTGTATTCCAGGGTGTATGGCTCTAGTTGAGTGATCACACCATCATGGTTATCTGGGTCATTAAGATCTTTTTTGTATAGTTCTTCTGTGTGTTCTTGCCACCTCTTCTTAGTATTGTCAGCCTCTGTAAGGTCCATACCATTTCTCTCATTTATTGTGCCCATCTTTGCATGAAATGTTCCCTTGGTATCTCTACTTTTCTCGAAGAGATCTCCAGTCTTTCCCATTATGTTGTTTTCCTCTATTTCTTTGCATTGATCACTGAGGAAGGCTTTCTTATCTGTACTTGCTATTCTTTGAAACTCTGCGTTCAGATGGGTATATCTTTCCTTCTCTCCTTTGCCTTTAGCTTCTCTTCTTTTTTCAACTACTTGTAAGGCCTCCTCAGACAACCATTTTGCCTTTTTGCATTTCTTTTTCTTGGGGATGGTCTTGATCACTGTCTCTTGTAGAATGTCATGAACCTCTGTCCATAGTTCTTCAGGCACTCTGTCTATCAGATCTAATCCCTTGAATCTATTTGTCACTTCTACTCTGTAATCTTAAGGGATTTGATTTAGGTCCTACCTAAATGGTCTACTGCTTTTCCCTGCTTTTTAGCTTTAAGTCTGAATTTTGCAACAAAAAGTTCATGATCTAAGCCACAGTTGGCTCCTGGTCTTGTTTTTATTGAATGTATAGAGCTTCTCCATCTTTGGCTGCAAAGAATATAATCAATCTGATCTCAGTAATTGACCATCTGGTGATGTCCATGTGTAGAGTTGATTCTTGTGTTGTTGGAACAAGTTGTTTGCTATGGCCAGTGCATTAGCAAAACTCTGTTAGCCTTTGCCCTGCTTCATTTTGTACTCCAAGGCCAAGTTTGCCTTTTACTCCAAGCATCTCTTGACTTCCTTCTTTTGCATTCCAGTCCCCTTTAATGAAAAGGACATCTTTTTGGGCATTAGTTCTAGAAGGTCTTGTAGGTCTTCATAGAACCCTTCAACTTCAGCTTCTTCAGCATTACTGACTGGGACATAGACTTAGATTACTGTGATATTAAATGATTCTCCTTGGAAACAAACAGAGGTTATTCTGTCATTTTTGAGACTGCACCCAAGTACTGCATTTCAGACTCTTGTTTTGACTATGTGGGCTACTTCGTTTCTTCCCTAGATTCTTGCCCACAGTAATAGATGTAATGGTCATCTGAATTAAATTTGACCATTCCAGCCCATTTTAGTTCACTGATTCCTAAAATGTTGATGTTTACTCTTGCCGTCTCCTGCTTGACCACTTCCAATTTACCTTGATTCATGGACCTAACATTCCAGGTTCCTATGCAGTATTGTTCTTTACAACACTGGGCTTTACTTCCATCACCAGTCACATCTGTAACTGGGCATTATTTTCACTTTGGCTTTGTATCTTCATTTTCATTCTTTCTGGAGTTATTTCTCCACTCTCTTCCAGTAACATATTCAGCATCTACCAACCTGGGGAGTTCATCATTCAGTGTCATATCTTTGTACCTTTTCATACTATCCATGGGATTCTAAAGGCAAGAATACTGAAGTTGTAAATTATTCCTTTTTTGTTGTTGTTCAGACAGTTGTGTCCAACTCTGCAACTCCATGGACTGCAGCAGGCCAGGCTTTCCTGTCATTCACTATCTCCCAGAGTTTACTCAAACTCATGGCCATTGAATTGATGATGCCATCCAACCATCTCATCCTCTGTTGCCTCCTTCTCTTCCTGCCTTCAATCTTTCCCAGCATCAGGGTCTTTTCCAATGAGTTGGCCCTTCACAGCAGGTGGCCAAAATATTGGAGCTTCAGCCTCAGTTTTTCCAATGAATATTCGGGGTTGATTTCCTTTAGGATTGACTGATTTCACCTTCTTGTTGTCTAAGGAACTCTCAAGAGTCTTCTCCAGCTCACCACAGTGAGCTTCAGAGCTCAGCCTTCTCTATGGTCTGACTCTCATATTCATACATGACTACTGGAAAAACCATAGCTTTGACTAGGCAGACCTTTGTCAACAAACTGATGTCTCTGCTTCTTAATACACTTTCTAGGTTCATCATAGCTTTTCTTCCAAGGAGCATCCATCTTTTAATTTAATGACTACAATCACTGTTCACAGTGATTTTGGAGCCCAATAAAATGAAGACTATCACTGTTTCCTTTGTTTCCCCATCTATTTGCCATGATGTAATGGGACCAGATGCCATGATCTTCTTTTTTTTTTTTTTTAATTTTATTTGAAATATTTATTTATTTTACTTTACAACATTGTATTGGTTTTGCGGTTGAGTTTTAAGCCAGCTTTTTTTACTCTCCTCTTTCACCTTCAACAAGAGGCTCTTTAGTTCCTTTTTACTTTCTGCCATTAGGGTGATGCCATATATTGTAGTTACAGTGATTGGTGCTGATTCAGTTACTAACTGTCATTTCCAACAATTTGTCCTTGTTCTGCTTTCCAGAGCAACAGAGAATGGGTCTGTTTTCTCTGTCATAAAGCCTGTCTTTAAACATTTAAAAAGCCTGGTCATATCACCTTTGAATTTTCTCTGCTTTTTGCAAAATATCTGTAGTGCTTCCTGTCAGGAACTCAGGTGACCTGGAGCAGAGGCAGGAGCGTGGTGAGTTGCCAGGTCTCCAGAATAGCTGATTTAAGGAGCAAGCCACAAATGAAAGAGTTGACGGTTTAAGCGAGAGTTGAAAACCAGAGAAAGTGATGATTCTCCCTGTCCCATCTACCCTGTGAAACACTGATCTGGGGCCACCAGGATCAGTGCAGACATGAGAGTCCTCACTGCTGAGGGAGCCCAGTATGAAGGGTTCCAGCAGTTTTGTTGACTGTGGGGTGCGGGTTCAGCAGGGAGGAAAAGGGGGAAGGGTTAGAGGTGAAAAAGTACTGAGTCAGAGTAGGAAAAGAAGTGTCTTTACAGTTTCCCTCTCCCTATAAGGAGAACTTGAGAGGAAACTGAAGGACAGAGAGAACAGATTTGTGGACATAGCTTGGGAAAGGGAAAGTTGGGATGAACTGAGAGAATAGCATTGATGCGCACAAAGTTACATGTGTAAAATAGATAGCTTGTGGGAAGCTGTCCTATAGCACAGGAAACTCAGCTTAGTTAGTGCTATGTGATGACCAAGGTAGTTGGGATGGTGGGGGAGTGGGAGGGAGGCTCAAGAAGGAGGGGAGATATATATATGTGTGTACACACACACACACACACACACACACACACGCTTACAGCTGATTCACATTGTTGTTCAGGAGAAACTAACACAACACTGTAAAGCAATTATATTCCAATTAAAAAATAAAAAAAGACCTAGGAATGAAGTCCCCAGTTCTGTCAGTGTCAATATGTGAAAGGTTGTGACCTGCTGGGGACCTGAGTCCTTGACTCCACCTCTCTCCAGAGACAGCAGTGCATTGGCCCTGCACCAAGTCTTGTTTGGGGAGAGCAGCTTCCCCTTATAAGAGCTGCCACTTAGAGCCTTCATTATTGTCTGTGATAAGGCCTGAAGAACACACATGGGTGTTTAACTAGGAGTCAGACTCCTCACTTACAACGATTTAGAGTATGATTTGGTAGGCAGACCTCCCTCCTTTCCAAGCCCTTTTCTCCGAGTGTGAGTGTGTTGTAGGACAGAGCAACACAGGGAGGAAATGTATTGTAGCATTCCTTTAAAATTTCGTTAAATCAGTTTAAGTTACCACTGTGTTCCTGAGAATATATGACTGGTGTAAGATAAAACCAGGCATTTCTAAGGACAGATTTTTCTAGCTGAACTATTAAGTTCTAACTTTGAAGAGTCAGGGGTATAATTGAATTTTCAATCAAGCATTTGCTGTCATCTAAGTGGTAAAGAATCTGCCTGCCAATGAGGAGACACGAGTTTGATTCTTGGGTCAGGAAGATCCCCTAGAGAAGGAAATAGCAGCCCACTCCAGTATTCTTGCCTGGGAAATTCCATGGACAGTGGAGTCTGGTGGGATACAGTACATGGGGTTGCAGAACAGTTGGACATGACTTAGTGACTAAATAACAACAACAACAATAAAAGTAACAATATCATGGAATCAGTGATATTAAAGTGTTAATAACTAGTAGATTGGGTTTAGAGTGAATATTCAGTTTTCTAGGAGTACCATTATTTTTGGGTTCCCTGGTGGCTCACGTGGTTAGGAACTTGCCTCCACTGTGAGAGAGGTGGGTTTGATCCCTGGATCAGGAAGGTCCCCTGGAGAAGGGAATGGCTACCTGCTCCAGTACTCTTGCCTGGAGAATTCCATGGACAGAGGAGCCTGGCAGGCTACAGTCCACAGAGTTGCAAAGAGTTAAACACAACTGAGTGACTAACACAGTTATTCCTGATGTTAGGCTCTATAGAAAACTAAAAAAATTACCTTCCTAAAAATATTACCAATAATTAGTTTTCTGATTTTTTAATTCTGTAATAGTATCGTTCCTTCTCTTTGTGCTCTTTGTTCATCACCCTCTTGTTGTGCGTAAATTGATCTTCATAAGGCTCTTACCCCTCATCCTCCAATAACATTAAGTTCTCATTTACATAAGTAGAAGTTATTTTCCGTAACAGCAAAGGTTTGCATTTTTTTCCTATTAGGATTATTATACACTCATCTCCACCTTCTTGAAGCAGTTAAGTGTAGGGTAGCACCCCTCACAGAAAATGGTTAACCACTTGCAATAATAAACTGTCTCTGTTTAGACATTTGAATGTTGATGGTTATTACAGCTTGGACCTTGAATCAATACTCACAGTATTTAAGGACTCTATCACTTTGCTTCTACTTCCTAAGACAGAGCAGATCAACCCCATAGTTGGGACATAAACCAAGATGAGGTGAAGGAAGTTCCAGTGAGAATTAATTCTGTCTAGACCAGACAGTAAATTGCATTAAAGTTATTTGTGGCACTTTTCAGCAGGTGTAATATAAAAATGGAAGTCTCCATTGAAGCAGTGGTGCTTCTAATACATATAGTGAATATAAGGAGTCAACTCTTAGTGTGGTCAATGAAACAACCTGGAGAATTACAGCAGAGTGAAACTGCAAGGCAAGGCTCTTGGCTTATGAAATTGGCTCTGGCAAGAACACAATTCATGAATGCCAGAAGCCTATGACATGGTGACCTTCAGTTATGTTTATAACTCCTAATGTAAAGCATTCTGCTGGGGCTGTTAAAATATAACCCACTTCTAATGGAAAATAAAACCCAAGGTATCTGAAGTAGCAAGAATAACTTGAGCCCTAAACAAAAGTTATGACTAAAATTTTGGTTCTCACAATATGAGACTTCTTACTCTCATACAATATAGTGCATGAATTTAAAGTAGCAGTGCCACCTTGCTGATGTTGTTGGTGATGATGGTGATCATCAAGAATTAGAAAAGAGAAAGGACAGGAGTGAAGCAGAAAAGAGAGAAGGATTGGGGAGGGATAGAAAAGAAGAAGTTACAGAAACAAATATGCCCATTGGAATTCTATGATTAACCAAGTGTTTGAGGAAATGGGGTAATTCATGTAAGTTATTTATCAAGAAAACGGAAATGTCCATTAAGGATACCTAAATAATTAATATTTTATTTGAACAATTTATATTAACTATCTAAAAGTATCATGTACTTCTCTTCCTTCTTAAAATAACCAGTACATAATATTTGTCTTTTCTTGAGATGGCTCAGGTCACCATTGTGAATATCAACCACTGAAGTGGTTAGTGGATGTGGTGGTTAGGAAAACTGACTCTGAAACCAGACTCTCAAGTTCAAAACTCAGCTCTGTGATTGGTAGTCATGTGATTTGGAGCAAGATAATTAACATCATTGTATTCCAGTGTGCTAATTTATAAGGATAATAGTAATACTATCTCACAGATTTATTGGATACATTAGATGAGTTAATGCATGTAAAGCAGCTATAACAGTACCTGGCACATAGTAAGAACCCAAGACATAATTGCTATTATTGAACAGTAAATGCTTGTTTACTCATCCTTTCATTCATTCCCACAATATTTATTTATTGAACAACTATGTGCCAGGCATTGTTCAAGGCATTTGGAGACAAAACAAGGTCCTGCTTCTTGTGTAGCTTGAACTCTTGTAGGCATGATAATAAAAATTAAACATAAGTAAATAATGTGGAAGATGGTCATAATAACTATGGACATAGAAAAAATAAAGCTGGATAAAGGGAATTGAGAATGCTGAGGTGGAAGTGAATTTTGGCAGGGGAGTAGAGGCAGTTTGCATGTTGCAGTATTAAATACAATAAGGTTAAATAAGTCTCATTGAAAAGATGAGATTTAAACAAAAATATATCCCATGCAGTAAATATCCCTAAGTTATAATATTTTGAGTTTTTGTATTTGCTGCTCAAGGGCTTCCCATGTGGCTCAGTGGTAAAGAACCCACCTGCCGATGTAGGAGACTTGGATTCTGTCCCTGGGTGAGGAATATCCCCTGGAGGAGGAAATGGCAACCCACTCCAGTATTCTGGCCTCGGAAACCCCATGGACAGAGGAACCTGGAAGCCCACAGTCCAGGGGGGTGCAAAGAGTCGGACACAACTGAGAACACACACACTCAAGGAAAAAAAATAAATCTTTTTTTCTTTTTTTTTTTTGTTCTCTACCTATGTGTTATTTTGGCTGCAGTGTATTTATGCTTATCAGTGTTTGTCTACATGGTCAAACAAAAATGGAGCAAGAAGTCTTACTTTGTGTGATTCAGGGTCTCCAACAGAGAAGCAGATGCCTATTTACACAGAGTGATTCCATGGTTAAAAGGCAAGTCCCTGGACCGTGAGTACCTGCCCTCCCCCTTTTCAGGACTCAGGGCTCCAGGGACTCATGGTGAGAGCAAGCATCCCTGGGATACTGCGCACTGTCTTCAACCCTCGTCTTGAACCCACTCTGCCCTTGTCTCACTCCACTCTAAATGTTTAGCTGTATGGAGGTCTAGTTGCTTGAGGAAAGAGGGTTTAAGGGTAGAACTAGAGGATTAATGGGGTAAAAGTCCTAGAAACCAAAGAGGAAAAAAAGGTATTTTCTAGCTGTCTTAATTTTGATATTAGAGGAGATTATAAGTCCCTGGGAGTCCTAATTCTATATTCCAGTTATAAACTCTCCTAAATAGTTCCGAGATAGAGTGAAGAGTCTGTCACATGTTAATCAGTACATGTTTATTTTATTAAAAGTATAAGTAACTGGTTTTATAACTAGACTATTATTATTGAAAGCAATTCCCTGGTATTTAGTAGCTATATTAATTTTGAACAAATCATTTAACTTCTCTGAACCACAGTTTCATCTTCTATAAAATAAAAATAATAACTCCTACTTAAAAAGTTACTGTATTACAAAGACTACTTAAAATGAGTCTAGTGCAAAACCTGCCCTGTTGCTGGTGTTCAACAAATTGAAGAAATGTTTAATGTCATGTATTGAGGAAAGCTGAGCACCAAAGAATTGATGCTTTTGAACTGTGGTGTTGGAGAAGACTCTTGGCGAGTCTCTTGGACTGCAAGGAGATCCAACCAGTCCATCCTAAAGGAAATCAGTCCTGGGTGTTCATTGGAAGGACTGATGTTGAAGCTGAAACTCCAATACTTTGGCCACCTGATGTAAAGAGCTGACTCATTGGAAAGACCCTGATGCTGGGAAAGATTGAGAGCAGGATGAGATGGTTGGATGACATCTCCAATTCAATGGACACGGGTTTGGGTGGACTCCGGGAGTTGGTGATGGACAGGGAGGCCTGGCGTGCTGCAGTTCATGGGGTCACAAAGTCGGACACGACTGAGCGACTGAAGTGATATTAAACAAAAATTCTCTAGATTGTAATTTTTTTTTTGTCTAGCAAAGCAAGGGTTAAGTTTTCTAATCAGCAATTTTATCTTGGTTCTTTAAATTGGTTGCTTTGTCACTAGTTAGATGATTAATGCTTCATCTATGAGCATGATCATGAATGAAGGTTGTGTGGCATAAAATATTTGCTTTTATAATAAAATGCAGTGATGTTCCATAATTTTTTCTCATGATGACAGATTCATGCATCTATGATACAAATATTTCCCCCTTCATACTACTTGGTGCAGCTTTATGTATTTTGGTTGTGTATAAATCAGTGTTTTATAATTACATATATTCATACATAATCACATCTCAACAAGTTTTTATGTCTCCTTGCATGTGTGTGTGTGCTCATGCTTAGTTGTGTCCGAGTCTTTGCAAACCCATGGACTGTGCTCCGCCAGGTTTCTCTGTCCGTGGGATTTCCCAGGCAAGAATACTGGAGTGGGTTGCCACTTCCTACTCCAGGGGATCTTCCTGATCCAGGGATTGAACCCACATCTCTTAAGACTCCTGCATTCTGGGAAGCCATATGTCTCCTTAAGACTAAGAATAACCTTACTTTAGGTCCTCCATGTCAGGAACTATGAAGAGCCTGATACTTTACCTTACTTACTAGCTGACAAGTTAGCCTACCATAATTTCACACTTGCTGGGAGAAGACACGAGACTCCTGGATCAGAGGTATGAACATAGCTCAAGGCACAGCATATAGCATGAGCTTCATGTTTGCATCCGTTTCTCTTATCCCCTAAGCCTACAGGGGCAATGTGGTGACAGACCTAGATGGATGCAAGATACACAGTGGATTTGTGTCAGTTTTGAGTTTAGGAATCCCCAATCTTTTGAAAAAACAAAAAAACAAGCCAAATTTTGCCCCAGAGAGAGACATTTTATTTACTATGCTGGTCAGCACACAAATCTGTTTTCTACTTCAGAAGAGTGCAGTATCTCTCTATATACTCCACAGACTGTAAAAGGTTAACTCAGAAGCCAGTGCCTCCACTTCCAGAGTGTACAGAAATGCAAGAAACCCATGAAAAACTGTCTCTCAGCACTCCACAGCACTTAGTAGTCTAGATACACAGTAGGAATTCAATAAATGTTGAAGTGAATGAATCTGACCAGAGAATCATGAAGTCATTGCTAAAACTGACATGACCGTTTATTTATGTGTCCTCTATGCTGATTTCCCTGTCACTTGAGTTTCTGAGGAAGACACTAAGAACTCAAATATTTGTATAAAAATGATGTTTCCCAATACTACGGGCCCACACCAATCAAAATTAGAGATGAATGGGAACAGAGGAATTAGTTCAGTTAGTAAATTGTCAAATTAATATTACCAATAAGGAGTTCCTCATTGGTTATATTAACAAGAGTTATAATTAGCAGTATGCTGGTGTTTTACAGCTGGCTCACTGCTAAAGGAACAAGGCCCTAATTTGTATTGTTTGCCTATTTTCCTGGTCTAAGTTATCCTACATAGACAGTTTCAAGCTATTAAAGTGACAGTGCTGAATGTGGAGTTGGGAAAAGACGTATACAATCTGGACCAGCTCCATTACATCACTGGGTGTATTGGATAAAATGAAAATAATAGAACCAAATACCCTTTCTCCCAGCTTTCAATTTTTTTTTTTCCTCAGTGTTCTCCCTCAATATAAAAAGTGTAATGAAACTTGTAGGGATATATCACATTTGATAAATCTGATCCTAGTTGTTTTTTTCTAGAGAAAATCAAAGGGATTAAGTTTACATGACAGCTGCCTGGCCTGTGAGCAGGATCAGATCAGGATGTTACTCAGCTTGCATCCTGTATAGTAGTATTTTGATTGGTGCAAAAGTCTGTTTTCCCTGATACATTGCTCTCAGGTTATAAGGTAAGAGTTTATAGTAGACTACTCACTGACTTAGTCACTTACTCTTAAGACCCATGTATTTTGTATGGGAGTCTAATTGTCAACGTCTCAACTGATTTATCTTGCATAGGGAGGCAAAATGACCAAGTTGTGATTATAGGAATTAATGTATCCTTTGACCAGCTATTGCCTATTCATTAAAGGTGCTGAGGTCTTATACCAGACTTCTAAGGAGAGATGTATGTGATGGATGCATAGACAGCCAGGCATGTATCTAAAGGGAAAATTCAGGTGGACCTCTGTATCATCTTTGTGTTAATGACCATAGTAAGAAAAATGACCATTTTCAAGTAAGTATACGTAAACATCACTGGCCAGATGTTTCTTGCCCAAATCCAGAGACTCACATACAGTAATCGAAAACCAGCTCCAGTATATCAACATATATTGAGAGAAGATCATTGATACGAACATGGTAAGGTGCTCCTCATAGGAGCCAGGCAGATTCAATAAGGTCTTACCACTTTCTGCTTCTCCACTTAGCACAGTGAACCCCTCCTCAAATCTATAGACTTTGGTTTCCTCCTCCTCCCTTCCATTCTAATTATGCCTGTGTTTGTTTGTTTTAAATACTGGATTTAAAAATGTTTCTGTAATGCTAGTTTGACAGCCTGCTAGCAGAGTTGATGACACATTAGGTTAAACATAGATGGATTTTTCTTTTCTAAATAGCTGTAATCACCTTTTAGTTGCATGTGTGCTTTTTAAAGTTCCATTTCAATTCCAGTAACTATACCTGAAAATGCAAGGCAGATCCATCAGGACCAAACAGTGCTTGCTTTCTATTTAACCTCTGATTGCATTGGGTAGGCGAAGTACTCCTATGATAAGAACAATAAGAGTAAAGTTTTTGATTAGAAAAATAATCATTTGTTTTTCAATTTTCAGAGAAGCATAGTTGCTAGAATAACAATATTTGTTTCAAATCCTGAGGCAGACAAGAGAACTGGGACAATATTTTAATTTCTAATTACTCCAGATTCTCAGTTTATGTTCATTTGTCTTAAAAGGAATACCTAAAAATAGCTGAAAAGAATCCTTCCAATCGCTGATTTTACTGTTTTTGCATGATAGTGTGTGTGAAAGTGACAGCCACTCAGTCATCAAACTATTTGCAACCCCGTGGACTGCAGCCTACCAGGCTCCGATGTCCATGGGATTTCCCTGGCAAGAATACTGGAGTAGGCTACCATTTCCTCCTCCAGGGGAACTTCCCGACCCAGGCATCAAACCCAGGTCTCCTGCATTGCAGGTGTTTATTTTTTTTTTTTTTTATTAACCATCTGAGCCACCAGAGGAAGTAGAATGTGTACCAAGACTAATAGGTGTCAAATCTTAACTAAATACTATAGATGAAAATGAAATTGTATATAGTTCCTATTTTTTGAGAAGTCTGCAATCTGAGTGAAAATCAGATATGATCAAATGATTATTATTATAAGAGGAGTAAATTCAGTACCTTGGTAGCATAGTCAAATGGTTCTTGGCTATTAAAGTTGTTTAAGATCACGAAGTTGAGTTTCATTAACCCTATAGACTTCTGATTTCTTGTACAACCCTGGGCCATCACTCCTGAGTACCTTCATGAGTTGAAGAGGACTTTTCAGCAGATGGATGGATAGGTTAGGGAAGCCACTTCTGAACTTGCTAAGCATAAAGGGGTTATGCTTGAAACTATCTTAGATGTGAGAATGTTGCTGAGCCTAATGGTGCCAGGAGTTCTCCAGCCATAACATGAGATTATATATCCAGAGAGTCAGAGCACAGACGAAGCTATTGAGGGAGAGAAGTAACAGACTTGGAGTCAGTGACCAGGGAAACATTTTTAAAAATAAGTGCTTGATACCACAATATTCTATCCCTGCATTTTTGTTTCAGTTGGAATCTCTCCAACACCCACTCCTTGGTTGGCAATTCATTAAACCAGTACTTGTGTGTATGCGTATATGCATGACCTCAGTCATGTCTGACTCTTTGTGATCCCTTAGACTGTTGCTCACCAGGCTTCTCTGGCCATGGGATTTCCCAGGCAAGAATACCAGAGCAGGTTGCCAATTCCCTATTCCAGGGGATCTTCTCAACCCATGGATCAAACCAGAGTCCTTTGCATTTCCTGCATTGGCAGGCAGATTCTTTATTGCTGCTCCTCCTGGGAAAGCCAAACCAGTACTTGATATATATTTATTGTCTTTCTAAAAGTATATTTTAATTGTATTGAAAGGATTCTGTAATATCTCTTAAAATAGATAACCATGGGATAACATCCCCAGGGCTTGACTCGGTTGTGTTTTCTGTGAATGGGGTACTTCCTTAGATACACAGAGCTTGAGTTTTCTTTTTTTATTTTTCCCCCTTGGTCTTTCTTGGTATACCTATCAAAGTTAGACCACTTGATAAGATGTGTCTTTATTCTGAGCTAAACTCTGGGTCATGTTTTGTGTTTCTTTTAGCATAGGGTAAACTGTAAAAAGGATTCAAAAACATTGAGAATAAGAGGGAACTTGGGCTGTAAAAGCTGGGCAGCAACCTAATGGCTTAGTTTCTGCCTTCAGGCACTACCAGTTTTCATTAGTGATGGGAGAGAGAC
Organism: Cervus canadensis; assembly: GCF_019320065.1. Taxonomy (NCBI): domain Eukaryota; kingdom Metazoa; phylum Chordata; class Mammalia; order Artiodactyla; family Cervidae; genus Cervus; species Cervus canadensis. The sequence goes on along the minus strand of NC_057391.1, from coordinate 52,110,998 downwards.
TGTTAAAAAAAAAAAAAAGCTAATTTTCCTTATTGATAGGAGACAGATTGTTAAAAATTTCAGGGGATTAAACATGCAGCATATTTCTAAAGAACAGTATGATTAAAAGGAACATGAGGCTATGAGGCTTTAGCTTTGAGAAATGTAGTTCTTTGCTATTGGATATTTGATTGTATTTAATGGCTTTCAAGTAAAGCATATTACAAGAACTTGGTGTTTCATTAACTTACAAATGATTGTACTTTATAAACTATGTATGAGTGAATGTTGAGTCTTTCCAGAGAGATTACTAAGAAAATTAGCTTTAAACCAAAGAACGTTAATACATACAATTTCATATTTACTATAGCTTTGAGCCACAGAAGCCTGGTTTAGCAGTTTAAAAACTAACACTCTAAATTGAGACCCTGTGTGGTATGAATTTTAATTAAATGAACATTATTTTCATATCATAACAATTGCTTAGTTATAAGTAAGTTTGGGGGCTGTGTATTTTACTTGTTTTCTGTTGTGTAGCATGTGATGTTATGAGTTTAATCTAGGTGCAGATGATGTTAACAGGGATAAGAAAGGTTTCTGGTATAGGGAATTGCAAGCTTTAGAAAATACTGTTGGCTTTTTGATAAACACTCTGTGAAGGAAATGAGCCCTGGAAGGTACATATAATAATTGAGTTGTTAGAAATTAATCCCCAACACCTGGCATTGTCCCTGTAAGACTAACGTTAAGAAATTTTCAGAAGCACATTTAACAGCTGCATTTTAGCTTTTCACTTCTCCAACTCATTACACTGAAACCTAGGACTGTTTGGTTGTTTTGCTATGAAAAATAGTTTTAATCATTGAAACTATAACCTGCAATCCCCTTTACTACCAGAATGGTGACTCTTTCACATCCCCTTTATGTCTTTAAAAACTTAAAAATTACATTAGCTTTTGAAAAATAATGTAAAAATGAATAATGAGGTAGTCAGCACTTCTGAAACCATGTTTCAAAAGAACAGAGATTTGAAAGAAAAAGCCTGCTTTAAAGTGCTAAGGAGCATTGCAGAGTGGCAAGAGGTCAATGCCTAGGAAAGGAGAAAGTAATTTAGTAGAATACAAAGGCTCTTCTTGACAACGTGACCATTTACTCTTTAAAATATTATAGCAGTTTGAATTGGGAGCTTTACCAGCGTCACAAATTGGAATGAAGGGGTTGCAAAAGAAAGTGGTAAAAACCACCTCAGTCAAGACCCTTGTTAAAGAATCCAGAATGTCTTCAACAGTCTTTCAGACCATCTCTCTGTCTCCTTGATCTGTCCTCTAATCCATCACGAACCGCACTGCCAGACCAGTCTTCTTAAACATTGCTTTCGTCATGTTAGCCTCATGGCTACATACTCACAGCAAGATGGATGTGACAGTTCCATCCAAGATGAACTGCAGATAAGGAGGTTAGTAATTAGGAAGTCAACAGAATGCCAGGTGTGACAGGGTAAAATTCACAAGAAAATTGTGGTGATCCTGATTTAAATAAGATGAGAGGGGATGTGAAGAAGGAAAAGAGACTGTGACAAATGGAAATGGACAAGGCTTGATACCTCTTGGATATGAGAAGCAAAGAAGACAGAAGGGCATCAGTGATGGTCTGGAGCCCCGAGAGTGTCTAGCTTGGTACCACAAGCTGCTTTCCTGGACAAGTGTTTACACGCCTTGCAGTTCAATTTCTGCATGCCTAAATACAAGAATGATGGAATGTATAATTTCTCAGGTGGCTTAAGTTTTACAACTTGGGTTAGCGGTTATAAAGGATTTTAAGACTCTGCAATTGAGCAAGTGGTGATAGTACAGAAAGCAGAGAAATCAAAAGGAGACATCTAAAAAAAAATTGCAGGAAAGATAATTGGTTCTAAAATGGAGTCTTTACGTGAGAGTGCTGATAGGTTTGTGGAAATATTCATGAACTCTTAAAAACTATTTATTGGTATCGCTGTGCTCCTGAACAAACATGCCCTTGCCTCTTTTGGTGAAGTTAATTCATATACATGTTTAGTATGAATTAGAGAAAGAATGAAAGAGTGAAAGCAAGAATGAGAAAGGGCACCATTTAGAAATGATGACAACTCAACATGCCAGTTCACTATCTTATTAACACATGCCCAGCATGAGTAAGAGTTGGAAGATAAGAATATGCTGTAACTCATAGTTTCATTTTCCTCTGGTCGTTCAGTTATGAACAGTATTGTCCCACTGCACATAATTTGCTGTATTTTTCATAAACCATGGCATCTAAACTCAAACCAAGTGCAGTCAACCCCTTGCTATCTGCAGGAGATTGGTTCCAGGGCCCTCACAGTTACCAAAATTTGAAGATGCTCATGCCCTGTATATAAAAAAAGGTTTAGTATTTGGTTGTAACCTATGTACACCCTGCTGTATACTTTTAATCACCTCTAGATTACTTACAATAGCAAGTAGAATATAGATTTCCTACTCCAGAGGATATTCCTGTTCCGGGGATTGAACTGAGTCTCCTGTGTCTCCTGCATTGCAGGCTGATTCTTCACCTGCTGAGTCATCAGACTCCCAAATGCTATTTAGATAGTTGTAAATGCTATGCAGATAGTTGCCAGCACACAGAAAATTCAATTTTCACTTTGAGGAACTTTCTGGATTTTTTTCCTAAATATTTTCAATCTTCAGTTGATTGAACCTAGGGATATGGAACTGGTAGATCCCTAGGACTAGCTCATCTCATTCTCCCTCAAGGAACTAATGATACTGCAAGGTAAAAGGAAATATGGCTGTACCTGTTTTATTGAGATATTGTGTTCGTCTCTAATATAGTTCCCTCCACCATGATCATCAGTGGTAGTTTAGAGGACTAGATATGGCTTTCCATAAAAACAACCATCCTACTTTATGCCTACAGTTCACAGAATCCAGAAAATAGTGAAGAGGAGTCTGGAATGATTAGTACTAGGGAGAAGCTTCATGCTTTGAATTTTATTTCTAAGTCAGAGCTTAAATAATTGAGATGATAAAAGCAGTGTTTTTCAAGATTAGAACTAGCAGAAAAAATGAACTTGGTTAGAGCATCTATGAGACCTTTGTCCAACATAAATAACTGGAACCAGGATTATATATGAGGGTTGCTGCTGCTGCTAAGTCGCTTCAATTGTGTCCGACTCTGTGCGACCCCATAGAATGCAGCCTACCAGGCTCCCCCGTCCAAGGGTTAGGCAAGGAATAAACCCAGCCAAGATGCATGCTCATCAGGGCTGAGGCACTAACCGAAATAAGATCAGAGGAAAGAAGCCTAAACCCAAGCTGTGTCAGAAGAAGTTAATGGTGCTCAGAATACCACACAGGGTGCAATTGCAACTTTGGCTTGCTGCCCTTTCCTTTAATTCTTTAAGTAGATAGGGACCCACAAGTGTGTGTCTGCTAGAGACTCTATTACTAATATGTTCCCTAGTTGAAGGAATGTAGCTTAGCCAAAGGGCAGCAGTGGGCCAGCATACATTCAATCAATTTCAATGATGTTCCTATTTAGACAAATCTATAATGAAATAATTGTTACCAATAATACATAATCTACTTACACATATTTTCTCAATCGGTGCTACCAACAAAGCCACTGTGAAGGTAATTTTTGAATTTTCTATAGATAATTGAGGTTCATAAAGTTTAAAAAATATTTATTGGTTGAATCACTAGGCTCTTACCTTCTTCCAGTGACTAAGTCTTTGCCTGCTAACCCACTTTAGTCTGTGGTCCTTATCTTTTCCCCTGGTCCTCAGGCTTCTGTCTCATACTTTCATGTATTATTTCACAGATAAGAATCTTTGGTTCCAAACCAAGACCATGGATAATTTAATGTCTCATCTCTCTAGTGGTAAGGCTTACTCACTTGACCTTCCGTGTTTCAGTCTTCTTTGTTCCATGCCAGAGTTGGCTATAGGGAAATAAAGGTTACTAAGTTTTATTTCTCATTTTTTTTGAAACCTATATTCTATCAGGGACATCCACATGAACAAACAAAATTCTGTTTTACAGGGATTATGGGAAAAGACTTAGAATAACTGTTCTCAAATGTTTTTCTGCCTCAGTTCAACCAAAGAGTAGAATACCATTCTCTCAGTAACAAATATTTAATTTTAACCCATACAGCTGCTGAGAAGTCCATCTGAAAAGCAGGAGTCATGATCCTACCCCATCTTCATCCCCTTACTCCCAAGTCCCTCCCACTGAGCATCCCTGATGTTGAGGTTGCAGTCAAGTAGAGTTGGTTGAGATGGGGAGGATGCACTTACACCTGCCTTAAGGGCTGATGACTGTTACGTTCAAGTTTCGTTTGAGAGGTCAGTCAGTGTCAGCTCATGCCACTGAGTGAGGAGACCAGTACCAGTAGAGGAAATAACAGAGTAAAATTAGACAAGTAGGGAATTGTGTAATGTCTCCAAGGATCTATAAGGAGTTCAAGATGACTAGAACAAGGAAGTATAGGGAGAAGTCAAAAAAGATGAGACTGGAGGAGAAATCATACGTTAGTGAGTTCTGATATCTTGTGGGCACTGAGGCATATTGAGTGTAAAAGATGACATTTTCAAGTTTGTGTTCTAGAAAAATCACTCTGTTAATGATGTAAAAAAAAAAAAAATGGGCTGGCAAAAATTTTAAGAGATTAGTTAAGGTAGCAAACCCTGGGCTAGGGACCATCAATGGGAAAGTTCAGGAGAGAGGAAACTGCATTTTATACTTTTATACTTTAGAACAAATGGAGATGCATGCTAATAATTGATGGTGTTTCAAAACCATTGGTAGCCAAGTAGCAGTTGCAAGAGATTATAAGCCTGAGTTCTTGTTAAACTTAGTTTAAAAGTGCCCTGGGAAAGCATAATCATTTTATTCTTATTGCTAGTGATATGGCTGGACAGTTGCTCCACTTTAGAAAAATAAGGATGATTTGAAGAAGGATCACACAAGATATAGTAATGAAGCACTATTATTCATAATACCCAATCACTGTTGCTCTTGATGGCTTAAAGGACAATAATTTGGAAAAAGCTCCAATGACAATTCTGAGTTGAAGAGTAATTCTGAAAAGCTGGACTCTGAATAATAATTCATTTTGTTTAAATTTTCCTTTTCATATGTAAGAAAAAATATATGTGACATATGACAGAAATCTATGCCACAGAGTCACTTAAAGAGGGCCCTTCAGTAAGTATAAAATTTAAATTATAATTTCAAGGAGAGCATGGTGTCAGAGATTAATTTCATTTTTCCCCAATGGTGTATAAAATAGTATTTCATCTTATGACAGATAGTATCTTAGTTTTGATGAGATAAAGAATCAATAAACCTTTAGGAATTGCTGATTAACTGCCTGTGGGGAGTGAGTCATCAATTACACAAACATAAATACTCATTTGTTGTTGACAATAATGGAAATCTTTTCCAGAAAATGAAGAAAAGGAAAAGAAAATATCCTGAATGACATATCCTAATATGCTGCAAGTGAATAAAGTATATCATGGTCATCAAGAAAAGTGTTAAAATGGGTGTAAAACACATCACATTAATCCGAAAAAGCAATATTGGTCATTGTATGTTTATCATTAAGTAAGGTAATAAATGCAGAGAGTTGTTTTTTAAAGTCTTAAAGGGTGTACAGCTGTACTAGAGGAGAGGGAATTAAAATGATTTAGTTAATCTTTTACATTGCCTTAATATTCCATAATGCTAAAAAAGATTGATTATATAACCCTGCCCAATAACTGCCTTGGAAACATAGAAATAAACAGAAGTATTTTGTTTTTTTTCAGGCTTATAGTCTTCAATTAATTTAACAACTCCTTTGGATATAAGCAGAGTCTACCAATTTTCTGATTTCTAATGGAAATCAGCAAGTCTCCAAATATTACCAATTAAGCATCAAGCATCCATGTGTGGAAATAGCACATCTTTGTCCTATAATCAGAAAGTGCTGCTTTCAGGAAACCTGCTTATAGTTGTCATGCATTACTCTCCTGGTGTCTTCTCAGAGTTCTTTTTCAATCTGAATAGACTCAGTATATTATCAGGTCAATGTTGGAGTAAAAATAACTGCTATGTATTTAATAAAATCAGCTTTACCTCTTCTACCTGTGTTTCAGATTTCTTAAAAATTACTGAATACCATATATATATCTTTTAGAAATTTTGTATTATTTTTTTCTGTAATGAAATAACTGAACCTGACTCAAGGTATATAGCCATATATTTTTATACACAGATTTTATTAAACTCAGTAAACTCCTTTTAGTATAATTACGTGAAGAGGAAATAAAACCATGAAAAATATAAAGACTTTTTAAGAGAAAAAATATTGAATTAGAATACATCTCACTTAATTTAACCTATAAAATTATATCCATTGTCAATTATATATGGTCATTGACGTTCCAGATATTTCTGTGGATCTCCTAATGCCTTTGTCTCATTTGTAATGTCTGGAGTCTAAAAACTCCATTTTCATCAGGGGAACACTTGAATAGCTGGAGAGGAGGAACCACTTGGGGAGGATTGGGACTATTTTATACAGTGACAGAGGGCTTCTAATCTGAAGATAATGCCCTTTGAATACACTTTTTTAATTAAAATACTAGAAGCACCTCTAAATCAACTGGGACAGGCCTCTGAATTCTCCTACAAAATATATACATTATATATATATATATATATATATACATGTTATTAATATCAATATATATTATATGGTTATATATTATATAGTTATATTATTGTATGTTATATGTAATTATAATATATTAATATAATTATATATATCTTTATATATATATACCTTATTAAGAATGTGATGTTCAAGGCAAGACACTCCCACAATGGATATCAAGCTCTACCAGGTATTTCTAGGCCTGGGGAAGTTGCTCTCCTTAAGATTTAATAAGGGTAAAATGGGATTAATGGGAAGCCTCAACTCATATTGTTGTAAATGTGGAATTGTGTAATCATAAAAGCAGTAGAGTATGATAGTGCTAACTCTGACTTAGATCATGATCCTTGGGATGATTCTGAACTATTCTGTGCCTTTGTTTCTTCATCTATAAAATGGGAGAAGTAATTGTACCTATTCCTTAATGTATTTTTTTGAGAATAAAATTACATAATACTTGTAAAGATTGAATTTGATGATTAGTATTATATCTGGCTCCTGGTAACCACACTTAAACATCAGCTAGAATTAGCTAGTTTGCTGGCTACTTTAGAGACAGCATAATCCAATCAGCTATTACAGAAAGGGGTGAAATCAAACAGCTCTTCCCTAAAACTAGATTTCCCTTCAGAATTACCTGCTTGCTGTTGCCCCTACTGATAACTGCCTCTGACCTCCTCCTCATCCAGCCTAACTCGTTCCTTCTGGATCTTAACTGATATCCATGAACCTGACCTCTTGCCAAAAAGTTGACTATTTCCTTACCTACTGTGTTCTTTCCATGTTTCACCTTTTTACGGTTGTTGTTATTTGATCACTCCCAGACCTCTCCTGGTTAGGAAGCCTCTCCGTAACTACTATACAAATATTTGACATTTGTATAGCACTTCGTGGTATTTACCAAGCACTTCTCTATTCACAAAGTGAGGCTGTTAGGGCAGGATTTTTTTTTTTTAAGTTTGAAATAAGAGCTTTATTATTACTTGATGGATAAGCTCATTAAAGTATGTTTATCCAAACTTCTTGGAGTAATGGTAAAAATGTAAAACAAGAAAACACAACCTGATGAAGCTGCCTGTGAAGCTTAAGAGAATATATTTAACTTCATTGCAGTTATAAAAATTATAAAATATAGGTTTAATGAAATTAAATAACAAGCTCAGATGAGACGGAGGAATTTTGGATCCATGTGTTCTGACTTTGGCTCAAATTTGGCCTCAGTCCTTGTGTATCTCTCTTCTGATGAGATAAGCATAAGGGTGAAGTGTGAGATTCAAGAACATATATGTGCGTTATTGATTCCTGAATTTGTGAATATGTACAGTTACTCCAAATTCTAGATGGGCTTTGGAATTTAAGTTCCATGAGAAGGAAAACACAAAGAAAATAAATAATTTGTTATTGATAGGAAGAATATACATGACTCATTTATATAACACTTCACAGTTTTATAAATCACTTTCTCAACCATTATCACAGTTGAATATGTTTCTTTACAAAGTTATTAAAGTCACATTATTTAGGAGTCAAAACATTTCAAAACACTTGGAGGCAGTGAGTTTCTATGTAATGTGGTGGAAAGACATTTATTGATGAACATTTTATGCCATTATTATTCTGTTTGCAGAGGAGTGAAAGTAGAAACTGCATGGAATCAGAGTCTTAGTTTGGAGCAAATGAAACTGGAAAAATGCTCTGGAAACCCACTTACGTAATCCTTTCCCATCTATTTATTTATTTATTTTTACCATGTATTTAGTGTTTGCGATGTGTGTGGGAGAGGGGAGGTTCAACATGAACTAGCAGGGAGAGAAGAATATGGGAAGAAGATAGGAGGGAAGCAGGATGTCACACTGAGATAGCAGTGGTCTTTCTGAAGATGTGTTGAGGAAAAAAAAGAAAAAATACACTGCCCTTCTGTACTCTGCAGTTTCTTGGAGTTCATGAGAGAATGTTGCTAATGAGTCTTTTGTGATCTCAATTCTCACTTTTTGTCACCGTGACTATCACAGCCCTTGACCTAGAGAGTGTCTTCTGTACTCAGTCATGTCTGACTCTTTGCAAACCCATGGACTGTAGTCTGCCAGGCTCCTCTGTCCATGGGGATATTACAGGCAGGAATACTGGAGTGGGTTGCCATTTCCTCCTCAGGGGATCTTCCCAATCCAGGGATCGAACCCAGGTCTCCTGCATTGCGGGCAGATGCTATACTGCTGAGCCACCAATCAGCTGCTCTAGAGTGTCAGACAACAGAAGCTGTATTAACTCCTTTTTCACAGGTTCAGTGGTGGACCACTTAAATGTTAAATGTCATCTCCAGCTACCACACCCTGTCTCCCCTCCCATCTTTTATTCCTTCCTATTCTTTCTTTCCTCTTCCTTGGTCTCTGCCCCATAGTTACTCTTGTCCTGTATTCTGTGACCTACAGGTAACTTTTATTTCAAGTGCATGACCTTAAGTATACTCTGTTCATCACCAACAGTGACACAACCATGTGCAGTGGTTTTAATATATTTCACATGTATTACTGCATTTGGTCCTTATTTTCAAACATGTAAGTTATGACATTATTACTGTTTATTACCATCTTCATTACTATTTTGCTCTGACTACTATTTTATGAGTTGGATGATGCATTTTTGTGAATTGTCCAAGATCACCAAATCGGAAGTATTAGAGTTCAGACAGTTGGCTACTAAGAGATACAAGACAAAGGTTTGCCTTTGTTAAATTAAGCAGCAGGAATGAAAAGACAATCTTTGTGTCAGTGAAAACTGAGTATTAAAATGCTGATAACCTATTATTGGCTGTTGCAGCCTATTTCAGTGGCAGAGCTGCCCAGCTAAAACACTGTGTCCGCATTGTGATATTTCTGGTGCAAAAGTTGGCTCTCAGCTAAAGGTTAGCAGAAGTTGTGCAGTTCAAGTGAGCAGAAGGGGAAGCTATCATCAATGAAGTTAGCGCCTTTTTAGTTGTATAAAAAGACTGGCTTCAATGCAAGAAAAATCAAATTCAATCTATGAAATTTATTTTAATAAACAAATATTAATATATTTAAAAATTATTTTAAATTGCAGATATAACACATGCTTATTATAAAAATGTTGAACATTACTAAATTTATAACGTAGGGCATCTTCTCTCTTTCATCCAATTTTATTCCACAGAGGTAAGTATGGTTATCAATTTGGTGAATATATTTCTAGACATTTTCCATGTGTATATAAGCACCCATGCATATGAGGGTCAATAGGAAACTTAATAATATGGAAATATGCTTTCTTAACATACTGTATTTTTTATATATGCACATGGGTATTTAACTCATTTACTTTAATGATTGTATCACTTGCATTGTGTAATATTCTATAATTCATTCAATCAGTATACTGTTACTGAATATTTAGGTTACCTAGCTTTTGTTGTTAGTACAAAAAGTTGCAGTGAACATGCTTGTACAACATTTAATCTTGTGCATTTATCTTTGGATAATTCAGATAAGTGGAAATTATGGTACTGGGATAATCACTAGTATTTTAAGTATGTTGGTATATTCTTAAGATGCTGCTTGGGGTTCAATCTGTGAAGACACAATGTACACACACAAAAATAGTATTTTTACAATAAAAGTATTTTTTTTTTAATCATTGCAGACAGATCAAACTTTCACCAAAACTGGTTTGATTCTGTTTCTTCCACTAGGTGCAAAGTTCCATATACCTAACAATTTTAATTATCCTTTCTGTGGTACAATAAAACAATGTGTCAAATCAGGCCATATATAATTCTTCAAAGTATGGAATATCAGAGATGGAGAGTATCACTATGTGTGATAGTTGGTGTCTTGTTTTGGGGCAAGGTCCTTGAGTCTTGGATCTTTGCTGCTGTCTTAACCAGTATGGTAATCCTTTAACCTTTCTTTCACAGCCTTTTTACTACAGACAGTGGAATTTTTTTAATAGGAAGTCTATTCCCCATTGAAATCATCCTTTTTCCCCTCTTTCAGAGCTGGTCGGGGACTTTATGGTATTGACAGTATGCCAGATCTCCGCAGAAAGAAAACTCTGCCTATTGTACGAGATGTGGTGAGTCACTCCTGTTTAATTCATTTTGACTGCATGCGTTGTCTTTATTAGATGTCATATTGTCCTTCTCGTTAAATGCCTCGCCTGTAAATATTTCATAGCATAAAACACAGAAGAAGTTGGATGCTAGCAGCATTAGGCTTATTATTTCTTTAAAGTCTATTAGATGGAGGAAATAGCTCTAACCTTTTGACAGCTTTTGATATTAGGTGAAATTACAGATTGAGTTAAAATAGTGCTATAATTGAGCAAAAAGGAAGTCACATAACATGCCAGGCGGGCTTCTGCAATTGCGCTTTGATGTGCTCAATTTTATAGATGACCACGAGTTTAATTTGCAGTGGAAGGCTGGATTTGAAGTCCTCACCTTAGCCCTATAATCTTTAACATTTTATAAAGCAAGCAGAAAATGTTAATCAGTTCTTTATTCTTTTATGTTAAGATCAAATCTAACCAAATTAATAAGCTGTTTCACTCTCCAAAAAAAACCATGGCTTCCAGGTCATTACAGCCTATATTAGCCCTGAACACAACTCTGAATAACAAACTCTCCTATAAGGAAATATGCTGGAGACTGCTGAGAAATGAAAAGAATGAATAATAGTCTGTATTAAAGTCTGAAAAAATAGCCCATCAACAGGAAAAAGAAATGTTTTCTATCATTCACAGTGTTTTCATGTTTTGGAGGCATACTCTTAATGGTTTATTACATGAAAAATATATTTCTCTCAGAGAAACTGAAGTTTCCCTTTTATAACAATGTACACAGCTTCTTGATACTGGTAATTTTTAATTTTGCTGTGAAAGCCTTTATCTGAAGGTCATCACTTTAGCTTTAAATTAGAAAAGACAAAATATTTCCTGGAAAAATCTTATGCTGGAAAGCATGATATGTCTGTACAGTTAGCTCAGATTCCTGCCATTGTAGTGTGACATCATTTTTTAGCATTAGGCTTATTTAACATTATTATGTTCTTTTCTCATATGTCTAATTATTTATATTTTATTTTCTCTATCACTTGGACTCTTCAGGCCATGGTAAGTGATTTTAAATGTATTTAATTACTATTTGGCAGTCTTCTCAAATGTATACTGCTCTTATTTATTTATGTGATCAAAGAGAACATGGTGGGGAAATAAAAAGAAACATACAAGAAGTTTGGGTTCTATAAGAATTTAACATCTCAATTCTGAAAGATAGAACAACTTATGTAAATAGCAAGTGCAAATATGGACTGAAATAGACTAAAAACATAATTTGAGGGACAGTAGTTGTCAGAGATAAAAGACTATCTTTGGAGATAAGTGCCCTATAAGTTTATGTGGTAGGGTTGGAGACAGATGGAAAGTCACCTCCCCACTTAGGTCTGTACTGAACTTAACTAGGCACAGTGTCTTTGTGGCTCCAAGTAGATATATTTCTGACCAGATGAATTATTCCACTCTGACTTCCCTTTGTTCCTAATGGGGGAGAATATTTAATATTCCCATGTAGAACTGATTTCCACAGTTCTCTATAGTACCATTGAGTATATTATACATTATGTCATGTATGTTTCTAGTGGGAGCAGTATAATGGTTCTATTTTACAAGGGAAACTAAAGGAATGTAACTCTTATTTGAAATCACCTAAGTTACCAGCATTGATTGAAAAAAACAAATCTGGGAATGATGATTCTCACTTGATAAAATGGATACTTGGTAAGAAAATGCATTGGCTAGATATGGAAGCATATTTCAGGAAACTATAGACAATTCAAGAATCATCTAATACCTGTTGTGATTCAGGGCTATCAGAGAGGTCAGCTGGCTCTGTGTCAATGGTCATGTTTTATGAAGGCATGTGATTATGGTCCTCTTGGAGAAAAACAATGTTTTAGAAGTCTCATGCTAGCCTAGAAACCTTGGGTTACTCAGCCTTCCTTACTGGGCCTCAGTTTTATCATTTGTAAAATGTAGGGTCTAGGTTTGATGATTTAAAAGGGACTTTTTTAGCTTTAATATTCTGTGATTCCACATTCTGGATGAATTGGCTGACTACTGAATATGGTAGGTCCCTGTTACCTAAAGTATGAATAGTGATAGTCTATACTCTTACATCTTCATCTTCTGCTGAGTAATAGGTGAATAACAGTCACTTCATGTATCAGTAACTCACAATTTTTTTTTTTGTTTGTTTTAATTTTTTAAGACCCTGGCTGCCCGGAAGTCTGGACTCTCCCTGGCTATGGTGATTAGGCCATCTTTAAACAATGAGGAATTGGTAGGTGCAGAGTCAGCTACTAACTATGCATTGATCATAGTCTGGGGAAAAGCATTCTGCTTGGGCTGCTTGTTTGTTATGTTTATTCCAAAGTTCTAGGAATAACTGGGAACATGCAGAAAGTCTCACCCTGAACAAATTTCCTCAAAGCCTCAGCTGCACTATCATACAAATTATCCTGTGTTGCTCAAATATTCATGTACCTTCCATCTTTACAAATGCTGTTTCATCCAAACACAGTTTGCTTGTTATAATCCACCTGAAAATTCCTGCTAAATTTCTACATAGACCACATGTTGCCTCGATTTTGAGGCTTTCCCAAACAACCCCCTCCTCTTTTGGCTCAGTTATTTGTTTCTTCCTCTGGGCCTTCCTAGCATTTAATCACAACCTCCAGAGGATGGTATGGTTAAGAGTGAAAGCTGCTTGCGGTGAGTCCCATTTGGATCACTAAATTAGCTTATTGTATCTGGCAAGTTATGTAACTTCTCTGGGCCTGAGTTCTCTCATGTGTATAGTGATGTGATAATAATACAGAAGATGAAGGGATTGGATAAGTGTTTAACATGCTTGCACAGGCTAGGGTACAGTATATAATAAATACAAGCTGGCGCTTTTATTATTTTTGTTAGTACAATTTGATTATTTTGCATAAACCTTCCCTTTTGACTCCATGGGGGTAAGAACTGTATCTTGTTTGATGTTCTTGTTAAATTGCTTACTACATAGTCTGGCATGAGATAGATGCTTTGTCAATTCCTTATTGAATGAAAGAACCAACATGATTAGAAGGTAGAAATAGGTTGCAAGTATCTAGATCAGGGATTCTTGTATTTCACTCATTAGAATTGCCTGTGTGTCTGTGTATGTGTGTGTGTATGTGTGTATTGCTCAGTCATGTCCTACTGTTTGCAACTCCATGGACTGTAGCTCGCCAGGCTCCTCTGTCCATGGAATTCTCCAGGCAAGAATACTGGAGTGGATTGCCATTCCCTTCTCCAGGGGATCTTCCCGACCTGGGATCATACTCAGGTTTCTCCTGCACTGCACGCAGATTCTTTACCCTCTGAGCCATCTAGAATCACCTAGGGGAGCTTTCAAACCCTGATGCCTGAGTCTCACTCCCATGAATGATTTAACTGGCTTCAAGTGTAACCTGGATAGAAGGGTTAAAAAAAAAACAAAACAAAAACACACACACACTCCCAGCTAATTCCAATGAGCAGTGGATGTTGTGCCATGGTAACTGCATCCTGCCAGCCACTACACTGGGCTTGTATCCAAGAATATTTATCTGTGCCCCCCTTTATTGCAACTGTGTACTCTACCTCCTCCAATTTTAGAGACTTTGTCTTTCTTAGAGAATAAAAACATGGCTACTATTGCTTGTTTTAAATTTCTATATACTTGACATGTAAACACCATTAATTACATTTATATTTCTCATTTTCTTCTTTCATTGTCATCTTCCACCCAAAGCCAACCTTTCCTAGGTCTGCATCAGTAAACCCTCCTCAACCCAATATATATCAGCAGGAGTACACGTCTATTTGAATATCTGGGTGCTATGGTGCGTTCAGAACATTTTGTATTGTGCCATGGTATTTTTAAAACATGACTGCTTTCCCAGGGGCTTATTTTTATCTATTGGGTTTATGATACCATGTAATACTTCCAGTGTAGTTTGGATACAAGAGAAAATAAACATTCTCTGATATATGAAAAAGCCTTGTATTGCTAACTGAATCTCAGAGTATCCAGTCTTTTGCTTTAGAGGAAATAATCAAAATGGAAGGCTTTTATTGATAGACATGTTTTAAAATATGGTCTTTGGTTTAAAGCACAAATACTCATCCCTATGAAAAGAGGAAAGTAATAGAAATTAGGAATGCCATTACATTTTCTGATGCTCTGACAGAGAGCACACCCTCACTGTATGGTTAAAATAGCTATTGATCAACTGTTCCTTTACTTAAAAGTATTCATTTTCTTTAGTTTCAGAAGGCCTCTGTAAAAAATTTTTCTGTGTGAGTGTTGGGTGGATGAACCAAGCCCAACAGTTCCTGCTAAAACTCATAAAGCCCATTTCCCTGGGGCCAGTGTCTCAAAAAGCAAATGAAATATGACTTCCATACAACAGGCATATTAAATGTCATTCTTGACAAGCTGTCACATTAAGTCATTACATGGGCAACTAATATAAATGCTGGAGTGAATAATTTCTAGCTCCTGGTGCCACAAGTCCCAGGCACCCTCAATGTGAAGCATGAAATATTTGCCTTTACATGAAGAAAAATGACTCGGCCATGCGGAAAAATGGTAGCCTTCTATTTTAATAGCCCTATTCTATTTGAATTAAAGAGATGTACAGTAAAAAGCTCAGTCATCTCTTCCAAGGAAGGAAAGTGCTCTAAAATCTGAGGCAAGTTGACAGTGGGTAGGCCAGCACCATCTCCATTGACACACAGTTGGCAGTGGGCAAATCACTGCCAGGTGCTCCATCCGTCACCAATTCCCACTCACCATAAGGAGATACTGGGGTTGATTGGGAATCTCAGTCTATTTAGCCCTTAAGGCCTACAATTTCTAAATAGTTCAATCTGGTTGAATAACACAAGACAGAATAACAATCTGGTATTCATACACAGTAATCTGCCTGGCACTGTACTGCTTAGCTTTGTACTTGTTTTCTCAGTGATAATTTCCTAGGTTTGGACCCAATAGTAGCACAATGAAAATAAATCCACTCAACATTTTAAGAAATATGGATTGCCTAACTGTGTTTCAGGCATTGTTTCAGATTTTGGAAATAAGGCAGAGAACAATTCATCTAAAAATCCCTGCCGCCATGATGCTTATAATGTAGTGAAAGGAGAACTGAGGTAACAGTCACCCAAGGACTGTTGCCATGGTTCTTAGCAGAAGGTCTTAGTTGGTGGGGTATTTAAATTAAGATAGGCTTAGATGATGGTTATAGGAAACTCAGAGTGAAGAACCCAAATCACCAAGGCTAAAAGAGATTCTCGAACATGGTTTGTTCTATCTGGGTTGATGGCCATGTTTAGGAGGCTGGCCTAAGGACGTGCTTATAGAGTGTATGAATTCTCATTAAGGGTTGATTTGTCTAGGGATATAGAGGTCCTTCTTCTAATACAGGATTCAGGCCAAAGTAAAGAGACTGGCAAGAACTAGGTGTGAGAGTGATCAGGAAATCAGACCTGGGTCCTATTCCTAGCATGACGCTAGAAGGATACATAGGAGAAGGAAACAGGTCAGAACCACCTGCCTAGTATCTGGGATTCAGTCTGGAAGTTGAAGGCTCACAGTTCAGCCAAGGAGTCTGGGGTCCTGCTCAGAAACAGGAATCCTTTCAAACCACGTGAATGATTGTTGAAGTGATGTGACTTGAACTTGAATCTCAGCTCCACCTCTTACTGCTTTGCAGAACTCATTTCTTGTAGTTATACTTTATCTCCCTGAGACTTGTTTACCTCATCCTTAAATTAATACAATAATACTTATTTAACAATGAGTGAGAATTAAGGAAATGTCTTGCGAGGCACAGCAATGGCCATCAGGGCAATGAGGTAGGAACTTAAGGTGAAGAAAGCAGAGTACATGCTGAGCCCGGTGCATCCCTGTCGCCTTTGCAACTGAGGGACAGGTTGCAGGAGTATTCACAGGGGCTTCGTTACAAGTAGTGTTGCTGTTGGTCTTGCTTCCTGCCTTCTTCAAGAGCATGGTCCTAGGCTTGAGAAAAGTGTTGGTCCAAGCCCACCATTTATTAACTGAAGGAACTTGGGCAAGTTACTAAAATTTTCTTGGCTTCAGTTTTCTCATATATTTGCTAATTATGTAAAATGTTTGTACCCACATTCATTAGTCAAATGACTTATGGTTTACCATGTCTTTGAACAATCATGGCGACAATAATAAATTGTTAGGCTGGAGAGCTTTCTTTTTCATCACTTCTCTGGGATGATCTATGTGAAATGAGTGTTGCTATCCCTTGAAAGACTGACAAAATTTGCCTCTTAAAAGCATCTTGTAGTTTTGTTTTGGGTCTTTTTTTTTTTTTTTTGAAGGTAGTTATTTGACTACTGAATCAATTTATTTAGTGTAACAGTTCTATTCCTGTTATTTAACCATTTGTTCTTGAGTCAATTTTGATAATTTATATTTTTCCCAAAGGTTGTCTTTTTTCCTAAATTTTCAGTTTGAATACCATCAAATTGTTCATGTAATTGTATCATTCATAAAAGCTTGAGCTGTTTTTATCTTATTTGTACGTTTTTCTCTTTTGTAAATCAGTATACAAGAGATTCTCTGGCATTTGTTGACTCCATATTGTTGATTTGCTTTCTATTTCATTTATTTCTGCTCTTGTCTTATTCGAATTCATCTTCTACTGTTTATATTTATCTTGAAGCTATTTTTCTCACTTAAGCTGAATATGTAGTTTGTTAATTTTTATTGTTGCTGTTAACTATTGTTGTTGTCCAGTCGCGAAGCCCTGTTTGACTCTTTGCAACCCCATGAACCACAGCATGCCAATCTTCCCTATCCTTCAATATCTCCCAGAGTTTGCTCAAACTCATGTCCATTGAGTCAGTGATGCCTTCCAACCATTTCATCCTCTTTTGCACCCTTCTCCTCTTGCCCTCAATCTTTCCCAGCATCAGGTTCTTTAACTATTGCATACACACAAAATACATACAGCATCAACGAAGTGAAAAACAGTACAAACACCTGTATATCCGTCACTTAGCTTTGAAAAGAGAATATTTCCACCCTCTGTGTATTCCTTTCTCATTTTCTTCCTCCTTCCAAACTTCAAAGATTTTATATCTATCATTTTATTGCTTTTGTTTATATTTTTAACCACATGTGTATAACTTAATTTTCTTTTTGTCTTTTCTAACGTATGCATTTAAAACTATCCATTTTCCTCTTAGCATACTTTAGCTGCATCATACAAATTTTGATATATAGTGCTTTTATTGTTGTTTAGATAGAATTGTTTCATAAATGGTCCAGTGATTAATATTTTGACTCATCAGTTATATGGAAAGTGTTTTAATTAATATTCCAAAGATAGGGCTTTATTTTGTTACTGCATTGTATTCAGAGGAGATGGACTGTACTTCAGTCTTTCTTATTTGAGGATTGCTTTATAGCTTAATATATGATCAGCATTGTAGATATCCCATTGGAGCTTTTTTCTTTTAGTACATAAGTTTTGGAACTTCTATATCCCTAATAATTTCTTTCAACTTTTGCTAGTGATCCTAGTAATCTTTTAATGCTTAATCTTTTTAATGCTTTTTCCTTAAAAATATTCTATGTGATATTAATACAACTACACTAAATTTTAGTTCAGTTGGTAAAGAATCTGCCTGCAATGCAGGAGACCCCAGTTCAATTCCTCGGTCAGGAAGATCTGCTAGAGAAGGGATAGGCTACCCACTCTAGTATTCTTGGGCTTCCCTTGTGGCTCAGCTGGTAAAGAATCCACCTGCAATGCAGGAGACCTGGGTTCGATCCCGGGCTTGGGAAGATCCCCTGGAGAAGGGAAAGGCTACCCACTCCAGTATTCTGGCCTGGGGAATTCCATGGACTGTAGTCCATGGGGTCGCAAAGAGTTTGAGATAACTGAGTTGTTTTCACTTTCACTAAATTAGGTTAGTAACCTCCTTGATAGAACCTTTTCTAGCCCTTTATTTACATTTTATTGTGTCTTTATTCATATCTTATAGAAAAGCAACTTGATTTTAAAATTTAATTACAGAATTTTCATTTTTATGGGTGAATTCTATATTGTGGGTGAATTATTTCTATTACTTTTTTTAAAATTTACTATTTCTCTTCATTTTACTCTATTTCCTTTCTAGGTCTAATTTCTGTAGATTGAGTTTTCTTTACTTTCCCTGCTTTCCATTAAATAGATTGAAGTTATCTATACTATTTAAATGAAGTAGATAATTTTTTTAAATATTTACTTAAAATACTTTTCATTTTTTAAAGTTGATCAATAGTCCTGTCTTAAATACACACACACACAAACACACACACGTATATATAAAGATCTGAAAGCACTTAGGCTTTGGTTACTACTTTCAGTGCCCACGTTAGGTAGGAGGCAAGTCTGAATGTCATATCTGAAAATGATATGAAAAGCCCAAGGTCAAAGCCCATGGACTTTAACTGGATTCCAAACATATCTTCTAGGTTTCCAGAGAATCCACTTTTGTAATTTTCTCGTTAAGTTCCTTTTTAAAAACTTTCTAAGATAACTGGGGAATCTGTTTCTTTTGAGCCCCTTCTATATAGTAAAATGTTTTTTTTTTTTTTTTCCCACAAAAAACAGGAAAATGTTTTTTTGTTTTTTTCTGGCTAGGTTGCCAGATTAGTTTTTCAATATATAAAATGAATATACTGATATTTCTAGAAGATTGTTGGGGAATCAAATGAGATAAATTGAGAGCACTTCAACCCTTTTGGACACATGGTGAAATGTGAGTGTTACTTGCTTAGTCATGTCCAACTCTTTCAACCTCATGGACTGTAGCCCACCAGGCTTCCCTGCCCATGGAATTCTCCAGGCAAGAATACTGGAGTGGGTTGCCACTGCCTTCTCCTGGGGCTCTTCCTGACCCAGGGATCGAACCTGGATCTCCCGCATTACAGGCACATTCTTTAGTGTTTGAGCCACCAGGGAGCCCCTTGGACACATAAATATGTAGTAAATATTATTATTATTTATGATTGTCTGCTTTCACTACACGGCTTTCCATTGATGCATGAGTGACTTTCTTAAGTTACTAAAGAAAACAGTAGAATAGGTTCCCTTTAAGAGAGATGCTCACCCCTTTCCCTCTTTTCCTTTTATAATATCCTAATCCTTCTCCCTTCTCTTTCATGACCTCTATCAGAAGATTTATAAAAACTCAGTCTCTGCCCCAACTGATGAGAACTAGACCTTTCCACATTAAAATGTCCAAAGTTTCCCCCACTGGAGAAATTCACATTATTTTTGGCCTCTTATATTTAATAAGTTACTCATCTTATACCACTTTCTTTATAGATACATATTCTTGAAAGTTTGAATTGGAGAAAAACCGATACTTATAGGACATGATGAATTTGTCCTAATTTGTTATCAGATCAAATTCCTTGTCATGTCTTGGCATGAAACAAAATTATCTTTTAAAGTGTGTATCCTGTATTGTCCTCTTCTTAAATTATTGAGTCATCTGTTTTATCACTGTTCTACCCTCTTTATTTGGAATCAATCTCTTACTTACTAAAGTCAGTGGTAATGTGAATAAAAATAAATTACATAAAGTGTTCCATGTAGAGGCACATAACTTTTAGTCTCTGTAATTTGTGCTATAAAAATTTTGCCTGAGTAATTTTACCTTCTGGTGTCAATCTTATGTAATGATTAGTCTGATTAAAAAATCAGTCATGAAATTATGTCTGTTTTTATGCTCAGGAACTTATTCTACCATTGTTCTGTCCTCATAACAAATTTCAAAGGTCACATTCTGTCTAACTTTTGCTCTGCAAATCTTTCTGATGCTTTTGTCCAGAAATAGCAAAATGATACATAGAGGGCAGTAAATTGATTTCTTTTCTAAAAAGCATGCATTAAGCACATGAAATACGCTTCAAAACAGAAAGCATACTTTTTCCCTAGAATGATCAAAATGTGATTGTTTTTAAGTGTAGGAAAATGATGGTTTGCATATTCCTATGAGGGAATACAAAAAGAAAAATAGTACTTTATTAGTTAAGTCACTGGTTAACATGGGGGCGGGGGGAGAGAAAAGGTATGTGGCAAATGGAGGCAACCAAGCTTTGTTCCTGTTGTAAGTGTCAACAGTTGGTAGATTGGAATTTTGGTGGCCCCAAAAACACAGGTAATTGTTCTCGGTAGGAGGCTTGATTGCCTTATTTCTTGGACTCATTCTAATTTCCCCATATAGCTGTCAATAGGAAAGGCAATTCCAGAGCCCTAATTTTTCAGGAAGTGATTTAGTAGAGCAACTTGCTTTAAATTCCAGTTTGTCAGAGCAGGAATTTTTAACAAAATCTGTGTCTAAAATATGAGCATCTTCCCCTTTGTAGTCCATAGGTCATACTTAGTTACTAAGTCTTATCTGAGTGAAAGTGTTCCTTGTTCTCATTTGTACAGATCAAGGCACTGTTGAAACACAATAAAATTGCCTTATTTTCTGGAATCACTTCAGTAGTATAAAAGTAATGTTTATTATTTTTTACTTCTCTGCAAAAGCCTGATATCCTGGCTATAAATATAAAAATTACTGGAAGACTATGGGTCAACCATGCCTAACTTTGAAAGATTATGCTATTTTTTATTTTAGTGCTTTTTCAGTTTATAAATTACTTTTGCAGTGACCATAGATTTTATTATTATCAGAACATACATTTTAGCTAATAATATTACATTGACTGTACAAGATTTGAAAAGTTTAGAAGCATTTAAAATAGATTAGTGGCAAGTCTCCCAAATCGCTGAATCCACTCTGTCCCTCAGTCCTAATTCCAGTAATTAGGATTCTGCTTGTTCTTTGAACCATCTTCTCCATATGTCTGGTTCCTTGTTTACCTAGGCCAGAGACCCTCTCTTGATAACATAATTCCCAGTTCCCATCCTTTCACATCAGCTAGCATCCTATTAGCTGCACCAAGTTATCTTTCTATCTATTCTGAGTGCTGGTATGCATCGATATATATGTGTATATATTTTATCCTCCTGTTAATCCAATTCTTAATCCAAGGTAAGTGGCAGACTTTCATTTCCCATGGCTCATTTTAGGGTTTTCCTTTATTTTCTTCTCTTTTGTTTTTATTCCGTGCCCCATATCCTAAGTTTTTACCTTATTCCACAAAAGCTATGTCCTTGTAATCTTATTTTATCTGCTCTTATTTTGCTGCTAAAAATACACTCTTTTCCTCAGTATACCATATTCCCCTGAGATGATCATATCAGATGTATTTTTCCATGCTTTCCTTAGCTATTGATTTCCTGAATTTCTATGTTGACCATCATTCTATCTTATGCTTTGTTGGAATAAGAAATATGTTCATAAACCATTTATTTTAGAGTGATTTTCAGCTTAGTAAACACATGCCCATATCCCCAAAATCAAGAATGAAAAACTCATATTATCATTTTCTTGAGACTGGGGACATATACCCTCTCCCTCTAGTAAATTATCTAATGTTTTTGTCCAGCTTCTATTGCTTTCAAATGTTATGGTTTATTTTAATGCCCTATTCAATTGATTTTTCATGTGCTGTCTGATAAATTTTCCATGTTTCTTCTTTTTTGAAATTAGCTTCTCTTCTCATGAAATGGACCATACCTCTTTAACCAAACCAAAACAAACATTGCAATTTCAATGAAACCTTCTCAGCTATCTGTCAAAACTTTCACTTATTTTCCTTCAACATGTGTAATATTTTAGCAAGTGTTCCTTATATTAATACTCTTACTACAGCCTAAAGATTTAGAGAACTGACTGTATATCACTTGAATTCAATAAAAAGAAAATGGACATGGGGATTAGATAAAATGCGTTAATCATTAAAGTTAAATTATGTGGATAAATTCATATTAAAAAGCAACTGCTTGCCTAACTCTAGGCTTCCCTGATAGATCAGTTGGTAAAGAATCTGCCTGCAATGCGGGACACCCCGGTTCTATCCCTGGGTCAGGAAGACCTGCTGGAGAAGGGATAGGTTACCCACTCCAGTATTCTTGGGCTTCCCTTGTGGTTCAGCTGGTAAAGAATCTGCCCAACTCTGCTTTCTAAGTTAATATGTATCTCTCTCTTTTCTTGTGTTCAGTAGCAGACTCTGTTCTTTTCATACCCAGTTTCCAGTTAGAATTGTTGTTTTTTTTCCCCCTACTAAGACAACAAATTATGCAATTGCAAATATCGCTGAACTCCATTCTTGTTTGTTTGTTTGTTTTTTAGCTAAACCAACAATTCTGTACTATGCACACGCACACACAGTCCCCCAGGCCCTCAGCTCAGTTAGAACATAAAACTATCTATGTAGAACTAATGGTATATCTCTTATGCCAAGAATCATTCAGTTCACTTCAATGATATTGAATATCACTCTGCTAGACAGTAAAGGGGAAGCAAAGATGAATAATACATGCTTCTAATTCTAATAGAACTCTTTTAACAGTTCTTTTCAAGACATGACATCTTCATTACAGAATGAAACCAAGAGATTTATTGACTCAGATTATCTTTATTGAAAAGTGATGGATCCACTTGTTCTATGTAAACCCTAACAAAGGGTTCCCCTACTTGAGAAGTTCCCATATTTTGAACACACTTTTGGTCTGCAGACTCACTTGAAATGTAAAGAACTTTGATCAGACCCTCATTGAGTAGCAAGGCTGGATCTTGTGTTTCAAAAGGTAGAAAAATTTTTAGTGAAGATTAGCTTCCTGGTAGGGAAACTCCTTGTACCATTACCAGAGATATTCTGGGGAAACGCCTGGTGAGGGGAACTACTGTTAAAAGGAAAAGTGCTGTTTCCATACTTTGAAATTGAAGAATAATAGAAAGGTAGCCATTTCAACACTGTGGGAGGATACTCTGAAATGAGATTTAAGGATGATTAATGAAAAACACACGCACTTCCCTCCTAGTGTTGCTTATCAGCTAGACTCCTACAGGATTTACGTAAACAACTATTCATCAGGCATCAGATGGTTGTGGGGATTGTAAATGTAACTTCAGAGAGTGCTGGTCTTTCTCCCCAGTGAGTCACCGGCAGAGTGGGAAATGAGAAGCAAAGAGACTCATCTAAACAAATCTGCAGTATGAGCACTCATACTTAGCATTTATTCAGTGTTTGAAGTCTATGGGCTATATTTGTTACTATCACACAGTTTGATCAGCACACAGACAGGTAGAGCAGGAAACTGAGGATTAGAGAATTTAAGTCTCTCCATAGATTATGAGACTCTTAAGTAGCGCAACATTCATTTCATGCCATGAAAAGGTGTTGTACCCTAACACCCAGAGACAAGACAGCTCCTGCCTTCTGAAGCCCATTTCAACTGTCATGCGACAGAGCCTGTGCTCAGGAACTCGGGCCTCCGGGCTCCTTGTTCAGTGCTCACTTCACCAATGGCTTCCGTGTACTGTTAAAAGTTATCTCCGTTCAGTCATCTGTAAAGATGTGGATGGAGCTAGAGTCTGTTATACAGAGTGCAGTCAGACAGAAAGAGGAAAACAAATATTATATATTACTGCATATGCATGGAATCTAGAAAAATGGTACAGATTAATGTATTTACAGGGCAGGAATAGAGATGGAGACATACAGAATGAACAAGTGGACATGGTGGGGAGAGGAGTGGAATTCATTGGGAGATTAGCACTGACATATGTATACACTACCATGTGTAAAGTAGATAGCTAGTGGGAACCTGCTGTGTAACAGGAGCTCAGCTCTGTGATGACTTGAGGGGTGGGATGGGGTGGGGAGGGAAACCAGAGAGGGAGGGGATACATGTGTACATACAGCTGGCTCACTCTGCTATACGGCAGAAACTAACACAACACTGAAAAGCAATTATATCCCAGTAAATTAAAAATATATATAGCTCCCTTTAAGGCAGTGAAAGCAGTTCCCTGTAGAAAGATCTACAGAAGTATACTTCGGAATTGGGGAGGGTGTCATATTACAGAGGATGTCATGTTAGAATCAGGGAAGTGAGGCCTGGTTAAGATACAAAAGAGGAGTGAGGGGTGTTTATAGAAGTTTAAAATCAGCATTGGGAAGACTTTCCATGACTTTATAATTTTACCAAGAACCAACTTAGACCAAGGATAGTAATATAAATTCCTTTTGACTTTTGAATTGATATTTCCTGAATATCTATCTCAAGCCATAGACTAGATTAGGCTCTGAGTATTGATCCAGCAGTGAGCATGATGTTCATCATCCTTGTGCTCATGAAGTAACAGGATAGAGGATGTAGTCTTTATCGAGAAACCAGAGCTCTGTGCTGCCATGAAAGAACCTCGCACAGCAGTGGAGCCCAGTCCAATGTGAAAATGAGGGAGTTTCTGTATTCAAATTACTGAATTGGGCCCTGGAGCATTGAAGGAAGAATACTTGAGCAGAGTCACTGTGATGACTGCCATCACTTAAATCAATAATTAAAGAGTCCTCTCAAAATAGCATTTTCAGGAAAAAGTGATAACATGGTTTGTTTTATGTTGGACTTCTCCAGATCCATTGATGTACCTTACATTGGTAACTTCTCTCACCTTCCCAGAAAATACATGTCTTCAAGAAGACCCTACAGGCACTGATCTACCCCATGTCCTCCACCACCCCGCACAACTTTGAAGTCTGGACAGCTACAACACCTACCTACTGTTACGAGTGTGAAGGGCTCCTATGGGGCATTGCCCGGCAAGGCATGAAGTGTTCGGAGTGTGGAGTGAAGTGCCATGAAAAGTGTCAGGACCTCCTGAATGCCGACTGTTTGCAGAGTGAGTACTCAGGTGAACAAACAGGTGTGCAGAGCTGGTCTCATCCTATGTGTTTTCAGCCCTTGCTAATTCTCAACAAATCGTATCCAGTCACACAAAGTTATACACACTGCCCATCAATCACCTAACTGACTTTGTTGACCCTGGCTCCATCAGATTCCTCAGAATAACTACTTGGAGTTTAATGGCACTTGGCCCAAGTAGAAAATTTCAAAGTGACTTCCAATCTGTGTTCCTACTTTTATCTCATAATAGCCCCACATGGTCAGTGGGAACATGTAAAGTCATGTTCCTCACACAGGGTTGATGCATCCCTGAGGTGACAGCAACTGGAATTCTTTTCCAAGCCTGCTTGACTTCTGCCTTCTGCAAGCAAGCCCCATGCTCTTCTGCAGCCCCTGTGCAGACCTTGAAATTGGGAGGTTGTGTATCTGAATGTCAGAGACAAATCTAACTTACCAGATATATGACCTGGAAAAAGTTTTTCTGACTCCTCAGGGTTTCATTTTTCTTCCTTCAAATAAACAGGAATAATAAACTTTACCTTAGTGGTTTATTTTGAAGACTAAATGGGAAAGTTGCTGCTAAGAGCCTGGCACATAGTAGATGCTCAGTGAATATTAATGGCCTCTCCACTCATTTACATTTCTGAATAAGTACATGTCACTTTGACTTTTATGACAGGTTATCTTAGATTTTTCATTTCTGAAAAAAGAAAACCCTTTATACTGGTACTTTAAATAATAAGTCCTGAAATGCCAAAATTCTCAAACACATATTATTAACGTTTAACTGCTGAATTGATTTGTCTGCTGACTTTAAATAACTAAAAATGTACTGCTGAAGAACTCTATTTAAGCATGGACTTTTATTTTCAAATGATGTGTTTTTCACATTTAATATCATCCCCTTTCTTTATTATTTATTTGAATATGGTCAGTGTAAGGTGCATGGGTTGCCTGAAATTGAGGGAAGACAGAGGGAAATGTCAAAATAGAGATTAAATCATAAATGTTGGCATGGCTGGCTGTTGTAGTAACAGTTCACACACATTGTACACTTTCTTCTTCCTGATTAGTATTCTCCCTATACAACCAGATCAATTGAGACTGTTAATGGTAATGAATGTGTTTTTTAAAGCAAAATAGTACTCCTTTAAAACATAAAATGTATACTTAGGAATGAGTGCTTATGAGGAAGGGAAACTGACTCAGTATTACCCAGCCAAGTTACCTGCATTATCCCATCCTACAATTACAATTTAGTCTACCTCTTTTAAAAGTGAATTGTGAACCAGTGTCTTAAGAAACAGCCACATTAGGGCAGTGATATTTTGAGAAAATAGGTAGGAAAAATATTGCCATATAGAAACTATGGTTTAGCTCTCTTAAAGAAAAAAATGTAGGTCATACTTAAGAAATGAGCTCATTCTTCAGGTCTTTCAAAGACGAGAGATGCCACCCACTCATAAGCTTTAGAAAAATTTTCATAGTCTGTTTCCATTTCTTCAGATAGCATGCTTTATTTGGTAATGGTTAAATACATGTGGCAAGCTTTTCATTGAAGTTATTCGTTAAAAGGTATGTGAATTGGAAGAATCAGAGACAGTACAAAAAAATGAAAGCACACGTGTATCCCCCAGGAAAGGGATATTTTCCTTAATAACTCCTTCTATTTCCCTGAAACTCACATTCTCACACTGAATGGAAAGAGGTTTTGCTAATACAGGAATTCGGCTCCACCACTTACCACAATAACTATCAATAAAATTTGAAGTTGTCCTAGCAAACTAATGTTCAAAATTCTCCAAGCTAGGCTTCAATAATACATGAACTGAGAACTACCAGATGTTCAAGCTGGATTTAGAAAATGCAGAGGAACCAGATACCAAATTGTCAACATCTGTTGGATCATAGAACAGGAAAGAGAATTCCAGAAAAACATCTACTTCTGCTTTATTGACTATGCCAAAGCCTTTAAGTGTGTGGATCATAACAAACTGTGGAAAATTCTTAAAGACATGGAAATACCAGACCACCTTACCTATGTCCTGAGAAATCTGTATGAAGGTCAAAAAACAGCAGTTAGAACTGGACATGGAACAATGGACTGGTTCCAAATTGGGAAAGGAGTATTCCAAGGCTGTATATTGTCACCCTGCTTATTTAACTTATATGCAGAGTACGTCATGAGAAATGCTGGCTGGATGAAGCATGAGGTAGAATCAAGATTGCCAGGAGAAATATTCATAACCTCAGATATGCAGATGATATCACCCTTATGACAGAAAGCAAAGAGGAACTAAAGTGCCTCGATGAAAATGAAACAGAATAGTGAAAAATCTGGCTTAAAACTCAACATTCAAAAAACTGAGATCATGGCATTTGGTCCCATCACTTCATGGCAAATAGATGGGGAAACAATGGAAACAGTGATAGACTTTATTTTCTTGGGCTCTAAAATCATCGTAGATGGTGACTTCAGCCATGAAATTAAAAGACCCTTACTCTATGGAAGAAAAACTATGACAAACCTATACAGCATATTAAAAAGCAGAGACCTTACTTTGCCTACAAAGGTTGGTCTAGTCAAAGCTATGTTTTTTCCAGTAGTCATGTATGGATATGAGAGTTGGACCATAAAGAAAGCTGAGTGCTGAAGAATTGATGCTTTTGAACTGTGGTATTGAAGAAGACATTTTTGAGAGTCCCTTGGACTTCAGGGAGATCAAACCAGTGAACCCTAAAGGAAATAAACCCTGAATGTTCATTGAAAGGACTGATGCTGAAGCTGAAGCTCCAGTACTTTGGCTACCTGATGCGAAGAACTGATTCAACTGAAAAAGACCCTGATGCTAGAAAAGGTTGAATGCAGGAGGAGAAGGAGATGAGGGAGGATGAGATGATTGAATGGCATCACCGACTCAATGGACATCAGTTTGAGTGAGTTCTGAGAGTTGCTGATGGACAGGGAAGCCTGGCGTGCTGCAGTCCATGGGGTTGCAAAGAGTAGGATACGACAGAGCAAATGTACTGAACTATAGAATTAGTGATATTTACTTAAGAAACTTCTCTTTTCATTACTGTAAGCAAAAAAGTTTTTATGGTGGCACCTTGTTTGCAATACCTCCATGTGTGCCAAAATCAAAAGAAAACAAGAGAATAAAAATTTAAAGAAGTGAGAGTTGGAAAGCATAGCTAATGCATTCTCCTGTAAACATAGGAGGTTCTTCAATTTCCTTCTCAAAATTATCATTCAATTTGTTTGAATACCCACAGAGAAAATTTAACAGTATGGCAGGCAATTTGTATTAGAAAATTTTAGCTTATAAATTAAAATTTGAACCAATTTTAGCAACTGGTTCAAAATAACCTCTAGTAACTTCTATTCTTTTAAGCCAAATCTTACCTTTGAAGAAAATATTTAATAAATTGTCTTCGGTCTTGTTTAATAGTTTTACAAGATAATCATTTTTAGATTTCTAGAACCCTCATTATTTTGCTAATTCTTTTCTGAAAATGTTGCTGTCTGTCAGTATACATACACACATACACAGAATAAAACAAAAGGAAGCAAAAAGTCTATATTTGGGTCTGACCAATGACCAATTAACAATAAAGGACATTTAAAGTTACTTCATTTGAGTTTGGTATTTCAGTCTTATGGAATATTGGGTCTGTGACTTACACACTTGCAGTCAAGTGAAGTTAGAGCAGGTGAAAAACCCACCCACCGTTGCAGTACCTCCACGCATGTTCAGAGATTCAAGGAAATGTCAAATGAGTTCCCCAAACAGCCTCATCTCAGTTCATGTCTGGCTGATTTTATTTGGAAGTTCTACACTTCACTGCCTTCCTGGCCCAAGGCTACCATCCATGTGAAGTAGAATGTAGAAACAGAGATTAGCAAAGAGAAACAGAGAAATGCTTGAGAGAAGAGCACTGACCTGTCATAACCCTGTTTGCTCCAGGCCAGTAGGAGTGGCCAGATTTCATCTGCTTTTTCTTAAGTTAACTCATTTCTGTCCTGTTACTTGAAAATACAGTTACTGTTTTTTGGAAACAGCATTTGGTGATAGAAGAATTGAAATGCAGCTAATGGAGAAGTAGTTTCTCACCCTGAAAGATATTAAAAAAAACTTTACAATGTTGTTTTGGTTTCTGCCATACAATAATGCAAATGAGCCATAATTATACATATATCCCCTCCGTCTTGAGCCTGCCTCTCCTCCCCTCATCCCACTTCTCTAGGTCATCACAGAGTGCCAAACGGGGCTCCTTATGTTATATAGTAACTTCTCACCAGCTATCTATTTTGCACACAGTAGTGTATGTATGTTGATGGTACTTTCTCCATTTGTCTCCCTCTTTCTCTCCCCTGCTGTATCCTCAAGTCAATTCTCTATCTCTGCATCTCACTCCTTCCCTACAAATAGGTTCATCAACACCACTTTTCTAGAATCCATATATATGCATTAATATACAATATTTGTTTTTATTTTTTAATTTATTTATTTTAATTGGATGCTAATGGCTTTACAGTATTATAATGATTTTTGCCATATTGACATGAATCAGCCATGGGTGTACATGTGTTCCCCATCCTGAACCCCCATCACATCCCTCAGGGTCATCCCAGTACACCAGCCCTGAGCACCCTGCATGCATTGAACCTGGACTAGCAATCTATTTCACATATGATAATATACATGTTTCAGTGCTATTCTCTCAAATCATCCCACCCTCACCTTCTCCCACAGAGTCCAAAAGATTGTTCTTTACATCTGTGTCTCTTTTGCTGTCTCGCATATAGGGTTATTGTTACCATCTTTCTAAATGCCATATATATGTGTTAGTATACTGCATTGGTGTTTGTCTTTCTGACTTACTTCGCTCTGTATAATACGCTCCAGTTTCATCCACCTCATTAGAACTGATTCAAATGCATTCTTTTTAATAGCTGAGTAATATTCCATGGTGTATATGTACCACAGCTTTCTTACCCATTAATCTGCCGATGGACATCTAGATTGCTCCCATGTCCTGGCTGTTGTAAACAGTGCTGTCATGAACATTGGGGTACACGTGTCTCTTTCAATTCTGGTTTCCTCATTGTTGAATGCCCAGCAGTGGGATTGCTGGGTTCTATTTCCAGTTTTTTAAGGAATCTCCACACTCTTCTCCATAGCAGCTGTACTAGTTTGCATTCCCACCAACAGTGTAAAAGGGTTCCCTTTCTCTGCACCCTCTCCAGCATTTATTGTTCGTAGACTTTTGCATTTTTACATTTTTTAAAATTTATTTATTTTAATTAGAGGCTAATTACTTTACAATATTGTAGTGGTTTTGCCATAAATTGACATGACTCAGCCATGGGTGTACATGTGTTCCCCATCCTGAACCCCTCTCCCACCTCCTTCCCCATCCCATCCCTCTGGGTCATCCCAGTGCACCAGCCCTGATCATACTGTCTCATGCATCAAACCTGGACTGGCGATCTGTTTCACATATGATAATATACATGTTTCAGTGCTATTCTCTCAAATCATCCCATCCTCGCCTTCTCCCACAGAGTCCAAAAGACTATTTTATACATCTGTGTCTCTTTTGCTGTCTCACATGTAGGGTTATTGTTACCATCTTTCTAACTTCCATATATATGTGTTAGTATACTGCATTGGTGTTATTCTTTCTGGTTTACTTCGTTCTGTATAATACGCTCCAGTTTCATCCACCTCATTAGAACTGATTCAAATGCATTATTTTTAATGGCTGAGTAATATTCCATGGTGTATATGTACCACAGCTTTCTTATCCATTCATCTGCTGATGGACATCTAGGTTGCTTCCATGTCCTGGCTATTATAAACAGTGCTGTGATGAACACTGGGGTACATGTGTCTCCTTCAATTCTGGTTTCCTCGATGTGTACGCCCAGCAGTGGGATTGCTGGGTCATATGGCAGTTCTGTTTCCAGTTTCTTGAGGAATCTCCACACTGTTTTGCATAGTGGCTGTACTAGTTTGCATTCCCACCAACAGTGTAAGAGGTTTCCCTTTTTTCCACACCCTCTCCAGCATTTATTGTTTGTAGACTTTTGGATAGCAGCCATTCTGACTGGCATGAGATGGTACCTTATTGTGGTTTTGATTTACATTTCTCTGATAATGAGTGATGTTGAGCATCTTTTCATGTGTTTGTTAGCCATCTGTATGTCTTCTCTGGAGAAATGTCTGTTTAGTTCTTTGTCCCATTTTTTGATTGGATCATTTATTTTTCCGAAATTGAGCTGCAGGAGTTGCTTCTATATTTTTGTGATTAATTCTTTGTCAGTTGCTTTGTTTGCTATTATTTTCTCCCATTCTGAAGGTTGTCTTTTCACCTTGCTTATAGTTTCCTTCGTTGTGCAAAAGCTTTTAAGTTTAATTAGGTCCCATTTGTTTATTTTGGCTTTTATTTCCGTTACTCTGGGAGGTGGATCATAGAGACATAGAGGGTTCTGTTGTGATTTATGTCAGAGAGTGTTTTGCCTTTGTTTTCCTCTAGAAGTTTTAAAGTTTCTGGTCTTACATTTAGATCTTTAACCCATTTTGAGTTTATTTTTGAGTATGGTGTTAGAAAGTGTTCTAGATTCATTATTTTACAAGTGGTTGACCAGTTTTCCCAGTACCGCTCATTAAAGAGATTGTCTTTTCTCCATTGTGTATTCTTGCCTCCTTTGCCAAAGATAAAGTGTCCATAGGTGTGTGGATTTATCTCTGGGCTTTCTATTTTGTTCCATTGATCTATGTTTCTGAATTTGTGCCAGTACCATACTGTCTTGATGACTGTAGCTTTGTAGTGTAGACTGAAGTCAGGCAGGTTGATTGCTCCAGTTCCATTCTTCTTTCTCAAGATTGCTTTGGCTATTTGAAGTTTTTGTATTTCCATAAAAATTGTGAAATTATTTGTTCTAGTTCTCTGAAAAATACCGTTGGTAGCTTGATATGGATTGCATTGAATCTATAGATTGCTTTGGGTAGTATACTCATTTTCACTATATTGATTCTTCCAATCCATGAACATGGTATATTTCTCTATCTTTTGTGTCCTCTTCAATTTCTTTCATCAGTGTTTTATAGTTCTCTATATATAGGTCTTTTGTTTCTTTCAGTTCAGTTCGATCGCTCAGTCGTGTCTGACTCTTTGTGACCCCATGAATCGCAGCATGCCAGACCTCCCTGTCCATCACCAACTCCCGGAGTTTACTTAAACTCATGTCCATTGAGTTGGTGATGCCATCCAGCCATCTCATCCTCTATCATCCCCTTCTCCTCCTGCCCCCAAACCCTCCCTGCATCAGGGTCTTTTCCAGTGAGTCAACTCTTCGCATGAGGTGGCCAAAGTACTGGAGTCTCAGCTTCAGCATCACTCCTTCCAATGAACACCCAGGACTGATCTCCTTTAGGATGGACTGGTTGGATCTCCTTGCAGTCCAAGGGACTCTCAAGAGTCTTCTCCAACACCACAGTTCAAAAGCATCAATTTTTCAGTGCTCAGCCTTTTCACAGTCCAACTCTCACATCCATACATAACCACTGGAAAAACCATAGCCTTGACCAGATGGACCTTTGTTGGCAAAGTAATGTCTCTGCTTTTTAATATGCTGTCTAGGTTGGTCATAACTTTCCTTCCAAGGAGTAAGCGTCTTTTAATTTCATGGCTGCAGTCACATCTGCAGTGATTTTGGAGCCCAAAAAAATGAAGTCCGACACTTTTTCCACTGTCTCCCCATCTATTTCCCATGAGGTGATGGGACCAGATGCTATGATCTTAGTTTTCTGAATGTTAAGCTTTAAGCCAACTTTTTCACTCTCCTCTTTCACTTTCATCAAGAGGCTTTTAGTTCCTCTTCACTTTCTGCCATAAGGGTTGTATCATCTGCTGTAATTGATATCTAATTTTACCACATTGTGATCAGAAAAGATGCTTGGAATGACTTCAATATTTTTGAATTTACCAAGGCTAGATTTATGACCCAGGATGTGATCTATCCTGGAGAAGGTTCTTTGTGCACTTGAGAAAAAGGTGAAATTCATTGTTTTGTGGTGAAATGTCCTATAGATACCAATTAAGTCTAACCAGTCTATTGTATCATTTAAAGTTTGTGTTTCTTTGCTAATTTTCTGTTTAGTTGATCTATCCATAGGTGTGAGTGGGGTATTAAAGTCTCCCACTATTACTGTGTTACTGTTAATTTCCCCTTTCATTCTTGTTAGCATTTGCCTTACATATGCGGTGCTCCTATGTTGGGTGCATATATATTTGTAATTGTTATATCTTCTTCTTTGATTGATCCTTTTATCATTATGTACTGTCCCTCTTTGTCTCTTTTCATGGCCTTTATTTCAAAGTCAATTTTATCTGATATGAGCATTGCTACTCCTGATTTCTTTTGGTCTCCATTTGTGTGAAATATCTTTTTCCAGCCCTTCACTTACAATCTGTATGTGTCCCTAGGTTTGAGGTGGGTCTCTTGTAGACAGCATATATAGGGATCCTGTTTTTGTATCCATTCAGCCAGACTTTTTCTTTTTGTTGGGGCATTCAACCCATTTACATTTAAGGTAATTATTGATAAGTATGATCCTGTTGCCATTTACTTTGTTGTTTTGGGTTCCAGTTTATACACCTTTTCTGTTTCCTGTCTAGAGAAGATCCTTTAGCATTTGTTGAAGAGCTGGTTTGGTGGTGCTGAATTCTGTCAGCTTTTGCTTGTCTGTAAAGCTTTTGATTTATCCTTCATATTTGAATGAGGTCCTTGCTGGGTACAATAATCTGGGTTGTAGGTTTTTCTCTTTCATCACTTTAAGTATGTCCTGCCATTCCCTTCTGTCTTGAGTTTCTATTGAAAGATCAGCTGGTATCCTTATGAGAATCCCCTTCTGTGTTATTTGTTGTTTTTCCCTTGCTGCTTTTAATATTTGATCTTCATTAATTTGATTAATATGTGTCTTGAGGTGTTTCACCTTGGGTTTATCCTGTTTCGGACTCTCTGGGTTTCTTGCACTTGGGTGGCTATGTCCTTTCCCATTTTAGGGAAATTTTCAACTGTTGTCTCCTCAAGTATTTTCTCATAGCCTTTCTTTTTGTCTTCTTCTGGGACTCCTATGATTCGAATGTTGAGGCATTTAACATTGTCCCAGAGGTTTCTGAGGTTGTCCTCATTTCTTTTAATTCTTTTTTCCCCCTCTCTGCTTCATTTATTTCCACCATTCTATCTTCCTCCTCACTTATCCTATCTTCTGCCTCAGTTATTCTAATGTTGGTTCCCTCCAGAGTGTTTCTGATCTCAGCTATTGCATTATTCATTATTGATTGACTCTTTTTTACTTCTTCTAGGTCCTTGTTAAACATTTCTTGCATCTTTTCAATCCTTGTCTCCATGCTGTTTATCTGTAACTCCATTTTGTTTTCAAGATTTTGGATCACTTTTACCATCATTATTCTGAATTCTTTTTCAGGTAGACTCCCTATCTGCTCCTCTTTTGTTTGGCTTGGTGGGCATTTATCATGTTCCCTTACCTGATGAATATTTCTCTGCCTTTTCATCTTGTTTAGGTTGCTGTTTTTGGGGTGGCCTTTCTGTATGCTGGAAGTTTGTGATTCATCTTTATTGTGGAGGTTCCTCCCTGTGGGTGGGGTTGGATGAGTGGCCAGTCAAGGTTTCCTGGTTAGGGAGGCTTGCTTCGGTGTTCTGGCAGGTGGAGCTGGCCTCCTCTCTGGAGTGCAACGAAGTGTCCAGTAGTGAGTTTTGAGTTGTCTATGGGTTTGGTGTGACTTTTGGCCGCTTGTATTGTAATGCTCAGGGTTATGTTCCTGAGTTGTTGGAGAATTAGCTTGGTATGTCTTGTTCTGAAACTTGTTGGCTCTTGGGTGGAGCTTGGTTTCAGTGTAGGTATGGAGGTTTTTGGATGAGCTCTTTTCAATTAATGTTCCCTGGAGTCAGGAGTTTTCTGGTGTTCTCAAGTTTTGGATTTAAGCCTCCTGCCTTTGGCTTTCAGTCTTATTCTTACAGTAGCCTCAAGACTTATCCATACTGCACCTATGATAAAACATCTAGGTTAATGGTGAAAAGATTCTCCACAGTGAGGGACACCCAGAGAGGTTCACAGAGTTACATGGAGAAGAGAAGAGGGAAGAGGGAGATAGAGGTGACCAGGAGGAGAAGAGGGGGAATCAAAAGAGGAGAGAGCAATCTAGCCAGTAATCAATCCCCTGTGATCTCCACAGTCTGGACCACTCAGAGAGGTTCATGGAGTTACATAGAGAAGAGAAGAGGGAGGAAGGAGATAGAGGTGACCAGGAGGAGAAGAGGGGGAGTCAAAGGAAGAGAGACAGATCTAGCCAGTAATCAGTTCCCTAAGTGTTCTCCACAGCCCAGAACACCCAAAGAGATTCACAGAGCTGGGTAGAGAAGAGAAGGGGGAGGGGGGAGATAGAGGTGTCCTGGGGGAGAAAAAGGAGGGTCAAAAGGGGAGAGAGCAATCAAGCCAGTAATCACACTCCTAAGTAAAAATGGGTACTGAAGATTGGATTCTTAAAGGTACAAAATTGATAACAAATACCAAAAAGCAAAGGTTAACAATCTAGAGGTTAGACTCTCAAAAATACAATATTAAAAAAAAAATCACAAAAATTATAAAAATATATATATATATGGAATTTGCTTTAAAAATAGGGTCTTTTTTTGCAAGGTAATAATAGGTTATAAAAATGAAAATTAAAGGAGTAATAAAAAACTTAAAAAAATTTTTTAATTAAAAAATGATGATAGTAAAATGTATCTAGGAATTTCTCTGGACCTGTTGAGGGCAGTATGGGGTCAGTTCAGTTTCAGATATTTCCTTGTTCCAGCTTACACTTCTTCTCAAGGTCTATAGGCCCCTTCCAATGTAGTCAGTGCTAACTACAGGGTTTTAATCTGTTGCACCTGTCACTTCCAAAGCGGTTACCTCTTCTTTATTTTGGCTTCCTCTGTTTGCAAGTCTCTTCAGTATCTAACTTAGGCCCTGACACAAGGGGGTGAAGGTTGTCACTTATTTAGGCTCATTTGTTCAGTTGTGCTGTGGGGAGGGAGGAACACTGCAAACAAATATTACTGGTGTGTGGGGGGAGTGCTCGCAGTGTCTGGGCCACGCTGGGTTTGCCCCCGCTCACATGTGTGTGCTTTCCCAGTTTATACTGCTCAAGCTCCAGGTTGCTCTGCAGGGGAACTGTCTTAAGTGGGCCCTGGGTTTTGTGCACTTCCCAGGTCTAAGTCGCTTAGGTTCAGGTTCTCAGGTACTCCACAAAAGCACAGACTTAGTTGGGCCTGTGGTTTGTGCCCTTCCCAGGTCCAAGCAGCGCAGGCGACCAGGTGTTTGGTGAGCACACCCTCCCCAGGTGGGCGGTGTGTCTTATCGCCTCACTGGTCCCAGCCCCTTGGTTTCCTGGCTGCACAGCAGGAGCACCGTCTCAGGTGTGCCATGTATCTCCTCTAGGGAGCTAATCTCTGACTGTGGCCCTCCTGACCAATGTCAACCCTCCAGGATCCCAGGAAGACTTGGTTAGCAACTGGGAACCTGCTCACAGTTTGTTGGAGGATGCCATCTCTGGGGTGGAGATTGCCCCTCTTTCCGGCTCTGGCTGTCAACTGCCTGCCTCTATACCTCCAGCGGGGGGGAGGGGCCGGCCTGCAGCCAGTTAGCTCTCCCCTGGCTTTCACTTGGTCCTTTGTTCTGTGAGCAGGCTAGGTGATGCCTTATAGCTTTTTTCGGGAAAGTTCTCTCTCTCTTTTTTTTCCCCCCTCTCTGGCTATCCCACAGTTTGGGTTGCTATCTCACATTAGCTCCCTCAGATTGTCCTCAGGACATTCAGCCCTGGTCCTTACCCTAAGCATGCAGCCCCTGTCTCCCTCTTCAGCCCCCGCTCGCTGCTGGTGGATGCGAGCTCCTGGGCTGCTTCTCCCCTGGGAGTTGCGGTTAGGTGCATAATCTGTGTTTTTTTGTTTTTACTCCCTCTGAGATTCCAAAACTCCCCACAGACCTGCCAGTTTCCTGGTGTTTGGAAACTTATCCTCCTTCACAACTCCCTCCCCGGAATGGGTCTCTGTCCCTAACTCTTTTGTGTCTCTTTTTATCTTTTATATCTTGTCCTACCTTATTTCAAAGAGAATGGGCTGCCTTTCTGGGTGCCTGGTGTCCTCTGCCAGCATTCAGAAGTTGTTTTTGTGGAATTTTCTACTTGTTTTTCTCTTCCTGATTTTCTTCACTCTGTATAACAGGCTCTAGGTTCATTAACCTCGCTAGAACTGACTCAAATTAGTTCTTTTTTATGGCTGAGTAATATTCCATTGTATATATATACCACATCTTCTTTACCTATTCATCTTTCAGTGGACATCAGGGTTGCTTCCATGTCCTGGCTATTGTAAATAGTGCTGCAGTGAACACTGGGATACATATATATATTTTTGGATTGTGATTTTCTTAGGCTATATGCCCAGTAGTGGAGTTGCTGGGTCATAGGCTAGATCTTTTTCCTAGCTTTTAAAGGAATCTCCATACTGTTCTCCACAATGGTTGTATTAGTTTACAGTCCCACCAACAGTGTAGGAAGTTTCCCTTTTCTCTGAAACCTCTCCAGCATTTATTGTTTGTAGATTATTTGATGATGGCAATTATGAATGATGTGAGGTGATACATTATTGTAGTTTTGATTTGCATTTCTCTCATAATTAGTGATGTTGAGCCTCTTTTTTATGTGTTTATTGGCCATCTGTATATCTTCTTTGGAGGAATGTCTGTTTAGGTTTTCTGCCCATTTTTTGATTGGGCTTTTTTTTTCTTGATATTGAGATGTATGAACCACTAATATATTCTGGAGATTAATCCTTTGTCAGTTGTTTCATTTGCAATTGTTTTCTTCCATTCTGAGTGTTGTCTTTTAATCTTGTCTATTATTTCCTTTGCTGTACAAAAGCTTTTAAGTTTAATTAGGTCCCATTAGTTTATTTTTGTTTTTATTTCTATTATTCTAGGAGGTGTCACCTCTAGGAGGTTACACCGTGAAGGTGTAACCCATAAGGACCTTGTCCAAACAGTTATGGTGGCAGTTTTAAACTAGGAAAACATGAAAAAAAGAAGTGTATGTTGGTTGGGATGAGGTCGTATGTGGAGTGAGACACATGTAAAAGAGATTTCATGCAAGAAATATTTCCCTTGATTACCTTTTTAAAGTAGAAAAAAATAACTTCAAAATCAGAAAAATATGCAAGTAACCATGAAGCCTAACCCAGTTGGCCAGCACTTTCTTACACATCTCCAAAAAAGAAATCCCAGAGTCCCACTGAAAAAAACATTCTACCTAGTTTTAGTTCCTAACTGGAAATTTCAAGTATCTGCCTAAAAAGAGAAAGCGTTTCATCAAGAGTTCAGGAAAGCAGCATCTTGTGAGATGTATTATTTTGTTCTGTGTTTCCCACTAACATTATGTTAAGCTTCTGTGCACTAATGCCTAGCCATTGTGACTTCATAACATTGACAAAATCTGGCTCGTGCATTCCTGTCTGCAAACTAGTGATTTTTTGGGGGTGGGGTATTTGTGTTACCACATTTTCCAACCATGCTATCTTAAGACATATGTTATTTGTATAGGTTGAACAGCTACTGTGGGTAGGAGCTTTATTCTGGGCTTTCAGATCTAGAAAAAAAAGTTATCAGTGTTGTCCCTGGGTTCAGACCTATTTTCTACAACTTAGGTGCATAAATGTGAACACATATCTTGGAAACTTTTTACATTTTGCTTTGTCAATAGCAATTATACAAAGTATGTTTACATAATCAGTACTTAAGAAGCTTTGTATTTGCTGCTTTAGGGTGGAGACCAGTCTTTGTTTCCCCATAATTTAGCACACGTGTAAGCACAGCTAACTGCATAATAAATATTGGGAAGCAACAAATGAGGACATGAGAGCGCAATTAGAAATAGCATGAAATAGTTTAGAGATCATTCTTCCATAGAACCATAGATCATTAGGGGAGCCTTTGAGATCCATGAATTGGAAGAATCCAAGCTACTGATTTTATTTAGTGCAGACAGCTCAGTATCTTATAAAAAAAAAAAAAAACCAAATGAATAACATAGGTAGGGTTACAACTAAGGTCTCTGAACTCCTAACCTAGTGATCTCTCCTAATTATAAAGAAATGTGCAAAATGGATCCCTAGAGGGGGAAATGGAAAGTTGTTGAATTTTATTTCTAGTGCTTTCCTCCTCTCTCTGCCTTTTAGACAGTCTATGATGCCCAGGCCTTGGCTTCCCAAGCCTTCCCTTCCAGATGACTCCCTAAGACTTCCCTCTATGGCCAACCCACCAAGCTCGAGGTTCACCCATTCTCTATCGTCTCTATCTACAGCCACAATATACTCACAATGCTGACTTTTCAATACTAAATAGGAAATGATTTGATAAGATAACTTGGATAAAAGTGGAATCAATAGTTAAGTTACTTTAATACAGTGATCAGTTTCTTAATCCAAAGGAATAACCTCATAATGGATCATTTTCAGGGTATGTGGGGGTACAAAAAGGGTGACTATACCTCACTTAATGTGACAGATGGAGAAGGCAATGGGAGCCCATTCCAGTACTCTTGCCTGGAAAATCCCATGGATGGAGGATCCTGGTAGGCTACAGTCCATGAGGTCTTGAAGAGTTGGACATAACTGAGTGCCTTCACTTTCACTTTTCACTTTCATGCATTGGAGAAGGAAATGGCAACCCACTCCAGTATTCTTGCCTGGAGAATCCCAGGGACAGAGGAGCATGGTGGACTGCTGTCTACGGGGTCACACAGAGTCAGACACGACTGAAGCGACTTAGCAGCAGCAGCAATATGACAGAAATATTCTATGTAACCTAAGAAAAAAGGCTATCTATCTATATGTATCTTTTTGGAGTCCTGAGCTACTTGAGAAAGATCTGGCTTCTAATCCTGTCACTAGTAAGAGTTTCCTAAAACCTCTCTGAGCACCATTTTCCATATATGTGAAAAGGATTAATAATACCTGTCAATGCTCTCCCGTTAAAGATCACTAAGAACACTCCTGTGGTTTTGAAAGTTCAGTTTATTACCCATGGCTTTGATGGAGAATGCACACCAGGGTGAACCACAGGGCATTTCAGTAAGAGAGTGTTAAAAAGAGAGGATTTCTCTGGCTCAGGTGTTGCCTTATAGTGAGGACAATCCTGTTATTGTGTACATAAAAGAAAAAAATCTTATCTATAAGAAAGCAGACAAGAGAGACTAATAGCTGAATTTAGTAAAGAAGCAGTAGTCACTCATATATGGAGGAGGAAGTTTGGTATTTTGTGGTCACACAGTGACCTGGTTTTCAACTGTGCTTAGAAAAACTTACAGAGTGGTCTTATTTGTTTAAAGAGGGACCATGTGCAAGGTTGGTGACCTGTGAGAATCCTTACACCCAGCTGGAGAGCAAGATTGCCTAGTGGTGAGCGCTGGGACAGCTTCCAGCCACAGTGTGAACCAGTTGTGTTAGCCAAATTTCTAGATGTCAGAGGCTATTTAAAAATAGAGAAAAAGAAAAAAACTTTTTTGTTTAATTTTGTTTAATTTTTTGTTTCTATCCATTTCCTTTCTTTCTCTTTTTGAAAAGGATTTGAAGTAATCTATGTAGCTAAGTGATGAGACCAAAAAGTTCTGTCGTCTTCCTATCCCTTCCTTGCTCCCTTCTTTTTCTCTTACACAGTAAAAATGTTTTTTAATTTGCCCCTTCTTTTTTTTTTTAACAAGTTATTTATTCCCGTAATCCCTATAGATAGTTTTAGACTCGGAAATTATTGGGAAATCTCGAGAAAGCAAATATCTAAATAATGCTTAAGAGATGCAGTTTTGATACACAATTGTGAGAGTGCATTCCTGATTTTGTGGAGGATTTTGAGACGCAAATGTTTCTAAACTTCTAAAAGATTGCATTTACTAAAAATCGGATGATGGAATTTGGTGGGTTTGGTCTAGTAGAGAGGGCAGGAATGGTTGCTTCTGTTTGTTTGGGGCTGTAGGTTTGATGACAGTGAAGTCACTTTGTAGAAGGTGGCAGTTCCTGGAAAGGGGGCTCCCAGCCTACATTCCCCACCTCCAGGGGTGGGAGATGATGCTAGGCTGGATCTGTGCTCCTCCAGTTACCCTCTTGTTAAACATCAGTCCTTTGTTGTGTGGGAGAAATCATGCGGAGTGTGTGACTTTGATCTTACAAGAAAAAGGAGGTGGCTGACTTAAAGACGTGGGAGTCGTGAAGCTGTTCCTTGAAAGATTGAAGGCATGGTAAAAGAGGAGGGTTAAGATTATCTTGGTTGTAAAAACAGCTAAAGGGAAAGAGTAGGAAATGCCAACTACATGCCCGCCTATGTGATTTCATGGGAGAGGAAAGCAGGGACGACAAAAGCAGGTCCACCTACACAATTTTACTGGTAAAGACTGTAAAAGCAGTAAAGTTTATCAGATTAGACACTCTTAGGGGAGACACATGGCTCAGTGTCAGATCCTAAGTGCAGGGTTATTAACCACTTGCAATCTCTGGATTCATCAGCTTCAAATGCAGGTAAAGGGTTAATGGATGTTAGTAATAAATTACGATTAACATTCTTGTTATCATTATTCTTTTCTGCAGTCTCTTTGGACTCTGTTGTCGTTGAACTCTGATCTAGTGAACAGTTAATAGAGCATTTAGCCTTGGCAGATGCTGAGCATGACACTGTCAAGGGCAAAATTTTCAAGGAGTTGCTTCATGGGGCAAGTGAAGTGCAAAACCCTGTAATTTCTTATTAATGTGAAATTCTTTAATAAATGCTATACCCACACCTTTGTCCTGAAATCCCTGTGCTTATTCAATTATTAGTATTGAAACTATATCAGTATCTCATTTAATCCTTACAATGACCCTGTAAAGGAAAACAGTAATATTATTTCCTTCTTTTTCTCAGATGACAAAACTAAAGCTTACAGAAAGAATTAACTAGCCCAAGTTCAGATCATAAGCAGCAAATCAGAATTTAAATAGAAGGCTGACTCCTTCTGTAACCACAGCACCATGAGCGCTATGCTCTTTGGTCTTATTTAAAAGTAGTTTTCTTGATTTACTTTTTTCACTGATATTTGGACTTATGCATTTGCTTTATGTTATTAAATGCATGAAATACGTATGCCAACCAAATTCTGCTTTTATAATGGTGGGCACAGATTTGTCTTCTGAAAATTCTAAATCTGAAGCTAAGAGCCCAGTGTATTTTGTCTTTTCATAAGATATGACAAAGAATGTCTGACATTTTACATAGCAACTCATTCTTGTTTCTT
The DNA here is from genome assembly GCF_019320065.1 of Cervus canadensis. Lineage (NCBI taxonomy): Eukaryota > Metazoa > Chordata > Mammalia > Artiodactyla > Cervidae > Cervus > Cervus canadensis. The sequence continues at coordinate 52,067,994 of NC_057391.1, read as the reverse complement.
CCAATATTTTTGGCCTTATGGTCACAGTGTGCAAAAAGTTTATAGCACATTAAATTAAACCCAGGGCCAAATTGAATACCCAAATATAGTAATTGTTTTCTTTTAGATTCCCCCAATAAACATTTTATCTTTATTGAGTGTATCTTATTTTCCAAGCAGTGTACTAGATACTTGGAATACAAATAACTGAAGTTGGCTTTAAAGACTAGTATGTAGAGGACGTGTGTATATAAAATCAATACTGTATATAAAATCTGTATATAAAATCAATACTGACAGAAGTAGTCACATCAGTGTTGATTGAAAAATATTGAAGAATTCTGTGAGGCAGTTGCTTGAAATCGGCCATGTTAGGAATATTTACAGCACAGAAATCTGCAAATGCTATAAATCAAGTTTGGCTTTTGTTGTTTTGCTTTTTTCCATGGGGGAGGGAAGAAAATGTGACCACTGAATTTAGAAAGCCAGGATTTCTTTTAAAGAAAAGATAGTATCATATGCTGAGAGTGGAGAGTAATGGAGAGTGAAAATGTTTTAGAACAGCTGTTGAAAGAATAGGAAAGAGAAGAGACTGGGGCCAAGGTGGGATGATGCATTTGTCACATATATCTATAGATAATTATTTGGAAGGAAAACTGAAATTATAAATTACCATATAAAATGATGAAACTGTTACTTTCATATGCAATTTAGATGCTTTGGGTAATGAATAAAAATGAAAGAAAAATGACGGTTTCTAACTAATTGGCTTTATTCCATTAAATTAGGCTTAAGGGCATCATGTGAGATAAGTCTGCCTCTGTCTAAGGTTGAATTCCCTTGCAGTCTTCTGCATAATTGCGTTTTCTGATCTGTCAATTAAGTGTTTTTAAAAGTAACAAATATGAGTTCCATTTGGATAATGTATTACACTTTACAAAGTGCTTTTATTATGTAATACCGCCTTTGATCTTTATTGTTGACCTCTGGTTGACTTATTACTGTATTTCAGTGAAGCTGCTAGATCTTCTACCACATACTTTGAAGGAAGACTCATATAGATACAAATCTGTTTATCTCTGATAACTTTGAGATAAAGATAATAAGCCCAAAGGAAAATAATAAACCAAAGAGCTGGAAATTTATTTAAGAAATAGTTTCATTAGAAAAATAAGATGAAATATGTGGGTTCAGTAAATGATAGGGCAATGAAAAGTCATTGTAGATGAGTTACAAATTTGTGAATTGGTCTGTATCCCTAAACTAAATCAAAGTTGAATCATTTTTAGATCAAAAGCATAGACGTTATGTGTCTTTTCTAGAAATAATAGATAAAAGGCTCAAACATAAGTCTCTACTAACTTGCTCTCCCAGATTGGTGATTTTGCAATTTATGGGTCTGTCTGTTGTCTGTAAATATTAGAGTAGATATGCTACTCCAACATCAAGAGCATTGGTGAATTACGCCAAAGTTAATTGTCAAGCTTTCCTAGTTGATTCTTCAAGAGAATTTAAGCAGTGGTTGTTAAGTAGAGAGGCTTGGTTTCTTAAGAAGAAAATTCTTTTGACATTCTAACCTTGAATTTGGTAGTTATTATTGGGATGAACATTTATTATGTGGATGGCAGTAAATTGGCTCTGCCTGAATTAGAAAAATAATCCAAAAGTTAATGCATTTAACTTTTGAGGACTTTAACATTTCAGATATGCAGATGACATCACTCTTATGGCAGAAAGTGATGAGGAACTAAAAAGCCTCTTGATGAAAGTGAAAGAGGAGAGTGAAAAAGTTGGCTTAAAGCTTAACATTCAGAAAATGAATTTTCTAAGATCATGGCATCTGGTCCCATCACCTCATGGGAAATAGATGGGGAAACGGTGGAAAGAGTGTCAGACTTCATTTTTGGGGGCTCCAAAATCACTGCAGATGGTGATTGCAGCCATGAAATTAAAAGACGCTTACTCCTTGGAAGGAAAGTTATGACCAACCTAGATAGCGTATTAAAAAGCAGAGACATTACTTTACCAACAAAGGTCCATCTGGTCAAGGCTATGGTTTTTCCAGTGGTCATGTATGGATGTGAGAGTTGGACTGTGAAGAAGGCTGAGCACCAAAAACTTGATGCGTTTGAACTGTGGTGTTGGAGAAGACTCTTGAGAGTCCCTTGGACTGTAAGGAGATCCAACCAGTCCATCCTAAAGGAGGTCAGTCCTGGGTGTTCATTGGAAGGATTTTTGCTGAAACTGAAACTCCAATACTTTGGCCACCTGATGTGAAGTGTTGACTCATTGGAAAAGACCCTGATATTGGGGGGGATTGGGGACAGGAGGAGAAGGGGACGACGGAAGATGAGATGGCTGCATGGCATCACTGACTCAATGGACATGGATTTGAGTAAACTCCGGGAGTTGGTGATGGACAGGGAGGCCTGGCATTCTGCGACTCATGGGGTCGCAAAGAGTCGGACACGACTGAGCCACTGAACTGAACTGAAGATACTTTTCTAGAGCTTTGAAGGCATTAATAGACATAACAAGCATAGTTGTTTAGAAATGAAATATTGGGGGAAGCCAATATTTTAATCATGCTTCTAACCCTTTGGACATTCTTTGAATCACCTTTAAAACCAAACTTTTGAGGCACTTTGAATCTTGCAGGTGACTTTTTCAAGCAACTGTTGTTTTTTTCTATTTAATGATTATTCCAATACTTGAAGTAAAATATCTCTTTTGGGGAGTTGCAACTATGTAGTTTAGCCTATGCTAATTTTACTCTGTGAGAATTATGCTCTATGGAATGAAGCCATTATTAACAAATTACAAGAATGCTTAGAGGTACATAACTCACAAATGTATAGTTATTCTAGGGCATGTTTTAATAGATCACTATGGCATTAAGTGGTCATGTATGGATGTGAGAGTTGGACTGTGAAGAAAGTTGAGCACCAAAAAATTGGTGCTTTTGAACTGTGGTGTTGGAGAAGACTCTTGAGAGTCCCTTGGACTGCAAGGAGATCAAACCAGTCCATCCTAAAGGAGATCAGTCCTGGGTGTTCATTGGAAGGAGTGATGCTGAAGCTGAAACTCCAGTACTTTGGCCACCTCATGCGAAGAGTTGACTCATTGGAAAAGACCCTGATGCTGGGAGGGATTAGGGGCAGGAGGAGAAGGGGATGACAGAGGATGAGATGGTTGGATGGCATCACCAACTCGATGGGCATGAGTTTGAGTAAATTTCGGGAGTTGGTGATGGAGAGGGAGGCCTGGCGTGCTGCAATTCATGGGATCGCAAAGAGTCAGACACGACTGAGTGACTGAGCTGAACTGATGGCATTAAGAATGTCCCTTCAAATTATATCTTAAACAGAATACATTAATTTTTAGTATTCTTTTTCACATATGTGGTTTAAATCTTCAAACATTAAAAAAAAAATATAAAGACAGGGAAACTGGTCTTTCTACCAATAGAATATGCATCTCTTTGACCATACTTTAATTACATTTTGATTACTACCAATGCACTTTTACCACTTTAGAAAACAAATATTATATTTTCAAATAATGAAAATGTTCACTAAAATATTGATGTTAAATTTTATATGAATTTGTTATAAGGAAAGTTCATAGTTGACCTTCCCTTTTAGTTTCTGTGTTTAAATCAGGCGCACACCATTTACAGAAGTAGATTCAAAGAACATTAATGAGACTATCCTTTATGGTTGGAATTGTGTAGATAAATCATCACATTCAATCTCTAAACAATTTTATGAGCTATTAGTATGCCTATTTCATAAATACAGTGTTTCAAAAAATATAATACAAGTTTGGCAGTATTTATAGTCTTGGAGATAAAAATTGAAATGATTACTACCTACAGCCACAATATTCTTTTCATTATATCTCAGTTGCTTCTGTACCAAAAAGTGTTTGGTTTCAGCAGCGACAGTCTCTCTGGACCCAGATACATGGTCTTTTACTTTCCTATTTCACAGTCAGTAAGGAACCTTGAGAGTCAGAATCAAGGTCCACTGTTTGCTCATGGAATACAGAGCAACCCAGAGGCCACAGAGAGCATTAAGACTATCGGACTGGTGGTTGGAGAAGCTGAGGGACTCGAGGATTGCCTTTTGGAAATTCTTCACTGCCAGGATTTGTTAACAAGAGTTTATAACACAAAGATAGTTTATAGCCCAGAAAATTGAGACCAATCATAACAAATACATGTCCTAGAAATAAAAAATTACTTTTTGAGTAGAAAGTGAAAATTCAGCCTGTTTAAAAAAGTGGCCATATCATAGAATGAGAGTGCACATCTGTGGTCCATGATGTAGGGATAGTGCAGCCTGGTGGTTTCTAAATCCTTTTTAAGTAGAATCACTTTCATTCCAAGTAAAATCTCACCCTATATTTCAATCTAATGGATAGTGGTAGTTTTCATTTTGCAAGGAAAAATGTAAGCTTTTAATTACGATAAATTTCATGAATTAAAAATAGGCACTTTAGGTGAATGCAAGTATTTGAAATGTTGATTTTTGAGTGAAATTTGTCATAAGTATCTGTTTCTCAATTTTGTCTTGGTTACCCAATGAGTAAATATGTGTGGTATGTAACACATTTGATTGTGTGTGTTCCTTTGGTTTGGAAAGTTGCTTTTAAAAATTCAAACCAAATAATTGCACAGCTGTGATTCAGTTCAGTAATACAACTAAAAAACACTGGGATTGTGGATGTCCATTACCTACAGTAGCATAAGGGCTAGTCATTCTGAATCTCAGCATGGTGCTTATTCTCCTGATATTTTCTGAAAAAGCTGCCCTGATTCCTGAGAATTAGAGCATTCATTCATTCTCATGTTCTTCCTTTTTTTTCTGACCCTCCTTCTCTTGGTCAGTGAAAAAGAGCTTCATGTATATTTACATCATCATCAAATTTTCTATTATTAGGAGCAGCAGAAAAGAGTTCTAAGCATGGTGCAGAAGATAAGACTCAAACCATTATTACAGCCATGAAAGAAAGAATGAAGATCAGGGAGACAAACAGGCCAGAGGTGTTTGAAGTAATTCAGGAAATGTTTCAGATTTCTAAAGAAGATTTTGTGCAGTACACAAAGGCAGCCAAACAGAGTGTACTGGATGGGACATCTAAGTGGTCAGCAAAAATAACCATTACAGGTAAACATAAGTCTTTTTGAAAATTTTTATTCCACCTTGAGATTTTTATGTATCTTAGAAATCACTGCTAATAAATGTTATAGGCAAAATAAGGAGATTTTTTCAGTCTTGTCAACTTTGAAGTCTAATTGAAACTTCAAATTTCTAAAAGGTATGGTAGATAATTGAAGTCATTTCAGTCCATGTCTCATTCTAATCAAAAGTCATGTCTAATCTAATCTTCCTCTTCGAGAGGAAGGAAGTTCTGTTTTATAATATATTTGTCAATACCCTGCAGTTTATAGGAGATTAGTTTTGTTGCTGCCTGACACAGATAAATGACAAGAGTAGACAATAATCTCTTTAGTCAATTTTTCTTAATGAGAAAACAAATATCATTTTACTTACTCCTGGATCAATACCGCTTATCCATTTGATCCTTGACTCAATGCAATTTGAGTGTAGTGATGTCTAGTAATTGGAACTTCTGAAGTTGCTCATAACAGTAACAGCAACTGCATAGGTTCTCATGTGAATATTTACCAAGCCTCTTAACTCACTCATATTGTATTCAAAAGGTAAAATAAAGAAGCTTCTCTTTAATACTGATAGTAAACTCATGTACACAAAAACATTTTAAATCACAGACTTTGAACTACATTGGATAATTCAAAATATTTACTGAATTAATTAATTGGCTTAATGTTTGTGCATTCTCATTTGTCTATACACGCATGCAGTGACATATGAGTATATAGCTAATAAATATATGTAGAGGTATGTCTACAGCTACTGTTCATTACAGGCAAAAGGAAATATTAGCCAAAGAAAGGTTTTAATGTTGTGTGATTGATTCCTTCATTAAACATTTTGTTAAATCCTGTTGTTCATGAGACTGAAAGCAGTGGGTATGTGTCTGCAAACCCAGGGAACAAAATAATAGAAAACGTTTCCTTCATTATCAGTTTTTTGTTTCTGCAAAAATATTTATACTAAAAGTTTGAATTTGGTTTGTTTCAGTGGTTTCTGCACAAGGCTTGCAGGCAAAAGACAAAACAGGGTCTAGTGACCCGTATGTTACAGTTCAAGTGGGAAAGAACAAAAGAAGGACTAAAACCATTTTTGGAAATTTGAATCCAGTATGGGATGAAAAGTTTTATTTGTAAGTATATAATGGAAAACTATTAAAATATTGAAATATTTGAGGATAAATTTACAAGCATGCAAAATACACAAGCAATAATTATTTCATGTTTTAATTGTATCTATGCAGGAATTATAAAAAGATGTTGTGAACTGATATTGTGAACTTATTTAATACTCTTATAATATTTATTATTTGTTCCTCATCTTGAGAAGCAAGTGAATAAAAAGAATATTACAAACAAAAAAGGTGGCACAGCTGGGGTTAGTTTGCAGGAGAAAAAAAAATGATTGCAACATGACCTGTAACTTGAGTTGACCCAGTATAGTGAGGAATTTACAGGCTTGATTCAGCAATATCTTGACATCTGAAGATTTATGACTGAAAACAGTAGAAAGACTGAGCATCACATGCCCTATCACACCCATACCAGCCTATACTGATGAAATGGTTGATGATAACTTTTAGAACCTCTCATTTTCTGTGAGTCATTTATTTTTAAACCTTTTATATCCTGTACCAAATAGCAAGGCATCATTTTTCTGTCAAGGGTTCTTTTCTTCCTGTCAATCCTTCTTGAAGAGAGATAAGATGACTTCCGGTTACTGTTTGTTGGAAATGAAAATGCCAATCTATGAGTTTAAAAGTAAACGATGCTTTTCTCTTTCCTTCTTATTTGTTAGTGGTTTAAACATGGATCTCCTTTACGTGCTAAGTAAGCAAACACAACACATAGAGATTGTCTGGCAATGTGGGAAATAGTGTGCATGAAATAAGAGCTTCATGTGTATATTGGCTCAGAAAGTATTAAGAAAAGGGTGTGGGAGAAAAAAAAGGGTGTGGAAAATGAGTTGGTACCCAATAACAGAGGGTACCAGAGACAGTGTTAAGAGCTTTCTGTGACTTCTCCCTTCAGACTACTGGGAGAAACCATTTTACTATCTCTTTGTTAACAGAAGATAAGAAATTGATTGATAATCAAAAATTCTTATTCCTAAGGCAGTCAAGTAAGTGAATAAAGCAGGATAAGGACCATAAAGGAGAGGGAAAGGCACTGCTGCAAACTTGAGAGCTAGTGACTCATGGGCAAGAAACATCTCCATTGCCATGCTGTCTTGTGGGTGCAATGTAGCCAGAGCTTAGTTTTGTAGGAGAAACTGAAAATTTGAAAGTTCAAAACCAGCAAAGTGAATCAGTTATACATATACGTATATCAACACTTCTTTCCCCATATAGGTCATTATAGAGCATTAAGTAGAGTTTCCTATGTTATACAGTATATCATACAGTCTTGATATACAGTATATCATACAGTTTATCATAAAGCTTTACTTTATAATAAATAAAGTCTTAATATCAGACAGTCCTAGTTGTCCAACTTTTTCTTTTTTCAAAGTTATTTTATATATTTTAGAACCTTTTAATTATTTTCATGTGTATGTTTTAATCAACGTCATTTTTTCATACAAAGTAAAGCCTGGGATGGTTTTGATTGCTTTCTTCTCTTGGCTAAGAGTTCCAGTATAATGCCAAGTAAAAATGATAAAAGCAGACATCCTGGCTTTGTTCCTGATACTAGAGGGAAGAGGTTCCTTTCTTGATTAGCTCTGATATTAGCTGTGGGCTTGTAGATGCCACTTTTCCAGTTAAGACAGCCTTCTTCTACTTCCAGTAGGCTGAGTTTTGATCAGAAGTCAATACTGCATTTTGTCTAAGTTTTTACTGCATACTGAGATGATTATCTGATTCTAAATGTCATTTTGAAAAATATACTTGGACAATATTGTTCCATTGTGTTTGTGTTTTTGTTGCTTTCTTATTTTTCATGAGAAATCTGTTGTCTTCTTTGCTTCTTTGTTCCTCTGTACGTGTTATCCCCCACCCCCATGATTGCTTTTAAAGTTTTGTTGTCTTTACTCACCTGTACAATTTGATTATGGTCTTTCATGGTTTAATTTTCTTTGTGTTTCTGGTGCTTAGGGTTTATTGAACTACTTGAGCCCATGAGTCTGAAGTTTTCTTTAAATTTGGAAAAAGTTTGGCCATTATTTCTTCAAATATTCTTTCTGCTTCTGTCTTCTGGAGGTTTCACCTACACATATATAAAGCCTCTTGAAGTTGTCCCACAGACCATGGATGCTCTACCCGCCCCCTCTCCTTCTCTGTATTTCACTTTAAATTATTTCTATTGCTGTGACTTCTTCTTCTGTAATGTCTAATCTACTCTTAATCCAAACCACTGCATTTTTCATCTTAGATGTTTTAGTTTCCACATCAGGAAGTTCAGATTGAGTCTTTGCGTCTTCAGCAACTCTACTTAACTGTTTTAAAAATTAAGATGTATTTGGAGGAGGTGACGTTCATAGGAAAATTGAAGAGCCCATGTAGGGATTTCCCAATATACCTTCTACTCCTACACATGCATAGCCTCCCTCTATTATTACCATCTCCCAACAGAGTGTGGGTATATTGTTACATTGATAAAACTACATCGACACAAGATAATCACTCAAAATTCATAGGAGACATAAAATTTCTCATCGTGTTTATATTCTATATATTTGGACAGATGTATAATAACATGTATTCATCATTATGGTATCAGGCACAGTATTTTCACCACCTTAAAAATCCTCTGCTCATCAACTGTTCATTACTCCTCACTCTGCCAATTCTTGACAACTACTGATCTTTTACTGTCTCCAAAATTTTGCCTCTTCTAGGAGGTCCTATTATTTTGAGTTATACAATATGTATCCTTTCCAGATTGACTTTTTTCCATTTAGTAATATACATTTAAGGTTCTGTGTTTTTTTTTCATGGTTTGATAGCTCATTTCTTTTTTAGTACTGAGTAATATTTGTCTTGATGTACTAGAGTAATATTATCTTGAATTTGTCCATTCACCTTACTGAAGAACATCTTGGTTACTTCAAAGTTTTAACCATTATGAATAATGGTTCATAAAAAACTTATGTCCACATAAAAAAGCTCCTGTAAATAACGCAGGTTTTTATGTGGACATAAGTTTTCTGCTCCTTAGGGTAAATGCCAAGGAGTATGATTGCTTGATCATATGGTAAGAATGTGTTTAGAGTAGTAAGAAACTGACAAACTGTCTTCTAAAGTGGCTGTACCCTTTTGCATTCTCACCAGCAGTCAGTAATAGTTCTTCTTGCTCCATATTTGCTCTAGCTTTTGACATTGCCTGCATTTTGAATTTTGGTTGTTCTGATGGGTGTGTAGTGATACTTTGCTGTTGATTTATTAGTACTGTGATTTTCATTTAAGACATTCTTTATGGGATATCTTTTCATTTGCTTATCTGCCATCCTTTTTATTTTCTTTGATGAGGTGTCTGTTAAGGTTTTTGGCCCATTTTTCAATCAAGTTGTTTATTATTATCTAATTTTATTATTTCTTTGAATATTTTGGATAATAGACTTTCACCACAGGTGTGTCTTAAAATACTTTCTCCCCATCTGTGGCTTGTCTTCCCATTCCTCCGATACTGTCCTTCTGTACTTAACTTTCTGATTCATGCAATTATTATGACAGTTGTTTTTATGCCCTTAACTGCCAATTCTATCATCTGTGTCCATCCTTGGTTAGTTTTGATCGATAGATTTTTTTTTTCCTTATTTTGTGTCATGTTTTTCTGCCACTTCATGTGCCTAATGGTTTAAATTGGATAACAGACTTTGTGAATACTGCCTTGTTGGTTGCTGAATACTTTTAACATCCTCTAAATATTCCTGAGCTCTGTTCTGAGATGTAGTTAAGTTACATGAAAACCCTTTAGTTCTTCCGGTCTTGCTTTTAAAATTTATTAAGTGGAAATGAAACAGCACTCAACTTCAGGCTAATTACTCCTCAGTGCTGAAGCAAGACTTTTGCATATCCTCTGCCAACTGACTCATGAATGATAAACTTTTCTTATCTGTGCAGGAGACATAAGCACTACTTCTGGCCTTGGTGAGTGCTGGGCATTGTGACATCTAATTATTTTGAGGATGGCTTCTAACCTGGCCTTTGGTAGTTTTATCACATGCATGCACTTATTACTCAACTGATTGCTCAAGATGAGCCTGTAGCAGATTGGAAGTTGTTTTTTTGTTTTTGTTTTTTTCAGTTCAGTCCTCTTCTTTTTGGTAGCATGGTTTGTGACTCCTAACTGCTTTGGTTTCCTCAGATTTTCAGCTCTGTCTTTCTAACTCAGAGAGTCCAGAGGACTCCACCTGGCTTTCCTCTCTTTGCACAGTGGCTTGGAAATTCGCTCAGGGAAGTAAGCTGAAGTAATGGTGAGGCTCACCTTGTTAATTTTGGTTTTTTTTTTTTGGTCTTCTTGGAATCACTGTTGACAAATCTTGAGTATATTGAAAAACAATATTTCAAATATTTTGCTCACTTTTTGACTTTTCATATGAGGGTATATCTCTAGTCCCTGTTACTACTTCTTGACTAGAATAGAAAGTCTGGAACTTTGAATTTAACTTATTAGCAGAACAAAATAAGAAAGTGTGAGAGCCAACACAGAATATGTGAAACAGGGTGCAACATCTGGATATATGTGATTCGTAGGTTGCCAGTTGCAGTCTATGAAACAAAGCAGCAGTCCCCAACCTTTTAAATAAAGCATCCTTTAATGTTGTGGTATTATGTCGACAGCACTAAACAGACATTACCACAGAAATGTTGTAGTCGAAATAGTCTAGTTTTCTAATCCTGCAAAGGGCCTCCTTTGACAAATCATCTGAGTAATGATACATGCATGCAGTGAGAAAACTGCCCCAAATCAAGATAAGTTCCACCCAAAAGAACTAGATATGACAGCGTCCAGTGCTCATTCATGTCAGGAATAGTGTTTGTCCCCAGGTCAGAAAACGTCATGGTTCATGGGCTGAGTATATTGAAATAGATAGTTAAAATATGAGTTTTTGATATGCTGATTGGCAGTTTTTTGTGTAATTTACTGTATGCTTGGTTTTCTTTTTGATAAGAGACACCACATACTGGCAACAACAATATATGTATTTTTTAAACAGCCTTCTTTTCAAGGAAGAGGAAATTTAAATTTATTGTACCCTGCTGGTATATATATAATTATATATATATTTCTTATTTTCACTTTACCATCAATATTTATGAGCTGTAAGTGAAACTATGCTCACAGATATTTTGTTTCTTTCCTTCTAGAATGTAAAATATGAATGTCTAAATTTTCAACAGTAATTAATTTTGTTGCCAGCTACCTGAACGCAAAGATTCCGTTTTTATTACTGATGTTCTGTATCATTGGTTCTAGAAATACTATTTTGAATCTACCTGTGCATGTTTTCATTTGACCATGAAAATGGTGTGGAAATTGCAAATTTATCTTTCTTTATAAGGGACTTTCTTTGGCAGGAGGAAATGAGTTCATGGTGATTTTATGTGCAGATTTTGAAAAATGCATACGTGTCATAGATGAACTCATCCATGCCTCCCACTAACCTGACAGTTCTTCCCTGTGAACTGGAGTGTAAAAATGTGTCCTGAGGTTCTGAAAATAGGATGGCTTATTAATGGTGTGACTTTAGCTTGCATTTGGGGCAATTTGTTTAAATTCTGAACTTTAGCTTTTCTAATATGAAAAGCTGAGATAATACATACTTCATAGGATTGATATATTTCTTGAGATAATATATAGAGAGCTTTTGTTACCTGTTAAGCATATTCAAAATAGCAGTTGTATTATTACAATCATTAACGTTAGTGACATCATATCCTTTGTGCCAAGGATTTAGAGCAAACATAGCAATAATACTTTAACATTGAAAAAGTTCCAGTCTGAATAATGAGACCAAGATTAGTCTGATGAACAAGGTGCTGTAGGAAGGAAGTACTGCTGAAGTAAGAATTTAGAGAATTGAAATTGAGTGAAATACTGAGAGATGGTTTTATCCAACTCCTTCATTTTATTGAAAAAAATCAAAGCTTACACAGGTTATAGTACAGTCAAGTCTACAAAGGAGCCCCCTATTGTGAAATCAAAAATAAGATACAAGTAGAGTACAGAGGTCTGTTTTTACCCACATCCAAATTCTTCCTTCGGAAAAAATGCAATTGATCTGAACCAACAAGGCAGTCACAAGCTGGTAAGAGAAAAATGCAAATGAAGTAATTTTTCAATTTTTTTGCTTGAAAGCTTAATTGTTCTCCCACTAATGGCACTTTGATGCCCTCAAGAGATTAATGCCAAGTGATTTCAATTTTAATTCTACCTCTCTTATCGTGAGTTAAAAAGAGAAGTTGGAAATTTTAATCTTCAAAAGACTATGAATGTGTGACTCTAGAATGGGACACTCTGGAGAGTGTTTACAGGGAAAAGAGGCATGACCAGTTAAGCCCTTGCAGAAATGTGGGAGAGTAGGGGTTGTAAATGTGTAATTTTTAAAATATCACATGAGAGTTAATTAAGCTAATATATATAAAAACGCTTTGAAAATGATAATGGTATGTAAATCTAAGGTGTTCATTATCTTTGCTCTTGGATCCTAGTAATTTATGTATTTGATCATTACATAATTAATTATGACATTTTATTTTATTTTCCTGTGCTACAGTTAATGAAATGTTTATGCTTATCATAAACCATTCCCTCAAGAGGAAAAGGAGTCAGTCTCTCCAGTGGATTCTAGAGAGAAAATGGCAGTATTGTCTGCTCCTTTGAATGAGAAATTTTGTGATTAAGAGACATAGATTATATGTTATATGTTGATACTGTGATTTCTAGAGAACCCTGTAGTTGATCCATGGTGCCTCATTTTTGCTAACATAGGAAATGAAAACAAAATGTCACACTGACTACCTCTTGGAGGGGCAGTAGCAGGCATGTATTAGCTATCTTGTTTTGACTGGTAATAACCATTAGAGTAAAGAGTTAATTTAATAAAGAGTCTAGTCAATGCAATGCCTATGGTTTGGAGAAGGAAATGGCAACCCACTCCAGTGTTTTTGCCTTGAGAATCCCAGGGATGGGGAGCTTGGTGGGCTGCCGTCTGTGGGGTTGCACAGAGTCAGACATGACTGAAGCAACTTAGCAGCATGGTAGGTGTGTGGACATGCCCTCATTTATTCATGGTGATGTTGAATAGACATGGCAATGGTGTTTAAACATTCTACTCATGTATTGTCTGAACAACCAGCTCCACTTGCTTAGTGGGGTATCAGTTAAATTCTACTTCCATTTCCTTATATGCAAAGCACTATATTGGGTCCATGGGAAGTACTGACTTGAGTAATTACATATTATATTAAAAAAAAAAAAAACTCTCTGTACTTAAAGTTTATGAACCTAAGTTCCAGAGCCCTTCTGGATTCAGCATGCTTCTTAACCACCAGGAAATGCCTCAACCTCTTTGAATCTCAGGTTCACAGTGGGTTGTGGTTGTTCAGTTGCTCAGTCTGACTCTTTATGACCCCATGGGCTGTAGCACACCAGGCTTCCTTGTCCTTTGCTATCTCCCAGTTTTTTTCAAACTCATGTCCATTGAATCTGTGATGCCATCTAGTCATCTCATTCTCTGTTGTCCCCTTCTCCTTCTTTCAGTCTTTCCCAGCATCAGAGTCTTTTCCAATGAGTCTGTTCCTTGTATCAGGTGGCCAAAGTGTTGGCGCTCTGGTTTCAGTATCAGTCCTTCCAATGAATACTCAGAGTTGATTTCCTTTAGGATGGACTAGTTTGATCCAGTGGACTCTCCAGGGTCTTCTCCAGCTCCACAGTTCAAAAGCATCAATTCTTCGGCACTCAGCTTTCTTTATGGTCCAACTCTCACATTCATATGTGACTAGTTGGAAAAGCCATAGCTTTGACTATACAGACCTTTGTTGGCAAAGTGATGTCTCTGCTTTTCAATATACTAGGTTTGTATATTGTGTCTAGGTTTGTTCACAGTGGGCATTGAGCACAGAAAGTTTTCCCCACCTTGACTCAGTAAAGTTATTGTTATGAAGTAGTATTATACAGAAGCTCCTTTAACCCCGAAGTATCAGAAACTCATAATGCTGTCATTTATAGAGGTGTGATCGCCTTGGCCCTCACAGCATATGCCACCTGTGTTCAATTCACAGCGACCCAGATGGAGCGGCACGCTGAGTGCCTCAGGCCCAGGACTCTCCACCATGTCATGTGCTGCTCAGCCCAGGGCTGAGTATGAATTAAGCATAAACTAATCTCCATAGGAGATAGCATTTAAATACTGCAATCAAATAAAAATGTCTTTAGAGCATGGCCGGTTCATATTTTAAAATGACAGCCTGAATGTAATCAGGGATTTGATGTATTGCCTGGATTACTAGTGCAGGCCTCTTCTGGACTACGTGGGAAGGGAGCATTTCCACAGTCATCTGAGCTGGCTTGCAACGATGGTATCAGCATCAGGAAGTCATTTGTCAAGAAGATAGTCCCACATTTGTCCAAAGCAAGGAGCTTAGTCACAATTTACAGGGTTACAGATTTGTTTGCTAATCATTGTCTTTATTGTGGCACCATGGGGATATATAACCAAAAGAAAAGAAGGAAAGAAAGAAAATAAAGTCACTCAGTCATGTCTGACTTTTTGCGACCCCATGGACTATAGCCTATCAGGCTCCTCTGTCCATGGAATTTTCCAGGCAAGAATACTAGAGTGGGTTGCTATTTCCTTCTCCAGGATATCTTCCCAACCCAGGAATTGAACCTGGGTCTCCTGCATTGTAGGCAGACGCTTTACCATCTGAGCTACCAGGGAAGTCCATATAACCAATATTGCCTTTCATTTGGTAAATATGGTTGAGCCAGTACCCATCTATACACAGCAGAGCTAATAGAATAGCACCTACTTCATGAATGATTTGTACAAGAACTTAAATGTTTGGTAATAAGGAGAGGAGCAGGTATAGAAAGAAGATTGGATGAAATTCAGCGAGATTAGAATTGAGCTTAGAGCCACCAAAAAGAGGATTTATAGTCAACAAACTAAAATTTCAGAACAGGACAGATCCTTGGAGATACTGCTGTGATGTTCTATAGGCTAAGATATAGGGGGCCATGTATTTAGTTTTATAGTGAGGATCAAATAGAATTCAGACAAAATGCCCCAAATATCTAGGGAGTAGGGGATTGCAAACGGCAAGCTCAGAACAATGGGGGCTATTCTGCAGAGATCCCTCTTGGTGAGAAGAAAGGGTCTACATTTAAACTGACCCATAGAAAAGAGATCAGGAGGAAGCAAATGTTATTATGGACACAGAGTGCCCTTGTAGGAATCCAAGAAAAGCCAAACAGTAGAACTCCAAAGGGACAGAAATTATTGTGACCTTTTAGTTTCTTTCTATTTTTCCCTCTGACATTTGTCCATCTCTGCCTGTTTTTCTCCATCTCTGCCCTTCATTATATCCCCCCCCCAACCTCTCCATTTCTGCCCTTATTTCCCTTCTCTCTCTCTGTCTTGCTTTGCCCAGTCTATCACTGTTCCTCCTTCTGTCCTTTGCCCTATCTCCCTTCTTTTCTCACTCCTCTGTACTCTGGTCTCATTGCTGAATAGTACTTGGTCAGTCAGTTCAGTCGTGTCCAACTCTTTGCTACCCCATGGACTATAGCACGCCAGGTTTCCCTGTCCATCACCAACTCCCGAAGCTTGCTCAAACTCGTGTCCATGGAATCGGTGATGCTATCCAACCATAACATACTCTGTCATCCCCTTCTCCTCCTGCCTTCAATCTTTCCCAATATCAGGGTCTTTTCCAATGAGTCAGTTTATCGCATGAGGTGGCCAGAGTATCCGAGCTTCAGCTTCAACATCAGTCCTTTCAATAAACATTCCGGACTGATTTCCTTTAGGATTGACTGGTTTCATCTCCTTGCAGTCCAAGGGACTCTCAAAAGTCTTATCCAATACTACAGTGCAAAGGCATCAATTCTTCAGTGCTCAGCTTTCTTTGTAGTCCAACTCTCACATCCATACATGACTACTGGAAAACCATAGCTTTGACTAGACGGACTTTTGTCGGCAAAGTAATGTCTCTGTTTTTAATATACTGTCTAGGTTAGACATAGCTTTTCTTCAAAGCAGCAAGCATCTTTTAATATCATGGCTGAAGTCACCATCTACAGTGATTTTGGAGCCCAAGAAATAAAGTCTGTCACTCTTTCCATTGGTTCCCCATCTGTTTGCCATGAAGTGATGGGACCAGATGCCATTATCTTTGTTTTTTGAGTGTTGAGTTTTAAGCCAGCTTTTTCACTCTCCTGCTTCACTTTCTTTTTTTTTAATATAATATCATAGTTTTATTTTTCATTATTTGAGAAACATCCATATTCTTTTCTGTAGTGGCTGCACCAATTTACACTTTTACTAACAATGTACAAGTGTTCTTTTTTTCCACATCCTCATCAGTATTTGTTAGCTCTTTTTCTTTTTTTCATTTATTTTTATTAGTTGGAGGATAATTACTTCACAACATTGCAGTGGGTTTTGTCATACATTGAAATGAATTGACATGAATCCTGCTTCACTTTCATCAAGAGGCTCCTTAGTTCTTCTTTGCTTTCTGCCATAAGGATGGTGTCATCTGCATATCTGAGGTCGTTGATATTTCTTCCGGCAATCTTGATTCCAGCTTGTGCCTCACCCAGCCTGGCATTTCACATGATGTACTCTACACATAAGTTAAATAAGCAGGGTGACAATATACAGCCTTGACATGCTCCTTTCCCGATTTGGAACCAGTCTGTTGTTCCATGTACAGTTTTAACTGTTGCTTCTTGACCTTCATACAGATTTCTCAGGAGGCAGGTCTGGTATTCCCATCTCTTTAAGAATTTACAGTTAGTTTTGATCCACACAGTCAAAGGCTTTTGCATAGTCAATAAAGTAGAAGTAGATGTTTTTCTGGAACTCTCTTGCTTTTTCGATGATCCAGCAGATGTTGGCAATTTGATATCTGGATCCTCAGCCTTTTCTAAACCGAGCTTGAACATCTGGAAGTTCACAGTTCACATGCTGTTGAAGCCAGGCTTGGAGAATTTTGATCATTACCTTGCTCTCATGTGAGATGAGTGCAATTGGGCAGTATTTTGAGCATTCTTTGGGCTTGCCTTTCTTTGGGATTGGAATGAAAACTGACCTTTCCAGTCCTGTGGCCACTGCTGAGTTTTCCAAATTTGCTGGCTTATTGAGTTCAGCACTTTCACAGCATCATCTTTCAGGATTTGAAATATCTCAACTGGAATTCCATTACCTCCACTAGTTTTGTTCGTAGTGATCCTTCATAAGTTCCACTTGACTTAACATTCCAGGATGTCTAGCTCTAGATAAGTAATCACACCATCATTGTTATCTGGGTCATGAAGATCTGTTTTTTACAGTTGTTCTCTGTATTCTTGCCACCTCTTCTTAATAGCTTCTGCTTCTTTTATGTCCTGACCATTTCTGTTCTTTATTGTGCCCATTTTTGCATGAAAAGCTCCATTTTTATCTCTGATTTTCTTGAAGAGATCTCTAGTCTTTCCCATTCAGTTGTTTTCCTCTATTTCTTTGCATTAATCACTGAGGAAGGCTTTCTTATCTCTCCTTGCTATTCTTTGGAACTCCGCATTCAAGTATATCTTTCCTTTTCTCTGTTGCCTTTAGCTTCTCTTTTCTCAACTGTTTGTAAGTCCTCCTCAGATTACCATTTTGCCTTTTTGCATTTCTTTTTCTTGGGGATGGTCTTGATTCCTTTCTCCTGTACAATGTCATGAACCTCCATCCATAGTTCATCAGGCACTCTGTCTATCAGATCTAGTCCCTTAAATCTGTTTCTCACTTCCACTGTATAATCATAAGGGATTTGATTTAGGTCATACCTGAATGGTCTAGTGGTTTTCCCTACTTTCTTCAATTTAAGTCTGAATTTGGCAATAAGGAGTTCATGATCTTAGCATAGTCAGCTCCTGGACTTGTTTTTGCTGACTGTATAGAGTTTTTCCATCTTTGGTTGCAAAGAATATAATTAATCTGATTTTGGTTTTGACCATCTGGTGAGGTCCATGTGTAGAGTCTTCTCTTGTGTTGTTGGATGTGTTTTCTGTGACCAGTGCATTCTCTGGCAAAACTCTGTTAGCCTTTTCCCTGCTTCATTTTGTACTCCAGGGCCATATTGCCTGTTATTCCAGGTATCTCTTGACTTCCTACTTTTTCATTCTAGTTCTCTATGATAAAAAGAATATCTTTTTTTGCTGTTAGTTCTAGAAGTTCTTGTAGTTCTTCATAGACCCATTCAACTTCAGCTTCTTCAGCATTACTAGCTAGGGCATAGACTTGCATTACTGTGATATTGAATGGTTTGTCTTGGAAATGAACAGAGGTCATTCTGTCATTTTTGAGATTGCACCCAAGTACTGCATTTCAGACTCTTGTTGACTATGATGGCTACTCCATTTCTTCTAAAGGATTCTTGCCCACAATAGTAGATATATGGTCATCTGAATTAAATTCGCCTATCCCAGTTCATTTTAGTTCACTGATTCCTAAAATGTCGATGTTCACTCTTGCCATGTCCTGTTCAACCATTTCTAATTTACCTTGATTCATGGACCTAACATTCCAGGTTCCTATGCAATATTGTTCTTTACAGCCTTGGACTTTACTTCATCACCAGTCACATCCACAACTGAGCGTTGTTTTCACTGTGGCTCCAGCTCTTCATTCTTTCTGGAGTTATTTCTCCAGTGATCTCCGGTAGCATATTGGGCACATACAGACCTGGGAAGTTCATCTTTTTGTGTCCTTTT
Organism: Cervus canadensis; assembly: GCF_019320065.1. Lineage (NCBI taxonomy): Eukaryota > Metazoa > Chordata > Mammalia > Artiodactyla > Cervidae > Cervus > Cervus canadensis. The sequence goes on along the minus strand of NC_057391.1, from coordinate 52,048,925 downwards.
TGCCTTTTCATACTGTTCATGGGGTTCTCAAGGCAAGAATACTGAAATGGTTCACCATTCCCTTCTCCAGTGGATCACGTTTGTCTGAACTCTCCACCGTGACCTGTCTAGCTTGGGTGGCCCTACACAGCATGGCTCATAGTTTCATTGAGTTAGACAAGGCTGTGTCAGTAAGTTTTCATTAAATAGCTTTCATGTGGTTCTTAATAGCCTTGGTCCTAACATCCTGTGTCTCCCACTTCTAGTACTCAGAGTTTGCTGTCTATACAAGTCATATTGGTCTCCTGGTGACTAATTTGAGCCTATGGATTGAGTCAATTCCCTCTAAGTAAAATATATCTAGTAAAGGCAGATGGAATCTAGATTTATGTAGCATTTTCAAGACTCAAGCAGTACAGCCAGTCAACCTCTATTTGATTCATCTGCTTGCCCCCTGGATGTGTCCCACTTGTGGACCAACAATTTTGAAGGCAGACAGAAGAGATCCACATGGTTGGGCTAACTGCAGCCACACTGGAAGCATGCAGCTCTCTACTGACCTAGAACCCTACAACAGTAAGTCCAGCTTCCCGGGCATTTCTGTGTGCGTTAGTATCAGCTCCAACCATCTTTAGAAAAATAATTCATTCAGTGAACATTATGTGTGAGTCACTCTCCTAGGTGCTACAGACACTGAGATAAATATGAACAACAAATCTAATTATGTCCCATCTGTTTATTTTTAGTTTTATTTTCATTACTCTAGGTGAATCAAAAAGGTCCTCCTACCATTTTTATCAGAGTGTTCTGCCTTTGTTTTCCTCTAAGAGTTGTATAGTATCTAGACTTAAGGTTTCACAGGTGGTGCAGTTGGTTAAGAATTCACCTGCTGTTGCAGGAGACACAAGAGATATGGGTTTGATCCCTGGGTCAGGAAGATCTCATGCAGGGGAAATGGCAACCCACTCCACTATTGTTTCCTGGAAAATTCCATGGACAGAAAAGCCTTGCCTTCTTTGTCAGAGATTAGGTGACATCATGTGGGTTTATCTCTGGACTTTTTGTGTCCTGTTCCATTGATCGATATGTATGTTTTTGTACCAGAATCATACTCTTTTGATTACTGTAGCTTTGCAGTGTAGTCTGAAGTCAGAACACATGATTCTTCCAGCTCCATTTTTCTTTCTCAAGGTTGCTTTTGCTATTTGGGATCTTTTGTGTTTCTATACAAACTAATTTTTTTTTTCTTATGCTGTGAAAAATGCGTTGGTAAGTTGACAGGGATTGCATTCAAACTGTAGATTACTTTGGGTAGTGCAGTCATTTTAACAATACTGATTCTTCCAATCCAAGAACATGGTATATATCTCTCCATCTGTTTGTGCCATCTCTGATTTCTTTCATCAGTATTTTGTAGTTTCATAAGTACAGGTTTTTTTCCTCCTTACGTAGGTTTATCTCTAATATCTTATACTGTTTGATGCAATGGCAAATGGAATTGGTTCCTTAATTCCTGTTTCTGATATTTTGTTGTTAGTGTATAGAAATGCAAGGTATTTCTGTGTCTTAATTTTGTATCCTGAAACTTTGCCAAATTTGTTGATGAGCTCTAGAAGTTTTCTGGTAGTGTCTTTAGGGTTTTCTATGTGTAGTATCATATCATGTATAAAAATGCAAACTGCATACAGCAGCAGTTTTACTACTTCCTTTCCAGTTTGGATTTCCTTAATTTATTTTTCTTCTGTGATTGCTATGGCTAGGGCTTCCAAAGCTATATTCAGTAAAAGTGGAGAGAGTGAACATCCTTATCTTATTCCTGATCTTAGAGGAAATGCTTTCAGTGTTTCACCATTGAGAATGATGTTGCTTTGGGTTTGTCATATATAGCCTTTATTATGTTGAGGTGTGTTCCCTCTATGCCCACTTTCTGGAGAGTTTCTTTTTTTAAATCATAATTGGGTATTGAATGTAGTATATATCTTTATTACATTCAGTCTACCAGTGATAATATACCACTTCACACACAGTGTAAGAACTTTACAAAAGTACACTCCCTGTTGTTTCTTCCAGACCTTTATGCTATTATGGCCAAGTATTAGCCAGGATGTGGAGGAACTGGAATTACTTTATTGCCATTGAGAAAATAAAGTGGTATAATTACTTGAGATATAACTGACATACAAGTAACTGCATATATTTCAAATGTATAATTTATTAGGTTTTGGCATCTGTTTTCATTCATGTAACCACACCACCACAATCAATATAACTGGAACATCCATCACCTCCAAAAATTTTCCTGGACTTCTTTCCCATCACATTCCCCTATTATTTCCCTTTATTGAAACCCTCTCCCCTGGCCAACCACTGATTTGATGTCTTATATAATTAGTTTGCATTTTTATAATTTTATATAAATGGATTTATATTGCACATACTCTTATTTTTCCCTGAATTCTTTCACTCAACATAATTATTTTGAGATCTACCTAAGTCACTGTATACACCAATATAGTACATTTCTTTCCATACAAGAGTATTTCAGTCTATGCATATGAAACTCGTATATTAATGAATGCTTGGGTTTTTTTCAGTATTTAGCTATTATAAACAGAGCAGCTATGAAAGCTTATGAGTAACTCCTCAAATGGGCATATGCTTTCAAGAAAGAAATAGTTTTCTCAAGTTGTGTGTAATCACACCATTGTGGTTATCTGGGTCATTAAGATCTTTTTTGTATAGTTCTTTTTTGTATTCTTGAAGTTATAAGTAGTAGAGCCAAAAGCAGAGATTCTACCTGCCCTCCCCCCCACCCCGCCCACCTGATTGCTTGACTCTCTTACTCAGGCCTTCTGGAAGATCTAATTGGTACATAATAATGTTATAAATTTTCCATAGCTACTCATTGATTTCTGTATAAAAAGTCATTACTCAAAATTAAAGCAATATGCCATCTTAGCAAGTCTACTTGCAGTGACAGGTTTCCTTGGTAGTTATACTACACTTTAGAGCACTTTTGATAAAGTCCTTGATGATTTTCATGCCTGTTTTATATAAATGTTAGTGTTGTTTTCCAACCTAAGTATTGAGTTATTTGATGGTGAGGACCTCCTAAAATAATGTTAAATATATAGTAAGCCTAAAAATCTGTTTAATGGTTATTTCCAAATGATAACTTCTAAAGTGAATTTCTTACCAGTGAGTGTGTCTATAAATGTTTATAACATGTCTTTAAATATTTATAGACATAAATGTTTATTTGCACTATTGTTTCACCCTTATTTTTCCCTCCTTCCTCTCCATTGGGAAATATTAATTTTCCCAAGAAATTCCAAAGCTATGTCTTTCTTCTCTGTGTCAATAATTTGAGCATTATTTGGTGAATTCAGGTATTTACTTTTTTTTAGCATCACCAGTATGTGTTTTCCTTTCAAAGGAACCCTTGCCAATGCAGCTTGTCTTCATGATGTGTTTTTTACTTTCAGTTTTATGTCTCTGCCTAGTAACTTTTAAATACAGTTGGATTTGAAGGGATAGTAAAGGGGACAAACTGTGTTTTAACTTATTTAAAGCCTTGAAATAATCAGTAGAATAACATTTTGAGCTTTTACTATGACCCAGTTTTGACAGAGCTAAGGGTAAAATTAAGAAAACACAGGATGGAAAATTACCACTAACTCTGAGGGGACATTTAGCATATCTTCTTGTTAGAAGATGATATATAATCCCTTTTTGATATTATAGATTTACTATTTTATGAAACCTTACTATTATAAAATAATTAAGTTCATATGTTGGGATAATTCCATCAAAAATGAGACACTATATATTTTTCCTTAATATATATATTTTATTGAAGTGTAGTTGACTTACAGTGTTTCAGATGCACAGCAAGGTGATTCAGCTGTATATACACACATATGTAATTTTTAAGATTATTTTCTGTTATATGTTATTATAAGATATTGAATATATTTCTATGTGCTATACAGTAAACCTTTGTTGCTTGTTGCATATATATTTTTAAATTAAAAATCTAGCATTATATTCATAATAAGTCAAACAAGTGAAATAAAATGTCAAATTTTTTTGTTAGGCAAAAATTCATAAGTTTTCTAAAATATATATATTATACATATTTATATATCAGTATATAAAAGCTTTTCTACTACTCTTGATAAAGGCTTAAGAAAGAATATTAAAAAAGATGGAGAAAGTGGTAAATATAAACCTAATTAAATGGGGTCACTGAATATGAAATAGAAAAAGTGAAACAAACTAGATAAAAGTAAAAGATCATTATTTAGTCGAGTCGTTTTTAAAGATAGCTTCTCATTAGAAACCTATTTGGGACTCTGGAGAAAAAAAAGAAATACCTGGGCATTTGTATTTTTCAAAACATTTCAGCATAATTCTGATATGCATCTGAATTTTAAAAAGTGATTACAGGTTTTTCTATTGTAGTTTTGGTGATACAGTTCTCTTATTTTTCTGTTGACCAATCATGATACAGTGATATTAAGTGAGTAATAGTTACATAATCACAATAGTGAAAGATGTTTATCAGTTTTCACAATCAGTAGGCAGACTAAAAATAAAAAATAATTACAACTGCAAGCCATAATGGCAACATGATTACCCTAACAGTATAGACTGCATACAATTTGGGGGGGGTCAAGCAGAGTTACGTGGAAATTGAAAGTGCCTGCATTGCACATGTTTTCATCCGCCTAGCTAGTTTGTGTCTTTTAGTTGGTTCATTTGATCCTATTACTGTTTTCTTAATTGTTTTAGGTTTATTTTCTGTAGGTCTTTTCCTTCTCTTATGTTTCTTGCCTTGAGAAGTTCCTTTAGCATTTGCTGTAAAGCTGGTTTGGTAGTGCTGAATTCTCTTAACTTTTGCTTGTCTGAAAAGCTTTTGATTTCTCCATAATTTCTGAAACAGAGTCTTGCTGGGTAGAGTATTCTTGGTTGTAGGCTCTTCCCTTTCATCACTTTACATATATCATGCCATTCCCTTCTGGCTTGTAGAGTATCTGTTGAGAAATCAGCTGATAGCCTGATGGGAGTTCCCTTGAAAGTTACTTGCCATTTTTCCCTTATTGCTTTTAATATTTTATCCTTGCCTTTAATTTTTGTCAGTTTGATTACTGTGTGTCTTGGGGCATTCCTCCTTGGGTTTATCCTTCCTGGGACTCTGTACTTCCTGGACTTGGTTGACTGTTTCCTTTCCCATGTTAAGGAAGCTTTCAGCTATTATCTCTTCAAATATTTTCTCTAGGATCAATGCCATTATCCAGTGACTACAATTTAGTAATCTTGAATATCTTTGTTATTTAGTTCTTTTATTTGCCTTCTTATACCACCATCACTAATTTCTTCAGTATCTTGATTATTGATCAGACTAGGTTTTATAAATGCACTCATTTTTTAATCTCATAGAATTTTTTGTACTTGCCAAGTACAAAGTAGATTTTCAGTTAGGACATAAACAAGATTTTGTTATATGGAGCTAGTAGTTATGGCTAGATCAAGCCACGTGAAATTTCTGATAATTTTTTTGACCTATAAAAATTATAATTTCATATGGTTCAGCCTACACTAATATCTTCTTTTGAAATTAATTATATCTGAATAATCAGTTATACATTTATATCATCTGGAACATAGTGTTTTTTATACTTTTTTTGACTTAAGCTATGTTTGTAGTTGATTCGTTTCCCAGGTGACCCAGTGGTAAAGAATCTGCCTGCCAATGCAGGAGACTCAGAAGACATGGGTTCAATCCCTGAGTCAGGGAGACCCGCCTGGAGATGGAAATGGCAATCCACTCCAATATTCTTGCCTGGAAAATTGCATGGACAGAGGTGCCTGGCAAACCACAGTCCACTGGGTCACAAAGAGTCGGATATGACTGAGCATGAGCATGCGCGTGCCTGCACGCACACATAGTTGATTAAATTGGATCCTTTTGAACGTCTGAAAATATTCAAATGGATGTTTTTTAATGTAAAGTTTTGGCTAAATGTTCACAATTAAGTAGATCCAAATCTAATTTTCAAGACATTTGAGTTTATGTTTTAATGATGAAAGGTTGTTACTATAATGAGGACCAAAGTCAAAGTAACAGAGGTGCTGTCGAGTGGCTTCTTGTGGTATTTCTTTTCTTTTTGAACTGCATCTCTTTGTATTTTCCATAACCTCCAGCCAAAGAATCCAGAGAGGTCTGACGTATACCCAAGATAACTGTTTATGAGTTCTTAAGCTCAATTGTTGTATTCCCGATAATTGGTTGAGCTTAGATTTAAGTGGAAAAGTTATTTGGAAGGCAGCCTTTCCTAAATTTCTTCTCTTTTTTTTAGCAATGCCTTGGTCATTTGTGCAGAAGTTTTCCACAAGCGTGTGCACTGTTGCTGTGTTGCTGATGTTTGGATTGAGAGGGATATTAGCTAATAGTATTTACCTTTATGATCACTGCTTCTGCTTCGAGTGTGGTATTCAGATAAGGTCTTATCAGGCAGTTGGTATAACTTCAGTTTGCTGCTGACTTTCCAATTATTGCTCCAGAGTTCCTCTAGAGAATAGCAGTTGTTCTTTTCTAGCAAAGAGTGAAGGGGAGAATTTAAGAGAAAGGTTACTTAAGTGCCTGTAAAAATTCATGCTGACTGATTCTGTTCTCTTGCCAGGGACAAATTCTGGCTATTTATTTTAACCCTTTGTCTCTGGCAAGAAATAATCATAAGCTCTTTAGAGGTCTCTTTGGAGGAAGGAATTTTTCATTGTTTTTTTTTTTTTTTCCTCCTTTTCAATTGAACTGGTGTGGGAAAGAGGAAAATATTGCACACATATTGTATATACATATGTCATTCATATATAAAAGATGTGCTTCCTAAAAGTCATTATAATATGAGAAAGTATATTTAAATTTTCTGATTAGCAAAGATTGAAAAGTGATAGTATTCAATACTAATGAATGTATAGAGAAACAGCTATAAGTGTAAGCACATATATGCTTTCTGCAGAATATTTTAGTAATGTGTGTATATGTTAGTTGCTCAGTCATTTCCAACTCTTTGAAACTGCATGGACTGCAGCCTACCAGGCTCTTCTGTCCATGGAGTTTTCTAGGCAAGAATACTGGAGTGGGTAGCCATTCCCTTCTCCAAGCCATCTTTCCAATACAGGGATCGAACCTGGGTCTCCTATTTTGCAAGCAGATATACAGATATGTGTAACTGACATAATTTCCAAACTAAAAAATCCACTGTTAATAATTTCTCAGACTAGAATATTTTTACAGTAGCACTACAGTAGTATATTGGAAGCCACTTAAATAGCCATCTACTATCTACTATAGGGGATGAATTCAATTAGGATACAGCATATAATTGAATATATCATATAATCATTAAAAAGAATGATGTACATGTGTATATGTCAGGATGGACACAATTTATAAAGGTACTAAATGGTGTGTGGAGTATGATCTTGCATTTGTAAAATTAAATGTAATTATATAGATCAAGTATCAAACCTTTTAAAGGTTAAAAACTAACATTAACAATATATTTCCATTAAAATATTGACAGTAACATTCAATGAGTGAAGTAGGGCACTGAATACAGTGTGATATAAATTGTTCTTATTGCAGTGGAAATTGGTAGAGGATGCTCCGTCTTTGTGAAAAAACAATATAGTTTTAAAAGTTTTAAAGCATCCATGTATGTATACAGAGTGGCTATATAACAGTAATGATAACAAAATGGTTCATATTTTAAAGCACTGTTATCTTTTCAAAGCACTTTTATACTCATAAATTTTCTTTCCAAATCACTCATTGTGTTATTACAAAAAATATTTATTATTCTCTATCAGTTTCCTTTCCTCAAATAAGGAAATTAAATGATACACTCTAAAAAAATGCTTTTAGCATTAAAGAGTTTTATCTATGACAATGCAAATGTTAAGAGCTGTCAGGGAAGGACAAGCCAATGCTAAAAGGAGTACGAGAGAGAAGCAAAGAAATACTTTGAATTAAGCAACATATTTCTTTATGGCATTTTCTACATGAGTTTAGCATATATGCTGGTCATTTACCTGTTAGCTATAACATTTATTCCCTGCAATGTCTTTGGCATGCTCTTTATGTCAGGGAACTGAACTCTGAAGGCCAGATTTCCCTGCCGACTAGATTTGGCTGTGAGAAAGCATTGCCGTAAGATCAAAGGTGGGCGAATGGAAAAGCCAGAGCATGTTTTTTCCTTCCCTCTCTGCCTTGCAGAGCATCAACATAATGCCTGAGTCTCTTCCATGTTTCGGTCTCCTGCTGGATGGGACTTTCCTCTGTGGTTTCAGTTCCTATCTATCTTTTCCCCCTTGTGTGAACCTTTCCACTGTTGGTGGGAATGCAAAATGGTGCAGCTGCTATGGAAAAGTTTGGAATTTACTCAAAAATTTGAAAATAAAACTAGCATATAATTCAGCAATCTGACTTCTGGGCATATATCCAAAAGAATTGAAATCAGAATCTCAAGGAGTTATTAGTACTTCCACATTCAGTGTTATTCACAATAGCCAGGATGTGGAGACAGCCTCACTGTCCAACGACAGGTGAGTGAATGAAGAAAATGTGATGTGTGCATACAATGTGATGTTATTCATCCTTACAAAGGAAGGAAATTCTACAATATGTGTAGGAAGGATGAACTTTAAGGTGTTATGCTAAGCCAGTTACAAAAAGACAAATACTGCATTATTCCACTTTTATGAGATATCTGAAATAGTAACAGAATCATAGACCAAAATGATAGTTTTGGAGGCTATAGAGAGTGAGAAGTGGGAGTTTACTAATCAACAGGCACAGAGTTTCAAATAAGTAAGAGAAGTTTGAGGATCTGCTATACACTGTGTACTTACACCCAACAATACTGTTCAGTTCAGTTCAGTTGCTGAGTCGTGTCCAACTCTGCAACCCCATGAATCACAGCACGCCAGGCCTCCCTGTCCATCAGCAACTCCCAGAGTCCACCCAAACCCACGTCCATCCAGTCGGTGATGCCATCCAGCCATCTCATTTTTTGTCATCCCCTTCTCCTCCTGTCTCCAATCCCCCCCAATATCAGGGTCTTTTCCAATGAGTCAACTCTTCACATGAGGTAGCCAAAGTATTGGAGTTTCAGCTTCAGCATCAGTCCTTCCCATGAATACCCAGGACTGATTTCCTTTAAGATGGACTGGTTGGATCTCCTTGCAGTCCAAGGGACTCTCAGGAGTCTTCTCCAACACCACAGTTCAAAAGCATCAATTTTTCAGTGCTCAGCTTTCTTCACAGTCCAACTCTCACATCCATACATGACCACTGGAAAAACCATAGCCTTGACTGGACGGACCTTTGTTGGCAAAGTAATGTCACTGCTTTTTAATACGCTATCTAGGTTGGTCATAACTTTCCTTCCAAGGAGTAAGCATCTTTTATTTTCATGGCTGCAGTCACCATCTGCACTGATTTTGGAGCCCAAAAAAATAAAGTCTGACACTGTTTCCCCATCTGTTTGCCATGAAGTGATGGGACCGGATGCCATGATCTTAGTTTTCTGATTGTTGAGCTTTAAGCCACCTTTTTCACTCTCCTCTTTCCCTTTCATCAAGAGGCTTTTTAGTTCCTCTTCACTTTCTGCCATAAGGGTGGTGTCATCTGCATATCTGAGTTTATTGATATTTCTCCCGGCAATCTTGATTCCAGCTTGTGCTTCTTCCAGCCCAGCATTTCTCATGATGTACTCTGCATATAAGTTAAATAAGCAGGGTGACAATATACAGCCTGGACGTACTCCTTTTCCTATTTGGAACCAGTTTGTTGTTCCATGTTCACTTCTAACTGTTGCTTCCTGACGTGCATACAGGTTTCTCAAGAGGCAGGTCAGGTGGTCTGGTATTCCCACCTCTTTCAGAATTTTCCACAGTTTATTGTGATCCACACGGTCAAAGGCTTTGGCATAGTCAGTAAAGTAGAAATAGATGTTTTTCTGGAATTCTCTTGCTTTTTCGATGATCCAGCAGATGATGGCAACAATACTGTACCTTACCCTTAAAATTTTGTTGAGGAGAAAAAAAAAATCTAATTCCCTAGTGGCTCAGTGGTAAAGAATCCACCTTCAGTGCAGAAGACATGGAGACATGGGTTCACTCCCTGAGTTGTGAAGATACCCTGGAGAAGGAAATAGCAACCCACTCTGGTATTCTTGCCTTGGTAATCTCGTGGACAGAGGATCCTGATGGGCTACAGTCCATGGAGTCGCTAAAGAGTCGGACATGACTGAGTGGCTACTGTTATTGAAATACTCCGGTACTATCATAAAGACAGACGTATAGATCAATGGAAAAAGAAGAGAGACCCCTGATAAAAATTTTCATCTAAAACACTTTTAGTAGTTGAATAAAATTTTACTATATCAGTATGCATCAAGTATTTAATTTTCAGTGTTTTGATAATTAGGCTAACTAAAATTTTCCCTATTTTAGAAATTTGCAGTAACTTGTCCTTTGCTATTAAAGCAAAATATATGTTTGAATTATGTAATTAGCTATATTAGTTAGCTAGTCTAGTTAAAGCCTTCTAAGTGCCCAGCATAGTTCTGTTTTTTATATATTTAATCATGTTTAAAAGGTTATTATTGATGTTCTATAATAGTTTTATAGATTGGCCTTGAAGGCCCAATGTAATCACATAACTTGCCTAAAACCATATTGCTAGTAAGTGGCTCAAATGGAGTTTAAATCAGGGAGATCTTTTTTTCAAGTTGGTTATGTTATTACTCCATTATGGCTATGAACATTGGCTTGAAAGTAAAATGAATAAGACAACTTATCATATAAATCATAGACCTTGGGATATCAGAGGTAGAGTAAGACAACCATAAAGCAATGGCAACATATGCTGTTCCGGCTCATTACAGTTACATTATCTTTTGCCCTAGGTGAGTGATGATACTTTCATGATTATCTGGGTCATGGGGATCTTTTTTGTATAGTTATTCTTTTCTTGCCACCTCCTGTTAATATCTTTTGCTTCTGTTATGTCCGTACCATTTCTGTCCTTTATTGTGCCCATCTTTGCATGAAATTTTCCCTTGGTATCTCTAATTTTCTTGAAGAGATCTCTAGTCTTTCCCATTCTATTGTTTTCCTCTATTTCTTTGCATTGATCACTAAGGAAGACTTTCTTATCTCTCCTTGCTATTCTTTGGAACTCTGCATTCAAATGGATATATCTTTCCTTTTTTCCTTTGCTTTTGGCTTCCCTTCTTTTCACAGCTATTTGTAAGGCCTCTTCAGACAACCATTTTGCTTTTTTGCATTTCTTTTTCTTGGGGATGGTCTTGATCCCTGCCTCCTATACAGTGTCAGGAACCTCTGTCCATAGTTCATCAGGCACTGTGTCTATCAGATCTAATCCCTTGAATCTATTTGTCACTTCCACTGTATAATAGTAAGGGATTGATTTAGGTCATACTTGAATGATCTTCAGGTTTTCCCTACTTTCTTCAATTTAAGTCTGAATTTGGCAATAAGGAGAAGCATCGCTATGAACAAAGCTAGTGGAGGTGATGGAATTCCAGTTGAGCTGTTTCAAAACCTAAAAGATGATACTGTGAAAGTGCTGCACTCAATATGCCAGCAAATTTGGAAAACTCAGCAGTGGCCACAGGACTGGAAAAAGTCAGTTTTCATTCCAGTCCCAAAGAAAGGCAATGCCAAGAATGCTCAAACTACTGCACAGTTGCTCTCATCTCACACGCTAGTAAAGTGAAAGTGAAGTTGCTCAGTCATGTCTGACTCTTTGCGGCCACGTGGACTGTAGCCCACCAGGCTCCTCTGTCCATGGGATTCTCCAGGCAAGAATACTGGAGTGGGTTGCCATTTCCTTCTCCAGGGGATCTTCTCGACATAGGGATTGAACCCAGGTCTCCCACATTGCAGGCAGACACTTTAACCTCTGAGCCACAAAGGAAGCCTCACACATGCTAGTAAAGTAGTGCTCAAAATTCTCCATGCCAGGCTTCAATAGTATGTGAACCGTAAACTTCCAGATGTTCAAGCTGGATATTTTTTTTCATTTATTTTTATTAGTTGAAGGCTAATTACAATATTGTAGTGGTTTTTGTCATACATTGACATGAATCAGCCATGGATTTACAAGTGTTAAAGGCAGAGGAACCAGAGATCAAATTGCCAACATCTGCTGGATCATTGAAAAAGCAAGAGAGTTCCAGAAAAACATCTACTTCTACTTTTTTGACTATGCCAAAGCCTTTGACTGTGTGCATCACAACAAACTGTGGAAAATTCTTCAAGAGATGGGAACAACAGACCACCTGACCTGCCTCTTGATAAATCTGTATGCAGGTCAGGAAGCAACAGTTAGAACTGGAAATGGAAAAACAGACTGGTTCCAAATAGGGAAAGGAGTACATCAAGGCTGTATATTGTCACCCTGCCTATTTAACTTATATGCAGAGTACATCATGAGAAACGCTGGGCTGGATGATGCACAAGCTGGAATCAACATTGCTGCAGGAAATATCAATAACCTCAGATATGCAGATGATACCACCCTTATGGCAGAAAGTGAAGAACTAAAAAGCCTCCTGATGAAAGTGAAAGAGGAGAGTGAAAAAGTTGGCTTAAAACTCAATATTCAAAAAACTAAGATCATGGCACCTGGTCCCATCACTTCATGGCAAATAGATGGGGAAACAATGAAAAGAATGACAGGCTTTATTTTGGGAAGCTCCAATATGACTGCAGATGGTGACTGTAGCCATGAAATTAAAAGATGCTTGCTCCTTGGAAGAAAATTTATGATTAACTTAGACGGCATATTAAAAAGCAGAGACATTACTTTGCCAACAAAGGTCCATCTAGTCAAAGCTTTGGTTTTTCCAGTATTCATGTATGGATGTGAGAGTTAGACTATAAAGAAAGCTGAGCACTGAAGAATTGATGCTTTTGAACTGTGGTGTTGGAGAAGACTCATGAGAGTCCCTTGGACTGCAAGGAGATCCAACCAGTCCATCATAAAGGAGATCAGTCCTGAATATTCATTGGAAGGGCTGATGCTGAAGCTGAAACTCCAATACTTTGGCTACCTGATGTGAAGAGCTGACTCATTTGGAAAGACCCTGATGGTGGGAAAGATTGAAGGCAGGAGGAGAAGGGGACGACAGAGGATGAGATGGTTGGATGGCATCACCAACTCACTGGGTATGAGTTTGAGTAAACTCTGGGAGTTGGTTATGGACAGAGAAGCCTGGCATGCTGCAGTCTATGGGGTCACAAAGAGTCAGACAAGACTGAGCCACTGAACTGAACTGACTATCTTTTGCCCTACAGATCATTGACATGCAGTTTCTTTATCTTTGGACAATTTAAAACAAAATGCATGTCACCATTTAAAGAAAAGTCAGATTTAGAAAGATAATGCCTTGAATCCAATGTCCAATAAATGTCAAACATTTTTCCTAAGTGAATCTTTTCCCCAACGTCAAACACATGGTTAATTTTCAGCTATACCAGTAGCCACTAATTGGAATATGCACATTTGTAATAGTTAAAATAATAAAGAAGAGTATGATTTCTTTGACCAATGATATTTTCTTATATTTTTGGTAAATTATTTTTTTCATATCTAATTGCTCTAGTGCTAGGGACTGGAAAAAAATGTTTTTTAGGGAATTTTCATACAGAGGTGATCTTTAATCAGGTATTGAGAGGCAGGTAGATGTTCATCAGGTAGAGGACTAGGGAAAAGACATCCTTGCCCTATGAAACACAACGAAAAAAATGTCTGAGCTGGTAAAATGTATGGTGAACCAAGGGAGGTGGTGAGTAGAAACCACCCTTATTGCACAAAATCTTATACTCACACTCATTTATGTTTCTCCTAATTTTTGAGACAGTAATTTGATCCTTCTGTTTTCTATATATGTCGTTGCTTTTTTAAAAAATTATATTTGGCATATAAATTTAAGGAACAGCAGGTTGATTTGATACATGTATACTATAATATGGTTGCCATTGTAGCATTAACTAGCTCCTCTATCACATATCATGATTATCATTACCTTTTTGTCATGGGTATAATTAAGATCTAATCTAAGCAGATTTGATGATTATAATATAATATCATTGCCTGTATTCATTATACTGTGCGTTCGATCTTTAGGACTCATTTAGCTACTATTTTGTACTCTTAAATATCATCTCTCCTATTTCCCCATCTTCTAGATCCCTGGTAAGCACTATTCTTTCTAGTTTGTTTTCTAGATTTCACATATAAGTGATCTTATGGACCTTTCTGTTTTCTGATCTCTCTCCCTAAGTGGTCTCTCTCTTCACAGCAAAATAGACACGAAGAATTTTTCTCAATAAGCAAATTTCTTACTTTTATGACTTTAACAAAACTAATATTTTATCATCTTTTTTCTTTCTTTTTTTTTTTTAAATTCTCTTTCTGAGAGTTGCTTGTGTATAGAAACACTACCAATTCTTGTATGTTGACTTTGTATCCTGCTAGTTTTAATAAGGGCATTTATCATTATACAGTTCTCTTCTAGAACTGCTATTGCTGCTCTGTATTTTCATTTGCTTTTTTTTTTCCATTTATTTTTATTAGTTGAAGGCTAATTACTTTACAATATTGTAGTGGTTTTTGCCATACATTGACATGAATCAGCCATGGATTTACATGTATTCCCCATCCCGATCCCCCCTCCCACCTCCCTCTCCATCCCATCCCTCTGGGTCTTCCCAGTGCACCAGCCCTGAGCACCCGTCTCATGCATCCAACCTGGGCTGGTGATCTGTTTCACCCTTGATAGTATACTTGTTTCAATGCTGTTCTCTCAGAACATCACACCCTCGTCTTCTCACACAGAGTCTAAAAGTCTGTTCTGTACGTCTGTGTCTCTTTTTCTGTTTTGCATATAGGGTTATTGTTACCATCTTTCTAAATTCCATATATATGCATTAGTATACTGTATTGGTCTTTATCTTTCTGGCTTACTTCATTCTGTATAATGGGCTCCAGTTTCATCCATCTCATTAGAACTGATTCAAATGAATTCTTTTTAATGGCTGAGTAATATTCCATGGTGTATATGTACCACAGCTTCCTTATCCATTCGTCTGCTGATGGGCATCTAGGTTGCTTCCATGTCCTGGCTATTATAAACAGTGCTGCGATGAACATTGGGGTGCATGTGTCTCTTTCAGATCTGGTTTCCTCAGTGTGTATGCCCAGAAGTGGGATTGCTGGGTCATATGGCAGTTCTATTTCCAGTTTTTAAGGAATCTCCACACTGTTCTCCATAGTGGCTGTACTAGTTTGCATTCCCACCAACAGTGTAAGAGGGTTCCCTTTTCTCCACACCCTCTCCAGCATTTATTACTTGTAGACTTTTGGATAGCAGCCATCCTGACTGGCATGTAATGGTACCTCATTGTGGTTTTGATTTGCGTTTCTCTGGTAATGAGTGATGTTGAGCATCTTTTCATGTGTTTGTTAGCCATCTGTATGTCTTCTTTGGAGAAATGTCTGTTTAGTTCTTTGGCCCATTTTTTGATTGGGTCATTTATTTTTCTGGAATTGAGCTTCAGGAGTGCTTGTATATGTTTGAGATTAATTCTTTGTCTGTTGCTTCGTTTGCTATTATTTTCTCCCAACCTGAGGGCTGTCTTTTCACCTTGCTTATAGTTTCCTTTGTTGTGCAAAAGCTTTTAAGTTTCATTAGGTCCCATTTGTTAATTTTTGCTTTTATTTCCAATATTCTGGGAGGTGGGTGATAGAGGATCCTGCTGTGATTTATGTCAGAGAGTGTTTTGCCTGTGTTCTCCTGTAGGAGTTTTATAGTTTCTGGTCTTACATTTAGATCTTTAATCCATTTTGAGTTTATTTTTGTGTATGGTGTTAGAAAGTGTTCTAGATTCATTCTTTTACAAGTGGTTGACCAGTTTTCCCAGCACCACTTGTTAAAGAGGTATTTTATCATCTTTAATGTCAAATAATACTTAAAACAGCTATTAAAATAGGTTTATCTGTAGTATTATTTCTTGTGAAGGAAACATTAGAGATAAAAAGAGAACAAAGGGCTTTGAGGTATTAATGATCCAATTGTAGGGCTGTAAGGTGGGGCAGGAAAATTGGTGTATCATATAAGATTGATGTATCTTTGTCCTTTGGTTCTCAGATCTATTACAGTAGTAGAATAGATCTACAACATCCGATTACTGCATAGAAAACCATCAGAGAAACTTAAACAAAAGGAATATGTTGAGGACTGGTGTTTTTTTATTTATTTCTTTTTTTTTGTCAATTCAGATTCCCGTAATTAAATGGCCTTGATAAATGTAATAGGAAAAGTCACTGTTCACTGGCACTGGTTTTGAACTTAGAGTTTGTCTATCTGCTCTAATGCAATTGAAAGATAATAGGATTAGGGCTCCTGATTCAATAACAAGACACCTATACTGTGATGGAAGTGGGTTACATAATTCATAATAAATCATTGAGAGGAAATGTGTGCATCAAGTGTCTCACATATTTCCATTTGGTGGGTCAGAGTTTAAGGAATTAAGCTGTAACTAGAGAATTTAATTACTGTTTGAAAGGCTGCTGCTGCTTTGCCTCTGGATAGCTCTTGCAAGTTTCTGGCTGATGATTTTTTCAATCAATTCCCTGCCTTTCAGCTTGAGCTGAAAGAGATTATTTATAATTGTTAGATTTTTTAAAATACAATTTTGTTGATTATAACAGGAAAAGATAAAGACTAAAAAAAATTTCACTAATCTTACCACCTATATTTTGAATATAACCTTACAGATTGTTTCAATGCATATGTATGTATATAAACTCACATTTATATATACCTTTAATATCTATCTTATGTGTCTATTAACAAAATTTTATACAATGACATTTAAAATATTATAGAAATTTCATTTACTATACTTAAAATATATAGCTAGAATTTTACAGATTCTTAAAGAATATGATTTTAATTGCAACTTCATTTACTATTGTTTTTTTTCTTGGTATAGTTGCCGTGTGAGATTATTTTAGTTGCTTCATTATAACTAGTTCAACTATAGATACAGTTCTTATTTTTGAATGACTCTTTGCTCATATACTACTTTCATGACTTCCCATCAGAGGATGACTGTTTGAGCAAGAGCTTGTTGTTCTATTGAAATCAGGCTTTATTGGCTTTATGAAATTCATGAGCATCTCTTTAGGTAAAAATCCTTCTCAGAATAGGTTAAACTTTGATAACTTGGGTTTGGGGTTTATTTTTGTTTGGTTTTTTAATTTGCTTTTTGTCTTTGTTTTGCTTTAATTATAGGAGATATGTATTTGGACTATATCCAGGAAACTAAATCTAAAAAAAAAAAAAATTGCAGTGAGACCATTTGAAAATTTAGTATAAGTAATTATAAAGAAATTAGCCTTTTGGATGGTTGCCAAAAGAAAATTGGCCAAATAGTGATTGGCAGTGCAGAGATTAGGGTACCTGCAAATTGAAAACAGAAATAAAGACAAAACAGAACATAAACACACATAATAATCCTGAGTTCCAAAGAGTGAAATGCTTTGCTTTAATTTCGGAAAGAATAAAATAACTTATTCCCATGGAAACAAAGCCATTCCTGTCTCTAATAATGAAAAAACATAAAATTGGGCATATTAATTACTCTTTAAGATGCACATTCTTTTTAGTTAAGAAAAAAGTACGATGCAAATTGTCCTAACAGTACTTACTTTATTTACCAAGAGTTTGTGAAGCAAAATATCTTATTCTCCTCTTATAGGAAAGGCAAGTTACAAGCTGGTGAATTAAGACAGGAATCTTTGTCAGCTAATTAATCAGGGTGGAAATGATCTAATAGAGTAAGATTTAATGGAGTTATGTGTGATAGATTTTTCTCTTGTGTGTAAAAAATCTTTCTGTCAGATTTTCCTATATGAGCATACAGTTTCCCATCCAAATAATAAACCTTTGTATTTTCATAAAAGTCAAAGTTTGTGAAACACATGCTAAATAGTTAAGGAATGACATAAAACACAGCAAGTATAAAAATAGTAAGAGTTAATAATTAAACATTTTAAACCATTTTGTATAGAATCAAACAAAATGAACTTGGTAGATTTTTAAATTATTTTCCCACTGATTCAGTTAGAATTTTATTAAACTTCTTATTAAGCCATGATGGTAGCTTAGTCAAAAAGAGATTTATTTCATTCAACAAGAATTCCAGGTATAGGCGTTTGAGAGCTAGTATGGAGAAGGAAATAGCAACCCTGTCCAGCATTGCCTGAGATATCTCATGGACAGAGGAGCCTGGTGAGCTACAGTCCGTGGGGTTGCAAAGAGTCAGACACAACTGAGCAACCAAACAACAACAGCAGTAACTCTATTATCCCTTCAAAGTGAAAAGCTTAATCTATGTTCCTCATTTATCATCTTCCGTGGAAGATGTTCTATATCCATGTTCCAGAGGAATAAAAAAAGAAAATAGAAGAGACAGAGCCAGAAGACTTTTGCTTATATCTCATTGTAGAACTGTGTCAAGTGGTCATCTCTAGTTTCAGGGGAGACTAGGATATTGCACAGAAGCAGGAAAGGGAAGGAGGGCTTGAAAAATTATTGGCTAACTGAACTTATGGTATCTGTCACCTTCCACCTCTTTGAGCAGTCAGTATTTATTCATGATATTTCCATCTCTGTATGTACTTTAAACATAATGGATCCATCCTCTGTCTTCCAAGGTAGGTAGTCCCCAAATTACATCCAGTTACTGGGTTTAGTATGAAGTCTAGGCTCTTTGGGTAATCTCTTTATCACCTCCAGGTTTGGTTCTTTGTCATTCCTAAGTCTATAAATTAAAGATACATCATCTTCTTCTAATATCTCCAGTGTATTAGTATAAAGAGGAAAGAAATTAGGATAAAAGCAGTTTATCCTAAAAAAAAAAAAAAAAAGTCTCATTCAGTAACAGGGAACAAGGGAAGCATATGACTGTCAGTGGTACATAGCAAATATAGAGTCCTGCTCAGCAGGTTACTCAGGATTTCCTGATACTAGCAACAGAAGTCATTCCTTGGCTAGCCAATCTGGCAGGCCTTAGCACTTCTTGGTGAATTTCTTTTATATATTTTCTCCAAGTCCTTGGTTCTACATCTGGGGGGGCCTTCCTTGACCAATGTGCCAATGCCTGCATTCTACACAGATGCTGTGTAAAATGAAAGTAAATGAAAGAGGGCTCTAAAAAGATTTAAAAGGCATTGTGTATCTACAAAACCATAAATTGGGACCATCCTAGGAAATCCAGGTTTATGGTCTTCCTAGCTGGGAAGAGGTTCTACTTGGAGTCCACTTCCTACTGCTGTGAGTTCAAGGACCCAGAAATTACTTCAAATAAAGCCTGTAGCAACCCTGGGGCACATTTAAAAGTACCATGCCCTGGAAGTTTTATCAGACTTCCAGGAGGTGAGCTTCAAGACAATTTTTAAGTAACCACATACCCCTGGAATATTTACCTCATTATCACTGGCTCCTTTGTTCTGACCAATTCCTCTCTCTTAACCTAATGGCTGCTGCCTGCCCCTACCCCTATAACCCCTGCCTATAGCCCTGTAACCCTGTATGCCAGGGTGCAGCACCATTCATCTGATCTTTTCCATTAAGTTCCCTTTCATTGTCACTTAGAGACTTCCTAAAGAAAGGTGTTTGAAATACCCTGGGGTAACAGTTTTATCTATTTTTGAAGCTGCACTCAGAAACCTCTGCTTGTATGCATACATTTTGTATACAGAAGCAGCTGGCAGTCCTCAACCTGTGTAGTTCCAAATTGTGATATTCTCAGTTGTGTGGGACACAAGCAGAGTGACCTCTTTCAGAATAGCTGTGTTCCCTTGCATCTCTGCTTAGAGGAGTCGAGCTATAGTTTGAGTGCATCTCTATCTACCACAGTACATTTGTGAAAGCAGCAAGACTTAATGAGCATATGCCAATATTCTGAATTTTACTCATACCATTCATACTAATAAAAAAGTTTGAGTTGGTATGTGGTCACGATTCCAAAGTATAGCAAACAACAGTTTGACCAGCTGCTTTGCTATTGCACTCCAAAATGCAGTGGCTCTGAAGCCTGAGGTAATTAAACCTTCAATGCTTGCCCTCATCATCTCCTCCACAAAGTCAATTCCACATTTTAAGTTCTATTATTGTAGCTCTCTTCATTCTTTGTAAACTATTACATTATTCATTATTGTTCATTGCAGCCAACAGAGCCCACTCTAGTTTATGCAGGAAAAAAAATTATTTCATAGACTCAGATTGCTCAAGAATTTTTGGAGAGGCCAGAGGCCAGCCTCTAAATCAACTGTGCAAAAACAATGTCCAATTATATCATGAGGCTTCTTTGAAAAAAAAAAAAAAAAAAAACACACACACAATTGCCACTATTGATCAATTATTTGTCCCTCAGTACTAAATACCAGAGACTGTATGACAAAGTGTTAAAGACCACCACCCTTGTTGCTAAAAGAATTAAACCCCACAATACAACCACTGCCTCACTTTGTTCAATTTGAATTCAGGTATTGCTTGAATTTAGGTCAAACATCTGGACCATACTACAAAGGAATCTAAGAATGTGATTTATCAAGCTTAAGTTTTGAGAAGATGAGGAACATAAGCAGAAATATAGCCAAAATAGAAGGAGAATTTTTAGAGATGTTGGGCATCCTTATGTCATGACTTGATTTAACAATATCTTATATGCTTAACTGAGATTTTTAACTTATTAGGCAGACTATGTAATGTCCACTTTCTCAACACCCATTGCAATTAAATTAGCTTTATGATACATAATTTTCTGAGCATGGACATGTTGCCATAGATAACTGTTGCAAATAGGAAATATATCATAGAGAAAGCAGCCCACAGATTTCTGACCCATATTCAATTATATGTAGTTCAGTTAAAAGAAATAGAATGGAATGGGGCAGGATTTTCTCTTATTAACATTACTTAACAATTGCAGCCTTTTTTCAATATCTTTGATACCTGCAACATCCAATGGATGGAATGGTCCATGGGAAATCTTATTTACTATGCAATGTGGTATGCCTTTCTGGATTAGATAAGATTTAAAACAAATTGCTAACATCAAATGACATTTAGAGAAGTTAGCAATGGTTATTAATTTTCCACATCTATTTTCAGTGAATGCCATAACTCCACAGATCGAATCAAAGTCAGAGTGTGGGATGAAGATGATGACATCAAATCCAGAGTGAAGCAACATTTCAAAAAGGAGTCAGATGATTTTCTGGGGCAAACAATTGTAGAAGTGAGGACCCTGAGTGGAGAAATGGATGTCTGGTACAATTTAGGTGACTATCTTGTATCTACTTGAAACGTGTTAAATAAAATTCCAGAATATCTGTGACAGGTATTATATTCCCATATTGGTAAAAATAACCAGTGTTTTTCTAGAACATTTACTTGGCCTTTAGGCGGGTAAGTTTCATTAGAAAATAAGGTGATAATTATTTAAACTCAATATTATTGAAAGATACTGGCAAATTTGAGATAAAAAAGTCTTTCAAGGAATCAAATGGGTGTCTTTTAGGAGAAAAATATTATTCCATTCTGAATTTTTAGTTCATAAAGTATAGCTTCAAAAAACTTTGCCAAATGTATAGAAAACAAATAACCTATGACTTAATAATGTCTGACTTATTTCTTATTTTCTTTCAGTCCCTTAATGAATTTTGGCAATAAACAAAAAGTATATTTTAGATATCTTTCAAAGATGATATGAAAGTAGGCTTTAGTAAGGCAAAGCTTTACCCATATGCTTGTTCTGATGATGAAGATATGAGAATGTTTAATTGGCATAATTTTAAAATGGAATTTTATTATTGTACCAAGAATTAAATAAAGATAAGTTTTAATTTGACTTTTCCCACAATTGAATAATAACCTAGAATCTTTAGTGCTGACTTAAATAACAGTAAAAAGATATGGATCACCTCACTTTCTGTAAAGGACATGATCTAAAAATATACTTATCATATTATTGGGAATTTTTAAATTACATTTTTAAGATATGGTGGTGAATCTAAGAAAAGTTTACACACTTCCAGGATTATGAAATGTTTGATTTTAGGATACCTATGTATTTTAGCACATTACAGAGTGCTTTTCACTTTTAGAACCTACGTGCTTCAAGTAATACAGCAGTTTGCAAAGTTAAGGGGTGAAGTTACAGAATTGATGGCTGTCTAAATTAAGAAGGAGAGAGATGTAACTGAACACAAACAATTCAAGCTAGACTAAAAACTCGTTATCGAAAATATTTTATTTTGACGAAATCTCTCTTAAAAGTAATGCTTCTCCATTATTGGCATAGAGTTTTTGCTTCATTTATAATGATAATCCTCCTGTATCTTGTTTATACTATTAAATAACTTTACACATGAAAACAGAAATGTTAGGAAAGGGTAAATTTCAGACTGCTAACTCTGCACAATTATCACAAGTTGTGTTTTAATTAAAGAGCAATTTAATTGACTGTACATGCACTTTTGTTTTCCTGTGATAAATTAGCATGTTGTTGAATTGAGTTGTAATTCAGAAGAGAAATTCCTCAAATTATTCTTTTGACAAAATGTACAAGGGTATAGTCAGTTTGCAAAAGAATTTGAGTGTGCTTCTAATAAAATCTGCCACCCAGCTCTCCGGCAGAAACTGTCCTTCAGTGTATGGAGAGAAAAATACGATGCAGCCCAACATGGATGCCTGTGCCTGCTCATCCTCAATTCACACTTCTGTGCCATCATTACTGGTGTTTAACCTTTAGAGGGAAAACAGGTTTTAGCTTTGTATAAAATCCACAGTGGGTTCAATCCCCATTAGTAACATATTTTCATTCTTTGTGCAGTGTTACTACTTCCTCAACACTCAGAATTCATTTCACCATGCAGAGGAGGAGTTAGCCAAAAGTTCTGGGCATCCGAGCAGAGCCTGTGTCCCATGAATCCATTGTGATGATGGTACTTAAAATGTTCCCCTGTAAAAAAAATAAAAATAAAAAAAAAAAATAAAATGTTCCCCTGTGATCCTGGGGAAAGGTCTGTGACAAAGAGGTCTGAAGACCTGACTTTCTCTTGGCTACAGCAGACAACTTAAGCATTTGTTGAGAATCAACTCTCCTAGCCAGTAGGAGAAACTCTCATAATCCCAGCATTAAGTGAAGACTCTTAGCAACACAGTGACTATTAACTATTAACCATGAAAAATCAGCAGACATTCCACAAGAAGAAAGTAGACTTCATGATTTAACTGTATCTTATCTGGCTAGAAATATAGTGATGCATAGAAAGAGGGGCAATTAAAGAAGTCTTCACCACTGACTTGGTGTGGCTCTCCATTTTCATCTTTGGTTTTTTTTAGATGGATCAGCTTGCTTCTTTATGTGTTTCATCAGGGAAGCAGGTATTAGTCATAGGTCCCCTACCTACATTCACACCCTAGAAATTTGTCTAAGTTTATCTTTCTCTCAAAGCTACCCCTAACTTCATATTAGATGCATATATACACATACATTACACACACATTAATTGAATTGACTACATATTGACTCCATTCAAACAAAGAAAGAATCTAACACTTGTAAGTAAACACAGGTTGTAGACTATAGGTCTTCATGAATCACTGACAGAGAAAACTATTAACAGATGTTTTTGTTAGAGCTTTGACTCTTTTTTCAAGGACAGAAAGAATGGGACTTTTTGATAAAGTACTCTCCTGATTAATTTTATCTTTGAGTTATTTTGCTTTTAATTGCACAAATAATTAATTTTTATCATCTTAACTGATCTAGTACATGGAACTTTGTATCAGAATGGTAGAATCATCTGATTAAGCTTTTCTATTTGAAATACCTATATCACATTTTGACGATCTCAATGACATATAGGCACATTACTTTAAATTGTATTTAGCAGAATCATTATTGTTAATCAAACCTGATCTAGAAAAATGACTTTTAGCAATATAAGCCTTTTTTTAAGCTTTTGAGAACTTGTATAAGAAAAATGATATTGTCAAAAATGACTGACCAATTACTTTCTGCTTTATCAGAGAAACGGACAGATAAATCAGCTGTGTCTGGGGCCATTCGACTGAAAATTAATGTGGAAATAAAAGGAGAGGAGAAGGTTGCTCCATATCATATACAATATACATGTCTACATGAGGTAAGTAACTTGAATTATATTAATAATAAGACCTAGATAAATTGCATTGATTAGAGATAATGCAACAAAATATTTGTTTTAAAAATAGAATTGAATTAGGTTTGTGAAGTTGTCCCTGAAGTTCTTATTCTTTACAATAGCAAGTGATGTGCTAGCGTATCACATAGCCTATATATTGCCCCCTGAAGAGAGGGCTGGTTGTCTTAAAATGAGGTTTAGAACAAGCATATGAGGCAAGTTTTAATAAACAAGGCAATGAGATGATAATGAACAAGTAGAGCAAATTACCATCCTTCCAGGGAGGAAGAAGACTGTTAGAAAGCATTCATTGAAGAAATAAGTCATGATATTTTGGAAGCATTAAATCTGTAGTATCAATACTGTAATAATGAAGGAGAAGATCCAAATCATGCTAATTTTTGAGAACTCTAAGTTAGTGCTCAGGTTATGTTGAAGATTTAATTAGGACTATTGTGTATTAAATATGAAAAATCTGATGTTGCAGAAATGTTGTTGGGGAGCCAATGTGATTAGCAGTAAATTTGTCTGTCTTTTTCTGAGTATAACAGACGACTTCATACATACTGAACCCTCCTCCATTTTAACTACCCTTTCCACAAACATATCTGGGTAGCAAGTATCAGAATGTAGGTTTGCACTCATGAATAGTAGAGAATATACTATCCAAAAAGAGGAGCTTGGTTGGCTTAGAAAGAAGTAGAGAGCACTCAGACTGAATCAAAAGGGCAGATGCTCTGGGCCCCTCGTGCCTCAGTGTCCCTGCACAGGCAAGCAATCTTGGGCTTCTACCAGATGCTTTGCAACTGAGAGCTTAGTTTGACATGTCACTGGAGCTTTTCCATGATGCAAAAGACACATCCCATGTATCAAAAAATATGTGGTGAAGCTGAGGACTATATCTTTCCCCCTGTTCAAAGAGGTACAGAGAAAGTACCTTCCTACGAAAGAGAAAGGTAGCTGGGAGAATCATTGCTCTTTGCACACGATTTTTCCTAAGTGTATCTATGAAAATGTATGTGTAATTACCTGCATCTCCCTTTCACTAAAGAAGGAAACAAGGAACAGTATCTAAGTCATTTACACATTGCACATAATTAGAGATAGAACCAAGTAATTAGAGATGGAACCAATCTCCTGAGTACAGACTAGCCAGTGATAATCCATCAAGAAAGGTGGTTCACCAAATGCAGTGTTCTGTGACAACCTAGGGGAGTGGGATGGGGTGGGCGGTAGAGGGAGGCTCAAGAGGGAGGGGACATATGTATACCTACGGCTGATTCATTAGATGTAGGACGGAAACCAACACGATATTGTAAAGTAAGCATCCTCTAATTAAAAATAAAATTAAAAAAAAAGTGGTTCAGTTTGTAGACCAATAGCAATAAATCTCAAACTGGCAGGATAGGGAGCCAACTCTGGCCATAAAATGTGGGCACAGATTTGGAATGACAGGAATAGCGTCTTGCTTTGCTTTTCAGAGTCTTTTCTGTGGGTCCAAGAACCCAAAGAACTGAAATCCAGTTCAGAAAGGGTCCTTCAATAATCCATGCTGCAGCAGTTTCTAAACTTCTTAGAAGCAAAAAGGAATTGTATGTAGTGATTTTTTTCATTACGAAATTGTAAAAATATTTGTTTTCCACCTGAATTCATTGTCATGACTTGTGCCATTTTGTAGCCGAAGTGCATATCTAGATTTTGTATTAACATAGTCAAAACACATTATTCATCCAGAGCTTTTTAATTTACTCAGAGCCCACGAATGCAAAATATGTGCTAGCATGTAGAAATGTTTACTTGCAAAACCATTTACTTCCTTCTAAAATGATACAATGTATCTGAAACATTTAAATCATTGATTCTGTATAGACCTAGACAGAAATAAAATCAGAATTTGCATTAAGATGAGATTCAGTAAAATGAAAATCTGAGATATTGCTATTGCTTATAGATTCTGATGAAACATTAGATGCAATTACAATGTAAGTATAAAATTTACGGAAAGTTACAGTTAAATATGTCAGGCCTAGTCTGAGAAAACTGAACGTTTGAAAAACACTTACTTTTAGAATTTGTTCCATTACTTGACTGAAGTGAAAGCTAATGGTGGAGTGAAAATCCCAGAGGTCAAAGGGGATGAAGCCTGGAAGGTTTTCTTTGATGACGCCTCTCAAGAAATAGTTGATGAATTTGCCATGCGTTATGGGATTGAATCCATTTATCAAGCTATGACGTAAGTACTACAGAATCTTTGCATGTTCAAAAGTCTCTGTTGAAATCCAAAGGGGAACTCTTTCTTCAAATCAAATGAATTTTTAATTTAATAGATAATTACAGTTTGGATGTAATTTATTAGATGCTGGCTACCCTCTCTGTTGCAGCTATAAAGTATTAAGGATTTGGTAACTACCATCATCTTCTCAATTCTTATTCCATCCCCATGTGCTGTTCCTTGACTAAATTAGCAGCATCTGGGAACTTAGAAATGTAAATTTTCTACCCTACTTCATATCTTCTGAATCAGAAACTCTGAAGATTTTAATATGCCCAACAAGTGGTTCTCATGTACTCTAAAGTTTGAGAACCATAGCCTTATTTGATATTTGAGCCTGATACTAGAGCCTGATGATTAAAATGTGTTGTCCAAGGTTACAAAGCTGGTTAACATCATAAACACTTCTAGAGTCATTATGGTGTCTTAACACTAACTTTAGACTATATCCTTCCTCCTTATTTTTATTTCAGTGCTGCTAATTTTATTAACCCAAACACTACAGTAAATAAGGTCCTTTAAAAGTGATCCGTACAGACACACACCCTTTAATGAGGAGTTTCAGTAACAATTTAAAGTTGAATTATTGCTTGTCTAGAGTTAATCTTTTGAAACCTAGTGTAAGTTTATAAGTGCATTTTGTTCAGATATAAGCCATATATAATATGTAAACTATTTATATATAGGGCTTCAGTAAATATCCTGTAATGCAGGAGTCGCAGGAGACATGGGTTCATTTCCTGGATTGGGAGGATACCCTGGTGGAAGGCACAGAAACCCACTCCACTATTCTTGCCTGGAGAATTCTGTGGACAGAGGCCCTTGGTGGGCTACAGTCCATTGGGTCACAAAGAGTCAGACATGACTGAAGTGACTTAGCATGTGCACGTGTGTGTGTACACACACACACACACACACATATATAAAAGGACTATTCTTTCATATTAAATCTTCAAGGTTTATTGCTCATAGAATTTAATGAACAGTCATATTTCTAGAACATCATATAAGAATGATTTTTTAAAACTTTCTGATAGTGTATGCTTTTTCAATTTACAGAATGTCCTAGTGCTAAATATCAAAAGCTTATAGATTCTTAGTCATGAAAAGTACTTAGGGGTCAACCGGTTGAATCTCTCTCTGAATCAGGAAATTCTTTTTGCATCCCTTACTGGTTGTCATCATTGCTTTGTTTGCTCCCCTGCAGTGATAGGGAACACAATTCTTTTTTTCTTTAATTTGAAGTATAGTTGATTTACAATGTTATGCTAATTTTTACTCTCTGGCAAAGTTTTTTTTAATCCAGTCAATAATACACATGTAAACATTTTTAAAACATTCTTTTCCAGTATGATTTATCCAAGAAGATTGGATATAGTTCCCTGTGCTATACAGTAGGACCTTGTTGTTTATCCATTCTAACTATAATAGTTTGTTTCTACTGACCCAAACTCCTAGTTCATCCCTCTCCCTCTCTCCTTTGGTAACACAAGTCTGTTCTCTATGAGAGTGTGTTTCTGTTTGGTAGATAGGTTCATTTGTGCCACATTTTAGATTCCAAATATAAGTGATATCATAGGGTATTTGTCTTTTTCTCTGTGACTTCACTTAGGATGATCATCTCTAGTTGCATCTGTGTTGCTGCAAATGGCATTATTTCATTCTTTTTTAGTATTCCATTGTATATATATACCACATCTTCTTTATCCATTCTTCTGTTGATGGACATTTAAGTTGTTTTCATGTATTAGCTATTGTGAATATTACTGCTATGAACATAGGGATCCTTGGTGAATTGTAGTTTTGTCTGGGTAAATGCCTGGGTGTAGAGCTGCTGGATCATATGGTAATTTATAACTTTAATTTTCTGAAGAACCTCTATACTGTTTCCTATAATGACTGTACCAACTTATATGCCCACCAACAGTGTAGGAGGGTTCCCGTTAATCTTAATGATGGCCATTCTGAATGGTGTGAAGTGGTACTTCATTGTAGCTTTGATTTTCATTTCTGTTATAATTAGCAATTTTGAGCATCTTTCCATGTGCCTAATAGCTATTTGTATGTTTTCTTTGGAGAAAAAATGTCTTTTGCCCATTTTTCCATTAGGTTTTCTTTTTTGTTGTTATGTTGTATGAGCTATATACAGTATCAGTAGTATATTTTGTAGATTAAGCCCTTGCATTATTTGCAGATATTTTCTCCTGTCCATAGGTTGTCTTTTCATTTTTTTGTATGATCTCCTTTGCTGCATGAAAGCTTGTAAGTTTAATTAGGCCCCATTCATTTATTTTTGTTTTTATTGCTATTGCCTTGGAAGACTGACCCAAGAAAATATGGTACATTTTATGTCAGAGGATGTTTTGCCTGTGCTCTCTTCTGGGAATTTTTTGATGTCATGTCTTATGTTTGCCTTTAAGCCATTTTGAGTTTATTTTTGAGCATGGTGTGAGGGTGTGTTCTAACTTCATTGATTTACATGCAGCTGTTCAACTTTCCCAGCACCACTTGATGTAGAGACTGTCTTTTTCCCATTTTATATTTTTTCCTCCTTTGTTGAAAATAAATTGAACATATGTGTGAGTTTATTTATTTCTGGGCTTTTTTCCCATTGATCCATATGTCTATTTTTGTACTAATACCAAACTGTTTTGATTTGATTACTGTGACTTTGTAGCACTGTCTGAAGTCTAGAAGACTTATGCCTCCTTTTTTTTTTTTTTTTTTAACTAGGATTGCTTTGGAAATACTGGGTCTCTTATAGTTCCATATACATTTTTGAATAATTTATTCTAGTTCTGTGAAAAATATCATGGGTATTTTGATATTGATGGCATTAATCTCTAGATTGCTTTGTGTGGTATTGCCATTTTAACAGTATTAATTCTTTCAATCCAAGGGCAAGGGATATATTTCTATTTCTTTGAATCCTCTTTTTCTCTCCTTTAATAATGTTTTAATGGTCTAAGCTTAGAAGTCTTTCACCTCCATGATCATGTTTATTTCTAGGTATTTTATTTTTGGGTGCAGTTTTCAAAGGTATTTTTTTTAACATTCTCTCTGATATTTCCTTGTTAGTGTAAAGAAATGCAACTGATTTCTGAATGTTTATCTTGTGTAGTACTACTCTGCAGAATTCATTTATTAGATCTGGTAGTTGTTGTGTGCAGTCCTTGGGTTTTCTATATATAGTGTCATGTTATCTGAATATAGTGACAATTTTACCTCTTCCCTTGCAATCTGGTTACATTTTATTTATGTTTCTTGTCTGATTTCTGTGACTAGGATTTTCAATATTATGTTGAATAGAAGTGGTGAGAGTGGGTATCCTTGGCCTGTTCCAGATTTTAGCATGAAGGTTTTCAACTTTTCACTATTGAGTGTTACATTGACTTTGGGTTTGTCATAAATGGCTTTTATTATGTTGAGATATGTTCCTTCTAAACCCACTTTGATAAGAGTTTTTTATCATGAATGGATGCTGAATTTTGTCACTTTTTTTTTCTGTATCTATTGAGATGATCATGTGGGTTTTGACTTTTGCTTTTTAATGTGATATATTACATTGACATGTACGTGCTGACTCATTCTTGTGAATGGTCATGGTGTATGATCTTTTCTGTGTGTTGAATTTGGTTTGCTGATTTTTTTTTTTTTTGAGAATTTTCATGTATATATTCATCAAAGATATTGGCCCTGGAATTTTATTTTCTGGTGGTATCTTTGTCTGGTTTTGGAATCAGCATGATGGGGGGCTTCATAGGATTCTTTGAGAGTATTCCCTTCTTTTCAACCTTTTGTAAGAGGTTTAGAAGGATCAGTATAAGTTCTTTGTATGCTTGGTAGAATTCTCGTAAACCATCTGGTCCTGGACTTTTGTTTGTACGAAGTTTTTTCATTTTTACAGATTCTATTTTATTTTTAATTATTGGTCTGTTCAGATGATCTGTTTCTTTTGATTCAGTTTTGGTGAGCTGTATGTTTCTTGAAAGTTGTCCATTTCTTCTAGGTTGTCATATTTGTTTGCATGTAATTGTTCATAGTATTCTCTTAGGATGTTTTGTATTTCTTCAGTATTGACTGAGTTTTCTCCATTTTTGTTTCTTATTTTCTTTATTTGGGTTCTCACTCTTGTCTTCCTGGTGAGCCTGGCCAGAGGTTTGTTAATTTTGTTTATTGTTTCTAAGAACCAGCTCTTGGTTTTATTTATTTTTTTTTCTGTTTTTTTAAAATATATATATATATCTATATTTTATTTATTTCCTCCCTGTTTATTTCCTTTCTTCTGCTGACTTTAGGTTTTGTTCTTCTCTTTCTAATTCTTTTAGGTGGTATGTAGGTAGGTTAGGTTGTTTATTTGAGATTTTTCTCGTTTTTTGAGGAAAGCCTATATTGCTATGGACTTCCATGTAAGATCTGCTTTTACTGCATCCCAGATTTTGCATGGTTGAATTTTCATTGTCATCTGTCTCAAGGTATTTTTTAATTTCCTCTTTTATTTCCTCATTGACCCATTGGTTTTTCAGCAGCATATTGTTTAGTCTCCATGTAATCTTTTTTTTTTCCCCTCATTTCTTTTCCTATGGTTGATTTCTAGTTTCATGCTGTTGTGGTCAGAGAATATTCTTGACACAGTGTCTGTATTGTTAAATGTTAGTTTAAGAACTCAGTTAGTTTGTTGAGGTTAGTTTTATGCCCTAGTAATGCAGTCACTCCTAGAGAATATTCTATGTACAGTTGGAAAGAGTATTTATTCTCTTTTGTTTTGTTTTTGATGTAATATCCTGAAAATGCCAAGTCTAACTGTTGTATCACTTAAAATTTCCATTGCTTTATTGATTTTCTGTCTAGAAGATCTGTCCATAGGTATGAGTGGGGTGTTAAAAGTCTTCTACTATTATTGTATTTCCATCAGTTTCTCCCTTTATGTCAGTTAGTATTTGTTTTATGTATTTGAGTGCTCCTATATTAGGTGTAAATATATTGACAATGTAAAATCTTCTTATATTGATCCTTTAATCACTATTTAGTGTTCTCCTTTATCTTTCTTTATGGCCTTTGTTTTAAAGTCTATTTTGTCTGAAATGAGTATTGCAGTGGCTGCTTTCTTGTCATTTCTATTTGCACGAAATATCTTTTTTCCATCCTCTTACTTCCAGTCTATGTGTCTTTGCCCTGAGGTCCATCTCTTATAGATAGCATATTGCATTGGTTATTTTCTCTTTTTTTCATCCAGTCTTCATCTTTGTATCTTTTGATTGGAACTTTCAGTCCACTGACATTTAAGATAATTATTGATATATCTGTATTTATTGCCATTTCTAGTTGATTCTGTTTCTTTTCTATTTCTTTTTCTTTTTGTGGTTTGCAGTTGATTCTGTTTTTCTTTTTGTGGTTTGGTGATTTCCTTTTACTTTATGCTTTTCTTTTCTTTTTGGTTTTTGAATCTTTTGTGTAGTTTTGATTTGTTGCCCTATTTTATAAGTATGTTAACCCCTTCCTGTGGCTTCCTTGGTGGCTAAGACAGTGAAGAATCTGCCTGCAATGCAGGAGACACGAGTTCAAACCCTTTCCTGGGCCACCCAGGTGGCACTATGGTAGAGACTCCACTGCCAAATAGGAGTCTCTCCATGTCTCCAAATAGGAGACATAGGGGGCACGATCTTCCTGACCCAGGAAGGAAGGAAATGACAGTCTACTGGAGGAGGAAATGACAACCCACTCCAGTATTCTTCCCTGAAAAATCCCAAGGACAGAGGAGTCTGGTGGGCTACTGTACATGGGTTGCAAAGAGTCGAACACAATGGAGCATGAGCGTGCAGCCACTTCCTATAACTATTTGGTTTAGACTGATAGTCATATAGTACGCTCATATTCTTAAAAAAAAAAAAAAAAAGGAATTTACACATTCTGAAAAAAGGATTTAGTTTTTTTCATTTTATTTCTCTCCTACACATTTTATGATTTTGATGTTCTTTTTTACTTCTTAGTATTTATCCTTTTGCTGTTCCTTGTTTTCACAATAGTTTTTTTTTTTCCTCCTTAAATCTGGGTATTGGCTAATTTAAGTGACTCAATTTCTATTTATAATTTCCTCCATCCTATACCTTCTTGCTAATTTTCTATATAGAGAAGACTTTTCAGTATTTCTTTTAGGGTAGGTTTATTAATAGTATTTCTGCAGTCTTTTAGTTTTTGCTTGTCTGAGAAATTATTTTCTCTCCTATTCTAAATGATAATCATGCTGGGTATAGTAGTCTAGGTGGAAGATTTTTTCCTTTCAAGACTTTGAATATATTTTGTCACTCCCTTCTAGCCTGCAGAGTTTCTGTAGAGAAATCAGCTGATAGTCTTATGGGGGTTCCCTTAAGACTGTTTACTAATTACTAATTACCACTCTGTTTTTCTCTTGCTGCCTTTAGAATACTCTTTTCTTCTTTAACTTTGCCATTTTTCTTATAGTTTGATATAGGGTTATTTGTGTTAATTTTGTTTGGGTTAATTTTGTTGAGGACTTTCATGCTTTCTATACCTGGATATTTGTTTCCTTCTTTAGGTTGGGAAGTTTTCAATCTTAATTACTTCAAATACCTTTTACTTCCTTTTTCTCTTTCTTCTTCTGGAATCCCTATTATGTATAAATTGGCATGCTTTATATTACCCCATTGATTTCTTAAATTGCTTTCATTTTATTTTTTACATGGTTTTCTGTCTTTTTCTTTGATTGACTAATTTCCATTATTCTGTCTTCCATATCACTATTCTTTTTTCTGCATTATTCATTGTGCTATTTATTACCTTTAGCTTAGCTTTTATCTTGGCAAATGAATTTTCTAATTTTTCTTGGCTCCTCCTTATAGTTTCTAGTTACTTTTTTTTATAGCAATCTGCATTTCTGTCAATAACCTTTCTTAATTCCTTCAGTATTTTCATTACTTGCTTTTTGAACTCTGTGTCTATTAGATTGAAGAAGTCTGTTTCATTGTTTGCCCCTTCAGAGGAATTCTCTTGGTCTTTTAACTGGAAATGGTTCTTCTACTTCTTCATTTTGCTTATATTTCTCCTACTCTGTGAGTTTAAGAGAAACAATTATCTACTGTTGTTTTGGAGGACAGTTTGCATGTGGAAAGATTACGGTGTCGCTTGTATGGATTTATTTTAGTTATTTATTTTTTTGCTTGTATAGATTTAATTGTTTTTGGCATGGGTGCTGTTTTGGCTTGGATGCTTGCTGTCTCTTTCCTCAGTGTGTGCTGGCCATTATCCCACTGATAGAGGGTGGGCAGGCTCATGGCCCGCGTGTACTCCTGGGAAGGTGGGGAGGGTGGTTGGCACCCAGCACCAGCACCTGCCTCTGGAGTCTGAAATGCCAGTGGTGGCTGTGCCTGACCCTGGAGCTCGTGCAGGTGGTGGCCTGCCACCTAAGAGTGCTCCCCCAGAAAAGGAAGCCCCTACGTCTGTGCACCTCCAGACAGTGGTGCCTTGCCTGTCTGGTGGGCTCTGGCTCCTTCGGCATGCCACTCCCTTGGTTGTGGTGCACCATACCCTAGCCCCTTCAGGCTGTCTCCGCACAACCAGTCCCCGTCTTCTTCTAGGGTCTGACCTCCAAGACTCAAGCCTCAGCAGCCAGCCCCCACCCATCCCAGCAGATGAGCATCTCAGGCTGGGGAGGGCAGGGCAGTGACATCTACCATCTGTGCAAGTCTCTTTCCGCTACGCTCTCCATAAACTAGTTCTACTCTCTTCAAAGGCTCTGAAGCTCCCCCTCTCTCCTGGCTAGTCTTTCCACCAGTGAGGGGACTTCCCAGGATGTGGAAGCTTTCCCTCTTTCACAGTTTCCTCTCTAGGGGCACAGGTCCCATCCCAACTCCTTTCTCATTTTTTGAATGTATTTGTGGGAGAAGGTGAGCACCATGTCCTACTCCTCTGCCATCTTGGTCCAGTCTCCAGGAGCTATTCCTTTTGAGGCAGCCTATTTTGAAACTGGAAAGCCACAATGAAGTCTGTCCCATGTCAATGTCTATAAGAACTCATCAGAGCAGCTCGTGTAACATTTGAATTCAATTAAAATATAACTATGATTTAATAGTCTAAAGTAAATGAACTGCACTGCCAAGAGAACTATGTTTAGAAAAAACATAGAAAAATCTTTTGGAAAGAATCCCAGTAAAACAAAAAGTATCAAGTTTAATTTATTCCAAATATCTCTGTGAACTGATGTCAGATTTCTTCATTGCCATGTTTCTGATATTCTGAGAAGCACAATCATATTACTACAGAGAAAAAACATAAATGTATGATAGTTTAAAAGAGAAGAATCATCCATCCTTCAACTTACTTTTATTTTTCTACTACCTTTTTAACTTAAGTAAACAATAAAAATATTTTTGAATGCCTTTTTGGTATCTAGTGACTTGCAGGTCAATTTGGACCTTATCATATTTAAAAGACAGTGTGATAAAGTCTCTGCCCACATTGGAAATACTCTGAAGCAGAGGTTGGCAGTTTTTTTGTATGGGTGTGAAAGGCCAGAGAGTAAATATTTTCAGTTCTGTGTGTCCTACAGTGTCTCTGACAGCTGCTCAATTTTGCATTCCTAGCACAGAACCAGTGTGGATACTAAGTAAACAAAATGGCATGGCTGCACTCCAATAAAACTCTATTTTAAAAACAAAAGCCATCAGCTGGGTTTGACTGTGGACTTTACCAATTGCTAACTTCTCATCTAAAGAGAGTAAGATAGATAAACATAAGAGAAAAGAATACCTGCTTTTTGTGGGAGAAATTGACAAGTGAACTTTGACAGTAACAAAATGTGGCACATTATATCTACCGATGATTACACATTTGATTTGATATTGATATTTTTATTTATTATGTTTCTTTTAACATTAACCAAGATGACCTTGACATTTCCCTCGACTTCACAAAACTTTAGACAGGTTTCTTTATGCCTCTAGGCCTGGGGTCTCCCCCTCATCTTGGCTCTTCCAGAATCTGAAAAGTCTAACCTCAGAGACCCCTGCCTTCCCTTTCCTCAGAGCATTTGTTTTAGAAAATTTGCTATATTTCTTTTCTCTGTCCCTTTAAGATATAAAAAAATTTAAAGCCTCTTGTCAGTTTTTCAAGCCAGGACCAACTTTTTCATGTACTTGGGAGCCATCTCTTTAAAATGTCCTCATATTACTCAGATATTAAAAAAAAAAAAGAACACATTTGAGTCAGCCCTAATGAGGTAGATGTACCTAGAGCCTGTTATACACAGTGAAGTAAGTCAGAAAGAGAAAACCAAATATTGTGTATTAACTCATGCATATGAAATCATCAGTACCATCTTTCTAGATTCCATATGTTAATATAAAATGCCCTCTTATTTTTAAAAACACAAAATTAAGAAATTCAGCTTCGAGGAAAAAACATATGACTCTCTATATAGTAAGGATACTTACACATTTTGGAAAGGATAAAACTGCTTAATTCTCCGCACTTCACTAGATACCACTGGATCAGAAAAAATCTAATAACAATTTCTCTTGCTATTTGAAGTCCCTCTATGTTTAGTCAGATCCCCAGGTAACTTCATAATCTTACTGTTTTATTAGAGATTGTTTGGTTTCTTTCAAGCATACTCCCATTTCTTTGAAGATGGATTTGGAGCACAAATAAATAAAGAGGAAGTATGTATTAAGTCAGAGAGTCCGGTTATACATTATTAAATTTTCCTCTTACATATTTCTCATCATAATAAGGAGCCTGAATCTATTTTGCTGGTAAATAACCTGAACATTAATACCGAACTTTCCAGTCCTCCAAGGTACCTCCTGCTTACTGTAAACACTCTTTCCTTTTACCACAGAACATTAGCTATGAGGGCACAGTGTATTAGCCCTATTTGTTGCAAAAAAAGTCTCTTTTGTTTTGGAGCATTCATGAGAAGGAGGAAAGGGATTACAATTTCCTGTTTGGACAAGTGATTGATCAAGGACCTGGAGGATTTGTTCCCACATGGTAAATGCAGCCACCCATCTAATGGAAGAGCAGTTTTCCAATTTGTGACAGTAAGAATGAGAGTCTGTTCCCTTTTTCAAAGCTATTTCACATGTTTAGCATGAGACTAGGCATAAAACCTGTTTTCATCATTTGGGGAGTTTTAGAATTTTTTTTCATCTATTTATTCAAGCATATGTTTTCAATAATGTTCTGGCAGACCAACTGTTTACCCCTGAACACAATTAAGAGAATTTAATGTCAAGCATTAGGGAGTAAATTGTCCTCTAGTGGTGATTTATGTCAAACAAATACATTTTAACTGAGTGTTTAATTTGAGCCTTTCATTTATTTTAAAATGAAGCCCATGATGTCTCCCCAGATTTTAGATTCTATTAGATGATAGTCATGCCTCTATAATACCAATAAGAGAAAAGCACTAGGTTGTTTGTTTTTTTTTTTACCTTAGTATGCTTAATAAACAACCTGTACTTTGGTACTGGTCATCCTAATCTATTTCATATTTGGACCAGAGCTGTTAAGATACACTTTACTTTAAAGTCACTAGTCCTTATAGCTGTTTGAACTATGAGCCTGCTTTCTAAAGAGAGTGCTGCTTAATTGAATCATCGATTCTTTTAAAAAATATTTATTGAGTACCTGTTATGTGCCAAAAGTTTTCTAGGCACTGAGAATATATCAGCAAGCAAGAAGTTAAGGTCCAGTTTCTCACGAAGCCACTTTCCAGAAGATGTAATTCATTTATCTGATAGACACTGTCTGAGCATCTAAGTACAAAGACTTGTACAGGACAGTGGAAATATGCCAATATCTCTTCATCCCCAGTGAGGGAGAAGAGGAAGAATAAATCACCTAATAACAAGACAGTATAATGAAGGCATGATTGTGTGCTGTAAGTGTGTACCCATGGAGGGACCATTCCAGGCACAGATGAGGAAAGGTTTCAGATAATGCTGAGAGGCAGGCAGCATGAAGGCGTCATGCTTACTTACTCTTCAACTTCCATCATTCCTCTAAACCGTATACATTTCATACTTTCCTGTCCCTCCCCACTGGCCTGGTGCTCAAACTGTCCATAATTGAGCTCAAGCAATCCACACTATTTATGAAAAGCTATGATGCTTTTGGCCAAAGGAGAAGTGATCTTTAAAGGTTTCAGCTTCCTCATTACTGATAATGATGAGTAAAATCATTGAAATGCATGCTAGTCTGAATTTTTAAGAGCAAATGTGATAGGTATTATTTTGTGTGCATGCGAAGTTGCTTCAGTTGTGTCTGACTCTTTGCAACCCTATGGACTGTAGCCCACCAGGCTTCTCTATCTATGAGATTCTCCAGGCAAAAATATTGACATGGGTTGCCATGCACTCCTCCAGGGAATCTTCCCAACCCAGGAATCGAACCCACGTCTCTTACATCTCCTGGATTGGCAGGAAGGTTCTTTACCACTAACACCACCTGGGAGCCCATGAATATTATTTTAGTGTATTTCAGTGTATTTCTAACATTAGGGATATAGGTAGTCTTTCCTTTCATCTTCCCTGGTAGCTGAGATGGTAAAGAGTCTGCCTACAATGCAGGAGACCTGGATTCAATTCCTGGGTTGGGAAAATCCCTTGGAGAAGGAAATGGCAACCCACGCCAGTATTCATCCCTGGAGAATCCCATGGGGAGCCTGGCAGACTACAGTCCGTAGGGTCGCAAAGAGTGGGACATGACTTAGTGACTAACACACACGTCCTTTTGTCTGTTTTTTTGTCTGTTCCCTTTGTCTTATTATATTGCTTCTCTGAAATCTCCTCTAAGACGCTAAGAATCACTGCATTTTGGTGCTTCTTTCCAATCATTCTGCTCTCATTTTCATAATTGATTTTTCAATCTTTTCTATCAAAAGCATTTCCCATTCTTTGAAACCATAAGATGGGTGTGATTAGGGACTATGCTGGAGAAGGCAATGGCACCCCACTCCAATACTCTTGCCTGGAAAATCCCATGGATGGAGGAGCCTGGTGGGCTGCAGTCCATGGGGTCGCTAAGAGTTGGACACGACTAAGCAACTTCACTTTCACTTTTTACTTTCATGAATTGGAGAAGGAAATGGCAACCCACTCCAGTGTTCTTGCCTGGAGAATCCCAGGGACAGGGGAGCCTTGGTGGGCTGCCGTCTATGGGGTTGCACAGAGTCGGACACGACTGAAGTGACTTAGCAGCAGGGACTATGCTATGCTACTTGTCCATGCTCAGTCATGTCTGACTCTTTGAGACCCTATGGACTGTAGCCCACCAGGCTCCTCTGTCTATGGGATTTCCCAGGCAAGAATACTGGAATGGATTGCCATTTCCTCCTCTAGGGGATCTTCGGGACCCAGGGATCAAGCCCTGGTCTCATGCATTACAGGCAGATTCTTTACTGCGGAGTCACCAAGTAAGCCTGTGATTAAGGACATTGTCGATAAAAAGACAGGAGAGTTAGATGATTGTCTTATTTTCATCAAAACAATAGCAAGTGGACTGAATCCAGATTTATTATTTGAAATCCCTGGTCAGGAAGATCCCCTGGAGAAGGAAACAGGAACCAACTGTTGCAAATCCAAGAAATTGCAAAAGGGTTGCATATGATTTAGCAACTAACAACAACAATTTCCTAATATTTTCTCAATAGTATTTTGAATGGTTGATAGTGTTGTAACAGTTGTGTCAACTGAAAAAATACCAATAGCTATCTCATTATAAGCAATTTAAGCATCATTTTGGGGTTTGTGACTTTTAATTTTCCCCATGGCATTGAAATTCCATTCATTAAATTGGTTTGACACTAAACCCATTTTCTTACAAAAGCAGTTAAGTCTTTTTAGCATTATTAATCCATTGCTTTCAAATCATGTCTTCCTGGGGAAAAGTTAAACATTTTGAGAGATTACTCAGTAGTAATTTTGACATATACTATTTGAAGATGGGCTGTTTGAGGGAGTGGTTTGCTGTAGAGATATACTGTCATTTTGAATGGCTAATTGTGCCTATAATCCTGTTCCTGCTCTTTCTCCCCCCCCCCCCAGGAATAATTTATGTTGTATGAGAATGGCAGCCTTAAAAGGCAATGGTGGTGGTTGTTCCATCACTCAGTTGTCCGATTCTTTGGGACCCCATGGACTGCAGCACACCAGGCTTCCCTGTCCTTTACTATCTCCCTGAGTTTGCTCAAACTAACATCCATTGAGTCAGTGATACCATCCAACCATTTCATCCTCTGTCGTCTCCTTCTCCTCTTGCCTTCAGTCATTCCCAGCATCAGGGTCTTGAGTTGGATCTTCAAATCAGGTGACCAGAGTATTGGAGGTTCAGTTTTAGTCCTTCCAATGAATGTTCAGGACTGATTTCCTTTAGGGTTAACTGGTTTGATTTCCTTGCTGTCCAATGGACTCTCAAGAATCTTCTCCAACACCACATTTAAAAAGCATCAACTTTGGCAGTCAGTCTTCTTGATGGTTCAACCCTCACATCCATACATGACTACTGGAAAAACCATGGCTTTGACAAAAGGGACCTTTGTAGGCAAAGTAATGTCTCTGCTTTTAAATATGCTGTCTAGGTTGGTCATAGCTTTTCTTCCAGGGAGCAAGCATCTTTGTATTTCATGGCTATAGTCACCATCTGCAGTGATTTTGGAGCCCAAGCAAATAAAGTGTATCCCTGTTTCCATTTTCCCCTATCTATTCGCCATGAAGTGATGGGACCTGATGCCATGATCTTAGTTTTCTAAATGTCGAGTTTAAAGCCAGCTTTTTCACTCTCCTCTTTCACCTTTATCAAGAGGCTCTTTAGTTACTTTTTGCTTTCAGGCATTAGGGTGATGTCATCTGCATATCTGGGATTTTTATATTTCTCCCAGAAATCTTGACTCCAGCTTGTGCTTCATCCAGCCTGGCATTTCACATGATGAACTCTGCATGTAAGTTAAATAAGCAGGGTGACAATATACAGCCTTAACCTATTCCTCTCCCCAGTTTTGAAACAATCCATTGTTCCATTTGCAGTTCTAACTGTTGCTTCCTGACCTGCGTACAGATTTCTCAGGAGCCAAGTAAGGTGATCTGGTATTCTGATCTTTTGGATAATTTTCCACAGTTTGTTATGATCCGCACAATCAAAGGGCTTTAGTGTAGTCAATAAAGTAGAAGTAGATTTTTTTTCCTGGAATTCCCTTCTTTTTTCTATGAACCAAGAGATGGTGGCAATTTGATCTCTGGTTCCTCTGCCTTTTCTTAATTCAGACTGTACGTCTGGAAGTTCTCAGTTCACATACTGTTGAAGCCTAGCTTGGAGGATTTTGAGCACCACCTTGCTAACATGTGAAATGAGCACAATTGTACAATAGTTTGAATGTCCTTTTGCATTGCCATTCTTTGGGATTGGAATGAAAATTGACCTTTTCCAGTCCTGTGGCCATTGCTGAGTTTTCCAAATTTGCTGGCATATTGAGTGCAACACTTTAACAGCATCATCATTTAGGATTTGAAATGACTCACCTGGAATTCCATCACTTTCCCTAGCCTTGTTCTTAGTAATCCTTCCTAAGGCCCATTTGACTTCACACTCAAAGATGTCTGGCTCTAGATGAGTGATCACACCATTTTGGTTATCCAGGTCATTAAGACCTTTTATGTACAGTTCTTCTGTGTATTCTTGCCACCTCTTCTTAATATCTTCTGTTAGGTCCATACCATTTCTGTCCTTTATTGTGACCATTTTTTCATGAAATGCTCCCTTGGTATCTCTGATTTTCTTAAGGAGATCTATAGTCTTTCCCATTCTATTGTTTTCCTCTATTTCTTTACATTGTTCACTTAAGAAGGTTTTCTTATCTCCCCTTGCTATTCTTTGGAACTCTGCATTCAGCTGGTATATCTTTCATTTTCTCCTTTGCCTTTTGCTTCTCTTCTTTTCTCAGCTCTTTGTGAGGCTTCCTCAGACAACCATTTTGCCTTGTTGCATTTCTTCTTCTTGGGGATGTTTTTGATCACTGCCTCTTATACAATATTATGAACCTCCATCCGTAGTTCTTCAGGCACTCTGTCTATAAGATCTGATCTCTTGAATCTCTTTTTCACCTGCACTGTATGAGGGATTTGATTTAGCTCATACTTGAATAGCCTAGTGGTTTTCCCTACTTTCTTCAGTTTAATTCTGAATTTTGCAATAAGGACGTCGTGATCTAAACCACCGTCAGCTCCCCATCTTGTTTTTGCTGACTGTATAGAACTTCTCCATCTTTGTAAAGAATATAATCAGTCTGATTTCAATATTGACCATCTGGTGGTGTCCATGTATGCAGTCATCTCTTGTGTTGTTGGAAGAGGGTGTTTGCTATGACCAGTGCATTCTCTTGGCAGAACTCTATTAATGCCCTGCTTCATTGTGAAATCCAAGGCCAAACTTGTTTGTTCTTCCAGGTATCTCTTGGCTTCCTACGTTTGCATTCCAGTCCCCTATGTTGAAAAGAACATCTCTTTCTTTTTTTTTCTTTTGGCAGTAGTCCTAGAAGATCTTGTAGGTCTGCACAGAACCATTCAACCTCATCTTCTTTGGCATTAGTGGTTGAGGCACAGACTTGGCAATGGTTAGAGGCAAGAAAGTTTGCCTTGTCAGTAACCCTGCATGAAGAATGGGCACACACAGACTGAGAGGCAAATACTGCCAAACTGAAGACCAGGTAGAAGTCTGTTAGCTGAAAACTCACCAAGTGCAAAGGATGCCACAGTATAAGTCCCCTGCCCCTATTTCCTGGTCGTCTCAACTATCCATTCGTGCTGATGAATCAAATGCTGTTGGTAGGGAAGATAATGTGTATGACTAGGCTGGATGTGTTCTCTGTATTCAGAGATTCATAGCACATTAGAGACTGTAAGAATTAGATCTTCTCATAGTCCTTTGATTTTACAGATGGATTGACTGAATCTGTGCATGAGAAAGTTACTTTTCTGAGGTCACCGCCTGAACTAGGGTTAGAATGAATCATCTCTACTCCATGGTACCTATAACTCTTAATTGGCCACTGATTATCCCTCCCTAGCCCAACCACTTTCCTCCACATACCAAAAAAAAAAAAAAAAAGCTTTTTGTTGACTATTTCTGCAAGATTTCTTAGAAATGTAGCCATTACCGTAATGAATATCTTTACTTCTTTGAAGTTCATCTCTTTTTTCTTTTTGTCCTTCAGTCATCTAAGAATTATACTTTGATGCATACTACTACCTATATTATATTGGCTGCCTAACCATTTATCATTTATGGTTAAAAGCAAAGGTGAAAAAGAAAGTTCAGTATAGATTATTGTTTTGATACCAACAGCTACTGTCTTTAACTTACTGTATTCATAGTCATATTTTCTAAAGAAGTACAGGTATTTTTACCAGCTAGGTAAAATATTATATTTCTTAGAGTGACTTGGAAATTCTGTTTCTGGGTTTCAGTGTCAGTGTTTTATTTTTTTAGTTAATATCAAATGCTTAAACTTTTAATCCTGGTATTCCAACTGATTGTTTAATTCCTGAGTCACTAGTTCTGAAGAACATTTTAATATAAATTCCAAAAGGTTACAACTTCGTTTTAAGTGTTGTATCTTTAATTTTTAGATATATTGAGACATGTTCAATGAAATTCTGACCAAATTTAGGAGAGTCATATTTATGACTTCGATCTCTTTTCCCTTTAACAAACAACAAAAATTTTGTTGTTTGTAATTTTAA
The DNA here is from genome assembly GCF_019320065.1 of Cervus canadensis. Lineage (NCBI taxonomy): Eukaryota > Metazoa > Chordata > Mammalia > Artiodactyla > Cervidae > Cervus > Cervus canadensis. Next base: position 52,005,577 of record NC_057391.1, on the reverse strand, counting down.
CCAACTGACAAAAAAAGCATCATAGTGATGCTAATTTGATATTGAAACTGGTATAAAAATCAGATGGGGTGAACAGTATTATTTAGTGAAATGTTAAATTTTCCTCTTTGCCCTTTGATTTTTCACATCTTTACCATTTTCATCCCTGTATTTTCCATTGGAAGTTATGAGACATCATTTTATTAATATCTTTAAAATTAATCCTTGATATTTATTTTTAATTTTTATTGGGGTACAATTTACAATGATGTTAATTTCAGATGTACAGCAAAGTGAATCTGTTATACATATCCATTCATCTACTCTTTTTTTTTTTTTTTTACATCTATTCTTTTTTAGATTCTTTTCCAAGTACTGAGTAGAGTTCACTGTGCTATACAGTAGGTCCTTAATAGTTATCTGTATTACATATATTGATATATTGTACTGTGTGTGTTAATCCTGTTCTCCCAGTAATATATTTTATTATAAAACTGACTTCTATTTCTTAGTAATTTTATAGTGTTTTTTTGCATTTACTCAATCAGAAATTAGGTCTATGATACATTTTGAAAGAGAAGAGTATCTTATGTATGATTTGTTTAACTTCATCCACAAAAACCTTATTTAATGATACTGTAAAGTATAATATAGGTTATACATTGTATACTTGAAAAGTTTTACTGTTTTATTAAAAAAATATATATAAAGAAAAGTTAACCTTAGTCAAACAAAATTTAAAAGGAGTTGTATTTCTTTCTTATTGGTGCTAAAAGTTATATAAAGACTTATAAAAATCAACAGTAGAGCAAAAGTTGAATTAACATTTAAAATATGTATGTATTATATTTTTCCAGTTAGGGCAATAAAACATGCTAATGGTAAAGTGTTTTTAAAAGTACAAGATATGTTTTTTAATTACAAAAATATGTAGTGCCGCCCAGAGACAACATTTTGACCATTTTAGTTAATAGTATTTCCTACCAAGTTCTTAGTTATTTTTGCTGTTTAAGTGTGTGCGCGCACATGTGTATGTTATGATAATAACATGCATGGATGTTTGCATCCTGCTTGTTTGGCAACTCACAGGGGGGATTCTTTGAATCTAAATTAGTATTTGTAAACCACCAGGATGGTACCAGTATTCACCTGCAGATCCTATAATGGTAAGTGATCCTTCAAAAATGTTCCCTCTGTGCTATGACTTTATTCAAATGCAATGTGCATTTAGATTGAGCAGAGATATTTACCTGCTCCTATTGGTGGGCTCTGTGGAAGAGCCAGATGCCTTTTCCTGGATAATGTAAACAACCTGTGAATTCTTGTCTTGCTAGAGCAGAACATCAAAGGCTGTATTTAATCTCCAGGGTGTACTCTTCTCCGTGTTCTTCCAGCCCTTTGTTCTAAGTAGCTTCAAATCCCATTGCCCGTCCCCTATCGTGCAGGCTGTATGGCAGTCTTGGGAGCTGTGTACTCTTCAGTGGGCATAGACTGAGAAGGTGTGGGAAACGAGAGGCAGGTTCACCGCCTTGGGAAGCCATTATCACGGAACAGGACAGTGAGTGACAGCCTTACTGGCCAGCCTCCTAGGGCTCACATTTCGGATGTGGGGGGTTGTCACAATGTATGGTTCCTAGAAATATCCTCCCGTTTCTTCCTTAGTCAGTTTAAGAGTTTAGACACTAGTCAGTCACTGAATACCTCTCAGGCTATTCAACTGCTGTAAGCTTAGGCAAAGTCCCTCCCAGATATAGGAAAGCTTTGATTGCCACACCTGATTTTTTACACTGCTATGATTTCACATCCTTTTTTGGTTTTTGTGGCTATTTCTACAGGAGATCACAATAGATCATGTACAGCTGACTACCTCCCATCAGACCCCACAAATCATCTCAGTTACACTTGAATGAGGAGGTAAAATATTTCTGTCAGGTCACTAAGATGAATGCATGCCTAATACTCAGGAAAATTTAAAATATTGCTCTCAGGGTACCAGTTATAAGCAGAATACAATTCACCTTCAGAGTTGTGATCATTATGGCATTAACTGCTATGCACTTCAACTCAATGTTCACAGAGCAGCTGGATGTTGTAATAAACTGTCATACTCAAGGTAACCAAGTGCACATCCTATACACTAACTCTCCTTACATGCCGATAACTCATCCTGCTTTCACTTGGCTTCATTAAACACTTAGGGACCAACTCCTGTGTACAAGAAAACATTATGCTGGAGGTGAGCCGGATGAAATGACAACTAAGTATTCTGGAAGAAACAGATACATACACAATGCATAACATACAGTATTAGAGAGGGAGGAGAATAAATTAAGAGAAGGTCACCCTGGTAGTTAAGAGAGATGTTTCTGAACTTGCATTGCTTGAACTCTAATCCTTAATCACCTTACTTGCTCTGTGACCTTAGGGAGAAAAAAAATCAGAAAAGGAAAATCTATTTAATTACAACAAGTACAGAGGGGGAATGAAACTTTAGAAGCCCTGGCCAAAAAAACCATAACATTCCTAAGGCTACCTGGTTTACATGGTGTTCTTGTGCTATTGTTGGCAGAAGCAGCAGCTTTCCACCTGGTATTCATATTCCCAGAGGTCATTATACATTTTCAGATATATCATGGCTAAACTTCAGTTCACAGTTGTTTGTTAGGAAATTCAGATTTTAGAGAAATATTTGAGGTTTTTATATTTGGGAGATAAGAAATAGTGTGACTCTGTGATTTTTAGATCATCTCAAGGTGCAAAATATTTTGTTCCTTCTGACTATGGTATGTGAAGTGCTTAGTCATATTGGATTCAGGGCAGAAAGGTCATTTTTTGCTTCCACATCCCCTACGTTGTTGTTCTGCTTCCAATACCTACTCTTTTCAATCCATCTTTACACCACTTCAGTGTCATCTTCCCAGATTCACCTGATGGTATCACTTCCCTCTGCGGAAATTTCAGCCAACTCCATGAACTCCTTAGCTAAAGATCAACAAAATATGGTATTGATCCATTTTTCCTTGATCATTTTCTGCTACTTTCTCACTTTCCATCATCTTTCCTCTTGATGCAACCCCCAGTCACTCCACTAACATTGATTTTCTTACAGCCACATGATGTTTATTTGTCAAGTCCAATAGTTATTTTAGGTTCTTATAAGACTCTTTCAATGCACCTATCAGCATCAGTCATCCTTAACCCTTCAAATCTCCTATTCCATGGGTTCCCTAATTCCACTGGCCTAGCTTTCCTTTAAACTGTCATTTTAAATTTTATCTCAGCCCTAGAATTCACTTATTTTTCTTCCACCAGTTCACTATATGTCAGTATTCCCTAGGTCCCATTTCCTGACACTGTTCATTCTACTTGATTTCCCTGGATAACCTTATCCATTCTCATGGTTTTGAAGTGATCCCCAGATCCCCAGGTCTCCAACAACCTGGTGGACATTCTTATATGAAAGCTCTTCAGGTGCTTTAAACTCAATTGAATGCATAATCCCCACCTTAATTCCTTTTCTTCTTTTTAGTTCCAACTCATTTGGCAGAAGCATCACTCACCTAGTCACCCAAACTAAAGACTTGGAATGTAACCACTTCTCTTTCTTATCTTTCACTCATCAAGAACTGAGTCCTCACAGTTTTTTTCTCTCAAAATTCAGATTGCCTAAGTGGTAGACAAATTACTGAGATATGAGGGCAAAATGGGATCAGATTATGTACTGAAATTTTCTTTATTCCATGGATGTTTTATCTTTCCACTTTTATCACAAGCTGTGCTTTCCATTTTTAAGTCTTTTGTTAGAGTTCAAATGAAACAGGTTTTCATGAGAGAAGTAACAGAATTGAATACTTGATGCTTCTGATGTCTGTAAATGATACTATTATTCAAGGTTTAAAAGAAATGATCTTTAAGCATAAAGCTGGCATAATTTAATTTGTCTTCACTGTTCGTTTGTTTGCTTAATTAAATCCAGGATTTAGCAAAATCTCAGAAAATAAAACTGCTTGTGGAAACTACTCCTTAATGACAAAAGCTCACAAACTAGACTCAGGTCAGATGTTAAGTTGACTTGTTTAATCATCGTGCGATGAAAGGAGGGCTTCCTGTTTACCTTATTGATGTGAGAGGAAAGCAAGTATGGAAGCACATTCTGGTTGCAATACAACACTTCAGGAACTAAACTCATTAGGGACAGAGTTGCCAGAGATGATAGACTCCTGGGTTCTTGCTTTTCGACAGTGTGAGATTCCACTGAAGATAGCACTGTGTGTGTGCACACACAGCACTCTCCAGTTGAAAGAAATTATGCACATGTCCGCATGACAAATCACATTCTAATTAAACCACTTCACATTTGTGAATGAGAAATTTTTAAAAGGCTGGAATCGCATTCTCTTTCAGTTAGGGGTTGCAAGAGTTTTTTCTCCTTTTCACAGATACAGTCGAGGAATTGTTTAATTGCTGATGTTAGAGGATATGCTGCTATGTGAATTAATTAGGTTCTGTTTTTAAAGCACTTAATGTTTTTGTCTTACAGGCATTTCTCCTGTCTGTCTTCTAAATACATGTGCCCTGGTGTCCCTGCTGTAATGAGCACCTTGCTGGCAAATATAAACGCTTTCTATGCTCACACAACCATTTCAACAAATGTGCAAGTTTCTGCCTCAGATCGATTTGCTGCTACCAACTTCGGAGTAAGTATTATTTTTTGAACTAAAAATTTCTCATAACTTATTAGAGTTAGATTTTCAAGGAGTTTTGGATTCCACATATCTTAGAATTTTGCTGCGGAATATACATCTTAGGGAGAATCTCAGTGCATGCTCATTCACTCAGTTGTGTCCAATTCTTTGTGACCCCGTGAACTGTAGCCCACCAGACTCCTCTGTCCATGGGATTTCCCAGACAAGAATACTTGAGTGGCTTGCCATTTCCTTCTCCAGGAGATCTTCCTGATCTAGGAATCAAAGCGGAGTCTCCTGCATTGGGAGGCGGATTCTTTACCGCTGAGTCACCAGGGAAGCTCTTGCTTGTCTCTTAGTATGATAGACTGAAGTTTAAAGTTTGATAGTCAGTACGTATCTTCATTAGATTAAATCTTCATATATGTAATGGCTTTTCCAATGTAGGAAAACATATTTTGTAATAGAGTAGAATTGTTTATAGGAAACTTCCCCATGAATGCAAATTTTCAGATATTGTTCCCTGGTAAGTGTGAGCTCAGATGGCTTCTCTAGAGCCTTTGGGGTTTTCATTTACACTTCTTATGGATTTCTGCTGGTACTAATGGATAAGGACATATTACCTAAATGAAAATGAAAAAGTGTTAGGTGTATAGAGCCTGAGAAAACTATCTGTACCTAATTAAGACTGTCCACCTGATATATTCAAATGCATTTAATAACATGTTGAAAAGTAAAAATGCAGGATCCTAAGGAGTCTCAAGTATTTATCTGTTGTACCTGATGCTGGAACCCATTCTCTATAAGCATAATGAAATTGAAATTGACAAGATCGGAAATAAGATATAAATTTATGGTAATCCCAGTAAAGTGATAAAGATCTAAACTGAGAGTTGGTGGAGATGAGATTGGAAAGAAAAATTCCAGAGCTTTTCAGAGCATAGAATCAACAGTTCTTTGTGTCTTTAGGCATGTGAGCAGTGAGGGGAAGGGAAAGATGCCTGAAATATTCCCCAGATTTTCACGAGGGCCTTTGGTAGGCAGTAGCTGTCAATAACCATGTAAGACAAGTAGTTCTATACTCATTTGTTTGTGGAGGAAACTAAGATCCATGGTAGGAGAGTGGTTTCCATGACACCATAGTTTCTCTTTTCACTGTGCTTCCAAATTGGTTCACTGAATAGATTTTTATTATTGATTATGTTGTTAGAAATCGAATTTTGAGGTATGTATCATAGAGTGGAAACAAATGAGACCTAACAAACAAAAGATTGTAAAGTGCTGCTATGTCTACTCTTGCCTTGTCCTTCACATCTAGAAGAAAGTGCATGAGAAGTGTGTGAGATCAGTTGGAATGGATTAAAGGAAAAGGTAATTATTATTTATTGACACATCAAAATAAATACTAATAGAAGAGAACACTTTCTGGGTTAGGAGTCATGGAGTTTGAGTTTGTATTCAAATTTAGCAAGTCAGTTCAGTCATTTAAACCTCAGTATCTCAGTACATTCAGTGAGGATAAAATTTTTGCTCTAACATGTTTCTCAAGTTTAATATGGAAATCAAATGAAGTAAAAGATAAACTAGTTTTTAAGACTTCACAGTTCTCTCTAAATATAAGGTATGACGGTTTCATCTCTCCTGACTACCTACGGTATATACAATACAACATCAGCTGCTTTTGTTAGACAGATCGACTCTTCTAAGAGCTGGCACCAAAGAAAGATCCCTAACCAGCTCAACAAAGTACTGTTATGGCATTATCAGATCACAGAACAGTTTTTGTTATAAAAACCTCATCTTGATAACAATCTCACTGTCTTGGGATTTTACCTGTAACATAAAGCATTTGGTGTTTTGAAATTGTTTTGCTTTTAATATTCTGCCTGGGTATACTGTAGAGAATAAGCCAATCTGTGGAACACTGAGCCTGTCTACCTCTGAGTAAAAGCTGTATTTATGTGATTAATTTCCACTGTAAAAACTACCTGGAGGAAAATGAGATAGCATGCTTCATGCTGACCAAAGAAGAGGAGCCAAAGTGATTTCACTACTTTGTAGTGTTCTAGTAGCAACATAATTACTAAAAAGTTCATTTTGTAAGTCAAATAATTTAGAAGACTGTCAAATAAGAAGTCTTTTTTCAGACTACCATCTTGATAACTTGGTAATTTGATACATAAATTTGGCTAGATTTTTCTCTACCTATTGAAAAGAATCCAATTTGCTCAGGAAAATACATATACAAAAGTATAACATTCCCTGAATCCACTTGTCCTGAAGTTCTTATTAATCTGATTTCTGAAGCTGATGCTGTCAATTGTGACTCAGATAGAAGCACCATTATAGAGCCCCCTTTTTATCTTGCCCAAAGGTGTAATCTAGACACATTTAATCTCAAAAAAAAAAAAAAAGAGTGGAAAAGCTTTCTTACCTATAAGGATTGTAAAGCAAACATATATTTAAGAAAACAAAATCACTACTCTTCCAAATCCAGATTTTTTTGTGTGCAGTGCTATTTAAAGTCATGGTTTAGATGAAAAATGTTTAAGAATAAAGTGAAAACTATAGAACACATGTGTGAAGAGGAGGGGCAAGCAAAGTTCACTGAGGAAAATTGTTAGACAAATAGGGTAAAAACGATAATAAGAATCTGACATTATGAAAGACAAGGTAAAAATATTTTAAGAAAAGAGAAGTGTATTGCTTTGTCAACTGTTGCAAAAAGTCCAAGTAAGATCCAGAAGGAAATGAGGTTTTGGCAGTTAGGAGGTCATTGCTAAGTGAAGTGGTTGAGATTAAAGCCTAATTTCTTAGAAATCCTCAGTGAATGGCACGTATGAATACTGGTATAAATTAGGGTTTGTTTATTCCCTAAAATATAATACAATCATTTAAAAAATCAAGTTTTTTTAATTTCAGTAACTTAAGAATCAAGTTTTTAAAGGAACGTGTATATAATTGAGCAGTGCACATGAAATAATGACAAAAACATATACATACAAAACTCATATATACTCTAATTCCAACATTGAAAACACACACACACATACACATATGTACATACATAGTTACTGGTTTAGAAACAAGCCTGAAAGACAATGTACCAAAATGCCAGTGGTGCAACCACTTGCTAGGAAATAGCTAATTTTTTTTTTTTGGTGTGTGTGTGGGCGGGGAGTTATATTCATCTTTACATTAAAGTTGTACATTTTTCTATATTATATTTTTAATAATGAAAAAATAGAGAAAATGTGTGAGGAAATTGAGACTAATCTGTTAAGCAACTTGAATGAGATGGTATAAGAGATTGGTTAAGATTAAAAGGCTTTATCATTTAAAAAAACACGTTATTTTTACTGTCTGGTAGGGTAGGAGTTTTTAGTGTTTAATAAGATACACTGAACATATTTATACATTGTTAGGACAGGAACTAACTGCAAGAGTGATGTTGCAAATTTATCAGATGGAGCATAAGTGATTCCATAACATTCCATAGGACAAAGAAGTAAATGTGGTCAAGAGGACTGAAGGAGGAACATTCTTTGAAATTAAAACAAGGACAAGTTCTGCTCTGAAAATTTGAGGGAATGTTGTGTGAGTCCTTGCAGAGAATGCTAAGTTTTTGATATACAGAGTGAAAATTTGATGAAGTCAACATTTCCCTAATTACATTACATTACAGCGTTTCCTATCCTTCTCTGTCTACAGGACAAGAAATGTTCATGTGTAAGATAAGGCCTATGATAAAGATGTGTGAGCTAGACGTGGCTGGAAAATGTTTGGTTAAGCTCCTGAAGGGAATAGAAAGACGAATGTCTCGGGGCCTCGTAGGACAAGTTCCTAGTAAAGCCGAAAGTCTCATTTGGTGTTAGGAAGCATAACTCTGTTGTCATAATTCATGTGGCTGTGCATTTTTCTCAGAATTTCTCAGCATGCAGATTCTGATGTAGTAACAGATTCAGCATAAGGCTGAAATTTTGCCGAAAAAAGAGGCAATGGAAGGGTTAGGCAATCAAAAAAGTTGAAGTGACTCACTGTGGAATCTAGGTTTGATAAGTGGAATCATGATAGTGACAGAGACAAAGGATTTGGATAGAAACATAATGCTGCTGCTGTGCTTAGACTCAGTTGTGTCTGACTCTTTGCAACCCCATGGACGGTAGCCCTCCAGGCTCCTCTGTCCATGGGGATTCTCTAGGCAAGAATACTGGAGTGGGTTGCCATGCCTTCCTCCAGGGGATCTTCCCAACCCAGGGATGGAACCCAAGTCTCCCGTGTCTCCTGCATTCTTTACCCACTGAGCCATCAGGGAAGAGCCATCTTCCATATCTAGGAGAAGACTGTTGAAAATTGAGAGTAAAACAGTGGTGTCCTAGAGCTAGTTTGTGCCTGCTGACTGACAATGATTGCTGAATTTTAAAGAATATTGCAAGCTGGTTGTTGAATACAGCCATCCTTGAAACTGGAAATACGAAGAGCATTTACATCATGAAAATTGGTAAATGCTAAAAATCAAGGCTTTATTCTTTTGGAAAAAATGGTTTTTCAGCACACCCTTGTGTGCAAAGATTGCTGGGAGTCAAGAAGATCAAAGAATTTGATTGAACAAAAATATCTTCATTGGTGTTGAAAACACCATAGGGAGAACAAGAGTTGAAAAAGAAGAAAAATTTCCATTGGGTGGGAGTCCATTTTTCAACTCTGAAGAAAATAATTTAGGAACTTTAGTGAGTATTTCAAGACTGTAGCCCATCAGGCTCCTCTGTCCATGGGATTTTCCAGGCAAGAATACTGGCATGGGCTGCCATTTTCTTCAGGGGATCTTCCCAATCCAGGGATCAAACCCATGTCTCCTGCATTGGTAGGCAGATTCTTTAACACTGAGCGGCCCTATCTTAAGACACAAATAGCAAATAAATTATTAGTAAAATTTATGTTTATTTAGCCCAATTTTTTTTCTTCAGCAGAGACACCTTCTTTGACATAGCCAGTGCCCCACAAAACAAATACCCTGCATCACCAAGGGAATGAACATGAACTTGGGCAAACTCGGGGAGATGGTGGGGGACAAGGAGGCCAGGTGTGCTGCAGTCCATGGGGTCGCAAAGAGACCAGCACAATTGGGCAACTGAACAGCAACAACAATCCCTTATTATTACGTGTATTCTTTTATTTATTCACTTATTCATAAGATGCATGTTTATGTGATACTTCACGTAAGGCATGATGGCTGGTAGTAGAGGGACTGAAAGATAAATGTTGACTTCTGTTCTCTGAGGCTTATACTCTAATGGGATAGTCAGATAACTGTGTGTGACAATAACCATAAATCACTCCCCAAATGGGGTGTCAAAGGAGCTCGTTTTTATAAATGTGCTTTGAGATTGAGGAGGAGAAAGTGACTGATACTCTTCAGAGGCTCATGGCAGCTTGCCAAAAGGAACAGGACTTTTAGGGGTGAGTAGTATTTTTCAAAGTCCAAGAAATAGTAGGAAAACTACCTGGGTCTTCGAAGTAAAGACAAGGAAAAGATGCAAAAGTAAGTTAAAAGGGTGTGTAGTGTGCCTACTGAGGAGCACAGATAGAATAAAAGATGGAAATATAAGAGATTGTTGTGTTGCTGGATTGACATTAGATGACTGAGGGCCTTTAAAGCCCACTAGGGCTTCCCTGGTGGTTCAGATGGTAAAGCATCTGCCTGCAATGCAGGAGACCCGGGTTCGATCGCTGGATTGGGAAGATCCCCTGGAGGAGGAAACGGCGACCCACTCCAGTACTGTTGCCTGGAAAATTCCATGGACGGAGGAGCCTGGTAGGCCACGGTCCATGGGGTTGCAAAGAGTCGGACACGACTGAGCGACTTCACTTTCACTTTTACTTTAAGATATTTGGACTTAATTCTTGAGGAACCATGTAGAAGCTGTTCGAATTTCTGACTTAGAAAGTTCACTCTGTAAAGGAAAGTTTGGAGGTGAAAGAGAGCATCTGTATCAGGCAGGGATTCAGCTCCATGGTGATGAATGGAAACTAGACTTGTGGTGGCAATCCCTATGAGACGTATACACATGTCAAACTATAACACGGTTCACCTGAAACTTACGTAATAATTTAAAAAGGCAGCTCTTCCTCCTGATCACACAGCCATGTTCCAGCATGTATGTTCCTTTTCCAAATCCCTGAGAAACCTGAACTATCTGATAAAATGACAAGCTATGCTTGCAATCATAGAAAATGAAAAAAACAAACAGAAAAAAAAAAACATGATGTCTAAAACAAATTGCAAAAAGAGAGAGAGAAAAGACCTGAGAAAATATTTGAAGAGGTAATAGCTGAAAACTTCCCCAACATGGGGAAAGGACATAGTCAGCTAAGTCCAGGAAACCCAGAGAGTCCCAGGCAGGATAAACCCAAGGAGGAACAGACCAAGATACATAGTAATCAAACTGACAAAAGTTAACAAAGATAAAATATTTAAAGCATTAAGGGAAAAACGATCAATAATATACAAGAGAAGTCCCCTCAGGCTATCAGCTGCTTTCTCAACAGAAACTCTATAAACCAGAGGGAATGTTTTTGTTGATGGAAGGGTATGGTATGTTTAAACTGATGAAAGGGAAGAACTACAACCAAGAATATTCTACCCAGCAAGACTCTCACTCAGATTTGATAAAGAAACCAAAAGCTTTCCAGACAAGCAAAAGTTAAGAAAATTCAACACCACCAAACCAGCTATACAACAAATGCTAAAGGAACTTCTCTAGGCAGGAAATAAGAGAAGGAACAGATCTACAGAAAATAAACCCAGAACAATTAAGAAAATGGTAATAGGATCATACATATCAATAGTTTCCTTAATGTAAATAGATTAAATGCACCAACCAAAGACATAGACTGGTTGGGAGGATGAAAATGTGCACTTGTTTGTGTATGCACTTCCACTTACCATATCACTCTGCTTGACCCACCAAATTGTATGTAACTATTTTATATTGTTAAGTTAATCATGTTCCCCTTATGGCTTGCAATTGTAATTATCTTTTGTTTTTGTCAGCCTATTGACTGTGAAAACTGATAAACATCTTTTACTATTGTGAAAAAAAAAAGGAACCCTAAAAAAGAAAAGAGCTTTAAAAATAAAAAAAAGAAAATTGGAAGTAAGACTCAGAGTCAAGAAGAAGCCTATCTAAAGTTTAGTCAAACTGAGCAAAACATTAGGCTTTCTTGCTCAGTGGATGATAAAATCTCAGCGCTTTGCAAGTTGCCTATTAAGTGACTATATACTCTTTGAATTTATGTCATGAATTTATGTCATTTATTAATTAGTGTGTCATTGATAGCATTGTTTCATTCGCATTTTATGATTTTATGGTATCCCTGTGAATATCAGTATTAATCTCAAATCTACAAGGAATGCAAATATGTTTCCAATATATTCATACAATTAGCATTAATTAAATTATCAAAAATTTGTCAAAATAGCCTATTCATTAATTCTACTTGAAATGTTTCTGTTCAGCCTAAAGAATGACTGCTTTTGATATAATCTGGAAAATACTTTCTAGAAAATACTGTTTTCTGGTCCAGGTCAGGATATGTTTATCCTATTCTCGTAAATTTTGTAAAAACCTAAGGGCAGTTTGAACATGTAGCTAGGGCTCATCCCTGGGAAGCTGAATCAAGTGAAGACCCCCCAGAGCTTAAGCACCATTAGCTCAGGTAAATCTTCCGCTGCTTTTGGAGTGAGATACTGAGAAGCAAGTGGATCCAGAGAGAAGCTGGGGATGATGCAGAGGCTGCTTATCATCCTTACACACCTTTCTTGTAATCCTTCCACGATTCCCAGGGTCCTAGGGAAACTTACTAAGAGTATCCTTGTGGGATAACAACTGCCTCCCCCTATTCAAAATAACTCCCTCTTTCCTTGGGCCAAAAGTGGCCCACCAGCTGGTTTTGTATGGCTTATAGTTAAGAATAGCTTTTACATTTTTAAGTAGTTTTAAAAAATCAAAAGACTACCATTTTTTGATGCATGAAAATTATATGAAATCTACATTTCAGTATCCATAAGCAAAATTTTACTGGGAAACAACCATGCTCATTTATTTATATACTGTTTGTAGAAACTCCTGTGCTGCAATGGCAGAGTTTAGTAGTTGTGACAGAGACCACAGAGCTGCAAATATTTACTGTCTGGCTCTTCATAGGTAGTTTGCTGACCCCTGGTCTGGACTTATTCTTGTCAACTAATTAAAACTTAATTTTTTATAACAGACAATGCTTACTGCTAATGTTACAGATTTGGTCCCTACCAAATACCAGGCATAATGTGGCAGTTTCAGGAACGTGGTATGCCCCTTGGGAAACATTTTTTAATCACACAGTCTTTTCTTATTTCTCAAATCACACCATGAAGGTAATAGGCCCCCTCTGCTCTCACAAAGCCAATCTCACTCTAGCTAAATAGAAATATGGTAAATAAAATTAAATTTCAAGCTGTCCTGCTGTTTAAAAAATGTCTATGAAAATTCAATCAGCAGCACACTTTTAATTTCATATCATCTGATATTGTTTGGGATTTAGCAGCAACAAGCCTGGTGGTTTTCTCCCCAGTTTTCTATTTTCTTTGAATGTAATTGTCCAGCTGGGCACTGAAGACCTCGGTAGGAAGACTAAATGCATAATCTGTATCAGTCAGAATTTTGTTGAGCTGCGTGAAACAGACTAAACAAAGTTAACTCAGTATTTTCTTCCCATGTAACCTAAGTCCAGAGGTGGTAAGGATTTCAGGGCTAATACAGCTGCTCAGGATTGCAGTGTTCTGAAAGGATGGACAGCCAGAATTAAGGGTGAAATGTGGGGGCTCCTAGCTTCCCACCTCATCCTTCTTACCATTTGTTTAGCTTTTATCTTATAGCCTCAGTATATTTGACCTTCTTGTATCCAGTCTGAGTTTAAAATGGAAAAAGGAGGCACACACAAAGGGCAAATGGAAAAATGGCCTGACAAAGAATTATATGGCAAACACTAATATTATACAACAAATTCTGCAGAACATTCTTTTAGAATCCTTCAAAATAATAATTCACTGGTAATATTTTGGCTAGTTCTATCTCCTTTAATAAGCTAGATACATCTTAGTGGCCAAAACGTTGCTACATGGTCATTCCTAGGGTTAAAAAAAAAAAAAAAGCCTGGGAAGATAAGTGTTTCATAAAGGACACATATGACTCCTGAGTTTCTGTTAGGAAGGAAGAGAAGAAGAATGGATATTGGGCAGATGGCCAGATGAGTTGGTCCCAGTGCGTTTGGGTCATAGCATGGTTGACTATAGAGTCATGTCAGCTGTCTTAATGATTCATACCAATCACAGAGGTCGCATAGAGCATTCAGAAACTGACACAAACACATTGATTTTTATGATCACTGAATGATTAACTACTGTGACCTAAACTGATGATTGTACGGGCTCTTTTATTTTTCTGTTTTGATTGAGAGTCACTGACCCACATCAGTGGGTGATGGGGGGTTAATAAAGGGCAGTATAGGTCACCTCCTCCCCTAGGAAGGTATGTAGGGCATAAGAAAGAAAAATCCAAGACATTCATTGTGTTTTTTGGCAGCTTTCCTGGAGAATCTTACTTGCCTAATAAGATGACAAGCTTTTGGAAGACAAGTTTCATTTCTCAGGCTCCTTCACTGCCACCACAGGGGTTAGTTAACACAGAAACCATACTCCAACTTTGTTCACTGATATATAAACCTGATAAAAGGCAGTTTATTCAGAAAATTGAAGTCTCAACTTAGGAACAATTTATCAACTCCTGTTAATATTCAGCTCATTCCATCAAGATCAGTGACTCCAAGGAATATGAGTTATATACCCCATAAATCTACCTTATATGTGAAACTACTGGGAAAAATTTCTAGTTTTTCTAATATATTGCAGAGTGTAAAGTAGTATTTACAGAATATTAATGTAGGGGTAAGCCTTTAATGTCATCTAACCATCTCCCTATTTTTTTTTTTTCATTTTTGTTTAGGAATCAGGGACTCAGAGTGGTTTTTGTCAACCCATAATTTTTTTGTGTGACTTTGATGGCTTTTACCTTATCTAATTTGTTAAATCCACACACCTATATCTTTATAATTATTAGCAAAACTACTTAATTATTATCATCTATCTCTTCAAATTCTTCTCTGAAGAGGTCAGTCCAACACTGAACAGCATCAGAGGAAGGCATCAGTAGTTTTTGTTCACCTGATTTTTATACTTTTTTTAGCACTAAGTCATAAATATACTGTAAAGGCAGTTGATCCTTTAAGATTATGAGTCTATTACCAAAAGGGAAGTGCTTTTTGAAATTGATTTTGATAAAAAGCAGTTATTCCTGCTTCCATAGATGGGAGAACTTTAAAAAACTGTGGTTTAATTTTGGAGAGATGGTGTGGCACGTGAGGGTTGTAGGAGGTTGGGTTATATTTTTCTTCCTGACTCATACTGCTGGGTTGTCTGGACTTTCTAACACAACTCTCTGGATACTGTCTGATTCATCAGAGAGAGGCAGTGTGACTTACAGAAAGAGTGTGGATTTGGTGTCAGAGACCTGAGCTTGAATCACAGCTATTACACATACCAGCTCTATGATCTGGGAGAAATAACTGACAATTTTTGACCTTCCTTCCTATAAAATGGTTTTCTGTGGTGGCTCGGTGGTAAAGAATCTGCCTGCTGATGCAGGAGACATGGGTTCGATCCCTGGGTTGGGTAGATCCCCTGGAGAAGAAAATGGCAACCCACTCCAATATTCTTGGCTGAAAAATTCCAAAGACAGGGGAGCCTTGTGGGCTACAGTGCATGGGGGGTCACCAAAGCGACAGAAATGAAAACTAAACACCACACTTATAAAATGGGGACCGTAACTCGGACAAGTTTTGTTGTGAGGACTATATTTAGAATGATCATTGATTTCCATTTTCCTATTTTGTGTTTGCTTTGTACAGAGGGAAAAATTCATAAAACTACTGGACCAGTTGCATAACTCTTTAAGAATTGACCTGTCAAAGTATAGGGTATGTACAAAATTATTTGCCTAAAGGTTAAATGCTGTGCTTGGCTCAGATCATTTCTTGTCATATTGTAAAAATGTTATCCACTGTGTAAGAGAGAAGGAAAGATAATAATCTTGGAATCTTGTGTGCTGTCAGAGTAGGCAGGTCTCCTAAATAATCAAGTAGACATCCCTTGTCCAGGTACCTCACTCCACTTCAGCCTACAATACTCTGTGTGTGTGTGTGTGTGTGTCTGTGTGTGTGTACACATATAGCTTTAAATATTTTAATAGTCATCAGATTGAGTGGCCCACTGCTACTTCATGAATTAGAAGTATGTGGCCCAGGCCTCATCTTGAAAGATGCCCCTTCTTATGAGATATCCTGCTGATACTTCCTCAGCTTCTGAGATTAGTCACTGCTTAGTTCACTCCCAGATCAATACAATGTGTGTTTGTGAAGCTTTCCAGAGTTCATTGTGAACAGTTCTATACTTTACCTCCAGGTGAAACACACACAAACACACACACACAAATATATTCATGTATGTGTGTGAAAACACACATATTATTTTAGTTACAGAATACCTTAGTTACAAAAAAATTAATTGCAAGTTTTATTTACCAAAAAATCTGTACTAATAGCTATTGTATTCTTTACTTAATGGTTTATTCTAAATGTGTTTACATATGTTCACATATGTATCTCTTCGATAGTCATCTTTTTTTAGTCTTTTATTGAAGAATCTTTTTAATGCACATTTCTGGAAATTATAATACCAGATTTTGTCTGATTCATCTATCATGTTGGAACTGGGGCCAACACTATGAGAAGGGAACTGCTATGTCAGGCAGTGAAAATGACATTTGGGGACAAGAAGGACCTTGAGGCCACCACATTCACCATCACTTTGACACCCCAACTTTGCTTGAGCTCTTGAATATCTATTAAGAAAAGTTACCTGTGGTTTTTCTGATGACTCTTTAAGAAGCCTATCTGAAAGCATGTTAATACGAGAAATTTCTCAATGCTAAAATCTTTTCTTTAATATTTTAATACCTTTCCTTTAAGACCTTTCCTTTTCTTCAGAATTCTGAACATCTGCTTTTATATGACATTTCTCACCAAACTTTTTGTTTAAATCCCAAAAACTTTTTGTAGAGAAGTACAGTGCAGTCTAATTTTTATCTTTTTAACTTTTAAAAGTTTCTTTGTAACAAAAAGTAAATATAGCACATGTAAAGGCTCCCAAAAGTATTTTCAAAAAAATAACCCATCTTGAGAAAAATATAAAAAATAACTTTCAAATAGATACTGACCTTCCCTCTTTCAGTAAGAATACTATTTTATGAATCAAAAGATGAGTAACCTAATAGTGCTGCATTAATGATATTATTATGTACATTTTTATTACATTATGGGAATAAATAGAAGAATGACTTTCTAAGACTAAGACAAGACTATCCCCAACTTTTTTACCCTCTGTAATATTTTATGGTAAAAATGTTGTGAGAATACTGTGGTGATACTTTCTAAATTTTTCATGATTTACTTACCATTTTATTTTTTTCCACAGAAAGCTAGTTTATTTCCCACTGGAGGCTTAATGCTGGGAATTTACCCATTTCCTATTTTCTAATTAACTAGGAACACTTTCCTGCCAGCAATGCTGAAAGACTGCAAGACCTGAAATCAACTGTTGACCTGCTAACAAGTATCACCTTTTTTAGGATGAAGGTACATCATTTATTTTATTGTCACAGTCTCCACGTGACACTCGTTTATTCCCTGGTAAAGTCTGGTTTTACCTGTTTCTTGATAAGTATTGTTCATCCCCGGTGATTAAGATGTGGTACCTTTGCCCGAGTTAAATGAATCTTCCAATATAAAATGTTGAGAAAAGGATTATCCTAGATGCTTAGGATATTCTGATACATTTAAGTTAAATCCATCTCAAACAAAGCTCTCCAATGAGTGGACATGGCACTTCCTTAAAAAAAAAATCTCTAAGAACATTAAATGGAAATGACTTTCACTTTGCATTTCAGCTTTAACTTAGCTATTTTGCTAGACTTCTTTTTTCATATGTGTGTGTGTGTGTGTGTATGCATACATGCTCAGTCATTCAGTTGTGTCTCTTTAAGACCCTATGGCCTGCAGCCTGCCAGGCTCCTCTGTCCATGGGATTTTCCAAACAAGAATATTGGAGCAAGTTGCCATTTCCCCCATAGGGGATCCTCCCGACCCATAGATCGAACCTGGGTCTCCTGCACTGGTGGGCGATTTATCTATCTATCTATATCCAGAGATATGTCCATATATATATATGTCCATATATATACATATATATGTGTGTGTGTATACTAACTATATATATATATATATATAAGTGATAAGTCGCTCAGTTGTGTCTGACTCTTTGCAACCCCATGGACTGTAGCCTACTAGGATCCTCAGTCCATGGGATTTTCCAGGCAAGAATACTGGAGTGGGTTGCCATTTCCTTCTCCAGGGGATATTCACAACCCAGGGTTCGAACCCAGGTCTCCCGCATTGTAGGCAGACGCTTTACCATCTGAGCTACCAGGGAAGCCCCATATATGATAACATCAGTTATATACATATATATATATATATATTTATCTCCATATAGTCAAAGCTATAATTTTCCAGTAGTCAGGTACAGATGTGAGAGTTGGACTGTAAAGAAGGCTGAGCATCAAAGAATTGATGTTTACAAGCTGTGGTGCTGGAGAGTCCCTTGGATAGCAAGGTGATCAAACCAGTCAATCCTAAAGGAAATCAACCCTGAATATTCAATGGAAGGACTGATGCTGAACCTGAAGCTGTAATACTTTGGCCACTTGATGAAAACACCCAACACACTGGAAAAGACCCTGATGCTGGGAAAAATGGAAGGCAGAGGGAGAAGGGGGCAACAAACGATGAGATGGTTGGATACCATCATCGACTCAATGGACATGAGTTTGAACAAACTCCTGGAGATAGTGAAGGATAGGTAAGCCTGGTATGCTGTAGTTCGTGGGGTTGCAAAGAGTTGGACATGACTGAGCAACTGAACAACAAATATTTATCTATGCAATTGTTCCAGCTTCTGGAAAGTTAAAGTGATACCCAGTCCAGGCTCACTAGGAATGTTTGCTCATTGACAAGTGATGCCTGCCATTGGCATTGAGTGGGTGGGGAAATGGAAATGAGAGTGGGGAGTGCCAGCACAGTGCTCCAAACCTTCCATTCTTCAGTCAACAGCCTTGTGGTGTTCAGGAAACAAAATCTTCTTAAACTTGTAGCTCCCCCCTCCCGACCCTCACTAATAACTGATAACCTTGCTTCCTATCTCACTGAAAAATGAGGAGCACCTACTAGATAGCTTCGTCAAGCTCTGTCTGCAGACACCCGCCACCCCCCTCCCCCCATTGCCTGCTTACCTACACCTGGGTCCATATTCTAATCTTTTTTTTTTTTGCATCGTTATTGCTTAGGTATTTGTTCTCCTAAAAAAATAGCTATATATTTTCTACTCATGCAATTAATTTCCTCCCCTCCTGATGCCAAAAATTTGGCCTCTGTGCACTGGTACTTAATCAAATCTCTGAGACAGTTTTGTGTAAAATAGAAAAGAATTCATCAAGTGCTGTGGGGGGTAGGGGAGAAGGTAGGTCCAATGTTGATCAGAGTCTGCTCAGGGCCTGTGCTTCTTTGATTTTGTCTCAGGTAATCTCTTGAGTTTCTCTGGTTCCTTTCATCTGGCCTCAGGTGGTCTTCTCTAGAATGAATAGTGCTGACATTTAGATTTTAGTTCTATAGAGTTTACTGATTTTGTTATGTGTATCCCTTGAGGTTAATCCCTTACAATTATACAATGGCAGTATAGATTCAAGGGATTAGATAACGATAGACAGAGTACCTGAAAAACTGTGGACAGAGGTTCCTGACATTGTACAGGAGGCAGTGATCAAGACCATCCCCAAGAAAAAGAAATGCAAAAAAGCAAAATTGCTGTCTGAGGAGGCCTTACAAATAGCTGTGAAAAGAAGAGAAGCGAAAAGCAAAGGTGAAAAGGAAAGGTATAACCATTTGAATGCAGAGTTCCAAAGAATAGCAAGGAGAGAGATAAGAAGGTCTTCCTTAGTGATCAATGCAAAGAAATAGAGGAAAACAATAGAATGGGAAAGACTAGAGATCTTTTCAAGAAAAGTAGAGATACCATGGGAATATTTCATGCAAAGATGGAAACAATAGAGTACAGAAATGGTAGGGACCTAACAGAAGCAGACGATATTAAGAAGAGGTGGCAAGAACACACAGAAGAACTATACAAAAAAGATCTTCATGACCCAGATAATCACGATGGTGTGATCACTCACCTAGAGCCAGACATCCTGGAATGTGAAGGCAAGTGGGCCTTAGGAAGCATCACTATGAACAAAGCTAGTGGAGGTGATGGGATTCCAGTTGAGCTATTTCAAATCCTAAAAGAAGCAATGAAAAGAGTGAGTGACTATTTTTGTGTGCTCCAAAATCACTGTAGATAGTGACTGCAGCCATGAAATTTAAAGATACTTGCTCCTTTGAAGAAAACCCACTACAATATTTTTTATAGTTACTGTGTGTATGTGTGTGTTAGTTGCAATTAAGATACAGAAGTCCATAACCTTCCAGGGTTCCCTTATGTTTCCCCTTTACAGTCAGCCTCTCTCCCACACCCTGATTTGTTATTGTCCCCCTATAGTTTTACCTTTACCAGAATATTGTGTAAATGAAATAATAATCTTTGTAGTGTAACATATTGGCTATTTATCCATCTTGAGTTTATTTACAGTTCATCCTTTATTTATTTATTTTTTTGGTGAGTAGTAATCCTTTGTTACTACATGTAACATGTATGGACTACATGCATTTGGGTAATCTTTAGTTTTAGGTCATATCAAATAAAACTGTCAAAAATATTCATATATGTTTTTGTGTAAACATAAATTTTCACTTTCCTTGGATAAGTAACAAGGAGTGAGATTCTTCACTATTTGTTAAATGTATGTTAAACTTTACAAGAATTGCCAATTGCAGTTGTTCTACATCTTCTGGTGAAGCTCTTGTCATTTTCCATGATTTTATTTTATTTTTAGCCACTTTACTAGGAATAAAGTTGTGTCATATTGTGGTCTTAATTTTTTCCTTCTATAAAATTATAATTAATAATGTTGATGTGCTTTCTTGGGCTGATTTGCCAGTTGAGTGTCTTTTGTGAAAAACCTGTTGAAATCTTTTGCCTATTTTTCATTCTTACTGTTGAGTATTAAGTTCTTTATATACTCTGGATACAAATATTTTGTAAGGTACTTTATTTCCTGATATTTTCCTCCTGTCTGTGCCTTGTCTTTTCATTCTCTGACATTATCTTTGCCTATCAAAAGTTTTTAATTTTGATAAAATCTACTTTATTAATTTTTCTAATTGGAGATAGTGCTACTGGCTAAGAAGCTAAGGTCACAATGAAATTTTTTTATTTTTCTTCTAAGTGTTTTATTTTACTTTGTATGTTTAGTCCTGTGTTTCATTTTGAGAGTTTTTTTTTTTTTTAAATAAGTGAAGTATGAGTCAAGGATCATTTTTTTGTATATGCATGTTCTGTAGTTTTCATACCATTTCATACTGTTTATAAATATGCTCATCCCTTATACATTGAATTGCTGTTGTATCATTATAAAAATTCAATTGGTCATATTTGTTTGAGTCTGTTTCTGGGCTCCGTGACTTCCAAATTTCTATACTTTAATCATCACCATGTTATATTGTTTACTGAAGCCTTATAGTAAATCTTAAAATTAGATAGTATGCATCTTCCACTTTTTTTGTTATTTTTCAGAATTGTTTAGATTATATTAGTTCTCACTGGGATTTTAATTGGGATTGCATTAAATCTATAGCTCAATCTACAGAAAATTTTAAAAAATTAAAATACTAAATCTTCAAATCTGTTCTTCTTTGGAACCAACTCCAGTCAGATTTTGCCCCATCACTTCATCAAAAATGATCTTGTCCAAATCACCAGTGACTATCACTTTGCTAAATCTAGTGATCAGTCATCAGTCTTCATCCTTCAGTGTTCAGTATCACTTAATATATCTTATCAATCAAGACTTTGATAAGATAGACTTTGACTTATTATCAAGACTTTCTCCAGGAAAGTCTTTCTTCTCTAGATTCCAGGACACCCCTCTTAAACTTATTTTTCCTCCTATCTCACTGGCTTTTTTTTTTTTTCTTATTCTTCTTTATTGCTTTGTTCTTTGTCATTTACTTAATGCCATATGGCTAGAATTACCCAGGGTTTACTTTTTGGAACCCTTCTCTTCTCTGTACTCATCTAGTCTCATTTCTTTAAATTCTTCTCTAAACTAATAATGCTCAAATTTTACCACTAGCCCAGGCATCTACACTACTCCAGGTTCATCTACTCAGATGTCTATTTGAAATCTACTTGTATATGTAACAGGCTTTTCAGTATTAACCTGTCAGAAACTGATCTTTTGATCATCCAAACACAGACTTACTCATCTAAGTTAAAGCCACTTCCATTGTACCAGTTATTTAGGTTGAAATTTTGGTGTTGTGCTGCCTCCCACAGGCCAGCTTGCCCAGCTTGCCCAGCTTTAAGACCAAAGAAAGAGCCTGGAGTCAGCAACAAACATCAGTGGTTTAATTGTTAGGGGGATCTTACTTGTCTGAAGCAAGGTCTTGGAGTGACATCCCACTGCATATCCCAGATAGTGGACAGAATATGGTGGTCATCTTCATCCTGGGAAGAAAGTGGCGTTACCAGATATAAGGGGAATTGATGTCCCATTGATTCATCAGTTACCAGAGAAACCAGCAGAAGAGCATGTCCTTCACCACCACTTTGATAAGTTGTTATGGTGACTAAAGTTAGATGAATCATTAGATGGTGCCTGGGGAAAGTATACAGGAGATCAGTCAGGTAGTAAGGTGTAGCTGAAATAGACACTAGTGGAGCAGTGGATGTACAGAAAGCAAGAGCCATCTTGGGGGACCTGATCATACACTTCCGGTTCTGACACTTCTCTTTCTCTCACACGAGTCATCCAGTTTGTCAGAAAATCCTGTTACCCATTCCTTCAAAAATTAACCAGAATAGAATTTCTTCTAACAGCTCCTCCTAGCTTTGCACAATCATAATTTAAGCACTATCCTCTTGACTGAATTACTGCACTATTCTCATTACTGGCCTTCCTGAATTTTTCCATAGCCAGCCTTAAGGCGGCATAAGGGAGCCTTTTTAAGAAGTGTGTTTGCTCTTCTGCTCAAATAGTCCCCTTGCTTCCTACCTTGCTTAAAGCTAAGTTCTAGAATAGTCTATGATTTTTTCACTGGTCCCACCCTCTTCTCTGAATTCATCTACTATTGAAGCCCTTTTTATTAAATTCTGTTCTATTGAAACCTTTTCCATCCCTCTTTGTCTATTTTTCTTTCAGCATGCAATACCATTTAATATATCTTATTGGTTTCTTTTATTTTCTACTAACATTTAGTTTCATGAAGAAAGGGATTTCTGTTTCTTCTGTTCCCTGCAGTATTGCCATTGTTTGATGTATAAGTGAAAGTGAAGTCACTCAGTCGTGTCTGACTCTTTGCGATCCCATGGACTGTAGCCTACCAGACTCCTCCATCCATGGGATTCTCCAGGCAGGGGTACTGGGGTGGGTTGCCATTTCCTTCTCCAGTCTGATGTATAGTAGGTGATAAATATTTGTTGAGTGGTTGGGTGGAATGAATGAATGATATTGTGATGGGTAACTTTACTATGTTCATTTTCTCTGAGTTGTTATATTAAGAAGTTAAGGTGAGTGTTTATACCTTTAAAACATTTCTAAGACCACATTTTTCCTGAATACAGAAAAGTCAACTAAAAGTGTTTATAAAATGTTGCTTGACTATTTTTATATGGTTAATACGGTGTTCTACTTTTAAATTTAAGAAAATAATTTGTATACCAGGTTCTGGAGCTGCAAAGCCCCCCTAAGGCCAGCATGGTGGTGAAGGACTGCGTCAGGGCTTGCCTGGATTCTACGTACAAATATATTTTTGACAACTGCCATGAACTCTATTCCCAGCTAATAGACCCGGTAAGAAAAAAACATGTGTCTATTTTCTGTTCTAATGTCTGCTTCCATAAGTAAGTAGGAAAGCATGTTCATTCAACTTACGTTACCTGCACGTTGTTAGAATTCCCATATCTTTTCTTCACATTTGAATGTCACTTTAATGTACATGAAATAATCCACTCCTTGCGATAACTTGTTATATTAATGGTGGATATTATTCAAGGTTTCAAGTGAGGAGTCAGTTTCAAATAAGTGCTTTTCTCAAAGTCACACAGTGGGAAAGTGGAAGATTTGCTACTAGAATTTAGGATTTCAACTTCTGCTCCTGTGTCCTTCCCCTAACTCATCCTGCCTTATCATTTCTATCTCACAAAAATGGTAGGTGGGGACATATTTGTAGAACACGCGGGTAATATACTCACATATGTACATTTATTATTAAGAAATATTTCTAAATACAAATGAAAATACAGAAAGTATACTTGCATATACTTAGCACTTAGATGACCAGTTGTTAGCATTTAGTAATATTTGTTCTGCTCTTTAAAGTTTTAAATTGGCATCTCACTTTGTAGTTCTTTCAAATTTCATTCTCCTCCCTTCGTCTTCTTACAGAGGTGAGCACTATTTTAATGTTAATGAGTTGGAACATCTTTTCATATATGCTCAGTGAACAATTCAGTTTTATTTTCTGTGTGTTGTCTATTAATTCCTTGCTGATTTCTCTCTTGGCTTGCTTGCCTTTTACTCATCGATTTGCATAAAATTCTAAAACGTGTTTTGGATACTAATCTTTGTTGGTTATGTGATTCATTTATTTATAAATACAGGGTATATTATGTGATATATCTTTTTGTTGCATCAAAGTTTTTTAATACACACTATGTTTCATATATATTGCTATTACTTGTGTAGAACTATTGTTTGGGGATGACTTTTTAATATGATTCTATTGCCTATTCGCTTCCCTGAAGAAAGCCATTGTTCCAATAGATATTGGAAACCATTACCCGTGGAACTTCTTGGTTGCTTAGAGAAGGGCAGAGTCTAAAAAGTGTATGTTGGATTAAGGCCAGGAGGATTCTTTCAAACAAGGTTTCATGCTCGGATTCTTAGAGTGTTACTCTTTCTGGGTCAGTAACTCCTTAGCCTAATAGGAGAACACAGTAAAGCTGGAATCTGTCATTGTATAAGCAAAACAACATTTAACTGCATAATTGTTCTTAACTTTATAATTTCTGCTAAATGTGTGCTATTAGCAGTTTGGAAACTTGGTTCCCTGGGGTTTCGAGGGATTAAACTGTCCCTGACTTCACACCTCCCCTTGGGTGGCTTTCTAATGGCCTTCCTTTTTCTACTGTCTGTTCTTTATCTTCTTCCCACAAAACTCTTTCAATTCTTCCTCTGCATTTTCAACATCGCTGTCTTTATTTTGCCCAAAATATAAAAATTAAGCTTTTTATTATACCATGTTAGTTATTCATACATAACTTCATAAGCAATCTTACCAGACTTTATTATCTTTAATTTCTTCCTACAATTTCAAACACAAACTGGTCCCTTCTCCCGAGCCTTAAATTCTATTATTTTCTGTAAATTGATCATCTTCTTTTACATCCATGCATTTATCCTGTTCTATCTGCCGAAAATGTTCATCCCCCATCCTCTGTCTTCATCAAAATCCAGTTTAAATATGACCTCCTTTCCTACTAGTTCACACTCAATGGATGAATCAAATCATCTAAATAAAGTGACATGCCTTAATATCTTTCAAATGTATTAATAATAATAATAAACAAGTTTTATTTATATGGTGTCTCACATGGTAAAGAATCTGCCTGCAATGCAAGAGACCTGGGTTCAATCCCTGGGTGGTGAAGATCCCCTAGAGAAGGGAATGACTATCTCCTCCAGTATTCTTACCTGAAGAATTTAATGGACAGGGGAGTCTGGTGGGCTACAGTCCACTGGGTCACAAAGGGTCAGATATAACTGAGTGACTAGCACACTTTAGAGAAATATGTGCAATTCCCATAAAGCAAACATACCCCTAACAAAAAGCAAATAAATTATCACATAAAAATTAATATAGCTTAGTACCTGCTGACTTGGCTTTAAAAAGATGTTTACCTGATTTTCTAACCTTGTATTCTTATTAGATGTACATGGTGTTTGAAAATCAAGACCAAAAGGGCACTCTATCACAGGAGACTCTCATTGCTTGCCTAAAACCTCTTGCCATTGTATGGGGTCATGTTGCAGAGGCCTGGATGACAGGATGTGGAAGGAATTGAGGGAAGTCCCATCTAGTCCCAACCTTTAAACATAAGTCCACAGTGCCTTCTTCCCCATTATCTTTACCTACCTGGATTGCTTCACCTCCCAAACCCTTTTCTGGCTAACTTGAGCTCACTGACCTTTTCTTCAGAAAGCCTCTAGGACCTCTCCTGGCTAATTTAGGAGTTGCTGCTCTCTGGTCTCATAATATACCCTGACATGTCACCAGCAGCATGCTTACGATGATGCGTGTATTAGACATATAATGTAACATTTGTCTGACCTGTGTTCCCCACTAGGCCACAAGTTTCATCTTTGTAGCCCCAGTGTTTAAACACTGCCTGACACAGAGTACAGTTGATAAAGTAATAAGAAATACATTTTACAAAAAAAAAGGAAAAACACTCAGTTATTTATATTCTACTTCAATGACTCCACTGTAAGTCTGAGACCAAGAACATAATCTCTGATATTAGAGCCCCTGAGTTCTAATCCTGGCTGTAAAGCTGATTACAGTAAAGCTGGTCGCCTTAGATAGGCTAGCCTCTACAAGCCTGTTTCTTCATCAAGATGTACGTTTAGTATTTATGCCACTTCTGTGTTTATCTGAGTTCTCTGTAGATAATGTCATGCCTGAAACCAAAAAAACAAGAATTTCAGGCTTGTTAGGCACAGTATAATTCTGCTTATTTAAGTGTGGAAGCTTACTTTCTTTCTCCAAAGGGGTTTTTAAGAACCATATACAAATAGTACTTAGAATAAAAATGAAAAACAAACAAGGGAAAAGTTGAAATTGTTGCAGTTAGACAAGATAGCTGGAAACGGCTGGCAGCGTTTTCTCATGGAACAGCGTTTACTTTGACTTAATCACCAGGCCCACGTTTGTCCTCAGTTCAGCATAACTAAGACTCAAGTGTGGCAGTGTGGACATAGAAGATTGATCTCTTGCATAAAGATACATGAGGGATCAATTCATAAACTAGCCCAATATTCTAATTATTTTTTAATAATGAGTTTTAGAATCTTCTCACAAGCTTATTAGCTTTTGAGTAACCATTTTGATAAATTACCTCTTTGTAGCTTATGTTTATTTTAAAAAATAGAATCTCTTTTTTTCCTGGTTGCTATTCTGAGGTTACTTAGTTCTTTGTCAGCTTTTGATATTGCAAAGTTTTTCACAATCCATCAACTTTATCTTTGTCACAGTGTACGTTTATTAAAAAAAAATTTCTCAATCTTAATATAATCAAATTGACCAATTTTTCTATTTAAAATATGATCTTTGAAGTATTAAAAAGTCTTTCCCACTCACTCCCAAATTCAAGATCTCCTTATGTGAAATTAACAAAATGGATGTGTTCTAGCTTAGTAGTAATTTTTGTTAATATCATCCAGCTAGTTCCCTTGCTGCTGCTCCTAAAGCAACCTTCAGATCATTGCTTTTCTTTTCATATAGATAACTTCCAGAAGAGGATAAGCCAAAACATCATCAAGTCTGTTTAAAGCATCTGTTTTTGGTTTTTGGTTTTGCTTTTTTTCCTGAAAAAACTGGCATTTGTTTCCTGAGGTGTCCTCAGAGCGTACACATCAGGCACTAGTGCAGAGTCCCTTTGTTTCCCTCCAAAATCAAGTTTCCCTGCCTCTTACCTTTGCGATAATCTCTGTTATGAATTTGTTATTAGCTTTCTGGTTGATCTTTATGAACATTTATAATACATATCTATTAACCATTTGTGGTACCTGTCTCTCTCACATACTCCAGTGTACAAACAAGCAGTGCAATGGTGTGGTTACATGTACTAACTCCAACAACCTTTAGGTATTTGAGAGGAAATCTGTAATTTTTAAGGCTTGGTGTTACTTTTTTGAGAACTATGCATACTGATACTTTGAGGTACATTTATTGATTTTTTAATGGCTACCTATCACATAAATACACCACAATTTAAATATCAGCTTCAGTGTTTCACTTTTACAAAAATAGTGCAGTGAATATCACTGGGCTTTTAAAGAACAGAGAAATGACCTCCTTTCCTCTACTTTTCCGTTTCTACTATAAATAATGCAGACTTGACTGTAGCATGTGGTCACAGCACCCTCTTATTTTTTCACATCTTAAAATGTCCTACAACTTATCTGATGTCCATAGTAAACACTGAGTTTAATGGGAATAGAAACTCTTATATTATTGAACTTATAGTACATAATGCTGTGCCTTGCATATAGTAGCAGAAATAGCAAAGAACTACTTACTTAATAGAAAGTCTGCACAAAAATATTTGTGCATGTGCAGCATAAGTATACTGCTATTCATTTCAAAATTTTGACCAAGATGTCTTCTGAAAAGTGAAGTTGCTCAGTCGTGTCCGACTCTTTGTGACCCCGTGGACTGTAGCCTGTGAGGCTCCTCTGTCCATGGGATTTTCCAGGCAAGAGTACTGGAGTAGGTTGCTATTTCCTTCTCCAGGGGAGAAGTCTTCTGAAAACTCCATAGAAGAAAGAAAATACCCTCCCACGATACCTTAATTGGAAACTTATATGAATATATACATATCAAGTTTAAGAAAGTCTTCCTTGATTTGTAGATATGTACTTCTTCAGTTCTTTTAGTCAAAACATTTGCCATAGATGTTTTTGTTTTCCTATTGTTTTTGCTCTAGATAATTAAATAATAAAAGGAAAGTTTAAAATGTAACTTTGAAATTTATAGGTAGAAAAATCCCAATTCTGTAATTCTTAATTTGAGATATTATTTAAATAATAATCCTTGAAGAATTAGCTAGAAAGTGTGCCTGACTTTTCTTATATTTTCCCCCTGGCAATGGACTTTTTCTTATACAATCAGTAGCATTAGTTTGGGGGATGGTGATCATTCTGAAAAGAAGATAACTTTTCACTACCTCATGTGATTATTATCTACACACTAAAACTGAGTAAATACAGACACACTTTAATCTTAATTTTTCTTCAAATATTATAAAATGTGTAAAAGAAAGTTTATGAAAGGAAATTTCATAAGTATAAACTTCATAATATATAAATTCTTATAAAAATAAATTGTTCAAAATGAGTGGTATCCTATTTATTGTGTGAGGAAAACAGGAACATAAGAAATCCAAAGCATAAAGAATTATTAAATAGTTATGTTTCCATCAATGTGTATTTTAGTTTTTCTGACCTAGGTCAATAAATTAATCGATAAGTGAAACCTTAATAAACTCTAAAATAAACAACATGCAGAGTAGATTTTGTCAGTAAGACTAATATAATTTTGATTCTAAAATTGGACTATGATAATATTTGGAAAGAAAATTATAAGCACATCTTGAAAATAAAAAGTGATTTAAACATTGCAAATAAATTATCAGATGGCATATTTAAAATAGAACCAGGTCAAGCAATTTTATCTCAGGAATGCAAGGATGATTTGACATTAGGAAAAAAAAAATTATCAATATGAATCACTGTAGTAGTTAAGTAAAGGAGGAAGATCATATATTTATGTTATATATGTAGAATGAACATATGGTGAAATTTGATGCCTCTTTATGATCAAAGAAGAGACTCTTGAAAATTTAGGAATGGAACAGATTTTCTTTTATTTAAGTTTACATTTAAAAAAATTGTGTCAAATGTTAACATGAAATTTAGGTACATTTAAGAAAGAAATAAGTATCCTATTAATACTGCTGTTTAACATACTCTTGAAGAAATAAGGGAATATAAATTAGAAAGGAAAATAACTGTTGTAATTTATGAGTCATATGGATAGGAAAACTAACAGAATCTACCAAGAGCTCTTGGCTCACATAAAAATAAATCTTACTTAACAAATACAAGAACAATAGAATTTCTTTACACTAAAAATTGTGTTATACGTATTACTAGGGAAAGGAACAGACAATTTAGAATGTTAGGAAAAGTGTCTCATCATATGGAGCTAGAGGAGTGTGGGGAGCTATGGGAAGGACTGGTTTCTTAGGTAACACCATATCCAGTGTGAACTTGAGAGGATGAAAGAGGCAAGTGTAAATGGTAGTAATAATAACAATGTGTGTGTTTAGTCGCTCAGTCGTGTCCGACTCTTTGCGACTCCATGGGCTGTAGTCCACCAGGCTCCTCTATCCGTGGAGATTCTCCAGGCAAGAACACTGGAGTGGGTTGCCATGCCCACCTCCTGGGGATCTTCCCAACCCAGGGATCGAAGCCAGCTCTCCCGCATTGCAGGTGGATTCTTTACCATCTGAGCCACCAGGGAAGCCCCAATAATAATGATAGTATAGGATAATACCTTTCTGATGCATGTAGAAAAGACTTCTTAAAATTCCAAAGCACAAATCTTAATTTTCTTGATTTTGAGCTTCTTTATTTTTTTAATTTTATTTATTTTTTTAACACCAAAAACATTTTGTATTGAGGTATAGCCAATTAACAATGTTGTGGCAGCTTCAGGTGAACAGTGAAGGGACTCAGACGTACATATAAATGTACCCATTCCCCCCTAAACCCACCTCCCATCCAGGCTAGCACATAACGCTGAGCAGAGTTCCATGTGGTATACAACAGGTTTTTGTTGGTTATCTATTTTAAATATAACAGTGCCAAAGCACAAATTTTAAATAGAAAAATTGATCAATTTAATTATTTTAAAATTGGCAATTTCCTATAAATGTACACTGTGAGAAAAGTAAAAGGTTGTGAAAGATCTTTGCAGTGTCAAAAGCTGACATAGGACTAAGGAATTCCAAAATAACAACCAGGAAAAGAGAGAGATTCCAATTAAATAGGCACCAAAAATGAACAGGGAATTTATAAAAATGCTTACTCAAGAGGCTTATAAGCTTGGAGAAGTTCCTTAAACTCATTATTAATTTAGTCAAAACAATATTGAACTACTGTCTTATATCCAGAAGGTTGGCAAAAATAGATAATGCCAATGTTCATGAGGAAATGGAGACACTGGAGCCCCCATGCACTTTTGGTTAGCATGTAAACTAGGACTTAGGAAGCAGCAATCCTGATATATCTATAGGTTAGACATATTTGCACAAAGACCCCTAAGGAGATATTTAATAGAATGTTTATTCAAACATTGTTTTTGATACTGAAAAGTTGGAGGCAGTCTATAAGTCCTTCATTAGAGAATAGATAAGTAAAACGTGGTGGATTTACTCTATAGAATATCATGAGACAGAAGAAATGAGTTAAGTGTTTACGTAGAAACATGGAGAGAAATTAAAAACATACTGCAGAGTGAAAAAGAAGATACAGAAGGTGATGTATAGCATAATACTAGTTATGTAAATTTAAAGTAAACACATACCACAACAATAAACATTCTAACCATCAGAGAAATAAACGCCAAACATAATAGATGATCTTACATAGATCAGGAGAAAATAGGATTTTGAAATGGCGATTAAAAAAAAAAAGAATAGGTGGAAGAATGGATGGATTGATAGACAAGACAGATGGGTATATGAATCACACATGGTCATTATATATGTACTTGAGATTCCAATGTGTTCCTTACCTCAAGTCAAAAAATAAGTTGACTTTAAATTTATGAAGAAAAGTATTATCTCATTGTGATATATTTGGAATCTAGGACCTATCTTCATAAAACCTTTAACTGAAATAAATTTGGCATCTAACAAGTATAGAACTGAATTAGATTTATTACCAAAACTACCTGCTTCATATGGTTATACAAAAAGCTAGAAATGATGACCCTGGCACTGCATGATGTTGTAGCCATAAGGCTCTCCTGTTAGAATCTATATTGCATTATGTGATTTTTGTTTTAATGTGTTCCCTTTTAGAAACCTTTATTCTTTAAAGGTATAACTTCATTCATAAATAATTAGAGGTGAAAATAAATCATTCCATGATGTGTTTCTTGGTATTTTTTTTTTTTTTACCACCTTTACGGTGTTTGGAATACGATGTTTCATTGAAGGTTTATACATGGGGTCAAGTCATCTCACTTACAACTTATTCTTTCACTCTGTGATCCTACAGTTACCTGGGAAATCAATGGGTCTTGAATCTTTTATTTTTAAAACACATTTTTTATTCAGATGGGGCATTTTAGTAAATCAAATTACTTGAAATTCATGAAAAGTTCAGTAAACATAAATACAGAAGCATACATTTTCTTAACACTTGCTTGATTCTAGTTCAGTCTTTCTCAAACTGCCCTGATCCTAAGAATCACCTGGGAAGTTTGACCACCTCAAACCCAGTGAAATAGGTTATCTGTGAAGAATCCTAGGAGTCCATATTTCAACAAGTTCTTCAAGAGATTTGACATTAGGCAAGTATTAAATAAAATGTTATTTGTTACTAGCCCTGGTTTTATTTTTTGCTTTAGAATTTTTCCTTTTTGATAAATATCTAGAGAGAAGGAAAATAAAGTAAACTTCAATTAAAAATTGAAGTGCAAAAAGTGTTATAGTATGTAAGAAATCTGCTTATGGGATATTTTTGCCAAATAGTCTGTGTTGTGTTTCATGACTTAGACTGCTCTTTCCCAGATGCCCAGAATTTATAAAATCCTTAATATAATTCCCTTTTAAGAGGAAAAAAAAATAAGTAGATGTTAGTGATGTTACTGAGTCATTAGTAAAATAATATAGCTCTTAAGATCATAGAAGAGACAATATGGTGAAACAGATTGTAAACCCCTCTGGAACAGTTTTGTCATTATTGCCCATCAATGAATTCTTCATATGTGGTATAGCATTCACATATAACAGATACTCCCAAAATACTGAATATAGTAGTTGTGATTTTTGTTTATAATACATGTAGTTAAAACTATAAGGCTTTAAAAAAAAAACATTGTGGCTCTGCTACTCACTAGATTTAGCAAAGCAATCACTAATAAACCAGTTTTCCTATCTCTAAAATAAACATAATGATATTTTTTCTCTCTAGTCCAAAACCTAGTGAACTTTCATTATTATATTTTTGTGAATGAATGAGTGACCTTTAAGTCCTTTAAAGGGCTTCTGTGGTGGCTCAGATGGTAACGAATCTGCCTACAATGCAGGAGACCCAGATTCAATCCTTGGGTCAAGAAGATCCCCTGAAGAAGGAAATGGTAACCCACTCCAGTATTCTTGCTTAGAGAATCCCATGGAGAGAGGAGCTTGACAGGCTGTATGTAGTTCATGGGGTCGCAAAGAGTGGGATATGAATGAGTGACTAAGACATCATCAGAAAGTTGTATGTTTGAAAATATCTGATAAATTAGGGCTTCCCAGGTGATGCTAGTGGTAAAGAACTCACCTGCCAGTGCAGGAGACAAGAGATGTGGGTTCAGTCCCTGGGTTGGGAAGATCTCCTGGAGAAGGGCATGGCAACCCACTCCAGTATTCTTGTCTGGAGAATCCCATGGACGAAGGAGCCTGGCGGCTACATGTCCAAAAGGTTACAGAGTTGGATGTGACTGAAGTGACTTAGCATACACACACATCTAATAAATTAGAAAACAATGCAAAAACATAATTAAAAGAGAGAAATATACTGAAGACAAAATTCAAGTCAAGATATCATTATTACTGAGTGATTTTTACAGAAATACAGACTAGGTTGAAAGGCAGATGTGAAATTCTAAAGGAACTCTGGGCCATCTAAAAGGACTTTTACATGGTAACACTTTGATGTATTAAAAAAAAAAAAAACATTATGTGTAGCCTTCCAGTAAACATTGATACTGTTGTCCTCATTGCTTTGATTTTATTTATATGATTTTTTTTTGTAATAAAGGGTTTGTGTGTGCCTGTGTGCATGTACACACACATTTATATCTATATCCATCCATCCATCCATTTGTTTAGAGCCAGGATATACCCTCCTGATACTTTTATCATATTACTTGTTTTGGAACATCATAAGCAATAATATACTCACAGAAATCAAATGGTGTTACATTAATAAAATGGAATATAATATATTGATGAGACAGTCTCCATTAAGAGATGCTGACATTTAGTAGCAGGTTTCTTTTAAAGCTCCTAATCTTCGGAACAGTTTCAAATGGAAGACATGAAACAAAATACAACAAACTATCCATTGTTCTAACTTTTATAGTACATGTGTAATTTAACCATCACCCATGACTGATGTCTGTTCACATAATCTGGTAATCCAATTTCCCTCACTGTACGCAGAGCAAGTTAAAGGATAATGGAATCTCACATAGAAATGAATTGGTCCCTTTTTACGTTTCATTGCTGCATTTTATTTTCCTCAAATGTATTACATGGCTCTCCACAGAGAGGTTTGGCTTCCTTACCATGCTTTAAAATATCTTATTAAAAATTCAGTTTTTATTCCATCTTGTTCCTTTTAAAATTTCATCAGATAAAAGTATCAAACTTTAGTTACTTGCTTATTCTGGCATTGGTGAAAGCGGCCAAAGGGAAGCATTCTAAATCATATGGAAGATTGATTCTGATTCTGAGTTCTATGTCCCATATGGAGAAAAGGGTTTAGAAGTTACACATTCATTCACAAGTATACAGTAACTAAAATTTGTTGAATTCTTGTTATGTTCCAGGCACTGTTAGAATAAGGAAAAGAGCAGTAACAAGAATAAGGAAAAGGACAGTGAATAGCCATCCTTCTCATGGGGTTCACAGTCTAGCCAGAGAGGTAGATATTAAAAAAATAACTAAGCCAATAACTAAAGTGTCAGGTGTTCTGAAGGGAATATACAATGTGCTGCTGGAATATAAAACAGAAAGAACCATCCTAGTCTTGGACACAGAAAAGAATACAGCTTATAATAATGTGATTTCTGGATACCCATCACGGAAGATCATTCTCTGGAGATATTAATTCTAGAGGTATGTATCCAGAAACAGCAGGGAAGTATTTCAAGATAAAAAATAATTAATAAAGCATCCCCTTAACTTTTGTTCAAAATCACATATAGTAGGCAGTGTCTGGAGTACTGTAAGATGTTTCTGTTTTTCATCTCAGCAAAAGAGCTAAAATACACTGATTTTTGTTCAGCTTCAGTTGCCTGTGTCTACTGATATTATCTTAACAAGGTCACCAAGTATATAGACTTTGCCTAAACTAGAGATAAATTATCTACTCTTATTTTACTCGACCTCTCAATAACACTTGTTACTGTTGGCTACTCCATCTTTTCTGAAATGCTACTTTCTAAGTAATTATAACCATCTGTATTTTTTTCCTCCATCTTCACTGGCTGCTCGACTTCAAACTTTTTAGCACACTCCTTCCTCTACTAGGTCTTTAAATGTTGGAGATTCCAGGGCTCTGGTCTTGGCTCTTACTCTCTGGCTGCACTTAATGATTCAGCCAAGTGCTTCAAACACAAGGTTTTTGTGTTTGAGGAGCACAAACGTGTTGGGGAAAAAACCTGTTGGGATCACATCAACCTATTGGGAAAAAACAGCTTGTGTGTGGGCCAGAATGAAGGAGGTAGACCCCTTTTCAGTTCTGGAAATAGTTCTCATAATTTCTAGAGATGAATAAATGGTCCTGCCTGCCTTATATCAGCAAAGGATCTTGCTTTCACTTAAGTGATTATCTTAGGAAGAAATAAAGTTTTGAAATCACATGCATCTGTATTCAAATAAAACCTTGTCTCCACCATCAGCTTAGAAAGATATGAGTCTTGGGCAAGTTATGTAATTCCTTAAAGCGTGAATTTATTCATTTGGCAAAAGGGGATAACAATACATCTCACAGGATTGCTGTGAGGATTAAATGTGATAGTGCTTGTGAATCACCTTACTCATAGGTATTCAAAAAGATCTTTTTATTATATTTATTTTTTATTGATATATAATTAACATATAACATTATTATACATGTAAACATTAAGTTTATAACATATTGATTTAATATTTGTATATATTGCAAAATGGTCACTATAGTAAGTCCAGTTAACCTCTGTAACTATGAAGAGCTACAAAAATTTTTTTTTTCTGGTGATGAGGACTTTTAAGATTTATTTTCTTTTGTTGTTGTTGTTCAGTCTCTAAGTTGTGTCTGCCTCTTGGCCAATCCAATATAATATAATGTCATTGGTAATGTTGACAGTTACTTCATCCTTTAAAATTTGGATGTGCCTTTTATTTCTTTTTATTGCCTAATTGTTCTGGCTAGCACTGCAATACTGTGGTGAATAAAAGTGGTGAGTATAAGCATTCTTGTCTTATTCCTGGTCTAAGAGGAAAACTTCAACTTTTCACCATTGAGTATGATGTTAGTTGTAGGTTTGTTATATATGACCTTTAT
The DNA here is from genome assembly GCF_019320065.1 of Cervus canadensis. Lineage (NCBI taxonomy): Eukaryota > Metazoa > Chordata > Mammalia > Artiodactyla > Cervidae > Cervus > Cervus canadensis. The sequence goes on along the minus strand of NC_057391.1, from coordinate 51,969,156 downwards.
TATGTTGATACACCTTCCCTCTATACCTAATTCATTGAAACTTTTATCATAAATGCATGTTGAATTTTGTCAAATGCATCTTTTGGATCTGTTGAGATGATTGTATGATTTTTATCATTTGCTTTTTTAATGTGGTATATCATGTTAATTGATTTGCAGATACTGAACCATACTTGCATCCCTGGGATATTCCATTTGCTTTTGGTATATGATCCATTTAATGTATTGTTGACTTCTGTTTGCCAATAATTTTTTGAGGGTTTTTTATTTCTATTTTTGTTCCTCAGGAATATTGCCTGTAATTTTCTTTTCTCATGGTAAGAGAATGAAGGTGTGTTTCCCTCTTTTATCTGTACAGTGAAGTGCAAAGATGATAGCCTGCAGAAACTTTTTCTTCAAATGGTAGTGCCTCATGGGACTCAGGAATGCCATTTCCACTGGCCTGCAGAGCCAGATGATCAAGGGACATATTTGATTCTACTTAAAAATCAGGGTTCCAGACATGTATAAAAGGTTCCCTCGGGGAGACATTAAAGCTGTGGAATATGGGAGAGGAAAGGCATGAGGGTGGCATCTGCCAGAGTAAGAGAAAATAATGGTCACTAGTAAGAAAATAAAGATGGTAACCACTAGCTTTAGCAAGAGAAAATAAAGGTCACTAGTAAGAAAATAAAGATGGTAACCACTAGCTTTAGCAAGGCAGATGAAGAGCACAAATATGGTGCCCCACTGTTTAGAGGATGAAAATGGCACCCACTGGAGGAAAAATAGCACCAGCTTTAGCAAGCAAGAATATGCAAGTGGCACCCACCAGCATCTCCATTCCCAGATAGTATCCAAACAGTTCCTAACACTCTGAGATTAGCAAGTGGATCTCATTGACATAAAGTCTGGATGTTTTTCAAATGCTGCCTCTGTGCTGGGTCTTTGGATGAATGAGTCTCTACAAAAACCCTTCAAAAATCATTTCTCAGTTTGCTATAACCCTTTGCTTAGCCCTTAACTGATAGGACTTGAGTCCTATCAGTTTTCAAAGCCAGATATTACGGGGGCTCATCTTTCAGGTGCAAGTCTTCAAGCTGTGGTGCCTGATGTGAGGTGTGAGCCCTTCATTCTTCAGAGAGAAGCTTCATGTTTTTGAGTTCCCTGATGATTGTGGGTCACTGAGCTGGGGGGTAGTGTTTCCCCCCAGTTTACTGAGATTGTGTCCCAGCCTCTCCACCTGTCTCAGTGTGATCCTTTTCTCCTTTGTGGAGGTGAAAGAGCTCCTCTGGCAGTTTTCAGGTCTTTGTTGGAGAAATTTATTTCATATGTAACTTATTGATTGAGTGTGTCAGTGAGGAAAAGTAATTTCAGGATCTTCCTACATCATCAACTTGCACTGCTCTTAGGTCTTCCTTCTTTTTAAAATTCTGTCTGCAGAGTTGGCCCTTGAACAACATGGGTTTGAACTGCATAGGTCTTTTAAGCACAGGTTTTTTTTCCAATAAATTCATACTCCTTTTTTTGTTTTGTTTTGTTGAATTTTTTTATTGTAGTATAGTTGCATTACAAGATTGTGTTAGTTTCTTGCTCTACAGCAAAATGAGTCAGTCATATGTATACATATATCCACTCTTTTTTTTCAATGTTTCCCATTTAGGTCACCACAAAGCACTGAGTTCCCTGTGCTATATAGTAGGTTCACATTAGTAATCTGTTTTATACCTAGTACCATAAATATATCAATCCTAATCTACCAATTCATCCTACCCTCTCTTCCCCTCTTTGTAACCATTTTTGTTCTCTACATCCATGACTATTTCTGCTTTGCAAATAAATTTCTCTCTACTGTTTTTCTAGTTTCTACATATAAGCAATATTATATGACATTTTTAGTCTCTTTCTGACTGACTTCACTCCATATGATAATCTCTCGGTCCACCCATGTCTCTGCAAATGGCACTATTTCATTCCTTTTTATGGCTGAATAATATTTTATGGTATATACTACCGTATCTTCTTTATCCATTCCTCTGTCAATGGACATTTAGGTTGCTTCCATAGGTCATATGATAGCTCTGTTTTTAGTTTTTAAAGGAACCTCCATACTGTTATCCACAGTGGCTATACCAATTTACATTCCCACCAAAAGTGTGGGAGGGTCCCCTTTTCTCTACACCCTCTCCAGTGTTTATTGTTTGTAGATGTTTTGATGATGGCCATATGAACAATGTAAGGTGATATGTCATTGTAGTTTTGATTTGCATTTCTCTAATAATTAGAGAAGGCAAACATCTTTTATTTGTTTGCTGGCCATCTGTATGTCTTCTTTGGAGAAATGTCTGTTTAGACTTTCTGCTCATTTTTTGGTTGGATTGTTTGTTTGCTTTTTATAATAAGCTGCATAAGCTATTTGTATGTTTTGGAGATTAATCCCTTGTCAGTTGCTTCATTTGCAAATATTTTTTCCCATTCTGAGGGCTGTTGTTTTGTTTGTGGTTTCTGTTTTTGTGTAGAAGCTTTTAAGTTCAATTGCATCCCATTTAGTAGTATAGGATCTGAGTTGTTTAATCCATGGATGTAAAATTGCCAATAGAAGGGCTGACATTAAAGTTATAGGAGGTTTTTTGACTGTGAAGGGGAAAGGGACCCCTAATCCCTGCGTTGTTCAAGGATCAACTATACTTGTATATAATTTACTGATGGAAGCAGAAGTTTGTGCTATAGTAGCTAGCACTAAAACACAATATTTGGTTCATTGCCTCTTTTACTCAGTCTGACTGCTTGCTCTATAAGGAAAGAGGAGATTATAACACACAAAATACCCAGTTTGCTGGACCCATCAGGCTTACTGTGAAATGTATATGCAATTTCTCTCTATCTGCTCACAAAGCATCTTTCAGGTATTTGGAAGCACTGGAATATACTCTGATTAAGCTTGACACTGAAACTCATCAAAACCATTTTAAAGATATTGTCTTCATATGTGCTTTCTAGATAGAGATACACAGACATACATGTATACAGATATGTGCATCATCCCCTTTGTTGTTGTCATTCAGTCACGTCCGATTCTTTGCAACCCCGTGGACTGCAGCACCCCAGGCTTCCCTGTCTTTCACTACCTCCCAGAGTTTGCTCAAACTCATGTTCATTGAGTTGATGATGTCATCCAACCATCCCATCCTCTGTCACCACCTTCTTCTCCAGCCCTCACTCTTTCCTAGCACCAGGTTTGTTTCTAGTGAGTTGACCTTTCACATCAGGTGGCCATAGTATTGGAGGATCATCCCATTATTTTACGCAAATAGTATACTACATGTGTTTCACTTATGTGTCTTTGAGATGGATTTATATCAGTGACTAAAATATTCCCATTCTTTATTCCATTGAGTATATATTTCACAATTTATGTAATCTGCCCCTTTTGGTGGAAATGCAAGTTATTTCTAATGTTATTGCATGCTTAGTCACTCAGTTGTGCCTGACTATACCAAATTATCTTCCGAAGAAGTTTTATTTGAATTCAATCTCTCTAACAACCACCGATGCAAAGGACATGAACCTGGGCAAACTCCTGGAGACAGTGACGGACACGGAGGTCTGGCATGCTGCAGTCCATGGGGTTGTGGAGAGTCAGACTAGACTGGGCGACTGTAGCAAAACAATATACCACAGTGCCCTTTTCAAAATTCTTATTAATGCACTGTTTTACCAAAGTTGTTTTTTCATTTCTTAAGTAGGTATAAAGGTTTAATTTACTATATTACTGTAAGTCATAATTATTTAGTTTGAGGAGAAGGGTTTCCTTATATCTGGAAAACACAAATTTAAACCAGGAATTTTTTCAGTGATCAATGCAAAGATATGGAGGAAAACAATAGAATGGGAAAGACTAGAGATCTCTTCAAGAAAATTAGTGATACCAAGGGAACATTTCATGCAAAGATGGACACAATAAAGGACAGAAATGGTATGGACCTAACAGAAGTAGAAGATATTAAGAAGAGGTGGCAAGAATACACAGAAGAACTAAACAAAAAAGATCTTCATAACCCAGATAACGATGATGGTGTGATCCCTCATCTAGAGCCAGGCATCCTGGAATGTGAAATCAAGTGGGACTTAGGAAGCATCACTACGAACAAAGCGAGTGGAGGTGATGGAATTCCAGTTGAGCTATTTCAAGTCCTAAAAGATGATGCTGTTAAAGTGCTGCAGTCAGTATGCCAGCAAATCTGGAAAACTCAGCAGTGGCCACAGGACTGGAAAAGGTCAGTTTTCATTCCAATCCCAAAGAAAGGCGATGCCAAAGAATGTTCAAACTATCACACAAAAATATCAAACAATCACATTCATCTCACACAAAATATTGTGTGAGCAAAATAATGCTCAACAATACGAGAACCATGAACTTCCAGATGTTCAAGCTGGATTTAGAAAAGGCAGAGGAACCAGAGATCAAATTGCCAGCATCTGCTGAATCATTGAAAAAGCATGAGAGTTCCAGGAAAACATCTACTTCTGCTTTATTGACTGTTCCAAAGGCTTTGACTGTGTGGATCACAATAGACTGTGGAGAATTCTTCAAAAGATGGGAATAACAGACCACCTGACTTGTCTCCTGAGAAATCTGTTTGAAGATCAAGACACAACAGTTAGAACTGGACATGGAAAAACAGACTGGTTCCAAATCAGGAAAGGAGTACATCAAGGCTGTATATTGTCGCCCTGCTTATTTAACTTATATGCAGAGTACATCATGCGAAATGCCAGGCTGGATGAAGCATAAGCTGGAATCAAGATTGCCGGGAGAAATATCAATAACCTCAGATATGCAGATGACACCACCCTTATGGCAGAAAGCAAAGAAGAACTAAAGAGCCTCTTGATGAAAGGGAAAGAGGAGAGTGAAAAAGTTGGCTTAAAACTCAACATTCAGAAAACTAATATCACAGCATCTGGTCCCATCACTTCATGGCAAATATGTGGGGAAACAATGGAGAAACAAATGGGGAAACAGTGAGAGACTATTATTTTGAGCTGCAAAATCACTGCAGATGGTGACTGCAGCCATGAAATTAAAGGATGCTTCTTCCTTGGAAGAAAAGCTGTGATCAACCTAGACAGCATATTGAAAAGTAGAGACATTACTTTGCCGAAAAAGGTCTGTCTAGTCAAAAAACCAAAACTATGGTTTTCCCAGTAGTCATGTATGGATGTGAGAGTTGGACTGTAAAGAAAGCTGAGCACTGAAGGATCAATGCTTTTGAACTGTGGTATTGGGCAAGACTCTTGAGAGTCCCTTGGACTGCAAGGAGACCCAACCATTCCATCCTAAAGGAAAGCAGTCCTGAATGTTCATCGGAAGGACTGATGCTGAAACTGAAACTCCAATACTTTGGCCACCTGATGCAAAGAACTGACTCATTGGAAAAGACCCTGATGCTGAGAAAGATTGAAGGCAGGAGGAGAAGGAGATGGCAGAGGATGAGATGGTTGGATGGCATCACCAACTCGATGGACATGAGTTTAAGCAAGCTTTGGGAGTTGGTGATGGACAGGGAAGCCTCGTGTGCAGCAGTCCATGGTGTTACAAAGAGTCGGACATGACTGAGCCACTGAACTGAACTGAATTTTTTCAGATAGAAACCCTAAATCTATAACCGTGTTCTCCAGTTCACTCAGTCTTATGAAGCCATCAGGTTTCCCTTTAGAATTCTTTAATTTACAGCATTATGGTCTGAAAGTCAGAAGCTTGTGTTTATACAAAAATCCTTTGTATAAATCTTCCTCTTGAAGAGGAAGCATTTTTTCAAAGGCATCAGAGTAAAACCATAGCTTTCTATAATTGAAAGACTTAAGGAGACATGTTTAAAATCTGATTACAGTGCAATTGACAAAGAAAGTTATTGCTGTGACATACAACAGTTTTAGATAATAACTATAATATTTTTACTAGGACTTATCAGATTTTTAGGAACCCCATATAATTTCCAGAATATCTGTATTAATAACATTTATCATACACTATAACCTAAGAAGATTTATTGCTCATTTAACAATATTTCTCATGTAATTTAACATACTAGAGGTACCTAATTAATCTAATATCTCTCTTTGGAATGTTTCAGGGACCTTTGAAGCATCACAAAGTTAGCTAGAGGTCAAAAGGAATTTGATTTAAGAAGTTTTATCAAAATACCCAAAGGGATGTAAAACATTTGGTGAGGTAGGATCATAGGTCACAGTGAAACAGTAGTTAATCATTTAGCCAAAGTGACAATAAAGATTTCAAAGACAAATACATAACTGATCATTTACAGATTTTAAGTTTCTTTGCATTTTATCAGAGGCATTTCAGCATTAAAACAAACAAGCAAACAAACTTGTTCTTTTTAACAGAGAGAAAAGCCAAATTCAAGTTTTGCACCAGCTTGCTTTCAAAATTTGTTCACTCAATTTATTATAACATAGTCAATCCCAACCGTGCACAAAACTCCTTTCTCTGAATCCAATTCCCACAAACCTTCCATCACTTTCTTTATCCATCCAGAAACAATCAGTTTTAAGACAGACATAGATTCTTTTTTCTTAATAAAGTGTAATTCCATTCCTCATACCTACTTTCCTGAAAACATATCCTATTTTCCTTAAGCAACCATGAACTGTCTTTTTACATAAGCACTTCCCCTACTTTGAGATTATGTTAAATATATTATCTCATCTTTTTGAGCAGAATTTTTGTAATTTCTTCATATTTAAATTTGTGACTCACCTGGAATTTATTTTGATATTAGGTGTGATGAAAATCTTGTTTTAAACTGATGTTTTACTACAACTTTGGAAATAAAAGTTAGGTGTGAACTATAGTGCAGAATCAAATCAACCAATGATATATTTGCTTTCTATTCCACTTAATTCTAAAATACAGCCTGTAGTATTATAAAAATATTTTTGTTTTCTTGTAGTATCTATAACATGTCAATCTGTAAATTGTCTTAATGAAAAATAGTTGTATATTTAAAAGTCAGTTGTCAAGCTCAGCTTTAAGAATAAGTTGATTTTTTTTTCTGTTCTAATCTTGTGATCTAAAATTCTAAAAAAAGCTAGTACTGCATATTTTATATAGCTCTTTATACAGTGATTAATATTTTAAAAGACAAAGCAGAAACTAAGATCTCATCAAGCACGTGCATTAAAATAGAAAAAGAAAAAAAATTCAAGCTCCCAGAGTTATAAAAACAGATAAATTAGGAAGTCTAAACTTTTTAGGAGAAAGTGACTCGAGGAGATAAACACTGACAGTCAGGGGAAATACAGACAAAAATTAAACTATGGTTTGCATATAAGTTCATTTTGTTCTTACAGTAGTATTTTCTTACAAACTACACTTTCCTTTCAAATATATATATATAATTTCAGTCTTTAGTCAGTTAATCATCAAAAGCCATGTAGGCTTTGCTATGCTAATTATGGTCTTTCTGAAAGATACCTCTTTTTGGTTGGATATAAATAAAAGATGGAGGGAATTCTGTATTCAATCTATATTCAGTCTAGATTATTCTGATAATCAAATGTCAAAAAATGAACCATGTGAAACTGTGGTGTGATGGGTAGTTGCAGATATTGAAACACCAGGAAATGTGGTCAGTATTAAGCTAAGGAAAGGCCAAAGATGAGTTTTTATCCCCATGACCACTGTCTCCACATGGAGCCTAGTTTAAGCCCCTTAATTTGCCAGTCAATGCAATAAATGATTATGTATTTCCTGTTGCATATAAAGCGTTAAGCTAGATGCTAGTTATGCCAGGATGAATAACTCAAAGCTTTGCTTTCAAAGTTTATTTTCCACTGCAGCTTTCACAAAGGGTAGTCATAGACCTATGCACCGACATCACCTGAGAGCTTGTCACAAATGCATATCCGTAGTCCCTGACCAGGAGTTACTAAATCAGAAGCTCTGAGGGTGGGGTCCAGCAATCTGCTTTAAAAAGCCCTGTAGGTGATTCTGATGCTTACACCTGGTTGAGAATCCCTGATCCACATAACTCAGACAAGTAAGGGGGCAATTAAAATATAATGTGGCAAATAGGCTGAAAGGGAAAAGATGGGGTGTTCTGTGAGCATACAGGAAGCTCAAATAATGGCCTGGGCTGGAGTGAATGGGAAAGAGGGGATCAAGGAAGGCTTTCAGGAAAAGTGACTTCTAAGAAGACAGAATAAGTAGGACCTGAGCAAGCAGGTGGATTAGGTAAAGAAGGATGGCCTGGTGAGGGAAAGAAGGCAAGAGAGAGTGTTACAAAGCAGGGAGGGTCCCACACATGTAAAACCTCAGAGCTGTATGAGAGTTTACTCCCTCCCAGGAGTGAAGGCTGGAGCAACTTTGACCAACCACAGTGCAGAGCTGATCATGAGGCTTGATCAAGGGTCAGGAGTGTCACAAATACTAGTAACAGTAATACTCACTCTAAAAATAGCGAAAGTAGCTCTGGTGATAGTAAGGCTGAAGGGAAGAGCAGATGTTTTGTGAGACAAGTTAAGAAGTTTGGATTTATCCTGCAGGACATGTGAAGCCACAAAGAATTTTAAGTAGGAGCATCAGATTTATGCTTCATGACAATGGATCTGCCTGCAGAATGGAGCATTAATGGAGGGATGGGACTGGAAGCAAGGAGAGGCTATTTGAGTAATCTGGCTGGCTTAAGTTTTCTAATAGAATCTGACTTATTCTTGCTAAAATTATTTACAAAATATGCCTTAGGTCTTTGACAGATGTTGAGTAAGAATAATGCATATTGAAAGATTAAAGTCTTACCTCTTAAATAATGGCTTCCGGTTTGGGAATCAGTGACATAGTGGGTGTTTATAGAATATAAGGGGGAATAGCAAAGCTATTTTTAGTTATTTTAAAGTTCAGTAAGAAATATACACTTGTGTGAAAGGAAATTAAAATTTATATTTCCTTGTTTTTGGTCTGAAGTGATGTCATCTCAGTATAGGTTCTGTGGTCATTTAATGCTTATTAGAAACTCCATTTTAACCTTGGCATATCACTGGAGAACAGAACATGAGAAAATGAGATTTTGCTTAACTGATACAGTAGAAAAGAAAGAGAAATAGAATATGTGGGAGAAAGTAAATGCATGTATCTTGCTATTTAAAGATTACAAAGTGTGGCATGTTATCTATGTGGTAGCTGGACCTAAGGGAATTAGGGAGCTAGCCAAGCGTTAGGCAGAAAAATGATCTGAGACAAAAAGAAGAAGATTACATTGCATGAAAATAGTTCAGGTTTTGAGATTAAAAATTATATTTTATTTATAAGTAATTATACTCAGAGTTACTATGAGAGGGAAAAGCTGCAGCTTCCATGAAAGCCATGGAAGTTCCCAGTATTTGAACAGACCCATTTCAGTGTTCACTTATTTGTCTTTTTTTATTTTAATTTATTTTTTTCATTTATTTTTATTAGTTGGAGGCTAATTACTTTACAATATTGTAGTGGTTTTTGTCATACATTGACATGAATCAGCCATGGATTTACATGTATTCCCCATCCCGATCCCCCCTCCCACCTGCCTTTCCACCCGATTCCTCTGGGTCTTCCCAGTGCACCAGGCCCAAGCACTTGTCTCATGCATCCAGCCTGGGCTGGTGATCTGTTTCACCCTAGATATTATACATGTTTCGATGCTCTTCTCTCGAAACATCCCACCCTCGCCTTATCCCACAGAGTCCAAAATTCTGTTCTGTACATCTGTGTCTCTTTTTCTGTTTTGCATATAGGGTTATTGTTCCTATATAATAAATTCCATACACTTATTTGTCTTGATTTCCGGTAGCCTAGTGTGGTTTGATGAGTTTTTGTTCACATTCGCATTTGGTTCCTCTCATTTTCTGAGTGGCGGGTGCTTTTGTAATTGGATTGAGCAAATGATAGTTTGTACTTTTAGTGAGGGACAATATTAATTCAGTTTAATAACATTCTTTTGGGAAACAAACTCATATGAATCTAAATAAAAAGTTTAAAACCTATAATGAAAACAGAGGCACCATATCTAATGTTCACCTCGGGGCACTAGAAGCATAATATGGCACTGATTGTACTTATTGTGTTCCCCATTAAATGACTTAATGGACCTTATTAGATGTAATTTGTCTAGAAAGTGCTGGTAGCACACTTATCTAGTGATTGATTCTCACTGAGCAATAGTCGTGTGGACTAAATACCATGAATGAGTAATAGTGGCGTGTGTGAACCACTTTTACTAGGACTTGAGAACACTCTAACTGGGTCACGACCACCATGCAGGGTCCTTCCTGCGTTTCCATACATTGTGGCTGACTCCAACGCTGTGCTTGGAGCAGTAGCTCTGATTGAATTACAGAGACTCTAGTCACAGAGATAGTGCAGCCCCACCATCATTCTGATATGGACAGTTTTTTTTTTTCCTCATTGTCCAGCAGAGGAGATCTAAACCAGAGAGTTAAACCGTTCCCCATCAGAGCTGCAGAAGCGCCTGCAGCCTTGGGCGGTCCTAATGGTCCTCTCAGTCCTTCCCTGTTTTTATTCCTGACCTCACTGGATGTAAGGACTGCCCTGAGCTCTTTTGCTCTGCACCATCCTTCCCTGTCTTATTGGTAGATCTTCAGAGGCTAAGCTCACTGAGTCCTCAGAAGTCTCACCTCCATTTCTGTAGTACCTTGGGGCAGGGCGAGTCTCTGGTAATGGCCCAAGGGCTCTGCACTGAAGTAGTTTCTCTTCTTATTTATCTAAATTTTAGTCTTGTATTTGTATAATAAGTTACCCTTTGTATGACCTAGGAATTTGGGATAGCCTAGATGTTCTTGTTGATTTGCAATTTTAAATCAATATATGCCAGTTATATGGATGCTGGGAGACCAGGCTTTCTGATTGAAGAGTCCAAGTCTTTCTGGTCAGTCCTCATGTGACCAGTTTTTGAGGATGCCCACCTGCCCTGCCCCCTACCCCAACATATGACCCCCAGAAGCAGTTTATACCTTTGTGAACACTGTAGAAATATTCTTTAGAACTTCTTCAGTTAGAATTTGTCTTCCTGAAGGCTCAGTACTTAAGACTACTTGTCTTATTCAGTTATAAAAATATCATAGGTTTTTACAAGGAAAGAAAAATTTATTAGTTTCATTTCCACATTTTGAAGATATTTAGGATCATGTTAATTTCTCTAACATTTGAGGCACTTTAAAGTGTTCTAAGAGAATTAGTTGTTCCATCCAGATAAAGCAATTTGAGACATTACCTATGTGTGTTTTTTAGTTGCTATTTTTATAAATGGTTCCCTTTAAAATCATCTATCCCTCAGATATAAAGACCTTGTTTTTATTTTAAAAGCATCTTTATTATGATTATTATGTTACTCTAAGTTAATTACTGATGTTTTATCTACATATAATTTTGTTGATGCATTTTCTACCTGCTCTACAACAGATTTTGTTCCGTACATGGCAAAATGTTATAAAGAAGCTGTCAGCTTAGGGTACTTATGTTTAGCCCATCCAGATTTCCCTTATGGCTTTACAGATGCGGATTGTAATCCTGCTTTGTATTTTCCCTGGGATTCATTTTTCATCTCAAAGTCAGATCCCCAGGATAAAAAATGTTCTTGTCTGAAAACATTTTATATTTTACTTATGTGCACCACACACACACCTATATGTGGTTGTTGTTGTGATTCAGTCTCTAAGTCGTGTCCAACTCTGACTCCATGGACTGCAGCACGCCAGGCTTCCCTGTCCTTCACTGTCCCCAGTGTTTGCTCAAATTCATGTCCATTTAGTCAATGATGCCATCCAACCATCTCATTCTCTGTCACCCCTTCTCCTCTTGCCTTCAGTCTTTCCCAGCCTCAGGATCTTTTCCAGTGAGTTGGCTCTTTGCATCAGGTGGGCAAAGTATTGGAGCCTCAGCTTCAGCATCAGTCCTTCCAATGAATATTCAGGACTGATTTCCTTTAGGATGGACTGGTTGGATCTCCTTGCAGTCCAAGGGACTCTCGAGAGTCTTCTCCAACACCACAGTTCGAAAGCATCAGTTCTTTGGCGCTCAGCCTTCTTTATGATATAGCTCTCACATACATTTGTGGTACCTGTAGTTGTTTAGTTTTGATATCTTGGTTCTATAACGTTTGTTTTACTTTATATTATTTTTATTTTTTGCAAGTCTTAGCTCACCTGTTATACCACAGCGTTTTGGAAAGAGGGTTTGATTCATTTGAAGAATCCCTTTCTTCCCCGCTCCCCAGCCTACACACTGTGCGGTGCCTATGTTATCTGCTCAACAAATAGTGATTGAACAAATGAATTCAAAATAAATACTTAAAGGTTCCTAGAGGGAAAATGCAAATAATTCAGCAAGTCATAGCTATTGTGACTGGAGTAATTAAGGAGTCAGTTGTTTTTAAGTGTCATCTGAATTTAAATAGCCATATTTGGTTAACCGTATTAGAAAGCATAACTGGAACTTAGGCCATTGAAATTGACCCTGCACTAAAGCATTCCCTCCTGACCAGAGCCAGGGCCCACTAGGATAAACCCCCACAGATGGTGCAAGTATCGGGTTAGCACTTAAGTTTTATCCTGAAGACACCTCGCTTGCCTTGCTCTGGTCCCAGCCCTGCATTTCAATGAACCTTAGTAGAAATTTCTCAACACTGACACTTTGTCTTATATTGTTGCACCCCTGTACAACCACTGATTGTGTTGGGGTGACACTGCTGACTATCTGAGAACACAGCACCATCCATAGAATAGATTATTCACAAATCTACAAAGTATTGTTTCTGCTATTGTGGGAATCAAGATGTTTCCTTTGACTCCATCTTTTTCCTTTGTTAACTTCTCAGATGTCAGACCGTCTTTCTGTGTGTGTTTGTGTGTCTGTGTGCTTAGGTGCTCAGTTGTGTTCAACTCTTTGCGACCCCATGGACTTGTAGCTCACCAGGGTCCTCTGTCCATGAAATTTTCCAGACAAGAGTACTCGAGTGGTTGTCGTTTTCTCCTCCAGGGGATCTTCCCGACCCAGGGATTGAACCTGTGTCTCTGGCGTCGGCAGGCAGATTCTTTGCTGTGCCACCTGGCAAGCCCTCTTCTTTCTATAATTAAATCATATATTGTCTCCTCTGTGAAGTGACTCTTAGTGTTTTGAATAGTCATTTATCCTGATGAAACTGGGTTCAAACAGTAGAAAAGCAGTAAAACGTAAACAAGTTAATTTTTCTAAGCTTCCTTTCCTCTCCCAGCCCCCACAACATGTGATGCTAACACCTAAGTCATGTTTATTATAAACTGTTTAATGAAAGCCTGCTATATTCCTGGTATCTGCACTAATACAGGTAACTCATTCAGTATGGGAGATTTGACCTTTTGTTACACAGAATAGATCTAGGTCAATACTTAAGTAATTAAGTGTGATAGTTTCTATCTTGACTGAAGTGCTCCTGTTTCAGTAACTGAAATAGATTAGGAACTCATTAAATAGCAGATTTTAATATTATCTTTTCTATTATTATTCAGACTGAGGAGTCTATTTTGTGAAACCCAGAGCGTGAATGAATGAATATGGCATTCCTGTGTTAAACAACTATAGATTCATTTCACTGTATTATTGATAAAAGAAGACAATTAGAATCATCCCTCCCTAAAAGAATGGCTGATCTAATGTACCTAATCCTGTGGACAGAGGAAGCTGGCAGGCTACAGTCCATGACTAAATGACTGAGCACACAGGCACACTTATAAGGCCTTCCCAGAGCTACAAATGCAGAATAATAATCAATTTTGTCTAGCCACCACACGATAAAATTGAATATCTTTGTGTTTTTGTACTCATAAATTATAGAAATAGACTTTGTGGACTAAAGGATTTTTAGCCCAAGAGGAGTTACATTTTGAATATTGGTATTCACCAGTTGAATGGTAGGGTGTTACAGTCTTACTTTAGTGTTAGCAGTATTAACCCTGGGATAAGGTTAATTTGGAGATTTTTCTCCATCAGCGAAGGTACCCCTATTGCTTAAGCCCTTTCCTTTCTCCACTTCCTTCTTGTGTATAGCTTAACAGCCACATTTACAACTAAACTGTTAATTGACTTTTAAGATCACTGTTCCCCATGTAACACTAAACTTATAAGTAATGATTCAAGCATTAAAAAGAAGCCATACAATTTAAAAATATGCACCACAAATTTTATGTTTACCCACTGAATTGATAAATCTAGCAGGAAATTCTAGATGGGTACTATCAGCTGTAAAATTAAAGATAGGGTATGAAGAAAACACAGTCTCCTTTTGGTTATTTGCAGGTGGGTGATCTGGTTTGAAAGAACCTTAGATTCGCCTTTTATGTTTTTTGTTTAAGGCAATTTCCATGATTTGTTACTTTACTAATAGATAGGTAAACAGTGAAGAAAACTGAAACTCAGATCAGTCAACTCACATGCGTAAAAGAGGAGAACAAAAAGATATGAGGGCCTGCCTGCTCTTCTAATTACCCACCCTGCCATTTTCTATTTTTAGGAACAATGACAATTGACTGTATTGGACACTCTGATTAGTCAGGGATCCTCAGTTGTGTTGACTACATACTCTCCTTGTGTTTTTAAGGGTGGTAAGAAAAAATAGGCAACTTTCATATGAACTCATTGATTCTACTTAGTGACTATTGTTGAGTTTTTGTATTATTACCACTGATATATTATGGCACTGCTATAGATCTAGCACTTGGCATTCCTGTAACACTTAGTATTTTCTTAGTACTATGTTAACTACTTCTATCTCTCTACACACAGATTAACACACACACACACACACACACACACAATGGTGATTTGTGGTGCTTACTCAGGAAGTGACATAAGTGAACTGATAGACAATCTACTTACTGACCCCATTTAGCATGACTGTTAAACATGAGAAATAGTCAGTTTTAGAAATGCAAAGCTATAGTAACTGTCTATTTTTGCTAAGTCTAGTAACTATTTTTGCTAAGTCTAACATAAACTTTGGAAACTTGAAATACTCTCAAGTAATTTAATTCACTACATAAAATCAATAAAATGAGACACAGATATTTGGACATGGAGTAAAGTTTGGTTACTTGTCGTTAAGCCTAGAGAATTTGAGATCTTTAAAGTCTCTTTCAACTCTCAATCTCTATATGAGCAATCTGACAATTATATCATGATGATATCTGCAGATACCCCCATGCCAATTCTCATATTACCCCTGTCTACATCTTGACTTTCAGCCTCCTTTTGACAAAACATGAATTTGATGTTATCTAGTTGAATAATTCTGATTTCTAAACTAACATCCTGTCATATTTTTATTTATGGATTTCGGTTTATAAATCAACATTCCAAAGATTATTTACAGCTTTTTAGCCTCTGGTAACAGTCTTTGACCTCAGTATCTGGATAATGTATAAGGACCTAAATTTCTTGCAGGTACAAAAAATAAAAAGAAAAAAGAAAAGAAAGAAAATCCCACTGACATAAGCTTAAAAATTAAAACATGAATCTTGATTAAAATGTAAATTTTCACCAACCGTTAATTTTCCTGTTTGGAATAATTATCAAGCATTTGAAGGAAATGTATAGGATAGATGTTCTTAGATTTAATTAAACATATGCTCTACTCATTGCCCATACTTACCATCAACATAGCATCCTATTAAATTTTCAAATTGAATAAACATGCCCAATTCATCTCAAGACTTTTTTGACTGGTGTGAGGCTTATCAGCAATTTTTAGTTCACTAGTGTATTGTGCATAAGATATCGTGTTATAGAAAGATGTAATTAAATTATAGATATTACTATTCTGTTTGTCTAATCTTATTTCGATATATAATTATTGAACTTACAGGATTTGTCTCTGACTTCACTACAGCTTTGTTTAAAAGACTCCCTAATAATGGTAATATGTCACATCAGTGGGTTCTATCTTATTGATACCTTCCTCAGCTAAAAACCATACAGAGAAGAATCCATTCCCTTTTCCTTAGGAACTCAGATTACTTTTAAAATTTTATTTTGAAAAAGATCCTAAGTAAAAAATAGTGACCATTTATGTTTTAAAAAATAATAATAATGGATGCTTAGTACTTATAGCCCAGATTTAGAAAGAGGTTACTTTGATAGCATCTGGTTCTCAGAAATAACCACTGTGGTGAAGCTTATGTTGAGGATCTCTTTGCTTTTCCATATAGTTTTACCACATATGAACATTTCTCTAAATTAGCTAATACCTAGTACTGATTGCTTTTAAATGGATAAAAAAGTAATCATACTGAATATATTCTGCTGTGTCTTGATCTTTCTCTTCAGTATTATGTTTGAGATTCATATATCCTGGAGTGTGTAATAGCTCGTCTTAGCTTGGGTGCTCTGGAAAGAGAATCTGAGGTGGGGAATCAGATGCAGAGTTTCACCTCAGAGTGCTCTAGGGCAGAGCTGCCCACTGGGACTTTCTGGAATGGTGCCTGTGCTTCATGTCTGAACTGCCTCTTTTGGTAGCCATGGCCACAAGCCATGGATGACTTGAGTGATTTAGTTAATCTAGTTTAAATGCAAATGTAAGTATCTATGTGTAACTCATGGGCTTATGTATGGGACAGACAACTCTAGAGAGATATACCTGTAAGGAACTGGGAAAGGCAGGATCGAGCAGAAGGAGAAGCTGACTTGCCATGTAGTTACACCTCAGACCTCACCCAATCCTCAGAAAGGTCTGGAGCAGGGAATGGCTCTTTCAGAGTTGTCCCCGGTCGAGGCAAAGCAGCTGAGCTTGAGTATCACAGCATAAGCCAGTCATCGGTGCTGCCTTCTAGAAAAAGGAGAAATCGTGGGTGAATCAGTTTCTCGTCTCTAAGGGCAATTCCCACTGAAGTTGCACAACTAGAAGCCTTCAACAGCCAGTATTATCAGTAGCAAAGGGTTTAGTGCCAGGCCCTAAAGAGGGAACCTGAGCAGAGCACCATAATACCCACTATGCAGTTGGCCCTTCATTGTCAGTACTCTATTGAAATCTCATTTTATAAATCAATTTATTTGTATATTCTATAGGTAATGGAGAGTTGGGGTATTTCCAGTTTGGGGAATTGTGGCTATTGTAAACACTTTTTTATATACAGAACTGTTTAGTTCTGTGTATGCCTCCTAGTGAATAAATGCAAGGGTTTCTGTAGGATATATGCCTGTAAGTAGAATTACAGAGAGTTAGGATATGTGCATAATTTACTTTACTGGAAAATGCCAAACTGTTTTCCAAAATGGTTATGTATTTTACAAATTATAGCCCTTTCATTCAATAGTTCAGTTCTGTCAATTGAGGTTTATTCAGATATCTATTCTACTATTCAGAAGACAAGCCTAGGATCTTTGATATCATTTCCCCCCTGAATAAAGTATTAAAATAACTTTTAAAAAAAATTTTGGCACATCCAGCCAAGGGAAACCACCCTTAAAATAATTTTTACCCTGCAGAGGTTAGCAGAATTCTGAGAACTCTATTGAGTTGTGCTCTTATATAACATTTTTCTCTTAACTGTGGGCAAAACCTGTGACTTGCGTTTAGCCAGTGGAATATGGCAAAAACCTAAGACAAAAACCTAAACCTGTGATTGGATTATATGTCAAAAATAAAGGGTTTTGCAGATGTAATTAAGGTTCCTAATCAGTTTGACTTTGAATTGATGAAAATAAGTATTACACTGGGTATTACCTGACCTAGACAGGTAAGCCCTTTATAAGGAAGATTGGACCTTTTCTGAGGTCAGAGAGATTGGGAAATCAAGTGCTATATATTCTATAGATATAAGAAAATGAATTCTGCCAACAGTCATGCAGGCTTGCATGGGAGCTCTGAGTCTCAGACGAGCTCCCAGTCCTGGCCAGCACTTGGAGAGCAGCTCTGTGGGACGGTTGAGCACACAGTTACCTGTGCCTGAACTCCTGACCCATGGAGACTGTGACAGTAAATGTGTGTTGTTTAAAGTTGCTCAACTTGTGACAATTTGCTGCAAAGCAATAAAAAACAAATATACCCGCTTAGCAGCAAAACTTCTTTCTTTTTTTTTTCAACCACATCCCTTTACTTCCCCCATCTGACTATTCGATTTCTTGGGTCTTTTGTATTTGGAGTGAAAGACTTTATTATTTCTATCTTTAAGAGAATTATTCATTCATTGAAAAGAGGCACTGAGACTACTTTAAATTTAAATTGTAACATTGTATCCAGTAGTAACTTCTTCCTTTTGAAGAAATTATATTCATTTTCCATGAATGAGTGTACCCATAGGAACGTGTTTGAGAGAAATTATGTATGTCAATTTCAAGGACTAAATATCTAAAAATTGCTTTCCGGAAACATCTAAGAATAACTTAGCTTAAGAGAAAACATAAAGCTTTTGCAGACTCCTTTAAAGACAGAAAAGGTTTTGAGAAGGTAACAATGACAGAAACAAAAGAAAAATGTGGATGGTGCCTGAAACATAGGAAAAAAAGATGGAGAATTTAAATTTATAAAGAATGATGGGCTTATCACAGATCAAAGCAGAATGATTAAACAAACTTAAACTAAAATAGGAGTGATATATTTCATTCATACTCACATACAGTTGATGAAAATGGATGCTCTTGCCACAGTTGTGGTTCTCTAGAAGTAAAACTTAGCAGAACTTGTAGGTAGTTTGTATGAGACATGATCCCAGAAAAGAGAAGTTGAGTGTGTAGGGAAAATGAGATAAAGAAGACAGAGAAGCAATACAGGTACCTCATGAGTTGATTATCTCTCAGTCACCTGAGGCTCTGTTCCTTTGGAAGTCCATAGGGAAATTACGGGGCACGTACCTCAGAATTGTCCCAGGGGGTGATGGGGAGTTTGGTGGGTTAAATGGTGTCACCCAAGACCTCAGAATGTGAATTTACTTAGAATAAGGACCTTTGCAGTGTAGCTAAGGTAAGCATTTAGAGATTAGTGTAAATCCAGTGACAGGTGTTCTTGTAAGAGACAGAAGACAGAGTAACACATAGAAGAGGCCATGTGAATATGGAAGCAGAGATTGGAGTTATTGTATCCACAAGCTGAAGAATGTCAAGGGTTACCCCCTGTCATCAGAGTCTAGGAGAGAGGCATAGAAGGAATTCTTCTGGCAGACTGCAGAAGGAAACAATCCAATTGAATTTGATTTTGGATTTCTCAGTTCCAGAGCTGCGAGAGAGTAAATTTCTTTTGTTTTACGTCTGCAGTAATTTGCTACAGGAGCCACAGGAAACTATTACAGGGAGGCTGAGCTGTTGACCTCTCACATATCTGGGCCACATCTGAATGTGATGGAATGCCCTTCTGTGACTTTATAAAAAGCACCAGGCATCTTGTCAGAGAAAGGTTGCAGCAAATGTTTGAGGTGGGACCCTGGTGACACATGTGAAATTACTCACTACTTGCATTGAAATCAAGTGGGCTTAGAAGACATGACACTGACGTCCACAAGCATCTGCTTCACTCTTCCAAGCAGAAATTCAGAAAACCTGATCCCTTCTGTCCTGTGATTCTACCATCTTAAATGTGGTACTAAAGTGGCTGTGCTTTTGCATAGAAAACTGGAAGGGAAAGGAACACAGAGGGTTGTACATGTGTGGTTTAAAGGCTTAAGCACTTCTGTTGGCTAGAACTCAGTCATATTTCCCCAAGTACCTGCAAAGGAGGCTAGGAAGTATAGTTGTTCTGCTTATCTGATGCTCTATGATTAATAATACCAAATCTCAACTGTTGGGGGATAACATTTAGTTTGCTCATGAATCTGCAGCTTGGGGAGGGCTCATGTCTGCTCCTTACAGCACTAGTTGAAGCAGTTCATCTGGGGCTGGAGGGTCTACTTCCGAGACGGCTTACACACGTGGCTGGCAAGTTAGTAACAACTGTCATCTGGAAGTTTGGCTGAGGCTGTTATCTTGGGGCCTTGGTTCATTTCCTTGTGGGCCTCTCCAAGGATTCTTTACATTTCTCTCAAGTGAGAATTGCACTCACACACTCACTTCCAACACTTTGCAAAATTCTCATACTATTCCAGCATCAGGCTCATACTTGAGATTCAGGATTCCTTTAAATCACATCCTGATGGAGATGAAGCTCCTTGGGTCCTGTTTCTGAAGGGTGGTTCCTCTTGATCTAAATACCCGGAACTGAAGAGTCAAATTGCCTGCCCCCTCCCACATGGCTAGTAGACAATAGTAAGATAGAGTGTAAGCTTCAACAGTTACTTCTGTTCAAAAACAGGAGAGAGGTAAGAGTTATTTGTTCATGAAAATACAGAAATCTAGGGAGAAACTTGTGCCAGTAACTTATTGGTGCCTAATCCTGCTCTCGAGGGGTTATTCTCTCTGACTTTTGGCTCTGAGCTCTTGACCTTACCCTTGAGTCATCTATCCTGTTCCATAGGGACTAGCTCATCATTACCTATGAGGAGACTTCTAGCTTGCTTCCTGCCTATAGAAGTTTGGAACCCAAAGGCCTCTTTTCATTTCACACTGCCAATCTTTTGTCCAAACTGATATAATTTACTTCAGATATCTGTAAAAATTCTATTAAACAAAAGCAACACCCATGCTTCTAAGACCTTTACCTTGGAGTAAAAGTCATGGGCTATAGGACAATGCAGTTAATATTCTTAAAAGTTGTTTTGTTTAGATGAAAGGAACCACAAAGCACATCTATAAGATTCTTACAAGCCCCCTTTTTTTCTAGCACAAAAATTCTCAGAGGAACTTTCTTAAGGTACTCAGAAAGTCTACTGCATACATCTTGAATATTTATAAACCTCTCAGAAACCTTGCTTTGGACTTAGCTATTTTGTGCAACCATAGAGTCATGCTAATAAAGTACCCCAGATTTGATACATTCCCTGAAACTCTTTCTCACATTGAAAATTTTGTCCTCTGGAGATATTAAGGATGAGAACATTTTTGTTTTGAACCCAAGAAGTCCTAGTTCCTTTATATATCCTCCGAGTTCTGCTTGGAAAATGATTCATTTGTTTTTTAGTCCATCTCTCTTTCCAGTGTCATCTTATTCTATGTGATGTTGAGAAACCACTTGACATACTCATTATTCTGCTGAATCTACCAGTTCACATTATATTTTCTACTTTCTGTATTTATTGCAGGTGACAACATTGACAAATTTTCCTTGCTAAATAACAGGAGTCACCCTTTTTCTGGCCTAAAATAACAATTTCCTCACTGTCCTTCAAGTTCTCACCAGCAAGTCTTCTGATTTCACTAATAATCTTCTTGAAGCCCTTCTAACTTCTGCCTACCATTCAATCCCAGATCAATGCCACAGGTTTTAGGTTTCTAACATTAACACCCCACTTCCAGCATTAAATTCTATTCTAGTTGACAAGCCACTATAAATCTTAATGGCTTAATAAAACAGTAACAATATCTTAGTTTGCTCACAAATCTGCCCTGGTCATAGGCTTGGGTGCATCATCTCTGCTCCATGCTGCTCCGTCTGATTGTGCCTGACTGGAGTTGGAGGATCTACTTTCAATACTCATATGACCAACAAGATACGCTGCTGTCAGCTGGGAACTGCAGATCTATTCTTTTCCACATGGACTTCTCCATGGGGCCACCTGGGTATCCTCACAGCGTAGTTGCTAAATTATAAGAGGAGCTGGTGCAAAAGAGAAGAAATGGGAGTTGCTAATTTCATCAAATCTCAGTCTGGACACATGCATAGGTCATTTCTGCCATATTCTTTTGGTCAAAGTCACCCATATACAAAGGAAGACAATATAGGCATACTTTTTAATGAAAGGATTATCAAAGAATTTAAAGGCATCTGTCGCCCTCCACAGTAGTTAAGCTGTGTACTCAAGGAAAAGGAGAAACAAATCTGGTGAATAGTTGTCTTTTTTCTGACACAACGTATTCTATCCTTTTTAAATGGTAGTCATATATTCAGTGGGTATGAAGTTACAATTATACAAGGTAAGTTTTAGAGATCTGCCATACAGCACAGTGCCTAGAGTTAATAATACAGTTGTTTGTTGTTGTTGTTTAGTCACTGAGTCATGTCTAACTCTTTGCGACCCCATGGGCTATAGCCCACTAGGCTCCTCTGTCCATGGGATTTTCCAGGCAAGAATACTGGAGTGGATTGTCATTTCCTTCTCCAGTGGATGTTCCTGACCCAGGGATCGAACTTGAGTCTGCTGCATTGAAGGCAGATTCTTTACCATTGAGCCACCTGGGAAGCCCCAATAATGTGATGGTGGTTGTTCGGTCACTAAGTCATGTCCAACTCTTTGCAACCCCATGGACTGGAGCATACTAGGCTTCCTTGTCCTTCACTGTTGCCCAGAGTTTGCTCAAACTCATGTCCATTGAGTCAGTGATGCCATCCAACCATCTCATCCTCTGTCATTCCCTTCTTCTCCTGCCTTCAATCTTTCTCAGCATCAGTGTCTTTTCCTGTTTCCAATGAGTCACCTCTTTGCATCAAGTGGCCAAAGTATTGGAGCTTCAGCATCAGTCCTTCAGTGAATATTCAGGGTTAATTTCCTTTAGGATTGACTGGTTTGATTTCCTTGCCATCCAAGGGACTCTCAAGAGTCTTCTCCAGCACCACACTTTGAAGACATCAATTCTTCGGCGCTCAGCCTTTTTTTATTGTCCAGTTCTCACATCCATACATGACTACTGGAAAAACCATAGCTTTGACTATATGGACCTTTGTAGGCAAAGTAATGTCTCTGCTTTTTAATATGCTAAGTTTTTCATTGCTTTACTTCCAAGAAGCAAGGGTCTTTTAAATTTCATGGCTGTAGTCACTGTCCACAGTGATTTTGGAGCTCAAGAAAATAGTCTGTCACTGTTTCCATTCCATGTCTCTGCTTTTTAATACCAATAATAAAATTGGGTATTAAAAATTTTGTTGAGAGGATAGATGTGGTGTCAAGGGTTCTTACTGTGGGAGAAAAGGATGCAAGGAAACTTTTGGAGGTGATTATTAGCTTTATAACTTTGCTTTTAGTGATCATATCATGGATATGTACATATGTTCAAACTCATCAAACTGTGCACATCAATAAAGCTATAAATTAAAAAAAGGCTCCAAGTATTTATAATCAACTTACTGTCAAGTGATCAAAATTTAAGTGTTCATCTCTATAAATTTAGTTACAGGCATGTAATCATAGAAAGTCTATTAAAATGAAACTCAGAGATTGTGGTCAATTTTTAAATACAAGATGAACAAAGGATTTTTTGTACACCTTTAAATGACTGGAGGCTTATAACATTTGTAGAGATCTGATATTTAGACGTTTTTCCTTATGTTGTACTGAAATCTTCTCTATTGAAAGTTTTACTCACAAGTACTAGTTTTATTTTCTTGACCAAACAAGACAAACTCAATTTCTATTCTAATCTCTTTCTATACCACAGTCCACCATGTATTTGAAGTCAGCAGTCATGGTACTCCTGAGTATCATCTCAGTGCTAGTAGTTCTTTTAAATATTGGTATCTTAAATTGAAAATAAATGCCTTCTAGACCAAACACCTGAGTTTGATCTCAGTACTACTCGTTCTTTAAATGTTTATATCTTAAATTGAAAATAAGTGCTTTCTAGATGTGACCAGTTTACATTTTTCCTTTTTAATGCAAGTTTAATTCATGTAAAGAGAAAAGGGAAAACAATTTATACATTAAAGTGGTAATATTTTATGTTCATGAAACTGTCTTATGCATCTCTCTTGGGATTCGAACAAGAACCTTGTCAATTAGCAGAGCATTTACCATAAATTTAATTAAAGGTGAGTATTAATTTCTTACAGTAATAAATGTCTCTTACTGAAAATGTTCTACCCATATAACTCACTAGAACTATCAGAAAAATAGGATTAAATAGATATACTCTGATTTTAATATTAAGCATCCAAATTTGAAGAAATGAATTCCTTGCCCACGTTTAGACAAGTTGATGTAAGTTGATAACAAAATACCAGTTTCTCACTTCATGTTGTTATTATTTTCTGTTATTTCATGCTGTTAAGTAATTTATATATTTAACATCTACATTCAAAGTTATGACAATTTATAGTTCTGTATGTAGATCATTAGCCATTTATAGTCTGTTGAAATTCAAGGAACCATTTAGAGATTTTAAAAATCACTTAGAATATCCAAACTTTTAAGTGCGTTTTTGACAGTTTAACTATCAGTATATCTCAGACTTACTGAAGCTGAAAGGACCCAGTGAAGATTCTCTGTTTTATTGTTATACTGTAATACAAAAATTCTAATATTTTTAGAATTCAAGGAAATTGAATAATTTCTAATAACTTTAGAAAACAAGGAAATTCATCCCCCCCCCCAACTAGGTTAACATATTTCTTAGGTTTATAGTTACTCTTATTAAGAATACCAGGTGCTCTATTTTTTTCTTCAATTAGCAACCATAAATTAAGTTTTTTGGATATAACAATAGTTCCCTAGGGAGAGTTAATTTAAAAAGTAATGTTTACAAAAGGATTAGCATAGCAACATATCAACACCTGGAAGGAGCACCACATGAATATCCTAGAGGTTATTCCATCTCCACTTAAAATTAGAGAGCTATGTAGTTGGAAATATGTCATACATAAAGATAAAGCAGAAATCTTCTCTTACCACACAGAATGCAAAATCTAGCAACCTATGACCAGTGTTAGCATCTGAGAGGTACTGTATCATTCTTCCTTAAAAAAAAAAAAGAGGCCTATTTTTGCCTGACTTACTGACAGTTTAGTAGTGAACTCTGCCTAGGAATGTGAGAATTTCAGAAGAGCAGAGCTGTATGTATTAAGTCCAGACTCCCGGGTCATACCTCTAGTTATCTTGACTTAGTAGATCTGCACAAGGACTTTAAAATCAAATGTTTGTATTTCTAATAAACAACTGAGGCGATCTTGATGTAGATAACCCATGGATCAGACTTAGAAAAGTACACGTCAGGGGCAGCTTTGCATATAGTCTCAGATTTCACTGCTTGCTGTGTGATTCATTTAAGTTTTCTGCATAACTTACAATTCACAATTTCCCAAGGCATTTTTGCTATGGATTTGAAAAGCTATTTGTATAATAAATTATGGCAGTTGGAATATAAACTCTGCCCCAGCTATCCCAGAAGGGCAAAAATGGCACACCTTTGTCTGTGATGAAAGTAAAGTCAGGTTGATGCACACCTAGCCAGAATAGTCAGGGCTATTCATTCCATGTATGATCACAATCCAGCTCATTAGCAAATCCAAGCACTGTCTCATTCAGAGTAATTTCTAGAGTCTCTCCCATTCATGACCAACATTTAAGTGACTTCCTATATATCAGTAAAATTCAGTGGTGAAGAAGGCATTTTTGACAATGGTATTAAAAATTAGTAGTGGAAAAACCTTTGAAGTAGGTAGATAAAAGGTGTTAAACTTGGAAATGGTCTAAGTGAGGGATGAATTGAACTCTGCTATAGGCAAAAAAAAAAGAAAAAGTAATGGGAAATATTGGCACCACTTAAAATGAATGCCCCATTTTTATTAGATCTTAAGATGTATAAGGAGACTTAGGTCTTCAGTTACAAATGTGAATTTTCTTTTTTTTTTTTTTTTTTTTTTACAAATGTGAATTTTCTATGTAGCAGTGACTTTTAAGCTTTTAATTAGATAGAAGGGTCATAAGCCCTGTGGATCAATAACTTAATTTGTCTTTATGCCTTAACAAACAAAATCCAACTCTGTGTTCTGCTTTTTAACTGAGTAATTTTTAGCTTTAGAAGAGAGGTTGAGTGAGGTAGTCTCTCTTTTCAAGGTCTTAGTTTTCTGATTTTGTGACGACCTATGATCTTGTCGTTTAGTTGCTAAGTTGTGTCCGACTCTGTGACCCCATGGACTGCAGCACGCCAGGCTCCTCTGTCTTCCGCTGTCTCCTGGAGTTTGCACAAACTCATATCCGTTGAGTCAGTGATGCCATCCAACCATCTCACCCTGTTTCCTGTCCTCCTCCTGCCCTCAATCTTTCCCAGCATCAGGGTCTTTTCCAGCGTGTCGGCTCTTCGCATCATGTGGTATTGGAACTTCAGCTTCAGCATCAGTTCTTCCAATGAATATTCAGGGTTGATTCCTTTAGGATTGACTAGTTTGATCTCCTTGCAGTCCAAGGGACTCTCGAGAGTCTTCTCTGTGACCTTGGGACTACTTTAAACTATGTCAAGCTCAGTTGCCTCATCTGTTAGGCTGTTTCCTCATCTATAAAATGCAGTAAATGTTTCTGTAGCCTTTCTAGTACTATAAAGACACTGACTCAAGAACAAAGAAAAGAGGTACAGCGATGTGGGTAGGTCTGTGAGCTCTAAGCTGTTAAGAAGTGAGCACAAATGATATGCATTTACTTATGTGTTGATTTAAACTTCTTTATCTCTTTCTTTTATCTTGTCTGTGGACAGTCTAGTTGATTTTACTCCAAATGCAGGACTCTGGAATCCAGTTGAATGCCTTTGTGCTGAAAAATGATTGTAGCAGTCTCTGGTGTGGTAACCAAGTTTCTCATACAGTTAACAGTTAATACATGTTCAGTCTTTCTCCTCTTTTATTTTCTTCCTCTTCTAAAGGATGCAAGCCTCCATGAGATATTTTCACATCCTCTCTCTTTTTTTTTTTAACTTCCTATCTACCCCTTCACACCATGATCAGAGATTCACATCATTTTCCTTAAGTGTAATCAGATAAGAATTTAGCCTTCCAGAATTACCAAGATAAGCAATTTTAGTGAAGTCATTCAGGATACTATAGTGTCATTTTGATGGTTTCCTATATTTGAGCAAGCAGAGTGGGAGTCTATGAAGTGTTGGGAACTGCACTCTCTGGATTTCCTAGTATGTCCTTGTCTGGTTGTCCATCCTGCCCAAAATTGAGTGGAATTAAATCAACACTAATTGGGAGAAACAAATAAAGGGATTGCAGTCATATGAATTGTAGGGACTAACTAGAAACTTCAGTAAGAACTTTTGGGACATTGGATACTAATAATAAAACAATATCGATTAAGAAAGTTCTATAAGTTAGGAGTTTGGGATTAACATTTATGCAATGTTCTACGGTAAAGCATCTGTCTACAATTCAGGAGACCGGGGTTTGATCCCTGGGTTGGGAAATCCCCTGGAGAAGGAAATGGCAACCCACACCAGTACTCTTGCCTGGAGAATCCCATGGACGGAGGATCCTGGTAGGCTACAGTCCATGGGGTCGCAAAGAGTCGGACACGACTGAGCGACTTCACTTCATTTCACTATATAAAGTAGATAAACAACAAGGACCTATTACATAACACAGGGAACTTATTCAATGTCTTGTAATAACTATAATGGAAAAAATCTGAAAAAGAACGTATATCTATATTTGTATTTATATCTGTTGTTTAATATTGATTCCATACACCTCAAACTAACACAACATTGTAAATTAACTGTACTTCACTAAACATGGTTAAAAAAAGAAAGCTCTAAAATGGAGGGGAGAGCAATTGGCAATTAAGTTAGAACCAAACCTTCTTTGTGCCTATAGCTCTCAAACTGCAGATGAATGCTAAGCAGCTGTGAGAGTCTCAAGAACACAGGGCATGTGCAGGGATTTCACATAAGCACTGATAACTTTATTTTCTGAAAGTATTCATTCTCATTCAAGATAGAGAACTCAGAATAAAAATCAGCCCATTGTTATTGGTGGGAAGTAATGTTTGTCATCTGTGTCTATAAGCTACATAACCAGGTCTTGCAGTTCAGAATATAAAGAGCAAACCAAAGCTATATGTTTTAAATGTGATCTAGGTGTTCTGTTTTCAGTAACAAAGAGGAGATCAGAAAGAAGTTAACCCTCAGTTTCTTTATCTTTGAAGTGAGGGTTTTAATGTTTGGCTTTGATATTTGAAAATCACTGAAGATCACCCAAATGAGAACTAACAGAGGCTGTTTATTCAGATCTTGCTAAAACAGGGAAGGCAGCCAAACTCACTTTTATGTGGCAGAGACTCAAAGTCAGGCAGGAATGTGAAAAAGCTTTATAGTGAAAGGCAAGGGAAGTTTCAGGTCTAATATGACTGGAGTTTGTTGGCCTGAAGAAACCGGGAGTCACCTAACTAGAAGGAGGCTCAGTTAAATGGCAAAAAATAGATTTTGTTTGTTAAGGCATAAAGATGCAAATTAAGTTATTGATAAACAGGGTTCATGATCCCTGTGTCTAGTCAAAAAGTTTGAAAGTCATTGTTACATGGAAGCATTAGTATTTCTATCTGATGACCTAAGTCTCCTTATATATCTTAAGATCTAATATAAATGGGGCATCCAATTTAAGGTGGTGCCAACATTTCCCATTACTTAATAAAAAAAAAAAAAACAAACTTTTTTTGCCTATGGCAAAGTTTAGTTCATCACTTAGACCATTTGCAAGTTTAACACCTTTTATCTACCTACTTCAAAGGTTTTTTCCACTATTAATTTTTAATACCACTGTCAAAAATGTCTACTTCACCACAGACTTCTACTAATACATAGTAAGTCACTTAAATGTCGGTTGTGAGTGGGAGAGACTCTGGGAAGTTACTCTGAATGAGACTTAGTGCCTGGATTCTCTGATGAACTGGATCGTGATCCTGCACAGAGTGGGTAGCCCTGAGTATTCCGGCTACATCTACATCAACTTGAGTTTACTTTCATCACAGATAAAGATGTGTCATTTTTGCCTTTCTGGGATAGCTGGAAC
The DNA here is from genome assembly GCF_019320065.1 of Cervus canadensis. Lineage (NCBI taxonomy): Eukaryota > Metazoa > Chordata > Mammalia > Artiodactyla > Cervidae > Cervus > Cervus canadensis. The sequence goes on along the minus strand of NC_057391.1, from coordinate 51,940,339 downwards.
AGAGTTTATATTCCTACTGCTGTAATTTATTATATAAGTAAATTTTAAAACCCATAACAAAAATGCCTTGTGACAGTATAAGTTTGAAGTGAATATGAAGCGTAAGGAAGCTGGGATCATTGACCAAGTCCTAACCATTCTGGGCTGACTGTTGCAGAGGTTGTGGATTGACTTCCGGACTGGTTGCTATGGAGATTGTGGGTCAGATTTCTCTCATGTGTAGTCTTAAAGACCATATTCAGTCTTTAAGGCTGACAGTTCTGTTGTGAGGATTGACCATGGAGTGAATTGGAAAGAAGCCTCTGTTGCTGCTTTCGGAGGTGGTAGAAGTATTATTAGACAGTAAAGGAAAGTATGAGCGTCCCTGGTGGCTCAGTGGTAAAGAATCCACCTGCCAGTACAGGAGAGTTGGTTTCAACCCCTGGGTTGGGAGGATCCCTTGGAGAAGTAAAGGGCAACCCACTCCATTATTATTACCTGGGAAACTCCATAGACAGAGGACCCTGGCAGGCTACAGTCCATGGGGTCGCAAAGGAGTCAGAGACGACTTACTGACTAAACAACAAAAAGGGGAGGGAATATTATCTGGGGGAGAGAAGCAATAAAGGTGACTCCACTGATGCAAAAAGCGTTCCACCTGCTTTCCCTGGGCTATCGGAACCGTACCTAGAGTAATCGTGTCTAATCCTGCCTAAGTGTAGGCCAGTATAAATGCTCTTCTTTCTGGATGATAAACTGTCCACATTGCTTCACAGACGTCTCAAAACCCCTGAACATCTGTAGCTTTATGTTCTGCTTCCAAAACCATTTAAAAAGTTCCAATTTTTCTAACCTGTCATCTACTAGGGCTAACATGTCCTTATCTCCGAAGTATGAGAAGATAAACAGCCGACTCAGAGTCAGAGGAAATTGCAAACTTATTATATAAGAGCTATCTAGTTCATGTTTTAATATTATCAATAATTTGCCAGCCTTTTGTTATATTTTAAAGCTTATTTCTTTTTTAATACTCAGGCTCACTACTATTTCATTTTCTTTTGTGTCTTTTTATCCACTCTGTCCTGATTTTCCTAATTCCTATCGTCTGTAAGCCTTGTTGCCAAAACTTTCAAGACATCACTTACCTGCCTTGAACAAAAACCATCTTGATCTGTATGCTACTGCAGTCAGCCACTGCATGCACACAGATTCTGTAAGCTCTTTGCAGAGATGTCACAACTTCATTATCTTACCTGAGGAATCTTTTCTTAGCTCTTCTCAACCTCCACTCTGGAGCCCTTTAGCTCAGTTGTGTCTGACTCTTTGCAACCCCATGGACTGCAACTGGGGCCCTTTATCTGATCTCTATTCCTGCCCCCATGACCTGAACACCTGGACACCAACATCCTCCTCCCATTGTCTGCTGCCCTTGCTTTCTCCTCCCTCTTCTTTCTAGATCTACTCCTCCATCGTCCCTCTCATTTCTCTTCTTCCTTCCTCCGGACCATAATACATATTTGTTTCAGAGCTCCGGCCATTCTTGTCAAACACTTAAATCCCTTTCCTATGCATGGCCCTCCAGTAGTAAATCCAGCAGTGTTTCCTTGATTTCTGAATCCAGTCCTGGAGGGAACTCATGATGGTCCTAGATGCTCAAGAACCCACCCTCACCAGCGCTCCCCAGCTCCCTGGCAGGTCCACTCTGGGTCCAACTCAAAGTCTGCTCTTGTTCCTTGCAAATGCTGTTTCGAACTTTTGCTACTTCTCTTATCTCAAGATAAAAATTCCTTGCTCTCTTTCCTCATCATCAATGAGATTTACCTGCAAGCCTTTTTTATCACCTGACCATGCTCTTCATTTACATTTGAGGGTAATCCTCCCACATTAACTCTGGACACCAGTTTCTCTCGTTTCCGTAGGGACCTCACTCCCCTATCTGTGCTTCTCTTTCATAAAATGATACTTTTTTTAGACTCTCTCCCCAAGGTTTTGCCTCTGGCTGTGTAGTCTCCTCTCTTGCTCTCTTTGAGTAATCTTGTTTACCCCATAATTTTAGCTACCGCACACATGCTGGAAGTCCTCAACTGTGTCAGTAGTTCAGAGAGCTTCCTAAACTACTGATCGGTTTACCTGGTTACCTTCTGGATAGTTCCATTGACTTCTCCCCCTCTCTCTTTTTTCTCACCGTTTATGTAATGAATTATATTTATTTTACTTAACTATTTCCTAAGTATTTTCATAAGCCTGCCAATTTTATTTATTGACTATTTCATAAGTATAACTTTATTAAACTTCCTGCTACTGCCAAATCATTTTTTTAAAACACAACTATAATTATGCATTCCCATGTTTAAAAGCATATAATAGTACTCATCAAATTTAGTATAAATGCAGATTCCTTTGTATGAAAAAAAGGTCCTTCAGTATTTGACACTTGCATCTCTCTAGCCTTTTGTTTCCCAAAGTACACTCAGAGGAACACTTTTTTCTGTGGAAGGTTTTACAAGATGGAATGTGGGGAATAGGAGAGGGGTGAAGGGCTCTATCAAGTTCAAGCATTTGAGAGAGTAATGTTTAGTTGATAACTTTCAGAGTATTGATTCTCAACTGGTGCTGATTCTAAATAGCACCAGAATTTCTTGAGACTTCATTATATATGCAAAGTCTTAAGCTTCACCTTAGACCTGCTGAATCAGGAACTCTGGGTGTAAAGCCTACCAGTCTTTGTTTTAGCACACCTTCCCAGTGATGCTTAGAAACACTAAAGTTTGGAAACCACTGTCTTAGAGATGCATATTAACATCTTACTACAATAAGTCTGGAAATGATTTATTTATTTAAGCAAACATTTCCTCAATTTGAGCATGGACCATGTGTGTGTGTGTGTGTGTGTGTTTGTGTGCGTGTATAAGATACTCATTAATATCCTTAGAGAAACTTGTAAAAAACCTGAAGCCTTACATTACTAGTAATTCTCTATTTAGCTTTGTGTTCTTTTGTATTTAAATATCCTATCCTTGCATCATTTTCCTAAAATATTCCCCCAACCCTTGTCTGGCCAACTCCTTAGAAGAGGTATTTCAAAATATGCATATAGAACAAATACATGGGATGGCACAGAAATACTTAATAGCAACCTTAGAAGTGTTCCTCCCTCCTACTACCATGAAGATATCATGTTATTTCAAAATTTTTTCATGTAATGGTTCTCTCTGTATATTGATCTTTTCTTAATGGAGTATCTTCATATTTTCTTCTTTGATATTGTAAAGTATAATGTACATCTTATCAGCTTGTCTGTACAAGCTTCTTATATTGGAATATCCTTTATAAACATAACTAGAAGCTTTTCTCAGTTGATCCTACATTCTGGTAACTTTCTACTTTTAAAAAATTATCTCCCCATTATGCTCTCAGTATTTCTTTCACATATCTTTCCTCAATTGTCTGTTAACAAGATGATTTTTAGTCACTATAAAACTAATGACAATGTTAAAATTGACATACTAAGTCATAGTTTTATAAACCTATTGTATTTTATTTGTTTAGGTTAAATTATATGTTATACCCATATACAATATAAATATGTATTTTAAATATTTTTCTTATGATAAATAGTAATTAATAGAGGTTTTAGTAAGTAATTAATGTACTTATTACTAGCTTTCAGAATTTCCACTGCCATTACATTAATTTTTCTAACCATAATTTCAAATGCTTTAATAAAATTCTCAAATAGTAATAAAGTATTTCATGGTGGCTTAGTGGAAGAATCCACTGGCCAATGCAAGAGATGTGGGTTTGATCCCTGGGTTGGGAAGATCCCCTGGACGAGGAAACGGCAGACGACTCCAGTATTCTTGCCTGGGAAATCACATGGGCAGTGGAGCCTGGCAGAACACAGTCCATGATGTCACAAAAGAGTCAGACATGACTTAGCAACTAAACAACAACTTAGAACAACTGAATTCCTAAGCAATCAAGTGAGTATTCTCATGTATTGGGCTGGTCAAAAGGTTCGTTTGGGTTTTTCCACGAGACATAAGAATGTTTTGGCCAACCAAACACATGGTTGTACTCCATCCTTTTAAACATGCAGTCTATTAAAATGCACTAGTAAAATGCATAAAGCATGGTTTGTGATACCAATATGTGATACATAAAATCTAATGACAGCATTGTTTGGTTTATTCTGATGCATGATATAGAATTCTATGCAAAATAATGTTACCAGCTATAATCCTTTAGTGGCATTAAAAAAGGAATGGAAGTATACTTTGTGACAGTTAAGGGACTTTGGAATTAATGTGTATTCAACTACTTTGGTCTTTCCCCTTTCCCAGTTCACCCTTTGCAAAATGATGATAAGGACTCTGGTGTTAGACATGTCTTTCATAGTCATTTACTTTTATTTAATCATGTTACTTGAAACAAGTTAGGCATATAGTTTGGCTGTATACACATCAAGATGATTAATGATAGTATTCTCATACAGTTCACCATGGCCATCAGAACTAATTTTACTTACAATCTTTACAACTCACCAGGTTCTCTGGATTTCTGACCACATCATAGCGAGGGAAGTCTATTGAGTTTAATGTAATGAATAAATAAGTACATTACTGTGACCATAATAAATTCCTGTTCATAAAAGAAAGACAAGCTTCCATAGACGATATAACTTAATAATTGGAGAAGTTAGACATTTGTTTGCCTGTATTGCTGCCTTTTTCTTCTTAAACATTTTCTGATGTGCCTTGGTGTACCTGAGGAATTAAACGAGGAAGGCTGCAGAGTCTCAAGTGGTTCTCAGGGGTCAGATGCATAAGGTTTATTAAGATCCTTTGAAGACTACTTTTGGTTCATTCTGGCAATTTGAAGTAATATGTGCTAGCCACTAGTCTTTTGACTATCTTGGTCTTCAGCTTTTAATATGTTACATTTTGAGCTTAAAGGTAAATTAACAGCCCTTGGAAGTACCCTCAGAAAATTTAAGTCCCTGAAGGTACATTATAGTCTTTGTATGAGGTCTGTAACAATACACGGTTATATTTAACTTCAGTGAGAACAATAATAGTGTGATGACTCATCTAAATCTGGTTACATATGTTGGGCATTATTAGAAGATACGCTTATAGTTATTCAGCAGAGGGTGGCTGATCTTTGGAAGTGACATGGTAGTTGAGTAAAACAAATGATTTTTGTTGTTTAGTTGCTAAGACATGTCCAACTCTTTTGTGACCCCAGGGACTGTAGCCTGCCAGGCTGCTTTGTCATGGGATTTTCCAGGCAAGAATCCTGGAATGGGTTGCCATTTCCTTCTCCATGGGATCTTCCTGACCCAGGGGTTAAATCCACATCTCCTGCATTACAAGTAAATACTTTACTACTGAGCCACCAGGGAAGCTAAATGATTGGACCAAATAAAATCTAATCCACCTTTTGTATGAGAGACCATGAATTTCCTGAGCTACCATTTGGAGTTTTCAAATATCCTGGACCTACAAGCTTATAAATACTTACTTCAGCAGAAATAGTCAAGGAAGCCATATGCTTCCCACTTACATACTTGAGTAAAAATTGTCTGTCTCCATCTTCATCTTTTTTCCTAATTTTAAAAAGTAAATGTAAAAGAAGTGCTGTAAGAAGAATACCCAATGAAACAGAACAACCAGAATAATTTACCTGTATGTTCGAAAGAATTGCGTATGTTGAGTATGAAGTTTATATGTAAAACATTCAAGAGTATTATACTATTTTGATCTCACTGTAAATTTAGGTCATTCAGACAACACTCCTTCCAGAGGTGACAGTGGAGAATTCATTCAGTATGATAAATTAAGGATTCCAATATGATTTAAATATACTTATATGCACATAAAAAAAGACTTACAAAGTTAGAGTTAACTTAAATGTATTTGTGAGTGGAATGAAAGCGTTCTGGTCCATTCATGTAACTTTATATCTGTAGAATTTAACAGTACTGAGTTTGTAACCAGACAGCCTTTCTTGAGTTCTGCCCACATAAACCAGTGTGACTTTTGAAAAAAATACTTAGGCAGGATAAATTTTACACACACAGCATTGTACACACAGAATTCAACCTTTTGCCTTGGAAAAAGTCACATTAAAGGGACAAACTCTATAACAATAATTCCTAAGATCATAAACTGCAATAGAGGAAGATAAACCTCCATTCCAGAACCAAAGCATTTAGAAATTCAAGCCTGGCCATTGTGACTTTACCCTGTGGGATGCCATTCAATGAAGAGAGAAAACCTGAATGTACTAACTTTGGCTCGCATGATCTGAGAGTTGTTCATAACTCTCTTTGTCTGATCTTCCTGCTTGACAGTGATTTCTAACTAAAGTCATGCCCTTTAACCTTTTGTTTTGCATGTTACCTGACTTTCTGAGCAGAGTAAGAAACAGGACGTCCCTCGGGAAGATCAGGGACCAACCACCAAGAATTTGGATTTTTGGCCCCAGCTTATAACACTGATGGTCACTATTATTGATGAGGATAAAACTGCCTACACTCCTGTCCTGAATCAGTAAGTATATTTTTTTGTTAATAAATGGATTTTATGCAGCTAAAGTTAAACATAAACTATTTGAAGTACAGCTTATACTCTCATGACAATGACAGACTTGTCCAAAATTAAGCTATAGAAAGAAGTATTTTCTACTTTTATCAATAAACATCAATTCAGTGATAGTATGAGTTTTTAGTTTCAGCCACATAGAGTGTGATTACTTCAATATGGAAACAAATATTTCCCCCAAATTTATTTTCATTTGATATAGAAAAATTTCCTCTTTCTACTGTCTTAGAAAAATGCTATCCCCCCCAAACTTAAAAGAATGTTAAAGAGCTCGCATTAAACATATTCCATTGTGACTTTTTAATAGTAAGTATTTGGCCCCAAATGTATACTTTCAAAATAGTTGTGTATCCTGGATTTTAAAAATTTAATGCAGTATTTAAGAGAACAAGCCGATTTTCTCAAATAACCTAAGCCTATGCTGTCATGCATAGAATTTATAAATTCTATGCAGATGAATTAAGGCAGGTAGGGTGATTGCAGCCATGAAATTAAGACGCTTACTCATTGGAAGGAAAGTTATGACCAACCTAGACAGCATATTAAAAAGCTGAGACATTACTTTGTCAACAAAGGTCTGTCTAGTCAAGGCTATGGTTTTTCTAGTTGTCATGTATGGATGTGAGAGTTGGACTATAAAGAAAGCTGAGCACTAAAGAATTGATGCTTTTGAACTGTGGTGTTGGAGAAGACTCTTGGCGAGTCTCTTGGACTGCTAGGAGATCCAACCAGTCCATCCTAAAGGAGATCAGTCCTGGGTGTTCATTGGAAGGACTGATGCTGAAGCTGAAACTCCAATACTTTGGCCACCTGATGCGAAGAGCTGACTCATTGGAAAAGACCCTGATGCTGGGAAAGATTGAGGGCAGGAGGAGAAGGGGACGACAGGATGAGATGGTTGGATGGCATCACCGACTCTGGGAGTTGGTGATGGAGAGGGAGGCCTGGCGTGCTGCCATTCATGGGGTTGCAAAGAGTTGTGCATGACCGAGTGACTGAACTGGAACTATAAAGGTAGTAAAGCAGGTGAATTAAAATTCATGGCTGTTCTAGAAGAGTCTGAAATGAACAACTTACCAAAATTCCACCAGCTATGAAACCTTGGGCAAATTATCTAGTTTCCTTGGGTCTAAGTTTCCTCATATATAAAATAAAGGCATGAATTACATAATTTCCAAGACCCAGTCCACCTTTAATGTTGCACCTTTAGGATTTATTCCACACCCACACACTGAGAGCTATACAACCAAAATAACAGCTGACTCTGCCAATCAGGCATTTGCAGTCTGCTTAATGAAGAGAGTATTTTGACTTATTGGTCATACCTGAAATGCTGTAGGAATAGCAGAAATAGACAAACCATGAAGTACATTTAGGCTTAATATGGTTTTATTATTTCTCATTTTCTATACTGGTCAAGACAGGGTCAGAAAGCTTGTGTGTAATCCAATTGAAATTCTAGCTATAGAATAAATACATGTAAATACTCTAATTTTTATCCTTTTATGTTTCTTTACTACCGACATTCACCTGCCCCACATTTCTCCTAAATGTGGAGAAAGTGGTTCTCTCTGGTGTGCAGTGATAGCATCATCAGGCTTGCTTTCACACTTTTGTTTTCCCTTTTTCCCTTATAGCCACCTTTTCTGCCTGATGCCAGAGTGTATCATATTGAGTATCTGTAGAGACTTTGCTCTTTTATTTCTTCTGATAGCTCAGTACTAGATCTTTTCTTTTAACATATAACACCCTCATTTCATCTTGGGTGGCTTTGAGCTGTTTTCTCATTTATTCTTTGGACTTTTCTTGAAGACAGAGTAGATTTCCTAAAGGCAAGGAGATTAATAACTTCTTTCAAGACTGTGCCCTTGGGCTGGGGTAGGCCACTTGATAAATGACCATGGAATGAAGACAAATATCTGCTGAGAAATGCTAATTAAAAGTTATTTGAAATAATTTATTTTTAATCAAAATTTTTTTACATTTACCAAATATCATAAATTAGAGTATGATATTAAAAGATACATTATAGAATCATGGAATCAAAGTTTCCCAGAGTCATCTTTAATCATATACCAATAAAAATATACCAAGATTTATAGTTCCTTTTTTGTTACAGTATTAAAGGAAGTGGAGGGAATATATTTACTTATGCCAAAAATAAATTTTAAATTATGTGCTAAATTGAGTCTTCTAAGTATAAAAATGAGCCATGACACAAAGAAAGATATGTCTTTGCTTTACTTTTTATTTATTTATAGTGTCAGAGTTTAGAGTCACTTTTTTTTCTATGAAAACCTAGCTTGAATAAATCTGAATGTCATCCCTCTCTTGGGAATCTGTACTTTATGATTATATTTACTCAGATTTTGATAATTTTCTAAAGACTTTTTGCTTACTAAGGATCGTTCCTTAAGGAATCAAAATTCCAAACCATTCCAAAATTCCTTAAGGCATTTGTTTCCCATATCATTAAGGCTATATTTTAAGTGAACTCACTTGGACAGCAAGGTGTGACCTTAGTGGCCGATGTTTATTGTTGTTGTGCATTCGCTCAGTCATGTCCGACTTTGCAGCCCCATGAGCTGCAGCACGCCAGCGTTCCCTGTCCTTCACTATCTCCTGGAATCTTCTCAGACTCATGTCCATTGAGTCAGCCAATGTTTGCAGTTGTCTAATTTGATGAGATTTCCATTGATGCATGTTTATTTATTTGCACGTGTATCTTCACATTTGTTGTTGTTCAGTCTCCCAGGCATGTCTGACTCTCTGCAGCCCCATAGACTGCAGCATGCCAGGCCTCTCTGTCCCTTACCATTTCCCGAAGTTTGCCCAAGTTCATTTCCACTGCATCAGTGATGCCATCCAGCTATCTCATTCTCTGATGCCCTCTTCTCCTTCTGCCCTCAATCTTTCTCAGCATCAGGGACTTTTCAGTGAGTCATCTGTTCACATCAGATGACCAAAATACTGGGTTTCAGCTTCAGTATCAGTCCTTCCAACAAGTATTCAGGCTTGATTTCCCTTAAGATGGACTGGTTTAATCTCCTTGCTGTCCAAGCGACTTTCAGGAGCCTTCTCCAGCACCATAGTGCAAAGGCATCAATTCCTTGGCATTTCACCTTCTTTAAAGTCCTGCTCTCACAACCGTACGGACCACTGGGAAGACCGCAGCCTTGATTATATGAATCTTTGTCAGCAGAGTAATGTCTCTACTTTTCAGTACACTGTTTGTCATGCATAGCTTTCCTGCCAAGAAGCAAGTGTCTTCTGATTTCATGGCTGCAGTCACCATCTCTAGTGACTTTAGAGCCCAAGAGGAAATCTGTCACTACTTCCACCTTTTACCCCTCTATTTTCCATAAGGTAATGGGGCCAGATGCTATGGTCTTAGTTTTTTTTGTTTTTTTGTTTTTTTTAATATTTAGCTTTAAGCTGGCTCTTTCACTGTCCTCCTTCACCCTCATCAAGAAGCTCTTTAGTTTCTCTTCACTTTCTGCAATTAGAGTGGTATCAGCATCATATCTGAGATTATTGATGTTTCTCCTGCCTATCTTGAGTCCAGCTTGTGACTCATCCAACCCAGCATTTCTCATGATGTGCTCAGGATATAGATTAAACAAACAGTGACAACAAACAACCTGTCTTACTCCTTTCTCAATCTTGAACCAATCAGTTGTTCCATACTGGGTTCTGACTGTTGTTTCTTGGCCGGCATACAAGGTTCTCAGGAGACAGGAAAGTTGGTCTGGTATCCCCATCTTTTTAGGAGCTTTCCACAGTTTATTATGATCCATGCAGTCAAAGGCTTTGATACATAGTCAGTGAAACAGAGATAGACGTTTTTCTGAAATTCCCTAGCTTTCTCTGTGATCCAGCGAATGTTGACAATTTGATCTCTGGTTCCTCTTCCTTTTCTAAATCCAGCTTGGACATCTAGAAGCTCTTGGTTAGCATAATGCTGAAGCTTAGCATGCAGGATTTTAAGCATGACCATACTAACACGGAAGATGAGGTCAATCATTCGATGGTTAGCACATTCTTTAGTACTACCCTTCTTGGGAATTGGGATGAGGGTTGACCTTTTCCAGTCCTGTGGTCACTGCTAGGTCTTCCAGATTTGCCGACATATTGAATGTAACACCTTGATGGCATAATCCTTTATGGTTTTGAATACTTCTACTGGAATTCTGTCACATCCACTAGCTTTATTAACAGCAGTGCTTCCTAAGGCCCACTTGACTTTGTTCTCCAGAATGTCTAGCTCTGGGTGGCTGACCACACCATCATAGCAATCTGGTTCTTTGGATTTTTTTTTGCATAGTTTTTCTGTGTATTTTCATCTCTTCTTGACCTCTTCAGCATCTACTAGGTCTCTAGCATTTTTGTCCTTTATTGTGCCCATCTTTGGGCAAAATGTTCTCTTGATATCTCCAGTTTTCCTGAAGAGATCTCTAGTCTTTCCCTTTCTGTGGTTTTCTTCTAGATTTATACACTGTTCACTTAGACGCCCCTCTTGTCTTTCCATGCAGTTCTTTGGAAATCTGCATTTAGTTGGATATACCTTTCCCTTTCTCCCTTGCTTTTCACTTCTTTCTTTTGCTGTTTGTAAGGCTGCCTCAGATAACCACTTTGCCTTCTTGCTTTTTTTTTCTTTGGGATGGTTTTGTTCACTGCCTCCTGTACAACATTACAGACCTCTGTCCATATTTCTTCAGGCACTTTGTCTACCAGATCTAATCCCTTGAATCTATTCATTACCTCCACTGAATATTCATAGGGAATTTGATTCAAGTTGTACCTGGCTGGCCTCCTGGCTTTCCCTGCTTTCTTTAGTTTAAGCTGAATTTTGCTGAGAAGCTGATGATCTGAGCCACAGTCAGCTCCAGGTATTGTTTTTGCTGACTGTATACAGTCTCTCCATCTTTGGCTACAAAGAATGTTCAATTTGATTTTGGTATTGACTATTTGGTGATGTCCATGTGTAAAGTCATCTCTTGTGTTGTTGAAAAAGGGGATTTGCTATGACCAGTGCATTCTCATGGCAGAATTCCGTTAGCCTTTGCTGTGCTTCATTTTGTTCCCAAAGGCCAAACTTGCCTGTTACTCCAGATATCTCTTGACTTCCTACTTTTGCATTCCAATCCCCAGTGATGAATAGACCATCTTTTTTTTATGTGTGTGTTAGTTCTAGGAGATTTTCTAGGTCTTCATAGAACTGATCAACTTCAGCTTCTTAGGCATCGGTGGTAAGTGCATGGACTTGGATTATTGTGACTTTGAATGGCTTCACATAAATCTTCACATTTAGGCATCACTAGTTATCTTATTGGTTAGAAAAGCACAGTGTTTCACAAAGTAGAAAGTCCAGATGACTGACATTAGGATCAAATAGGCTGCTAGCTGTGTATGCAGATTCTGAGCCCCATCCCAAATCTATGGAGTTAAAATGTGAATTTGGCCCAGAAGTCAGCATTATTAATAAAATATTCCTTGTGTGTTCTATATACATCAAAGTATAAAAGCACAGGCCAATTTATGAAGAAAACATGTCTGGCTTAAACAAGTTTTGTTTTTATTTTGAAGGTTATAGCAAGATAATGAATGATTTAAAAATACAGGCCTTATTTTTATATTTTTCAATATAGTTTAGGGTTATGGATATAATTAATTAATGAAGTACTCAGGGTTATTATGAATAAAAACATTGCAGGCTTTTGCTTATTCTAATTTGATACTAGTTTATAATTGTATAATGTAATCATACAGGGAGACATTTGTTTACTTTGTACACTAGTATGTATTCAGGCATATATATTAGTTGACTAAGTGAATAAATTAAAGGAAATCTCTATGTATACTTGGCACAGTGTCTGTTCTCATCATTCCTACTCCACTAATTAATTAAGATAATATTTTTTGAGGAATACTTATTCACCTTTTCAAAATTATTTTTTATGAAGTAGTTTTCCAGATGCCTATAGAAATCTCACTATTCCATTGAAACTGAAAACTATTAAGCAGAGTAGTTTTAGAACTTCGGGTGTGGATCTCTCCCTTTGAAACAGATATATTGAGGTATCAATTCAGTCGCTCAGTCATGTCCGACTCTTTGCAACCCCATGGACTGCAGTACGCCCAGCTTCCCTGTCTATCACAAACTCCCGAAGCTTACTCAAGTCCATAGAGTCGGTGATGCCATCCAACCATCTCATCCTCTGTTATCCCCTCTCCTCCCACCTTCAACCTTTCTCAGCATCAGGGTCTTTTCAAATGAGTCAGTTCTTTGCATCAGGTAGCCAAAATATTGGAATTTCAACTTCAGCATCAGTCCTTCCAATGAATATTCAGGACTGATTTCCTTTAAGATGGACTGGTTGGATCTCCTTGCAGTCCAAGGGACTCTCAAGAGTCTTCTCCAACATTACAGTTCAAAAGTATCAATTCTTTGGCGCCCAGCTTTCTTTATAGTCCAACTCGCACATCCATATGTGACTACGGGAAAAACCATATCTTTGACTAGACAGAACTTTGTTGACAAAGTAATGTCTCTGCTTTTTAATATGCTGTCTAGGTTGGTCATAACTTTCCTTCCAAACAGCAAGCGTCTTTTAATTTCATGGTTGCAGTCACTATCTGCAATGACTTTGGAGCTCAAAAAAATAAAGTCTGTCACTGTTTCCATTGTTTCCCCATTATTTGCTATGAAGTGATGGGACTGGATGCCATGATCTTAGTTTTCTGAATGTTGAGTTTTAAGCCAACTTTTCACTCTTCTCTTTCACTTTCATCAAGAGGCTCTTTAGTTCTTCTTTGCTTTTTGCCATAAGGGTAGTGTCAGCTGCATGTCTGAGGTTATTGATATTTCTCCTGGCAATCTTCATTCCAGCTTATGCTTCATCCAGCCCAGCATTTCTCATGATGTATTCTGCATATAAGTCAAATAAGCAGGGTGACAGTATATAGCCTTGATGTACTCCTTTCCCAATTTGGAACCAGTCTGTTGTTCCATGTCCTGTTCTAACTGTTGCTTCCTGACCTGCATACAGATTTCTCAGGAGGCAGGTCAGGTGGTCTGGTATTCCCATGTCTTTTAGAATTTTCCACTGTTTATTGTGATCCACACAGCCAAAGGCTTTGGCATAGTCAGTAAGCAGAAATAGATGTTTTTCTGGAACTCTCTTGCTTTTTTGATGATCCAATGAATGTTGGCAATTTGATCTCAGTTTCCTCTGCCTTTTCTAAAACCAGCTTGAACATCTGGAAGTTCATGGTTCATATACTGTTGAAGCCTGGCTTAGAGAATTTTGAGCATTAGTTTGCTAGCCTGAGAGATGAGTGCCATTGTGCTGTGGTTTGATCATTCTTTGGCATTGCCTTTCTTTAGGATTGGTATGAAAAACAGACCTTTTCCAGTCCTGTGACCACTGCTGAGTTTTCCAAATTTGCTGGCATATTGAGTGCAGAACTTTCAAAGCACCATCTTTTAGGATTTGAAATAGCTCAACTGGGATTCCATCACCTCCACTAGCTTTGTTCATAGTTCAGTATTCTTGCCTTGTGAATCCCATAAACAGTATGAACAGTATTGAGGTATAACTGAATACAATAAAACTTTGCATACAGAATTTGTTTAGTTTTAAAACATGAACCATCACCACAATCAAAACAATAAAGATATTCATAATTTCTATGTTTCTTTTGTAACCTATCCCAGGCCACCAATGGTCTGCATTCTAATGCTACAAATTAGTTTGAAAATTGTGTCCTTTTGTGAAAGGAATAATATATTATGTACATCCCTTTGTTTAGTTGTTTTCACTAGTTACTATATTGAGATTCATACAGGTGTTTGTGGGTATTGGTACTTCATCTCTTCCTATTTCTAAGTGATATTCCACTGTAGAGATACACCACAAAATGTTTATCCATTCATCTGTTAGGATTAGGCTTAAGGTCAAGGTGACCATTTGGATTTTTTTTTCAAGATTAGGTTTCTGTGAATATTTGTTTATAAAATTTTATGTAGAATTTTTTATTTTACTTGAATTATGTAATATGTATATATTTAATATTTCTTAAAGTTGCCAAATACTTTCCAAAGTGTTTATACATTGCCAATACTTAGTGCAATTGAACATTTTACTTTTAGCTATTCAACTAGGTGTGTAGTGATATTTCTTTATGGTTTTATTTACCACTTTCCTAAGAACTGATATTGAACATCTTTCATGTGCTTATATGCAATCCATATACCTTTTCTGGTGAAATGTCTGTTCAAATCCTTTTGCTATTTCCAAATTGGAATGTTTATCTTTTTATTAACAAGTTGTAATGGTTAAGGTCTACTGTCACATATAAATATTGTGATATTTTCTGCTATTTTATGACTTTCTTTTCCATTTTTTCCATTTCTTTAGCAATCTTTTTAAAAAATTAATGGAGTAGTTCAATTTGTTGACTATCATTTTTACAGTTTGGGTTTTTTGTGTTTAAGAAATCTTTGCATCCACCATATTCAAGTTGCAACACCACAGTTTTCTTCTAGATGTCTTTTTCTGGGTTTTTTTCATATTTTTATTTATCTTTCCAACTCTATTTGTTAGAAAAATTATCCTATCCCCAGTTGCTTTTGCAGCTTTGTCAAAAATCTGTTAATTAAATGTGTGAATCTAATTCTGGACTCTGTTCTGTTGACCCATGTATCTATCAGTCTATTAATGATGATCTTGCTCACCTTTTGTCTGGAAAACTCTTTGTCCTTCAGTTCTGAAGGACAGCTTTGCTGAATAGAGTGTTACTGGTTGTCAGGTTTTCCCTTTCAGCATTTTGAAAAATCATCATACTCCCTCCTGGCTTGCAAAGTTTATGCTGGAAAATTCACTGATAGTCTTAATGGATCCCCTTCTACGTAACAAATTGATTTTAAGATTCTTTCTTTGTTATATTTTCTTTGCTAAAATTCTTACTTTGTTTATGCCTTGCTCTCTGACCTCAGTGACCATCTTTATGACCATTATTTTGAACTCTCTGTTGGGTAAGTCACTTTTCTCTATCTTACTAAGATCACCTTCTAATGATTTATCTTCTTCTTCTGTTTGAGACATATTTCCTTGTTGTTGTTACTTTTTTTTTTTTTTTCATTTTCCTTCACTCTATGTGTTGGTTTCTGCACATTACATGTGCAGTCTTGGCAAACTGTCTCATCATCAGTCCAGATGAAGCTCCCGGTTGTCTCTCAAACCTTTGTGGTTGTCCCCCATAGTTGAGGGTGTGGCAAAATCAGTCAGTGTTCCAAGGAAGAGAATATCAGTCAGCACATAGATGCAGGCTAACCAGAAACTGTACCCTCATGGAAGAGCTGAGAAAAGATATAGTTAAGTTCCTTCCAAGGAGAAATTGTAAAATGGGTATTTTTACCTGCTTCCTCTACAGGAAGCCCAGGCAGATAGTCATGAGAGTGGGGGAGAAACGAAAGGGTGCTCCTGCACCTAGGGAAAAGATGCTTCTTTCTTTGCTGTCCTCTTGTGGAACATGTAAATGCAGCCCCATTGGCTTTCAGAGCTAAGTGATTTGGGAATTCAGTCCATTGTATGGAAGCCGTAAAAACTGAGTCACTGAATATGTGGACAATCTCCTTTCAAGGTGGTACTAGCAATTTGGTTTTATTGTTGGATCAAGCCAGAGAGGGAATGCAGGGGAAGTGCCTACCAGCTCCCCTGGACTCTAAGGAAGATCTCAGTCAGCCTCTAGATGCATGTTAAATAAGAAGCCAGACCTTCAGGCATCAGCTTGTAAAGTATGCGGTCAGATCCCTCAAGGGAAGACTGGACAATGGACAATTTTGTCTGCTATTTCTGGGCTGAGCCTTGAGGGGTAACCACAGGAAGTGAAGTACACCCATTGGCAAATACTTCTTTGTTTGTCATAGTCCTTGAGCCACTGGATATATCTCAGTGGGATTTTCTGACTATGTAGTTGTACAGTCCGTGTGTGGGTACAGGGAAGTTCAGAAGTTCCTTCGTTGTCATCCTGGTCCTTCCCAAAACTACTTGTGCTTGCCTGTGATTTTGGTATTTGTGTCTTTCAAGGAATTTTTCCATTCAATATAAGTGGCCAAATTTGTTGTTGTAAAATTGCTTATGACATTTCCCTATTATGCTTTTTTCTTTTAAAAAGTCTTAGTTCAGTTCAGTAGCTCAGTTGTGTCCAACTCTTTGTAACCCCATGGACTGAAGCACGCCAGGCCTCCCTGTCCATCACCAACTCCCGGAGTTTGCTCAAACTCATATCCATTGAGTTGGTGATGGCATCCAACAATCTCATCCTCTGTCTTCCCCTTCTCCTCCTGCCTCCAATCCTTCCTAGCATCAGGGTCTTTTCCAGTGAGGCAGTTCTTTGCATCACGTGGCCAAAGTATTGGAGCTTCAGCTTCAGCATCAGTCCTTCCAGTGAATATTCAGGACTGGTTTGATCTCTTTGCAGTCCAAGGAACTCTCAAGAGACTTCACCAACACTACAGTTCAAAAGCATCAATTCTTCAGCGCTCAACTTTTCTCAGCAAAGATAGGGTTTACACTGGGGAGAATGGACAGCCGGAAAATCCAAAAAGTATTAATCAAAAGTACAAAAAAGAAAGGAAATAAGTCATTTTGAAAGTTTTTATGAATATTAATTGCAGCCTTCTTGAAATTTAAAATAGATGTTTCTCTGCAAATTTCCAAAATATGCTATTTGGACAGAATAAGAAGTTTTTGTTTTTGTTTTTTTTCTCCCCCTAGGAGCACAAGAGTACTGTTATAAGATTGCTTACTAAGTCTTAGACTAATTCAGTCACTTTTGATGTCAACTTTCTGTCTCCCTGACTGCATATCATATAGAAAAGAAAAGGTTCCTCTTGGATTTTCATTTTATTATGCTTGCCAGATGATTTATGCACAACTAGATAGCTATGTTATGAATATTATCATCAGCATATAGGGAACTATGGGAAATTAATTAGAGCCAGGCATTGTACTAAGCATTTTTACAGTTTAATGTCTAATTGAATCCTAAATATAATTGCAATAGAATCAGTGCTGTTAAAATCCCCAAATTGCAGATGACAGAAGGGCTAAGTAAATTTCCCAAGATCACACATTTAGTAAGTGGCAGAATCAGAATCTAAACAACCCTCTACATTAACAAAATGATTAATTGTGGGAAAAGATCCCATAAGTAAGGGCAGGGCATTAATCCTTCAGCGCAGTGCAAACACTTCTGGTGTCTCAAAGATTAATCTGGATTAATCTGGTTTCATGAGAAACCTGAAACTGTTGCAGGAAGGGGGACCCCCTTCCAGGGCCCGAAGTTGGGCTCTTGTCTAACACTCAGAAAAGAATTGTCCAAGGAGACACGTGCTGACAAAGCAAGAGATTTTATTGGGAAGGGCACCCAGGTGGAGAGCAGTAGGTAAGGGAACCCAGGAGAACTGCTCTGCCGAGTGGCTCGCAGTCTTGGGTTTTATGGTGATGGGATTAGTTTCCAGGTGGTCTTTGGCCAATCATTCTAATTCAGAGTCTTTCCTGGTGGCACACGCATCGCTCAGCCAAGATGGATGCTAGCAAGAGGGATTCCGAGAAGTGGACGGACAGGTAATGTCTCCTCTTGACCTTCCCCGAACTCTTCCGGCTGGTGGTGGCTTATTAGTTCCGTATTCCTCATCAGGATCTCCTGCCATAAAACAACTCATGCAAATGGTTACTATGGTGCCTGGCCAGGGTGGGCAGTTTCAATCAGTGTGCTTCCCCTAACAAAACAATAATTACAAATTGTATAAAGTGTAAGATATGCCATATGATGGCACAACTTGTAGTTGTGTATTAGACAGTAGACAAAATGCATGCAGTTTTAATTTTCTGTAGGAAAAATGTAAATTTGAAGTGTGTACCCACTGGGGCCCTCAGGAAAAACCAATAAAGATTTATTTTTCCCCAAAATTCTCTGCATTAAAAAATTTGGCTTCCCCAACATTTGTGATACACAAAAGTGATCAGTTTTCTCTTGTGGATTAGGTGCAAGAAATGTTAGAATTGAAGCCCACATTTAATAACTCTATAGAATCTAACTTCATACATTTATACACCTTTTTTTTTTCTTTTTTATTTTTATTTCCTCATTTTCCCTTTTTTTTTTTTTTTCTCCAAAAAACACATGTTCTTTCTCTGGAGGCCCTCTATGTCCTGCTGCTGGATTCTGGACTGGTTGCTCTGTAGGTCTATTGCAGCACTGTTATTTGGAGATAGTGATTGCTACCATTGGTTTAGAAGGTTTCTTTCATTTAACTTAATGTCAGTTACTGGGCAGTATTTTACAAACTGGAAACAGCAATACACAAGACAAAAAAGTTATTTAATACTTTTGCAGGGAGTGGAGAGGAGTTAGATAACAAGGCATATAAACGAACAGATAATACAGTGTTTCAGGTGTTGATAAGAAGGTAAAGCAAGAGAAATAGAAAAATAGTGACTTAGCAGAAGTGAGGGTTGTTGCTAATATGTCAATTTCAATGGCTAAGAACATACTCTTGGAGAAAGTGACATTTGAATTGAAGCATGGATGATTAAAGGAAGGCAGACAGAAACAGCTCTGTAACTGTAACCAGGAGAATCAGTAACAAAGTTTCAGGGCTGAAGCCTGGCATGTTGGAGTAGCAACAGGGAAGGCCATACGACTAGGGGTTAATTAATGGGAGAAGCAATAGGAAAAGATGATGTTGTAAAAGTTGCACTTTTATTTATTGGATGGTGCTACAGATTCCCATAGTTGACAAGGCAAACAGACTGCAACACTTTGCTTTCATATTCTTAT
The DNA here is from genome assembly GCF_019320065.1 of Cervus canadensis. NCBI lineage: Eukaryota > Metazoa > Chordata > Mammalia > Artiodactyla > Cervidae > Cervus > Cervus canadensis. Next base: position 51,920,906 of record NC_057391.1, on the reverse strand, counting down.
TTCAGTTGCTATCACCTGATATGTGGGCTTCCCAGGTGGAGCTACTGGTAAAGAACTTGACTGCCAATGCAAGATACCTAAGACATGGGTTCGGTCCCTAGATCAGGAGGATCCCCTGAAGGAGGGCACTGTAACCCACTCCAGTTTTCTTGCCTGGAGAATCCCATGGACAGAGTAGCCTGGCGGGCTACAGTCCATAGGGTTGCAAAGAGTAGGACACGACTTATGCAACTTAGCAGGCAGGCAGGCATCTGATATGCAGTCAGTATTTACTCAGGTTACAGAGAATGAGAAGTAGTAATTTGGTTAATCAAGATTTTTTTTTTAATTATTATCTTTTCTTTATAGCAAAGTTAGTTTTACAAAAGCTTAATGGACTTCCTACTATCCAGCTCTGAGTTCCTGCCACACTTTCCTTTACCTTTAAAATTTAAAGACTTAGCTGAAGCATCACCTCTTCCGGCAAGTCTTCCCTGATTTTGTCTAGGATGTATAGGTACCACATTATGGTTCTTCCATGAGTTCCATTCTGTCATTGCATTTATAACTTGGTATTATGAGTATATGTATGTAACTCTGTTTTCCCCACTATTCTAAAAGGTTTTTGAAGGAAAAGACCTTGTCATCCTTTTATCTTCACAACCTTAGCATAGTGTGAGATGAAGAGATGATGTTCAACTCGTTAACAAATGGAGGTCCCATTGCACCCTGCTTACAAAATCAATTACATGCTCACAAATGTTGGTAGCAAAGGAAAGACACCTTTAATGAGAATGCCAGTAGTCTGGGGAGATGATGGACTCAACATTCCCACAAAACCAATTCTGAAGATTCTGCTTGGCCATGACATTTTAAAGAGAAAGAGTAAAGTAATCTTAGTTAATCACTGAGATAGGGATTCAGAGTGGTCACCATGCCCACTGCCCCACCCCACTGGTGTGCAGACTCAGTGACTTCTTATGATCTTCCTCTAGTTGTAATCTTGTTCACACAGTTTGTTTGGAAGATGACAAGCTTCCCAAGTGAGGGGGAAGCTAGGTAAGAGATCTGGTCGTCTGTTATTTATTGATATTTATTCTTCATTTCTTTTTCTTTGATCTACAGAAAGAACTGACAAGTTAGGCAAGGTATTGTGTGATTAAAACATTTGAGAGGTGTGCTTGAGCCAGAGATAAGCAGAGCATGGGGGTGCCTGGTTTAAAAGTTAATTCTAATGTACCTTTGTTAAAGTGACAAGAAAAGGGGCTTCCTGCTAAGGGGAGTTTCCTGTAAAGAGCTGCTTACAAATCCCCACTTGTCAGAACATCATTCTATTTCTGTGACATTAGGGGCAAAGATCTATCTTCTATAATTCCTTCATGGTGATATAGGGCACTGTATTCTCAGAGTGGAAGGTGTCAATGTGAGTCTGTAGCATTTCTGACAATTTTAGTTGTCTGCCTATATATATGGGCAGAGAAACCTACAATTATTCTGATGCCTAGAGAGATGTAGATTATCATGAGCAATAAAGTTAATCCCATTCTTGAGGCCTGTTCTTGAAATTGTTCTAGCCATAGATTCAGTGGACCTACTGCTCAAGTAGGAGCATCTGACATTATGGCTACAGTCTGGTCATCATGCAGTTAACTTTTTTCTCCTTTGGTGGCAGTTCTAGTATCTGTAGAATGATTCTCTATTGTCTAATCATTAATTGTTTGGTTTGGTGTTGGGGGTTGGTGCCTGAAGGGTTCTACTCAGTTCCAGAGTCATGTTCACTAAGTAAGTAAAATTTGCCAATTCCATACTTGTCCTTCTGCTTTGTCTTTAGCCTTATTCAGATTTTTCTCAATGATAAGTGATACCCCCTTCTCCCATCCTAACATGCAATTGAAACAAAACAATAGATGATTACTTTGGTTTAGTAAAGTAACATCCAAAAGCTCCTTACCATAACAGGCCATCTAAAAGGTTATTGTGAAAAAAAGCAGAAAATTGCCATTGTAACTTTATTGGCATCAGACAGGAATGATCATACACAATAGGTGCTTTTTCATTGAATACAGACAGATAAAATGACTGCTGAATCATAGTGAAAGTATTTAAGGGAACTAATTCTAAGCAGTCTTTGTAGCAATGCCTCATTCTTTGACAATAAGAGATTCATTCATAAATATGCATTATATTTGGGAAACAACTTACAGACAAAGGAGTCTCCCTCCACCGATGCTTGGGCACTCAAGATGTTTGTTTGGAATCACCCAGTGGGCATTAAGGTCTTTACTTTTACTGCAAATCTCATTTTATTATAGTTATTTTGTAAGCCATTTTAGTATTTTTGAATACAATGAATACATCAGTAATAAGTAAAAGAAAGAGGACTATGTTTCAAGTATGCAAAGATAAATGTGACTTGAGTGGCTTAGTGATCTAACATTTTTGAGTGAGAGAGACTGATCTCTGAGACCTTAGAAAAGTTTTGCAACATTTTTCAAACTGTTTTCCACATGCGAAAAATCGGGAGGTAAAAGAGAAGACATAGGACCATTATCAGAATTGGAGGAGATGAAGCTTAAGAGCACTCACCCAGTGCTGGTATTGCTAGATACTCAGCAAATGCTAATTCCCACCTCTCCTTCACTGTCTCAAGCTCCCTGACCCTGACATGAATCTCAGAACTTGCTTTCCCCCCAAGTCTGTAATCTGGACATAATGAAGTAGCTTGAGAAACAAGCTACAAGCTGCAAGAAGTAGCTTGATCCTAAGGCAGTAAATTCCATTTGCTATTCCCTGCCCCAAAGACATTACCCAATTTTTTTAAAGCTTTATCTGGCCATTTCTACCTGCCTCACTACCAGGTAACATCTTCATTGTCTTACAAAATGCTGATTTTACTAGTTAAGCTAGATGCATCCCAAATTTTATTTTTCATATTTAAATTAAATATATATTTAAAGATCCAAATTCATTAAAATAATGCCTTAGGTTGTAGATATAAAGAGAAAACAGAAGTATAAAATGTTAGTTGTATTTAAATGACATTAGTGACCCACTTTGTTGTTGTTGTTACAAGAGAATTTAAATACAAAAGGAAAAATGATCATCCCAGGAAATGTCCAATAGTAGTTGAGTTCACATTACAAATGCTTAAGCTGACTTTCACCCTTAACTGCAATGGTATGATGTGTTTCAGTTGCTCTTTAATTTGTAAGGCTACTTTGTAATTTACTAGTAGAGTCCTTTTTAATAAAGTTCATTCTTCTTGGCTGTTCTCTCTCTTCAAGGTAATGGCAGATAATTGCACTAAGGCATGTCAAGTTCTCATATTAACAAAAGCTGAATTTTAAAAAATAATAATGTTAAAAGAGCAGAGAGAACTAAGTGTCTCAACTTCTGGCTGTGACAGTGAAGTTTCAGTTGCAGACAGGACAGATATCAGAACCATTGCTTACTCATATGAAACAAAGAACACATTTTTCTTCAAAGTCAAACTTTGCATATCAAAATAATACTTCACATATAATGAATTCTAATTGTTATCTGTTGTGACTAATGAATCAGTATTATCAGATCTAACAGTGGAAGACTTTTCCTTATTTCACTAAGAGATTTGCAAGATAATAAATTGAATTATTAAATTGTGTCTCATAGGATTCAAGGTTTAAAACATTTATGCTTTGCATTAATTGCTGCAAATTAAAAATGGGAGACATTCAAATAATGTTGAAATGGATCAATTATTTCATTAAACCTCTTTTTATAAATGATAGACTAAGTGAAGTCATGATTGCATGGAAAATGAAGAGGTGGAGCTATACATTCTAAAATTCAATTTGTACCAATTTTATTTTTTAAATATAAATAATGATATATGAATATTTAATACACTATATTATACATGTACTTGTTTTAACTTTTAAGTATATGTTATAATTCCTAAGAGGTTAGGAAATGGTCATGGCATGCATGCATGCCAAGTCACTTTAGTTGTGTCCAACTCTTTGTGACTTTATGGACTGGAGACTGTCAGTCTCCTCTGTCTATGGGATTCTCCGGGCAAGAATACTGGAGTCGGTTACCATGCCCTCCTCAAGGGGATCTTCCTGACCCAGGGATTGAACTGTCTCTTGTTTCCTGCATTGGCAGGTGGGTTCCTTACTGCTAGTGCCACCTGAGAAGCCCAGGAAATGGTCATGGAAAGTTAAAACCTCTTTCATTCAAGCTTGTATCATAGTTTGGAATTTATTTATCATTAGCATATAAATTGTTAATATATGGCTAGAGATTGCTGAAGTTTGGGAAACCAGTTAACTCCTGTGAGTATATAACAATTTCCCTCTTCAGTCAAGTTTATTGCTATTAATTTTATTAGGAATTTTTTTTCTGGAAACTAATAACTAGCAAACACAAATGTAAACTTGCATTCATTTGATAATTTTTTTTCACATTAGAAATCAGTAAATCTAAATATTTTCTTGTATGTCTCATTTGTGGTAAAATTTTCATTATAGTTAGCAGTAAACATTTGTTAAGTGCTCACTGTGGGCCAGTGGCTGTACAAAGTATTTACATATAAAGTTTCATTTAATCCTCATAACAGCCCTAGAGTCCCAAATTGCACAATTATCATCTCCATTTGACAGATGAGGAAATTGAGTTTTAAAGAGATTACTCAGTGCTCCACTGGGTAAATTAGTTAAGTAACAGAGGAAATCAAGTCTCTGTCTTTTGAATTGCGTTGAGGCTTAACCACTGCATTGTACTTCTGTGAACTGTGCACAGGAAATAGCCAGTACTGTGTTAAATTACAGAAAATAAGCCTCTAGCAAATATGCAAATATATAGACTTCTTAGCCAGCTCAAAGAAAAGGGAGAAATCTTCAACTGTGGAATGTATTGGAAGAAAACAACTCCTCCATTTGGTTTGATACAGAGAAGACAGCACAGATATAGCATATACAATTTGATGCCATAGTGAGATTGTGTATATCTATAAAGGAAATTTGAACACAGTGCAAAAATACACTGTTATGGAAATATTATTTTGTGGCCCCTTAAAAATTAGAAACATAAAATCTTGCCAGTGTTTACTCAGAACTTGATAAAAAATCTCTTATGAGAAATACTCTATGTCTCTCCTCTTACTCCGAGTTCTGTTTTGCTTCTTTTATTGGTTGTATATAGTTGTGAATTTTTCTCCCCTTTTTCACTGAGTAGGTAGGAATAAAGAAGTTGTTTCAAAAACTATTATCTTTGTAGATGTTCTTACCAGGTCACATCTTGGCTTGTAAAATTGTTTAAATTGCTGGAGAGTAAATTTAAGTACTTACAAATAAATAGAGAAATAAATATATAAAAGTATGTGTGTATATAAATGTACAAGTACAGTAAGAAGACTGTGTAAGCACAATTAATATTATTTGTTAGTGAAGAGATGCTAGATGGAGAATTGTTTTCTAATGCCAGCCAAAACTGCTTAAGGAGAAAAAAAAATCATGTTATTTTCATCAGTACTGAACTATAAAGCAAATGTCAATAAAATTAGATAAGTTAAATCTTGTGGCAACAGTAAAATGATAGAATTTACAGTTTTACACAGTACAAAGGCACCAACACTATCACTAACTCTTAATATTGGGAGCTACAATTCAGTTTTTAGTCGCTGTAAACCTGTCTTTGCCCTTATCCTTCACAGTAACTTAATCATTGCTAATTCTGCCTTGGGGCTTCCTTGGTGACTCAGTGGTAAAGAATCCAAGAATCTGCCTGCCGATTCAAGAGACAGGGGTTCAGTCCCTGAGTCTGGAAGAACCCCTGGAGAAGGAAATGGCAACCCACTTGAGTATTCTTGCCTGGGAAATCCCATGGACAGAAAGAGCCTGTCTTTTCTGGGGCTACAGTCCATGGGGTTGCCAAGGAGTCGGTCATGTCTTAGTGACAGAACAACAACAAATACAACAAAAGACTTTAGCTGGAAGAGATACCGAGCTGTGCTTTCAAGGAACAGAGAGAGTATTTATGATCAGATGGAAGCTGAGGAAGAGAGGACAGATAAGAGACAATGATCAGAAGACGTGGGACATTAGATATGTTTAGAAATTATAAGTCTAGGTGGCAAGAGCATGGAAGGCATTGGAGAGTAGAGACAAGTTATAGTGGGGGTCAGGTTGCCATTGGCCAGGCAAGTCATCTTAATGGGCTGAAGTTTCTCTGGGCTACTGAATGTGTGACAAGCAGCTGATGGTTTTAAAGTAGTGATTTGAAATATTACAGCCTATGTTCTTCCAAGGTAAATTAGGTGGGAGTATACAGTATGAATTTGAAGAGTAAGAAATGGAGGTAAATAACAGATCAACTAACAGATTACTTCAGGTTTTGAGTCGTGAGACTTGAATTGGGGATGAGATGGTAGGAGCAGGGGAAGGATAAATTCTACAGCTACGTCAAAGGAAGAATCCACAGGAGAGAAGAAAGAAGATGCTGTGGGTTGTGGCAGACGTTGATGACCAAGTTTGCTCTCTGGATTCAGGCAGGGTTGACTCATGAAATATTTTATTTAACTAGGATTTCTGTGAGACAGAGCCAGAGAAGTGTTTCCAAATGCACCAAAAATACCATAGAGGGGTAGTAAAGTAAAATGAAAATACAGACTTTGAAAGAACCTGTGTAATTATTAAGTAAATAAAGGATCTTTGAGTAATTATTTTTTAGCACAAGGATATATATTATTTCCATTGGTAATAATAAGAAAACCAAGTTTGAAGCTGCCCTGTCATAATACACAATAAGCAAAACTTCTAATGATATCTCAAACCCCAAAGATTATCTTCTGTATGGAAGCAGAGCTTGGCAAGAGATTTAAATTAAAGCTTGAGATTTAAATTTAGACTGTTGCAGAAAATATGAAGCCAATCATTTGAACTGTAAATATTTTAAAGCAAAATCAATCCATTTAAACAAAACAAAAGAGCTAGCTGTAAGGACATCATAAATGTTTGGGAATTTCTATTATTGTCATAAAAAGAATGAAAAAAATACAGTCAAGAAGCATAAGCTCTGTATCTGATTCTGTCATTGATGTATTTCATGTTTTAGGACATGTTTCTTGATATCTAATATTCCTAAGTGTAAAATGAGTATAGTCAAAGTTATATTTGTTGTCTGTATGAAAAAAAATTGAATATTTGCTACTTGTTTATTGGAGAGCTCATGAGCTTTGGAAAATCAGCTCAAGGCTCTAATTCTGACTACCAGCTCTTCATTTGTAAAATGAGAATAACAACAACCAAAATGAATTTTGTGAGCAATAAACGAATGTTATTTAGCTTTTTAAAATAATCACATAGTATTTAGTAAAATTCCATTTGATTTTATTTCAGGATGCATGTAAATGTTCATATTTTTAAAAATAATCATCTTCAACTTCACAGGCCTATTTGATATAGAAAATGAAAGTTCTAATGTTTGTGTATCATTTCTTGTGAAGAAAAGAAAGAAATAAAACCAAAATAAGACTCCCTTTACCCATGCCTTACAAATTTTTAGTAGTTGGGCGTATTGTTTCCAACTATTATTTTCTGCACATATAAGCATAGAAATTCATTTAATAGTATTTATTTTTATTCTTTTTTTTTAAAACAAAATACAGGCTCATAGTATGTATACTAATCTGTAATTTGCCTTGTTTGCTTAAACTGCCTGACATTTATCTTTTCATGTCAGTACAGGCAGACCTATCTCGTTTTGTTTAATAGTTGCATATTATTCTGTAGTTTCATATAACACCATGATGATGCATCCATGGAGGGGGAATCCTGAGACACAGGAGAGAAGGGAGTGTAAATAACTCAGGTATTGGAATAGCATAAAAACTGAAAACTTGTAGAGAGTCAGGCTTTTGGAAATCAGATGCAGACATCCTGAATTTTCTTTTCTTTTTTTTTTTTTTTTTTTTGCTTGTTTTCTAGCCTGAAATGTACTTAGTAAAAAAAATTTTACTATTATTTTAATTGAAATTTCTTTGAATATTAGAATGGTAAGAATCTCTTATCTACGTTTGCTAGGTTTTGTGGGGTGTTTTTTTTCCTTTTTAGATCTTCTATTAATCACAGTCATTTTTCTAATATTTCTCTTTTTCCTCAGATTTATAACTTTCTTTTATTAATAGTATTATCCCTTTGCCTTTTATATATCTAGTGTATATTTTTCTAGTATGCTGTTTTTATTTTAAATGGCAGTTTGGTTTTGGTTTAGGTTTTTGTTAAATCCTCAACAGTAATAATGAGAACCCTTAAACCTTAGTTTCACAAGAATGAAAATCAAATTTGACATTGCTTATGCAACTGAGAAAATCCTGACACAAATAGCTTATTTTTAGATTCTCTGTTTGGAAGTTATCTGATTAAGAAGTCTAGATTAAAGGAAAATATTTCAAAAGTTGCTTTGAGAATCTTTTATTATGTTAATTACAGCCATTAACTGGTGTGCATAGCTTATCTCTTCCACCAATTAATCTTTATCCTCCTTGAAAAGTACATACAAATCTTACTTTCTTCAAGTAACCTCTGTGAATGATTGTACCAGATATTCTTCTGCATCATATACTCTTAGCTTTATTGTGTCGAGTAATTTGTACTTAGCACTAAGTAAGTACTATGTGCCTTTCCATTGTGATCCATGTTTTTTCTTTAACCAAAGTATAGTTAATTTACAGTATTGTGTTGCTTTCTGGTGTACATCAGGATGGTTCAGTTATATGTATGTATATATATATATTTATAAATAGATAAAAATTTCAGATTCTTTTCCTTTATTGAATATAGTTCCCTGTGCTATGTGGTAGTAGTCCTTGTTGTTTATTTTATGCATAGTAGTGATCCTTGTTTCTTAAGATCACATCAACCCAAATGTAGACAGCAGAATATAAAAACAAGCCACTCAGGATATGTTTGGCTCTTGCCCTTGTTCCCTGGTCTAGCTCCTCTGCATCCTTTCAGCTACCGTTGCTGTTCTGCATTCTCCTTTTCTATTTACTATCCATATTCCTATTCCTCATGTTGCTCTTCTTTGATTTCATGGCAGTCACCATCACTCACAGCATACATCAAGTCTCCTGTCACTATTGCTGCTTGATAACAGAAGTTCTGAATCCTTTCTTGCCAAACTTGTTCATACTACTGCTTCCCATCTCTGTGCAGGCTGCAGAGTGACCCTCCATTGAAAATAAGCTGCTCTCACAGCCCCTAAGCACCAGTAAGGAGGAGGAGGAGTTTTCTCCAAACTCCTGGTTTTCCAGAACTACTTTTTTCCACAACCAGCTCAACCTTCTCAGGCTTTAGCTTCTTTGTGGGACTTATCAAATGTGTGTGTGTGTGAACATAATATATATGTGTGTGTATATGTAATCTATATATTTGTTTTTACTGTCATCTGTACTACTAGGTTGTAGACTTCTGAGGGGCAAGGATTGTGTGTGTTTTATTTAGTACTTAGCCTTCAATTAATAGTGACTTATTAACTAATGTTTCTTATTAAATGCTAAACATGTTAACACTCATTTTTATTATATTACCTCTTATTTTACTGATAATAAAATTTTTATATTTTTTTCTGAAATAAGATATTGCAAACTTGATTGAAGGTTTATTTGTACATATGTCTCTTTGAATTCAATTCCCTTCTCTACTTGCCCAAACCTAACTATTAGAACTTTTTATCCCTGTGAATTTCTTTGTATCTTTATGATAGATTCATGCACATTGTTACATGTATCAGTTTTTTATTCTTCTTTATTGCTTAGTGGATTCAATTTTACGAATATAGCTCAGTTTATTTATCCATTCATTGACTGAAAGGATGACTTTCAACATATATAGTTTTTGTAAAAATATGTCCCATTTCTCTTGGATAAATGCCTGGAGTTGGACTGTTGATAAGTGTATATTTAACTTGATTGACAAACTGCTCTCCAAAGGGACTGTCATACTTTGCAGTCTCAGCAGCTTTATATCAGAATTCAAACTTCTCTGCGTCTGTACACTTTCACCAGCCCTTGATATTGTTAGGTGTTGTTTTGTTTTGTTTTATTTTGAGCTGTCTTAGTAGACATGTAGTGATGTCACATTATAATTTTAATTTGGAAGTACCTAGTGACTAATTATGTTGAGCATATTTTCATGTGCTTATTTTCCATCTAATTATATTCTTTGCTCAATTATCATTCAGATCACTTGCCCATTTTTTGTTGGGTATTTTTTTTTTCTTATTATTGGGATTTGAAAGTACTTTGTATGTTCCAGATATGTCCTTTTTCAGATATGTGTTCTGCAGGTCAATTGCCTTTCTTCTCATTTTGTCAATAGTGTCTTTAGAAAAGCAGATTTTAATTTTCATAAAGTCCAATATATCAGTATTTTATGGTTTGCACTTTTTGTGACAGATCTTAGAAACCATTGCCTGATCCTAGATCATAAGATCTTCTGTGTTTTCTTTTAGAAAATCTTTAGTTTAGGTTTTATATTTAGGTCTGTGATTCATTTTGAGTCTTTTTTTTTTTCCCTTGTATGATGTGAAGTTTGGGTCGAGGTTTACTTTTTTTTTTTTTTGCATAGGGATATTTAACTACTCTAGCAGACATATTGCAAAGACTACCTTTTCTCCATTGAATTAATGTAACATTTTATTGAAAATTAATTGACCTTGAAGATACAGTGTCTTAATTACTATAGTTTCATTGTAAGCTATAAAGATAGGTGATGTAAAACCTTCAGCTATTTTAATAAACACCATTTTTGCTCTTCTATTTCTTTTGCTTTACCATGTAAATTTTAGAATGAACTTGTCAATTTCCACAGAAAAAAATTCTGCTAGAATTCTGTGTGAGATTGCATTGAATCTGTAAATCAGCTTGGGAGAATTAATATTCTAATGACATTAAGTATATCAATTCATGAACACAATATATTTCTCCATTTATTTAGGTCTTATTTGATGTTTCTCCTCAGTACTTTGCAGTTTTCTTTATATAAATCTTGTACATACATATTCTTAGATTTATACCTAAGTATTTAATATATTTTGGTGCTATTGTAAATGATACTGTTATTTTAATTTCAATTTTCAATAGTTCATTGCTAGAATATAGAAATACAGTGATTTTTGTATCTGACTTTGTATTCTGTAACCTTGCTGAACTTATTTAGTAGCTATTTTGTAGTATTTTGAGGATTTGTATTATTGTTTTCTCCAAATAGAGTGTTTCTTCCTTTGCCGTCTATATACCTCTTTTATTGTTCTTTTATTTGACTGTGTGCAATCTTTAGGAGCTCCAGTACAGTGTTTAGTAGGAAGAGTGAGAGTAAAAACCATTGCCTTGATCCTTATATTAGTATGATGTTAGCTGTAGGTTTTTTGCAGATTCTCTTCATAAGGTTAAGGAAATTTCTTTTAATTCCTAGTTTTCATAGTTTTGTTGTTTGTTTTGTTTTTAAGCATGAACAAGTGTTGAGGTTTGCCAAATATGTTTTACTCATCTATTGAGATGATAAAGTTTTTCTCTTTAGTCTGTTAATATGATACATTAAATTGATTCATTTTTCAGTGTTGAACCCATGCTGCACTTCTGGGATAAGTATCTTGGTCATGATGTATTATCCATGTATATATTGCAAGATTGAATTTGTCACTTGTTTTTGAGGATTTCCAAAATCCTCTTTGGAAATCCTGTCTTTGTTTTTTGTATCAGACCACCATACACTTAATTAATACATTCTTTTTTCTGGATTCAAAAAAATTAACATAATAAATTTTCTCATTTTATGAGCTTAATCATTCTAATTATACATTTATAGTGTTGATGCTGTGCATATATTACATAAAAATTAACATACTACAAATTGTGGGATGTTTATAGCTATCTGCAAATGAAACCTTTTGAAATACATTACTTGTTTAAGGTTATTTTTATATTAATAGAGTAAAATTTATTGTTGAAAATTAATTTTGTGTATATGTAGGTTATATTAATTTTTTGATCATAGAAAGTGTTCAGAGTTTAAGTACTTAATAAATATACTTCCACATTTAAGTTTTAAAGTATCAGTTGAAATTATTAGATAAATTGATAGATGGGAGTTGGAAAGAACATTTGATAAAATACACTTTGCTTTGGTGAAGTAGTATGTAGGAACCATGGTCTTTTCTTTGTTGAGGTTATCCTGAGGTCATATTTATTCATTTAATAATGTATTCATTTATTTAATTAATAAATTTAATTAATAAATTTATTTAATTTATTTTAATTTAATTAAACTTAAATATTAATATTTAATTTATTATATATTTTTTCTTTTTTTGATTTGGACTCAGATATAAATGAATGTGAGAGCTTCTTTTGTTAATTTACATGTATGTGTCTCTGTGTGTGTGTGTGTGTATATGTATATATATATATACACATCCTTATATACATGTACATACATTATTATGTATTATATATTATATATATTAATATTATATATTTATATGTATTATATGTGTATATATGTAATATATATGTATTATATATATTTGTTTATATGTATATAGATATATGTGTGTGCATTTTATAAATAATATGCATAAAATTTAATATATATATATATTTGTCAGAACAGAACATACTTTCTTACATACTATCAGGGGCTGAGTGTTTATAATGAATGAAATTATTTTCACTGAGCTTACATTACTTTGAGCCTTATCATGAGATTGAAAACACATATAAACAGAATTCATATTCAGCAGCAGTAGGAATATTGTCTTTGGCTTAAGCTTGTTTGATCTAAAAAGAACACAGCCTGCCTGGTAATTCTGAAATGACTAATGGGGTCTACCATGGACCATTTCACCAGAGGAGTAAGGAATCTTGATGAAATAATTTACTTTAAGCAAATATAGAATGGAAGCTACAGTCCATGTGGTCACAAAGATTCGGACACAACTGAATGACTAAGCACAGCACAGAATGGAAGCATTCAAGTTTGCTTCAAGAAAAATGGCTGTTGTGATAAAAGCAACACTCATGTGTAGTTTTTTTCCATACCATTGAAATTGATAAAGAGAAATCTCATAAGTAAAAGTATTTAATACTATATAATAATGATTGTGATATATGTGTAATATAAAGTGTTTTCTTTTCTCAGTCACATGTTTTTTCTTTTTGATCTACTAATGTATGTGTTTGGTTTTAGGTTTCCTCAAGAGCTGAACATGGGAAAAATAAGTGCTGAAATTATGTGGACCCTTTTTGCTCAGGATATGAAATATGCACTAGAAGGTAATTAAAAATATTTAAACTTATTAGAATATGCATTTTAGTTAAATTCTGATTTTGTGTTCTTATTTTAAATGTGAAGAATCGATGCATCAAAACATTGATTGTTGTGATCAGTTTAGTTCTAAAACTTATTTCCGCATTGTAGAAAGATATGATCACAAAGTATTTAAAACTGCTGAAGAGATACATATATTTTTAATCAAATGGTTTAAGTTGCAGGATAATAGTGAGTATTTAATTTGTAGGACAAGGTTTAGATGTAGGAATACTTTATGGCATAAATCAGATCACATCAAGAGGGTGGATGAGTGATATTTGTTCAGGTATTTGTCTTCATAGACTTAGAAATTGTATCTTAGAATGGGCAGGTTAAAATCTGGCCAAAGTTGGTACAAGGACAACGGCAGGACACTTCACTAGAAATTCCACTTTCAATATACCCAAATCACAGAATGTAAAGCAAGGCAGATACAGCTCTCAGCTGAAAAACTGTTAAGTTTCTTTGAGCACCCAACATTGTGTTTAGAGGTGAAGATAGAATGTTTAACCAGCCTGGGGTTCCTTCTCTCTAGGAACTTAAAATCTTGTAGAAAGTTTTCTTTGCACTTATTCAGTGTATATTAAGGCCCTAAATGCTAAATACCCAGACTACACTCAGTATGAAAGATACAACAGTGAACAGGCTGGCCATGGTTCCTGCCCTCGAAAATATTATGGAGGACAGCGGCAAATATGCAAACGGTCACCATGTGGGATAGTCAGGTGTTGGAGAAGACTCTTGAGAGTCCCAAGGACTGCAAGGAGATCCAACCAGCCCATCCTAAAGGAAATCAGTCCTAAATATTCATTGGAAGGACTGATGCTCAAGTTGAAACCTCAATACTTTGGCTACCTAATGTGAAGAACTGACACATTTGTAAAGTCTCTGATGCTGGGAAAGACTGAAGGCAGGAGGAGAAGGGGATGACAGAGGATGAGATGGTTGGATAGCATCACCAACTCTATGGACATTAGTTTGAGTAAACTCTGGGAATTTGTGATGGACAGGGAAACCTGGCATGCTGCAGTCCATTGGGTTGCAAAGAGTTGGACATGACTGAGCAACTGAACTGAACTGAAAGATGATGGGCTATCTAGAGGTGAAACTCTGAAGTCAGACTTGGGACAAGGGGTAAGGCAGGTTTTCTAGAGGAACCTCCCCTGAGGAGGTCTTATCTTGACAAAGAACTGAAGTTATAAGTAGGAGTTCACTTTGGGAAGGGATGAGCAGGAAGCATCTCTGTCTGTTCCTGGTCGAGGACAGTGCATTAGCAAGTAGGGTGAGCACAAGGTGTATTTGAGAAGAGAATTTAGCTGATTCTGTGAGCAAGAGGTAGCAAGAAATGAAGCTGGAGGAATTGGCAGGGACCAGCATGCAGTGCCTTATGGGCCATGGTGAGGAGTTTAGTTCTCTGATAATAGAAATAAGAGCCCATAGAGAACTTCAGGAGGGACGTGTCCTATTCACACAGGCAACTAAGAACAGACATCAGCACGGAAGATGGATTGGTGGAGTCGGTGCTCACTGTGCCACTGTTGTTGTTGTTGTTTAGTGTTACTAAAATGTAAGCTTGCTGCTAGGCCACACAGAGGAAACATACTGTACTTTTCCTTATTCAAAAAAGAAGGTACCCAATAGATTTTAATACCTGTTTTCTGGTAAAATCTAATTAAATAAATTAGGGTTTATCCTTAAAATTACATCACAACTTGCTCAGAGATACAAACTCCTTTTTCTGCAGTGAAGCATTCCTTTTTTATTGTATTAATCAATCCTGCTTTCTCTACCTCTGCCTCCTCTCAAACACATCCTTTTATACCACTCTGTTTTGGTTGTCTCTTTGGGATCCAGAATGCATCTTAAGCATCTTCAATCAGGCAGTAACCACCAGACCACTAGACCAGTAAGTTTCTTCAGAGAGCATTTACTCCCCTAGTCCTACCCCTGACACGTCACCACCCTCCTGATTGCCTATTCAGTTCAGCTCAGTCGCTCAGTCTTGTCAGACTGTTGGCGACCACATGGACTGCAGCACTTCAGCGTAGAATTGTTAACCTCCCCTGTCAAACCCTGCTTCTTTCCCTTGCCTCCCGATTACAACTGCTGGCACCACCATCCATCCGGTTACTTAAATCAGACACAAAGAATTATCATGGATTCCTTTACTTTACTCACATACTTGAAGCTCATTCCTGTCTTCAGGTATTTTTTGCCAGCTGGTCTAATGCCTGGATTTCTCTTCCCACCATCTTCACCAGCAGCCCTGTGGGGCTCAATTTAACAGCACCTGCTCAGAATCTAGTCACCTCCATGAATAGCCTTATTTTAACGCTCTGCCTAACAACTAATTACTATCCTATTTATTTAGTTACTTAGGCTTACTTCTTATCTGTCTTCTGTACCACCATGTATATTTTTTGTCTGTGATTTTTATCAACATTTCTATATTGCCTAGAATGATATCTAGTAGATAGAACCTACTTAATCTCTATGTGTTGAGGCAATGAAGCTTTTCCCAGGTAATCCCAGCTCAGTGGTGCAGTGGGTGGGGAAACTTCCGCTTGTGATTGTTTTCTGTGTGATGTTGGGTACACTCTAAGATGGCAACACCTTTGTGTTTCATTGTCCTCACCTACAAAATGAAAAGTTCACACTGAGCCAGAGGCTGGGCAGTGGGCGGGGGGATCCTGCCCACACTTCACAGGAACTTGACTCTTTGGAACTGCTCCACAGTGGTTCTGCCACCAGGGCATGTTTTGTTTGGGCAGGACCTCTATCTTTGCTTACATAACAACATTAGTGCAGCTATTGGATATTTGATTTTATGTTCCCCTTGCTTTAAAAAAATAAATAGTAATTTCAGTCAGCTAAGTAAAATATTTATGTTAGGAAAGTAAATCTCAAAAATTCAATGTTTACTTGAAACAACAATGAAATTAGGAATACTACATGTAAAGCACCATAACTTTGAATGTTTATTGACTAGAGGTTAATAGTTTTGTACAAAAACAGTACCCCAAAATGCTGAGATTATATTATTGAAAGTCAGATCCAAGGTCAATGGTAATTAATAACCCTGTGGCTATCTTAGGGTTTTGGAGACAAGAATCTTTTTCTTAATGTATTTTTTGTTTGTTTGTTTGACTTTCTATTAGCTGCTGTATTAAGATTTAATTCACATCCCATGCAGTTCATCTGCTTAAGGTGTCCAGTTCACTAGTTTGCACATTCACACATACTCTAAGGAAGTCATGAGGAATTGCAGTTCCTGGTTTATGTATTATACCTTCTTCCATACCACATGAGAAGACTTTTGAGTGCAAAGATTGTATTTGTTATCTTTGTATTCACTGAACCTTAATGGAAACTCAGTCTGTGTTAGTTTACTTGAATTACAGATAAGACAACCCTATAGAAAGAACCTTGGAGACAAGGCTGAATACTTAGGTTCAAATTTAACATTTGTAGTATTGATAGAGATCTGAGCCTGGAAAACCTAGTTTCCAAGAGTTTTCTCACTCAAGAGCTACAGCAGCTTGGCAATTAATGTATAACCTCTCCAAATGTGAATTTTCCTTTCAAAAAGAGGTAATATGAGTTCCTAGGATAGGGTGAGGTTTACATTATACTTTAAATGTTCTTTGACAACTGGAAGCTAGTATGCTAGTGGGAGGATACCGTTATTATTATAATAAGGAATAAAAATCTGTAAAAATCTCAAAATAGTCTTCTTTAGGGGTCATTTAAGGTTTAAAACTTCTGGCAAAGTGTTTACAAATCCATGCTCATCTGTTCCCTATCTCTCTCTCCTTCCCTTTCACCATTTCCATCTATAGATAGCTTCTTATTGTGCCCTTGAAAAAATAAATGTGACATAAATAATATTGTTGGAGGAAATGAAGGCTAGGACTACCTCACAGAGTAGAGGGCATAACTTAAAAACCTTCTCCTGGCAGGCTCTCTGTACATGGGAATGTCTTACTCTCCCTATTTGCCTTATAGAATGTTGTAAAATTAATTTACTGTGGACAACTGCTTCAGGCTGTTGACCTAGAAAGATTCCATGTTGTTATATAATTTAAGCTACATAGTTTGTCTTATGATTAAAGCATCTGAGCTCATGTTGTAAGTAAAACCTCGATGAAGTCAGGTCAACAGAGAACAATCAGTTAAAATTTATAGACTCAGGCTTTTTGATGCAGCTTTTTGCTTTACTTCATAAACTCATCAGCTGCTACAAAAAGAATAATCTAATTTAAAAATGAAGTGAGTTTTCTCCCAACTTTACTCAGTCTATATGAGACATTTTGTTTTCCTATTTGACATTAATCATTTATAAGTTTGATAAGCAGAAATTGATCATTATGGTGATAATTTGCTGAATAAATCAGAGTAAATTATTTTACAGATTTTTTTAAGATGTACTTTCTGGGAAAAAAGTAGTGTAATAAGAAAAAATGGAAGAAATATTGCATCAAATGAAATGTTTGATGAAATATTTCATTTTATAATGAAATGGAGTTGGTTTTGCAGTTTTTTTTCTAAATAAGTTATTCTAAAGACTCTTATAGTCTTTAGCTTGACTGGTAAAGTTCTAAGATTGCAATAAGTTAGATCTATATGTGAATTTTGGCTCCACTAGTTTCTATTATTATCTATAATTTTGGATAATTTATCATAGTAAGTCTCAGTTTCCATATTTTTACATTAGGGACAAAACTACCTACCTTATAAAGTTATTTTAAGGAGAAAGGGAGAAAGAGAGAGAGATTTGGGGGTGAGAAGGGGCTACTTACTGAGTGTATAATAAATATTCAAATATTAGCCTTTATAACAATCTTGAGGATTAGAATTTAGTAAACCAAAACTTTCAGATAATTTACAATACTACCAAAATGTCTAGATGCCTAAAAGTGACTGAAAGTTTTAATTGGGAATTCCAGTTGGTAGCTGACGTTGTATCTGTCATCTTGGTATGGGTAGAACTTGGTTGCCTGGCAATTCTTATATTGGGGCAGTCTGGTTCAGGGCCCTAAAGTGTTTAAACATATGTTGGTGTTTTCAAAGTCTTTATTAAAAGAAACCCTGCTAGGCCCCAAGAGAGAAGCCAGATGGTGGATTGGGTCCACAAACATTCAGGTGGTTTCTAATTAGCAATTCTGTAGAAGAGTGCTTGGGATTCTTTAACCACTACTTCTTAAGTTGGGATTTGTGGCTGGGCTTTAAACTGTATCCTGAAATTACATCTACATGTAAGGGTGAGTGGGCGGGATGGGAGAGGGGTGTCTAAGTCACTTACCAATTTCTCAGATGAATCTTTGAATAGAAAACTAATTATAAAAATCATTGAAAATAAATTAGTTAAAAATGACTGTTTTACTTAATTAACTTAGGCAGAAATGGAATTAATTACAATATAAAAATACAATCATCTTTCACCTGGCCTTAGTAAAATCTCCCAGTTCAGAGCTCCTCAAACTTTAATGTGTACGCTAGTCCCTGAGAACCCTGTTAAAATGAAAGTTCTGATTAAGTAGACCTTTGGAGGGACAGAGTGGGTGGTTCTCTCCATTTCTAACAAAATCTGAGATATATCCAGGCATCTGGTTAGTGTACCTCAAACTAGTAGCAGCAAGGCTTCAACACTGGGCATTGGTTGGGGGAGGGTGGTGATGGTAGTATTAGTTCTGGACATTCCATCTTTTTATCACCAATTTTTCTTGTCTGCTGCTTAGTTATCATGTTGGTCCTCACCAATGGGTGAAGATTATCAGACTGCCTTTGTAATTTTTCACTGTCTCATCATCTTAATAAGTACAACTGTGCTGTAAACTTTGCTCTCACTGTTTCCATGTACTGTCTTCTCTTGATGTGTGAATTTGAGTATTTGCATATTGAATATCTTTAGAATGTCTTAGTCTCTTATTTTGCGGGGCCTTCACTTGAAAAGTATAATTTTTTATTGCCCTTCACCCCCATACAGTTCCTAGGCCACCTTGTACATTAAAGAACATTGCCCTTGTCCTTGTAGGCCCAGAACAATGAGAACACAAAGTTGTAGTCACATCTCTCCTGGCCTCACTGACCTTGGTTCTACTGAGAGAACTGATCTGTTGGCCCCTGAATTTCTGTAGCCTCCCTTAAAATATTCTTGTCCTTAACATCTTTCTGGTTTACCTCATACCTAGCCTACCTCAAACTGTTATTTCATACTTGTCATCTTTCTTGTCTTCCTATCAGCAATTTTCTGCTAATTTTCAAGTTTACTCTCACAACTCACTGATTGTCAATTTATCTTGATCTTCATTTTTTGGGTGGAAAAGATTAGCTTCTGACTAATTTCCACAGTCAGTAAAATCTCCCTGGAAAAAGCTGATTGCTTTCATCTCCTGTTTCCTACTCTTAAGCTTTCTTAATGGTGTTGGAAAGATTAAAGCAATGCCTCCGTATTCTTCAAAGAGTCTGGCTGGAGCCGAGATTGGCAGCACTTTGTAAAGGCTCTCCCGGGTCTCTCTTTATCACCATAGAAGATCTCAACCTGTTTGATGTCCTTTGCTGTTTCAACACTCCTCATAGGTACAGACATTGCCATAAATATCAGAGATGTTGATGTTGCTAAACTAAGAAGAGATGACAGGTGGCTTTCCCTTATCCTATTGAGACTCTTCACTATTACTTTTGCCCAGAAACAGACAACTGTTGAATGACTCAAGTATCACAATACTTATTGATAAAATATTAGCTTTTAATGGATAATGTCTTAAACCTGAATAAATTATATCCTATATTTCATATGACTAATAAGTTATTTTCTTGTACTGAAAACTGTTTTGTTCAGATTAGGTGATTTGGCAATAGCTACAGTTCAACACTACTTTAGGACAGTTCTACATTCCTGATGTTATAAAATAGCCTTATAAACAGTACTGGTCGCAAAGAGTTAGACACGACTAAGTGACTGAACTGAACTGAAACAGTACAATTGCTTCAGCTGAAAATTCAGTTCAGTTCAGTCGCTCAGTCATGTCTGAGTTTTTCAACCCCAGGGACTGCAGCACGCCAGGCTTCTCTGTCCATTACCAACTCCTGGAGCTTGCTCAAACTCACATTCATTGAGTCGGTGATGCCATCCAACCGTCTCATCCCCTGTCATGCCCTTATCCTCCTGCCTTCAGTCCTTCCCAGCATTAGGATCTTTTCCAGTGAGTGAGTTCTTCGCATCAGGTAGCCAAAGTATTGGAACTTCAGTTTCAGCATCAGTTCTTCCAATGAATATTCAGGAATGATTTTCTTTAGGATTGACTAATGAAAACTAGGACGTCATAGTTGACCTCTTCTCTGAATCCTATTAGCAAATTTATAATAAAAGCTCTATATATGAGTGCTTTTTAAAATTTTTCTGAGATTCTTACTTTGGTTCTTGTTCAGATACATTATCTTTCCTGCTCCCGCTTTCACGGTTAGGATTCTTCCTTTGTAGATGCCTCCCAGACCACTGGAAAAAGTCCAAATTTCTTAGCATGATTTATGCCCATTCCCTCCTCTCCTTTCTGTACCTGATTTCAGCTCTCATGCTTAATAGTTTCCTCTATACACATACTGTATGCTCTAGCTACATGCAACTATTTAAAATTTCCCTGAAATCCTTCTATGTTTCTGCTTTAGTACATGTGCATGATGCCCCCCATCCCTTTTCAGGCTTGTTCTTACTTGCCATTCCCAGCAAAGACTCATGCATTCTTAAAAGTCCAATTCAAGCATTACTTCTGTCAAGTCTTCCCTGAGATTATTGGGGATAAGTACTCCTTAGTTATTTTCCCATTATACTTCCTACTGTACCATCTATCCTTGTATTATATATTACAAATACTTCACCCACCATGCGCTAAGCTTTTATTTGTCTTTGTATGACTCTCCCTATTCTCCCTCCCATTCACTGACCCTTAATAAAAATGTTGTGAATCAATGAATGCAGGCAGGAATATAAGCCTATGGCTATAAACAGACAAAAGCAAAGATATAGTTTCCATTCCCAAACTCTAATTTCCAGTCACAATTCAGCACAATCACACGACCTGATATAACCACTCACATAAAGGAGAAATATTTTCTAAGTATATTGTTGTTCAGTCTCTCAGTCGTGTCTGACTCATTGCAACCCCATGCACTGCAGCATGCCAGGTCTCTGTCCTTCACCCTCTCCCAGAGCTTACTCAAACTCATGTCCATTGAGTCGGTTATACCATCCAACCATCTTGTCCTCTGTTGTCCCCTTGTCTTCCTGCCTCCAGTCTTTCTCGGCACCAGGGTCTTTTCCAATGAGTTGACTCTTCGCATCAGGTGGCTAGAGTATTGGAGCTTCTACCTTCAACATCAGTCCTTCCAATGAATATTCAGGATTGATTTCCTTTAGGATTAACTGGCTTGATCTCCTTGCAGTCCAAGGGACTCTCAAGAGTCTTCTCCATCACCACAGTTCAAAAGCATCAGTTCTTCAGTGCTCAGCATTCTTTATGGTCCAACTCTTAAATCCACACTGGACTACTGGAAACACCATAGTTTTGACTACATGGATCTTTGTCAACAAAGTAATGTCTCTGCTTTTTAATATGGTGTCTAGGATGGTCATAGACATGGTCATAGGATGGTCATAGCTTTTCTTCCAAGGCCCAAGCTTTTCTTCTAAGGACCTTTAAATTTCATGGTTGCAGTCACCATCTGCAATGATTTTGGAGCCCAAGAAAATATAGTCTGTGACTGTTTTCATTTTTTCCCATCTAAGTATGCAGTCCCAATATTCCCCCCACAGTTCTGGAAAGGTTTAGTACTCACACATGTGGGAAAAATCCTAAATCCCTTTCATTTACCCGCATGAACTGTGTCTCTTTGTATGTGTGTGTGTGTTGCTCATACATTTGTATGTTGTAAGAGAAGTTAGGATTACAATGAAGTACAGCTTTGCTTCCCTGACAAATTATGAAATACCTCTTCAGTCACACTCTATTTATCAGTCCCCACGTGGTTTTCTACCAACTAATTTGTTTTGACATATCTTCACACAGAATTTCAAGTCTAGATTACTAGACAACAAATAAAAACAAAAACAAATAGTTACCAATTCTCAGTGCTCATTATTGCAAAAAAAAAAACAGTTCTATTCATTCAAATTATGGTTCATGAACTGAAATATTTCTGGATGGATGTATCAACTTAGATGTGGCAGTTTATTTGGGAGAGTCTATTATATTATAGTATATTACATTACATTACATTACATTATATTTGCCCCATACCCCCCAAAATAAAGGAAAAAAAATATTTGCTGGTACTTTTTAAGTTTTCCTGATTCCCTAGGCCAGTAGTTCTCAAAGTGTGGGTCCCAGAACAGTAAGTATCAGTGTCATCTGGAAAAAATGTTAGAAATGCAAATTCTTGGATCCGCCCCACACCTGTTGTTTCAGATTGAAGCCCAGCAATGTGTTTTTTGTTGTTTTTTTAAAATAAGACCTCCAAGTGATTCTGGTGCATGCTAAAGTTTAAGAACTTCTAATCCAGGAAATGTATAATCCACATAGCACCTTCTTCCATTGATGACCTGAATACACAATGATATTTTTAATTATAGTTGATTTACAATGTTGTATTAGTTTCAGGTATACAGCAAAGTGATTCAGTTACTTTGAATATATATATGTGTGTGTTTTCAGATTCTTTTCCATTATAAGTTATTACTAGTTATTGAACATAGCTCTTGTGCTATACAAGAGCTTTTATATATCTATTATTTATCTATTATCCTTTTATTTATCTATTTTATATATAGTAGTGTGTATCTGCTAATCCCAACCTATTCAGTTTTCCCTTTGGCAACCATAGGTTTGCTTTCTATGTCTGTGAGTCTGTTTCTATCTTGTAAATATGTTTATTTGTATCTTTTTTTTTTTTTGATTCTGCATGTAAGTGATTTTGCATGATATTTGTCTTTGACTTATCTCACTTGGTATGATAATTTCTTAGATATATTATTATCTCTATCCATTTGTCTTTTGATGAACATTTCAGTTGCTTCCATGTCTTGGCTATTGAATTATATAATGCTGCTATGAACACTGGGGTGTGTGTATCTTTTCAAATTAAAGTTTTTGTCTTTTCTGGATGTATGCCCAGGAGTGGAATTGGTAGATTATATGGCAACTCTATTTTTAGATTTTTTGAAGGAACCTCAATACTGTTTTCCATAGTGGCTGCTCCAATTGACATCCCCCCAAAAATGTAGAAAAATTCCCTTTCCTCCTCCCCTCTCCAGTACTTTCTATTTGTAGACTTTTTCATGATGGCCATTCTGACTGGCAAATGCATAGTGATTTTTTAAGATATTTAAGTAAATCAGAAGAATGTGTCTTATAATGAAAAGATAAAATGGAGAACTAGTATGGTTGCATCAACTATGTAACAACATATTAGGAAAGAAAAACAGGTTCAAGGAGCAGACTGATCTGTGAATATCATTTTTTTTTTTTACATTTTTAAGTAAAGAGAAAGAAAAGACTTAAAATAATAAATTTTAAAAGAAGATAATTTAATAGAAATTTTCAAGATAATGAAGGGACAAAGGGAATGGACTGGTCCAAATTCATTAGCTTGAAACTCAGTGGGAATAACATGACAAGAAAGATATTGATACAGTTCTTAGGTTAACCTAAGAAAAGTCCATGGAATATTCAGTAACATAGAAGAAGATGAACCTCCATTACAAAAGAATGAAAAAGTCACTATTTATGTTTAATGTCCTAATAAAAAGAAAACCAGAAACATATACACCATTTATGTCAAGTCATTTTTCATTTTTTTGCCTTGGAGTCAAATTTCAACAGGGGCAAATAAATTTCCTATTGTGTTTATGTCTTTCTTTAAATAGAGAGAAACTCAGTGCATTTTTAGACATTTAATGTTTTTTTTGTACTATAATCCTGCAAAAGCCAAATGTTATAGAAAGTGGATAACTATTAACAGCTTTACCATTTGTTTACATTTTATTGTTCTTATCCGGGTGACTTTAACTGGGGATTTTGGTAAAGCTTTGCATAACAAAATTTCCCACATTTAACTATACAGCATGCTTCATATATATTTTACAGAATATTTTTAAGTAGAATGACCTTACCAGTGACGGTCTCAATTATGTGAAATTCTGAGCTCTCTGGGGAAAGGGGCCATGTTGACAGTATTCAATCCTCAGCACATGTCTGGCTCATTAGTCATTCAGTGAAAATCCAAAGTGCATGAAAACAGTGTGCATATGAATATGTGTGTGGGTTAACTACAGAATTCAAAGTGATTTTCATCTATGTTAATGCCAGGGACTGCACTTTGGTAAAACTTTCTGTATGCTTCCAGTGCATTCTGTATTAAAGTGCATTATTCATTACTTGAATTGTCCATATTGATATTTGGACAACAGCATGGTAAAGCTTCAGTTCATCAAGATCTCTTTCATCATGTAAGCCTTTGAGATTCAACTCTTAGCCAAAGGCTTTCCAACATATGATAGTCTATTTCACAATAGCAAGCACAGCACACAAAGCATATGGTAAAACTCTACTTCTATGAGATAGAGTCAAATTTTATCCATCAAACAGATTTCACAGACTGGTTAATACAAATCAGCTGTCAAGCTATTCTCTAAGGTCTAAAACCTTTTTAGCTGCCATCCCCCATGGAATTTAATGGGTAAATAGAAATCATTGAGAATAAATGTTTTAAAAAAAAAACAAACAACAACAGGGCAAGATCCAGGTAGACAAATATATTTCAGCTCCACCTTCCTCCACTTGTCTTATTCTTTCCTCATACTCCCCACCTGACTTGACCCCATCTTTATTATCCTCTCAAACATCTGGTACACTCAGAACTTTCCAACAGATTGAATATACTAAGGTGTTTGGGACATCTTGCTTATCCCTTCCAAAAGACCTGAAATCAGAGTAAGGAAGTAAAAGAATTAAAATTTAAAAATGGGAGGGGTAGGGATGGCAAAATAAATGCTTACTCTCTTTGAACTGGAAGTGGGGACAAACAACAGGAAATAAAATGGAAACTAGACATGAAGCTTACCTGACTCTGCTTTTCACCTTCCAAATATGTTATTTCCCAGATACTTAGGGGTTTCTTGCCTCCTTTCATCTTTACTTCAAAGGAAAGCATCAGTGTTCATTCAGATTACCTAAACTGGGGTGCCCTGAGTCCTGCTCACACTTAGAATAAATGTATTTTGCAGTTTCTTCCTCTCTGGAAGTTCCCCCATACCCCTATGATTAGGCTGAAACTACTTGTTTTGTATTTCTGGAGTAGACAAAGAGGGTAAGCGATGTGGGTAATTAATCTAAGACATATCTAAACTATTTGGCCTCTAAATAACAGGAAAGGAAAAATAGGTATTCAGAAGTGTTTATAATGCTATTATTAATCTCACCCTGTAACCATCTACTAACTAGTCTTATAACTGATATCAGTAAAAATTATTTAAAATATGCTGATCTGAGTACTGTATTGTGTTCATTAGATAGTTGTTGTTCAGTTCAGTTCAGACGCATAGTCATATCTAACTATTTGCGACCCCATGGACTGCAACATGCCAGGCTTCCCTCTCCATCACCAACTCCCAGAGCTTACTCAAATTCATGTCCATCAAGTTGGTGATGCCATCCAACCATCTCATCCTCTGTTGTCCCCTTCTCTTCCCGCCTTCAATTTTTCCAAGCATCAGGGTCTTTTAAAATGAGTCAGTTCTTTGAATCAGGTGGACAAAGTATTGGAGTTTCAGTTTCAGCATCAGTCCTTCCAATGAATATTCAGGACTGCTTTCCTTTAGGATAGACTGGTTGGATCTCCTTGCAGTCCAAGGGACTCTCAAGAGTCTTCTCCAATACCACAGTTCAAAACCATCCATTCTTCGGCTGGGGGAAGTTAGACTTTGTCCCTTCTGCAATATCTTATTGATCACACAGTTTAGCTATATTCAGTGTAGGAAGGGATGTACAAGACCATGAACTCCAGTAGGTAAGGGTCACTGCTGCCATTTGCAAGGCTGGCTTACTCACAGAGTTAGTATTTGCCTCTCTGATCATTTATTGATAATATTAGAATTTTTTTATATTAGGACAGGCTTTTATTTTATTGATTTTTAAACAAAAGTTGCAATCAATGGGGATAAAACCAACTTCTTCCTTTTACTGCTTTCCTTTAGCTCCTATCCCTACCACAAGAAAGAGGGTTAGGATGAACCACTTCTTGAGGTTTTTTGAAGACAAATTCATTTCCAAGATGCTAGGGCTTTTGTTGGTAGCTCTCTCTAGTTTCCAAGCTAAGCTCCTCAGGGAAGGGAAGTCTGCCTCCTTGAGATGAAATAAACCCCACATTCTCAAGAAAGGCACTCATCTATCTCTTGCTTTCTTTTCATTACAGAACAGTGATTTTCATCCCTGGCTGTAGTTAGAGTCACCTGGACTAGATCCTAAAATGGAAAAAAAAAAAAATACCCCAAGTTTATAATCTTATTTAGCAGTCATCTATTTAGCACTTACTAGGCCCTTATTTAAAAAATATGCAAATATTAATTTATTTGAACTTCATAACAAGCCCAAAAGGTAGGTACTATTGCTTTAGCTCCATTTTATACATAAAGAAATTGAGGCACAGAGAGGTTAATTATTTTGCCGAAAGTCACACAGTAATTGTTTAGAGGAGACCAAACTTCAGGGAGTTCTAGTATATATCCAGGATTGAATACCACTACTCTTAACTAAGTTTTTTAAGGCTTTTGAGAATCTGATGAAATATGCAAGCTCTATTATCAGAAAGATGCCCATAACATGTATGTGAAAAATGCACATATATCCTTTCAGAGATATGCATGTAATTCCCCCACAGAATTTTTGTTAGACTTTTCCCAGGGACCCAAGAATACCAGATTAAGAACCTTTTCTTGTTACAGCACTTGTTTTTCCTGATCTCCTTTAGGCTGGACTGGTTGGATCTCCTTGCAGTCCAAGGGACTCTCAAGAGTCTTCTCCAACACCACAGTTCAAAAGCATCCATTCTTTGGTGCTCAGCTTTCTTTATAGTCCAACTTTCACATCCATACATGACCACTGGAAAAACCACAGCCTTGACTAGACTGACCTTTGTTGGCAAAGTAATGTCTCTGCTTTTTAATATGCTGTCTAGGTTGGTCATAAATTTCCTTCCAAGGAGTAAGCGTCTCTTAATTTCATGGCTGCAATCACCATCTGCAGTGATTTTGGAACCCAGAAAAATAAAGTCAGCCACTGTTTCCACTGTTTCCCCATCTATTTGCCATTAAGTGATGGGACCAGATGCCATGATCTTAGTTTTCTGAATGTTGAGCTTTAAGCCAACTTTTTCACTCTCCTCTTTTACTTTCATCAAGAGGATCTTTAGTTCTTCTTCACTTTCTGCCATAAGGGTGGTGTCCTCTGCATATCTGAGGTTATTGATATTTCTCCCGGCAGTCTTGATTCCAGCTTGTGCTTCCTCCAGCCCAGCGTTTCTCATGAGGTACTCTGCATATAAGTTAAATAAGCAGGGTGACAATATACAGCCTTGATGTACTCCTTTTCCTATTTGGAACCAGTCTGTCGTTCCATGTCCAGTTCTAGCTGTTGCTCCCTGACCTGCATACAGGTTTCTCAAGGGACAGGTCAGGCGGTCTGTTATGCCCATCTCTTTCAGAATTTTCCACAGTTTATTGTGATCCACACAGTCAAAGGCTTTGGCCTGGTCAATAAAGCAGAAATAGATGTTTTTCTGGAACTCTCTTGCTTTTCTGATGATCTAGCGGATGTTGGCAATGTGATCTCTGGTTCCTCTGCCTTTTCTAAAAGCAGCTTGAACATTTGGAAGTTCACGGTTCATGTATTGCTGAAGCCTGACTTGGAGAATTTTAAGCATTACTTTACTAGCATGTGAGATGAGTGCAATTGTGTGGTAGTTTGAGCATTCTTTGGGATTGCCTTTCTCAGGGATTGGAATGAAAACGGACCTTTTCCAGTCCTGTGGCCACTGCTGAGTTTTCCAAATTTGTTGGCATATTGAGTGCAGCACTTTCACAGCATCATCTTTCAGGATTTGAAATAGCTCAACTGGAATTCCATCACATCCACTAGCTTTGTCTGTAGTGATGCTTTCTAAGGCCCACTTGAGTTCACATTCCAGGCTGTCTGGCTCTAGGTGAGTGATCATACCATCATAATTATCTGGGTCGTGAGGATCTTTTTTGTACAGTGCTTCTGTGTATCCTTACCACCTCTTCTTAATATCTTCTGTTTCTGATAGGTCCCTACCATTTCTGTCCTTATTGTGCCCATGTTTGCATGAAATGTTCCCTTGGTATCTCTAATTTTCTTGGAGAGATCTCTAGTCTTTCCCATTCTGTTGTTTTTCTCTTATTTCTTTGCACTGATCACTGAGTAAGGCTTTATTATCTCTCCTTGCCATTCTTTGGAACTCTGCATTCAAATGGGTATATCTTTCCTTTTCTCCTTTGCTTTTAGCTTCCCTTCTTTTCACAGCTATTTGTAAGGCCTCCTCACACAGCCATTTTGCTTTTTTGCATTTCTTTTTCTTGATTCCTTTCTCCTGTACAATGTCACGAACCTCCATCCATAGTTCATCAGGCACTCTATCAGATCTAGCCCTTAAATCTATTTCTCACTTCCACTGTATAGTCATAAGGGATTTGATTTATGACCTGGCAAGTGCTTAGAACTGTAAATCCTTAGGCCCAAACCCTAAACCCACTGAATAAGAAACTGAGCATAAGGTTCAACAATCTCTATTTTAACAAGACTTCCAAATCAATCTCATGTGTGCTAAAGTGTGAGAAAACACTGTTCTAGAAGGCTGGTATGTGAAAGCAAATGATTAATCAATGACCCTAGCTTCATGGTTCTGTAAATACATCTTACTGTTTTTGCTTCACGATTAGGCAGATAGAAATTTTCTTCTGTTAAAACTTGATTTCTTTGGGAACAATGATCATCAAAGGAAAGTCCACCACTGGTATTCATAAAGTACATGCAGTTCCTAGGTACTTAGTCGTGTCCAACTCTTTGTGACCCCACAGACTGTAACCCACCAGGCTTCCCTGTACTTGGGATTTTTTCAGTAAGAATACTGGAGTGGGCTGCTATTAAAAGTGTTAATTAATAATTATACAAATAAATATATAATTATAAAATTGAATCAGGATCATGGGTGAAATGTATATCTGTTCAATTTCAAAGATGTGTATTAAAAATGAACCTCTAGAATCGAAACCTCCTCACCTAAATTCTATTCATGTCTTGGCCATTGTCATTCTGAAACCTTTTGGTGGCATTTTGGGGAGCTCCAAAGAGCTGCAGTCCTTTAGGTCTCAGCAGTGTCCTGAAAACTTAGTGGACTATAGTTTTATATTTAAAGGAAAACTGGGGAGAGGAAAAGACCACCCTCTTTCTCATTCTTGAATTTATGTCATCATCAGCTTCTCCTGCAGGTAGGGCAGGGGAGTTTTCTTTTCCACATATGGTCAAGCTGGGACTGTCACGGCACTACGGAAAAATTATTTCAGGTCTCCGTACAATGAGGGTCTTTACTTTGTACTCTATATCTCTTTTCATAAATTATTTTTTATGTGTTCAGAGAACGCATAAAAAATAATTTATGTGTTCAGAGAACACATAAAAAATCCCTGTGTGTTTGTGTGCATTGCGCAGTTGTGTCCAACTCTTTGCAACCCCATGGACTGTAGCCCACCAAGCTCTTCTGTCCATGGGATTTTCCAGGCAAGATGGAATACTGGAGTGGGTAGCCATTCCTTTCTCGAGGATATCTTCCCAACCCAGAGATCGAACCACAGTCTCCTGTATTGCAGGCAGATTCTTTATCATCTGAACCACAGGGGAAGCCCGAGAGCATCTCCTGCAGGCCCTTACCTTATTGAACTCACTGGGCAGGATGTGGGTCTCATGCCATCATTGTTTTACTGTTTTGGGGCCTGCCTCATGCTTCTGAGGCATGGCTTTGTTGCTAACCAAGCCTGCATTCTTGAGTAATCATTAACTTTCAGGGGTGTCTCATAATTTTTCCTTTACTTACAATTCTGTAGTGGGATTAACTCTTTAATTACCTACTTTGTCCGTTTACTCTGTTGGACTTCCCTGGTGGCTCAGACGGTAAAGAATCCACCTGCAATGCGGGAGACCTGGGTTTGATCTCTGGGTTGGAAAGATCCCCTATAGGAGGGCATGACTACCCACTCCAGTATTCTTGCCTGGAGAATCCCCAGGGACAGAGGAGCCTGGAAGCCTCAGTCAATGGGATTGCAAAAATTTGGACACGATTGAGCGACTAAGCACAGTACATCAATTCCAGCAAAATATGCCATCATTTGTATAGGGTTTAGACTTCCTTATTTTTTTCACTCTACCACCATGTACAGACACACAACACCCAGATATCCATAAACAAATGATACTTCTACTTCCAAAACATATCTAGCTTTGTATAGTTCTCTCTATCTCCACTACCTCCATTTAGTTCTAGCTACAAACCTTCTTTGCTTTGATAGCTGCAATAACCCCTAAACATTTTGCACATTTTCACTCATGCTTTCCATTGTGCTCATAGCATCCAGACTGACCCATCACATTTAGATTAGATCTGGACATTCTCTGGCATATAAAAGCTTCTCAAATCTTCACCTTTCAATAGACTAAAACACTTTTTCTTAAACCATGGCTTATATCACACTGTTATTCGACTCTGTTCACCCTCCAACATCTCTTTCTCTTTTCCTCTCATTTATCTGTAACCACACTGTTCTCACACTTATTGGTCAGCTGGGCCAGATTTTCGTCTTTAGCAGAGCACTCACATTGGCTCTTCCTTTCACTTGTGAAGCTCTTCCCTGCTCTCAGTATCACGAGGTCCTTCCCTCTCTGCATGTCGCAGTTCACATTTCATTCCTTTTCATGACCTGCCCTGACCATCCCATCCCCTACTCCACTCCCTCAAAATCCACCCCCGCTTTTCCTTTAAACACTTACTGTATCAATCATTTTATTTAACCTAGTTATTTGTTCATTTGTTTACTAATTTTTTCTTTCTCTTATGGAACTTTTTGTGTTTGGGTCACAATCCAAAGTAAAAACTACATTTTTACAATAACACAGTAGATACACACAGATGCACACATATAACCGAAACAAAAGTTTCATGGTCCGTGGAGTCTTGACAAGGATAGAGGTAATGCAAACTCTCAAAATTTATTTCTTATTCTATTTTTTTCAGTTTCATATGTATATATATGTATATAATAAATAAAATCATATAATACATATAATTTATTTATAATGCTCAGAATTGACTTCATGACCCATTGATGACTTGGGCCAGCAGTTTAAAAACACTGTTCTTAAACTTAAAAACAAGCATCATGGATTTAGATACCTTATACTTCCATTTGTAAATGATCCTCACTCCTAGAACATGGTAGGTAGTCAGAATCTTTGAATCATTTAAAATACACTACAGTAAGACTTAAATCCCACAAAAGATTATCTGGGCTTATTTCCATATTCATGAATTTTCAAATACCAATAGAACATAGACATAATGTCTCCAATAATAATTGGGAATTTGACATAATTTTGGTCTTGGTTTTGGGTGCCTACCTCTTTATTTTTGAATATCTATAATGAGAATGTTATATTTAAGCATATTTTATTTCTCCTAAAACTAATTAAGATATCAGTGGTCAATTACCATATCCCCTGGGCAAGGTATTTTTGAATGGAACACTTGAATGTGAAGTCTGTAGTAGGTCATAATTGCCAGGAGGAAAATGTAGTCAAGGGTTGAGTCAAGAAAATAAGGTGGATATTTGCTGAAAACAAAGAAGTGTGTTTGCATGTGTCAATAACATAGTAAACTATCATTTATATGAAAAGTATGTATTTAACTCTTGATCGCCACCCGCTCCCTCCCCTGCCCGCCTGTGTTGTTTTCCTGCTATTAATATTCAACCACACCTCACCTGGGAAAAGATAAGGAACAAGAAGAATTGATAAAGCTTCAAGTAGACTTTTCTTCCCTTTTAGCAGTTTTTGTTAAAAAAAAAAAATCAGAAAAATAACAAATGGAAAGTAATTGTTAAAATTATTTTAGAAAGACTCAATTTAAACAGGAAATATAAATATTTAAATATCTTGACCATAAGATTCTAATTTCTGCCTTGCGGCCCCTGATAGATATTAAAGAAGACAAGACTCTTTAGCAATACATGGACATTATCTAAACTACTTTTACTTGTAGAACTTGTAAATTTAATCTCCTCATTAAATCAAATGAAATCAATCACAAATGCAGCAGCGCCTGCAGATGTACAGATCCAGCCACAGAATACAAATATCTATAACTTCTGAGGTAATATTTTGATCATGAATCCTTGTCTTTATTTGGAATTCCCAAAGCCTAGCCATTGAAAATGTTTTGGTAACAAAGGAAACCTGGGAAGGTGATGGCATTTGGTATAAAACCAGTTTCCAAAACCTTTCTCCTGATAAGGAGCCCAGGGAACCATGCTTTTGCCATGCATTTTATTTGGAGACATTCCAGGGAAAGCTCTGAACAAATGATCACCTGTTGGTTTTTTTGGGATGATTGCTAGTTACAGACTGTTTTGCCTGGTTATAATTTGAGAAGGGGAAAGGCCCTGTGTAAAGTCCCTTTGTCATTTAGAGCAGAGCTTGAAAGCATAATAGACAAGATGCACATATTTTTCACTCTATTAAGAAACTACGTGTGGGTGGATTGTGGTGGTGTAATGCCAGACTTATATCAACCCCATAACAATGGACTATTCAAGATGTAAAAGAGCTGAAATAAGGGACAAGAAGAGAGCATTTCTAGAAGCTTAGTGGAAGAGGAAGATAGAGATTATACCTCTGGACTGTCTGATGCTAGAGAGAACAGAGCAGGTTGGAACATGGGGCCACTTTGGAGAGAGAACGGAGGTGTGTCATGTAGAAGGGGGGCCCACTGGGCTGTGCTCTGTTTGGGGAACCCCTCCTCCATCTCCGCACGAGACTTCAGTGCACTGTACACTACTTGTCATTGGAGTGCTCCAAAAGGCTAATCCTGACTTCCAAATAGGTCAAAATAGAGCTGAGGCTGACAAGCTACACAAACGGTGTGTACTACATACAGGAAGCTCCAGCCATCTCTCTCATAGTAGGAACAACTTTAGCTTTAAGAGATTATGAATGGAAATATTTTAATATACTTTAAAATACTAATTATTATAATCTTTTACTATTAATATAAGATTTTAAATAATAGCTTCTTTTAAAAGAGTGAAGTCACTTGTCTATAAACTTTAGTACCATCACTATGATAAAAAAAAAAATCTTCACATATCATACCTCAAAAATCCCTGTGTAGATAGAAGGGTACCACAACATCATTGCCAAGAACCACTGCTCTGTCTTAGAGAAATACAAAGGCAGAAAGGAAAATGAAAGATGAAGACAAGGTGATAGGGTGGAGGTATTTGTGAGAATTCTTTAGAAGCAAAGAGAGGGAACCAGTGATAAGTCACAGGCAAGCAGGAGAGCTCCAAACATGGGAGAATCACCACACAGGTGTAAGGCTAAAGAAATACTGTCCAGAGAAGTTGGAGGAGTAGGAGGACACTGACCTCTGGTCTGAAGGAGTACCAAGTCGTGAACCCAAGCCCACGCCAAGCACTGGCTTTGGCCCTTCTTACTCTAGTGTTGCTCCTTTCTGAGACAAAGGTGCTAATGCTGGGAGGGGGGCTAGCACACATACAAGGAACAGAACCAGCTCGAACCTAAACCTCAGGGCTTCTGCTCCAGCCCCTTAGGACCACCCCTGTACCCCTGATAGGGTAGTGTTGGCCACTGAGCATAGAAGAGGGCCTGACTCACATCTGACTCTAGCTCAACCCCACCTCCCACCAAGGTGATAGCTTGGCAGAAAGATGTGGCGTACATCCATGTTTAATCCATCTCTCTCATCAGAACCAAAGGGCATACACAGACAGCATAGGAACACTCCTACACAAGGACACTCTGTCAAGATTGGAATAGGCAATTGCTTAACCTAATTTCACAGAGACAGAGAAAGTTAGGGGGAAAATGGGAAGATAGAGAGATCTTTTTTAAATGGAAGAACAAGAAAAGCAACAAACCGGAAAAAAAAAATAAAACAGATAAAAATTATCAGATAAAGCATTTCAAAACAATAGTAATAATAATGCTAACTGAACTAGGGAAAAGAATAGATGAACACTGTGATAATTTTACCAAAGAACTAGTGAATATAATTTTACCAAAAACTAGTGGTTCTTACCATAGAACCACCCAACCATACAGTACAATACCTGAAATGAAAAACACACTAGAAGGGATTAAGAACAGACTAGGTAATACGGAAGAATGCATAAGTGATCTGAAAGATAGGATAACGGAAATCACTCAGTCAGAACAGCAAAAGGAAAACAAATTATAAAATAAAAGAAGGACAGGTTAAGGGACTCTGAGACAATGACAAGTGTATAAATTTCAAGTTATTGGGGTCCCGGAAGAAAAGAGGGAGAGACGGATCAAAATGTATTTGATGAAACAATTACAGAAACCTTCCCAAACCTGAAGAAGGAAACAGATATCAAGGCACAGGATACACAGAGAATCCTAAACAACATGAATCTAAAGAGGCCCACACAAAGACATATAACTAAAATGTAAAAGTTAAAGAGAATTATAAGGGAAGCCTGGCGTGCTGCAGTCCACGAGGGTTGCAAAGAGTTGGACATGACTGAGCGACTGAACTGAAAAGAAGCAAAAGAAAGAGAAAAACAGAG
The DNA here is from genome assembly GCF_019320065.1 of Cervus canadensis. Classification (NCBI taxonomy): domain Eukaryota; kingdom Metazoa; phylum Chordata; class Mammalia; order Artiodactyla; family Cervidae; genus Cervus; species Cervus canadensis. The sequence continues at coordinate 51,885,629 of NC_057391.1, read as the reverse complement.
TCGTATACAGGGGAACCCTGGTGAGATTATCCATTGATTTTGCCGTAGAAAGTTTGCAGGCTCTAAGGGACGGTGTGATATTCAGTTCAGTTCAGTTGCTCAGTCATGTCCGACTCTTTGCGACCCCATGAATCGCAGCACGCCAGGCCTCCCTGTCCACCACCAACTCCTGGAGTTTACTCAGACTCGTGCCCATCGAGTCAGTGATGCCATCCAGCCATCTCATCCTCTGTCGTCCCCTTCGCCTCCTGCCCCCATTACTAAAGTGCTAAAAGGGGAAAACCTACAACCTAGGATACTCTACCCAGCAAGATTTTCATTCAGAATTGAAGCAAGGGTAAAGAATGTCTTGGACTAGCAAACATCTGAATTCAGAGTTCCAGGGAAATAACAACATCTCAATGCAGAGTTCCAAAGAATAGCAAGGAAAGATAAGAAAACCTTCCTAAGTGATCAGTGCAAAGAAATAGAGGAAAACATTAGAATGGGAAAGACTAGAGATCTCTTCAAGAAAATTTGAGATACCAAGGGAACATCTCATGCAAAGATGGGCAAAATAGAGGACAGAAATGTTATGGACCTAAACAGAAGCAGAAGAGATTAAAAAGAAGTGGCAAGAATACAGAAGGACTATACAAAAGAGACCCAGAAAACCACAGTGGTGTGATCACTCATGTAGACCCAGACATTCTGTAATGCAAAGTCAAGTGGACTGTAGGAAACATCACTATGAACGAAGCTAGTGGAGGTGATGGAATTCCAGCTGAGCTATTTCAAATCCTAAAAAATGTTGCTGTTAATGTGATACACTCAACCTGCCAGCAAGTTTGGAAAACTCAGTAGTGGCCACAAGACTGGAAAAGGTCAGTTTTCATTCAAATCCCAAAGAAAGGCAATGCCAAAGAATGTACAAACTACTGCACAGTTACACTCATCACACACTAGCAAAGTAATGCTCAAAATTCTCCAGTCAGGCTTCAACAGTACATGAACCATGAACTTCCAGATGTTCAAGCTGGATTTAGAAAAGGCAGAGGAACCAGAGATCAAATCGCCAACATCTGTTGGATCATAGAAAAAGCAACAGAATTCCAGAAAAACATCTACTTCTGCTTTATTGATTAGGCTAAAGCCTTTGACTGTGTGGATCACAACAAACTGTAGAAAATTCTGAAAGAGATGGGAATACCAGACCACCTGACCTGCCTCTTGAGAAATTGGTATGCAGGTCAAGAAGCAACAGTTAGAACCGGACATGGAACAACGGACTGGTTCCAAATTGGGAAAGGAGTACATCAAGGCTGTATATTGTCACCCTGCTTATTTAACTTATACTCAGAGTACATCATGAGAAACGCTGGGCTGGAAGAAGTACAAGCAATGGGAACTCAAACCGGGCTTTGGTAACAACCTAGAGGGGTGGGATGGGGAGAGAGGTGGGAGGGATGTTCAGGTGAAAGGTGACATGGGTAAATTTGTGACTGATTCATTTTGTTGTTTGGTAGAAACAAACACAATACTGTAATGCAATTACCTTTCAATTAAAAATATTTTTTAAAAAAGAAAAAAAAACACAATGAGATATTATCTAATACCTGTCAAAATGGTTATCATCAAAAAGAACACAAAGATCAAGGATGTGAAGAAAAGGCCCTAGTACATTGTTTGTGAGATATAAATTAGTGATGAGGGAGCCTGGTAGGCTACAGTCCATGGGGTCGCAAAGAATTGGAAACGACTGAGCGACGTCACTTTCTTTCGTTCTATGGTTTCTTTTGGAGAAGGAAATGGGAACCCACTCCAGTGTTCTTGCCTGGAGAATCCCATGGACGGAAGGGGCCTGGTGGGCTGCGGTCTATAGGGTTGCAAAGAGTCCGACACAACTAAGCAACTAAGACACACACACAAATTGGTGAAATTCTATGGAAAACAGGATCTAAGTTTCTCAGAAATCTAATAATAGAACCATCTTATGATCCAGCTATTCCAATTCTTGACATGTACCCAAAGAAACAAAAACAGCAACTTGAAAAAACACAAGCACCCCAGTGTTCATAGCAGCATTATTTACAATAGCTAAAATGGGGAAGAAACCTAGTGTCCATCAACAGATGAACAAAGAAGATTATATATAGATATATATAGATATAGACATACACACACACAATGGAATATTATTCCAACATTTAAAAAGAATGAAATCCTAGGTTCAGTTAAGTCCCTCAGTCACGTCCGACTCTTTGCGACCCCATGAATCGCAGCACACCAGGCCTCCCTGTCCATCACCAACTCCTGGAGTTTACTCAAACTCGTACCCATCGAGTCAGTGATGCCATCCAGCCATCTCACCTCTGTCTTTCACTTCTCCTCCTACCCTCAATCTTTCCCAGCATCTTTTCCAATGAGTCAGCTCTTTGCATCAGGTGGCCAAAGTATTGGAATTTCAGCTTCAACATCAGTCCTTCCAATGAACGCCCAGGACTGATCTCCTTTAGGATGCACTGGTTGGATCTCCTTGCAGTCCAAGGGACTCTCAAGAGCCTTCTCCAACACCACAGTTCAAAAGCATCCATTCTTCAGTGCTCAGCTTTCTTTAGAGTCCACACTCACATCCATACAGGACCACTGGAAAAACCACAGCCTTGACTAGACTGACCTTTGTTGGCAAAGTAATGTCTCTGCTTTTTAATATGCTGTCTAGGTTGGTCATAACTTTTCTTCCAAGGAGTAAGCGTGTTTTAATTTCATGGCTGCAATCACTGTCTACAGTGATTTTGGAACCCAGAAAAATAAAGTCAGCAACTGTTTCCACTGTTTCCCCATCTATTTGCCATTAAGTGATGGGACCGGATGCCATGATCTTAGTTTTCTGAATGTTGAACTTTAAGCCAACTTTTTCACTCTCCTCTTTCACCCTCATCAAGAGGCTCTTTAGTTCTTCACTTTCTGCCATAAGGGGGTGTCCTCTGCATATTTGAGGTTATTGATATTTCTCCCGGCAATCTTGATTCCAGCCTGTGCTTCCTCCAGCCCAGCGTTTCTCATGATGTACTCTGCATATAAGTTAAATAAGCAGGGTGACAATATACAGCCTTGATGTACTCCTTTTCCTATCTGGAACCAGTCTGTTGTTCCATGTCCAGTTCTAGCTGTTGCTTCCTGACCTGCATACAGGTTTCTCAAGAGGCAGGTCAGGTGGTCTGGTATGCCCATCTCTTTCAGAATTTTCCACAGTTTATTGTGATCCACACAGTCAAAGGCTTTGGCATAGTCAATAAAGCAGAAATAGATGTTTTTCTGGAACTCTCTTGCTTTTTTGATGATCCAGCGGATGTTGGTAATGTGATCTCTGGTTCCTCTGCCTTTTCTAAAACATTTTGAACATCTGGAAGTTCACAGGTCACGTATTGCTGAAGCCTGGCTTGAAGAATTTTAAGCATTACTTTACTAGCATGTGAGATGAGTGCAATTGTGTGGTAGTTTGAGCATTCTTTGGGATTGCTTTTCTTTGGGATTGGAATGAAACCTGACCTTTCCCAGTCCTGTGGCCACTGCTGAGTTTTCCAAATTTGTTGGCATATTGAGTGCAGCACTTTCACAGCGTCATCTTTAAGGATTTGAAATAGCTCAGCTGGAATTCCATCACATCCACTAAATTTGTCTGTAGCGATGCTTCCTAAGGCCCACTTGACTTCACATTGCAGGCTCTCTGGCTCTAGGTAAGTGATCACACCATCGTGATTATCTGGGTCGTGAAGATTTTTTTCTGGTACAGTTCTTCTGTGTATTCTTGCCACCTCTTCTTAATATCTCCTGCTTCTATTAGGTCTCTACCATTTCTGTCCTTTATTGTGCCCATCTTTGCATGAAATGTTCCCTTGGTATCTCTAATTTTCTTGGAGAGATCTCTAGTCTTTCCCATTCTATTGTTTTTCTCTATTTCTTTGCATTGATCACTGAGGAAGGCTTTCTTATCTCTCCTTGCTATTCTTTGGAACTCTGCATTCAAATGGGTATATCTTTCCTTTTCTCCTTTTCTTTTTGCTTCCCTTCCTTTCACAGCTATTCATAAGCCCTCCTCAGACAGCCATTTTGCTTTTTTGCATTTCTTTTTCTTGGGGATGGTCTTGATTCCTTTCTCCTGTACAATGTCACAAACCTCCATCCATAGTTCATCAGGCACTCTGTCTATCAGATCTAGTGCCTTAAATCTATTTCTCACTTCCACTGTATAGTCATAAAGGAGTTGATTTAGGTCATACCTGAATGGTCTGGTGATTTTCTCCACTTTCTTCAATTTCAGTCTGAATTTGACAATAAGGAATTCATGATCCAAGCCACAGTCAGCTCCCAGTCTTGTTTTTGCTGACTGTATAGAGCTTCTCCATCTTTGGCTGCAAAGAATATAATCAGTCTGATTTTGGTGTTTTCCATCTGGTGATGTCCATGTGTAGAGTCTTCTCTTGTGTTGTTGGAAGAGGCTGTTTGCTATGACCAGTGCATTCTTTTGGCAGAACTCTATTAGCCTTTGCTCTGCCTCATTCCGTACTCCAAGGCCAAATTTGCCTGTTACTTCAGGTGTTTCTTGACTTCCTACTTTTGCATTCCAGCCCTATAATGAAAAAGACATCTTTTTTGGGTGTTAGTTCTAGAACGTCTTGTAGGTCTTTATAGGACTCTTCAACTTCAGCTTCTTCAGCATTACTGGTTGGGGCATAGACTTGGATTACCGTGATATTGAATGGTTTGCCTTGGAAATGAACAGAGATCATTCTGTCATTTTTGAGATTTCATCCAAGTACTGCATTTCAGACTCTCTTGTTGACTATGATGGCTACTCCATTTCTTCTAAGGGATTCCTGCCCACAGTCGTAGATATAATGGTAATATGAGTTAAATTCACCCATTCCAGTCCATCTTAGTTCAATGAATCCTAGAATGTCGATGTTCACTTTTTTCATCTCCTGTTTGACCACTTTCAATTTGCCTTGATTCATGGACATAACATTCCAGGTTCCTGTGCGATATTGCTGTTTATAGCATCAGACCTTGCTTCGGACACCAGTCGCATTCACAACTGGGTGTTGTTTTTGCTTTGGCTCCATCCCTTCATTCTTTCTGGAGTTATTTCTCCACTGATCTCGAGTAGCATATTGGGCACCTGCTGACCTGGGGAGTTCACCTTTCAGTGTCCTATCTTTTTGCCTTTGCATACCATTCATGGGGTTCTCAAGGCAGGAATACTGAAGTGGTTTGCCATTCCCTTCTCCAGTGGACCACATTCTGTCAGACCTCTCCATCATGACTGTCCATCTTGAGTGGCCCCACATGGCATGGCTTAGTTTCATTGAGTTAGAGAAGGCTGTGGTCCTAGCATTTGCAACAACATGGATGGATCTGAAGAGTATTATGCTTAGTGAAATTAGTCAGACAGAGAAAGACAAATACTATATGTTAGCACTTATCTGTGAAATCTAAAAAATAGAACAAAGGAATAGATAGAACAGAAATAGACTCACAGATAAAGGCAGCAAACTAGTGGTTACCAGAGGGGAAAAGGGGAAGGGGGAATAGTAACAAGTACAATCTGCTCTGTATAAAATAAACAGTAGAAATATATTGTATAGCATGGGAAATGTAAATAATATTTTATAATAATTTAAATGAGTAGAAGAATATTAAAGCACTGTGTTGTCCACATGAAACTAATATTGTAAATCAACTATACTTCAAGTTTTTAAAAATTGGATTTCTCAAAAAAAAAGGATCATCTCTTAACCAACATAAAAAATCCTACAGGTACTATCTGGCATGAAAGATCATATTTAAAGACCCAAAGGCAAGCAAGACCTAGAATACTGAGTTATCCTTTTCTCAATATTTGTAGGCTCTCTTAGTGATACTTTCCAGAGGAATTTCTCCATCTCCTGAGAAGTTATTCTACTTCAGTTACCTTTGTATTGTGCTCTATGGAACACTAGGTCAAAACGTCAGTGACTGCTTTGGTAGTAAGCAAAGTGCTAGGAGATAGAGACTTCAAAGCAGCTAATTTTCCTCCTGTGTGCTGCAGTGTTTCTTAGGTATTTGTTGCTGTGGAACAAATGATTCCCAGAGTTAGTGTTTAAAATTATGAAAATTTATTATTCCAGGCAGTTCTGTAGATCACGTCTGAAAAGAGTGTCTCTGGGATGAATCACAGTTTTGGCTGGGGGTGTTTCTTTCTGGAGGCCCTAGGGGAAAATCTGTTTGTTTTTTTATAGCTTCTAGAGACTTCCTACATTTCTTGACTTAGGACCACTTTTTGTCTTCAAAGTCAGCAATATTTATCCAAGTTTGTCTTATACTGCCTCACTCTGACACTGATTCTTCTGCCTCTCTCTTTTAAGTGCCCTAGTGATTACATTAAGCCTATCTGGAAATTCAGGCTCCTTTCTCTATCTTAAGGTCATCTTATTATTAAAGTCTTATTAATATGAGACCTTATGCAGATCATACTTAGTTGCAACCAAAAATTTTGAAGAGTGCATTATTAGTAGTAGTTCATCTGTGACCTCTACTTTAGGATCATATTTACTTTATTTATTAACACCAAAAACATTTAGTACTGGAGAATAGCCAGTTAGCAGTGTCGTTATAGTTTCAGGTGAACAGTAAAGGGACTCAGCCATACATATACATGTATCCATTCTCTCCCAAACCCCCCTCCCATACAGGCTGGCACATAACATTTAGCAGAGTTCCATATGCTATACAATAAGTTTTTGTTGGTTATCCATTTTAAATATAGCAGTGTATACCTGACCTTCCCAAAGTCTTTAACTATCCCTTGCCCCTGGCAACCATGAGTTCATTTTCAAAGTCTATGAGTCTCTTTCTGTTTTGTAAGTTTGTTTGTATAATTTCTTTTTCAATTCCACATATAAGGGATGTCATATGATAGTTCTCCTTCCCTGTCTGACTTACTTCACTCAGTATGCATTCTCTAGGTCCATCCATGTTGCTGCAAATGGCCTTATTTCATTTTTTTAATGGCTGAGTAATACTTCATTGTATATATACACCACATCTTCTTTATCCATTCCTCTATCAGTGGACACTTAGGTCATTTCCATGTCTTGGCCATTGTAAATAAACAGTGCTTCAATGAACATTGGGGTGCATGTATCTCTTTGGGCCATGTTTTTCTCTGGATATATGCCCAGGCATGGGATTTCAGGGTCATATAGTAAGCTCTATTTTTAGTTTTCTAAGGAATTTCCATACTGTTCCCCATAGTGGCTGTACCAACTTACATTCCCACCAATAGTGCATGAGTGTTCCACTTTAGGCTCTTTTACAAGGCTGAAATGAAGGTTTCATTCAAAACTGTGGTCTCATCTGGAGGCTCAACTGATGAAACATCTTCTTTCAAGCTCTATCATGAGGTAGTTGACATATTTCACTTTCTCAAGAGCTGTTAGACTGATTGCCTCACTTCTTCCCTGGTAGTTGCTTGCTAGGTGGATGAGTAGAGGGGTGGGCTCTCCAACATGACATGTGATTTTATCAAACCCCTCAAGCCCAGAAAGCAACAGTGAGTTAGTCTACAGCAAGTGGAATTTGTAGTCTTTTGTAACCCAACCACAAAAGTGGTATCTCTTAATTTCTACTTTATTCTGTTTATTAGAAATAATTCATTAGGTCCAGTCTACACTCAAGGTGAGGGGATTACCCAAGGTTGTAAATACCTGAAGGTAGGGGTCATTTTGCGGTTTAGAGGAAGTCTTCTACAGAACGCTAAGTAACAAAGTACACTGGCATTAGTCAGATGAGATGAGTACAAAATATGTCTCTACTACCAACCATTCATGTGACATCCAGCAATTTTTCATAGTAACTCTGTGCCTCAGTTTCTTTGTCTGATAATTATACTCTTGTGAGGATTAAATGAGATACATAAGCAAGATGGTTAGAAGATTACCTGGTAACTATGAGTAAGTACCCAGTAAATATTAGCTTTGGTGATGGTGATGATTTACGTCTTTACTTGAATGGTGCTCATTGATCAAACATGAGTTGAGAACTCTTGAAATAGATTCTAAAACCCTATCTAAATTAAAGATTTACATGTTTCAATCTAAAAAGTCTATTTGCCAACCCTTAGAATATATAGAAAATATAACATTTTATTAAACACCAAAAGATAAAGACAGGATGATTTCTTCTTTCTCTATTAAAAATATATGTTATTTTTCTGATTGAGAAAAAGCATTATGGGAAATTTGAAAGATACAGAGAAGCACAAAAAAAAAAGAAAGAATGAAATAAGTTGATGTTTTTTCAAAAATTTGTCATACAAATAATACTTATATAACTTTAATTTTTGCATTATAATTAATCAAAATACTTTTCATGTGAAAATGTGATACTGCATCATATCTTACTTTTGCTTTATTCCCGACTTACTTATTTATTGACTATGCTGGGTCTTTGTTGCTTCACATGGGCTTTCTCCAGTTGTGGCAAGGGGAGGCTACTCTCTAACTGCCATGTATGGACTTACTGCGGTGGCTTGTTGCCAAGCATGGGCTCTAGCGTTCACAGGCTTCAGTAATTGTAGCACGTGGTCTTGGTTGCTCCTCAGCATGTGAAATCTTTCCTGACCAGGGACTGAACCCATGTCCCCTGCCTTGGCAGGTGAATTGCTAACCACCAGAGAAGTCCTTGATTTTTTTTTAAACAATGTCAAGTGATACTGACTTTTTCCACCATATATTACAAGTCTTACTAGAAAGTGTATATGGTTATATATTCTAAGCCCCTGCACATCTGAAAATATCCCTGTGTTGTACTTGAATGACTCAGTGGCTGAGTATGTAATTGTTGGGTCATATTTGTTTTCTCTCAGAGCACTAAACATTTCTCTATTGCCTTGTGGTATTCAGGCTTATAACAAAGGAATATAAGACCAGAATGCCTTTTTTTCCCTGCTCTGTTTTGCTTCCACCTAGGTACTTATTAGATACTTGAAATGTCAAATGTTGAAAATATGTGGAAGGGCCTTTTCCATTGCTAATTCTGCCTGGTACTCAATGGGTCCTTAAACCCTGATCACACGCAGAATGACATACAGAGTCCCTACCGTGGACTGTAAAGTTCTACACAGTAGCTGGTATCTTCCTCTGAGCTCATCTCAGCACTCTTAGCTTGTCACTTTGACGCAGCCACTCTGGCCCCTTGCCTTTCTCCAGTCATATAAACATATTTCTCCCTTAAGTTCTCTACATGTACTGTCCCTTCTGCTTGGCAGTCGACCTGCTTCAGGTCTCTAGAATGGAAAGCCTTGACACCTTATAAAATAGGAAAATTGATCCACCCCCAATCTGTCACCCTCAGGCATGCTTATTTGTCTTTTGCTATTGCCTCTATAAAATATAAGTTCCATAAAAGCCCTTCTGTTTTATCAGCTGCTATAACACCAGCAGCTTCAAAAGGGTGGTGAATCAAGTCCTGGTGGGCCACTGCCTCACTGTTACCAGTTTTTTCCTCCTATGCCTCCTTCCTTTTTTGGGGTTGCATGTTTCCAAAGTCTTATGTCATTTCTTGAAGTTTCTTGCATACGAAGCCATTCTTCCCTGGACTCTTGGCTCTTTAATGCTTTTGTAAATAAGAATGAAATACTCAAAGTGCTTTGATATATTTACAAGGCCGTGTATCCATCATCATAATCTAAATTTAGAGTATTTTCTTATTTGCAAAAAGAAAGCTTGAATCCCCTTATCAGTCACTCCCTATCTGCCTACACTCTTTGACTTATATACATTAAATAGATGAACTTTGGCTGTGCAACTTACATCTCAATAATGCTCTTCTAAAAAAAGTGATTTATAAGCAGGAATGTCATATAGGTGTTTTTAATTTTTAGGCAGAAAAGAAAAATAGAGATGCCTCAAGGGTAACAGGTTACAGGACTATCCTTAAATTAACTTCCCATGTGGTCCATCTTTTTACCTTTTAAAAAATGCAACAGTTTATAACTTTAACACATTGTCCATTATTTTTCTTAAGTTATAAGTTATTACTCATGACCCATAAAATATGGTTTCATATAAATAAATATGGAAACAAAAATTGCATGTAGGCTTAGCATATTAACTATAACTAGTGATGTATGCATTATTTCTCTTTGTCAAATTCTTTCATGTAGATGTGCAGACAGGTAATTTCCACTCAAAATAGGTACTGTTATAATTTATAAATGTTTATTTACTTGTAATTTTAATTAGCTTTCCTCTTAGTTAAATTCTACCCAAGTTCACTTACTTCAGATTTTATCATCTACTAATTCTTATTCTTTATCTCTGTGGGAAATTGATAGTGAAACTTTGAAGTCTGTTTAATGGTAGCATTGCCATTTTGCTGTTCCTTTAATCTGCTTCTGTTTGCCTATAGAGAAATATGTCCTGTCACTTTAAAAGTAAGTATTAGAAACTGAAAAGTAGTAAAATTGTGGATAAAAATATAAGAGATTTTATTTAGATAGTAAAAATTGTATTTTAATGGTATTTTATCTTTTATAATTAAAGAAATGAATATGATACACTGAATTGTACACTTGTAATCAAAATACTTTATTACCAAAACAATAAAGCTATTTGAGAGTATGAACAAGTATATAATTAACTGTCATAACATGCTTTGTACCCAGGAGTTTCTTTAACCATAAAACAGTCTTCAATGGTAAGTTGAATATTTGATGAGTGAAAGTCTCAAATTCTATATTCACTTTTTTAGTGTGAATAAGGAAAAATAAACTATGTACACTCTCCCCTTTTAAATTATTATTTATAAATTCTTATTCACTTATGATGATAAAGAATTATTACATTTAGCTTTGAAGTCCTCAAATTATGATATCTTAAACATTTGATTAGTGCTTGGTAGCCAAACCCAACTGGAATCAGTTGTCAAAATTTTTAGATGATTTGGGATAAAAATGTATAGAAATCTTAAAATTATATTTATTAGTCTTTGCATGACCCTTTTCATATTGAACTCTGCTTTTCATTTATATGTTTAAGCTTTTTTTAAATGCGCTGCTTGCTCATACTCATTAGCCTGCTAAGCTTCTCAACATACTATGAGGTAAATCAGTGTTAAATATGAATAGAAATTGAGGTATACAGAGGTTAAATGATTTGTCAAGTCATATTCCCTATGTCATTGCCTTTAAAAGGTTATCTTGCCTAAATTTGCATTAACTGAATACAACTGTTGTACGGAAATTGAAATCACATTTTCTTACACTCCATGAGCCCGTGAGATTGATAACTACACTAAATACTGTCTCAGGAATTTCAAGAAGGAGAATGAGCCTGCTGGTTAATAGAGGTCTTTCATTCTCTTATTCTACAGAGAGACTCTGGAACCTGGCAACTCTATTCATTAGCTAGTATAACCGGGAGAACAGTTGGTGTGTGGGTTTGGACAGATTCTTTCCTACTTAGTGATCCAGGTCTTTCCATGGGAAATTTCACATATGAAGCATGCTGCAGATCCTCTTTAGAGAAAACCTGGACAAAAGAGCGTAACACCCTAAACAGTATTTTATTTTTTTGCCTCTTATTGCCCTTGCAAACAAATGGATTACCTACTACTCGTGGGGGAATATTCAGTGTAATTATTCCTAAGAGAATATCATATTTGGGGTTTTATTTTGAGGAATGTGTTTGGTTTTGTTAAATTACATATTCAAGAAAAAGCTGGCTCCATTCAGCTTTATAAATCAACAAACTTTCCAAAATACACAATTAAAATTTTTAAATTTCAGATCTCTTTGAATATTATATAACCATATTAAAGAGCCAAGTTTACTTCTCTGAATCACAGTACTTTTCCAGGATTTGTCCTCTGTCTTTATATGGGTTCTTAGAACTTACCTCCTCTTTCTACAATGTCTGAATATTTGGAATATCTAATAGAATATCAAATAAGTAATATCATGTTTTGTCAGGATGTGCCACTAATATGCATCCATCTGGTTTCATTTATTTTGCATTCCTTTATTTAAATTCCAAAGTTAATGAAATGAATTTTTGTTTCACAATTCTTGCAGGATCCACATTCTGTAAAACAAATCTATTTAAAATATGTGCTGCAATCTATGTAGAATGAATTGATTTCAACTGAGGAAGTAGTTCTGAAAATGGTTGGTTTTATATTTTGCAAATTACTTTCTTTAGTAAAGTAGGATTTTCTGGAATTCAGAATATCCTGTAGTTATGTTGATTATATCTTCTTAACAAAATAACAAGACACATGGTCTGACAAGTAAGAGTATTTGCATGTAAAGCAGAACAACACATTTGAAACTAGAATAGTCGGAGAATCCAGGCTTTGTGGTCTCCATAACTGTAATGCCAGGAAGTACCAGATAGTCATTTGTAAAGATCATTAAAGAAAGGTTACTGCAAAAATATTCTTAATATGTAAATTGATCTATAATTTGCATTTAAAAAGCCTGGCTCAGCAGTTAAAAATCCATCTGCAAGTCAGGAGCCACAGGAGATGTGAGTTCAGTCCCTGGATCAGGAAGATCCCTTGGAGAAGGGCATGGCAACCCACTCCAATATTCTTGCCTGGAGAATTTCAAGGGCAGAGGAGACAGGCAGGCTACAGTCCACAGGGTCACGAAGAGTCGGACACGACTGAAGTGACTTAGCACGGATTTCTGACATCCACAAAATTACTTATTTGACTGCCTAATAAGCTAATATTTATTTTTAAACTGAAGTATAGTTGATGTACAATATTACAAGAATTACAGGAGTATAGCATAGTGACTCACAAATTTTAGAGTTATATTCCATGAACAGTTACTGCAAAATACTGACTATATTCCCTGTGTTGTATGATACATTCTGTTAGTGAGCTAATATTTAAAACGTCTGTTTGTGTCAGGACTGTGGTAGGTACTTGAGACCAAAAGGAGGGAATCCCTGCCCTTATGAGTTCAGAGTCTTGTCAAAGACACTTTGACACTTGTCAAAGCAAAAATATTTATGCTTCTTTAGGGAAAAGTAGTTGTGATATCTGCTATCCACACACACACACACACACACACACACACACACACACACACACACTGCTGTTAGAACATTTGAGAGGGGCATTTATTTTGTCAGGCAATTCAGAAAAATGTTCCCTAAGGAAGTGATAGTCCAGCTGACAACTCAAGAACAGACAGGAGTTGTCCAGTTGAAAAGGGATGGAAAGACCAGTTTTAATGAAAAAAATTTAAACCAGTAAACATGGAGCAAAATCTTTTCTTTTAAATTACTGATTTTAAATATCATTACTGACCCTCCAAGTCTATAGCTTGTGAAATAGGAATTTACATTTTTTGTTGGCTTCCTGCAGTGAGGAGTATTTGGCTTATGTGTGGATGTGTTCACCAGTTCAGCATGTATGGTAACACACATGCTTCTTTGCCATGATTAAATGGGTTTCTTTTTGGATAATTGTTCTCAAGAGTTACCACCAAGCCTATTTTCTGTGCTGGCAAGTCCCCAAAAGTTTCCAAAAGAGGAAATGTCCTTCTTTAGCTCTTGGGTTCTATGTGTGATATTTTAGTCACGAAATAATTTCCAGCTGGCAAGTTTGACATACATATTCAATAGCAGCTAAATATTGTTGTTGTATCTATTACATAAGCTGCAAAGAAACTCAACAGATGCTCCAAAATTTATAAAAGTTGTAATTCTCAAAACATTTGGTGTTTTTCATAAAAATCTGACTCTCGTTTATGATTGATTTGATTGTTCACATTTCAGCCCTTCCCTTCCCCAGATCCATACAGTTTGCTTATTTTCTGGGCCCCAATATGTTCCATCTTCAGAGTTGGGCTGTTTTCCCAGAAGTCAGGCCATGAAAGAAGTTGAGTGATAGGGAAGCTTTTATGAAGAAAATCAGACCAGTTGGAATTTAAGACCTACCAGAAGAAGGTCAGTTTTCCCAGCACTGCCCAATTGTAAAAAGAACACTCATAACAAGAAACATCAAATGATCATTCAAGTTCACAGCAGGTGGTTAGAACACAGCTGATACACATGAACCACTTTCTCCAGAATCTGTCCAGTATAGTTTGTATTACACATTTTATCAACAGGTAGATGCCATTCTAATGGCAGAAAGTGAAGAGGAGCTAAAGAGCCTCTTGATGAGGGTGAAAAAGAAGAATGAAAATGCTGGCTTAAAACTCAACATTCAAAAACTGAAGATCATGGCATCTGGTCCCATCACTTCATGGCAAATAGAAGGAGAAAAAGTGGAAACAGTGACAGACTTTATTTTCTTGGGCTCCAAAATCACTGCAAACAATGACTGCAGCCATGAAATTAGGAGATGCTTGCTCCTTGGAAGAAAAGCTGTGACCAACCTAGGCAGCATGTTAAAAAGCAGAGATATCACTTTGCCAGCAAAGGTCCCTATATTCAAAACTGTGGTTTTTCCAGTGGTAGTGTATGGATGTGAGAGTTGGACCATAAAGAAGGCTGAGTGCAATGGAATTGGTGCTTTTGTATTGTGTTGGAGAAGACCCTATAGAGTCCCTTGGACAGTAAGGAGATCAAACCAGTCAGTCCTAAAGGAAATCAACCCTGAATATTCATTGGAAGGACTGATGCTGAAGCTCTAATACTTTGGTCACTGGGTGAAGAACTGACTCATTGGAAAAGACCCTGATGCTGGGAAAGATTGAAGGCAGGAGGAGAAGTGGACAACAGATGATGAGCTAGATAGATTGCATCACCAACTCAATGGGCAAACGGAGTTTGAGCAAACTCCAGGAGATAGTGAAGGACAGGGAAGCCTAGCATACTGCAATCCATGGGGTCACAAAGAGTCAGACACAACTTATCAACTGAACAACAACAACAATACATTTTATAGGATATTGATTAAAAATCATCCCTTTAAATCCATGAAATTAAAAACATTCTTTTGCTAAACTACTGGGCTTCCCAGGTGGCTCAGTGATAAAGAATCCACCTGCAATGCAGGAGATGCAGGAGACAATCTCTGGGACAGGAAGATCCTCTGGAGGAGGAAATGGCAACCCATTCCAGTATTCTTGGCTGGGAATTCCCATAGACAGAGAAGCCTCGTGGGCCATAGTCCATGGGGTCACAAAAGAGTCAGACACAACTTAGTGACTCAATGACAACAACAAAGCAACTAGCAGGCAGCTCTATATTTTAGTGTTGCTCCAATTTGGGTGTAATGAAATGAAAGTAAGTACTCCTCTGTCCTTACCTTTTTATCTTATATTCTTTGACTGTCTAAAACTCAGAAATTTGTCTAGTTAGCAAGGGTGAGTGTGCTTATAAGTAGGAGTGGGGCAAATAATTTCCAAGCAATAATCAGCTTAATCCCTAAACAAAGTATATGATGGGGTTTACACATAAGGAAAACCTTTTGGATTTCCCAGCCAAAAAAAAAATAAAATAAAGTGTCATATTTTTGGCCAGCCTAGATGAGATTTTCAGGTCAAATCACCAAACCAGCAGCTATGATCCCCCAGCAAATGCTAAACTTACATAGAACTTATGACTAAAGACTTAAAAATTCAGTTGATTTTCCTATGAGTATCTCCTAATGGCCCCAACTCTTCTACTGAAATATGAATGGAAGGGGACCACACTGTACAGATGCCTATATGTTGGCTTTTCTTCTAGTAGAAAATGTTGTGCCAACAAAAGAATTGTGTTCTAAACCTTCAGTTCCCTTGTTTCCAAGGCCTTGTTATAAGTGTGAGCATTTTTTAAATTTAGATGTAAATGTGGCTGAACCCCCATTACTAGTCAACATGAGCCATCCTTTTTCTATTCCTGGATTCATATACTCAGAATCTTCTCAATTCTAAAAAAATAAGTAGAATATACCTTCAGATCCCCTGGAGGGAGGGCATTGCAACCCACTCCAGTATTCTTGCCTAGAGAACCCCATGGACGGAGGAGCCTGGTGGGCTATGGTCCATGGGGTCCACACCTTAATGCTTATACCCTTGCAATAAAGGCACACTGATTTGATATTCAGGTGCAATTTTTCCATCTTTTGAACTACTTTCATCTACCTATCTGTGAGTTACAATTAGTCTTTCTAGAGGGTTGATGGTTGGGAAATCAAATTAAGGATTTACCTTTTTTCCAAAACTGTTATTCCTCTATTGTACTTGACAGCCTCACTCTAAGCCCTGGAGCCCTGCCCACATCCTCAGATCTGACTAGGTGATCTACTTCCCTTCCTCCCATTCTGCAGGGTCAAAGCTCTATCAGTTTTCACCTTTAAGGGCCCTCTTCTTTTCTCCCTTTGTCAATCTTCTTCTCCCTTCTCACTCATAGCTGCCCTAGTTCAGGACATCATTTTTCCCATGGATTCCTTCCTAGATACCAATCTTCTCAAATTGCCTCTCCTGCTGCTTGAGGTCTGTCTAAATTTATTCTCCTTCCCTTGCTGTCTGCCTCTCTCTTCTTTCTTCCCTTCCTACTTCTCCCTCTCTTCCTCTCCCCCACATGGAATTGTTCTAAATGTAAAACACTTTGATATAATTTCATTAATAGCAATATTCTATCCAATACCTTTGCATTGAAAAGCTGCCTCATTCTTCATGAATGCCATTTATGTGTAGGTATATTATTACTCCTAAAGGAGTAGTTGGGACGCACTGCTTTTATCACTTTTCATTAGCCTAGGTAATCTAAAGTTTGAATTAAAATATAAAATAGAAACAATAATTCTCTGCTTCATGGTGCATGAAAACTGGCTCCTTTGTTGATAATTTTGAATTTTGAATTAATTTATGTTTTATTGTTCAATAATCGTAACAGAAGTGAATTTTTAAATTAGCCATGATCCTTACCTCCATTTTATACTGCTACATATGCACACAGAGTTTTGTATAATTGTAATGATAGCATAAATGTACTTCTGTATTTTTTCATGCTTTTTTAGAATTTTGTCATATTAATAGAGTCTCAGAATCATTTCAATAGTTACATAATATTTTACCACATCCATAAACCTCAACTTTAACCAACCTATTTTTGGATAATCAGTTAATAGTGTTCTTTAAATTGCAATGAATAATGCTACCTTGAAATTGTTTTTGTATTATGCTTTTCCTTCCTATGTTTATATCCTTGAGGCAGATTTCCAGTAGAATCATTGATGTCAACACTGTAATTAATACTGTGTATATTTCTTGAAGGGTATTGCCAAATGATGTAGCAAAGTTTTCAACATTGTGCGCTGTCACCAGGGTCTGGGTATACTTGTTTAGCCCATCTTTGACAGTAGAGATTATTGGAAAGACTTCAGGTTTGCTGCTAAAATAGTTTCAAAGTGGTACGTCACTGTTTGTTTATACTTTGAATTTCTTCCATGACAAAGGAGTTGAACATTTTTTCATATGTTGACTAATTTTACTCATTTTTTAAAATTCATGGCCCTGCCTTTTAAATATTAGTCTTTAATTCAAAGAATACTATTTTAATTTTTAATCTCTATGGCTTCTTTATAAAATATAGCTTTTAATTTTTAAAACAGTTGCTACATATTTTTTTCAGAGTGTTTTCCATTTAAGTTGCATTAGTTTTGTTATAAGGGGTTTTTATATCATATAATCTTTGTGGTTTCTTTTAGTTTCATTGCTCTCCAGAAAAATATGTTGTCAATTTCTATATGATTGCTGTATATATATCAATTCTTTAATCCCTTAGGTCTTCATTTTAGTGTTAAAAATCTATTTTATAATAGAAAAATGTCATATATTTTGTGGCTGTAGGAATAATTCATTTGGACGGAGGAATAATTGATGAGGCAGAAGAGATAGTATATGATTACAACCCTGAAGTCTCTGAGTGGGAGAAATCGGGTATCACCCAGTACACAGGTGGACGGGTTAGTTTCAGGTCAGAGTAGAGATAGTTCAGCCATAGTAGCAGGAGAAAAGGAAAAGTCCACAGCTATAAGGCAGGATGGTAAATGTGGTAGTGGGACCTAAGTGATCAAAAAAGAGCGAGGAGAGGACAAGGGTTCTTGGATGTGTGTGGAAAGAGAAGAATAGGAATATAAAATAATACTCTCAGAGTACTTAGTGAACTGTGGAGATGGCTGTCTGTATATGGACATCTTGTTATTTTGACGTTCGTGGCCATTACTTTAGAGAACAACAGCCAGAATGATCTTGTTTGTTCTAGTCCTGTTGAGACACTGGGATTCAGGCACAGAATAGATAAGGAACTAGGTTTACCAAAGTTTGTCCTTAGCCAGGAGAATATGACAAGAGAGGCCAAGTGTTGATACTTGAGAGTGTGTGTAAAAAAGAGATTACAGTCATGGACCATAGACTCTCAGGTAGATAAAGAGAAAAAATTATAAATGAGGTAATTTATAGAGAAAATATGGCTCTCAGTGCATGTAAGAGGAAATGAGATAAGGTAGTAGTCAAGGAGCATGTTGTCTTTCAAAGAGCAGAATGCTTCAAGTTGAGATTTGGAAGGAATGCCCTTGTTGGTAACATGATCTAAGGTAAGACCCTGGCTAGGGTTTCCCTAGTGGCTCAGCGGTAAAGAATCCAAAGGATGGATGTGTGGGGGAGAGGACAGACCCAGGGGAGAGTGGAGCTAAGAGCTGAGAATGAGGACCCTAACTAGGCCATCTGCATAGTTACTAAGATCACAAAAAAATGATGACAGTAATGATTATGAAGAGAAAATAGCAGTGGGCTAAGAAATGTTAATTCAGTATTGATAGTAAATTCCAGTAAGTTTGTATTATTAAGGATTTCCATTGATGATATTTGAAAGTATCTGCTTCTATCTTACCAATACCAGGTAGTGTCAATGCACTTAATCGTTATCAATCTAGTAAGTGAAAATATGTTGGGATTGAATTTTCCTTTTTTAACAATAAGTACAGTTGATCATCTTTCCTGTCCAGTCATTTGTATTTTGTTTCCCGTTCATGAACTTGGCCATTTTTCTGCTGATGTGTATTCATCTTTTATTAACTGCTTGAAAAATATCTTCCTGGAATAGAAAAACTCCTCCTGAGCTATCAACTGCCTAGCAGTGCTTACCAGTTATTTATATTGATACTTTAGTGAAATATTAATAAGATTTTTCCATTCTTAAAAAATAAACATTATAATTAAGGTATATATTTAGTAATTAATCATGTGGATAAAGCATCAGATTAATGTATTATTTATTTGGAATGTATTCTTCTAAAGAATGAAAATTTATAAAAGTTAAATATTAAAAAAAAATTTTATTTTTAATTTTCCCCCTAATTTATTATTTTATTTTGTATTTTTTTTCCATTTATTTTTATTAGTTGGAGGCTAATTGCTTTACAGTATTGTAGTGGTTTTTGTCATACATTGACATGAATCAGCCATGGATTTACATGTTATAGTGGCTATAGTTAATACAAGGAAAAAGACGCTGCTCAAGTTTAAAAGCCTTTACTTGACTTCATTTGAATAGCTTAGGTTCTCAATAGCAACCCTACACATAGATAGGCAATACTGCTTCAGATAAATTTGTTGGATTTTTCAGTAGAAAATGAGAGTTAAATTAATATAATGCTAAGAGAAATGCAGCTTTATTGACTATTTTCCTCTCTGATGAAAAGGTATTAAAAACTCACAAATGGAATGCTTTTAATGGATAAACAATTTCAGAGGTCTTCACACATTGATTTCCTCTATATCTTAAAACTTCTATAATGACATGCTTCACTAAAATTTTCATTTATTGTCTAGCTCAAAGGATAATGGAAGCCGATTTGCTGTACAGTACAATAGAATTTCTCTATATATTAAATTGATAATACTTATCTGGTGGCAACATTCAGTGTCATGCAGTTTCAGTATGTATTCATGCTATTGTTATCTGCTTTTGGAATATGTCTGTGAGGTACTTCAGCTTGAAAGAAGCAATAAATGAACCCTCCACCCCCAAAAGACAACTAATGAAACAGTGAAGGGAATAGTATAAATTCCCAGAGTTCAAATGAACTGTACTATTCCATGACTCCAGTCATTCTCAGATTATCCTATTTATATTTGGTCACCAAGAATACATCAGAAGACAACTAATTATACATAGTGGTCTTCATAGTTATTTAGCGAATCTTTTTAGCCCTTGAATGATTAACTCCAATTCATT
Organism: Cervus canadensis; assembly: GCF_019320065.1. Classification (NCBI taxonomy): domain Eukaryota; kingdom Metazoa; phylum Chordata; class Mammalia; order Artiodactyla; family Cervidae; genus Cervus; species Cervus canadensis. Next base: position 51,865,419 of record NC_057391.1, on the reverse strand, counting down.
TATTCAAAGCTTTTTTAACTCTGGCTTTTTGTAAACACAGATATAAACACTGGGTTGACATGACAAAAAAAAAAGAGAGATCTCAGCATTATACTTGATTTGAGTGAGAGCTAGTGAAAAATTAAGAGTCATTAGTATGACTCCCAAGCTGAATAAGAGGTCAGCATGGAATAATACTAGCAAGTGATAACTTCTAATATGTTTAATATGAGTTTCTGAAGAAGTAAACAGAGTCAGAGACAGTTGTGGAAGTGGAGGATAGGTTAAAAAAAAATCTAACATGCAGAATTAGAGTTTACAGAGAAGGAAAAACAAAACAGTTCAGTTGCTTAATTGTGTCTGACTCTTTGTGACCTCATGGACTGCAGTATGCCAGGCTTCCCTGCCCATCCCCAACTCCAGGAGCTTACTCAAACTCGTGCAAAGAGTCAGTAAAGCCATCCAACCATCTTGTCCTGTGTTGTCCCTGTCTCCTCCTGCCTTCAATCTTTCCCAGCATCAAGGTCTTTTCAAATGAGTCAGTTCTTCACATCAGGTGGCCAAGTATTGGAGTTTCAGCTTCAGCATCAGTCCTTCCAATGAATATTCAGGACAGGTTTCCTATAGGATGGACTGGTTGGATCTCCTTGCAGTCCAAAGAACTCTCAAGAGTCTTCTCCAACACCACAGTTCAAAAGCATTCATTCATTGGTGCTCAGCTTTCTTTATAGTCCAACTCTCACATCCATACATGACTACTGAAAAAACCATAGCTTTGACCAAATGGACCTTTGTTGGCAAAGTAATGTCTCTGCCTTTTAATATGCTGTCTAGGTTGGTCATAGTTTTTCTTCCAAGAAGCAAGCATCTTTTAATTTCATGGCTGCAGTCACCATCTGCAGTGATTTTGGAGCCCAAAAATATAAAGTCTGTCACTGTTTCCATTGTTTCCCCATTTATTTGCCATGAAGTGATGGGACCAGATGCCCTGATCTTAGTTTTTTGAATGTTGAGTTTTAAGCCAGCTTAAGTTTTAAGCTGGCTTTAAGAAAATAGTAGAACTTATATTTAAGAACTAATAAAAGAAAATTTTACAGAAACAAAAGATCTCAGGATACAAATTGACAAAGATAACTTAATACTAGAAAATCAACTTGAAACTGTCAACTTTGAAATAGGTCCTGATAAAATTATTAGATTTTAAAGATAAAGGAAATATCTTAAGAGTTCCAGTCCTAAAGTGAATAGTACCCTTATTTTTAAAAGCCCCAGAAAACTCTTTAGCCCCTTCCACACAGTGAAGATAAAAGAAATCACATTCTACAAGTCTGAAAGGGCCTTCACGATGCTGGAGCCTTGATCTTGGACTTCCTAGCTCTAGAACTGTGAGAAATAAATGTTTGTTGTTTATAAGCCACATCGTCTTTGGCATTTGATTATAGTAACCCATGGAGAAGGAGATGGCAACCCATTCCATTACTCTTGCCTGGAAAATCGCGTGGACAGAGGAGCCCGGCAGGCTGCAGTTCATGGGGTCACAAATAGTCGGACACGACTGAACGACTTCACTTTCACTTTTTAGCAGCCCAGACAAAGATACAAGGCTACTTTATTATTGAAAAATCCATTAATATCATGTGTTTAGAAAATCCATTAATATCATATATCATATTAATAGATATATGAAGAAAAAGCATTTGATAGTCTCCATAGATGCTGAAAAAGCATTTGACAAAATTCAGTGCACACTGCTAATAAAACGTTCAAAAATTAGAAACTGATGGATATTTCCTTATCAAATTTCATAAAAATAATTCTATGCTTATACATCTAGATGCATATGTGTATGTATATTAAATGTAAGTGTTTATACGTGTAGATATATGTACATATGAAACACATAATTTATACAAATTTGGCAAAATTTTGATGATTGTTGAGTCTGAGTATAGAATATATGAGAAATCATTATACTATTCTTTCAAGCTTTCTGTAATTTTTGTATTACATTGAAATAGAAAATTGTAAAATTCACCATCTCTGAATAATGGAGATAAAAAATAGACTAAACAATGTCATTTTCTGCTATCCTTTTTAACCAAGTTATTGTTTAACCAAGCATTTTAATATGTTAATTCTTGTTCAACCAACAATCACTGTTTACTGTGATTTATAAAGTATATTTCATTGATGGCACATTTATATAATGTTATCTCACTGATTTTTCAAAAGAACCTGAAGGGGAGATAGAGTTCCAGTCCTATTTTACACAAGAGGAAGTTGGGGCTTCAAGGAGTAAAATGGTTTGCCAAGTTGACAACGGCAGTAAGTGATAGATTCAAGATGAAGATCCATGTCTGTCTCTCTTACTCTGTCAGGTCTATCCTTCAGCACATTCATTTAGCCCCAAAGACAGATTAGTCTTTCTATATACTTTTGCTTAATTTGGGGAATTATATCCAAGGCTTCTTTGGTATTCCTAAAGCGCAATATGTGGTTTGCACATCACAAACAATAATATTTGTCGATTTGAGTTAAATTACAATGTAATATGAGTAAATCCAGAGGAAAAATTAAGTCTGTGCTTACTTAGTTCCCTGGATATATTGATTCTCTTTGTCTTCACTTTCACCCAAAGAGTAAAATCTGTTAGCTGACAGAATGAAAAATTTAGATAAATTAATATGAGCAGAAGATTGATTATATAAAGGTAGTTAAACAAAATATTTGACTAAAGAATTTTGACTTTTAGGTGGGAATTTTATTGATGGTAAATTCAATAAAGATGGGGGGAAAGACACAAGATGCTTATGTCTTTCATACTCTGTTTTGAAGAATGTGGCCTAGATATAGTGCAGTTGACATCATATAATTTATGTGTTCATAAATCCTCCAGTACATGGAGTACTTTCAGTCACTGACCATTGCCTAAAGGATAAGGTATATTTTCCCTGCGTACACACTTTATTGAAGTATAGCATACATAAAGTACACAAATCACAGTTTTCCAGCTAGACAAATTTTCGCACAATGAAGTTACATGTTAACAGAACCTCAGAAATCCCGATCATGTTCCTTTCCAGTCACCTAATCCCTCTGATAGTTGTTCACTACTTTAACTTCTAACATGATACGACTTTTGCCTGTTTTGAAACTTCATCTATATCAAACCATAGAGTACATCTATTTCATGCTGGATTTCTTTCACTCAATATTATTTTCTTGTGAGATTTTACCCTGATGGTTTGTTCATTCTCAACACAATATGATATGCAAATGTACAAATATGCCACTGTTTATTTATAAATTTTGCTGTTGTGATATATTTGGGTAGTTTCTGGTTTGAAGCTATTAAAGTGCTATTATGAATGTTCTTATACATGTCTCAGTGACTATATATGTACATGTATTCCCTCATGAATATACCTAAGGAGGGGACTTACTGAGTCATAGGGATGCATATTTTCAGCTGAGTAGATATTGCAAACAGGTTTTCCAAAGTGGTTATACCAGTTACCTGGCCCATCAACAGTGTATACGAGTTCCAATCACTCCATATCTCCAACTTCCTATTGCCTGTCTTTTTTTGATAGCCATTTTGATAGGCATATAATCATGGTATAATTAAAATGGTAGTTTAATTTTTGCTTTCCTGATGACTAAAAAAGTGAAATACCTTTTCATAAGGTTTTTGATCATTTGGATATTTCTTTTGTGAACTATCTTGTTGATCTTTTGTCCATTTTTTACCCTCTGAGCCAGCAGGGAAGCCCTCTTATCCATTTTTTAGCTGAGCTCTCTGACATTGTCTTAAAATTTAAAACTCATTATACGTTGTACATATTATCCTTTTGTTGGATATTTGTATTGCAGATGTTTTCTCTCAGTCTATGGCTTTCTTGCTCTCTTAATAATGTCTTTTCTTTATTCAAGTATAGTTGATTTATAATATGATATTACTTTCAAGTGTATAGTTTATAGATTCAGTACTTTTATAGATTATACTTCATTAAAAGTTATTACAAAATAATGGCAATAATTTCCTGTGCTATATAATTTATCTTTGTGGCTTATCTGGTTTTTAGTAGTTCTTATCTCTTAATCCCATACCTCAAATTTGCCTCAAATCCCCTTCCCTCATCCTCTGGGTGACCACTAATTTGTTTTCTAAATCTGTGAGTCTTTTTTTCTGTTTTGTGTATAGATTCACTTATATTATTTTTTTAGATCCCACATGTAAGTGATAACATACAGTGTTTGTCATTGAGTCATTGACTTATTTTAAGAAGCATAGTATTTTGTAGGTTCACCTATGCTGCTACAAATGGCAGAATTTCATTCTTTTTATGTGCTCAGTTGCAGCCAACTCTTCGTGATCCCATGGACTGTAGCCCCCCAGGCCCCTCTGTCCATGGGATTTCCCATTCTTTTATAGCTGAGAAATACTCTATTGTATGTATGAACCACATCTTCATCTATTCATTTGTTGATGGGCTCTTGGGGTGCTTCTGTGTCTTAGCTATTGTAAAAATGATGTTGTGAACATGGGGTACATGTTTCTTTTTGAATCAGAGTTTTCATTTTTTCTGGATATATGCCCAGGAGTGGATTTACTAGATGATATGGTAGTTCTATTTTTAGTTTTTAAGGAACTTTCCTACTGTTTTACATAGCGTCAGCACTAATTTACATTCCCACCAACAGTGTACAGGGTTCCCTTTTCTCCACATCCTCACCATCATTTTTCATTTGTATATATTTTGATGATAGCCATTCTGATAGCTATGTGGTTGTACCTTGTTGTTATTTCTATAATAATTTTTCTATAATATTTATAATTTCTATAATAATTAGCATTGTTGAGCAGTTTTTCAAATGCCTGTTGGCCATATGTATGTCTCCTGTGAAAAATGTCTGTTCAGGTCTTCTGCTCACTTTTTTGATTTGCTTTTTGATGTTGAATTGTGTGAGCTGTTTGTATATTTTAGATATCAACCCCTTGTTGGTCAAATCACTTGCAAACATTTTCTCCCATTCAGTAAGTTGTCTTTCCATTTTGTCAGTGTTTCTCTTTGCTGTACAAACGCTTTTAAGTTTACTTAGGTCCCATTTATTTGTCTTTGCTTTTATTTCTTTTGCCTTAGAAGACAGTCAATAAAATACTGCTACAATTTATGCCAAAGCACGTTCTGCCTGTATTTTCTTCTAAGAGCTTTATAGTTTCTGGTCTTCGCTTTAGATCTTTTATCCATTTTGAGTTTATCTTTTTTTATGGTGTAAAGAAATATCCTAATCTCATTCTTTACATGTAGTTGTCCAGTTTTCATAGCGCCACTTGTTGAAGAAACTGTCTTTTCTCCATCATATATCATTACCTCCTTTGTTGTACGTTAATTGACCGTAGGTTGTGGGTTTATTTCTGGACTCTGTATCCCATTCCACTGATCAATATGTTTCATTTTATGCTAGTACTTTGCTATTCAGATTACTATAGATTTTAGGTACAGTCTGAAATCTGGGTGTGTGATACCTCCAACTTTGTTCTTTTTTCTCAAGACTTCTTTGTCTATTTGCTGTTTTCTGTGGTTTCATATGAATTTTAGGGTTATTCTAGTTCTGTGAAAACTGCCATAGTATTTTGATAGAGAGTGCATTAAATCTATAGATTGTTATGGATAGTATGGTCATTTTAACATGTCTCTGAATGATTTCTTTTGAGATATAGAAGTTATTAATATTAACAGTGCAATTTATAAGTAACCTCTTTTATTATTATAACTGTTTTTGTCCTCTTTGATTAATTTTTGCCAACTCAAGATTATGAAAATAATCTCATTTTTTTTATAAAAGCTTTTTTACCTTTCAATTTTAGACCTACAATCCATCTGAAATTCAGTTTTTGTGTATCAACCTCCACTTGATGAAGTTATATGATATAATAGAAAGATCTCATACTCTCTTAAGGTCAGATAGATGTGGAGAATATAACAGAAGTATGTAAAAGTGTATGCCCAATAAGACTTTTCTTTGTGTACTAAGCATAGCTTTTAAAAACAGTATTAAATAAGGATATTAATTTTATTGGCATGGAAAAATATTGAGTGAAAGGAGTAGGTTACAGAACATAAAGCATTTATACAAATTACATGCACACATATAATTTAGATAATTGCATTTAAATAAGAATGGTTTTTCATGTTTATTTTGGATTACAATGGTAATCCTTACTTTTCTTTGAGCTTTTCTGTATTGTTTGATTTTTTTTCAATGAATACGTATCTTCATTTCCAAAATAAACATGAAAAGCCATTCTTATTTAAATGCAAGCAAGTACATAGGGAAGAAGAATTATCCAAAGATACCCACAGTAACCTTTTAGGTTTTTTCTTTCCATCATTTTTCTTGGCATAGATAGTGGCTGTTTTATCCTTTAGTAAAAATTATAATTCCTGTTTAATTAGTCTTCTGAACTTGGTACAAGTCTGGCCTGGGAGAGAGAGGCTTTAACAAAGGAACTCTTTTTGGCCAATAAATAGGTTTATTTTTATAATGAAAAAATGATTCATGAACAAATGTATCACTTTCATGGTTATCTACCTGCTTTATAAAAGAAGGAACCAATTCCTGCATATCTTTACATGTTTATTAGTAGAGCCAGTTCAGCTGTATGTACTTTGCCTTCATGTCAAAAATATGACAGTATATACAATTCATCAGTCTTCTGCAAATTTTCCTCTCATGATTCTGTAGATGTTGTTTAGTTATCCCATAGCTTCTGGGGAATGGAAGAGTCACAGGTCAGCCTATTTTAAGTAATTTTATGTATTTGTTGTTCTGTTGAGGAGCCTAAAAGTTTTTACTTTATTTTGGTCTTGTAACAGTTTTCGCAGATGTGTCTATTTACTAGTACTTAGATGTGAATATCTTTTCACTACTAGAGAATTTCTTAACTTGCTTCCCTTTCTTTCTCACTAAAAGCTTATTCTCTTTACGCATCTTATTATTGATTCTATTCCATTCGTTTGACTTTTTTTGGGGGGGCGGGGGAAGGATTTCTATAGTCTCTGACTACTGTATCAGTCATTTTCTAATCTTCTGCTCTGAGAATTATTCCTGAATTCCAGAGAATTTTACTAAGCTAGTCTTCAAACTACTGATTTATTTTCATAAATTGTCTTTTTTGCTCTTTCCTTTATCAAGTTGTATTCCTTAATAAGTTATTAATTTTTGAAAATATGGGTACATGGTTAAAGCAGTAAAAAAACATATTCTGTGAAAAGTTTCTGTTCGATACCTGACAAGTTTACCACTATTTACAGTTTCTTGTCTATTTCCAGAAACATTTTAAGCATAAACATGTTTATATGAATGAACCATTTCTCTTTTCTACATAAGTGATCATGTATTTTCCATATTCTTCTGCAACCTGCTATTTTACTTAACAATGTAACTTGAAGTTTGTACTATATAAGCACATTTATATCTACCTCATTCTCTATGATAATTTTTAATATATTATTTTCAATGGAATGGATATATAAAACAGACCTAATTCTTTTATCAATAAATATTTAGACTATTTTTAATATTTTGCTAATATAAATAATGGAGCATATCTTTTTTGTTTACATGTGCAAATATATTTAAACAGAAAATTCTTTGCAGTTGAAGTGCCAAAAGATTTGTGCATTTAAAATTTTTCTAATTTTTCCCTAAAAAGCAAGACAGTACACTTTCTATTTTAGCAATCTGATAGAAAAATACCATCTCATTAATTTTCATTTCTTTAAATATAAATGAAATTATGCATTTTGTACATGTTTAAGGCCCTTGTCTTTTTTTTAAAGAATTCCCAAGAAAATCATCAATAACGTTAATAAAATAACCATTACCACTAATAAAAAATTAGAAGTAATCCAATGTTTAGGATGTTTTAATCACCTCCAGCTAAAATATAGATTAGGTGAAGCATTTTTTAACTGTGTATCTGTTGGCTTCACTTCCTTATAAGTAGATGATGGCAACTCAGAAAGCAAAGACAAAATAACTTAGTTGAAATCTACCAAAAAAATAAATCCCTACTTTTTATCTTATGAGTTGTAAATAATTGATAGAAATCAATTTTATCCTAAAAAAGAACTTCAACTACAGGTTACATTTAAATAAGTAGTGAGAAAATATACAGGAAACTGCAAGAAATGAAGTTCATAAAGATCTGAGTCTTTTAAGAAAAAGCTACAGGCAATGATTTTGCAGTATAAGTTATAAGCTGGGAAATACATGAAACTGATTAATTATGAGTGGTTTTTATGAGCTATGTATATGGAATAGTTATGTGCATATTTTATTGACAATTCTTAATAAAAAATTATTGATATATATGGTGGTGGTGGTTTCATGGCTAAGTCATGTCTGACTCTTGCAACCCCATGGCCTGAGGCCTGCTGGGCTCCTCTGTCCATGGTATTCTCAAGGCAAGAATGCTGGAGTGGGTTGCCATTTGGTCCTCCAGGGAATCTTCCTGACCCAGGAATCGAACCCAGGTCTCCTGCATTGTAGGCAGATTCTTTACGGACTGAGCTATGAGGGAAGCCCCTCATATTGTATATGCATGGGGCCTTTTATTTTCATGCAGAAATTTGGTTGTTTTAAGACACAATAGTGGCTTTTCCCCATGGGGAGCTTCTTTTTCTTTTGTTTTTCTTTTTGTTTTAGGTAAAATTTACTCAGGTACATTATCATCTCATTTGAAAAAAAAAAACTTTGTTTTATACTGAAGTATAGCTGATTAACAATGTTGTGATACTTTTGTGTGTACAGAAAAGGTACTCAGCCACACACATACTTGTATCTATTCTCCCTCAACACTCCCCTCCCATCCAGGCTGCCACATAGCATTGAACAGAGTTCCACGTGCTATACAGTAGGACTTTGTTGGTTAGCCGTTTTAAACACAGCAGTGTGTACATGGTGATGCCAAACTCCCTAACTATCCCTCCCTCCCCAGCCTCCCCACACGTTAACCATAAATTCTTTCTCTAAGTCTGTGAATCTCTTTCTGGTTTATAAATAAATTCATTTGTATCATTTCTTTTTAGATTCCACATGTAAGCAATGCCATACGATATTTCTCCTTCCCTGTCTGATTTACTTCACTTAGTATGGTAATCTGTAAGTCCATCCATGTTACTGAAAATGGCATTATTGCTTTATTTTTAGTGGCTGAATAATATTCTATCACACACACACACACACACACACACACACACACACACACACACACACACTCCTCTTTATCCATTCCTCTGTTAGTGACATTTAGGTTGCTTCCCTGTCTTGGCTGTTGTGTACAGTGCTACAGTGAATACTGAGGTACATGTATCCTTTCACACCCCTGTGAGAAGCTTTACACCAGCAAACTTTTAGGTTGCATCCAGTGTTGAACATGTCCTCTACCAGTCTGTTTGATGACCCACTGTTCTGACCGTGTCGGAGAAGAAAATGAAGGCATAGACACAGCCAAAGAACTGGATGTAGCCTTTACATTCTTTTGTCTGTCTATTTATCCATTTATGGTTCTAAGCAGACAAGGTGGTGTGGGAATCAAACATTTATCTTATCTGCTGTCTTATCTGTTCTTAAAAACTTTATCTAGGCAAAGAAGAGGTAAGAGCCAAGGTGGTATGTTAGAAAGACACAGAACCAAAATTAGACCTTATGCTGAACTGTGGTGTTGGAGATCTTCTCTTGAGAGTCCCTTGGACTGTAAGGAGATCAAGCCAGTCAGTCCTAAAGGAAATCAGTCCTGAATACTCATTGGAAGGACTTAGGCTAAAGTTGACGTTCCAATACTTTGGCCACCTGATGCGAAAAACTGAACTGAAAAAATGCAAAGAACTGGAAAAGACTCTGATGCTGGGAAAGATTGAAGGCAGAAGGACAAGGGGGCAACAGAGGATGAGATGGTTAGATGGAATCACCAACTCAATGGACAGGGTTTGAGTAGGCTCCAGGAGTTGGTGATGGACAGGGAAGCCTGGCGTGCTGCAGTCGATGGGGTCGCAAAGAGTTGGACAAAACTGAGTGACTGAACTGAACTGTACTGCTTCTACTAGTCATCACTGTAACCACCAAGTCCAAGCTGCTAGGTCCGCCCATTGCTTGCTCTACTTCAGTGGCTCCTCTGTACTCTCCTGTTTCCACTTTGGTCTCCTATAATCTGTTGTCCAGGTAGCAACCAAAGTGATGTTTTACAAATGTAAAATGAGACCAAAAACCTGCAGTGTCATTCCATACCTCTTAGGAGGAGAGGTCCTCATAACAGGCTCCAATCCTCTGTGACCCAGCCCTGGCTTCTCTCGCACCACTCTCCATCACTCTACTTCAGCCACACCGGCTTCTTTGCATCTCTTTGAACTTGTCAGGCATACTCTTTGGCTTGAGGACCACCTGCTTGATGTGTTTTCCACCTGAAATGCTTTTCCAGGAGATGGCAGCATGGTTTGCGCTCTGACTTCATTCAGTTGTACTTTTATGTTGCCTCATTAAAGATCTTCCCTTTGCACCCTACTGGAAAAAAAAAAAAAATGTATGTTCATATACTCCCTTATTCTGCATTTTATTTTTCCAGAACACTTAACCACTACTTCACATTGCATTGAGTGGTTTTTATTGTCTGCTTCTCCTCACTATATTATAAATTCCAAAGTTGCAGGAAGGCTCTGATTTTCTTTGCTGTATTCTCAGTATGTACTGTCTGGTTCATAGTAGATAATCAGTAGATGTTGCATAAACGAATGAAATCCGCATTTTGGTCTCAAGTACTAACTTCCATAGAAATACTCTGTACTACTTCTGTTGCTAAGACTATGGGTAAAAATACAATGTAAGTGAAGCTAGTTTTTTGTTTATTTTTCATACTCTTGCTCCATGACTTGTCAATGCCAATAGCTTCTGTGAGTACCTGTATTTTACCATTATGTTTCAGCCTGTTGGCCATCTTTTTGTTTAAAAATACTTTCCCATCACGTCTCATTCTTTCCTCTTAACTATCCATCTCTAGTTTCCTAGCATAAGATTATGTGCTGTTGACTTCATATGGCTTCCTGAATTTCCAAGGCTCAGACAAATCATGCAATATTCTTCCAGGCCGTACATAAAATGGTATGTTCTTCTTTATGGGTGTTTGGGAAGAGTAGCTCCACACTCCAGCTTGCCTTCAAAACACTTCGCAGATGTAGGAGTCTGTGTCATAGATGAAGACTATAGAGGAAATGTTGGTGTTGTACTCTTGAACTTTGGCAAAGAAACATTTGAAATCAAAAGGTGATTGAATGCAGAGCTCATCTGTGAACAGATTTCTAGAAATAGACTAATTTCCAGCTGTAGATGATACTAAAAGAAGTTCAAGACATTTTGGTTCTGCTGGAGAGAGCCAATCTTACTTGAAACCCTCCAGTTTAGATTTATGGGTTGTAGGAGCTACACCAGAATTTTAAGAGGATATATCAGAGAGTGTGACTGTGAAGTATGTCTGACATTATACCATTCCTGGTATCATTTACCCAGGGAACCTCAATTCATTTTGGGATTCTGCTGAGATACTGGTTTTAACTGTGAGTAGGACTACCAGCTACACATGTAAACATGCTTCCTGGCATCGATTTCAGTGGTCATGGAGGAGGGCAATATTTTATTAATTTTGCTTGACTTTTTTAAAAGCTCACTATCTTCTTTCTTACCCTACAAAAATTAATGATACTTGTTTCTTCCTTGTCATTGATTCTTCAGAAAGTTTGCTATAGTAATTGATTATTATGGCTACTCTTTTCTCTTGTTTGCTGGTTTCTTTCTCTGGAAGCTTCACATTGGTCCCAATTGCTTTTTTTGTTTTTTTGCTAGTGTTCTTATCATGTTTAGTCATTTATTTTTTAAGTTTTCTTTGACATACTTTGTTAATATGATAGCTTACTTCAGCAGCCAGAATTTACACATCTCCAAAGATATGCTGATATTACATAACCTTTATAGAGCTGCTCTAAAATGGAAAATTATAATTCTTATTTTCTCTCTCTTTTTACTTCTAGTTACAGGGTTTAGAATTCTCAGTGTATGAAAAAGAGCTCATGATCTCCATCTGTATACCATTAATATGCACCTGTGCTTATCTCTGATAGATGTTTATATGTGTGCATTGTTTGTAAAAGTCTGATACATATTTATATTTGCAGAGTTTCTGGCTGATAAGGTTTAGGCTTTGTGAGCTGACCATATTGCACAAAAAATCTTAGGCATTGAGTTCCTAATCCTGGCTTTTTATTTGATATTCCTCCCAAACGTTCTATATCATTACCTCTTAGAGACAGAGCAGCCTGCCAAACACTTAGAGGGATGTTTAAGATAGCCCTACAGAATTGAACTACCAACTATGGGACAATACAGAGTGTTTATGCAGTAAAATGACATCACAAATTAAGAAGCAGAAAATGACAGTGTGAAGATTGATGGTAGCAAATTTGCTTTTGGCATGAGAATGGATTCTCTACCACACCTATAAATAGATAAATAATTGTACATTTCTGAATTATACATAAAATCCCATGCATCCACTAACTTTCAAGGAAAGTCTATTATTTTAAAGTAGTAAATTCTAGTAAAAGCAAATAGGAATAGCCTTCAAAATTGCCAAGATTTTTCCTTGTACAATTTTAATGAAGCACTTTTATTCTGGTAGTAAAATATTCATCTCATTGAAATTCAAAGACTGTTTTTTAATAAAATTATTACACTGCAGTTCAGAAAACTAATTAAATGTTTTATTTTGCAAACATAATGAGCGTGTTAAATATTTGTTGCCAAAATTAAAAATGTAGGAGGACTGATCAGTCCTTCGGCATTCTTAATTTTGTCAACAAATTTTGATGTTCACATCATAAGAGATAAAGGCGGTTGTGTGACTGTGGTCTACCATTAAGCAGAAGATGCTTTCTTATATCATTGCTGGTATGTGGTAATTATGATGTAACTGTTCAGTTCAGTCACTCAGTTGTGTCCGATTCTTTGCGACTCTTATTAACTGCAGCACGCCACGCCTGTCCATCACCAACCCATGGAGTTTCCCCGACTCATGTCCATTGAGCCAATGATGCCATTCAACCATCTCATCTTCTCTCATCCCCTTCTCCTCCTGCCCTCAATCTTTCCCAGCATCAGGGTCTTTTCAAATGAGCCAGCTCTGTGCATCAGGTGGCCAAAGTATTGCAGTTTCAGCTTCAACATCAGCCCTTCCAGTAAACACCCAGGACTGATCTCCTTTAGGATGCACTGGTTGGATCTCCTTACAGTCCAAGGGACTCTCAAGAGTCTTCTCCAACACCACAGTTCAAAAGCATCAATTCTTCAGTGCTCAGCTTTCTTTATAGTTCAACTACATCACATGCTGACAGTAATGTCTCTGCTTTTTAATATGCTGTCTAGGTTGGTCATAACTTTCCTTCCAAGGAGTAAGCGTCTTTTAATTTCATGGCTGCAGTCACCATCTGCAGTGATTTTGGAGCCCAGAAAAATAAAGTCAGCCACTGTTTCCCCATCTATTTGCCATGAAGTGATGGGACCGGATGCCATGATCTTAGTTTTCTGAATGTTGAGCTTTAAGCCAATTTTTTCACTCTCCTCTTCCACTTTCATCAAGAGACTCTTTAGTTCTTCTTCACTTTCTGCTATCAGGGTGGTGTCATCTGCATATCTGTGGTTATTGATATTTCCCCCGGCAATCTTGATTCTAGCTTGTGCTTCCTCCAGCCCAGCGTTTCTCATGATGTATTATGCATATAAGTTAAATAAGCAGGGTGACAATATACAGCCTTGACGTACTCCTTTTCCTATTTGGAACCAGTCTGTTGTTCCATGTCCAGTTCTAACTGTTGCTTCCTGACCTGCATACAGGTTTCTCAAGAGGCAGGTCAGGTGGTCTGGTATTCCCACCTCTTTCAGAATTTTCCACAGTTTATTGTGATCCACACGGTCAAAGGCTTTGGTATAGTCAATAAAGCAGAAATAGATGTTTTTCTGGAACTCTCTTGCTTTTTTGATGATCCAGTGGATGTTGGCAATGTGATCTCTGGTTTCTCTGCCTTTTCTAAAACCAGCTTGAGCATCTGGAAGTTCATGGTTCACGTATTGCTGAAGCCTGGCTTGGAGAATTTTGAGCATTACTTTACTAGCGTGTGAGATGAGTACAGTTGTGCGATAGTTTGAGCATTCTTTGGCATTGCCTTTCTTTGGGATTGGAGTGAAAACTGACCTTTTCCAGTCCTGTGGTCACTGCTGAGTTTTCCAAATTTACTGACATATTGAGTGTAGCACTTTCACAGCATCATCTTTCAGGATTTGAAATAGCTCAAGTGGAATTCCATCACCTCCACTAACTTTGTTCGTAGTGATGCTTTCCAAGGCCCACTTGACTTCACATTCGAGGTTGTCTGACTCTAGGTGAGTGATCACACCATCGTGATTATCTGAGTCGTGAAGATCTTTATTGTACAGTTCTTCTGTGTATTCTGCCACCTCTTCTTAATATCTTCTGTTTCTGTTAGGTCCATACCATTTCTGTCCTTTATTGTGCCCATCTTTGCATGAAATGTTCCCTTGGTATCTCTAATTTTCTTGAAGAGTTCTTTAGTCTTTCCCATTCTGTTGTTTTCCTCTATTTCTTTGCATTGATCACTGAGGAAGGCTTTCTTATCTCTCCTTGCTATTCTCTGGAACTCTTCATTCAAATGGGTATATCTTTCCTTTTCTCCTTTGCTTTTCACGTCTTTTCTTTTCACAGCTATTTGTAAAGCCTCCTCAGACAGCCATTTTGCTTTTTTGCATTTCTTTTTCTTGGGGATGGTCTTGATCCCTGTCTCCTGTACAATGTCACAAACCTCCGTCCATAGTTCATCAGGCCCTCTATCTATCAGATCTAGTCCCTTAAATATATTTCTCACTTCCACTGTATAATGATAAGGGATTTGATTTAGGTCATACCTTAATGTTCTAGTAGTTTACCCCACTTTCTTCAATTTAAGTCTGAATTTGGCATAAGGAGTTCATGATCTGAGCCACAGTCAGCTCTTGGTCTAATTTTTGCCAACTGTATAGAGTTTCTCCATCTTTGGCTGCAAAGATTATAATCAGTCTGATTTCGGTTTTGGCCATCTGGTGATGTCCATGTGTAAAGTCTTCTCTTGTGTTGTTGGAAGAGGGTGTTCGCTATGACCAGTGTGTTCTCTTGGCAAAACTCTATTAGCCTTTGCCCTGCTTCATTCTGTACTCCAAGGTCAATTTTTCCTGTTACTCCAGGTGTTTCTTGACTTCCTACTTTTGCATTCCAGTCCCCTATAATGAAAAGGAGATCTTTTTTGGGTGTTAGTTCTAAAAGGTCTTGTAGGTCTTCACAGAACCGTTCAGCTTCTTCAGCATTACTGGTCAGGGCATAAACTTGCATTACCGTGATATTGAATGGTCTGCCTTGGAAACAAACAGATGTAACTGTAGTTTATTTGAAATATTTCCTTATAATATATCATTACACC
The DNA here is from genome assembly GCF_019320065.1 of Cervus canadensis. Taxonomy (NCBI): domain Eukaryota; kingdom Metazoa; phylum Chordata; class Mammalia; order Artiodactyla; family Cervidae; genus Cervus; species Cervus canadensis. The sequence continues at coordinate 51,849,862 of NC_057391.1, read as the reverse complement.
TTATGAGAGGAATATATGAAGACATGAGAAAAACAGGCATACAGATTTTGGAAAATAACAGCTCACTTTTATAGAATCATCCAAGTGGTAATAACTCCTAAGAATATAGCTGAGAGCCTACAAGTATGAAACAAGGGTGATAGGAAAATAAAAAGTAATGTTAGTCAACTGCAAAATACATGTATTTTTATTTCTATGATTATTTCCCTTTCAAAGCCTATATACTGTTTTCTTAACATGAACTTAACAGTCTGATTAACTGATTCCCTGTGTGATGGTGGATCAGTTCACAGGAGGGTCTGCTGGAAGCTCTTAGGCTAATACAGTTACATAAAGTAAAGGAATGGCGTGACTGTGTGTGTATGTGTGTATGTGTGTGTATTCATGCATGTATGAAGCAAATTAGAAAGCAGAATAGTTTGGGGGTTAATTAATAGGCACATCTTAACCTTTGAAAAGCCTTTGTGTGAAGCAACAGAACGTAGCTTCACATAGCCTAACTCCGTAACAAACAATTTAACACAGTGACAGCTTATTTATTTCTTGCTTGTACAAGTCAAAGAAAGTGTTTCTGATTGCACAGCTGTCTTCTGAGAAGTGGTTCAAGGACCCAGATTCTACCCTTTAGCAGCTCTACATTCCCCAAGAACCTTGGAATCCTTGGCGGGATCTTCTGCATCTGGCCAGCAAATGAGGGAAAAGAGAGCAGAGCAGATTTCACAGGAGGTGTTTTAGGACAAAACTGAATATGGCCTTTATGACTTTGACCCACAAGTCAGTCATAGGCCAATCTATTGCAGGGAAAGTTGGGAAACGCAGTCTGTTTGTGTGCCTTGGAAGAAAAGGACTTAGTTCTATAACCAACTAATTAGTTAAACCTGCCACAAATCCTGAGGTTCGTGATGATTATCACTATAAGTCAGTGCTGAAAAAAGTTTAAATTCTACTTAATATTTTCTACTTAAGGACAAGCATCACATGTGGACCTTATTTATATAGGTGTGTACCATTTCCATTATCAATTGCATTTTTCTTAAGCTCAAACTTACCTCACCGACTAATTCAGTAAACTGAAAACCTCTTGCTAGATAAGCTAGAGTGCATAATCCGTGTGAAAATGTCAATTACTCTTTTGTTGAATTGGCAGAATGTGAAAACAGATGGTACCGGTCTTCTGTTTCTGTCCACAGAGCAGTGAATACTAGTTGATGGTGCATGAAAGCGATGCAACTTAGGAGGATAGAAACTAACTCCTATGAGCATGAGAGCAATTCTGTAAAGAGAGGACTATTAGCAGTTCTTCTAAGTAAAACCCTGTTTGAGTTATCATATAACATACATTCTTAGGAACTAGAATGCATGATCTCCAGTCTAGAGCAAAACCAGATTTCACCTTTTTAATAGATAGAAGATAATTGGTCGCTTTCCTATCTTCTTTCCTGTGTCCATTCTCTATAAGAGAGACATGGTAGGTGGGGGAGAGGGCGAAGGGGAGAGGGTGATGGCCAAAGTGTGGCTACAGAAAGTTAGACAAGCAGAAGTGTTCCTCTCCTGAAACTGTGGGAACAGCAGGGATGAGGGAGATGTGGAGGGTAGAGAGCTTGCAGAGTCCAGGACAATGGGTTTGAGGAGAGCTGTAAGTTCTGAACAGAGTGCCCAAGTAGGGAAAAAGGCAAAACTGCTGCAGTTATGGAGAAACGAAGCGTAAATAGGTTAAGCAAATAAACTGAAGGTCTTGTCTAGAAAACTGACTAGGACACTGCCCACAGCTGGCATTTACCTGCTTACCAAAGCATATCTTATCTTTGATCTTTTAAAATTTCTGTTGAGCCATTTTTTTTTCCTTTAGCAGTTACATTCTTTCTATCCAAACTTAGTTTATATGCATTCTTTTTTTTCATTGAGGTATAGTTGATTTACAATATTATGTTAGTCTCAGGTATACCACTTAGTGATTCAGAATCTTTACAGATTATATATATATATATTATAGTCCATTTATAGTTTTTATAAAATATTGGCTATATTCCCTGTGCTGTACAATATATCATTAAAGTCTATTTATTTAGACATAGAAGTCTGTACCTCTGAAACCCCTCCTCCTATCTTGCTCCTCTCCACCTCACTCTCCCTACTGGTAACAGCTAGTTTGCTCTTCTGTGTTTATTGATTCTTTGTTGCAATCATTTGTTTTATTCTTTAGATTCTACCTGTAAGTAATAACATATGGTATTTGTCTTTCTCCATCAGACTTATTTTCTAAGCATAATAACCTTCCAGGTCCATCCATGTTCTTGCAGAAGCCAACATTTCATTATTTTTATGGCTGAGTAATATTCAATATTCAACTGTATTCAACACATACACCACATCTTCTTTATCCATTCATCTGTTGATGGGCACTTAGGTGACTTGCTTATCTTGGCAAGTATAAATAATGCTGTTGTGAACACTGGGATTCATGTATCTTTTCAAATTACTGTTTTCATTTTCTTAAATGTATACACAAGAGTGGAATTGCTGAGTCATATGGTACTTCTGTTTTAGTTTTTTTGAGGAAACTCCATTCTATTACCTGAGTAGTTGCACCAGTTTACATTCTCTCAAACCATATACTAAGGTTCCCTTTTCTCCACATTCTTGACAACATTTGTTATTTGTGGTCTTTTTTAATATAGCCATTTTGACAGGTGTGAGGTGAATCTCATTGTGGATTTGATTTGCATTTATCTTATGATTAATGATGTTGAGCATCTTTTCCTGTGCCTATTTCTATCTCTGTCTTCTTTGGGAAAATGTCTATTCATGTCTTAATTGAGTTGTTTGGGCTTTTTTTTTTTTGATGTTAAGTTGTATGAACTGTTTATATATTTTGGATATTACCCATTATCAGTCACACCATTTGCAAGTATTTTCTCCCATTCAGTAGGCTGTCTTTTCATTTTGTCGATGATATCTTTTGCTGTGGAAAAGCTTTGAAATTGAATTAGGACTCGTTTTTAAATTTTTGCTTTTGTTTCCTTTGGTTTAAGAGAATGATACATAAAAATCATTACTATGATTTATCTTGTAGAATGTTCTACCTATATTTTCTTCTGGTTTTGTGGTTTCTAGTCTCTTACATTTAGTCTTTAATCCATTTTGAGTTTATTTTTATATATGGTGTGAGAAATGTTATAATTTCATCCTTTTACATATAGCTGTCCAGTTTTCCCTTTACTGATTATTGTGGATATAGCTGATTTTACTACTTTTGTCTTTTAACCTTCTTACTAGCTTTGTCAGAGAAGGGAATGACAGCCCACTCCAGTGTTCTTGCCTGGGAAATCTCATAGACAGAGGAGCCTGGTGGGCTACAGGGTCGCAAAGAGTCAGACACGACTTAGCAACTGAGCATGCGCTAGCTTTGAATGGTTCATTTACTACCTTTACTGTATACTTGGGCTTCGCTTGTGGCTCAGCTGGTAAAGAATCCGCCTGCAATGCGGGAGACCTGGGTTCAATCCCTGGGTTGCGAAGATACCGTGGAGAAGGGAAAGGCTACCCACTCTAGTATTCTGGCCTAGAGAATTCCACGGACTATACAGTCTATGGGGTCACAAAGAGTCGGACACGACTGAGTGACTTTCACTCACTCACTCACTGCCTTTACTAAGGAGCTTTTTCTTTTTTGTAATTTTTCATGTTTCTCATTGTGGCCTTTCTTTTTCACTTATAGAAGTCACTTTAACATTTCTTCTAAAGCTGGTTTGGTGGTACTGAACTATTTTAGCTTGTCTCTAAAACTTTTGATTTCTCCATCAAATCTCAGTGGTAGATTATCCTTGGTTGTAGGTTTTTCTCTTTCATTACTTTAGTTTCAACTGAAAATCAGCTCATTGCCTTATGGGAGTTCCCTAATTTCTTTTCCCTTGCAACTGTTAATATTTTCTCTCATATTCAGCTCTTGCCGTTTGGATTACGTGTATCTTGGGGCGGTCCTCTTGGGGTAGATCCTGTTTGGGACTCTGTGCTTTCTGCACTTGGAGGTCTGTTTCCTTTTCCAGGTTAGGGAAGTTTTCAGCTATTATATGATGTCTTCACACATGTTCTCTGCTCCAATCTCTCTCTCCTCTTTCTGGGCCCTCTGTTACGTGAGTGTTAGTACATTTGATTTTATTCCAGAGATATATTAAACCTCCCTCATTTTTTCATTCTTTTTTTTCTGTTGAGCTTCAGTGATTTCCACTGTTCTGTCTTCCAGCTCACTGATCTGTTTCTCTGTATCATTTAATCTACTATTGATTCCTTCCAGTGTATTTTTCATTTAGTTTGTGTATTCTTCATCTCTGTTAAACAAGTTTTAACTTCTCACTCTGTTTTTCCATTCTTCTCCTGAGTTCTTTGATCATCTTTACAATTATTATTTGAACTCTTTTGCAGGGAGATGCCTATCTCCACTTAGTTCTCTTTCTGGGGATTTATCACGTTCCTTTATTTTAACTCATGTTTCTCTGGCACCTCATTTTGTTGATTTGCTGTTTTTATTTCTCTGTATCTAGGAGGTTATGTTTCCTGACCTTGGAGAAATGGCCTTTTGTTGGAGACATCCCGTCCATCAGCCCACTCCCCACTGGTCACCAGAGCTGCCTGCTCTGTTGGGGGTGGGGGTAGACTACTGGGGCAGGCTGGCAGGCATGACTGGCTCCAGGTCCAGTTGTTTGCCAGGCCCAGCCTTGCACTGAGGCTGCCAGCTGCTGATTGCTGGGCTGTATCATGGGGTGGCTGTTTTTCAGAATTCATAGGGTCCCCGGTACTAGAGCGGTCTCACCGGTAGGTGGAGTTGGGTTCCAGGATATCCTGGGTTGTCCACCCCACACATGGGTGAAACCAGGTCTTGGGACTAGAGCTGACTGACTGGTGGGCAGAGCAGGCTAGTTGCAACGTTCAGCAGTCCCAGAATTGGGGTCAGACTGCTGATGGTTGTGGCCTGTTCCTGTCACAGCTGGCTGGGGGGTCCTGAGTGTCCTGAAGCTTGTCTGAGCTCTCTAGTGAGTGGGGCTGGTGGGGAGGATGGCTGAAGAGCCCAAGATTCCTCAGAACTGTTTACCTGCTGCTGGGGTGAGGGGCCAACTGGTCCCGGGCTGGTGCTGGACTGCTGGTGGGTGGGTTTGACCCTGCCATGATGGGCTGCAGGACTCAAGTTGACCTTGGGTTGGTGTCTGCTCACTGGCGGGTGGAGTGAGGCTCTGGTCCTAAGGTTAAAGCAGGCTTGCTGATGGGGGGTGGGGGGGGCAGGGCACCCGGGATTCTGGAGCTGGTGCCTGCCCACTGGTAGGTGAAGCTGTGTCTCGGGGTCTCTAGCTGCAGGGCCCTGGGGGCCCCAGCATGCTGGTGTGTGGGGCCAGGTCTTTGGCCCTCTGGTGGGCAGGGCAATGTCCAGGGTAGCTCTGGGCTCAGGGACTCTTAAGGAAACTGTCTGATGATGGGTGGGGCTGTAGTTGGCACTGGTGAGTGCCATGAGACCTCCCAGCACTGGTGCCCTTATGCTAGTGGGTGGGGTGGGGCTGGGTTCCCCAGGCTAGCAAGCTAAAGGGAGGATTCAACAATATTGGTTGCTAGCACTAATGTCCACATGGTACAAGGAGGTCCCCAAAGTGACTTTAGCCAGTGTCTCTGTCCCCAGGGTGAGCTCCAGTTGCCCCCCTGCTTCTACAGGAGACCCTCTAAGATCAGCTGACAGGTCTTACCCAGGCTCCTTTCAAATCTCAGTTTCTTTCCTGGGTCTGTAAGTGTGTAAAATTTTGTGTGTGCCCTTTAAGAGTGGAGTCTGTTTCTCATAACCCTCTGGGTCTTCCGAAAGTTAGCCCCACTGGCCTTCAAAGCCAAATGTCCGGGGGCTCACCCTGGCACAGGATCCCTGGGCTGGGGAGCCTGATGTGGGGCTCAGACCCCTCATTCCTTAGGCAGAACCTCTGCAGTTGTAATTATTGTCTGTGCATTGTCCACCCAGGGGCATGAGGCCTGACTGGACCACGATTCTGCCCTCCTACCTCCTGGTTGTGTTCCTTCTTATCATCTTCAGTGGTAAAAGGTCATTTATGATAGATTTGGGTCTCTTTCATAAATAATTATTCTATGAGTAGTTGTGATTTTGTTGTGCTGGTGAGAGTTCAGCTCAGGGTGTTCCTTCTTTGTCATATTGGGAACTCTCTCATCTTCATATGTTCTTAATATTTAAAGGATTAAAAAATAAAGCTATATATGAACTTTTTTGAATATGTGTGCAAAATGAACATAATTTGAATATGTATTTTGTTAAAAATGTAATTTAAAATAAACTCTATAAAAATTAAAAATTTTAAATGTTTTCCTATTTTGGGGGTATAATTCAAATATAGTTTTCAGAAAAGTATTTCCTTCTAAAATATACAAACATATGTATTAAAATGAGGACAAATGCAAGTCATTATTTCATATAAACTTTTACATAAATCACTTGAATAAAGCTAAAATTTAATGAGTTAAATCTCATAAATCTAAACTTCAGACATAAAAATATTGACAGTTCTAGAATTCAAAACCATCTAGTTGGCAGAAAATCAATATAAGGCTTCCTATATGTACATGGAAAACTACATATATACAAACTTTGCAAGTAATATAAATCATTGATTATTCAAAATATCCCCCTAGCTAGTAGTAGATTTGGTTTGCATACTGCATTAATTCATGAGCACCTTCAAATGCATGAATTGGACCCAAAGAAAATGGGTGCTTACTGATACTTTCATATGCAATATTCTACTGCATGTATGCTATCCAGACAAAGAACCTGGTGGGTTGATTAGTTTATCCTTTCTCTTACACACATGCTTCCATAGCTTAAATTCCTTCCCGTATTCCAAATCTGTAACTATTTCTGTTGTCAACAATGGCAATCTGCAAACCTTGGTAGTATTTGGACACTGTCACCTACGGTTTCTAGAATAGAGAACAAAAGATATTCCAGTGTTCCTATAGGCTTTAGAGAGTATTAATCATAAGAGCAAGTGGTGTTAGTCACAAAGACAAATGTTTAGTTATGGCTTGTTCTGTGCTAGTACCAAGTGTGGGATCCCCAGTGATAGAGGAAGCTACAAGCTATTTAATTTTTGAGTTTGTATTTGGGATAAGTAGAATCCTCTTTATGTGTGGACTGCTAGGGCAAGAGTCTTCCCTTATCTGGGCTTCAGGGTAGTAGTGCATTAAATTCTGACCTATAAATTTATCAAATACATGTTTCCTCTTATGGTATGGAGGGATACTAGACATCCAAAGGGAGAAGGATAGGGAGAGAACCAGCAGTGAAGGGGGAAAGGGTGAAATAAATTTGGAAGAAACTGAAGCAGAACATCACCTAATTCATAATTTTGCCTAGGAGTTTAGTCTGTAGGTACTAATATATTACTCTTGTTTATGTGTATAAATGTATGTCTCTGCATTTTTCTTAGTTCTGCAAATTGTCTTGAATTATTCTTTAAGTAATTTGAGAATGTTCAGTTTGGGGTAGTGTTACCTCTTGCATTTATTATTGAGATTTAAGTCCCTCTGGAGTCAGGTTTTGAAAAGCAGGGATGCCCTCAGTTACTTTATAACAATCTAATTTCTTCCATAGTGCTTTTAGCCTGAAATATTAATTAAAGCATGTTCCTATTATAAATCAAAGCCCTTCGCTTGAAGGATATTCACAGAACCTCAATTAGAAATTCTCAGAGGACACTTTCAACCTGCATATAGTTAGGGATATTTTGGGTTTGGTTGTATCTATACTTAAAGCCAGAATTGGCCAAAATTCATATTCAATAAAGATAAATGTGTCCAGTAACACTACTTTTGTCTCTATTTCCCAGTTCTGTATGTCCAGATCGAAATATGGTTTTAAGTTACAGTTTTGAGCAAGAGATTTTTAAAAGTTACATTTAGAAAATATTGCTATATGGGAAAATAATCTTTAAAAAGTGTTGATATATGTATATGAATAACTGATGCACTTTGCTATATACCTGAAACTGACACAGCATTGTAAATCAACTAGACTCCAATAAGAATTTTAAAAAGAAAAGAAAATCCTGCTTAAAGAAATGGCAGAAGAGTCACAGAGTACAAAATAATTTTAGCTGAACTTAAAAGGTGAAGAAAAAAACAGCTATCTTAGAAGTAGATATATTTCTTCTCCTTAATTCTTTAAGTATTAAATATCCAGACCAGAAATGTGATCTACTCATTCACATTTCCAGTATTAATCAGGAATTATGCCTCCTAGTTTGGTTCATGTTTTATTCATACTTACAGGTTTTAATTCTTTCTGGCACTTCAGTATCAGGCTAAAAGTAGTCAAAATATGAAAACTTGCAGATAAATAGAAAAATGTTAGTATGTTATCACTCTTTAACTCAGCAGAATGCTCACCTTTTCCAGGAAAGCACATTAGAGCATTCACGTTTCTCCATAGGACCAAACAGATGATTTTTGCATTTTGTAAAATTTCAGGTCTGTCTTTAGCAATTCACTTTGCCTTAACCTCAGATATAATGTTTTCTTCCTTTCTGAAATATGAATAATAAAAGTAGACTGGAACACAGCATTGTTGGCAAACCACACGTTATTAAATGTTTGATTTTATCTATTACAGAACATGAAAAGCAGAGGTTATGCAAGAGCACTGATTATATGAATTTGCATTTCAAAGTGAAATGGCTTTATAATGAATATGTGCGGGAACTTCCTGCCTTCAAGGATGCCGTTCCTGAATACTCCTTGTAAGTAGTGATTTTTTCACCCCCAAGTTTATTCTCAATTCATAGTCCTGTAAAATTACACCTGAATTATGCAGCCCTAAAATCTCTTCACATAATCTTCATTTGAATGCAGACATTTCTGTTATGAAATTAGCATTAAATGATTTGCATATCTTTGGGAAGTATATTTAATTGAATTATGTTGCATTTTTCAAGTATGTCTTACTTGGATATTCAAGTCAAAGAGAAACAAATACATAATACATAACAGCTCACACGATGAAAATGATTTCTTGTAAAAGTGCTTGAACTCGGATTTTGTTAGTAAAATGAAGGGGGCTTGTGTATTGATCTATATAATCCAGATTTCTCTTTGTTTCAAACCTAAACATGTCTTAGAAATTTATATTTCTAAAATAGAAGTCATTGTTAAACAGGTAACATTGTCATAAGCTGTTTCTATCAAATACAATTGTTATCACACCATCAGATTTATAATACTATACATTTGATATTTGTCAGAATTCCATTTTATTCTGTTGAGGGGGGTCTGCCATATCCTAGGCACTATGCCAAGAGTTGTCGGAAATGGAGAAAAAAATAAAGACCTCACCTTGAAAGGAACTTATACTCAAGGAGACATGGACAAGAACAAAAATCATGATAAAACAAGGCAAATTGAAATAAGTACTAATTCAAGTAGTATAAGCAAAATGCAGTGCGGTCTCACAAAAGAGATATATTACCCCTATTTCAGTGACTCTACACAGTATTTATGAATAAGGTAACATTTAATATAGACTTTGAAAGGTTGGTCAGGTTATAAGAAGAAAAGGAAAGAAAAGTTCTGAGGGTAATTATGGAAGAAGGAACACATGGGCTGTGGCCCATGGGAAATAGTTTAATTTCAGTGAAGAACACAATATTTTTACAAAATTAATAGTAATGTAGGAAAAGTGCTTTTGACTAGATTATATAAATACAGTGGAGTTTTTGCTACTTTCATTAGGCATTGTGGAGGTTGGAAGAGGCAAAGAATGGAAGGGGTAGAGAAGAGATTTAGGAGGTAGTGAGGAATGTAATGATAAGATTAGAACACCCATGTATATAACTTTTCTCATAGAAGTTTATAAGCTAGAACGAGATACCAAGAGAAGTAAAAAGTTTACACATAATAGTGTGACTGTAGTAAAAGTGTGAAGGTTGAAGATGTGTGGGAGATAAATTTCAAAGAGAATTTACAGAATTTGTCAGCTAAATACACTTGAGGATAGAAGAAAGAGTTAAACATGCAGTACAAGTGTCTAAGTGTTGGTGACATCATTGACTGGGAATAGGGAAATAAAAAGGGGAGCTATTTGCCAGAGATTTGTTCTTCTGGCTCTGTCTGAACTAACTAAAATCAGATTAACATGCTCACTGAAGACCAACTATGAAAGCTGAATAAATTAAACAGCATCAGAGAGCAATTAAGGCAAGTCACTAAGGACTGAGGCACTAAGGCAAATCAAGGATTGAGTCACTAAGGTCCCTGAGAAAAGAAATGCACTGAGATGAACCCTGTGTGTGTTGCAGTTTCTTCCCAGCCCTCTCCAGCTACATGCATTTACCAATTTGCCATTCCAGTCATGGTGGTCAAACAGAGAACAGTAACCCAGAGTTTATAGTCATCTCCCTGGGCTGGAAAAACAAACATTGGTGTTCAGGGCTATAGAGGCTGCTTGGTCTTGTGGGACCAAGATCTCGGAATAAAGGGGACTACAGAGAAGTAAGTACACCATGTTGTATGCAGTTTCTTTTTGAGGTGTTCTCTGATTCCTAATCTGCCCTTGTGTGGAGAGTGAGGCAGAAATCGAGTAGAGTGCAAGCACTAAGAGATTAAAAAGCTATGTAGAGACTTCAACATTCTCACAATGTTAGGGAGACAAAAATTAGAAGGTAAGCCTTTCTAAGAAAGAAGAAGCACTATAAACATCCCAGTTTTTCAGGTGAGATCCCTGAAGGACCTCTGTTCTAAAAATAAGGGCAAACTGGAAATAGACCAGCCTAAAACCCAGCCTTTCCTGGATCTTGGTGATCTTCCTACATTCTGTCTACAAGCAAAAACTTAGATCTGCTCTAAAGGAAATGACAAATCAAAGGTTCCACAATTTTTCATAGACAATGAACAATGTTTAAAAGGTTAAAGATTGCCAGACAATAGGACCAAATGACTAGAATCCAAGAGAAAAAGAGATATTAGCCTTATCAGACATAATTTGGTATGTCCTTCAAATTGTGGGAGGACTTCAACAGTAAAAAGGAACCTATAAGAAGAATAAATTGGACATCATAGAATTGAAAAAGGAAAAGTTAGGAATGTAACAGATGGACCTAATGGCAGAATATACACAGCAGAGGGCCTAAAATAACTGAGCCATAGAAACAAAAAATACAAATATAGAAAAAAATAAAACAGGAATATATGGGGCAAATTATAAAAAGGTCTGGTATACAATGAAATGGGTCCCAATAAAAAGAGAAGATAGAAAGTATAAATAGTATTTGAGCAGTGTGTAAAAAGATACTAGGTGTGGATTTTGCAAAACTGATGAAAAGTTTGAAACTAAAGTTCAAGAATTTTTATAAATCCTAAGAAGGATAAATGCAAGGAAAACCACCTGCAGGCATATCATAGAAAACTGCTTAAAATCAAAAAGAAGTAAAACTTAAGTGTACTGGGGTCAAGGAAGGGAAGACACTACCTTGAAAAGAGCTGCAGTAATACAATTGACTGATTGTTCAACAGAAGTGACTGAAACCTGAATACAATGCAGTGATATCTTCCAAGTGCTGAAAGAGAGCAATTAGAATTCTACAAGCATCAGATATATCCTTCAAAAATAAAGGAAAATAAAAACATCTATACAATATAACTGGGGATCTTCCCAACCCAGGAATTGAACCCAGGTCTCCTGTACTGGAGCCAGATTCTTTCCCAACTGAGCTGCAAGGGAGGCCCAGCTGAAAAGCTAAGAGAACTCATTTCTAGGAGACTCTCATCAAAAATATACTCTAAGCCTTCAGACAGGGGAACTCAAGATAAGAATACAGTAATAAAGAATTGAAAGTATTAGAGAAGATGAACAAATTAGTACTTTTAGAGCACATTAGCAATACAAAATTTTAAAAATCTGTAGAATAAAATATGTATAGAATTAAAATAGAGGACAAAAACAGCATGAAAATGTAGAAGACTGATAGACTGAGTTAATATAAGGTCCTCGAATTGTTTGGAAGGTGTAAATACTCATTTTAAAAAACTTTTACTATGTCTTGTGTGTGTGTGTTATAATTTATAATGCAAGCCCTTAATATATAATATAATACTAGGCATCAAATAAGATTATGGGGAAGGAGGAGGGAGTAAATAAAAAACTACTTAAAAGGCAAAAAATGAGAAAGGAATGAAAAACTAGTAGGAAACTGGGGGTGGGTATGGAAGTTGATAGATTTAAATTTTAATGTATCAGAAAATTAAGTGTAAACTTTATGTGCAAGTAGACTAATATTCTAGCCAACAAGTATTGTTCTACTAGATAAAGTAGTAAAACCCAAAATATCTTTCTTATAATTTATTCACCTAAAGCATAGGAGTCTAGAAATGTTAAAGGATGAAAAAATAACTGAAAGGAAAATTATGCAACTATATTAATATTTTAAAAGTAGATTTTAAGATAAATACTTTGAGAGAAATTTTTCATAATAGTTAAGGGAGCAATTCAACAAAAAGATGTATCATTTCTAGTGGAAAGATATTACATGTTCTTGGATTAGAAGAATTAATATTATTAAATGGCCATACTATCCAAAGCAATCTACAGATTTAATGTGATCCCCATCAAATTACCCATGACATTTTTCACAGAACTAGAACAAATAATCCTAAAATTTATATCGCACCATGAAAGACCCTGAATTGCCAAAACAATTCTGAGGAAAAAGAACAAAACTGGAAGTATAACCCTCCCAGACTACAGACAATACAACAAAGTAACAGCAATCAAAACAGCATGTTACTGGCACAAAAACAGATATATGGGTCAATGGAACAGAAAGGAGAGCCCAGAAATAAACCCATACACCTACAATCAATTAATCTTCGACAAAGGTGGCAAAAATATACAAAATATAAAGACAGTCTCTTTAGCAAATGATGTTGAGAAAGCTGGACAGCTACATGTTTATCAATGAAGTTAGGACACATCCTCACACCATGCTCAAATATGACACCATAAAACTCTGGAAGAGAACACAGGCAAGCATTCTCTGACATAAATCCTATCAGTGTTTTTCATTAGGTCAGTCTCCTAAGGCAATAGAATTGAAAACAAAAATAAACAAATGGTACCAAATCAAACAAGCTTTTGCACAAAACAGAAGTCACAAACAAAATGAAAAGACAACCTATGGAATGGGAGAGAATATTTGCAAACAGCATGACCAACAAGGGATTAAATTCCAAAATACAGAAACAGTTCACATGACTTAACAACAACAACAAAAGCAATCCAATCAAAAAATGGGCAGAACAAATAAATAAATATCATTTTTCTATTTGTTCAAGCTTAAAAAAATTGGGCAGAAGACCAAAATAGACAGTTCCCCAAAGAAGACATACAGATGGTCAATAGGCACATGGAAAGATGCTCAACAAAACTAATTAGAGAAATGCAAGTCAAAACTACTGAGATATCACCTCACACAGGTCAGAATGGCCAACATCAAAAAGTCTACAAATAACAAATGCTGAGAAGGTGTTGAGGAAAGCGATCCCTCCTACACTGTTGGTGGGAATGTACATTGGTTCAGCCACTATGGAAAACAGTATGGGGATTCCCTAAAAAGCTAAAAATAGAGTTGCCCTATGATTCAGCAATCTCACTCGTAGGCATATATCTGGAAAAAACTAACTTGAAAAGATACATTCACCCTCAAATTCATAGCAACAATATTTACAATAGGCAAGTCATGGAAGCAACCTAAATATCCATTGACAGATGAATGGATAAAGAAAATGTGGCTCAAATATACAATGGAATATTACTTATCCATAAAAAAGGGTGGAACATTGCCATTTGCAGCAACATGAATGGACCTAGGGGTTATCATACTAAATAAGTCAGACAGAGAAAGAAAAATACCATATGATATCACATTTATGAAATAAAAAATATGATACAAATGGACTGATTTACAAAACAAATGCTCGCTCATAGACACAGAAAGCAATCTTATGGTTACCAAAGGGGTAAGGTGGAATAAGGATAAATTAGAAGACTGGGATTAACAGATACAAACTACTATATATAAAATAGATAAACAAAGCCCTACTGTTTAGCACAGGGACTATATTCAGTACCCCATAACAAACCAGAGTGGAAAAGAATATGAAAAAGAATATATAATGTAATATATACAACTAACTCACTTTCTTGTACACCAGGAACTAACACAACATTGTAAATCAACTGGACTTCAATTAAAATTTTTCAAAAATAAAATTTTAAAAGATATATAATTTCTCAATTTGTATGTATTAAATGACATGTCAGCAAAATATATAAAGCAAAAATTGTCAGAAATAAAACAAAAAATAAAATCTACAATTCTATTTGGAGATTACAATTCTTTCAGAAACTGAAGAATCAGACAAAAATGTCATTAATAAAGACATTTCAAAAGCATGAATAAAACACTGAGAGACATTTATCTACCCAGATATATCTCTATGTGCTCACCCAGATTTTCCACAAATTTTCATAGATATAATTTACACACACACACAGAATGCCTATCTATAATTTATAATTAACCAGCAGTGAGAAAATATACATTTTTAACAGACACACATGGTGCACTTACCAAAATAGACTATCTGCTAGACCCAAAAGCAAATATAATGAATTTTAAAAGCTTAGACAATATACTGTATGTTCTTGGACCACACATAGGAAATTAAGCAGACACTCTAGATCATTCATAAGTCAAAAAATAAACCATAGTGTAAATTACACAGTTCAGTTCAGTCTCTTAGTCGTGTCCAACTCTTTGCGACCCCATGAATCGCAGCACACCAGGCCTCGCTGTTCATCACCAACTCGCGGAGTTTACTCAAACCCATGTCCATCGCGTCGGTGATGCCATCCAGTCATCTCACCCTCTGTTGTCTCCTCCTCCTCCTGCCTTCAATCTTTCCCAGCATGAGGGTCTTTTCAAATGAGTCAGTTCTTCACATCAGGTGGCCAAAGTATTGGAGTTTCAGCTTCAGCATCAGTCCTTCCCATGAACACCCAGGACTGATCATGAGGATGGACTGGTTGGATCTCCTTGCAGTCCAGCGGACTCTCAAGAGTCTTCTCCAACACCACAGTTCAAAAGCATCAATCCTTCTGTGCTCAGCTTTCTTCACAGTCCAACTGTCACATCCATACATGACCACTGGAAAAACCATAGCCTTGACTTTGTTGGCAAAGTAATGTCTCTGCTTTTTAATATGCTGTCTAGGTTGGTCATAACTTTCCTTCCAAGGAGTAAGCATCTTTTAATTTCATAGCTGTAGTCACCATCTGCAGTGATTTTGGAGCCCAAAAAAATAAAGTCTGACACTGTTTCCACTGTTTCCCCATCTATTTCCACAGTATTTTTAACTAATGATAAAATATAACATGTCAAAACTTGTGGATTACAGCTAAAACGGGAAATAGAGGGAAATTTATGGCTCTAATTCTATAAAAAAAAAAGGAAAAATTATAAAATCAGTGATATAAGTTATCAGAAGAAATATCTAAAATCAAGAGAAAATAGGAAAAGAAAATATCAACATGACCTGGGATAAAAATAAAGTAGAAAATTTTGTGTGCTCTGTCCTTTCCAACTCTTTGCAACACCATGGACTGAAGCCTGTCAGACTGCTCTGTCCATTGAATTTTCCAGGCAAGAATACTTGAGTGACTTGCCATTTCCTACTCCAAGGGATCTTCCTAACCCAGGGATCAAACCTGCATCTTTCCTGTCTTCTGCTTTGTTAGGCAGATTCTTTACCACTGTGCCACCTGGGGTTAAAACGCCAAGTGTGTTTTTGAGATGATAAAAATCCAAGAAGCCTTAGCAAGGGCAGTGCAAAAAAAATATGTCACAAATTACCATTGTCAGGAAACGATATCACAAAAGATCCTACAAAGATAGAAATTATTAAGAAGAACATTTATGGTAGACCATTTAAAAGTTAGACAAAATGTATAAATTCCTTTAAAACTAAAACCAAACTAGCATAGCAAAAAATATAAAATCTGAATGGGTCTGTAAGTATTTTAAAATTTGAATCCTTAATTAAAGCTCATGTCACAATTAAAACTCCAGGCCCAGATGGCTCCAAATGGAATTCTTCCAAATGTTTAAGAAAGAATATCACCAATGTAACACAAACTGTTCCAGAGAAGGCAGGAATACTTCTCAAACTATTTTTAAGGTCAGCATATCCTCACTACTAAAACTCATTGAGAACACAGCAAGCAAGAATAATTACAGGCCAGTTTCTCTCTGAACATAGTTAAAAAAATAAATGAAATATTAGCCAATATAAAAAGTCTAATATAAACATGACAAAGGGGAATTTATTCCTGGGATATGAGATTAAGCATTTTAAAAGCAATGAACACAATTCACCACATTTAAATTATGGAGAAAATTCCTACAATCATTACACTAAACTTATAGCAATAATTAGATAAAATGGAACATTAATTAAAAGTCGAGGAAACTCCCTTAATCTAATAAAAGAAACCCCCTGCATTTAAACAAACTATACAAACATACTTATGGATAAAACTTTGAAAACTTCCCCATGAGATCAAGAATGAACAATTATGAAAAATTATATATATATATATATATATATATATATATATATAGGTAGGTAGGTAGATAGATAGATATAGGACTTCGCAGGTGGTGCAGTGGTAAAGAATCCACCTGCCAGTGCAGGAGACACAAGAGACATGGTTCAATCCCTGGGTCGGGAAGATACCTGGAGGAGGAAATGGCTACCCACTCCGGTATTCTTTCCTGGAGAATCCCATGGACAAGGAGCCTGGCGGGCTATAGTCCATGGAGTTGCAAAGAGTCAGACATGACTGAACACACACACACACGTATATATATACCTGAATCACTTTACTGTACAGTAGAAATTAATTCAACATTATAAATCAACTATGTTTATACACATCGAAATTTTTAAAAAAGAACAAAACTGATAACTGATAACATCACTTTTATTTAACATTGTATTAGAAGTCCGAGGCAGTACAGTAAGACAAAAGTCTGATGATTGTAAAAGCATATAATGATGCTGTCAATATGTTTTTATGACATAATTATACATCTAGAAAATTCAAAAGAAACTATGGGAAAACTAATAGAATCTAAAATGTGAATGTAGTAAGTTCATTGAATTTCTATATCTATAGCCACAATTAGAAAATTATGTATACACAATACCATTTAAATGACATTAAAGCCATGATAAAGACTTGTGATGAAAGATGTGCATGCCCTCTATTCAGGCAACTATAAAATATTACTTAGAGATACTTAAGATGTAGTCAACAAAAATATACAATATTCCTTACAAGATGCATTATTGTAAAGATGATAGTTCTCCCTTCATTGATTTAATACAATCCCATAAGGAGTGCAGCAGCTCTTTTTGTGCAGAATGATAAGTTTGTTCAAAAAAGTGTAGTACATAGAAATACAAAGGGCCAAGACTAGCCACAGCAACCTTGAAGAGGAAATAAAAAAGTTGGAGAACTGCACTATCAGTTGTGAAGACATATTCCAAAGCTAGTTATTAATTGTATAGTGTTGTGTGTAAGAAATAGATGAATGAAATAAAGTAGTCTGAAGATAAATTCACTCATTGCTGTTAATTTATTTGCATCAAAGATGCCAACTCAAAGCAGTGGGGGTAAGGATGACCTTCTAAATAAATGGTGCTAGACAACCATACATCCATTGTACTTCCATATGGAAAAAAGAACTTTGAAACTTAGACCATTCACAAAACCCAACTGCAGGTTGATTGCAGATCATGGAATACGTGTAAATCTATGGCTGATTCATATCAATGTATGACAAAACCCACTGAAAAAAATAAATAAATAAAGGAGAAATTGGAGGGGAAAAAAAAAATTTTAAGGTGAGCCTGCAGGATCAGTTACAGGAGAGGAGTTGTGGTAGATGAAAGCCAGATGGCAAAGCCCTGAGAGATAAGAGAATGACACAGCGGGGCACACAGCATACAAGATCTGCGTTTTACAGGATTTTGAATTGTAAAGAGAATCATAGAGTGAGAATTGGGAACTAATCATGAAACAGCATGAGAAGGGTCAAGAGAAAGGAAGGGATTAATGTAAAAGGGAAAGTTAGATAGATAGATATTGGCTACCCTGCACAGCATGCAGGATCTTAGATTCCCAATCGGGGATTGAACCCATGCCCCCTGCAGTGGTAGCTCAGAGTCCTAACCACTGGACTGCCAGGGAATTCCAAGAAGGGGATATATTTAATAAGTGAAGATAAAGGTCTTCAAGGTAGCAGAACTAGAAAAAGAGAATGAAAAGAGGTTTTTGGTCCTGAATTACTCTCAGATAAGAAAAGAGCAATACTGCATTTACTGTTAATTATGTGTGAATGACATCTTTTATAGTATGTCATAATATTTATTTTTTTCAGGTGGTTTGAACCTTTTGTCATGCAGTGGCTAGATGAAAATGAAGACGTGTCAATGGAGTTCCTACATGGAGCCCTGGGAAGAGACAAAAAAGATGGAGTGAGTTTAAATGACTTTCAGATTGCTTATTTTTGAGATTCATTCACACTGCTCACTTTTAAGCTAACGGGAATTATTAGGTTTATTGCTATTAATTAACATTTATTTTAATTCTCTAATTACCAAAATATAATTAAAACACAATTTTAAAGGCTAAGACCCCTAGGGAATTGCTTTAAAAAAAATCAATCACCCCTTTGCCCCAAGATTCTTTACTCCTTGAATTGGCATGAATCTACAAGTTCAGTAGGCTTATACAAAGCTTCCCCATTGCTCTGGAACCTTTCCAGGATTCCAATATTAGGGACAGACACCCTCCCAACCCCTCTAGAGTAAATCAAATGTCTCAAGCCACAATCAGCTTGCTAAACCATCCTAATGCCTGTGGGGAATGAGAAATTGAAAAAAAAACCACTCCCCCAATTCAATTAATAGTAACCTGCCTCATGATACTAGTTTTACTACACTTTTCAGAAAAGGAGATGAATGATTTTAAAATGAACAAGCATTTTCTCATTGGGAAATGAAAGCACATGATATAGGAGATTGAGTTGTTTTGAGAAGTAATGAAGATTCTTTCCACAGTCCATCTAATATGCCTTGGGAATGGTTTCCTCTTCTCTCTTCTCAGTTCCAACAGACATCTGATCATGCGCTCTTCTCTTGCTCCGTGGTTGATGTCTTTGCTCAGCTTAATCAGAGCTTTGAGATTATTAAGAAACTGGAATGCCCCAATCCAGAAGCATTATCTCACTTAATGAGAAGATTTGCAAAGGTAAGTTAAATGGAATGAGTCCTTTCTTTGCTGGGACAATGTGTGTGTGTGTGTGTGTGTTAGTCACTCAGGTCATGTCCAATTCTTTGTGACCCCCATGGACTGTAACCTACCAGGCTCCTCTGTCCATGGAAGTCTCCAGGCAAGAGTACTGGAGTGGGTTGCCATTCCCTTCTCCAGGGCATCATGCTGAACCAGGGATCGAACCCAGGTCTTCTGCATTGCAGGTGGATTCTTTACCACTGAACTACCAGGGACTATGGCATGTTATTATTTTCCTGCACAGAAACTGAAAAATGCTGTTATTTTATAGCATTAGTCTTGTCTGACCACTACCCCAATTCAATTTTCTAATCCCAGCAATAAAAAGACTGTTTCAAGTTTGTCATCTGACTGTCTTTTTGCCCTTTTTTCTTAAATATAGATTTATCAACTTAAGAAATCAAGTTGCTATTCACATGAATGACTCAGTCATTTGTAATTGATGAGACTACTATGGGTGGCCCAATTAATTTATATTTCAGCTTTGTAGCAGAGAATAAATCTTGGAATTTCATATTCAAATGGAAAGTGGTTTTTTTTTAGCAGTAATACACTGTAGTACAAAATATGTTGAACTTGGAGTAATGAAAATTGAGTTCTAATTTCAAATCAGCCAATAACTATAGTGTGAGCAGTTCGCTTGATTTTTATGAATAGGCTTTTGTTAGTTGATTTTGAGCAACCAGATTTCTCTGACCTCTTCCTCCTCTTATTGTCTAAGAAGGCTTATAAAGTACTTACTACTTTGCAAAAGTTTCAAGGGAAATATAAGAACTAAAAGATGCTGTCTCTGTCCTTCAGATCTCAAAGACAGACAGACAGACAGATAGATAGATAATCAAGATCACTTGACATGAGCTAATTGGAAGGTGGCATAAAAAGGGATATTCATGAAGAGGGACAATTCAATCTCAAGAACAGTGGAATCCACAATAAATTGAGCAGAAAGAAAACTAATGAGAACTAAAATAGACAAAGTTTCCCTGGGAAAAGAGGGCTCATTCAGCCTAAAAAGGTAATGTTAGAAAAGTACCATAAACCATGGAAATAGCAGGAACAAACAGATAGGAAAAGCTGAACTGGCATGTGAAGAATGGGGAGAAACAAGCTGGAAAAAAAGAAAAAACAAAAAACAAACAAAAAAAGAAGTTCTAGGAGAGGCAAAGGTTGGGAGAGTGAAGATGTGTCCAGGTGTCCAGATCTTGAAAAGCTCTGCTTCCCAGGTTGAGTAGTTTAGATTTAATCTTCTGAACTATTTAAGAAGTAGTAAATATCTGGAGATTGTGAATGAGAGTTTTTGAATACAGAGATTTTCATTATCAGAGATTTTGAATACAACAAATGTAAGGATGGAGGGCAAGGACCTACCCAGTCCTATGCCTGATGGCCCTGTGGGTGGATAACAGTGGACGTCTTGGCTGTTTATTTGACAAAGGCTTACTCATCGCCTCATTTGCACACTTTACCAGCCACTTTCAGAGATGCAGTCATGAAGAAGAACAATCTCTGACTTTAGAAAACTTATCATGAGATGGCCAAATCTGTAGACAGCTATGAAAAAATCAAATGCTATAATCGGGGTATCTCAGAGGTTGAAAAAGGTCATATGTGTGTGTGTGTGTGTGTGTGTGTGTGTGTAATTTTAAAAAATAAAGAAAGTCCAAAGCTCAGTGAACTTGTTTACAATATTTAAGATGTATTAATTTGCCAGGGTTGCCTTAAATAAAATACCACAGAATGGTGATGTAAACAGTAGAAATTAATTATCTCCCAGTTCTGGAAACTAATTCAAGATCAGAGTGTCATAATGTTTGCTTTCTTCTGAGGCCACTCTCTTGACTCTAGCAATTGACTACCTTAGTGTGTCTGGACACAGTCTCTCCTTTGTGTACATACACCCCTTGTATTTCTGTGTGAACTCAGTTGCTCAGTCCTGTCTGACTCTTTGTGACCCCATGGATGATAGTCTTCCAGGCTCCTCTGTCCATGGAATTTTCCAGGCAAGAATATGGAGTGAGTTACCATTTGTTTCTATGTGTGTCTAAATTTTCTCTTCTTAGAAAGACACCAATCATATTGGATTAGAGCTCACATTATTGGCCTTATTTTAACTAACTGACTTCTTGAAAGATCCTTTCTCCAAATACATTCATATACTGAGATACTGGGAGTTAGTGTTTCAACAAATAAATTTCAAGGGGACACAATTCAGCCTATAAAGGATGTACATATTTACCATGCCACTGCTTTTAACCACAGATACAAACACAAAGGGAGATTACTTCATCTGCATTATCACAAAACATTTGTGATCACAAAGTTTGAGATCCTTTGTGAATGCAAGGCATGAGGCACACCCTGTCACTGGCTCTGGTTCTTAGAAAAGTGTAAGTCTTGTTCACTGACAAATGGATTAGGAAAGGGCTTCAGCATCTTTATTAACTGTAGTAGGACAGTTAATTTATGCTGAGGTAACTAGTAAACCAAGAAAGTGTATGATTTAACACAACAAAGACTGACTTCCTGCTCACCAAACTTCAGCCTTTGGTAAAAAGAAATAAATAAATAAACAAAGCCAGATATACTAGTCAAAGTGGTAAGGACAGATTTTAATCAGTAGTAAACTACTGCAATGGGGGAGAGTCCAGACTGAAACAGACTGTTTTGATTTGTCCAGCCATCACTGGGTGTTTCAGAGGCAGAATGCGGGAACAGGGAGAGCACAAGTAGGGGCCCAAAGAGCAGGAGAGGGGCGTGATCCACGGGAAGCCCCCCTAGTTTGCTAACTGGTACTTACTGAAGTTAGGCCCCTACCCTTCCACAGAGGCTGGGAGACAGGACCCTATCTTCAGGTGTTGGCTAGAATAAATGGTAAATCTTTTGGCAGCCTTGGGTTTTTTCAGGCAGGCACTTTAAGGAATGTGGGGTCATCCAAGAGATGTGTCTTTGAACTCTTAGAAATTTTGCTACTGTTTTGTTCAAGTCTTGATAAGCCAAGGTTAAGGCCCAGTTGAGAAGGGGACTCAGAGGAGCCTGGGCAGAGCTTGCTCAATAGAGAATCTTTGTCGTCCTCCACTATTCTGTGACTCAGGACTTCTAGCTTGAGAGGTCCCACTAGAGAAAGAGCATAAGATCTATAGAGGGCTGTGGAACTACAGTTGGAAAGTTAGGCTCGTGTCGTAAACAGTCTTAAAGAGCAGGGAAAGTGGCTGAATTTCTTTAGTAAAAAATGAGGAGCCCATGAAGGTTTTTAGGCAGACAAGCAGCTGTCACCCTAAAATGTTGTAAAGTATTTGTCTGCCATGAAATACTTTGAACTCCAGTCTTTGTATCTACTAACTAGGAAGACTAAGGTAACCTCCCACTTTTAGAGATAATAGTTAAAAATCATTTATTGCAACTTTCTTGAGCAGCTGATTCTAATTTCCCACTATGGGGAAATTTGCAGTGAATTCTGCAGAAGAATTATTCTAAAAAATTCTCGAAGTCTTTTCTTGACTAGCAGCTGTGTTTTGGATGACTGCCAAGAAAAGAATGAAATAGGGTCATTAGGGACAGTGTTTTTAAAAGTATGTCACATGCTATTTCTGAAACTCTGTAGTGGAAGCAGGATCAGATAAGAATTGCACATATGACAAAAGTAGAATTCACAGAGTAGTCAGGTTATGTAAGATGGGGACAAAGAAGCCCAGAGTGTAAGGGCTGTCTGAAGCAAGAGGGAAAGAATAGGCTGCATGTGTCACTGAGGAAAGGTGAGATTTATTGGCACAGTGAAATAATTTCAGTGAAATAAAGACACTTTTAACCCATGGACATTCAGTACTAACCAGTTGCTATCATAGGGAGATGAATTATCATAAGGAATGAAAAACATTTTCTAGGAAAATAGAAATTGGCAACCTTCAAGGAAAAATAAACTTTTATTAGCATGATTATTTAAAAAAATGGGACTTTGTGGTTAATCTAATTAGCTGTTTCACAGGAACCACAGTCTACTGAAGTTTATTTCATCAGCTGTGACCATTGGTCTTGAAAACCCTATCCTTCTTAGGACTGGGATCCTTGTATCAAGAGATACTGAAATCCTATTATCTTTCTGGGACATAGACTGATTTAAACCATCCCCTGGAGGAAAGACACATTAATGATGTCTTCAGACATTTAAGAGGAGTTAGCACGGTCAACTGGATCTTAAAAACATGATTTGTTTTCACTAAAGCATATAAAAGACTGAATCAGGTACCAAGCAAATCCTTTAAATTCATAGCAGGTACATTCAGGAGCTGTGCTGAGTGGGAAAATGGACACATGGTTGGAGAATATTCCTATGGCTGTCTTACTGCTCTTGACAAGTATGGGTACTTCGGTTTAAAGAACAGTGAAGTAATATTTTCAGTACTACTTAAAAACAAATCAACAAATGTTAATTGACTCCTAGCTAAGAGTTGTCAATATTATGGTGAATGAGACACACATATTCCTTGTGATCTGGGAACCTAATCCTGATTGTAAAAATAATAATGATAATTCATTGAGCACCACTATGTGCTAATCACTTTACATGTATTGTCTCACTTATTCTTTACAACCACCTCAAGAGATACATACAATTATTTTTCCTAATTTTAATATGACAAAACAAGCTCAGAAGGTTTAAACAATGCAAAGACTAGAAATGATATGAATGGAACACTTTCATCCACCAATCTATATTACCTTCACATTCCAGTGTTATCAGAAATCAGTTAGTAAGTTGAAGAACAAAATCTCACCATTCATGTTTTTCCTTTAAGCCAAACCTAGGCTTCCCTAGGGAATTCTGTCTTATGTTGGATATGTTAAAATACAATGTGTGAAGCACTGAAGTGGCATCACTAGTGCCATTTAACAGATACTGCAGCCTTCTTGTCCTCTATGTTGCTCTGATACTGTAAAGCTCCATGCATGAAATGTGACTGCAGAGATGCATTTGGTCCAGGGTTCTTGTCTTCCTGATTATAAGAGTATACTCCTAGATGTCCCTCCCAGTAGTACTGACAAGATATTTAGTCTACTTCTACAACCCACTCCAGTATTCTTGCCTGGGAAATCCCACACACAGAGGAGCCTTGTGGGCTACAGTTGATGGGGTCACAAAGCGTCAGACATGACTTAGTGAGTAAACAATAACAAACCCCAGAATTGCTGACTCAGTAGACCTGGGACTGGACCAGTGAATTTTTTTTAATTGATTTAATTTTTTTGACTTCACTAGGTCTTTGTTGCTTTGCAAGGCTTTCTCTCTGGTTGTGGTGAGCAGGGGCTACTCTTGGCTGCGGTGGCTTCTCCTGTTGTGGAGCACAGGCTCTAGGGTACACGGCTTCAGTGGCTGTGCCACATGGTCTTAGTCCTTTGCTGAATGTGAAATCTTCCCAGACCAGGGATGAAACGCACGTTCCCCACATTGTCGGGTGGACGCCTATCCACTGCGCCACCAGGGAAGTCCTGGGTCAAGGAATTTATTTATTTATTTCTAGCAAGTTCCTAGGTAATGCTTATGATGATGTTGGAAAAATGCTTGAGATAGATAAGTCTTAACTAACTACAGTAGATCCTTGAACAACATGGGTTTGAACTTTGGGAGTCCAGTTTTTAAATAGTAAATACTACAGTACTATATGATGTGTGGTTAGTTGAATCCAGGGATATGGATGAACTGTGAATACAGATGGCTCAGACAGTAAAGGATCCACTGCAGTGCGGGAGACCCAGGTTCGATCCCTGGGTTGAGAAGATCCCTTGGAGAAGGGAATGACTCTCCATCCAGTATTCTTGCCTGGAGAATTAGACAGAGGAGCCTGGCAGGTTATAGTCCATGGGGTGTGAAGGAGTTGGACATGACTGAGCAACTAACACTTTCACTGTAAGCTACAAGTCAGTTTTTCACTGTGCAGAGAGTTGGTGTCCCTAACCCTCTGGTTGTTCAAGGTTCAGCTGTATTCACTAATATTAATTAAGAAATGTCTGATAGTGATTTTTCTTTGTTAAATAAATGAGAATGACATTGAAGTTGCCCCTGAAATGTACATGAACACATTTAGGTGTACTTTGTATACTCACAAATAAATGGATATTGTCATAGCCAGTGTACCGACATTTCTATGAGCACAAGGCCTTAAACTACATTGTACATGACAAAGCCCTTTTCCTTAAATGCAACCTATCCTGACTTGCAAACCTCCGGCGTTTGTAGGTTATTAGATGTGAGATCCTAGGATCAGTTGCCTCCCAGCTGGAATTCAAGGGAATTACTTCATAATTCCTATGAAGCAGAGGCAAGAATTAGACAATGTGGAGACACTGAGAATAATCCAAAATGGCCGTCTGGATTCCCTTGCCCAAACTAAATCTTGAACATATGATAGTCTGAGATGCAATAAGCTCCTAAAGGCAGGCTTCTGTTGGTTTTTGATTTTGCAATATAGTGAGTTGATTCCTACAGTTGACACTCATAAGAACCTGTAAACTGAGAGTAGTGTTCATATGTATGAATAAATCAGCACTCATTAGGTAAGTCCCAAAGTACTTTTCAACATGAAGTCTAAAATAAAATTTGAACAGATGCATATAGAAAATACTTTAGTCTGATCCACCACCTGTTTTCCTAGATTTGTTAGTCTACTTCTTGATAAGATGTTATATTTTTAGAAGGCAACTTTTCTATTTTAATTGATGCATGTTTTCACTTTTGGTGGCTCAGTTGGTAAAGAATCTGCCTGAAGTGCTGGAGACCTGGGTTCTATCCCTGGGTTGGGAAGATGCCTTGAAGAAGGGAATGGCAATCCACTCTAGTATTCTTGCCTGGAGAATTCTAAGGACAGCAGACCCTGGCAGGCTACTGTCCATAGGGTCGCAAAGAATTGGACATGACTGAGCAACAATGCTTTCTTTTCTTTCCATGAGCTATTGGTTTTCTTTCTGCTTGTTAGCCCTAATTTCAGGTTTCAGGTTTTCACTGTGATGTTTAAAGTCTATAAGATGAGTTCATAGTCACGTTCTGTGATTTCAGGTCTACAAATTGTACATCTCTCCTTCAGCTTAACTCCTTGGACTATCAGCCCAAGTTGATTTTGAGTCACAAAGAAAATTCAGAACAATGTGTTGTACATAAAAAAGCTTTTGCGTCTTTGCTTTTCTCTGAAGAGTTGACCTCTATTTATTGCTCTTGTTGCTTTCTCTCTTCTAAGAAAATCAGGTCCACTTTGGACTTAAAATAATTCAAACTCTGTAAGTAATAGCAGTAGCCTGCAAACACATCAATATCTGTTTAAGTAATTAAAACAAAATGCAACTAACGAAACTTGTTCATTTTCCCTTTTTTTGCCTAGTTAATGGAAGCAGAGGGCATCCTTAGGCTCAGTAAGAGTTATTAGATAGAGAAGGAAAATGTGGAATTAGGATTAAAAAGGCCAAGGAGGGGAAGATGAGGCAGTATTTTTAGCAAATATTGCATCAATAAATAACTTACTATATTAATGGTAAATTAATAGATACTGTGATGCAACAAAAGCTGAAATTTTGGTCTTAAAAGGTGTTCTTTGTTATTAGTAAGGCTTTGTATCATTGAAAATATTCATTGCTAAGTGACACATATGGGTATGTTCTGACACCACTCATAATTCAGGAATATTGTAGAAGGTTTAAAAAAGAACCACCACAAGGAATTTTGTCACAGTAGAGTTGTGTGTGTGTGTGTGTGTGTGTGTGTGTGTGTGTGGTGTGTTGGGGTGAAGGGGAGATGGCAACTAGAAATCATGCCAGATGATGAAAGCACAAAGTGTCAATTATTCAGAAAGAGAAAAAAGTCATTGGGGGCATTAGGTAATAAATATCCAAGCATAGTGGAGGTACCACCAAACCATCTATCTCCTGAGTCTTAAGTTAAAAATAAATCATTTTGTGATGGAGCTGGTTGTATTAAAATAGAATGGATGTGTGTGGACTATCTTCCAAATGTACTCAGAAATATTACAAATTGCCATGTAAATATAAGTTTGAAATCTTTCTTTTGGCAAAGGTGTAGATTTAGTCACTACTATGGCCCTTGTTTATGGGCTCGGACACGACTGAGCAGCTGAACTGAACTGAACTAATGGCCCTTGTTTGGCTTCCCAGGTCAGTGGTTAAAAGAATTTGCCTGCTGCTGCAGGAGACTCCAGTTCCATTCCTGGGTTGGGAAGATCCCCTGGAGAAGGAAATGGCAACCCACTCCAGTATTCTTGCCTGGGAAATCCCATGGACAAAGGAGCCTGGTGGACTGCAGTCCATGAGGTCACAGAGAGTCAGAAATGACTGAGCAACTGAGCACACATGTGACCCTTTTCATCTGAAAAAGTCTTTTGAAGTTTTCTGATTAACATAACCTGGATTGTGTGAGTTTGTGGGGATAGATACATATGTAGATATATATGTACGTATAAAGTTTTACTTACCTGAATAAATGTCTCAATTTTTTTTCCTAGACCATCAATAAAGTACTACTTCAGTATGCTGCAATTGTATCAAGTGATTTCAGTTCATACTGTGATAAGGAAAATGTGGTAAGAAAAAATGTCTCTATTCTCAAATAGTCCTCAATTGAGAACTGATATAAGTAAGCAAGGGAACCTGTTTTCTTTGTGTTTTCATATAGATGATAAAAATAGATATCTCAGGAGACTGTTAGAAAGCTTTCTAGTAGTCCTGAACTGGTATAAAATAGAATTCAGAGGAAGGTTGAGAGCATCTCAATGCCAGTCAGCTTGTGGTTTTCCATGACGATGAGTAAGACTCATAAAAACAGTTGAAAACCCACGTCATTGTAAACACTGGAGCTGGGACCTAGGGGTTAAAAAGTTCAGTGTTCACACCAAATAATGTAGTTTTGGCATCAATACCAAAATTAGTATAATTTATTCTTTTGGTTTTCAAATAAATTGAAAAGAATAAAGTAAGGAGTGATACTGATCTATACTCTGAATTATTAACTTATCCTCTTATTTTTTGGATGATTGACAAATGTTGATAACATCTAAGCCAATATTACAGATTAATGAAAGGAATAAAGAGAAGTGAGATAAACCAAAAGTAATTTGGAATATAATCAATGTTATTTTATGGTGGAAGGTAAAATCTTTCTATTCACCATAATAATTTTAGGAGAAACATGTTGGTAACATTATAAGAATTTTTTAAAACACTTAAAAATATTTTAAAAGTCAGTACTAGATTTTTCAAGATAAAAATCAGGGGTTATTTTCCTCTGTCAAAAAATCAGTTCCTACTATCCAGCAAATCTTAAAGAGAATTCTTGCTGAAAACTCATTGACCTCTTGCTGACAGCTCATTAAGATAAGTCAGCCCTAATGGTTCTTGAGTGTACCAGAAGATTCTTCTTTCCCTTAAGTGAAAATGCTGCCCAGAAATTTTATTGAAATGCCTGGATGTGTCAGCAGTGATTTCTAATTGCCATTGATTACAAATATTCTAATAGACAAGATAGAGTATTTATTTATTGAAAGCATCTAGTTATAATTAAATTTATAATACAACTGAAAAGTAATATGTTGAAAATCAAAACAGTGCCAGATAATTTCAGAAAAGATTCTGACTTCTTTGGTATCAAAAATGGAAGACTTTGAAAGGTAGCTATGAATTATCCAGGCCAATTCCTGTCATTCAGAAAGGAAAAATAGCTTTAAAAAGCCCCTGTAGATTTCTATTTTATGTTTTGACATTTATAGTGTATTTTATTTTTTAATATGAAAAATATAAATCAGCATTATATCATCCTCTATATTTTTCTTTATATTCTATACTTTTCAAAATGAAATTTTTATAAAGAAAGAAAATCATTGAAATATTATAGCACACAAGCTTACTTTTCTTTCCTTAATGCTTTTCTTTCCTAATTACTGATGTCTTGACCAGTCTTAGACTCTCATTTAAATGCCAAGTGTTATTTTAGCTTTTCCGCAAAAGGATATCAGTCAGCTACTTAGTTTAACCTGTCAGCTAAGAAAGATTGAAGAAGTGCTTTTGCACATTTGTGTGTGTGTCACTGTTGTTACAGATATAAATTTTTAAATGTCTTTAAATATCAAGAACATTGAAAGTTAATTTTTGTTTTCTCTGTATACTTACGACAATATTCCCATTTTATGTGCAAATAGCACTAGAAACTTTTAAAGAGAGACGCCTAAGAGATGACCGTGATATTTGCTTTCCCAGGGGCTCAGAATTAAAGATGACAGTTAAACAAAATATCTGTGGCAGAATAATTTTTTTTTTCCTTCTGTGACATTTTAAATTTGGAATGGGTCACACGTTTTTAATCCATTCTTCCACATTATAGCAAAGCAATATTATCTAAATCAGAATTACTTGATTTATTTTAAAAATCTTTTTCAATTCAGAAACATAATTTGGTGGGGTCTTAAAAAATACAACCAACTAGTGAAATCAGGTTAATGTTCCCTTTACTGTGGGTATTTTAGTTGTTTATTTGTTGTTCATTTACTTGAGAAGTAAGTAAAAGCTGTTCCCTGATTAAGGTAGTGTTGTGTAATTCAATTCTCAGTAGTGATTTGATAAACTGATTCAATAAAATTGAAATTTGAACATGTCAAGGTCAGCAGAACCTTAATCAAAGAAGAATGTCTCATATTTATTTTTATCTCCCTCTGGATAACTGCATCTCTTTTTTTATATGTAGCCTTACTCAGGTCAATAGCAGTCTATGCCAAGTGAGCCCAATTGTCTTTGTTCATTTTGCTTCTTAGTAGCTCTTTTCCATTGGAAATTATTTCATTAAGAAGGCCTGGAGTTGGTTTAATGTGTAAAACTAGAACTAAAGTCCTATTATGTGTGTCAAAAAAAGAGATATGCTTGAATGCTAATATCAAATAATCAGAGTCTACCCAGATAACTTAGAACCATGGAAAGCAGGATGATACAGCCTTACCCATAGAGTC
This sequence comes from Cervus canadensis, assembly GCF_019320065.1. Lineage (NCBI taxonomy): Eukaryota > Metazoa > Chordata > Mammalia > Artiodactyla > Cervidae > Cervus > Cervus canadensis. Next base: position 51,819,421 of record NC_057391.1, on the reverse strand, counting down.
TTCCTGCTTCTCATTAAAAGCTGTGCTCTTCCTTAGTTCTTTCCCCTCTGCAATGAAAAAGGAAAAAAAAAAAAAAAAACAATGACCCCGTCCCCTAGTGGATAAAGCTCTTTTGGTTCAGTTTGTTGACACTGGGTCAAGAATCTGAAATCCTGAAAATCTGATCATATATGCTACAGATAGGACTAGACTTGGATCCAGAGACTCTCAACTGGCAATTCAAATCAATTTGTAGAGTACTGTGATTCAGCTTACTGAACAGAATCTATAGGAGATAAATCTGTGTTGTAAAAATAAAATATTTAAGTGCCTGAAATTAAGAGAATAAGTTCTAAATTGTTTTTGTAAATTCAAGTTAGGATGTGGTCACTTTAAGAGTCAATTAGAAAGCTCTTCAAAGGTGTGTAATGTGGTTGAAACAATGATAAAATCTTTCCACTGATGAGCACTAACACCTTTCTGATGTCCTGGAAGTCCTTTGCAGGTTTCTCTCTGATTCATTATTGGCTCATTTCCCAGCACCTTGGAAGGCATATCCATTTTCCTTTCTTTGACTCGTTTCTTCCCCTGATATGCTGGTTCTTCAGAATCAGCATGTAGCAAATGTTAAGTTATTCCATAACTATGCTGAATTCTGTTATAAATTAATTTCAACCATTCTGAGGACACATCTAGCCCTTTCACAAAGCTTTACATCTTTATGTTATTGTTATATCTCTGCCTCCTTGAAAAGAAATCAAGGAACATTTTTAAAGCATGTATTATGTGTGAGGCTCTATGCAGCACTCTGGAAGAGAAAGCAGAAAAAGACACAGCAGTGCATACAGTGCTTTTAAGGTCAGCCGGCAAGACAGTCAAAAGCAACTCAGTTGTGAAGTTAAATAAAACAAATGTCAAGTGAGTGACAAAAGGATACAATCTGGGAAAATGAAGGCCCTAACCTGAATGATGGATGTGACTCAAACAGGAAAAGAGGTTCAAGCGAAAGGCCCACAAGCTAAGCCAAGCCACCAAGCCTGGAAAGCACAGGCGTTCGGTGGGGAAGAAGCCTCTTGGAGCTGCAAGTTCATCATAATATAGGAGAGGGAGATGAGAAGAAAAACATGGCTTGGAGCTGTATAACTAAGGGCCTTCAATACCAGAATGTGGACTTTAGTGATAGTAAGAATTTATTAAAGGTTTTTGAAAGGGTTGTTTTTGTTTGTTTTCATTTTTGAAACTTAGGTGATATTTTAGCTTTTGAAACAATGAAAACACCAGGATAGTTTAAACTAGTGTGTTTTTCTTAATGTAAATCTTTAAACAAAATCTGAATTTGGTTAATTTTGAAGTATAAAATGCCACATTGCTAAGAGTAAATCAATTCTAGTAATAAGTCTCCAATGGTTTACTAAGTACAATATTAAATCCCATTGCCCAAAATGGCTATATATTCCCTCTTCTATGATTAACTGTTTAAAAAGTATAATCTTAAAGTGGCATAATTGTTCTATTTGCCAAATAGAATAGGGTTTCAGTGATAGCTGTATATTATTACATTGAAGGCCAACCCATTCAGTAATTTAATGAATTTCTTGTTTTGTTTGTCTTATTTAAAGCCCTGTATATTGATGAACAATATTCAACAATTGCGGGTTCAGCTGGAAAAAATGTTTGAATCCATGGGAGGAAAAGAGGTAAGTATATCTGTATGCCTACAGTTGTTAAATATCTCCTTAGAGATCATTAGCAGCATATATTTCTTTGCCACAGAAAGTGACATAATCAAGTTTTTACATGGGTTCACTACAGAACAGGAAATGCTAATAATCTAAAATACTATTAACAGCTAAAGTGATCATTATCCACAACAGAATAATTCAGTAAATACAGCAGAAGTGTGACTAGGAGAAGGAAGATGGATCAATAACTTTTTGTAGTGTGTTTGTGTATATATATATTAGTCATATATGCACAATTAAATATATTTATGTATATGCTAATGATCTGTAAAGTTCCACCAGTGCAGATGCCTTTTACTGTTCTGTTCAATGTCAACTTAATACTGATTTTCTTCTGCAGTGTGCTTTGCAGCACTAGTGGTTTTTGATGTATCACTGGTTTATTTTTCACATCTCAAAAATCTGTGCCAAAACTGTGTTGTGTATTGTGTCTGTAATGTGTTGTGTCTTTGTCTAACATCTCTGACCTGCAATTCCATGAGCAGAAGAAGGAAGGAGAAAGATTCTTTTATGAGGTTTGTGATAGTAAGCATCTTATCCTTTACCTGGCTGTTTCCCCTCCAAATCCAAAGACCATTGCACTTCCTACTTGTTCTCATTTGCTTGTTTGGATCAGGCAGACCGTGAAACATTAGCTGAGCTGCCACAGTCTTGTATTTCACAAACCAACATGAACATCTGGGGGCTTGAGGGCTAGAGACGGTGCCGCAAGGGAAGGTCAAGCAGCTGGCACTCTCCCACCACCTACTCTGTAAATCAATCCCGAGGGCGGCTAGGATGAGGGGATATTTTTGTTTACAGTTTTATTTTCATGGTTCCTAATTATTGTGGTAAGTGCGTGAGATGTATGTAAAGCTAGGTTTGATTTCAAAGCCAAGGTCTCATTCATTTCTAAATTGATAAGGCTGAAGATGCTTTTTTTTGTTTGTTTTAAATTGGAGTAGAGTTGCTTTATGATGTTGTGTTAGCTTGTGCTATCCAGCAAAGTGATCCACTATACCTATACATATATAACCTCTTTTATGGAATTCTTTCCTGTTTAGGTCACCACAGAGCACTGAGTGAAGTTATATTGTAGGCTGTCATTGGTTACCTATTTTATACAGAATATCAATAGAGTGTATATGTCCATCCCAATCTCCCAATTTATTCAACTGCCCCCACTTCACACATGACGTTTGTTTTAATCCCTTAAAGACATGTATACATTTTCACCCCAATGTCTTTTTCATTATTCTCGAGCCTCAGTCTTTAGAGAAATGAACTATTTAGCATTCTACAAATAAGAAGCACCAGGATAGATGGATGAAGGTACAAAACTTCAAAAATGAACTTTTCTGAGCTATGCCACCACTGCCGTCTCAGTCTAGTTTATATAAAATAAGGCTTCATTCCCCAAAGTGTGGTAATGGTTTTTGCCTGGTTTGAGGGCATCAATCTCATTTTTAAAATTCTTTTGCTGAATCAGGTGAGCACTTGGGGCTCATAGCTGGAGATTCCCTTTTCAATTTAGTGATGTTTTACATTCAGACTTTAAGTCCACTTACTGTTTTGAAAAGTAGTGAAGAAAATACTGATTTTTTTTTTTTTGTGGGAAATTCTCTCTTGCTTTAGTGAATTTTAAAGACCAGAAATCATTTGAGGATAGAGTTATATTTGAAATGCCACATTTCCAGAAATTTCTCCTAATACTGCTACTATAGCATTACTATTTTGTGGTTGAACTCTGTGAGAGATATACTGCTGAGCTGAATGTTAACCAGACAAATTATGCCTGTATTTAAAGGAAACTGTGTGGGCCAAGCCACCTGCTAACCAAAAGAGCTGCAGGGCGGTTTGTTCACCAACCAAAATTGACTGCTTGTTTCAGATAAAATTGCCCATTTGAAATGTACAGGTTTTCGTGTGATAAATTGAGTTGCAGATCTGTGACTATATCACAGAACTGTATTGGAGAAAATGATGGAAGATGAGCTGAGCTGGGTGCCTTCTCCCTTTATAACTCTTGCAATGCCAATTGTTAAACTCCTCATGCAAAATTTCAAGTGAAAATCAATTAAACAAATTAAATGAATGTCTAGCTCCTAAAAATGGAATTTGTTAGAGGGACAGCATTGACCCTAGCTCCTTTCTTTTCCTAATTTAAATATTTTTTCTCCCTTCTCTCCCTCTCTTTACCCTCTTTCTATGTTCTTCTGTCTCCCTTTCTATGAAGTTTCTTTTCTCTTTTTCTTTTCTATTTTCATCTTGTGCTGCCAAGAAAAATCTTTAGGCAGGCCATGCCAGCTTTGTGTATGGGTTGAGGAAATGTGAGGAAGAAGCTTGACTTGAACCCAAGTCTGAGCGTAACAGGCAGCCTCCCAGAGAGAAAGTATCTATCTTAATACAGAATGATGTTAGAGTTGCTGATTGCTACAGTGAGCCTCCAGAACCTCAAAATAATAGAGTCCTTTCATTCTAGTTTTCTATATGGCAATATTTAAATGGTTCCTTAACTTGAGTCTTTCATTAAGATGAAAAAGGATTTTATTGAGAAAAACAAATTTGCCTTTTGATACTCAAAGTAGACACAGCACTTAATATAGGCATGTTTGGTGGCCTTTAATGAGAAGACAGTGTGTTTGTACTATTGCCAATTCCCAGTTGTTTCCTCACAGTGGGACTGGTTATAAAACCTCCACTATTTGCTAAGGAAAACTTTCTCAACTAGATTTTATCCTTCTTCTAAGAGTTTCTTGTTACTCTGTGCCCCACCATCTGTACTAGGCTGTGCACTTCTTGCTACAGAAAACTAATTAGCAAATGATTGCTTGTGCATTTTGCTCAAAATAGTTTTTGATGCCGTGTGTCCTTTAGTTGGCTTCTGACAATAGCGTGGCTGGCCTCTTGGACCACCTGTAAAGTGCCGGCCACTTGCAGGCCTGCTTGCATGACGCTGTAGCTCTCTGTCACTTTGACCCAACCACTGTTGGGGCAGTTACTCTTTCTTTGCAGGGTCAATCTCTTTTCCCCCTGAAAACAGAAAGAGTGTTTAAAACTTTTTTTTTTTTTTTTTTAATTCACTCTCTGCGTGGAGTCCAAGATGGAAACATTGCCTAATGCTGTGACAGTCTTGGGGGTCATGCTGTTGACACTAACTCCAAATACAGCCACTTGAGCAGTCCTACAGTAGCCTGTGGGTCCTGTTAGCACATTCTTTTCCAATGCCCTATTTAGAAAAAAGAATCAAAACAGAAGAGCAACTACTAAATTTCTGCTCTTCTAGTCTCTTCTAGTCTGCATACAAATTAAGAGATCATGCTTTGGCTTGATGACTCTCTGATTACTCTTGAAAATAGGAATTTTAAAAATTCACATAAACTATGAAGCAAACATATCCTTTAGGAATGAGGCCCAGAGTTGTTGTTTTTTTTTTTTTAAGTGCATCCCAGGTGATCTTTTATGTTCATACAGTTTTATGAATCACTATAGTAAAACAGATAAAATAACCAAACTCTGGTAGGGACTGATTTGAGCTAGAAGTTAAATCATTTACACCACAATTCCCGTATGGTATTACTTGTCCCTGTGTAACACTAACAGGAAAACAATCATCAAAATGCCAGTTAATAATTTTCATGTAGCCATTAACAATTGTTTTATCTTTCTCGGGCTTTCTTTCTGTAATAGTTCAAATAGCTCAAAAATAAAACAGATATATTTTTGTATATATCATTTTAATAGTTTAATTTTGTCATGAGTATAACTCAGCATATATCAATTGCAAATAAATACTTAGTCCTATATTCAATTTTTTGTAAAAACATATTGCTACAGTCTACAGAAGGGACTTAGTTGTAGTTGCTTGATCTGCAATCTAATTTGCACAAGTACATGAAAAAGAAAATCAGATAATCCCAAATTTAATTTCTTTCCAGAAAGTTATGAGATATTGGTTATTAACTTGCATTTTGGTAATTGGTTTAGAAGAATTATGACCATGCTGTGTAAGCAGAGGGTGCATTACTCCTTCACAATATTGCGATGATAAAATAATATTGAATAGTAGAATCTATAATTATTCATAGGCCTGCTATCCTATTAACTATACTTCAAGTTCTAGAAGTTAGCCATTATTAATACATTTAGGAGAAATGGAGGGCAGGTATTTACTTAGCTAAAATTTCTCATTCTGCTGACCACAGAGCAGACCAAGTAAGTGTTACAGCAACGTTATTGTTATTGATATGTCTCGGAAGGATTAAATCTCTTGCCTCATCTTACCTTGTTAAACTTTCCTGAACAGGGCTTGGAATCAGGGACATAATCCACCTATCCTAAAAATGTACATATTTTAATGAGCAATTTAATTATCTTTTGTTGCAGAGATGCAAACTATATTGTTCTTCATTTTTTAATGATGAATTCAATATGTCAGTTAGAAACTGAATCTGACTGTCTAAAAGTGAACACATGTAGGTGATTGAAATTCATTGTAAAACTTACTAGCCATACAGATGCAGCCTTCAGCTAAGCAACCTCTGATCAGAGAGGATAGAAATTGACTTCTGTTCTATTTCAATTAGCAAAGTTCTTTCATACTTTCTGGGCTACAGGGGTTGAAGACCACTGCTTTAAGGGAAATAATACTTCGTGCCAGTAGTTTTTGAACATTGGCAGGTACGAGAACTGCCCAGAGAGCTAATTATAACACACATTGCTGAATTCCACCCTAGACTATTCAACTCAGTAGTTCTGGAGTTGGGCCGCATGACTTATATTTCTAACAGATTCCCATGTGATGCTGATGGTACTGGTTAAGAGACCACATTTTAAGAATTAATGCTCTTTGCTTTTAGGATAGCTACCAGATACTTAGGAAATGGCTCAGAATACCGTTATGCCTTATCTGTGCCTGACTCCTAACCCACCTACTTAAAATATTTTGAGTTTTGAGAACACATTGGACTCAGTGTATTCGAACAGATCTTGATACAGCATGCAATAGGCAGTGAAGTATTTGGATTAAAAAATATAATAATCTCAAAATATAGAGATTATAAGACTGACTAACTTTCAGTCTTATACAAATATCCAGCATTTTTAAAACTCTGGACTTCTGTGCTTACATTTTATATATAATTTTATTAAAGGAGGTGTTATAGTTGTAAAGAGGCTAAAAACTTTATGTTCAGGTTTCTGATCTTGTCTCACCCTTTCTCAGTGTAAACAGATATAATGCTCTAGTTAATACGTTAAATGAGAAGACATCCATGATTTCTCTTTTCCAGAAGTACAAAATAAATTAGAAAATAAAATTATCAAAGTAGGTACTAGATGTCATTAGATAATAAAGTAGTCAATTTTAACTAGTCATATTATGTCTTCCTGTTAGTTCCAAATTATTTCATAAAGCAAATTTGCCAAGTTCATCCCATGTAATTGAAGTGTCTACTGGTGTCTGTTTTCTGTAGGATGACAGGAGTTGAGATAGGAAATAAAGATATTTAAATAACTGCTCTTGCTGTCAAGCATCTTCTAAGAAGGAGTGAGTCCATATAAAACAACAGTCAGAGCAGAGCTCCCTGTTGGACTCAGTGAAAGGGATTCTTAGAAGACAAATGCCTCCTGTTCTGCCTGAACCACTTTAAGTACCTCTTACCCTTGGGGCTGACTGCCTCATGAAAAACAGAGATAAGAGCTTGCTGAACATGAAGAAGAATGTACTCCTTGATTAATTCATTCATCAAATTATTGATTTGCTGAACACCTATTATGAGCTGTATATTTTTACTAGACTACAGAGGTAATAATAATTAATAAAATGTAGACTCCCACCCTCAGAAAACTTTGAATTTATTAGGGAAGTCAGAACAATTAAAAAGATAAGGTTTATTAGGGGAATCCCCCTTTCTAAACTTGCAAATACATGTTTCAAAGGAGAGTTGTAATTGTTACATCTTCAGTTCAGCTCAGTCCTGTCTGACTCTTTGCGACCCCATGAATCGCAGCACTCCAGCCCTCCCTGTCCATCAAACACTCCCGGAGTTTACTCAAACTCATGCCCATCGAGTCGGTGATGCCATCCAGCCATCTCATCCTCTGTCGTTCCCTTCTCCTCCTGCCCCCAACCCCTCCCAGCATCAGGGTCTTTTCCAATGGATCAACTCTTCACATGAGGTGGCCAAAGTACTGGAGTTTCAGCTTCAGCGTCAGTCCTTCCAATGAACACCCAGGACTGATCTCCTTTAGGATGGACTGGTTGGATCTCCTTGCAGTCCAAGGGACTCTCAAGAGTTTTCTCCCACACCACAGTTCAAAAGCATCAATTCTTCGGTGCTCAGCTTTCTTCACAGTCCAACTCTCACATCGATACATGATCACTGGAAAAACCATAGCCTTGACCAGATGGACCTTTGTTGGCAAAGTAATGTCTCTGCTTTTTAATATGCTATCTAGGTTGGTCATAACTTTCCTACCAAGGAGTAAGCATCTTTTAATTTCATGTTACATCTTATCCCACAGTAATTCAAAGGATCAACTCAAACTAGCTTATTATTGTGTAAATAAAACTCAAAGGTGAGATGTATTTGGCTGAATTCAGTAAAAGTAAGCAAGTATTTCTAGCTTCAAGAGTAGAAAACTTGAATTTTAAGTGCTGGCCCTTTATTTTGGCAGCCTGAAGATACTACCTGGTTTCTTTCTCCTCCTAACCACTCTGCAATTAGAGTTAATAAATTAGAATTAATAGAAAACTAAGAGAATGATGAGGGCCAAAAGGGCAAATCACTTGAGGTGATTTAATAAATATGATTGATTCTAGCACTACTACTACATAAAGTTCAGCTAACTGCTAAGCTGGCAATATTAAGGAAAGGTGCTCCCTTGGAGGCTGAGAGGCTTCTGGGTGGAAGATCCATGTCAAAATAAAATCCAGACCCAAGCAGTTTCTTCTTGTTAACCTCATTTCCCAGCTCATTCTCCAGACAGCACAGGGTCACCCCCATGCTACTGAGCATCTTTTTAACTAAACTTCCTCTGAACTTTAAGAAAACTTCAGGGGAGAGAATGCAAGCCATAGCCAGAAGGGAGAGAAACAGAATTTTACTTTAACTGCCATTTTCTATAATAGACCCATTTTATTGTCCTATTGAGGATCCCTTGCAATTGTTTATGACTGCATCAACGAGCCATACATCAATGCAGAAACTTAGTAAAACTTTACTTCTCTAATCCAGCCAATTGTCCTTCTTCTACTTGGCAGAGTGGCCGTCAGGCACCTCATGCAGATGGCTCCCTGAAGGTATTCTGTTGACTCTGACAGGTCCTCAGCTCAGTTGATTGAACAGCCTCTATTCACACTGCTGAAGAGTGGCGAGATTCAGTAATGTGAACAACTGAAAGGCAAAGACGGAGTGAGACAGAGCAAAGAGTGTTTACAGAAAAAAATCTGAACGTAAAGTTTGTGTCTCATTTCTTCTATTCCTGACACCCCTACTCTGTCCTGATTCATAGTCAGCCAATAGGTAGAGCTAATAAGCCCCATATTCCTTCCTAGTCAGGTTATTGTGCTTGCTTGTCTTTTTAATGACCACAGTCAGAGAATTTCTTAAAAGAATATCGTTTCTTAGATTGCTTTTTCATCCTCCTGTGGCCCCCAAATCTGTCAAGTGAATGACACATCATCTAGACCTTGATTATCCTCATTCGTAAGAAAGAAATAACTGGACTATAGAATTTCTGAGGTTCATTCTAGCCTAACAATGTGTAATTATAAGGAAGAGAACCTTGTTAGCAACCCGTAGAGTATAAGGTTAATGTATGTATCGTAGGTGAAAAGGAGAAAAAAAAAGTTTTAAAGACAAGAATGTCATGTCTCTCATATAAGACTTGAAGTTATTTTTAAAAGTTCAGATAAATAGAAATAGAAAAAAATAACAATTTGCCATATTTCATTAACTCAAATCTATATTGAATGAACTATACAAGATGAGGCATTTTTTCCCTTCAGTTGTCTAGTCTGAAGAACCTAACTTAACATATCTCAAAGATATTTAGTTGGTTTGAAACACAGTGACAGTTGGTTTTACTGCGTACTCTTCTTAATTAGGATGTGAGACAGCTACTGCTGTTCTTCCACTTTTTGAAAGCACGAAGTTAGGAGCATGAATTTATATAAATGATACCTCTAGCATAACAGTTCGTTCACATCTGAGTGGCACAAAAATGTCATAGTCTATTTCTGAAAACAATCTTATAAGTTCTTGGGGAGGTTCTCTCACAAGAGGAATAAAAAAAGAAAGTAAAGACAGAGTTGCATTGGTAGATCTAGGGCATAATTTTTTTTTGCAATGGAGGAACCATGTGTTCTTTATTTCTGACAACATACCATAGTATCCATGCCGAATGCTATAGCTCTAGAAAGTGATTTAGAGCATTTCAAGGAGAGTAATTTCCTGCTGAATTCACTAGGGAATTTTCACTGATTTCTCAATCATCTATTTTCAGTTGACCTAGGTAGTTTAGGATGGATAAATTCTGGTCAAGTAGAAGGACTGGAGAAAAGTGATATTTTCAAAATAAAAGAAATAGCAAGAGTCCAGATAAGGCTGTAAGAAATTCCTTGAAGCACTTGCCTGGTTGAAAGTCAGTAGAGGGGTCAGCAGGTGCCATGATCAGATTTTGGCTTTATTAAAACAACTCTAGGAACAGTTAGGAGGATGGAGTAGAAGTGAGAAAACAGCAAATAGAACCTGGAGATGATTGCAGCATAGCTTGGATGAGAAAAATTCTGCATCAGAAAATGAAGAGGATAGGGCAGATGGAGAAAACATTTCATAAATGTTATCAGTCATATTTGATATTCAAGTAAATATGGAAGGAAGAAAGCAGAGGAGAGTCAAAGATGGCTCTTCAGAATTCTGCCTTAAACAATTGCATGCTATCAATCAAATCAGAGGCAATAAGAAGGGAAACTAAGGTTGGTTGGGCAGGTAACAAGTTCTCTTTTTGATAGGTTGAGCTTGAAGTTATCAAAGTGGAAAAGGTTAACAGGAGAGAATATACTCAGGCATCCTGTTACAGCTGTTGGTGATGGTTTGGAGATCATTAGCACAGAGATGGGAGTTGAAACCATAGGCATAAATGTGATGGCTCAAGAAGGGAATATAGAGTGGAAAAAAGAGGACTAGGAAGGAAAAATTGAAGTCATTAATATATAATGAATATACAGAAGAAGTGAAGTCAACCAAAGAGATAGACAAATAGGCAGAAAAATAGGAAATCTAGGAGAAGGTAGTCTCTGGAGAAACAAGGAAATAAAGAGGTTGAAAGAGAGTAAACAACAGTGTGAATGTAGTTTGAGTAGGATAAATAAAGTCACTGGTCTTAGCAAGAAAGAGATCATTGGTGATATGTGAATATTTCAGTGGAGTATCCAGAGCCAAACCACACTATAAAGGATTAATAAGTATTTAAGAGATAAAAAGAGACTTAATTTTACACTTATGGTGTGCAGTTTGAAGGTCAAGAAAAGAAAAAGATACTAGCTAGATGTCAATGAGAAAGTAGTTACAAATAAGTTGGGCTTTTCTTTTATAATTTGTTTACCTTTTATGTTAATATAAATGCTATTTAAGTATGATTTATACATTGGAATAATAAAAATAATAATGGAAAAATGGAAGATAGACCAGGATATTTGATGGAAACAAAATGCAAAAAAAGAAACTCAAGTTGAATAACATTCTACATTTCCTTTTTTTTATAGAAATAATGGTGAAGTTCACATTTACTGAAGGATTTTCTGCAAAAAATCTTGACAAGGGTGTGACACCCACAAGACTAATGACCAGATTTTGAACACTGTAAAGATAAGGGCCAGGGGACCTTCCTAATCTACATTTCTTTCAATGAGCAAATAATAGAACCCTAATGCTGATGAACTGAACGTAAGAAAGGGCAGTTTAGCAGCTTCTACAAAAGAGAAAGGAAATGACATAGTAATAAACACTGTGGAAAAGGAATAAAATTTCCACTAAAGACCCTTAACTTCTTTACAGGAAGCCTTTATTTTTCAGTAGTTTGTACTGAACTATCTAAAGAATTTAAATTCAACTTTCCAACCCACTAGTTGTACCTTTAGTAAGAACTTAATGGTTGGTTTAACAATTACTGTTACAAGAGGTTGAAATAACATACAGTCCTATTAGGTCCCTTAGGGAAAGAATTTATGCTGGAAAAAGAAAATCTAGTGGGGATATGGTAACCATATTTTTGGAACCAAGAAAATATCAGGATATAATCTGGCATGGTCTGGCAATGACTCAAACACTTGAATTTAGGACTAACTTGGTAGCTCTAGAACATGTGGTTGCTAAGGAACGAAAGATTTCAAATGCAAAAGTATTCTGTTAATAAGTCAGTGCAAAGCATCAATCTAAGAAAGAGCACTTTGCATATCACAGTTACCTTTGAAGGCATTTTTTCATGCTTCTTGCTGCCCAGGTAGTAGTGAAGTTTGCATTTACTGAAGGATTTTCTGCAAAAAAAAATTCTTGAAGAGGATATGACACCCACAAGACTAATGGCCAGACTCTTTGATACTGTAAAAATAAAGACCAGTAAACTCTTAGGCTTCCAGGGACAGATACCCAGAAGAGCAAGTTAAGTCAGGTAGAGTTTAGTGGAAGAGAGAGATTTATAGAACAGTTAAAGGGGAATGTTGTATAGACAGTGATAATGCAGAACACAATTAGTGCACAAACGAAAGTCACTGACTGCCTGGGGTTAGTGACACATGGGGTCAGATTTGCAAAAGAAGGTGATAAGCAAATTGTCTTTTAAAGAAAAGTGGAAGTGAGACTTGAGGACAAAGAACTTCAAAGATAACCTTGCCTACTAGCTATCTCTTCTGGAGAAGTCATTAATATCACCACAGCTCAATGCTATAAATAATCTCAGTGGTGTGAAAACTCAGATACTACATAAGCATGACCATGGTTCACTCAGACCTTTAAAACCACGCTTTATCTGGCCTAAATTTTGGAATTCCCCAACTTTTCAAAGTGTGGATAAAATCTGTTGTGAAAGTTGTACTATAAATTCAGATTTTGACCCAGTATTCTTAAATTTTCATGGAGTATGTTCCTCTTTACATGGAGTCACTTAATATTTTATTTCATTGCCAGCCAAGGTATTCACGTACACCTGCTAATACAGTTTATAATTTTAAAAAATTTTAACTGTGGCTTTTGAATGCTTAAAATTTATTTTTTTTGTTTCTCTTTTTGATTTTAATAATTCTAGATGACAATATAAAAATGTGCAAATTGTTTTTTGATGTTATATTCCTTATGGAACTAGGTTAAGTTTTAAACATTTATTAAAAAAAAAATTAGGTAGCTTTTTATCTTTCCAAAGTGGCCAGTAATTTGTAAAATATGCTATGGGGAATTTAGGCAATAAATAATCAATATATAATAAATTAATATATATAAGAAATTGCTATTTCTTATAAAATTTAGAGAGTTTGTAGGAGTAAGGAAAATTTTCTCAATTCAGACACAAACAAATGCAGAAAAACTCAAGAACTGGTAAATTTGCTGGCCAAAAAGATTGTTTTATAATTAGGTGAGTATGATATTTATACCCATTATTATTACAAAAGATCTTCAATTTACATAATGGCCTCAAAATTACTGTTTGTAGTTAGTGGTTTACTGGTGTGCTTTAAATAAATACCAAAATACTTAACTAAAACCAAACTTTTTCTTTTTTTTTTTTTCCTGTTTATATGACAGAGGCATTCTGGCTTCACCCACTTAAAAACTCATGCATCTCTCAGGAAATGAAAACTGTCAGCCAATGTTTAAATTGCTATAGTTTGACAGTTTCAGATTTTCAAGTAATAACCAATTACTTGCTAGGCAATTTCCACTCCCCAAATACCTAAGGTAGACTAAGATGATTCATAGGAAAATAGATCATTTCACCCAACTGAACTATTTAACCATTTTTGTATGACTTTAAAGTCATCTATGGCTGATTTATATCAATGTATGACAAAAAAAAAAAAAAAGTCATTATATTAACAGGTAACTCAATGTGTATATCAAACTAATATGAGAACAAAATATACACTTTAAATAAGAAGCAGCCCAATTTCCTGAAGAAAACCATGCTGTTGAAGGTGGCAGTTCTGTGGGGGAGGGCAGAACAACCACCTATCCCCCCAGCAAGATTTACCAAGGAGTGGGGGACCTGGAGAAAATTCTTTGGGAGGTCTTCTCTCATTTTCTGTTGGTGAACATTTTTATCCAAGTGAAGCTGGGTTAAAACTGATAGGATAATAGCAAAAACACATGATTCAAAAAAATAATCAGCTTTCATTGTTCCTAGGATTGGGGTGAACAATCCACATATGTTTTCTTGGCTAAGGGTTGGGAAATACAGTTTATTACACTAATTGTGTTTAAATGCATATCAATGTCAGAGCTTTATAAAAATAGGCAATATCTATTTTTTTTCTGAATTACTGCCTTGCTACTGGTTATAGCTGAATGGAACTCCCAAAGTATGAGGCTTAGGGTTATTTATTGTAAGTTTCCAACTTCTAGAGAAATCTGTATGTGTTAAGCTTGCTCATGCATGTGTGGATAATCTCTAATGACAGAGGCAGGAAATGATATAGACCAGAAGAACAGCATTGACTTAGGGGCAGAAACTAACTAATGCTAAAATCACCTAGATTTGAGTGAAAATTGACATCAAGGATTGGTTTGATATAAACAGTAAAGTATCAGATTTTAAATGGAATATTTGGTTTCTATTTTGTTTTTAGTCATGTAAGTATAACATAGAGCAATGCAGCTGCTGAGGTGTATAGATAATACTTCTTCCTAATAGTTTCTTAGTATTAGAAAAGTTTCTTGGAGGACTGTAGGATTTATGATCAGTGTATTCTATTAGGGACAATTTTTGATCCTGGGTTAGCTTCCATGAGTTTAAATTGATTTGTGTCATACAATGTATTTGGTGTTCTTAGGTTCTTTTATTTATAGTAAGTCCTTCTTTCATTTGCTCTACTTCGAAAGGTTGTCTTTATCCTAAACTCCTCTCTTCAGCGATAGACCAACTTGAGCAAGAACTATAGGTACTAATGGTAGGAAACTGAATTTCTGAAGACTCAAATGAAGATTGGTTTAAATTTCAAAGAATATTCTAGGTTTCCCTTTACATGAATTTCTATCAGCTAGATACAATACATCTGTTATATGTCATTCTATTTTGACAACTAGCTTGCAAAAATATAATTAAAAAAGGATACAATTTTCTAAAATGCTAGTAAAGTTTGTGTTCATCCATCACTTTAATTATAAAAAATTCTGCCACATTAACAGTTTGGTGTTTTGTTTGTGTTTACTTATAGTGTAAGTTATTTTCTAATATCGATTAATATTATTTTAGAACTGAAATCAGATAAAAAGAATTTGGCTTTTACATTGTAAGAATAAGCTTAATATGTCATCTTGATTTAATTATTTTTTACCCTCACCCCACACAAAAGAAAAACTTAAAAAAATATATATATATATATATTATATATATATATAATAAAATGGGAAACTTGAATCTTGAATTCTGAGTTAAAAATTGGCATCTAGGAAGAAAAGTTAGGCCTGTCACCTATAGAGAAACACACTGGAGCAATAGGATAATTGTTTATTACTTTTAATTCTGTACTTGAAAAAATATGAAAACTCCTTCAACTAAGCACAACATAATGTACAAAAATTAATTTTTAGCAATTTAAAAAATTTTTCAATGGTTCTATTTATTTACAGGGATATTACAGATGAAAATGTTTTCAAGAAACACACATGTTCAACTAACATATGACCAGTTTTCTAAGTCATGAAATTATCATGTTCTGTAATATATTTTGTCATGCCTTGCATCCCACTGCTATAACCAACAAAGGCTTTGCTCTATAGCTCTTTTTTGTATGCATGCTATGCATTTTAATCAGTTTTTTATAGTAAAACTTTTAATTTAATTAGAATTTCTAAATTTTGCATTTGATTTCAAAGATTAAAGAAGAAAAAAGGATATGTATGCCATATTGTTTGAAGTTTACCTTATAATAAGCAAAAATACATCATGCTTCTAAGAAATAAAAGCCATGCTTTCTCAGAACTCCAAAGTAATATTGTTTATGATCTCTTTGCAGTTAGATCCTGAAGCTAGTACTGTTCTAAAAGAACTTCAGGTTAAACTCAGTGGGGTTCTGGATGAGCTCAGTGTCACTTACGGTGAAAGGTAAGTGGCCTAAGTAGTTACTATCCAAGTGTATTATAATCATGTTTTCAGTGCTGTCTTTCTCCTCTGACTGTCTAAATCCATTTAACTTTAAGACTCAGTTTAAGCATCACCACCCCTGGAAAATCTTTCATGACCCTGCAATTTTATAGTGATGTCTTGCTGTTTGCTCCCCAGAACTCTGAGTATCCTGCAGTTAGGAGCACTTACAACACTACGCTCTAAGTTCTCATTCACTGGCCTGTTTTCCTCTCATTACTGTATGTTTCTTAAGGGCAGAAATGACATTTCATTCCTCTTTGAAATTCTAGTTTTTAGAGGTTAGCAACTGGCTGGCAAAGGAATAGAGGAAGGAAGAAAGGCAGGGAGAAAATCTTTACATGCATGACAGGGATGAGTTGTATTCATGCCATACATATCAGTGTGGTTCCAAAGAACTGAACTCTTAACCCCATAAATGAATTAAGACAGCCTGCTATGTTTTAGGCTTTAGAAATGTTAATGCAATTAGCTCATGGGAAACTACTAACACATCTATGTTATGTCTTTTTTTTCCCATTAATTAAGTTTGCTTATTAATGGTGTGGTTCTCAAAGAATGAGAAGTTCATTCTATATAAACTTCATTTTGGTCTTATAGGAAAAAGCCATCATCTCATCAGCAAATGTTAAAATAGGAAATTAATCTCTTATCAGTCATATCAATTGCAATATTTTCTCCCAATCAGTAAGTTGTGTTTTCATTTTGTTGATGGTTTCTTTTGCTGGGCAGAAGATTTTAAGTTTAATTAGGTCTCATTTGTTTATTTTTGCTTTTATCCTTTACTTCAGGAGACAGATCCAAAAAATACCACTGTGATAGTGTTCTGTCTTTCCTTTCCTCTAGGAGATTTATACATAGTACACTGTTTTGGGGTCTTTAATCCATTTTGAGTTTATTTTTGCATATGGTGTTAGAGAATGTTCTAATTTCATTCTTTTGCATGTAGCTGTCCAGTTTTCCCAGCATGATCTGTTGAAGAGACTTGTTTATTCTTGACTCATTTGTCATAGATTAATTGACCATAAGTGCATGAGTTTATTACTGGGCTTTCTGTCCTATTCCATTGACCTCTGTGTCTGTTTTCATGCCAGTACCATATTGTTTTGATTACTGTAGTATTTTAATATAGTCTGTAGCATAGTCAAAAGTCAGGGAGCATGGTTCCTCCAGCTCTGTTCTTCTTTCTCAAGATTACTTTGGCTATTTGAGAGCTTTTGTGTTCCCATACAAATTTCAATTTTTCTTTGTTTCAGTAGTGTGAAAAATGTCATTGTTAATTTGATAGGGATTGCATTGAATCTTTAGATTGCCTCAGGTAGTATAGTCATTTGAACAATACTGATTCTTCCAATATAAGAATATAGTATATCTTTGCATTTATTTGTGTGATTTTCAATTTTATTTCATCAGTATCTTACAGTTTTTGAAGTACAGGTCTTTTGCCTTCTTGAGTAGGTTCGTTCTTTGGCTGGTTTGTTTGTTTTCTTGAATATAATGGTAAATCAAACACATCTTTGAAGAAGTTCATTACTTTCATACAGAATTTGCTTTAAGTATTAGTTCAATAAATATTGACTTGTTATTTTAACCTATGACTTCAGTTCTCAAATAAGATTGAAATTTATGCTTGAGACGGCTAGCTATCTCTTTGGAGTCTAGTCATGACTTATTTGTGTATTTTGGAAAGACACATGCTTAATAGACATCTACTGATTAGTTTTGCCACTCTTAAATCAGAAAGACTAAAAAGAAGAAGACACAAAATATCATACTTTTTCTCAAATGTAGGAATGAAACAAAGTAAACTCTTGTGCTTGGACTCCTCTTCAGTGTCAGAGGTGTGTTCTTCATCTTCAGGGAGAGCCCCTTCACAGTTTAGATGCTGAGCCAGATGCAGTCTTGATGTATTGAGCTTTTAGGCTTCCCTTATAAAAAGATTATCATATTCTGTTGCCATGGATTTATCTCCCACACTACCAATCAAGTCTGTATCTCACACTCAGGGTGGGTAGGAAGTCCATAATGATCAGTCTGATCATGCAGTAGAGTCAAACTGGATAATTTCAGTCTGAATCCACCTTTCTTTTAGTGTAAATTAGTGGTTGCAAGTTTTAAAATTAAGTGCATAATTAATTGCCCCAAATCCATTTCATGTGCTGTTATTAAAACCCACAATTAAATTATTCTACTCTATGTAGCTGGCAGGATGATTTTTCAGGAAAGCCAGGGCAAAGCCAAACCAAACATCTGAAGCCTGAGTCTCTGGGTTATAATACACACATAGGAAAACCACCTGGGAACTGAGACTGAGTGAGATAAAACTTCAGTGATATCTTAATGATGTTTGTAATGACTTCTAAACCTTTGCCACTCAGATTTCTGCTTACACACATATTTTGCAGTTTAGTTCTTTGGTTTATTCAGTTCAGTTCAGTTCAGTCGCTCAGTCATGTCTGACTCTTTGCGACCCCATGAACTGCAGCACGCCAGGCCTCCCTGTTCATCACCAACTCCCGGAGTCCACCCAAACCCATGTCCATCGAGTCGGTGATGCCATCCAACCATCTCATCCTCTGTCGTCCCCTTCTCTTCCTGCCCCCAATCCCTCCCAGCATCAGGGTCTTTCCCAATGGGTCAGCTCTTCACATCAGGTGGCCAAAGTATTGGAGTTTCAGCTTCAACATCAGTCCTTCTAATGAACACCCAGGACTGATCTCCTTTAGGATGGACTGGTTGGATCTCCTTGCAGTCCAAGGGAGTCTCAAGAGTCTTCTCCAACACCTTCTTTTAATCTTTGGTACCAGTGGCTAGCTGGATTAAACAAATTTTAAAGATCAGGAACATTTCATAGGAATTCTGTGTGTGTTCTGTGGCTTCTCAAGTGCTCATAGAGTCTGTCATTATCTGGTACTGTGCGTGTGTGTGTGTGTGTGCACGTGCACAGTCGCTTCAGTGGTGTCCAACACTTTGGACTATAGCCCGCCAGGCTCTTCGGTCCATGGGATTCTCCAGGCAAGAATATTGGAGTGGGTTGCCATGCTCTTCTCCAGGAGACCTTCTCAACCCAGGGTTTGAACCAGTGTCTTCTGCATCACAGGTGGATTCTTTACTACTAAGCCACCCGAAGCCCTACTGATTAATAAAAACTTTTCAAGCAGAAAATGGATAGAAAAAAGACTCTTTAGGTGACTTTACCAAAAGTTGATAGAGACAAAAGATTTTCAGGTCAGATGCTAGTGTTGATTCAGCCTGGATTAATGGTAGGGTAGAAGAGCATTCTCTCTTATTCTCTGGTAATCCTTCCTCCATATGTCTGATCCCACACAGAGCTGTCTTCTGGTGGGTGTTTACCATATGGGTCTGTTGTAGGAGCCTGTTTGTACATTTTTGGATCATGAGTATCATACCTTCTGCTCAAGCCTCCACCTCAATTCACTTATTTAAGAATCAGTTCTAAGAAAGTAGCTATTTCAGAGGTGCTTAATACTACAGTCAGAAGGATCACTGATGAGCTAGTGGTAAATCAACCAGGTCAAATGTTTTCCAACATGATTTACCTTTCCTATATAATTGCTCCAAGTACCTACCACTACTTCTTGTTGCTGTTCAGTCACTAAGTCATGTTCAACTCTTTGCAACCTCATGGACTACAACACACCAGGCTCCTCTGTCCTCCACTATCTCCCAGAGTTTGCCCAGGTTCATGTCCATTGAGTCAGTGATGCAATCTAACCATCTTATCCTCTGCCACCGCTTTCTCTATTTCCTTCAATCTTTCTCATCCTCAGGGTCTTTTCCAATGGGTCAGCTCTTTGCATCAGGTGGCCAAAGTATTGAAGCTTCAGCATCAGTCCTTCCAATGAATATTCAGGGTTGATTTCCTTTAGGATTGACTGGTTGGATCTCCTTAAAGTTCAAGGGACTCTCAAGAGTCTTCTCCAGCGCCACAATCTGAAAGCATTAATTCTTTGGTGTTCAGTCTACTTTCTCATCATGCACGATTACTGGAAAACCATAGCGTTAGACCATGTGGACCTTTGTTGGCAAAGAAATGTCTCTGCTTTTTAATATGCTGTCTAGGTCTGCCATAGCTTTTCTCCCAAGGAGCAAGTGTATTTTAATTTCATGGCTGCAGTCACTGTCCACAGTGATTTTGGAGCTAAGAAAAGAAAATCTGTCACTGTTTCCACTTTTTCCCCATCTGTTTGCCATGAAGTGATGGGACCAGATGCCATGATATTCATTTCTTGAATGTTGATTTTTAAGCCAGCTTTTGCACTCTTCTCTTTGACCCTTATCAAGAGGCTCTTTAGTTCCTCTTTACTTTCTGCCGTTAGAGTGGTATCATCTGCATATCTGAGGTTGTTGATATTTCTCTTGACAATCTTGATTCCAGCTTGTGACTCATCCAGCCCAGAATTTTGCATGATGTATCTGCATCTAAGTTAAACAGGATGACAATATACAGTCTTGATGTACTCCTTTCCCAATTTTGAACCAGTCCATTGTTCCATGTCTGGTTCTAACTGTTGCTTCTTGACCTGCATACGGGTTTCTTATTATTATTGCCTGGTAAATCCTTTTCACCATTCCCAAGATATGATAACTTCCCAAGCTTTTAATTTGCCCTCATTATCCTAACTGGCTTTTTTCTTGCCTGCTTGTGTGTGTATTATAATTATACTTATTGCTGAAGTTGAGAGTAACAGACAACACAGAGGACTACTGGATATGCTCAGAGTCTCCACTATTTAAATCTCTTACTATATTCTGCTGTTTACTTAGGAACTACCAAAGTTGGTGTAGGAGGATATAAAGAATGAAAACAATAATACTAAGGATCACACTTCACAGACTTAGTTAAATATTTTTTTAATCTTTCTTGAGTGCCTGCCTATGTTGGGTTAAAGTGTATTTAATAAGAACCTTGATGTTGAATTGCATTGATTTGCTGTTGTTGTTGTTGTTGTTCAGTCACTCGGATGTGTCCAACTCTCTGCCACCCCCTGGACTGCAGCACCCAGGGGCAGCTTGCCTGTCCTTCACTATCTCCGGGAGTTTGCTCAAACTCATTGCCAATGAATCAGTGATGCCAACCAACCACCTCATCCCAGTCACCCCCTTATCCTCCTGCTTTCAATCTTTCCCAGCATCAGTATCTTTCCCAATGAGTCAGTTCTTTGCATCAGGTGGCCAGAGTATTGGAGTTTCAGCTTCAACATCAATCCTTCCAGTAAATATTCAGGACTGATTTCCTTTAGGATGGATTGGTTGGATCTCCTTGTAGTCCAAGGGACTCTCAAGAGTCTTCTCCAAAACCACAGCTCAAAAGCATCAAGTTTTTAGCACTCAGCCTTTTTTCTGGTCTAATTCTTATATCCATAAATGATTACTGGAAAAACCATAGCTTTGACTATACAGACCTTTGTTGGCAAAATGATGTCTCTGCTTTTTAATGCACTGTCCAGAATTTTCATAGCTTTTCTTCCAAGGAGCAAGTGTCTTTTAATTTCATGGCTGCAGTCACCATCCACAGATATTTTGGAGCCTAAGAAAATAGTCTGTCACTGTTTCCATTTTTACCCATCTATTTGCCATGAAGTGATAGGACTGGATACCATGATCTTCAATTGTTGAATGTTGAGTTTTAAGCCAGATTTTTCACTCTCCTCTTTCACCTTCATCAAGAGGCTCTTTAGTTCCTCTTCACTTTCTGCCATTAGAGTGATATCATCTGCATATCTGAAGTGATTGATATTTCTCCCAGCAAACCTGATCCCAGCTTGTGCTTCACCCAGACCAGCATTTTGCATGATAATACTCTGCATCTTATTTAAATAAGTAAGGTGATAATATACAGCCTTGACATACTCCTTTCCCAGTTTTGAAACAGTCCATTGTTCCATGTCTGGTTCTAATTGTTGCTTCTTGACCTGTATACCAGTTTCTCAGTTTCTCCAGTTTCTCGGGAGACAGGTAAGGTAGTGTGGTATTCCCATCTCTTTAAGAATTTTCCAGTTTGTTGTGATCCACACAGTCAAAGGTTTTAGTACTGTCATTGAAGCAGATGTTTTTCTGGAATTCCCTTCCTTTTTCTGTGATCCAACAGATATTGCCAATTTGATCTCTTGTTCCTTTGCCTTTTCTAAATCCAGCTTGTACATCTATAAGTTCTTGGTTCATGTACTGTTGAAGCCTAGGTTGAATGATTTTGAGCATAACCTTGCTAGCATGTAAAACGACTGCAATTGTACAGTAGTTGAACGCTCTTTGGCATTGTCTTTCTTTGGGATTAGAATGAAAACTGAGCTTTTCCAGTCCTGCAGCAATTGCTGAGTTTTGAAATTTGTTGCAGCACTTTAACAGCATCATCTTGTAGGATTTGAAATAGCTCAGCTGGAATTCCATCAACTCCACTAGCTTTGTTTGTAGTAATGCTTCCTAAGGACCACTTGACTTCACTCTCCAGGATGTCTGGCTCTAGATGAGTGATCATACTATCATGGTTATCCAGGTCATTAAGACCTTTTTTATATAGTTCTTCTGTGTATTCTTGCCACCTCTTCTTATTTGCTGTTAACTATCAGTATAATATTAGTTACTTATGTAGATTGTGCAAGGAGAAATATTTCTTGTTACTCATATTAATATTATTGCTTCTATTGGTTAATAGATTAGTCCAGTGTAACACCTTGGGGTTGATTTTGCTTTTGTTGATATTAAGATAAAGTAATTGTTGAGCTTGAATGCTTTTGTAAAAAAATTTATTATAGTTGCTTTACAATGTTGTGTTAATTTATGCCAAACAGCAAAGTGAACCTGCTGTAAGTATACATATATCCCTCCCGTTTTGGATTTCCTTCCCATTGAGGTTACCACAGAGCATTGAGTACCCTGTGCTATACAGTAGGTTCTCATTAGTTATCTATTTTATATATGGTAGTGCATACATGTCAATTTTGATCTCCCAATTCAGTCCAGTCCCTCCATGCCACCTTTGGTGTTCTATATGTTTGTTCTCTAGGTCTATGTCTCTGTTTCTGCTTTTCAAATAGGTTCATCAGTACCATTTTTCTAGATCCCACATAATGCGTTACTACAAAATTTTCCTTTTTTTCCTTTTCTCCTTCTGACTTCACTCTGTCTGGCAGTCTCTAGATCCATCATGTCTCTACAAATGACACAATTCCATTCCTTTTTATGGCTGAGTTATATATATCTCAGCCATACACACACACACACACACACACACACATATATATATATACCACATCTTATGCCACGTATATATATATGCCACATCTTCTTCATCCATTCTTCTGTTGATGGAAACTTAGCTTGCTTTCATGTCCTGGCTATTGTAGTGCTGCAGTGAACATTGGGGTGCATATATCTTTTGAAATTATGGTTCTTTCCAGATATATGCCTAGGAGTGGGATTGCTGGGTCATATAGTAGTTCTATTTTTAATTTTTTGAGGAACCTCCATAGTCTTCTCCATAATGATTGTATCAGTTTACATTCCCACCAGTAGTTTAGAAGGGTTCCCTTTTCTCCACACCCTCTCCAGCATTTATTGTTTGTAAATTTTTTGATGGCCATTCTGACCA
Source organism: Cervus canadensis (assembly GCF_019320065.1). NCBI lineage: Eukaryota > Metazoa > Chordata > Mammalia > Artiodactyla > Cervidae > Cervus > Cervus canadensis. The sequence continues at coordinate 51,795,751 of NC_057391.1, read as the reverse complement.
GTGTGAGATAATAGTTTTGATTTGCACTTGTCTGATAACTAGTGATGCTGAGCATCTTTTCATATGCCTGTTGTCCATCTGTATGTTTTCTTTGGAGAAATGTATGTTTAGGTCTTCTACCCATTTTTTGATGGTGTTCTTTGTTTTTATATTGAGCTGCAAGAGCTGTTTGTATATTTTGGAGATTAATCCCTTGTCAGTTGCTTCATATATTTTCTCCCATTCTGAGGGTGTCTTTTTGTCTTATTTATGGTTTTCTTTGCTGTGCAAAAGCTTTTAAGTTTACTTAGGTGCCATTTGTTTATTTTTGTTTTTATTTTCATTAGGAAGTGGGTCAAAAAAATTTTGCTGTGATTTATGTCAAAGAGTATTCTGCCTATGTTTTCCTGTTAGAGATTTTAAGTGTCTGGCTTTACATTTAGGTCTTTAATCCACTTGAGGTTATTTTTGTGTATGGTGTTATGGAGTGTTCTGATTTCATTCTTTTACCTGTAGCTTTGCAGTTTTCCCAGCGCCACTTATTGAAGTGACTGACTTTTCTCCATTGTATATTCTCCATTGTATACAATGTATATACATTGTCTATTCTCCTCCTTTGTCATAGATTAGGTGACCATAGGTGTGAGGGTTTATCTTTGGGCTTTCTGTCCTGTTCCATTGATTTGTATTTCTGTGTGTGTGTGTGTGTGTGTGTGTGTGTGCGTGCTCGTGCAGTACCATACTGTCTTGATTACTGTAGCTTTGTAGTATAGTCTGAAGTCAGGGAGCCTGATTCCTCCAACTCCGTTTTTCTTTCTCACAGTTGCTTTTGGCTATTTGGGGTCTTTTGTGTTGCCATACAAATTGGAAAATTTTTTGTTCTAATTCTGTGAAAAATGCTATTGGTAACTTGATAGAGATTGCTTTGAATCTGGAGATTGCTTTGAATCTATAGATTGCTTCAGATAATATAGTTGTTTTCACAATATTGATTCTTCTGATCCAAGAATATGGTATATCTCTCCATCTGTCTGTGTGGTCTTTCTTTCTTTCATCAGTATCTTATAGTTTTCTGAGTACATATCTTTTGCCTCCTTAGGTAGGTTTATTCCTAGGTATTTTATTTTGTTGTTGTTGTTTCAATGGTAAATTGGATTGTTACCTTATTTTCTCTCCCTGATCTTTTTTGCTAGTGTATAGGAATGCAAGAGATTTCTGTGTATTAATTTTGTATCCTACAACTTCATCAAATTCATTGATTAGTACCAGTAGATTTCTGGTGGCCTCTTTAGGATTCTTTATGTATAGTATTATGTCATCTGCAGACAGTGACAGTTTTACGTCTCTTTCAATTTGGATTGTTTTTCTCCTCTGATCGCCATGGCTAGGACTTCCAAACTTATGTTGAATAATAGTGGCAAGAATGGACATCCTTGTCTTATTCCTTATCTTAGAGGAAATGCTTTCAGTTTTTCACCATTGAGTGTATTGTTATTAATAGCTGTGGGTTTGTCAAATATGGCCTTTATTATGTTAAGGTAAGTTCCCTCTATGCCTACTTTCTGAAGAGCTTTTTAATTGTAAATGGGTGTTTAATTTTGTCAAAAGCTTTTCCTGCATCTATTGAGATTATCATATAGTTTTTATTCCTATATTGGTTAGTGTGGTGTATCACACTGATTGGTTTGTGTATGTTGCAGAATCCTTGCATCCCTGGGATAAATCCCACTTGATCATGGTGTATGATACTTTTGTGTGTTATTGGATTCTGTTTGCTAGTACTTTGTTGGGGATTTTTGCTTCTGTGTTCATCAGTGATACTGGTCTGTAATTTTTGTGGATGTGGATGTGTGATATCTTTGTCTAGTTTTGGTATCAGGGTGATGGTGGCCTCATAGAATGAGCTTGGGAGTGTTCCTCCCTCAGAAGTTTTTTTCTGTTGTTTTGTTTTGTTTTTTTTTTTTTCCGGAAGAGTTTGAGAAGGATGATTGTTAGCTCTTCTCTAAATGTTTGATAAAGTTTACCTGTGAAGCTATCTGTTCCTGAACTTTTGTTTGCTGGAAGATTTTTAATCAGTTTCAGTTTCATTGCTGGTGATTGTTCTGTTCACATTTTCTGTTTCTTCCTGGTTCAGTCTTGGAGGGCTGTGCCTTTCTAAAAATCTGTCCATTTCTTCCATTTTATTGGCATACAGTTGCTTGTAGTAGTCTTACTATCCTCTGTATTTCTATGGTATCAATTTGTAATTTCTCCTTTTTCATTTCTATTGGGTTGGCCAAAATATGTGTTTGGGTTTTTTTCTGTAAGATGTAATGGAAAAACTAGAACAAACTTCTTGGCCAGCCCGATAATTTTATGGATTTGAGGCCTCTCCCTATTTTCCTGATGAGTCTGGCTAAAGGTTTATCAGTTTTGCTTATCAAAGAACCAGTTTTTAGTTTTATTGATCTTTGCTATTGTTTTCATTTCTGTTTTACTTCTGGCCTGAATTTTATGATTTCTTTCCTTCTGCTAACTTAGCATTTTGCTGCTTGTTCTTTCTCTAGTTGCTTTAGGTGTAAGGTTAGGTTGTTTGAGATTTTTCTCATTTCTTAAGGTAGGATTGTATTGCTATAAACTTCCCTCTTAGAAAAGCATTTGCTGCATCCCATAGGTTTTGGGTCATCATGTTTTCATTGTCATTTGTTTCTATGTATCTTGATTTCCTCAGTGATCTCTTGATTATTTAGTAGCATATTAGCTAGCCTCCATGTGTTTGTACTTTTTACAGTTTTTTCTTGTAACTGATGTCTAATCTCATAGTATTGTGGTTGGAGAAGATGCTTGTTGTGATTTCAAATTTCTTACATTTATCAAGACTTGATTTGTGACTCAAGATGTGATGTATCCTGGAGAATGTTCCATGTGCACTTGAGAATAAAGTGTATTCTGCTGCTTTCAGGTGGAGTGTCCTATATATTTCAGTTGTGTCTTGTCTGATCTAATGTGTCATTTAAAGCTTGTGTTTACTTATTAATTTTCTGTCTGGATGATCTGTCCATTGGTATAAGTGGGGTGTTAAATTTCCCCACTATTATTGGTTTGCTGTTGAGTCCCCCTTTTATGACTGTTAGCATTTCCTTTAATGTATTGAGGTGCTCCTGTGTTAGGTGCATAAATATTTATTATATCTTCTTCTTGGATTGATCCCTTGACCACTATGTAGTGTCCTTCCTTGTCCCTTGTAACAGTCTTTATTTTAAGGTCTATTTTGTCTGATATAAGTATTACTACTCTGCTTTCTTTTTATTTCCATTTGTATGAAATATCTTTTTCCAATCCCTCACTTTCAGTCTTTATGTGTCTCTAGGTCTGAAGTGGGTCTCTTTATAGACAGCATTTATATCTAGGTCTTGTTTTTTAACCCATCCAGCCAGTCTGTGTCTTTTGATTAGAAACTATTTATATCAGGTAATTATTCACATGCACGCTTAGTCATGTCCGACTCTTTGCAACCCCATGGACTGCAGCCTGCCAGGCTCCTCTGTCCATGGGGATTCTCCGGGCAAGTAGAATGGAGCGGGTTACCATGCTGTCCTCCCAGGGGATCTTCCCAACCCACGACTGAACACAGGTCTCCCGCATTGCAGGCAGATTCTTTACTGTCTGAGCCACCAGGGAAGCCTGATACATATGTTCCTATTACCATTTTCTTAATCGTTTTGGGTCTGTTTTTGTAGGTCTTTTTCTTCTCTTATGTTTCCCACCTAGAGAAGTTCCTTCAGCATTTGTTGTAAGGCTCTTTTGGTGGTACTGAGTTCTTTTAAGCTTTTGCTTCTCTCTAAAGCTTCTAATTTCTCCATCAAATCTGAATGAGATACTTGCTGGGTAGAGTAATCTAGGTTGTAGGTTTTTCCGTTTCATCACTTCAAATATATTCTGCCACTCCCTAAGGCCTGAAGAGTTTCTGCTGAGAAATCAGTTGATAACCTTATGGGGAGTCGCTTGTATGTTATTTGTTACTTTTCATTTGCTGCTTTTAATATTTTTTCTTTGAATATAATTTTTATTAGTTTGATTAGTATGTGTCTCGGCCTATTTCTCCTTGGGTTTGAGACTCTCTATGCTTCCTGTACTTGGTGGCTGCTTTTAAGCTAACTAAGGTGTTTATTTACTCTTTCGATAAGGTTTCTAAAAAGCTATACCTTTTTAGATTAACATTTAAAAATACATTAAAATGTATAACTTTTTGGTAATTTTTAAAGTTGAACTAACATCCTTTTCTTGGACAACCAGCTATCACCAGCCTTGTTAGGCTTGTCACCTCTACTTATAAATCTTATATTTTGCTACAAAGATGAGTTTGTCCTACAAGCTGTTTATAAGCAGCTTTTCTGGTTTCAGGATATTTAGCTTAAGTTCTCTTCATTAAATGTTTAGTTAAATCATTATACAAAAGGTAAAAGGGGTAAACTTTGCTTTTTATTACTTTTAATCATTCTTTCATCATTCCTTTATAGTACTTTCTCTATAGAGCCAAAGGTTGTTTTAAATTTCTATCTCTCATACTTTAAATGTTAAGTAAATGATTAATTTTCTTGTGGTAGTAAAATTTAAGGATGATTTTGTCTAGTTTTACTTCAAAGTGTTCATAGATTATGAAATATCCTAGGTGCAAACTAAGTGCTTTTATTTAAGCTATGCCTTGATTTATCCAAGCCCACTTTCCAGTTTGTTTACCTTGACAACTTGTCTCCTCTCATACAGGTAATGTTTGTTAATACTGGACTGAGCCTAGAAGTTGGCTTGCCAACGTAGGGTTGACAGATAAAATATAGCATATGTCAAATTAATTTGAACTCCATATTAAAAATAGACAATCTTTAGTATAAATATGCCCCAAATATTACGTGGGGCATACTTACACTAAAAAAAAATTCACTACCTGAAATTAAAACTACCCAGGCATTCTGTGTTTTAATATGCTAAGCCAGGCTAGAGGTAGAGGCCAGATAATGGAAGAGGAGCAGTCATTGCGGTTGGAGGAAAGCCAAGAGGGTTTGAGTCCCAGAGGCTAACTGAAGAAGGAGTAACCAACTGTTAAAAGTCAGTAAGAAAATGTCATTTAAAACAATGTTTCGAGAAATTCAGCTGTTACTGGGAGAGATGGGGATCAAATGATCCCCCATTCAAATTAATTCAACCCGAAAAGCATCTTTCTTATCTTCTTTACATATGAGGGTTCCAAATAAGTTTTCATTGCAACAAAAAACTTTGCAGCTGAACAATAAGCTTGAAAACTAATGAGCAAAGGAAATCATGCCATTGGAAATAAATCAAACTCCCTGGGATGAATTTAACAGACACAGGCAAAGGAAACCATAATTATTTGCTTTTATTCCATAATTTATATTCTTTATTTTCAGTTTCCAGCTTATCATTGAAGGGTGCATAAAACAAATGAGTTTTGAACTAAATCAAATGAGAGCAAATGGAAATACTACATCTAATAAGAACAGTGCAGCAATGGATGCAGAGATTGTATTAAGGCCTCTCATGGACTTCTTGGACAAAACGTAAGTATTCTACTCAATTTTCTCTTTATTCACTGCCCTAAGTTCAGCAGATGTGGATTTGAGGTGGGGGCGGGGGGCAGAAATAGTTTTCCTCTATGTAGGACAGTTTTAAAGGGCTTCTACAGAAGTAGATCAATTCATTAAAAAAAAAAAAGCATAACACTTAATTCATTACTAGATGGGAAAATAGAAGGAATGACTATGTACAGAGGAAAAATGGAGAGGAAATAAGTGTTGGTAACTAAGGAGGCTGCTATTCTGAGGCACAGAGAGATTAGGATTTTCACGCTTCTCAGATAACATTTGGACATGGAGATAGATAGAAGTGAGTCCAGAATATCCAAGTTCATGTCGGAAACCTGCTGAAGAAGATAATAGCACAAATGTGACTAGAATTAATTCAGCTCAGAGACGAGTTGATTACTGCCTCGTCCCACCTTAAGCAACTATTTACTTAGTGTCCATCTGCATCAAACTCTATAATCTAGACACGGACAGTGATGATGGAGAGTCAAAGTACTTGATACCATGGAGATTTCAGTTCAGTAGTGGTGGGAATGGGTGGGAAAGGAGGCCTTCATGACCAACTAAGATAGTGTTCTTAACTGAAAAGGTTGGCTTGTTTCTCTTTCTATTTGGTCCCTCCTCTTAGAAGTTCTAATTTTGTAAGTTTGGAGTAGGTACCTGTGTTTTCAGATGTGTCCAAAATTGGAAACCATTGATCCAAAACAACAAGGGGTATGATTTCTTCAACAGTGATACTTGAAACCAGAACTGAAAGTAGAAAAGAACATAATTTTGAATGCCTACCAAGGGATCAGTGTAATATCTACTACTTTACATGTATTACCTCATTTAATATTGTTGTGACAAATTAATTAATACCAATGAAACCAAGATAAATAAGAAGGATACATTACCTTTTGTTAAAGATAAGGACAGCAAAGAAGGAATTCAGTTCAGTCGCTCAGTCATGTCCGACTCTTTGCGACCCTATGAATCAGAACCTTTTCTATGTATTAATAACTTCTACTTCAATTCCATTTCCCTTTGCTTATAACCTTACTGCATAAGTAAGGCTAATGTTCTTATCACTTTAATTTTAGTGTTTGGTAGAAAAAATCTTATTTTCTGTTTGCTATGAAGAAATATACAGAAGAGAGGTGAATAGGTAATTAGGTGGCTTAGCGAGAAATAGGTAGGCAAGTGGTGTAGAAGAAAAAAATAGAAGAAAGGAGGGAAAGAAAAGGAAGAAAGAGAAAAAGCCATCTTCATATCTTTAGGTTCTTAATAGACACTTTTACTCTTATCACCTAATTTCTTAACAACTCCTTGAAATTTTTGTCATGACTGTTTTCTGTGGATGAGACATAATTGATTCACAACTACCATTTAGTTGTGACTGTGATGGTGAGTGGAGAACAGGATAAAGCAATCCTGAGCCTCTTAAAACTCCTACCAGAATGCCTTCTGTTTAGAGATTTCCAGTCAGCAGTTTAGAGGTACATTATTTATCACTGGCAGAACTATTTATTTTTGCATATGCTGTAACCAAGAGTTGTGAAACATACAGAAAGTTTTAAATTATCCTACTACTGTTACCTGCTAGGGCTTTCCTAGGTGCTTTAGTGATAAAGAATCTGCCTGTCAATACAGGAGACGCAAGAGTTGCAGCTTTGATCCCTCAGTAGGGAAGATCCCCTGGAGAAGGAAATGGAAATCCACTCCAGTATTCTACTAGTTAAGGGACCCTGAATCTATTTCAGCATCCATAAAACAGCTAATACATAAACTAGGTTTCAATTATTGTTTTAGTCAGTCTTAAAAGTCTCTTCTATACCTGATTATACTTTATTATATCATCATATGTAATCTCCTCACATTCTTAGTAGAAAGAGACTATAGAAATAGAAAAACGTCAGTGAACTTTAATAATCTATGATCTTAAAATTTGAGGAAGAGATAGGCATGGAGAGCTTGGAAATGTGGGGGCTAATACAGAATGTATAACCATAAATCTACTTATTAGGGGACCCTTTTAAAAGTCATACCAATTCTGTTCTCAAGGAACTAACAGTTTAGAAAGAGAAAAAGAAAAGTATAGCAGATAAATGCAATAAGGGGTAATACAGTAGTCTCCTATTCAGATGATCAGCAGAAATATCATTTGTGTTAGGTCTTCTTTAAAGGCAGATATGGTTTGGATGTATGAAAATGGGAGATGGGAATGCCAAGGGAAGGGAAAAACAGCTGGATACATTTTTATGAAAATATGGTCAACTGTATGGCAAGGTATCTCTCTTATCAGCAAGTATACATAACATTTGAAAATTGTCTGGTTAAGTGGTTCTGTGATCAGTCAAAATAGTTCAGGTTCCAAAATATATGTGTTCAGCTTACATTACCAAGTTGATTAACTCTGACTAAATTAAGGAAGCAATTGCTAGATTTCCCCTCTATTTTTTGTTATTTAAAATGAATGATTAAGGTCAAAAGTCTCCAAGGTGGTTTTGAGATGATCCCCTTAAAAACTGTGTTATATTATAAATGTACAGACTCTCTTTGTGTAGCCTCCCTAAATATTATACAACACTGTATTTCTTTATGCTTAATTTTCTCCACTAAGACCTCACTACTCTATAAAACAAGCTATAAAGGCCATTTCCAGCTAATAGAAATCCCATGCAGAGCTGCAAACATGTCAACAATTTTATTCCTATTGGTTCAAGTCCAGTTTAAACAGGGTTAGATAGCACACCAAGTACGTGAGCTGACCATAAAAACAAGATCAGTTTTTAAACTCAGACCTTTAGCAAATGGAAATGACACAGCTGTTGCAAAATTGGCACATTTGTTGTCTCTCAAATCATCCAAAGAATTTCTCTGAGGATAGGTTCTGTTATTTTTTCATGACATATCATCTGGTTTCTACCCCGTGTCCATATAGTGAATATCCATCCGTCTACTAGCAAGCTAGAACTACTGCCTCTGAACAATGGGTTCCAAACTTGTGGGGCTACAGAGTTCCACAGCTATGCCTCCAGGGCCCCCAGCTCTCCCCTTCTTCCAGGGTAGGTCACTTTAATGTATTTTTATATACTAGGTTCTACACACAGCAGTGTCAGGAAAGATACTTCTATGTGAAAATGAGTTTGGGAAATCTCTTCCTTTGCTTCTCAAACATCACATGCATTTAAATATTAACTCCTTAAGTGTTAGTATTAATTATATATTTAAATATTTAAAAGTCAGTTCTGTCTCTATCAGATCCCAGTTTGTAATTTCTGCATCCAACCATTCAGAGTACTTAGTAGCACTATAGAAAGTTCATTAGGCTACCCTGAAATATATGATCCAACTCTGGCACTCTGTACAACAGGTTTGATAAACTTTTATTAGAAGAGTCTCAGAGTTCAGTGTCAAGTTATGGAAGTTACAGTACTTTCCATAAATCTTTGTGCAGCACTGTGCCTTCAGGTACTGCTGGGCCTTCATGCACAAGTGCGTTTACCAAGGGTAGCATGGGCCGTTGGACAACTTACTAAATCTCAGCCGTCACTCACTAACTTCACTTCCTTAGACAAGTCCCTCAAACCTCTCTGAGCTGGTGTTTGATTTCTGAAATGGATATACTAATCCCAGAAATATCTGCAGAAGAGGTTTCTAAACTAAAGTGCTATATAAATGTTCAGTGACGTTACCATCATTATCTCACCATGAGAAGAATTGGTAAATACTTTAAGCCTATCACAGTTGGTGAATTGGGAATCTAGAAAATCTGAACTCAGAGAACAAATTTGTGTTTGTTGGGAATGAGTAAAGCCTAAGGATACAAACTTCCAGTAAGGTAAGTCCTGAGGATGTAATAGATAGAATGTATATATAGTACAGTATTTATAGGAAACTATACTATATCATGTATTTGAAAATTGCTAAGGGTGGATAGTAAAAGTTCTTACTACAAGCCAAACAAATATAACTCTGTGAGGTGTGATAGATGTTAGCTAAACTTACTGTAGTGATCATTTCACAATATGTACATTTATCAAATGATTATCTTGTGCTCCTTGAACTTACACAATATTATATATCAATATCTCAAGACAATTGGAAAAAAATAGCAGTAAATTTTGCTTTTGAGTGAATCATATCCATGTTTGCCATGTCATTGTGCAGATCCAATGCCAGTTAGTGACGAAAATGTGCTTCTTTGGTATTTGGCCTGTACCATGAACATGGGGCGTGTAGTGAAAACAACCCTGGAATGCAGGAAAAAATCATGTACTTTGGGAGCCTTGATGTCAATTTGGGAAGCAATTTAAGAGAAGAAATACTCTGAATTAATTTTCTACCGAACAATGAATTATACAAAATATGATGAAATGGATTTTAGATATTATGTATTTTTTTCCAGTAAGTTTATCATCTGAAAATTATAAAGGCTCATTCAGGTATCTGAATCTCAGCCCTGAAAAATGTGATCAGTAAAATAAGGTGATACCTCAATGAGAGACTCCTAAGCGATTATGTATTTTATTTCAGATTAAGTCTCTCAGCAAAGATCTGTGAGAAAACAGTCCTGAAGCGAGTATTGAAAGAGTTATGGAAGCTAGTTCTTAACAAAATAGAAAAACAAATTGTTCTCCCTCCTCTGACGGATCAAACAGTAAGTATTCAAACTCATGTTTGATTGTACTTCCAATAACCCATCTGATTGGTTTTTGTTTCAATGAGTGGTTTTGATCCAGATGAAATAGTAATTAAATTCATTTTGGGGAAAAGGGTTTGGTATACAATGGCTTAGCAAGGATCATTCCAATGACATTTCCTTATATGAATCCATTTTATTTTCCATTATGGCTTATTACAGGATGTTGAATATAGTTTCCCTGTCTTACACAACAGGACCTTGTTGTTTATTGATTCTATATATAGTAGTTTGTATCTGCTAGTCCCAAACTCTCAGTCCAACTCTCCACCACCCCCACTACAAATCATTTTTAAATAGTGGAAATAGCAGTCAAACTTCACACTTGCTTGATATTTCATCAAAGCCCAACTTATGGGGCTGTCTCATCTACACAAACCTCACCCCAGAGAAACAGATATATGCTCGAATATGCTTGCTGTGTTTCTTCCTACAGTTTTACAGTTTAAGAAGATAAATCTAACCCTGCTATCTGGAATTTTCTTTTTAACCTTTTGCTTTTATCAACCACCTTTGCACTTGGTGGTAAATATAGGTGTTATCTTTCAGTGGATTTGATGAACATGATTGTATCAGACATAGTGAAATAAAAAGGAACCAGAAGGATCAATGACAGCGAAGTCAGACAGTGATCAAGTGCATACACCAGCTAACTCATAACTCAGTTCACATATCCTGAGCCAAGCAAAGAAAGAAATAACCCTAACAAGCACTTGCTATAGAACAGTTTTTCTTCTTTGACTGAGAAAGACAAGCTGATATAAATAATGAGTAATTATAAACTAAAATATATATTGACACTATTAATCATGCATACTCAGTGAAATTATATAGAAAACATTTTCTTGCAAAGGTGTTCCAATGTGCAAAGATTAGTGTTTGTTGATTTGCCACCAGACAGTGTTAAATATAAATTACTTTGACTTTTGCCTCATGCCATGAGTGTGTGTTATAATCATAACCTACACATATGGGTAGCCAAATCACACTTAGAAACATACACACTTACATCTCTTATTCTCCTATAATACATAATGCATTTCTTTAACATCAGGTAGCTTTCACTTAATTGGCCAATAGGGGAGGCTGTCAGGGCAACCTGCAAGTTGGGTCGCTTTACTTACACACTTTATTTACATTCTAGGCTACTAATGAGTATTCTAGTAGTGCTTCCAATGTTTACTATGATGTTTTTACAGCTCTCCCCAGGGCTTTGAGGTGCTAGGGAAAAACCTCTGGCTGAGGAAGGAATTAAGAAGGCAGGGCTCTGACAGTTTAGATGGCATGTCAGGAGGACCAGCTCCACCTTCTTCAGCTCTGGATCTTGAAATTTTGCATTAACTTATTTTAAGGGGTGGGGAGTGGAGGGAAGGAGTTGCCTCTGCTACATATAAATAAATAAAAGGTAAGCTCACTGATGTAATCCACATTGTACATTAAACTGGCTGCCAGAGCAGTAACTCGGACTGAAATTTCCAGAAGTGGAATGCTTGTGAGGACAGTTGTATTGCCAGATACAACCCTAGATATCTGCTAGGCGTCCAGATCCAATTTGTAAAATAGACCAATTTAGGGCATATGAAATAAAAGTCACAAACATAATCAGTACAACAGGGAACACTGTCTATTAACTACATTTCTACTTTGTTACAAAAGATCTTACAAGTCATCTTTCTCCTTTTCTATGTGTGTTCCTAGGGACCCCAGATGATTTTCATCGCAGCTAAAGATCTGGGACAACTCTCCAAACTGAAGGTAATAAAAATAAACAAATGACTAGTTGTCTGTGAAAGGTAGTGCTATCTACTACAGAAGGACTAAGGATGTGTGTCTGAGATCTCACAGAGTAAAACGGAGGGACTGAATTGTGCTTTCTTCTTCTCCCCACACCCTATATTTTTTTGTATTTTCCAATTTGCAGGGCAGCTGGGAATTTTTGACTGTGTTGAAGCATCAGGAGTACTGCTTTTGAAATAAATTAGAGAGCATATTTTCATTTTTATAGTGAACTGGCTTTGTATGAAGAAAGGCAAAGAGTGCTCCACAGAAACCCAGTAAAATCTAGAGAACTCTTTAGGCAAGAAACCTAATGCAGGAAAATAAACTTATCAAAGCAGACATTGAGCTTGTCAAGATAATCAACCCCGTTATAACAAGGATTTGCTGTATAAACAATCCTACCTTTTATTATTGCTTGAGAGTCACAGGACTTTGCAGTTGTTTAGAGAACTTCAGATTTTTTTCTCTCTAGAGTAGAAATTTGACTGGTTAAAATACATATTGTTGTTCTGTAACAGACTTTTTGCACTTAGCATAATGTCCTGCAGTTTCATCAATGTCGTAGCATATAACAAGGGTTCCTTCCTTTTAGAGGCTGAATAATATTGTAAGTACATACCACCTTTTTTATACATTCATTTATCAATGGACCACATATAGGCCAAAATTGTACCTGTAGTTGAAATATATATGTTCTTGTTCTATTTCTACCTATGAGAATGTGGTGTAGCATAGGGGTAGGTTCCAGATATTGACCACGTTCTACCTCAGCTGCTTCCAAATATGTGACACTGGCCAAAGTACTGAACATGTCTAATTTTCAGATTTGCCACTTGTAAAATACAGACAGTGTTAACCCTTGGTTCATAGATTTGTTGTGAGGATAATGTATTCATTATCTTTGCATGGTAACTGCAAAAGGGCATGCCTCTTCCCCAGGCTGGCAGCTCAGGGTTACATATCATCGGGGCTGTTTTGTGTGTACACAACAGGGGAACGATCATCCATGTGACTGCGTATTTGCTTACTGAGTTGAAGTAGGTGCCCTATAATGGCAGTACCTTGTTATATATCACCTACTTTGTCCCCTTCATCAGAAAAAAAGTTAGAAGCCAATAATCCATTTAGAAGTCAGAACCATCACCTGAGATTGTTTCTCACAAATATTCAGTGATGGTGGTGGTTCAAAGGGAAAGTAGAAGGTAGATGTCATTGTGAAACTTTTGTTTTGGATCTTGGATCTCTATTGTGTTCTTGATCCCTCTTATTACCTCCCTGAGATTTCTATCCCCTCTTTTGAAAAATGGATTTATACAGCATTGAAGTTTCTCATAGAAAACCTGGAAAAGTGAAACATCACAGTGCCTTATTACAAAAGAAATGGCCTTGGCAGTGAGTGTAGCATCTGTGTGACATCGGGAAACAGATACTGCATCTCCTCCAGCTTCAGCTTCCTGAGTTGAATGCTTTATCAGCTATAACTGTTTCAGTTTCAAGTGATGGAAAGCCAGACTAACAGAAGCAAGGAAGGAATTTATAGCTCCATGAAATTTTACAGTTCTGGGCTAACTCTGGCTTCCATCATTGCTTGATTAGGAAGTCAAACAATGTTACAGAAGCCACTTACTCTCTTTCAACTCTGTTCTTCCCTTGTTTGACTTACTGCCTTAACAATCCTCGTTTCCTGTTTGTAAGACAGTTCTCTGCTTATATCTAACATTTTTGAACTTGAAATTTTATAGAAAAGAACACCCACCTTGATGCAGGGATTTCTAGCAAAGTTCACAGGCACATCATCAGTGCTAATGCAATATTATCACCATTCCCAAGCCAACCACCGTTGCCTGGGGGATGACATATGCCAGTGGGCTTAATTCACATACCCACACCTGAGCTGAGGAGTGCTGTCAACCCCATTCAAATCTTATGAACACAGAGAGAGAGAGACTGGATCCTCAGGGGGCATATGTATGCTACCTGGGAAACGTCAGAGTCCACAGAAACCAAGCACTTATATCCCTTTAGTGGCCTCAAAATTTCTTCAGTTCAGGGAATTCTCTTGATTACAATAAACTAAAAGCATATCATGGATAAAATGTCCTAAAAGCATTAATTCATTAAGACTGAAATAATCCGAAGGACTAGAAATAGAATCCTGTTGTTCACAGATGATAGAAAAACAACTTAGTTTTAAAACATATTTTTTCTATTACTGTTCCTTGAGTTTTTAAAGTTATTCGTCCATTTAGTTATTATTTGAATTAGTGAGCAAAAGTCTTCTATATTGTTATGTAAAAGATTAAAATTGTAGCCAAAATATAGAACTACCATTTTTTGATTGAAGTATAGTTGATTTACTATGTTGTGCTAATTTCTGCTGTATAGTAAAATGATTCAGTTTTATATATATACACACATTGTTTTTAAAATTCTTCACCATTAGGGTTTACCAGAAGATATTGAGTAGATTTACTTGTGATATACAGTAGGACCTTACTGTTTATCTATTCTCTATATAATGGTTTGAATGTGCTAACCCCAAACTCTAAATCCATCTTCCTCTACCTACCTCCCCCTGGACAAACACAAGTCTGTTCTCTGTGAGTCTCTTTTGTAGATAGGTTCATTTATGCCATATTTTAAATTCTACATGTAAGTGACACCTTATGGTCTTTGTCTTTCAGATTATTTCACTTAGTACATAATATCTAAGTCTATCCATGTTGCTGCATCATGTACATGTACTACATCTTTTTTAAAATTAAAAAGATTATATTGGAATATAGTTGATTTACAATGTTGTATTAGTTTCAAGTGTACAGCAAAGTGATTCAGTTATACATATATGCATTATTTTTCAAATTCTTTTCCCACTTGGATTATTGAGTAGTGTTACCTGTGTTATACGGTAGGTCTCTATCAGTTATCTTAGTAATGTGTATATGAAAATCCCAGACTCAGTTTATCCGTCCCCGTCATCTTTCCCCTTTGCTAACCATAAAAGTCTGTTTCTTCTGCCCATTTTTGTTGAGTTGTATGAGCTGTTTGTATGTTTTCGAAATTAAACTCTTCTCAGTTGCATCAGTTGCAAATATTTTCTCCCATGCTGTAGGCTTTTTGTCTTGTTATGGTTTCCTTTGTTGTACAAAAGCTTGTACATTTGATTAGGTCCCATTTGTTGATTTTTGCTTTCATTTCTATTACCTCAGGAGAATGACCTAAGAAAGCATTGGTCCAGTTTATGTTAAAGAATATTGGCTAAGTTCTCATCTAGGCAGAACTGCAAATTTTATAAAACTGTTTTTACTAGAATGTTGCTTCCAATGTTTTTGTTTTCATTTCAAATCCTGGGTCTTTTCCTTTTTTGTTTGTATTAGTTTGAAAGCAGATTGGATCCACAGGTAAAGTGTCAGTATTAATGAGTAAATTCAGCAATTCTGTACAGAAATATTAACAAATGACTACCTTACTTAAAAGAACACAGAATCAAGGAACATAGAACAACAAAGGAAACTAATTTCTTTTCTGCATGTGACTATGATTTAGAATTAATTCATTAAGCAAGGATTTATCCAGATTTTTACATATTCTATACTACATCTCCTGGAACTTTATAATGTAAGTATGCCCAACTTATTACTATTTTATTGGATCAGATTTATCTGGCATAACATTTTTATGGACAGGTGATACAATATCAAAACCAGTTAGTAAAAATACATCTGAGACAATGAATTTCCTGCAAGCAAGCAGTAACACATTAACAGGCTTTTTCAGATACTACCTTATTTGCATAAGCTTGTTAAATTCCAGAAAATCATTTATTGTAAGAATTGTATTTTTCTATAGCACCAACATTTATTATTTATTAGCATCTATTAAAAAATGTGACCACACCAAAAAGCCAGAGAGATTTATTTACTTGCCTTCAAGCATTTCTCTCTATAATTTGGCAAAAATTTCCCATTATTCTTTGTCTCAATGGGTATTTAATATCCTTATTTTTAAAATATTAAATGGACTCATATGTTTGTGGTGAAATCCCCACATCAGACAAAGATGCAGAAGTATATACCATGAATCTAGCATTATACCAAGTTTTGAACAATATTCAAGGGAATGTAATTCCATTCAAGCATATGGAATCATTTTAGATATTCTGAAGTATAACTCAGTTACCAAAAACATATTGTGTGCCTAGCAGGTGATAATTGCCAAGACAGGCACTGAAAGTCTGCAGAAGTGAGTAAAACATAGGAATTATCTTCAGAAAGTCATGGCACCTGCTAAATGACAGAGTAACATAAGGACTGGAATAGAAAGATGAACCACTGGATGTGACTGTACAATTTGTACATTTCACGAAAGTGTCCCACAAAGGGAGTGAATGACAGCTGAATTAGGGTCCATGATCCACTTGCTGTGCCCCATAGAAAAGGAGGTGCTTTTTATTACTGAACAAAGACACTGATCCCTTGACCAAGCCATGCATTCTCAGAGCTATGTTCACCCATATTGACTTTCCTTCTGATTCACAGAGACGCACTTATCTAAGTTAGAAATTAAGCTCTGGAGGACAAAAGTCTTTCTTTTATGAAACAATATATCTCAGTCACCTAGAATGGTACTGGCACATAATAAGCACTCGGGAAATATTGTTGAATGCTGTTGACTAGAATAGTGGATGCCCTGGGGAGATTGTATCAATCTGTGGGTTAGGAATTTAAAAATTTTTCTCCAGACAAGTTTTCCTTTCTGTTGTCCTCAACTTTCTACCATCATTTCCCTAAATAACTTTAGATGAAGACAGAGTTCATAGTGAACCATGAGGAAAATGCATTGTTATTATGGAAGTCAGTCCCAAAATATTGAAAACTGAATTTAAAATATTAAAAACCTCCAGAACTGAATTCAATTAACAGGGAATTTTCCTGTTAATTACTGAGCATTAAGGGGATCCTAGAAAGTGAGAGCATTGTACTTAAGGTAGATTTTATCAGTAATAATTGAATGAGGCAAAAATTTACCTCCTAAGTCCTTTCCAAGGTTGACCTTCTTCAGTGTGACAGAACAGAAAGCAGGGATTAATGTGGAAAAGCTTGGACACACATTTTCTAGGATTATCCCCCCCCCCCATAACATTAGTTTGCAAGTGAAAAATAAAGCCATATATGAATCAAAGTTCTGCTTTTTAAGTTAACATGTAGTATTCCTTCTTTGGGCAAAATGAATTTTTATTAAATATTTGACAAAATTGTCATTATCATCATCTAAATGTGTTCATATGAGAAAGTTATCTCAAATGGGAAATATCTGCATACAAGGATTATACAAATTTTATTTGAAGACAGTTGTTAAACAAATGAACTGGTAATTTTATAAGAAATTGTTCACCTGTTTTCCAGGAACACATGATTCGAGAGGATGCCAAGGGTCTGACACCAAGACAATGTGGTATAATGGAGGTGGTCCTAGCTACCATCAAGGTAAGATTATAGAGTCCCTGGATATGTACCCTCAGAGAAGTATACTCCAGATGTCTGTAGAGCTGTACATCCATAGACATGGTAGACAGTTATATACAAACATTCTGGTAGTGTCAGACTTAGCCCATACTATGTCATTATTATATCCATATTACTCTACCCTTAGAGTTGCTTTCTTTGTCTACCTTTAGAAAATGGGTAAGAAATCTATGTTGTAACAGATGTTTTCAAAGACAGACATGTACCTCCAAAGTCCAGTTAAATATCAATAGATGCTTCAGGGGACTTAGGGTTAATAGAATTTCTGTTTCTGTTTTCAATGCTTGTTGAAATGATTTTGGAAAATCAATTTTCTCTTCTCTCTTAGTAAAGATAATAATTTAGTTTTCTGCTGAAAACCCAAAGGTATTGCATTGTGTGCATCAATGTCTCATAGCTAAAGTTTGACTGAAAGTTATTGTGAGTGAATGAGTGAAGTCGCCCAGTTGTGTCTGACTCTTTGCGACCCCATGGACTGCAGCCCACCAGGCTCCTCCATCCATGGAATTTTCCAGGCAAGAGTACTGGAGTGGGGTGCCATTTCCTTCTCCAGGGGATCTTCCCAACCCAGGGATCGAACCCGGGTCTCCCGCATTGCAGGCAGACACTTTACCATCTGAGCCACCAGGGAACCCAAAAGTTATTGTAGTGTGGGTTAAATATAGGTAGATCTCAAAAGATAACATCAGAGTTCTTTGTTTTCATATGATCCCTTACAGATTTATATACATACATTTTATATGTGAAAGTTTATTAAAAAGTGAAATATTAATCTATCTCCTAAATTTGGACTGTGTCCAATGTCTGAACACTTCATGGGGGGGAAGCACCTATTATCAAGGAAGTGTAAAGAGCGTAGCAGAGAACTGTGAGTTACCACAGGCCATTTCCAAGCACAGAATAATCTCACTGGATAGAAACAGATATTACAACAGGAGTCATTAAAACACAGAGTTCTGTTTGTATGACGGTCAGACACTCCACAAAACTATTACCTCATGATTTTTGCAGTTTCAGCATTTAATAAGAGAACATCTGCAAAATAAAAGTTGCGAGGTGACAATTTTGTGACACTTGGTAGAAAATGGAGTGTGTAAATTTTGGTATTGAGATGACAGAGGTGCACTTCCTAAAGATGCAGCCAGAGTATGGGCTGGAAGTATATAAATATTGTGCAAAATCATTTTTAAAAATGGAAAACAGGAAAGAAAGGAAAAATACAAAACCAGCTCTTTTTAAGAATAATTTTCAAAAATATGAGTGAGAAATGACTGCCCTTTGGAATTATACCAGCACTCATGGCTACAGAGGAAAGTGCTAGTAGAAAAGAGTAATTCTGGGGCACACACTGAACAGTTAAAAAAATGTGGTTATATAATCAGAATTCAGCCCTTAATGGATTTTATTAGGTCAATAGGTGACTTTAAGAGAGCAAGAAAAAAAGTGTTCTGTGAAAATAGATAATGGCCTTCATTGTACTGACAGAACTGGCCCCTGTCCCCTAACTCCAACTTTTCTCTAGTTCTTGATGGGGACAGATGACCACCTCCTACAAGACTAGTTCTGCCCAAACTCTGGGACAATCCTGATCCCCAAGCAAATCCCTCTGGTCTATATGTTGACAACTATACTGTCTTCCTGCCCAGGTCACTGGTGATAGTACTTTAGTTCAGCCTCAGTGACCAGACACTTGCCTTGCCCTTTTAAAAAAAGCCTACTGCCTGGTATGTAAGATCCAGTAAGTGGGTCCATGTCATTATCCTCTTTCCCAGGACTGGAGTCTGACCTTGGTCCTTCAGAACCTGAGGTCAGGTCTTCAGTCTCCCCACTCCCCAACTTTTCCTCTGGGGTCTCCATGCTACATCCACTTTACCTGCTTTTAGAGCCTCTCATTCCTGTCCTCTGTCAAGAGAGTCACCTAGTATTTCTTCCAATGGCCCTGAAGTCAGTTTGCCAAAGCTGGGACTCCTTTTTATCTTTTCTGATTCTGAGATTTACCCTGATTATACTACAAGGCACTGCTTCTAATGGTGACTACAAAAGAATTCAAGAGAAAGAGGAATACTACTTAAAAAAATTGTAGTCTCAAGAGCTAGTGATTCAGTATCTGCTGGGGGCTCAGCAAAGGGAATACTGTCAGGTGGAGACTTCATGGGAAAGATATTCTTATACTGAAGTAGTAGACACTATCCAGGCTAATTCCCAAAGGCTGCCAACAACATGATCCTTAATTCTTCTTTAGGTGAGATCCTTAATTCTTCTTTAGGTGAATTTAAGCGAATAAGCTGAACATGAGAAAGTGAAAATTGAATGAAGAGTCTACAAACTATGGAGTTTGTAGACTGTAGCTGAAATAGTGTTGTGCATTCTTTCAGTCATCTTTCACATACATAAATCCTCTCACCTGATTCTTATAAACATCCTGGGTGTTAGGTACACTAAGAATGATCATTCACATTTTACAGATGAAACAGCAGAGGCAAAGCAGGTTTAAGTCCAGAGTCACTTGTAATTGGCAGAGCTGAGAAAAGACGCCAAACTCTAAAATCAGTGCCCTTGCGTCTATGTCTTCTTATTTCACTAAACTTATTTCACTAAATGTTAACAAGGTGTAGGAAAAGGCAGTAAGCCAAAATGGGTAATATTCCTACAGATAGATTAGTTCTTTCTAAATTAAAACACCATGTTTCAATTATTTAGATTATTTTCTAACAATTTAAAATAATATGAACTCATTCAACCTCTACACAGGCAATGATGAAAATATTAACTTAAATACTAAAATTCTAATTAGACTGGGTTATTTTGTCATACTAGTCACAGGTAGTTTCAACTATAAGTCAAAAGTATAGAACATGGTACAAGAAATAGTTACCAGGATCCACTGCAGCTAGCATGGTTGGCCTTGGAGGCATTACATTTGCCTGCCAACACTGAGCCAACAGCTCTGAAACAGATAGCCAACAACTTAATCAGCATGCGCAAGCTGCTACAGAGGCCAATGCAGAAACCCTATTTAAAGCTGAGCTTTGGAGTCTCAAACTCATATCTCAGGAAGATTCAGGACTTACAAGAGATTCCCTGAAATGTGGGTTTCTTTCCAAGAAAAACAGAAGAGCTTTTTCTGACAGCATGTACTCTTGACTATATCATGAATCTCAAGACTTGTTTTTTTTGTTTGTTTTTTTTTTAAATTTTGAACCATCCTCTAGTTATTTTCTGATGAAGTTCAAAAAACATAGGGGAAAAAAACTGGCTGGTTTTATTTTCCCCAACATTCTAAATTACCCTGGAAAACTTGTTATTTGTACCTAAACATGACACTCTGAAATGTATGTGGCAAATGTTTGACATCATGCCATGGATACAGAGGTTTCACTAAAAATAATGGAAACAACCTAAATGTCCTCAGCAGAGGAAAGGATAAAGAAGATGTAGTACATATATATAATTACTCAGTCATAAAAAGGAACAAAATTGGGTCATTGGTAGAGATGTAGATGGACCTAGAGACTATCATACAGAGTTAAAATAAGTCACTAAGAGAAAAACAAGTATCATATATTAACACAAATGTATGGAATCTGAAAAACTGGTATAGACAGCCTTACTTACAAAGCAGAAGTAGAGAATAAACATATGGATACCAAGTGAGAAAGAGAGGGTGGGATGAATTAGGAGATTGGGATTGACATATGTATATATTTACACTATTGATAATATGTGTAAAATAGATAATAGAAAACCTACTAACTAGCACAGGGAATTCTACTCAGTGCTCTGTGTAGAGCACCTAAATGGGAAGGAAATCCAAAACAGAGGGGGTATGTGTATATGTCCACTTTGCTGGACAGTAGAAACTTACACAACATTGTAAAGCACTCCAATAAAAAATAAAAAAAAAAAAAAACATGGATTAGGGCCCTCTAGAAATCTGCATTTCTTGGTGTTCAGGGGAGAATGTGGACTAACTATGAATATCTATTCAGATACAGCCATGAAAAATCCTAGGTAACACCACTTCTGACACTCAGGATTCCAGACAAATAACAGGACATGGGATATTATACCTCTCAGGCTCTCACCCTGACCAAGTCCTACACAATCCTGGTATCCATTATTCAAGAGTCAATGTTGATGGCTGTTTCTTACTTAGCATGTTGTTGTTTATCATTTGTAAGTATAGTTTTTGCATTATTTAAACTTCAGGTGCTCATGGGAAGAACAAAACAACCTATCTAGTTTGGAGTGCTGCAATTCAGAAATCATTATTTGAGAGCTTACCGTATGTAACAAAGATGATAAGATGTAAAGAGGTGACTGAAAATTAAAGCGATCTTGCTCTTAACTTAGGAACAGAAACATCTACAACCCAGAAAATATGAAAGTTACTGACAAAGTACTGGGAAGTGCAGAGAGGGTGATAAATTCTCTGTGAGTGGCTAGAGGAAAGCTTCCTGGTGAAGGAGGTTTCAGATCATTAAATGAGAAAGTCATCACAGGCTTAGAGCAAAGCTTGAGTGAAATGTGACTGAGGTATGGGGTAGCCTAAAAATTTCAAATAGGCTAATGTAGAGGGAGATCAAGATTGGTCGAGAAATAAAGGGAATATATAGTATAGAAGAGACATTGACTTGGACCCAAAGTGGTGAGGCATAAACACCAAGAATCTGAACTTCAGTTTGTTGGCAAAAGGGAGTAAGTAGCATATTATGATCCAATGTGTAACAGAGGACTTCTGTTGTCTTAAAAAATAATTTCTTAAATAACTATCAAGTAAGTCTTTAAAGCAACCTCAGTTGTTAAAAACAAGTGATGATTAACTTTGCAAAACAGATCATCTGCATGAATTTTCCAGAAGTCTGATACTGGTATTGGAAGGAAAGAGAGTGATGATGGGTAATTTCTACCAAAATGGTACATGTAACAAAAGTAGTAAAATCTCCCAGCAGACTTGTAAAGAAACATTAGCATATTTCCATGAGCCAGTAAAAACAGAGTGCAAAAGATCTTCAAATATCTGGCAAATGGGAAGAATTAGAAGAAATTAGCATTTTTATTGGGATTATAAAAGGGATGGCTTGTTAACCATGCAGACAGTATCCTGAATTTTTAGTTAGTAGTTCTATTTTTTTTTCTCACAAATCACATTAAGCTCTGAAATGTTCTACTTTTCTATTTTTTTGCACTCTCATGAAGAATATAAGAAACACAAATATCTATGGTTGTTTTTTAAGATAAAATGATACCTCATACAAAGCTCTTTCGAGCCCCTCATCACTCACATCATTCACCCATGTATTAGTGAAGCAATGTATTCCTGTATGAGGGTGGGAAATCTTTACAAACATCAGAAGGTGGATATAAATGCAAAGAAAACATCTGAAACTACATGAGGAATACCACTGATAGAGTATCAGAATAGTGGGTGATTAAGAGAGAAAGACTAGAGTATACAAGTTACTGTCCTCTCTTGTGGGAGTACTATTAGGACTTAAGAATGTATTGTCGAAAAACAAAATGAGTTATCACATATAAAACAATGAAAACAGTTCCTATCGTATAGAAAACTCTTCACAAATGTAACCATCATACTACTTGTGTGCATGGGTGCTCAGTCATATCTGACTCTCTGCGATCCTGTAGCCTGCCAGACTCCTCTGTCCAGGGATTCTCCAGGTGAGAATACTGGAGTGGGTTGCCATTTCCTCCTCCAGGGGATCTTTCTGACCCAGGAAGCAGACTTGCATCTCCTTTTGCCTGAGTACTGGTTATTTTGAAGGAGCTTCTTTCCACTGGTAAACCCAAGACCCCACATATTCTAGTAAAACTAGATTTTTTGTTTGTTTTCCTCCTTTCCTAATAAACCACTCATTCTCTCTCAGTGATGCTCTTAAATCTGACTCTTTGCCCCAAGTAACAGTCCAAGTCCTGTCCTCCGTCCTTTTGGTTTCCTGTGCTCAGCATTTTCACACTACAAGGGCACAAAACTCCTAAGATTTCTGGTGCTTTCTGAGACTCCCCTCTAGGAAGCAGTGCTATTCTCTTTCTGCAGGAGTTTCTAGATTTAAAGGCAGGGAAGGCCCGTTGAAAATTAAGTAATGATATGTGTTAACTTACAAAAAATATCATGTCAGAGATGGAATAGGGGATACAGATGCTACTGGGCTTGAGGAGGGTACACATATAAAAGTGGGAAGGATTTAGGGGAGTTAGCAACTACCATGAACTCCAGAAATCAGGGAAATATGAAAGACTAATACAAGGAACAGATGACAGCTCACTGGCTGGAAAGGAAAGATACTAGTTTTCTTTGGAGGGAGGCTCATGGCTTGAACATACTCAGGGAGAAAGAATTTGACCATGAAAAGGCACAAGACCAGAAGGCTGGAAGTCAATGATTAGACCACTCAATGGACTGGACTGGATTTAACTGGAAATTTGCATAGTGAAGCAGTGTAACATTGAGGTTACAGGAAATGTTGGGGTTGAAAGTAGATGATACTGAAAATATTAATACATGGCATGCTAAAAGTACCATTTCAGCAATGGAAGTCTTACAGGAATGTGTAGAATGGATTGACTAGTTTAAGACTGTAATCACAGAGATCAGTTATGGTTATTTAATGCATAAGATGACAAGGACTATCACAAAGACGGTAATCTTAGGAGTATAAAGTGAAAGATGGCTATGAGTGACACAGAAAGGCCCAGTCACTGGAACTTGGCAACTAAAAAATGAGGCAGGAATGATGGAGGAGCCCAGGGTGACTCAGTTTTAGCCAAGTGGTTGAGAAGCTTGGTCCCACAGAGAAAAATGGCAAATCAATCAGGAGGGTCATTTTCCTCTTTCCACCTTGGTGTTAGATATAGTGACAGGAACATGGAAATAAGTATCTAGTAAACTGCTGGAGACAGGGGCTGGTGCTTAGGAAAAGAAGCAAGGACAGAATCTGGGGAATTATTCTCACAATAAAGCTTAGCTTATAAATAGAAGGAACTCTATAGTTCACAAAAATCTTCTAGACAGTGTAATTAATTTCATCTTTATGACACCATAGTCAGGCAAGATGGCTGTTTCTGTTCCCATTCTACAGAGGAATTAACCAATACTCTGTGAGGTTAAATAACCTATGCAAATCACACTGCATAGAGGAAAGACAAGGAGTGTTTTCTAGCGCATTTTTGAGTAAAGAACAGGTCAAAGAAGTGAAAAGGATTCTAACATCTTGAAACTGAAAACAGAAACTGACATGTCCCTTTTCCTGCTCACATAGAAACATTTTACCTATGGTATTGTTGGTCAACTGTGCTATTCTGCACTGCGCTTAGCCCCTTAGTCTGACTCTTGCGACCCTATGGACTGAAACCTGCCAGGCTCCTCTGTGCATGGGGGTTTTCCAAGCAAGAATACCGGAGTGGGCTGCCATGCCCTCCTCTAGGAGATCTTCCCAAACCAGGGATTGAACCCAGGTCTGCCACATTAGTTACCATCTGAGCCACCAGGAAAGCCCAAGAATATTGGAGTGGGTATCCTATCCTTCTCCAGAGGATCTTCCTGACCCGGGAATCAAACCAGAGTCTCCTGCGAGTTGCAAGCTGATTTTTTACCAGCTGAGCTACCAGGGGAGCCCTCTGGCCAACTGACCATCCCTTAATAATGGCCAGTAATGGGACCTTACTAATTCACATGTAGCAGCTTCAGGTTTTAAGATACACTTCTTATAAAATATTTTCTTTATATCAAACTGATGTCTGCTTCCCCAGTGCTTCTAATTATGAATTGGTTCTCCTTCTACCCTTTAAAACTACTATAAAATAATTCCATTTCCTTTTCTATGTCTTCCCCTTTTCAGTGCCTTTCAGACATTAAAGAAAACGATCATGCTGCCCCAACTTATCTACAGCTGTTTATTGAATAACATGCCTTCTAGAGCTTACAAAGTTCTGGTCATGTACCTTGAGGCAATTTCCATTTTATATTTCTCATAAAATGGTGATGCCAAAGAACCAACCTCATATTCCAGATATGTTCTAATCAGCAGAGAATGCTGACAACCCTTTGTCTTGACCTATCATGATATTAACACATGATCAGATTTCATTAGCTTTGATAGCTACCTCATCAATTAATAAATCATATTAAATTTGAGCATGAGGAAAGCTTTAAGACTCTAAAATTTTACTGATGTTAAGCCATGTTACCCCCATTCTTTACTTTGCAATAAAAATTTTATTGTGAATACAGACCTTTTCCTTTTCTCCTTGTCATCAGGTTGGCATTTGCATAGCCATAGAAATCATTTCCTTTTCTCTGTGAAGGAGGAGCCCATGGCATGTGTTATTTATCTGTGTTCACTGAACCACTGAACCGAGGCTTTCGTGCTTAGCTTCCTGCAACTTGTTTTCTCTCCTAACATTGCTACCTCTGGCCTGAGTTTGTCTTACAACATCTTCTATTATACAATGCACTTAAAAGACAAAGGCAAAAAAAAAAAAAGACAAAGGCACCATTTCTGCCCTTATAAATCTTCTACTGTTCACTTACTGTCCTGCTAGAGCTGTTATCAAATGACGCAAAACACTTCATGGCTCAAAAGGAACAAGTCAGCTCTGGATCATAACCTGAAACTCTACAGAGACCCTCAGGCTTTTCTCGGGAACAAGCTCATACCTTATTTATGTTTTCACCATATGATTAGTTCCCCATGTATCGAAAGCCTACAAAATAATACCTTTTTAGTGAAAACATGTCTTCCTATAAAGTTATTAGAGAGTTTCAAGACAAATACTGTACATAGTTTATGCTTTTATAGCCTAACTCTAGTTCAGTTTTTACATAAAGTCTTCTAGGCCCTCAAAAATACCTCAATTATATTAAGTCCAGTTACATTCTTCTATCCTAGAGTTTCCTTAACAATATTCCATGGAACACTTGTGTGTCCCTGAGAGTTAGTAGATGTCCTGTGTGATAGGTGTCCTATAGTCTAATAATTTTAAGGACAGGTATGTTAGTGAAAGGTCAGTTTTCCCTACCACCGTGAATCGCACAGCCTTTAATGTATTAAAAAGCATTGTGAATCTTTAAGAGTATATTAACTTCTCAAGGCTTTCTACTTCCTAAAGGCAACTTGTAACTTTCAGGAAGCACAAGGTCAGTAATGACAATAGAGTGACAGTAGTAAAACAGGATATTTTAAACTGTACCAAAGAAACGTGAGAACTACAACGGCCGGTATCCCCCACTACAGGAAAGGAGAGCGTTCCTATGAAACCTTTCATTAGCTGAGATGACATAGGCAAGAAGCAATTCCCTTAGGACTCGTCCTGCTAAGGGATGCACAAAATAAATCGAGATCAAGCACAAACACAGTCCAAAACCATGGCAGCTTGATGCTCAGACGCTGGGTGTAAACCCTGGGTTAGGCGCTGGGTGGTACCACTCTCGCTACCCAGGATGTACACTGCCTCTAAGAGCTCACTGCTGTTTTAACATCTCCTCTTTTTTTCACAAAAGTGAAAATCATTTTCATGTATTTTTTGGTTAGCAAAAACAGTACTAATGTAGGTCATCTACAAAAGTGAAGTGGCATAAAGCCAATTTTCAAAGAATGGGGAATACCTGTACTTCAGTTCTTCTCAAGCAGTTCCTCTCAGTTACCTAGTGGGACTTTCCCCGTTCTTTAGTCCATGGTGGTAAATTATCGGGTGGCTGCTGAATTGGAAAATGGCAGTGTTAATAAACAAGACACCATAGGTGTCACCTCTTTGAAAGTCTTTATTGATTCCTTCAGCAACAGCATTATTTCCCAGTCCTATTGTCTGTCTTTATAACACCTCCAACATATCATTGGAGTCATTCAATGACAATAACATTTCCTACTTGATCACAGTCCCTTTGGGAACAATCTCTAGGCCTCTTTTGCGTCATATCCTTGGCGTAAGTTCTGGTTCTCAACACAGATTTAGTAAATATTTGTTAAGGGAGAAGAGGAAGAGAGAACGGCCAGGAAGGTCACCCCATCACTGATGCTCTGTAGGTAAGCCACAGGTGATGGCCCCTCCTCACAAATTAGACAGTAATCTCTATTAAGGTTGTCACCATGCTGCTTTACATATACTGTGAAAGATCATTTGTTTTAAAAGAGTGTATGCTCACTGAAGAAAGCAAAGGGGAAATTTTTTTAAATGCCTAGAGACAAAATGACAATGAAAATATGATGACCCAAAACCTATGGGATAGCAAAAGCAGTTCCAAGGGGGAAGTTTATAGTAATACAATTCTACCTCAGGAAAAAAGAAAAATCTCAAGTAAACCTAATCTTACACCTAAAGCAACTAGAGAAAAAAAAGAATAAAGCCTAAAGTTAGGAGAAAGGAAGAAATCATAAAGATCAGAGCAGACATAAGTGAAATAGAGACAAAGAAAACAATGGCAAAAATCAATGAACCTAACAGTTGGTTCTTTGAAAAGAAAAATAAAATGCATAAACCTTTAGCCAGACTCATCAAGAAGAAAGCGAGAGGGATCAAATCAATAAAGTTAGAAATGAAAAAGGAGAAGCTGTTACAACTGACATCACAGAAATATAAAATACTACAAACAACTATAAACCAATAAAATGGACAACCTAGAAAAAAATGGACAAATTCTTAGAAAGGTACAACCTTCCAAGACTGAACCAGGAATAATTAAAAAATATAAACAGACCAATCACAAGTTATGAAATTGAAACTGTGATTAAAAAAATACAGAAAAGGGATCCCCACACACAATTGGTGGTAATGTAAATTGGTACAACCAATTATGGAGAATAGTATGGACATTCCTTAAAAAACTACAAATGGATCTTCCATATGATCCAGAAATCCCATTCCTGGGCATATATCTGAAGAAAATCATAATTCAGAAAGACACATGTACCCCAGTGTTCAGTGCAGCATTATTTACAATGGCCAAGACATGGAAGCAACCTAAATGT
This sequence comes from Cervus canadensis, assembly GCF_019320065.1. NCBI lineage: Eukaryota > Metazoa > Chordata > Mammalia > Artiodactyla > Cervidae > Cervus > Cervus canadensis. The sequence goes on along the minus strand of NC_057391.1, from coordinate 51,767,223 downwards.
CCATCAATAGAGGAATGAATAAAGAAGATGTAATATATATACACATATGTGTATATATACACACACACACATATACACTATGAAATCATACTCAGCCATAAAAAGAATGAAAAAATGCCATTTGCAGCAACACGGTTGGCCTAGGAGATTGTCATACTGAGCGAAGTAAGTCAGGTGGAAAAGACAAATATCATATGATATTGCTTATATGTGAAATCTAAGAAAATGGTCAAAGTGAACCTATTTACAAAACAGAAATAGAGAAAGAGAGTCACGGATGTAGAAAACAAACTTGAAGAAGGGAGGAAGGGATAAACTGGGAATTCGGGATTGACAATATAAACACTGCTATATATAAAATAACTAATAAAAACCTACTGTACCGCACAGAGAACTCTTCTCAGTACTCTTTAATGACCTATATGGGAATAGAATATAAATGAGTGGATATGTATATATGTATAAGTGATTTACTTTGCTATACAACAGAAACTAGCAACATTGTAAATCAACTATACTCCAATAAAAATTTAAAAAATAAGAGTATAACTGTGACATTCATGCAATTATAAAACTTGTCAAAAATATTATTTAACTCATCAATTAATGAGACAACCAGTAAGATCTTACAATTGGCTCAAAGAAGAATCCCAAGAGCTTCACATAAAGGCAAGCAATGAGGAAAGTTGAAATAAATTTGAATAGAGGCAAAACAGATCTGGCCACAAAATGGTGATCAGTTGCATCCCACCAGAAATAATTAATTTGCATCTCTTTGGACAGGAGTCATATGCATTGTTATCCACTTTCTACAATTTACAGAGTTTTACATAGCCCAGGTGACCCTAGTGGTAAAGAGTCCCATCTGGCAATGCAAGAGATACAGGAGACTCAGGTGCGATCCCTCGGTCAGGAAGATAGATCCCCTGGAGGAGGAAATGGCAATCTACTCCAGTACTCCTGCCTGGAAAATTCCACGCACAGAGGAGCCTGGCAGGCTACAGTCCATGGGGCTGCGGAGTGTCAGACGCAACTGAGCAACTGAGCACACACACAGCTCCAAGACAGTGAAAAGTGAGGATAACTCAGATAGGTATCACAGACGGAGCGCTCTTTGAACATTTTTGCTCATTTCAAAGTTTTTCAAAATTTTTTCTGACAACTACATATAGTCCCAAGAGATCACAAAACATCATCTTAGTTGCAGCTCATTACTTTTATTGTGCTTTACTAACAAGCCTCCACCACTTATGCTCAGGTATGATAAGATTGGAGCTTGTCTGGGAAACAATGAATGGGTGAGTGCTTTCCCCTCCTGAGAAGCCACCACGTCTTGGTTCAGTCTATGCTGCAGCTCTTTGCAAGTAGGGTGTGTTATCTCATCTGATGCTTCCCTGGTTCATTAGGTAAACAGAGCTCCAGAGCTCACCCCACCACTCCTCCAGGAAAAGCAGTCAATTCCAAGCAAAACTCCCCTCTCAATACATTCATTAATACTTTTCCACTTAAGTATCATATCACATTTCCTGAAGAAAGGAATTCTGATATCTTTTCATCCCCCAAGGCAACTGAAACAATTCTGGGCTCTAACTCCACAATAAATGCTTTCTATATGTCATAATATCTAATATTTATATAAGATCAAGGTATAGAAGATGTTTAGATATTAAATCTTTGTCATCCCTTCAAAAATAAGAGACTTTCCCCATTTTTCTCTGTCTCCTCTTCATAACCATTGGTGGATTTAAGTGCAGTTTGTGTTTTCACAGTGCACTCAGCTAGAATGGAATGGAATTGTAAGTGACCATAGGTTTTTCTTTTTGAGGAAGAAGTTTGTGATTGTAGCACAGATTCTTCAATTTATATCCCCATTGCCTACTTTCTCAGGCCTGTGACCTGAATTTTCTCAATATTATAGTCTCTAAAATTATGACCAAATGCCTACAAATGCTCAGAATATGTTTCTGCAGAGGGAAGAAAACTGAAGTAATTTTGAATTTTCAGTTGACATGTTTTACCTTGGAAATCTCTAAGTAGGCTAGACCAACGACACACAGGGAAGTGTATCAGAATCATTTGTTGAGCTTTTTCAAAACACGCCGTTCTGTGAGGACCCTAGATCCTAGTGAGCCAGGTTGCCGTGTGGGTGAAGTTCAGCGTTGTTGGTGCAGGGAGAGAAAGACAGGCCCATTTATATAACCTTAACAGGATACAGTAAACACGCTAACTATAAATTGCTGGGAGATAGCATCCTTAGCTCTATCATATATCTTGAGATAGATAATCTGCCCTCTGAAGTGATGTCTGTGCTTAATACTTGCAACCATGAGAAACTCTAACATCCCCCAATGACCATATTTATTGTCAAACATATATCTTCTCTATTATTTAACCTATAAATATGGTGATGTTTTGAGTTTGTTGGATGACTGTGGCAAAGAAAAATAAGAAGAAAGAAACTGTTTTATTACATTTCTCAGACACAGTTTAGGGGACGCTGGACTTCTAAGGACCACTCTGCATCCTCAGGGTGGCCTAGGTGTGTGTACCACTGTGCGATTAGATCACACGGAAGGTGGGAGCAGTGGGCACTTGGCCTAGAATTGCAAATCAGCATCTGGAAAACATGTGACCAGAAGATACTTTATTTGTGAAATCTGGCAACCCTGGATATTTTTCTTATGCTCTGGAAACAGAAGTCAACAATCGAGTTGACACATTATCTTAAACCTAGCATTCTGTAAGCATTTGGCCTCTATATCTTCATGATCCCATTTAACTAAAGCTTTAAATGAGAGCAACACTTGAGATACTAAGGTAACCTGAACTACATGGCGATGACTTGGTAATGGCCATATGGTACTATGTCTTTGGATCTATCTTATGTTGATCATACTGTATTATTCCATCTGAGACTCATGATTATGGCCATAAAATCCCTCATCTAATACTTCTTTCTAAATGCCTCCGCTTACATTGTTTTTCTTTTCTTTTTAGCAATACTTTCATGCAGGAGGAAATGGCCTGAAAAAGAATTTCTTGGAGAAAAGCCCAGATCTTAAATCTCTGAGATATGCTCTCAGTCTTTATACCCAAACGACTGATGCCTTGATAAAGAAATTCATAGACACCCAAACCTCACAGAGTAAGTAACACATTGGACATGAACAGAGGTAAACTGAATACAACTAAACTTCAATGTAGAAATGATTATAAATAATATCTGTAATTTGACTATAATAAATTAAAGCATCAATATGAAGATGATTATGATTTGTAAAAAAATTATTCAATTTTTAGAAACTTATTTTATAAATAATTTCAATAATACTGAGATATGCTTAATACTAAAACTGTATGGAAGAGTTGACCTTTGCTGTTGATTTTAATTTCATAACATTTAGTAAACCTTTGTTGTGAATAACCATAACTGTGATATTCTCAAATTAGTACAAAATAATCAGTGTTTATTGGTCTCAGTAACTTCTAAAATACAATAATAACTCCTCAAATCCTAACTTCAAATGAAAAAATCTCCTGCTCTTGGGTTATCAGGGAGGAAATCTCATTTGATCTTAATTTTATGGAAGAAAATTCCAAGTCCTACTTTGAAGAGGGCCAAGTATGTTAGTGGGAATTCAGATCTATTTCATATGGCAAAGTTCCCACCTCATAAGCTTCCAGAATATTACTGTTAAACAACCTGTCTTTCAAGTTGCTTTGTGATTTATTATATTTTAGTAATTACATGCATTTAAGATCTGGAATTTCTGAGTGATTACTAAAAATGTCACTCTAAGTCAAAAAAAAAAAAGTCAATTGCAGGCTCAAATTCTAGAACATAATAAATTGCACCCCACTATAATCAAAATAAGGAGGAGGACACAACTTCTTTCATGAGAGATCCTTCCAAAGGAAGCACACAGATTTTTTTTTTCTTGATGAAAATCCTTCAGACTTATCTGTGTTTCATCATGGATATTTTCACTTTTCTAACTACACAGAAGATAATACCAAGGTAGGTGCTAGGTAGCTGCTTGACCTGTCTAATACTTTGCGCTTTCTGACAGTGTCCAATAAATGCTACAAACACTCCTCTTAATTCAATCTTCAAACCCAGATTACATCTTAAGATGGTTCCAAAAAGGATAAAAGAGTTGAGTCATAAGGCTTTGTCAAGAGATACATTACTCCTTGAATCATGATCCCTCAAGGTTTTCTAAACTACAAATATGAATGCAATTCTAACACAACTCATCATAATAGTGTTGTTGCTTTATTCTCAAGAGAATGTGAGTGTTTAAAAACTTAGCTTTGCTTTTGTAGGTATACATTATGTGTATACACATACAACCCATGTTTCAGCATAGATGTCAAACCAAAAAACTACATATGAATATCAACTTTGGTGTATGGAATTTGGCACACATGTTTGTTTTGTATGAATTGTATGGCAACATTAAAAATAGATGGGGAGTGGGGGAATAAGAGGATTCATTATCCCAATAATCCCTGACTGTGTAACTTATTTTAGTCTTGGTCTTTCTTTTTTACTTCCCTTTTCTGGCTTTTTCTAGTAATGCAATTTTTTCTGCATAATTGAAATTGGTACGCTTTAGATATGAAATGGCTTTGCCTTTTCTCTGATAGTTACCTTCAAGCATACTGCATGGAAACTATTCCCATCTCCTCCTCTGTCCCTCCCTTGTCATCCCTCCAGCTGGTCCCAGCCAACCATGATCAGGTCCACAGGACCTGAGGTATGGGGGGAGTTTGATGTGCCCTCTCCTCCCCTTCCCCATCATCTTCTAGATACCTCTCTGCTTCAGGGTATTGGGGGCAGAAACTGAAGGGGAGGAGGCAATGTATTTAATGTCCCCTTACAGTTGAATCCATACGCTAACTTTCCCAGGGGCCCCATGCTAGGGAACCTCCTATCCGCTCAACCCCAGGTCCCTTCAGGGACCCCGCGGTTGCTGCCTCCTGCAGCACATGCCATGGCTTCTTGCTCCTTGAACATCTTCTCATAGTGTCCAGCCCTCTGGGATGAGGTCCCAGCAAGAAGACTGATGACCAGCTTCTTCCCATAGAGCCCAGTGGAGCTCATATATTCTTTCCACATTTTTGGTGATCATGAGGACTTCCTCACTGTCACCCGCCATCTCTCTAAAACTCCCGTCTCTACCTGCTCAGATAGTTGTTTATACTTTTAAATTGGAGGAGAAGGGGAAGGAAGAAATACTGCTGCCTAATATAGCACAACCCTTGTTCAATCAAAAATGAGGCAAGCCAGGCTCACCAATTAATGGATGCAGTGTTTCTGAGTTTCTACTTCTCTCTTTATTCTATCACAATCCTATCTCAATACTCATTACCATACACTGAATAATAAAGTGAGCAACAATACCATATCCTTCATAAAATATGAAAAGGAGAGATAAGAGGAAAATTCACTGAATATTAGAATTCTTTATAACACAACCAAAAATAGAACATATTAAAGGACACAATCTCCATTTTCTGTAACAGACCCTAAATGACTTCCAAATGCCTGAGGCCAGTCCATGTTCTCTTTGTCTTCTAAAGAACCTTAGCTTCCTCAGGTTCTTTAAATGACAAAGAAACATGGAAAAGTTGACTTCTAAAGAGTCTTATTTAAATGGACTGGTCTTATGAACAGTTTGACTTGGGCTGTATTAAAAGAGAGGAACTTGGGTGCCACTCTTATATCCCTGCAGATGAGTATTTACAATTATAGTAGGATCAACTCTCCCCCTTTTTATATTCCTTATCATAGTACAAGGAAGAGTCCAAAATGATCAGATGGAGTTTCAGTTTCCAGTTTAAATACTATTGCAATTAAAATAATTTTCTAGGATTTGGCACAGTATCAAATACCCATGAAGATTTATTATATTTAATTTTTGCTAATCTTATGTTTTGTTAATAAAATTTAGAAAGACCATGCTGGTGTTATGGTGTCTTTCAAATATAAGATATGAAATGGGAGGTAAAGCTACACACTGAGAACCCCTTCCACCGTCTGCCTAAGGTGCCCCATCCGGGGTGAGCTCGGGTGTCAGACAGTTAATATCCCAGGAAGCAGCCTTCAGCCAATGGAAGATAGGAAGTTGGCAGATAAGAAAACAAAACTTGAGCTTCCTCAGTTGGGAAAACTCTAACATGAGTTCCACACAAACTCCAGAATTGCCCTGTGAGGTGAAGCTCCGTCCTCTCTGAGAGGACGCCTTCCTAGGTGGATCCTTTACCATGGAACGCTTGTCTCAGCTTTCCCTCCCAGGGGAACTCAAATCCAGGGTCACGCTACTGGAAAGTAGGGAGCCAGATTCCAGTTCAGCTACTCTAGATCTATATCCTGTGATCTTAACCACCATGCCTGCATCATCTTGATAATAATTAAATTATAAAGGTTAAATACCCTGAATGAATTTTTCCCCTTTACTTGAGCTTTTTCTCTCACAAATCCGCAAGTTAGGAATACAGAACTAATTAGAGAAACAACTTATAACACAGTGAACATTATTTGAAAAATATTCTACGTTATGATTGATAAAATGAAAACTGATTTTTTTTCTCCTTAATTTCTAACTCATGCATGTGCAAGTATTAATGAATTATCGTTCAAGTGTTAATCAACATGCTGTGTAAAAGACATTGAAATCCTTTAGAAATTTAACTGTGCTTTTTAAAGTATCCATTTTTTGTTCTCATATTCTCATAAACTCTTCCCTTAGTCCATTTTCTTCTTTCCTTTTCTTTTGTTAAAATGCTCTTTTGCATCTCTTTCTCCTTTCTGCATTATCCTTGTGTTAGAAAATTAATTGTAACATTAAATATAAGGAAAAATGAATAATTAACTGGGTTATGTTTTTCACTGTCTTCAAACTGAAAGATATACTTTCCTTTGAAAATATTTTTAATTTAACTTTTATATAAATGGGTTTGTGGTACAGAAAAACACTCTGTATCTTGTTCACTTATTCTTTTTTTTATTCTTTATTTTCTCTTTTTCAGTTCTCTCTGTTTTTACCTTCTCTTCCTCTTTCTTTGATCTCTTTTTAGAATAGATTTAGATGTCCTCTTTTTCCAGTAATAATAATAAGAAAAAATGATAAGGGGTAGAGTTTCATTAGAAATTTATGGGCCAAAGAGTCAATTGAACTCTATAAATTTGGAAAAACACTCTTCTTTCTCTTCCAAATACTGGAAAATAAACAAATTCAAAATGGATAGATAAGTATTCTTAAGTCCTCAAGTGAAACTGACAGGTTAGTTTATAAGAGTAACACGTTTATTAGTCTAGCAATGTACTGCAGTAATGAAATACCACTATACTCTGTGAAAGTGCTGCACTCAATATGCCAGCAAATTTGGAAAACTCAGCAGTGGCAGGACTGGAAAAGGTCAGTTTTCATTCCAATCCCAAAGAAAGGCAATGCCAAAGAACGTTCAAGCTACTGCACAATTACACTCATCACACTTGCCAGCAAAGTAATGCTCAAAATTCTCCAATCCAAGCTTCAACAGTATATGAATCGAGAACTTCCAGATATTCAAGCTGAATTTAGAAAAGGCAAGGGATCAGAGATCAAATTGCCAACATCTGTTGGATCATCGAAAAAAACAAGAGAATTCCAGGAAAACATCAGCTTATGTGTTATTAACTACTCCAAAGCTTTTGACTGTGTGGATCACAAATTGTGGAAAACTCTTAGAGATGGGAATACCAGACCACCTTACCTGCCTCCTGAGAAACCTGTATGCAGGTCAGGAAGCAACAGTTAGAACCAGACATGAAACAATGGTCTGGTTCCAAATTGGGATAGGAATGCATCAAGGCTATATAGAATCAAGATCGCCAGGAGAAATATCAGTAACCTCACATATGCAGATAACACCACCTGTCAGAAAGTGAAGAGGAACTACAGAGCCTCTTGATGAAGGTGAAACAGGAGAGTGAAAAAGCTGGCTTAAAACTCAGTATTCAAAAGCTAAGATCATGGCATTCAGTCCCATCACTTCATAGCAAATAGATGGGGAAACAGTGACAGACTTTTTATTTTCTTGGGCTCCAAAATCACTACAGATGGTGACTGCAGCCACAAAATTAAAAGATGCTTGCTGCTTGGGAAAAAAGCTATGACAAACCTAGACAGCATATTAAAAAACAGAGACATTACTTTGCTGACAAAGTTCAGTCTAGTCAAAGCTATCATTTTTCCAGGAGTCATGTATGGATGTGTGAGTTGGACCATAAAGAAGGCTGAAGGCTGAATGTTGAAGAACTGATGCCTTTGAGCTGTGGTATTGGAGAAGACTCTTGAGAGTCCCTTGGACTGCAAGGAGATCAAACCAGTCAATCCTAAAGGAGATCAATCCTGAATATTCATTGGAAGGACTGATGCTGAAGCTGAAGCTCCAATACTCTGGCCACCTGATGCGAAGAGTCAACTCATTAGAAAGGGCCCTGATGCTGGGAAAGATTGAAGGCAGGAGGAGAAGGGGATGATAGAGGATGAGATGGTTGGATGGCATCACTGATTCAATGTACATGAATTTGAGCAAGCTCTGGGACATGGTGAAGGACAGGGTAGCCTGGCATGCTACAGTCCATGGGGTTGCAAAGAGTCAGACACGACTGAGCGACTGAACAGCAACAAATACCCTGCATTCACTTTGAACAACAACAAATACCCTGCATTCACTTAACAAATATTTACTGAGTATCACCTCTGAGGTCACGTACCATAGGGTATATATTCAAAGCTGAACCTAGTGCTGTGTACACCAGGTGCTCTACTATGGAGGTTCTCGTGCAGAGGTGATTTCGTCCCTGTGGGGCATCTGTCAATGTCTGAGGAGCTTTGATCCTTTCACTGGGAGTGGTGTTTGTTACTGGTATCTAGTGGATGGAGACCAGGGAGGCTGCTAAACATCATACAGTGTACAGGACAGCTTCCTACAATAGGAAGTTATCTTTAAGTCTCCAGATGTCAGTAGTGCTGAAGCTGGGACACCTTGCTCTAATACTAGACTGAAACAATGTGAGAAGTGATGTAACATAAACCATGTTAGAAGAGGGAAAAATTTGACTCAGGTAGACAAAGAAAGGTAGAATAGTCAGTGGAAAAACTGAGTCATGAAAGTAGAAAGAGAAAGGTATTTTGGATGCAGAAACTGTCCAGGGAAGAATATACTTGCATTATTAATTTTAAAATCCCAATAGGTCAAGCATATTCTCAGTATATTTTTATGAGGAAGCAATGTTTATTTTGTTTTTAAAGGAAAATTCACCATATCACTACTTATGTTTGACCAATAGATAGTGTAAGGAACTCTAAGGCACTTTTTAACACTACTTTGTGTAACATTAGTAGAACTTATATTCATATTTGTAATAATTACCAAACTCTTCCTCTTGAAATTGACCCTATGGTTTACATTGGGTAGTTACCTTGAAAATTTATACTTTTTCCTTGTTGTTGTTTCTCAAAGATATGCTACTTACAGTTTTAGAAGCTGGTACAGAATTCATTTCTTGCATCTTAATTACATTATTCATCATCGTTAACAAAAAAGCTTCTCTAACAGGTATTTCATTATACCAAGGGCTCTTCGAATATTTCATACAGTAGAAGACAGTGAAAAATGTACAAAACTTTAACATATTAAGTAGAATTTTTTTCAATGGATAACAATTTAGAATGAGGCACAGAATGATTAATTGCTGAGCTATCCTAGGTCATATTCTGTTTCCTTACCTGAGCATTTATCACAGTTTGAGGAACTTAAATCTAAAAATTTTTCCAAAGGGAATTTTTTTGTCTAAGTTACAACTGGATCATAAAGCAAAAAGAAATGACTGTATAAATTAAAATATATGAAATTAAATGTTTTTATTCTATACTCTATCCTCTTAACTCTTTATGAGCAATATCTTTGAGTCCTTGCTTACTTGAAATTTCTTAAAATTTAAATACCATTTTGGTCATTATAATAACCTATTTTCTGCTAAAGTATAGTATATTTTCATGTAAAATGTACATCAGATAGCTACATTTTGAACCTATAAATATGCTTCAATATGTTCATTATATACAAAGCATTATCTCTAATCATGTTGTTCAAATTATAAAAGATATGTTCATAAGAAGAAAAGAAACTCTTTGTGAAGTGGTTTACTGTAGAAAAGATCTCTTCTAATCAGAAATGTCGAACTTAACATTAATGGTATTTAGTTGGCAGAAGAGCTGGCATTGAAATAAAGAGATTAGTTTTAAGGTCAAGGGCCACAGCTGGAACTTCACCTTGATCCCACCTATGGAAAATGCTGAAGAATGCCTTCAGGGTATGTGGGGAAATCATATTAAAATCCATTCAGCCATCTTCAATTTAATACTGATTTGAAACCATAGTCAGACCTGGTTTCTCATTTTTGTTAATCAGGCTGTCAAAGATCACCAGATAACCAGAATCCCCTCCAATAGACCTATGCCATCGTCTTACCCGTGGAACAGGGGGATTCCACTAGCTAGTACTGCCTTCCAAGATGAGGGGTTAGCATTTCTTGGGGGATACAGTGGAAAAACTGAGGAGGATTTGTGTGATTTGGCTCTTCAAACACTGCAGTTGGTCTGAAGACATTCTACTCTAGATGAGGCTCTTCCGTGCAATCAAAAAGCTGTACATAAAAAAAACTTTAACAGGAGTGGTGATGTGATATGGTTCTGAGAACACTCAATCCTTTCCCAGGGTAGAAATGTGTTAGATAAAGTGACAGTAATGCTGAGCAATCAAAAACAAGTTGGCCACCACTGTGCTAGTCTTCCCAATAATCCTGCCAGGTGAGTAACTTCATCCACACTTGTCAGGGTAAGAAATGAATCACAAATATATTAAGAAACTTGCTAAAGTCATATAGGTGAGCAGCAGAGGCAACACCCTTCCCACTGTATCACACTTAATTTAATCAGCAAAGAAAGCAGAATCTGTCATTATGACTTTCTACAACTCAAGCTCTCTTCTCTGTAGTTTTGAGTAATTGGAGTTGCTTCATCCTCCTTACCTCTCATTCTGGTATGACTAAAGCTCCCTGCTGCCCAGGAGATAATCTTTCGGCTGGTATTGTTTTCATACCAGCAAGAAAATCTCTCCTCAAGAACATCTTCTTTACTTCCCTAGTTTCTTCTCATTCTGAACCCCCGTACTGGGCATACTTAGTGGCCAGAGAATCTTTTGAATGTTAATTGGAAGTAATTATACCACAGGAATCTAGGTTGAAATTAAGCAAATGCATTCTGCTTTCAGAAAGCCCTTTCTATTAATATATAGCCTGATTTCTCACCTCTAGAGTCCACTCTGTGTGTGTGTGTGTATGTGTGTGTGTAAGCACAAAGCTGTTGCTACTTTGGTCTTCTCTCTCTTTTCTACTCTTCTCACCCTTGGGCCCACCAGCAGAAATACCATTTTGTAACACTCCCCTTGCACATAGAGTCATATCACGATTGCTTATCTACATTTATCTGCTCTCCTAATGTAAACCTTGGGAAGATGGGACCTTGCCTACTCATCCTTCAAATCTAAGTGCTCAGAACAGTGCTAGATACAAAGTAGGTGAATTTAGTGAATTTTAGAAAAAAATAAATGCTTGGAAGTTAAATGCAGAAAATTTAGAATTATGTGATATGACATAGTCCTCATATTTGAACTGAAGCAATTACAAATCTTTATTGAAAGCAAGTGTATTTATAGCCAAAAGGAGAGGAAGAGGGAGAGAAAATGAGGGAAGGAGAAGGGGGGAAAGAGAGGAGCTCACAGTTTGATGGCTGATGATGTTCAGTAGTTTCTGTACAGGCAGAAGATAGTAGGTGCCACTGGAGAAACTCAAAGGGCTATATAAAGTTAGATGGAGAGACTTAAGGTCACAACGAACTCATCTTTAGGAGCATTTTCTATGTGCCAGGCTTTGTGCTAAATGCTAGTTAAACTCCAATGAAAGACTGTGCTGAATATCTTTCATTTGCCACCCTCCTCTCTCCCTAGGAGTCTGGGCTGTATGGATTACAACTATGGATTCTCTTACTGTTTGGTTCCCACTGGGTTCAGTCGGTAGGGAGTCCATGCAAAGCTCCCTGGGAGGAAAGAGTAAAGTCAGATACTCCTTCTCTCTGATTCCTCGGGGCATGATCCATTCCTTGATTCTGACTGACTTTGTCCTTTGACTTTTGCCTTCCCTAGAAAACTCTCCCTTTGGATCCCAGCAGCTACTTCTGCCCCTCAGGCTTCAGGGACTATGGGTATTAACAGCCCCACTAGTCCTTGTGTTTTCCTTAACCCCCACCTAAACCTTCATAAACCTCTTTCTCAAACCTTCCAAAATGACCCTAATTTGAGTTTCCATCTGTTTGCTAATGATACCCCAATGGACACAAAGACAAATATTCATGGCTTTGCTAGGTTTTTCTTCCATGCCAAGTCTTTCACTCGGATCACCAAAGACAAACATTTTAAAATAAACAAGTCAAGCATCAGAATAATTATCTTTGGACTGAGAAAAATAACATTTCATTTTGATGACTGAGCTGTCCAGAATGAATAAAAGAGTATATTAGCTTTTCACTCACAAGGATATTTCCATTATACTGTGGCCAAGTCATCAAAATCCCAGCTCCCACTTTCTCATAGTGCAGTTTATCTGACCCAGAGTTTCATCTCTGAAAACCAGAAATCAGATTGAGACAACTGGGAGCCACTGGTGAAATCATTTGCAAAATCTAAGCATCCTCACAGCACAAAGCAGGTGTTTGTTATATGTCATGTAATGGGGAAATTATCATTCTTTGTACATTCATCTAAGTATGTGTGTGTGTGTATTTCTAGGTCTGAAAAAGGGTTCTTTCATCGTTACTTCATTCACTTTTAACATAGATAGTTGGAAGATTAATTTTGCTATAACACTACCCACACAACCGTGTGTAGGGGAGGGGCATCTTTTCATTTCTCAATTCGGTGAAAACTAGATCTCATTCCAAGACTATGCAGAATATCAGAGGTATCAGAATGCTGCTTTCTTACTTAAAGTGCTGTTAGTTGTTTCTTAAAGGCTAAGCTGTATTTAAATAATTCTGATAGTAACATATAGACTTTTCTAAAATTAAACAAAATAAAAATTACTTTCTCTTTAAAACAAAACAACAACAAAACATGTGACATTTGGCATTGCATTCAAAGATCTAACTAACAGCCATTCATACTTGCATTTTACTATAGTTTGTGTGTGTGTGTGCATGCTCAGTCATGTCCTATTCTTTTGCAACCCTATGGAGCCCACCAGGTTCCTCTATTCATGGGGTTCTCAGGCAAGATTACTGGAGTGGTTGCCATTTCCTTCTCCGGGGATCTTCCTGACCCAGAGATTGAAGTTGTATCTCTTGCATCTCCTACATTGGCAGGCAGATTCTTTACCAACTGCACCACCTGGGAAGCCCTTACTATAATTTATAGGCATCTTCAAATAAATTTTTCTTACTTGAGTCTGAGAACAGCCCTGCAGAGTCAGAGGTCACTTGATGGTCTTTTGAGATGGTCATTTCACCCAAGAGCAATAGATGCCATTGAAGTGATGAAAGCAAGGGTATGGCATGGAGAAAATAACTGAAGGGAGACAAGACAAAAGCAGGCGGACAGGTTGGAGGAGGCTAGGCTACTGGGAATAGCTATGGAGACATGTGAGTAGGTTTAAGGTGTAGTTTAGCACTATAATAGGCATGATCTGGTAAAATAAATCTTGTCAAATTAATAAAAATTTAGGATAATAAATTTATATGGTACCAAAGTAAAGCAACTTTAATTCTCTATGGTGAAATTATGGTTGTTTTCTGCCTGCTTGTAATTTTCTGTACTTTTAAAATTATCAAAAAATGTCCAGATTTTTAAAAATCATAATTTAAAAAGAAATACATGAATAATACATGTTGATATGCAAAGTACATTAGTTTCATTGACTACCAAGGTATAATCAGTTCCAAGTGGTAGGTTTTGATGTCTTTCAGGGCCTTGGATTGTCAATCTGTGGGCTAAAATAAACAGCCCAGTTCAACCTTTGCTTTAGGATTCTAAAGATCTCAAAAACTGCTCTGGAGGTAGAATTATACGGAAAATGCAACATGTAAATATATATGTTATATTTGCAAACATATATATGTTATATGTGTACATGTAGTTTAATGATTTGTAAATCTTATTTTATGAAGAAATCGACCAGAGTAAATGTGTAATACATTGATTAAAGTTAGCAAGTGCTAAGTCAGTGTTAAAACAGGTGTTCTTAAAAATATTAACACTTTTTTATTATGGGTAATTGTGATACTCTTCAGTGATTTTGTTACTGCTGTTATTTTTAAGACTGATTAGAAAGTGAAACAGGTTAGAATCAGGTTAGAATGCTGGGAATTTTATGGAAACACTGACAAACTGAGATGTCAGAAAAACATTCTTCAAATCACTGAGTCAAGAAAACAAAATGCAGTATGATTTCTCTGTTTTCATTCACTAAGATCAAGTTTTTGTGACCAGTGGGGTCAGTGGCATTAATTGAAAATTGCAGGCTCTTGCTTCTCACACCCTTTATAACTAACTTCCAAGAAAAGACAGGGGGTGTTTTCTCCTTCAGTTATTCCTTGGCACCAGGAATTAAGCCTTACTATTCACCGTGTGATTTAACTTAGAAAAAGAAATAGCAATTGTGTTAAGTGGCATGGAAATAGTAAATCTCAATCTTTAAAGGTTTAAAGTCAAGCTTGTATAAACCTCTGGCATAAAGGTCACTGCTTATTTATGGAGAAGAAGGGGCAAGAAATCGGTGTGTTAGATAACACCGGGGGTAGGAAACAGTAGTCATGGCCCAGGCATTTGTCCTACATCTGCTTGGCTATATGACCTTGAGACAATTCACTCAACTTCTTTAAGCCTCAATTTTCCCATCTATAGAATGGATAACATAATTCATTCCAAAGTCCTTTGGGTTACTGGGAGGATCACAGTGGTAATACACATGACACACAGTCTCTCGGTGAATGTTTATTCTTACTGCATCATTATTATCGGATACACTGTCTGAAGAGTACATCTTATTCTACAAATGTGAACAAAGAGGAACTTTCTTAGGAGGCAGCTATCTGAGCAGGGAAGCCAGGAATCAGTCAGTGCTCCTCTGGGAGCTGTATCTCCAAGATACCAAGATGCTCTCAGAGTGACTGAGAAGCCTACCATACTGACACCTGAAGGAGTCATACCTGCAGTTTCTATGAAGGTCTCCATATATGCCATGGTTACCAATAACTGTATATTTTTTGAATCCTTGCTATATGCACAGAGCACTCTGTTGGGTAGGAGACACATGTGGAAAATTCCCTGCTCCAGGAAGCTTACAGTGAAACTAAAAACAACTACATAAAAGGGGAAAATCACCAGCCCTCCAGGCCACTGAGTTTGAGAACCACCAGAGTAGAGTCTGTAGGGAGGAGTGAATGGAGGGGAGATGGAAGAAGTAGGTTTTGATCAGGACTTAAAGAGCTTTGAATGTTAGGCTCAAGGGTGTAGAGATTGATTTGTAGTCAGTGTGAGGCCCAAAAGAAAGGGGTGATCAACAGATCAATCTAAAGTAGTCATGGTGTGCCATCTGCTTTTGCATAGGAGGGAGGGAGGAAGGAGAGGAGAGAACTTTTTAGAAAATAATTTTACAGTTTTAAATATTTATAGTCTAAGTACTGTAATAGCAGGAATAGACAAAAGGGAAGAATAAGATTCTACAGGTCAATACAAACCAAAGCAAGCAAAGGAGAAAAAGTGGTAAACTTAGGTAACTTGTAGATTGGTGAAACCTTCCACTGAACGAAGTGTAGAAGTATGGATAGGGAGCTGTGATAAACTCAATTTTACTTATTTCTGTCAGTGTTACTAGTGGGACATACAAGGAACTATGTCCACTGGAGAGATGGAAGAAGTATGATGAGAGCGGTCAGTCCTGCAACTCCGTTCAGGAGGTGATGACTGAATCTTGGGGAGGGGAGTGTGGTGGAAGCTCTGAGGAGGGCACAGAGCAAGGGAGGATAATTGAAATCATGGAGAAGCTACCACTTCCAGGGAAGGCGTGGCCAGAAACAAGATGAAGATCAGGGCAGGGTGAACGTCAGTGCCATTTCAGCACTTTTGCTACCCGTGCCTTCAAGGCTCTAATTGAGGCTGAGCACTTGAGAAGGAACAAGTCTGTAGCTCCTTGTGAGTCCTGTGGGTAAATCATCATACTTGTGATGAAGGCCGACTAGGCAACAAATGCTCATCATGACCATCACTGCTATTAGCCTACCTAGTGTTAAACTCTGTAATGGCCTTCAGTACCATTGGAAGAACTTAAGGGTGTTGGCTATTTATATGTACTTAAGAAATGTCTTACCTCACTTTGGGTTTTCTTACAATAAATGTGTGGTTCTCACATTTTAGTGCACATGAAAATTACCTGCAGGGCTTGTTAAAACACGGACTGTTGGACCTCACTCTTAGAATTTCTGACTCATTGCGTCCCAGGCGAAGTCGGAGAATTTGCATTTGCAACAGGTTCCCAGGAGCTGCTGATGCTACTGGTCCAGGAACCACACTTTAAGAACCATTTTGAAGCCTTGCACAGAAACACACCCTACAGTGAGGCCACCCATAGCTCATTTAAGGCATTGACTACAAACTTTAACTGCAGGCAGTTTTTTTAGTGTTTTCAGACTGAAACCTCTAGATAAAAGGAACATGAGAAGCATAGGAAGAAAGTATAGAGTCAATAAAAATGTTCTTTTTCCAAATGAAAGTATGTGTTTTACAACCTCGAAGATCCTCAGGTAGACACTACACACACGCGCACACGCACGCACACACGCATGCACACACACGCGTGCACATACATGCACACACACGTGCATGCGCACACACACATGCATACACACACACACCCAAAAAGGTAAAATACAGAAAAAATATTTTCCTATTTGCCAGAGTTGACATTCAGCCCTGCATATTTTCCTTACATTCTCCTCATATTTCAGCTTTCAGTTTAAATCGCATTGCCTTTTTAGTGTAATAGGGGAACCTAGAAACTTGATTACTGCCTGTGATTCCAAACAAAAGGGATTATTTTCAATTATTTTCAGTTCAGTTTTTATGAACAATCTTATGTGACTTAAAAGCCAATTTTTGTGGGAAAACTTATCTGTTTACCTATATGTTTATAGTGCAAAATTCTGTGATAGATTTAGAATACATTAGATCCTTCTAGCTCTAAATTGCATTGCTGTCTTGTAGTATACAGTTACACCTCGTTTCATTTTCCACTTGAAGTCACTTCATTCCTTTGGTTTACAAACACCTTGAATTCTCTTTAACTGAAAAGATGAGGTAACTTGATAGAGCATCTGCCTTAGCAATAATAACTCCCAAGGTAGATCAAACTAAACAGAGCAAAACTATAGACAGCATATCCTACATCATTTGAGAAAGGAAAGAACATGGGCTTGAAAGGCAGGAAAGCCACTATGAAGAAATTCAAAAGAATGGAAGAATAGACAGATGTACTAGAAATACAAATGAGGATCAGTTTTTCTTTTCCTTTAGAGAAAACCATTTGGAAATTAGCAAGTAGATGTGACAGTTACTTAGATGGCAAGGCTAGCGAATCCTAGAAAAACATGGTCCAAATGTCCATTACTTAAAGCATGCCTGAATATCCTCTCAGTGACCCTATAAGCAACATGAGACTATACCCATTCTCAGAATACAGGGCTGAGATTGAGTGACTTGTAAGAGTTACATCGAAAAAAAAAAAAAAGAGTTACATCGATATTAAGTGTAGAAATGGTCTCAAATCCAGATTCTTCAAAATACAAACACAAGGTATTTTCCACTGCCCAACCCACTAACCAAAGCTTTCACTTAAAAGTTGATTTTTCAAACATTTAGTGTAATGCTCTGGACATACGAGTAAAACTAATTTTGGTGCATGGTCATTTCTGTTTGTCATTAGCCGACTGTTAGTTACTTATACAAGCAGCAGAACTAAAATGTAATAAAGTCTAATAGAACCTCTTTTTATTTGTGTGGATAAATAGTAACAGAGATAGTTAACTATAGAAATTAATTCAACATCTGCCTAAATATTTTCCCTGGTCATGGGGAGTGTTTGGGAGGTACAGTTAAAAACAGTATTTCTTCTCAATCTTCGAGAAGACAGGAACTAGAAAGGTAAATATACAGAAGAATCAACTATTGACTCAGGGATATAACTAGGCGGGCAGATTGTTAAAGTTGTCAATCAATAATAATTTACTGGCAGCAAGGCACTTATTTATCAGTTCACTTATTCATTTAATCAATATTTAATCATTCATAGATTCACTTTACACACCATATGGCTGGACGCTACGCAGATAATTTATTTCCTTCCAGCCATTATTTTACTACCATTATAAATGGTATAAGTCTATTGATTGGGATTCAAACTTGGATTTCAATTTCTGACTTTTGTGTCATTCTGATTTGATACAATAGCCATGAAGTGACATGACAGACAGATGGCAGAATGGCAGAATCTCCTACTAGTGCTGTTCAGAAAACCCATGAAATATTTCTAAGACCTGAGGTTTTATGTGCTCAGAGTCTATTGTGCGAAACTACATTTGTTTTCAGTTCTTAAAAACCAGCTAGCAATTAATGCAACTTATGCAAAATGGCTGGTGTTAAAAGGCAATCTGAACAGAACACAGCTTTGCAATATTTTAAAGAGTTATGTAGTTTTATAACTTTTATAAAAGTATAGGCATTTCTGTTAGGATGGGGTTCAACCCTAGAGGTAGATGTACCCTGTCCCTTTCCCCAGGCAACCAAGCTTCCAGGGAGGGTGAGGGAGGGTAGGATGATTCTGAGTCTCCTCCTTCCAGTTCCCCATTTTCTGTTCCTCCACCCTGCACATCCCCTGTATATGCAGACAGTAAGTACCTTTTTACTCTAGTCAGGTAAAAAAAAAAAGACCTCTTCATGTAAGTTATTGATATATTCAGTAACAAAATCATGAAAAACAAAAGTGAAAGTGTTAGTCGTTTAGTCATGGCCAACTCAATGGTCTGTAGTTCACCCAGGCTCCTCTGTCCATGGAATTCTCCAGGCAAGAACACTGGGGTGGGTAGCCATTCCGTTCTTCAGGGGATCTTCCCGACCCAGGGATCAAATCCAGATCTCCTGCACTGCAGGCAGATTCTTTACCATCTGAGCCACCAGGGAAGCCCAACAAAATCATGAAGGAGAATCTAACTGGACATTGTTTAATGATTAATTGAGGCATCTTAAAAAAAAAGAGAGAGAGAGGAGAAAAAACAGAGATGATATTAGTTGTGTGTTTGTTATACAGCTTTTAGAAGATAATAAAATTGGTCCTGGACACTGACCACAGGTGAAACACTTTAGCCTTAGGAAGTTGGATTTTGTCTAATTCCTGGATCAGGCTGAATCAAAGACTGAAGTCCTAGATAAGATGGTGCAGTGAAGAGTCCTAGAACCCAAAGCATTATCTGCTCAAATACAAAGGAAACGCTAATATTTAAAATCTGTTTATTTTCTGAACTAAATTGAACTTTCCTCTGCAAGTATGTGGTCATGTTATTAATTTCTTCAAATCCTGGCCCTGCTACTTAGTAACTCTCTAATGACATTGGGCACTTCATTCATTTATCTTTGCCTCAATTCTGTCACCTATAAAATGAGGATAAGAATAGTACCAAGGGCTGTGGTTGGTGAGAAGACTAAGTGAATTAATATATGTAAAGTTCTTAGAACAATGTCTAATACCTAGTAAGTACTTTATAACTGTATTCTTAATTACAGAACTAGTGATAATTTATTGTTTTGTTTAAAATAATTCATTTGTGTTTTCAACTTTTATTTTGCCAAGAAAACTATCTGGAAATACACTTCTTAGCATTCATGTTAAGAGTGGTTTTAGTGACACAAATGCATCACTTAAGGGTATAACATTTTTCTCCAGAAATATGTAAAATTCTTGGACAGCTTTTTATTCTTTAGTTCATTTGAACAGACTCAATTTTCAAATGACTTATACTTGATATTATATAGAAATGTAGTCTAATTGAAAGATAATCATCTATTTCACTTATTATTCACTTGATCTCTTGAGAAAACAATTAGAGTGCTAACAGTTTTTCTTTTCTTATAGCATAACATATATTAAATATAAAAATGGATTTAAGAACATTTTTTCTGTGAAAAAAATGTCTTTACTGGCAGTGATAGTTGTCTATTGAGTGTTTGGTTTTAACGTTTTGACTGAACTAACTGGAAGTTTTGGTCAAACATGCAATATGACTGAGTCTTACTGAATTGGACTGGGTTTGAGATAACTTAGTGTTAAAGTTCAAGCCAGAAATATGAGTTCCATTTAAGAGATTATATTTACCAGAGTGCTTCTTTTCAGTTCAGTTCAGTCACTCAGTCGTGTCCAACTCTTTGTGACCCCATGGACTGCAGCATGCCAGGCCTCCCTGTCCATCACCAACTCCCAGAGCTTACTCAAGCTCATGTCCATCGAGTCAGTGATGCCATCCAACCATCTCATCCTCTGTCATCCCCTTCCCCTCCCACGTTCAATCTTTCCCAGCATCAGTCTTTTCCAGTGAATCAGTTCTTCGCATCAGGTGGCCAAAGTATTGGAGTTTCAGCTTCAGCATCAGTCCTTCCAATGAATATTGAGGACTGATTTCCTTTAGAATGGACTGGTTGGATCTCCTTGCAGTCCAAGGGACTCTTAAGAGTCTTCTCCAACACCACATTCAAAAGGATCAATTCTTCAGTGCTCAGCTTTCTTTATAGTCTTAACTCTCACATCCGTACATGACTACTGGGAAAACCATAGCTTTGACTAGACGGACCTTTGTTGGCAAAGTAACGTCTCTGCTTTTTAATATGCTGTCTATGTTTGCCATAGCTTTTCTTCCAAGGAACAAGCATCTTTTAATTTCATGGCTGCAGTCACCATCTGTAGTGACTTTGGAGCCCAAGAAAATAAAGTCTGTCACTGTTTTCATTGTTTCCCCATCTATTTGCCATGAAGTGATGGGACTGATGCCATGATCCTAGTTTTCTGAATGTTGAGTTTTAAGGCAACATTTTCACTTTCCTCTTTCACTTTCATCAAGAGGCTCTTTAGTTCTTCTTTGCTTTCTGCCATAAGGGTGGTGTCATCTACATATCTGAAGTTATTGATATTTCTCCTGGCAGTCTTGATTCCAGCTTGTGCTTCATCCAGTCCAGCATTTTTGATGATGTACTATATACGTTAAGTAAGCAGGATGACAATATACAGCCTTGACGTACTCCTTTCCTGATTTGGAACCAGTCTATTGTTCCATGTCCAGTTCTAACTGTTGCTTCTTGACCTGCATACCAATTTCTCAAGAAGCAGGTCAGGTGATCTGTTATTCCCATCTCTTGAAGAATTTTCCACAGTTTGTTGTGATCCACACAGTCAAAGGCTTTGGCATAGTCAATAAAGCAGAAGTAGATGTTTTCCTGGAACTCCCTTGCTTTTTTGATGATCCAGGGGATGTTGGCAATTTGATCTCTGGTTCCTCTGCCTTTTCTAAATCCAGCTTGAACATCTGGAAGTTCTTGGTTCACCTACTATTGAAGCCTGGCTTGGAGAATTTTGAGCATTACTTTGCTAGTGTTTGAGATGAGCGCAATTGTACAGTAGTTTGAGCATTCTTTGGCATTGTCTTTGAAATGAAATTGGCATTGAAATGAAAACTGACCTTTCCCAGTCCTGTGGCCACTGCTGAGTTTTCCAAATTTGCTGGCATATTGAGTGCAGCACTTTGACAGCATCATCTTTTAGGCTTTGAAATAGTTCAACTGGAATTCCGTCACCTCCACTTCCTTTGTTCGTAGTGATGCTTCCTAAGGTCCACTTTACTTCTTTTAATGGCATATAAATAGTGCTAATTACGACTGTGGGCATTCTTTCCCCTATAAATGCTATATTAAAAAGAATCTTCCTTTAACTAATGGCAAAAATGCTTCCCTATTATTTTTAGATAATTTGTCTCCATATAACAGCTGATTACAGAGACCAACCAATTATAACGTTTTTACTTTTGTGGGGTTTTTTTTCATATGTTAACTAGAGTTTAAAATAAAAATATGTCAAATGACTTTGGATTCACACTTATTCTGAGGAGCTGCCTGCTGCTATGCATGTATGCATACACATACACAATAGAAACTCAAGAAACCAAACAAGAAAGATCTCTAGTGACATGTGGTATGATCACATGTGAGGCACTGGACAGAACTGGATGCCCAGAGAAAGGCAAGGACCAGAGCAATTCTACCAGGTTCACTAGGAGATAAGACTGGAGGACAAACCCTTTAAAACCAGTATCCTCTGGTAGAAAGGCATCCACAGCACCTCCAGGCTGGAGTCCCTGCTGCTTCAGACCCTCTACACACCAGGAGTTCATCTAGTCCAAGGTTTGGGCCCCTCAGTTTATGAACCCCACACACCTGTCTGGGGAAGACGTATGGAAGGAGAGGGAGAATTGTGAGGCAGGGAGAATCATCATATCTCCGAGGCATTGCTAAAGGGGGCAAAAGAGCCCAGACCACATGAAAGGTAATAATTTGGTTATTTTTGAGAATTGCATTTTGATCTTCTCATGAACTGGCAATCTGTTGCCTAACACATAAAAAGAACTCAATGTTATTTGAGTAAGTAAATTACAGAATGACATGTTAATACATTATATTAGAAATATCACAGGAAATTGCCTACACTAATGATGATTCTAAGTGTTAGAAAAGCAAATACATTATGTAAAAATTTCATTCTGCCTATACAAAAAAATACTGTTGAGTTGGCCAAAAAGTTTCTTCAGGTTCCTCTGTAAGATGTTTTGGAAAAATCCAAACTAACTTTTTTGGCCAACACAGTGTTATGTCTGGCCAATAATATAAGTCATTTTCCAATTTCATCTAATTTTTATGGAACAAAATACTGATTTTTTTTTTAGAATACAGTTATCCAATGTATTCTCACAAAGTAGAATTTGGCTTAACATTAAAAAACAATTACTAACCACTGCAACTAGCCAGTAAAAGAATGGGATGCCTTCTTAGTAACGTCTACGTGATAGAAAATAACCAAGCTAAGACCAGGCAAGACTTTCCAGGCATGTCATAGGAAGGACTCCTGTAATGAATGAAAGATTCTAACTTCTAAGGTCCTTTTTTAATTCTAAGATTCTGTAAGACTGTTTCAGGGTTTTAGACATTCAGAGTAAAAAGCTATCTAAATACAGTTTTATATTCTCCAGAGACATTTCCATGCATTGTTATGTTTGATTTGGGTGGATTAAATTTCTGTTAAATCATGCCAAAGAAGCAGCACTAGAAAACATTTATTAATTTTTTCCTAAAATAATTTAGTTAATATATCCTGATTTAGCTCAAGTATTGTAAAAATTCAATTTGGTGTTATAATTTTTACTAGATTCCTAAATTGTTCCTTCCATTTTTAGAAAGACTTGGCTGCTTCTCTATAAGACATGAAGCATTAGCATAAAGATTCATCTCCTAAAGTTTACATCAAAACATCTATGAAATTTATTGCTGAGCAGACATACAGTAGATGTTCATTGTGTCATAGTGAGCCTTTGAGAGGACACATGGGTTCTCTGTCATAGTGAGCCTTTGAGAGGACACATGGGTTCTCCTCAAGCTGATAAACTACAACGAATGGCTATTTGAATCATTCTATTTAAGAGCTACCAGATAAAGACTATTTCAGTGTTTCCTAATTGTTTCTTAGGATAATGATAGAAGATACAAGGGGAAAAAGTCCAGCAAAAAATAACAAAAAATAGATTATGTGGTCAATTTAGTTTTGTGACCTCTGACTTTAAAAAATTAAGCAGTTTTCCCTCATTTCTAATTTCCCAGTATGCATTATGAAGAGGACATAATGTGCAATATTTCCACACATATTTGTTCATAGAAATCTCTTATTTACAAAGCCCATTTTGTATAGATGAATCATAATGCCATTTATAAATATTGATTAAAACATATGCATGCACGTATACTCATGAATTTTTAGAATTTGTTTTCTTTCAGAAATGATGGCATAGGTACTTTTTCTCTTCATTGTTGTACCCCTGGTGCCTGGTGCTCAATATTTATTGAATGAAAAAAATCAGCAATTATGCTAGTGCAAAAAACCCCAAAATAATCCATTCTATTATTCTTCTCACCATTTCCCTTCTTCCCACTTAACCCCTCTCATAATAATAAGACCATAGTGTATTAGCAGATTTTAGAGTTGTTCATGGCTTTACTTGAGCCTCACAAAAACACAGGTAGAGATATCTTGTTGTTCTTATCTTATCAATGGAGAAAATTGAGGTTCCAAGAGGTGAAAAACTCACACAAAGCCTCATCACTAATTATTAGGACAAAAATCCCTGTTTCAGGTTTGCATAGCCAGTCAGTTCTCTACTACCCATCAGCTCTTATGGCAGCCTCAGAGGTCAGATCGTAAGAGACAAAGCTGAGCAGTTCCCTCGCACTGGACTCCTCCCCCTTCCCCTACTTCTACTTTGACATTGTGTGTTTTATAAACCCCCCATATAACTTCTATTTCTTTAGTATCTTCTTTCAGTCATTGTTACCATTTTTATCTTCAATAGTATAACAGGTACAAACCAACACTCTAACTCTGGTAAGACTGTCCAAGTTTTGAAAAATAAGATTCTTCTTTAATATTAGACCATTATGGATCCAGGGCCCTGGAAGAATTTCAAGAGAGCAATTATTCCTATAGTAATCAAATGTTAAATCACCAAAACACATTTTTGTCTACACTGTTTTTAAGAATCTCCTTTAGGTGGCCTACATCAGTGTTTAATCTCTTGTACAGTGAAAAATCCTTCCCCATATCTAAACACATTTTCTCTGGATATGTGTTAAGCCTATTTTGTCTGTTTCTATTCCAAGTGGAAATGAAGGACATCAGTTTTTTTTTTCTTCCTGTGTATTACTTATAACCTAAAGAATAAATAAACCTCTCTTCAACCATTGCAAATAAACTTGAAGAGAACATTAAATACATATACTATTTAAATTAGAGACTTTAAAATGACTAATTTCCTCTCTTGCTTTTAAAGTAATTGAGTGTTTTGATTATTTTTGTTTTTAGGAAGAGATTTCATAGGTGTAACTTAGCAGACGTATAATCATTGTTTAACCCCTTATTCTATTAAATGCTTTGAGACAAGGAGAATAATGGACGCTATGCCTACCAGAGTAAGTCTTGGTCTAATTCACCAGAGCATAACAGGCAAGCTAGGGCCATTAAAGGGTCACTTCAAAGCAGCACATCTTAGTGTGGAAATGTAGATGGTTCTGGAGTGCTCCTTGACCTCATTAGAGCCAGGCCTCTATAAATCCCAGAGGAACAAAGTTGTTACCCAAGGAGAACTGTGTGAAAAAGAGAAGTCTAGAGATGTATGTATCTCAGCTGAGGCATATGCTTTAGAGAGGCAGGGACTTTCTATGAACACAGTATCATATCACTGAAGGCAAAGAGTTAGGCTGTGTTCAGGTTATGGGGACAGCAGGCCAAAGAGTCAGAAACATAAAGTCTAGTTTGAGAACAGAATGAGTTCAGGCAATTAGATTATAAAATGCCTCTGAGATTTCTTCATCCATAGAGAACTTTCATATTTTTGAATACATAATAAATAACACCTCAATGCTCATTACAGTTTACTTTTTTGTGCCTTATTTTTTCAAGTGTTTATGGATAAACAACAGCTCTGAATCTGGAACATCCTTCTCATCTAATCATCTTTTTCTTATACAAGTTTTTTTTTTTTTTCCCTCGAGAAAAAATACCTCACCTCTTTTATATGTTAATTAAACTCCATAGATTGATCATTTATTCATTCATGTGGCTAATGTTAGCTAAGTGTTTATCATGGGCCAAACACTATTCTAAATGTTGGGGACATAACACATGACACTTCAATCCTGCTCTCAGGTTATCTATCATCTAAACTGATTAGGTTAGGTTAGCGTGAACTACTACATTCCTCCTAGCAATTAACTCATTAGTTTAAAGAAATGCTTGGCATGTCATGCAATGCATATGAGTTAAGTCAAATAAACAACACAGTTTAATGATCTATATGTCAGGAACTCTGCTAGATGCTACAGAGAATCCAGAGGGCAATGTAACAGGGTTTCTAAAATTAAGAAGAAAACCTCCTAGGGGAATAGGCCACTAACAAAATCACTTAATCATCCAAACCAGGTCTTTCAGCATCATAGGGCAATGCTGTGGGTTTAGGGGAGGGAGAGAGCACTTGATGGTAGGAATGAGCTGAGGAGACAATGGAGGAACAAAGACCTAGGTTGACATTGACGGATTAGTAGGAATTGTATAGCCATCAACAAGCAGAGAATCAAAGAAAAACCATAAACCTTGAGCAAAGTGGTATAGCAATTGCCTTATTTGTATCCCTGTCTTCTACAGACAGCTAATAAAAATTAATTGGCTTTCACCGACTGTCAGCAGAAAACAGTAGTAAAAGTTTTGGTAATCACAGAGAGTACAAGACTTCCTGATCATTATCACTATGCTCTTTCATTTTGAGGATACAGTGGAACAGTCCAGACACCTCTGTTCCTCCCAACCTCCACCTTAAAAGAGTTCTGTCAGTGCTGTTCAGTTATAACCTCAGGCAGAAGCAAATACAGTCACCCAAGTGCCATTCCAGGGCTACCACCATCCATTTAAGACCGTTCCCGCTCTCAGTAGAGACTTGGAAGCAACAGTTAAGACAAAGTATGGATGAGAAGTGCCTGGTCTTTGCAGTCTGTTGCCGTGGTTTCCAGTCCTTCCCCCCATCAGTGAGAGGATTGACCTGCATCCCCATCCTACTTCTTTTCTATGATCCCACAGCTGGCTCCCGGGTCTTATGCCTGCTCTCCTCACTAGCCCTTTTCTTGGCTGGTTCAGCCAAGTTTACACTCAACAGGCAGTTCTTTCTCCATCAACTAACAGCTATTGAGAAGAAATTAGCTCCTTATTGGCCTCTGAGTACCAAGAAAGCATCCAAAGGCAACTAAGCCATAGGTGGTTTCCATGGAGCTTTGCAGCCTGGAGGTAGAGGGGACACTTCACCTTAATTACCATAATAGCTCTTTAACACACCACTCAGAATAATGAACACAATTGTTTCTAGCTTTCACTGAAAACAATAGATTGATTTCACTGGGCTGCAAGTGAGATGGGGTTAAAGCAAGCTGAGAGTGGCAAGAGCATGCTCCCACTTGCAGCCAGCCTCATAGAAATGAGACCCAGGAATAGCCTTTAAGTGTCTCCCATTGTTCCACCGTCAAGTAGGTAGCATGTTTTAAAACTGTATTTTTACTTTGAGAGTATGTTTTTAAGGGTTTTTTGTTACATTTTTATTGTAAAATAAATGAAGAGAACCACATTAAATGAATATAAGAACCACAAAGGTTAACAAAGACAACTTTGCCAGCCCCCCCCCCAGAAACTTCATGCTCCCTGCCCCAGTCACACCCTCACCCCTCCTCCAAAGGTAACCACTATCTTGACTTTTATAGTAATTAGTTGTTAGCATCTCTTTCTAGTTTTATACCCAAGAATGTTTCATTAGACATGAGAGTTTCATCTCCTGCATTCTTCTCAATTTGGATGCCTTTTAAGTCCCTTTGATTTGTAAATTCCTCCTCCATCTTTTTTCTTTACAATTTATCTTTTGAAGAACATGGGTTGCTCAATTATATTCTCCCACCGTTTGGATTTTCCCAATTGAAGATGTACAGTGTGATTCAGCATATTCTCCTGTGTTCCCTGCATATCAGCCACTGGGTCCAGAGGCTTGACTAGACTCAAGTCCCACGCCTTAGGCAAAGCTGTAGATAGAATGAGTGTAGACTCTTTGCATAGAGGCTGGGGTGCCCCTGCCCCTTCAGTCCTCACTCTGTTCTCTGTGTACTCCCCTGTTCTTGGATTGGGGCACCCCCACCCGCTCCCCAAGTCCCAGCTGCTATCTCAAATTGGCCCTTGGGACTGTCCAGTGAGTACCCATTGGATATTCTGGAGCTCTCTGGTTCTCAAATCTGTCAGATGTCCCCCTGCTTCTCTTCCAAACAGGCATCAATTACACAAAAGCCTGTTGGTGGTCACTCCTGCATACTCATGGTTAGGGATTCGGGGCTCCCTTGGCACTCATTATATGGTAAACGCTTTCCTTGGTCTTCTGGTTTCACCAAGTGGTTTCTCTGTAAGTCGTTTTGTGGACATAGGAAGATTCAAAAATTAGGCTGACTATTCTGAGCCATCTTCCCAGAATTCTAGTATGATTTTTTATCATATGGAATGTATCTTTGAAACAATAGATCCTTGTGTTTTAATTAGAAAACTACTTGATATTCATAAAATCACTTTACTAGCAACTTTGGGAAAACATGCTTATTCTGTATATTGAGAGATTTTTATCTGTTTTGTTTTGGGTTTTTTTTTTTGGTCATTCCACAGTTAAATTGCTGCCAGAACCCTATTTGTAGCTCTGAACTCATTCTTAGCCATACACACAAAGTCACTTCTTTTGCTAATATTTCAGTCCAGATCTATAACCATTCTCACCCCCAAACTCCTTCACACATAAATAGTAACGACACAAAGAAATTCTCTGTTTAAATAGACTTTGTTGAAAGCTCACTCCTGAGTATGGTTTTATTTTCTACCTGACTTACTAAATACAGTGTTCTGACTATCTTTATTACCAAATTCCAAGTGTTCTTTCCCACTTATTCACAGGTCCTTTGATCTCTTAGCACACAGACGCCTGATTCCCAGGTTTCCAGACCTTTGATTTGCTTCTGATGCTTTAACAAACCTCAGCTCATTGATCTGAGACCTCTGCACATCTCTTCATGGAGTTGGTCTTTTCTTAATCCTACACTGGACTGGCTGGCCCCATTGTCATTCATGCCCTGACATTGTAAATACCACACTGTATATCATCTGGTGGCCTGCTTTTTCCAGTAAAATGATACAAAACTTCAATTGTCATTTAAAACTCTTTGAAAGGATCAATTTTAAAGAATGCATCATTTCCTACCGTAGGCTAAACTGTAGTTAACCATACATCTAACACTTGGTTACTTTCAGTTATTTTTCAATTAAGAAAAGCAACTAAGAGTTTTCAATTGCATGTACTTTTGTACCAGAAAAATAATAGCAGCTACAACTCTGAGTTTAGTTGCATATTTGCTTGTAGACACTTTACACTTGACTAGGGTGGTAGAAGTTTGGGGGGATCATTTTTATCTTTATCCTAAGGGCTTCCCCTTCTTCTGACTTCCTGATTCCCCCAGAATAAGCTCTATATCTTTTTTTTTAAATTCAAGTAAAGTTGATTTATAATATTGCGTTAGTTCAAAGCATACAGAAAAGTGATTCAGTTTTATATATATGGGCTACTCATGTGGCACTAGTGGTAAGGAACCCACCTGCCAATACAGGATACATAAGAGATTTGGGTTCAGTCCCTGTTATATGTTTATATGTGGATGTGTGTGTGTGTATTTCAAATTATTTTCCTCTTTAGGTTATTATAAGATACTCCAGAGTCTATTCCCATGCCCTCTGTGTGCTGCATTACTGAAGTTGCATGTAGTTTGCAGTGCTGGGGTAGGCCTGGTGGTCACACACAGTCATCTTTCAAAATCCCCATCCTAAAGAAGTTTATAGTTTACTTAATTGGAAGTACATGCATTTTGTATACAAATAACTGTAACCAGAATAGAAAATACTAAAAGTTTTAAGTAGATTATAAACAAAAGTTATATCAAAGGAGAGATTATTTGCTGGTGGAGGGCTTCCTGTAGGAAATGGCATTAGACCTCAGCCTCAAATCCTGCATTTACTTTTCTTTTTTTAACTTGAAAATATAATACATGGAACTTGACTTTTTTTAGGGCAGCGGTATTCAGTTCTGTGGCAAATGTTGCATTGTGAATTCAATCAGTGTTAGGCGCTGACAGAGGACTAATTTTAAATAATTTAAACAAAGAGGGAAATGAATTGTAAAAATGCTGGCAATTCTGTGGTGAGAACTGAGCCACATGGTGCAGGGAGATATCAGACCAAGGAAATTACTGGAAGCTAGTATTTAAATGCCTTCAGAACTCTGTCTCTTCTCTGTGTTTCTCCATGCATGTCTGCCCCTTTTTCAGAGTAAGATCCAACGTTTCCTTTAAAAAGAAAAGCAATTTGCCATTCTCTACCCTACCATGGAGTTTCTTAGCATTGTTGGAACTTATGAAGTTGTTAGACTGGTGGCAGTTATAAAGAATAGTCATGAAATTGCTTCTGAGCCCCTTTGCTTTTTTCCTGATGGTTTCAGACAAATAGTTGATTTTGTATTTTTATGTGTGTTTACTTCAAAGCATAAAATCTCCTCAAAAGCATTTATTCTCTAGGGGGAAAAATGCCAATATCTCTTCAGTTGTCAAATTAGTAAGTTCAAGGCTTACCAAGAAAATAAGCATTAACAGAGTGTGTATGTAAATAATTCTTCTTAATTAATCTAAGTCTTAGGTCAGTCAAAACTAAAATCAAATTAATATAGTCAAGATAATTTCCTTTAAAACAAGATATATTGATATTTTCTATAAATATAAAATGGATTTAAGAAAATAAAGTAGATCTTATTCAAAATAGAAAAAAATGTAAAGAAAGGAATTAACATTCATAAGCACTTAACATGTGTTAGACGGTAAGTTTGGCCAGTGTTACCTCATTTTGTCTGTTTCATATGGCAAATGAGATGTGATTATTTTAGCTCCACAGATAAAGAAACAGTCTCAGAGATACGAAAGTGATCACCCAGTGCCAAAGCTAATAAACAATGGAGCCCAAAGTCAAACCCAAATCTTTCTAATTACAAATTCAGAATAAAAATTACAGGAATCTTCAAGTAGAGTTTTTAGGTAACTATTTTTTTCCACTTCTCTATAACTAGAAAGTGCAGTGCACTCATTTCATGGGTTTTTGCTCCCACCAACACCTAGCAAAGTGGCAGGTTTAATAAATTAGTGACCAAATGAAGAAATCATGTTTAATTCATTTGTTTTTAAATTATATACAGTAACTCAGTATTTCATAGGAAATATCCATATTTCATAGTCTTATTCAGTGCCATAAAATGATCAGCAAGCAAAACAGACTAAAGTAAATAAAGAAAAGGAAAAAAGAAAACGCAGAGGGTTTCCTGTATTTAAGAGCTCTAACTACATTTACTGTACTTGCTAGGAAGTAGAACCATATCTAGTCTATTTCTTTTCTGAAATGTTATTCATTTTGCCCATTACAATTCTGTCCATTTTGTTATACTGCCTCACTGCATTGCATTAGATTAGACCAGTTCTTGATGAAAAGGTCAGAGCAATATATTACTGAGCGCTGGTGCCTTTTCTGCAGAGGAGTTCATTTGTGTACGCCCACCTCCTGCAGAGTAGCCTCCTCTAAGTAATGGGGAGAGTTACCTTTTCCTATTAGAACACTGGCCTCCAGTTCTTTAACCTTTGGACCTGCAAGGAAGTCTATTATATTAAATGATCTCTCGGCTATATACTCTGAACCTAGGAGCTACTACTGTGGTTATCTCTTGGGTCTGTTTTCATTCTTGTCCATAACAAAACTGATTTTTTTTTAATGCCTTTTACTGCTGCTTCTTGAGAATATTCTGCTGGGTGAGCATTCCTGACTGATTACCCTAAAGAAGTCAGTACTGTCTTCTGTTGTCATCTAGGTACCTATTAGCAGATCACTGTGGACACCACTCCATCTACCCATCAACTGCACATTACCAGCCTTCCTCTCAACACTTTCATTACTTGCTCACATGCTGTCTTCAGCCATTTGTTCATGATATCTGCTTGGTGGGGTGGGTCACATCCTGGTCAAAATGGCAGCCACATCAGTAAAGTATGTAAGGAAAGCCCAGGGTTTTAAATCAGTGAATTGAACTCACCATCTGTACTTTCCTGCTCTATTCTTCTGATTATTTTTTATATATTTAAACACTTTAATTAGCAAGTGATAGATTCTCACTGAGAACAAATCAGTATGATGGAAAAGCTAATACATATACTCAGCCAACTCCACCCCTCCTGTGTGCACTTTTATGTTTATTCTCCCAGACCTTTTAATTACGCACATGTAAAACTTACTTTCTTCTTTCTCCCCCTCAAAACTGGGTGATGTGCATACTATTGTGTTATTTGATTTTTCATACACATCTTTTCATGTCTTATATACAGACTTCCCTCCTTTAGAATGGATTAATAATATCGCATAAGATATATGATGGTGTACTATTTTATTACTTATAAACATATAGGTTGCTTCTAATTTTTTTAGCCATTATAAAAATGTTTCCATGAAATCTTTAGTCATGCACTTCCTTGTGTATTTATACAAATATTTCTGTGTGACAGATCATAGGAAAGAAATTGCTAGGTCAAAAGAAGTGATTTAATATTCTAATAAACAATGATAATACAGAGGACTTTCTATATGCCAAGTGCTTCTGTAAGTTCTTTACAGGTAATAACATTTAATCTTTACAACAATTGAGTGAGGCAGGTACTACTGTTATTCTTATTTTACAGATGAGGGAACTGAAGCACAAAGAGGTTCAGTAACTTAACCAAAGTCCCCAGCTAATATGTGGTAGATCCTGAATTCAAATCTAAGGAATGTGGCCTGGATTCTTTCTATGCACATCATCTCCAAAACTTGCTTTCCAATTAATTTTTATATTACTTATCCTGCCAGCTTTGCCAAGTGTGGATATTATTAAAATTTTTAGATACAGTTTATTTATTTATTTATTTATTTTTTATTTTTAATTGAAACTATCTAAATCTTGGTGTAATTTCATGATGCAATAAAGTTCAGTCAGTAGAATAAACACAAGGGTACAAAATGAGGCAGAATATTAAGTGCCAAAAAGGGTGGTATGGATAAGAACAGAGAAGTGGCTGCAAGTGAGAGTCAACAGTGTAGGCTGGAGTGATTGGGAAAGCCATAGAGAGATGGCAGAGCTTGGATGGAGGGTAGTACTTAAGTATATGGAAGGCTTGCAGAAAGGGATATTGCTGAGTTAGTGTGGGGTGAATTTGACTATAATTGACGGAGGCAGTATTTCTAAAGCCAAGAGTTACTCGGGGAATTTGGAATTTCCTGTCAAAACAACAGGAGCCCTTGGTTCTAGGAGAACAAGAGTAGTAAGATGAAATCTGTATGCTGGGAAATTTTGTCCTGCTAAGTGATATAAAATATAATAGAAGTGTATGAAAGCACAATGTTTTTTTGGAAGGTGACGGATATATCTAGATTTGGTGATGAGGTTCCAGACTAAGGCACTGGAATACTGAAGTACAGATTGAATCAAATAAACTCTGTTATGAATGATGAACAAGATGAACTTATTGGTTAGGATCAGCAAATAAAGCAGAAAGAGTAAGTTTCATGAGGTTTTCAATGATTTGAACTTGGAGAGCAGAAAGAATAGTGTCATCTGGTTGGAAACAGGGATGCTGAGAACTGGAGTAGGTTGAGAACACCATATGTTAGTTTTTAGATTTGATGAGATTAAACTAGATGGAAAACATCTAGCAAGGATATCCGTTAGACAATTAGAAATGGAGTTCACTTGGAAGATGAGGATAAGGACTAGAAATAAAATTTTTAAGTTTAATAAAGATGAAAGCTGAAACTGTAAAACTATAGAGAAAGGGTAATGAGAAAAGAGAGCAGAGAGCCACAGGGTGATACTGGGGAATGGCCCATAACAAAAAACTGAAAGAAGAAGGTGGCTACAAAGATGGCAGAAAAGGACTGAACCAGAGAAGGAAACAGTGAATCAAGAAAGTAGACAATGAAGGAAGCCAAGGGGGATATGACTACAAGGAGGTAATCAACCATGTCAAAGCTAAAGACATGGAAAAATGGCACAGAACTGGAAAAGCATATATATTTATATAGTTTAAAGAGAGATCATTGGGGACTCTCAAAATTTCCAGTAGAGTTTGCTGTAAGATGACAAGAGATGATTTAAAACTTGATTGTACATAAGTGATTAAATATGAATGGTACATTCAAGAAATTTCATAATTAAATATGAGGAATAAGATCACATCTAAAGAAGTCAGAAGGTCGATGCATAGGCTGGTTGAGTTTTTTTTTTTAAGTATTTCTGAGTTAATCTCTGGGGGAACTGGTAGGATCCTGAAAGGTTAAATTACTTTTAATCTCATTATCAAACTCTTCTGCAAAAATATATGGATATACTGTTTCAACCTCTGTAATCAGTAGTGAAAAATTCCTATTTATTGATAAATTTTGTGTTTTAGCCAATATGAAATAAGAATTTATTGACACAAGTTTTAAAACATTGTTTTAACTAGTTTCTTCTGTTTTGATTATAATATTATTATATTATTATAAAAATAATAGATACATATTGGAGAATAGGAAATATAGAACTTGAAAAAGCAAAAAATTTATAATTTAATAAACTTTTGATATATTTTCCTGCAACTTCATTGTATCCTTATTTTAAATACTTCAGAAGCTTCATATGAAGTATGTATCCCTTTCATATAGCATTCCTACATAAGTATTTTATATAACTTCTTGTCAATGTCATGCTTATATCCAATTATATAGTTCATAATTTATATATTTCAAAATTACAAAATACTTAAGTTTATTTCTCATTTTAAGTCAATATTTTAAGTAAATTTAAAATACTAAAAATTTACTAAAAAATTTCCAGGTAAAATTCTTTTGTATTTAGAATTATGTTTTGAATAGAATTCCAGAGACAGAATTATGAAATCCAAAGTTCTGAATAACTAGAAGGCATGTAATACCCAAGTAGCTTTCCAACTATAAATTTGTTCCAATGAAAAGTTGATTAGAATATTGGACTTTTCCACAAAATCTCTAGTACAAGGTGGTTGTTTTTGTTTAAAATGTTTGTTAATATATTAGGTAATATAATTAATTTGATTACAAAAATAAATATTTTCAATATTTATTAACTAGCTGAATTTCACTTTTTGTGAATTGTCTATAACCTTTTTTCATTTTTAATGGTGCTTTTGAGTTTATCAATTTGTGTTTCTTTCATACATTAAAGATAGTAACCCTCTATATCGTTTGTTGCAAATATTTTTCACTCAACTGGTTACATGCATAGGATGTCTTTTGACCTTCAAATATTTTCAGATGTTTGCCTTTGTGATTTATATCTTTAATTTTAAGCCTGTGGAGACTTCCACATGTAAATATCAAATAAAATTCATCCATATTTTCTTTTTTCAGTTGGATTTTTCAATTTAAACTTCTTAATTTATCAAAATTTGTTTTCAGTATATGATATATAATAAGGCTATACAGCTTTTCTCCAAATAGTAAGTGATTCTCCCACCAATTATTAAATAATTCTGCTCTGTCCCACTGATAATTCTTTTGCCATTGTATCTTAAATTTATTGGAATTCTGTTTCTGGACCTTTTCTCCTTTTCTGTCTGACCATTTATAGCCCAGGATTAGACTAATCTATTTATTATTGCTTAATAAAGTATTTTAATATTTATGAGAATAATATATTTTCATTTCTCTCTTTTTAAAGTCCTTAGTTATTCATTGAGTGTTTTTAAAAGTTCATAGTAACTTTTAATAAGTTCTGTTTTTAGTAAGTCCTTAGTTTCTATTGTCATTACTTCTCAAATTAGCTTTGAGTTGTATAAAAAAAATTAAGTATTTGGGATTTTGATGAAAATTGCAGTACATCCATAACTAAATATCCAAATAAGTGATATCCTTAAGGCATTTTATCTTAACTTTAAACTTTATTCATTGTTTTGTGCCTAAATCACATTTTTGTTTTATCACATTTTAATAAACTTTATTTCAGTATATACCTTTTTCTTGTTTTTTCTGGCTGCTTTGAGAATGATATATTGTCATCCAAAATCATGTAACTTTGTTTGTTATGTTTTAATCTCTCAAGGAACATTCTTTTCAATTTGTCAAGTGTTATTTTAGTTATTACAAAAAAATTAATGTCACCATTTCCAGAAACTATATTGTATTTTCTGTTTCTAATCATTGCCTTTATATAAACTTTCAGACCTTGTGTTTATTCTTATTTTGTATAGTCTTATTCTGTTTTCAGTTTTGAAAGGGAATTTCTAATGATTCAGTTGTTGTTTTAAAAGAAATGTTCTTTAAGACAGCTAGGAACCATCCTTCAAATCTGAAAACTAAGATTTTATCATGAATGGGCACTGAAATTTATCAAATGCTGTTTCAGAATTTATGAGATATTAGATATTTATTAGATATTAGTGATATTTATTGGAATACTTAAAACACCATTTCTTGTTAAGATAAACCCTACTCTGTGATAGGGTTGTATTTTTATCAATATTTCATTGAGAATTTTTGTAATTACATGTATAAATTGGTTTAGTTAGGTTTTCTTTTTATACTACCCATGTTTTGTCTCAATGTCATATATAAAACTAACTATGAAGATTATTATCTTGTCTTCTATTCAAAAACAATAGAATTGAAAAAGAAAAACCAAAGTCCTTATATGTAGACAACACAATTACTTCCATAGAAAGCATAGGGAAATCTATAGCAAAACTACTGGAACTGATAAGAATTTTCCATTAGATTGTTCACTATAAAATCAGTATACAAAGTCAGCAGCATAACTTTACACAATTAATAGCTAACTAGAATATGAAATAAAATAGAAATCCATTTAAAATAGGAATAAAACAGAATACTTACATATAAATTTTGCAAAATATGTATAAAATCTCTAAAAGTATTTGAAATTTTACTCAAGGTAAGATTTGTGAGGAGAAGGGGATGACAGACAATGAGATGGTTGGATGGTATCACTGACTCAATGGACATGAGTTTGAGTAAGCTCCGAGAGTTGGTGATGGACAGGGAAGCCTGGCATGCTGCAGTCCATGGGGTCGCAAAGAGTCGGACACGACTGAGCGACTGAACTGAACTGAATACCCACAACCACAAACTACCAGAACCTCTATAATTAAGGAATTGCCATGAGCTGCTACAAAACAAATTTAAACTCCATAGTCATCTATTCAGGCTTCCCTGGTGACTCAGTGGTAAAGAATCTGCCTGCAATGCGGGAGACCTGGGTTCGATCCCTGGGTTGGGAAGATCCCCTGAAGGATCCTCCCACGCCTGAAGGAGAGCATGGCAACCCACTCCAGTACTCCTGCCTGGAGAATCCCACGGACAGAGGAGCCAGGCAGGCTGCAGTCCATGGGGTCGCACAGAGTCGGGCACAACTGAGGCGACTGAGCAGCAGCAGCAGTCATCCATTCACATAAATTGTTTTCAGCTATTTGCACATTTTTCCTGCAAAGAGAGTAACTTGCCTCTGTAGCTACTGTATTACAAGAGAGAATACTTCTGTGTAATGGAAGCCAGACATAGATCAATACCCGTTTATTTGATAAAGAAAAGCTATTGGGTTGACTATAAAGTTTGCTCAGATTTTTCCATACGATGTTATGGGAAACCTGAACAAACATTTTTTTGGCAACCCAACACATTAAGTATGCCTATAATTTTATTACGTTGCCACTGATTCACTTACACAACACTAAAACCTAGAAAACAAAGTTACTTTCCCATTAAACAGTTCATCCCTTCCTAACACTTACCTTCCTGTTCAATACACACACTATCCAAATTTCTGTTCTGTCTCTCATGAAGCTCCTTCACTATGCACATACAGAGCTCAACACTGGGAATGTAAAATTAAGACTATGCTTATTCTGATAAATTCAAATCTAGTAAAGGAGGTGTATCTATCTGATATCCACCTGATAGTTTAATTGGTGCTACTGCTCAGTGACATGCTTCCTACAACACAGCTTCCCCAGTCTGAGGTTCTTTTGGCTGAAATATGTCTCCAAGTCACATTCTGTGAGGAAACTGTATGTGTGTGTAAAATAAATTTTCTTAGCTCTTGAATTTTTGAAAATTACTTTTTGTTTCATTCTTACATGAGAAACAACTTTCCTAGATTTAAAATTCTGTGAGCATAGACACTCTGTCTCATAACTTTATTGCCATTGCCCATTTCCTTCTGATGTTTATTTTGTGAGGAAAAATATAGGCCAGCTGAAATTCTTTGCATTTTTCTTCTTGGATACATTTCTTCTTCCTCCAATTCCTTCTTTTCTCCTTCTGCTCCTCCTCTTTTCTCCTTCTCTCCTTCTCCTCAATTTCTTCTCTTTTTACCTGGATATATATGTGTATAGTTTGTGCTTTTCAATTTTCCTAAAACAAATTGAATTCTTTAAAAGTTCAGAGCTGTTTTTAACCTCAAGAAATATGCTTTTCTTATACATTTGATTATCAATGGTTTCTTCAGGAGTATCATTTTCAGCAGTATGCTTTCACCTCAATCCTTGAGATATTGTTACCTTGTGTTGTAGGAATTATTTTCCTGAAGTCCCTTAGCGTGCTTAGTCGCTCAATTGTGTCTGACTCTTTGCGACCCCATGGACTGTACCCCACCAGGCTCCTAAGTCCATGGAATTCTCTAGGCAAGAATACTGGAGTGGGTGCCATACCCTCTTCCAGGGGATCTTTTCAACCCAAGGCCCCCTGCCTGGGCCCCCTGCGTTGCAGACAGATTCTTTCCATCTGAGCCACCAGGGAAACCCTTTATATATTCCACTTCAGTTCAGTTCAGTCGCTTGGTCATATCCAGCTCTTTGCAACCCCATGGACTGCTGCATGCCAGGCTTCCCTGTCCATCACCAACTCCAGAAGCTTGCTCAAACTCATGTCCATTGAGTCAGTGATGCCATCCAACCATCTCATCCTCTGTCGTCCCCTTCTCCTCCTGCCTTCAATCTTTCCCAGCATTGGGGTCTCTTCCAATGAGTCAGTTCTTCGTATCAGGTGGCCAAAGTATTGGAGTTTCAGCTTCAGCATCAGTCCTTCCAATGAACACCCAGGACTGATCTCCTTTAGGATTGACTGGTTTGATCTCCTTGCAGTCCAAGAAACGCTTAAGAGTCTTCTCCAACACCACAGTTCAAAAGCATCAATTCTTTGGCTTATTTTCAAATAAGAAGATCAATTCAGGTCATACATTTCAGGTAAACTGGATTACCCAGCCACTTTCCAAAAATCTTTGGTTACAGATAGATCCAAGCATTTGAAGCTATGGTGCAGTGCATAGCCCCTAGCCTTATCTAACCTAGCTGTTTCTACTATTATGTTTATTGATGTCAGTGACTACCAAGAAGAAAAGATATGCCTAAAGCTCTCATCCCTAAAAATGGATCTTATTTTCATCTCTTTTACGAACAGTGATTTCCATGGTGTGAATACATACTGCCTACTACTGTATGGGAGTAGTCTTTTTCATCTGATTCTCCCCCAGGTAGTAGTGTTTGCTAGCAGTCATGATGCTAATGAA
Source organism: Cervus canadensis (assembly GCF_019320065.1). Taxonomy (NCBI): domain Eukaryota; kingdom Metazoa; phylum Chordata; class Mammalia; order Artiodactyla; family Cervidae; genus Cervus; species Cervus canadensis. The sequence continues at coordinate 51,727,492 of NC_057391.1, read as the reverse complement.
TAGATCTTAAAAGAGAGATGCTAACAGATCAAGTGACACAGATAATAATTAGAAATAATTCTTAGTCACTAGTCAGAACTGAAAGTTTAGTTTTCTGATTTTTGCCATTTCTGAGTTTCCACTTAGAAAAAAAAAAAAAACCACTGATTGTCATATCCACATCCTACCTACTTGCCAAATTTTACTATTCATTGACAGTCTGTCCCATTGTGTGAATTCCAAAAGACCTTTTTAGAGACAAGCTAGTTTGTCAGTGGAAAGAGAACTTCAATGAAAATAATGAGACCTATCATTGATGCTGCCCAGCTATGGAAATTTGTATGAGACCCTTAGCCTCAACTCCCTTACCTCTAAAACAAAGATATTGACTCAAATAGTTTCAAGACCAACACTATTTCTAACATTAAAACTATTTATTTTTCAATATTAAAATATTTCAGTTTAGGATAACTAAACTTTTAGTAACTACTTCTAGGATTTGACACATTTCAAATTTTAGTAATCACTGATTAATTTTTTAGCAACACTTTAAGGATGCTGTAGCCATGGAAACTCACTGATATAAAGTAACACTATAAAAATGCTTCAATTAACAGTAAGTTTAAGGATAAAACACAGAAAACTTTGAAACCATAAGAGTCCCTGAAGACAATATTAATTTAAACATGCATTTGAATGATTACTGTGGGACTTAACATAAACAGTTGCCAATGAAAGCCAAGTATTATCACACAAAAAACATAATCTTAAAATATATAGATATTTTCTGTATGTTCCTGAAAGGAACATTTACAGAACATACTCTGCATGTTCCTTGTCTTCAATTTCTGCCTTTCTGCCTTTTAGTTCAGCAAGACTTTAAATGCCATTAATAACAACAGCAAGAGAGAGTTTACTTTCTCCCCTTTGATGTAAAAAAGGAAAGGGGGAAGGGAAACGAGTAGAAGAGAAGATAGTTCATGAACATCACAGCATGTCAGAGATCTGAGGTCAAATCTCAGTTTTCCATTTACTGACTTTGACAGGCATCTAACATCTGTGTCCAATTTCACTCATTGTGTAAAATGTACACACTACCTTTATGTGATATCAGAGCAAGATCTTATCCTTAAAATATTCAGCACGATGTCTGGCACACACAAGTAGTCAAAAATTGTACCCATTATTGTTATCATTACTATAAATTACTTCAAATATAAATGTTAAATGACATGGGGATAGTGAGCAAAGAACAGAGAAGGAAAGCACAAGAAGGGATACGAGGAGGAACAGGGTTTAAGTCAAGCCACTTCCTGGTTTCTTCTACTCCCACCACCTGGGATGATGTCTAACAACCTAGAAGCCTGAACGGAGGTGAGTTACTCCCACCTGGAGTCCTAGACTTGAAGGCGGGAGGAGCAGTAGGGCAGGTCCGCTGATTCTAAACTGCAACACCGCCAGAGTGGTCATTCCTCCTTAATTCTCCACACCTTTTTTTTTTTAAAAAAATAGAGATTATATTAATTACTTTAAAATTTGGTTCACATGTCCTTCTAAAAATTAAGGGAGAATTTTTTCCCCCCACATGATTGTTTCATAGCTTGGTTCCATTTCTCTTCTCAGATTTATCTGTTTCACAATATAGGGTTAAGCCTTCAAAATAATGCACAAAAATAAAGTCAGCACCTTGACATCAAGATTTATATCCACACCTTTTTTGAGGCTCCCAGCAGAGTCGCATGAGGACAGATTCAAACCCCTTTGTCAGGGGCTTAAGCAGTTTGGTAAACTTATACAAATGACTGGAGCAGCTGTGATATTTTTCATCTAATATCCTACAGGATACTAATTGAGACTTGGAGGTAATTATCAATTTAAAACACTACATGCATAATCATTACTAGATGCTTTTAAAATTATTCACTCCTCCACAGAATGTACTAAACTTACGTTAAGTGAGAGATTCATCCTATTAGGGAGATTATAATAATACTGTATCATAATCTTATGGTGATCAGGATCTGTTATCAAAAAGTTTTTTTTTTATCAAAAGCTGCTCTTCTAAAGAGAACTTCAAATAAAACAATTAGTTCTTTAATTCTCCTTCCCTTTGCCAATGTTTACTCATATGAGCATGACTCATTCCCAGATAGAGGTTGGTATTCATGATCCAATAATGTTGGTGACAAAGAACACATTCTAGGAGCCCGTTGATTGATTTGAGGCACAACAGTCTAATTTCTATGGGTTTAGAATAGACAAGATTATGTAACAGGCATAACCTCTGATTAAATTTTCATTAAGTTGAAAATTGCTCATAAAATTGTTAAATAGCTGAATAAAAAGCTCCATATTAGATTATTTTCATATTTCATCCCATCAAAATTGAAAATCTCTTATGTTGCCTTTTTTTCTCTTTTGGAAAATAACTACTTCATTGATATATTCTTTCTTCAGTTTGAAGATGCTTTGTTCAATTCCATTTTTATTCTGGGATGGGCAACCAACAGATCTTGCCATGCACAAATGTCAGATGGGTCAGATCAAGGCTATAGCAAACCAACCCCACCAAATGGGAAAAAATATCTACTGCAAAATATCTTACTGAGTTAAGCAGCTTCCATAGTTTTAGCAACTGCAAGTGTATTAAATGAATCAACTCAATCATGTACAATCTTCACTTTGCACAGTAATGTAGGACCATAAGAATAACTGTGTAAACTGAAACTGTTCGAAGCAATCTTGATTAATAGTCGAGAAAATTATAAGTCTGTGAAGATTTTTAAAAATATTTTGTCAAAAGAAACAAAACCTTTTGCTGTCAGCTATAAATACAGGAATAAGGAATGAAATGTATAAGGAAATAAAAAAATAGTAAAACATTCACTTAATATGTTGCAATTGGAAACATTAGAAACACTGAGAATTAAACCATTTCTTTTTAAAATCTTATCAAGAGTAGTGTGAACAGTGCTTGCTGTTTTCTTCTCATCATATAAATATAAGGAACGAGCATCTCTTCTGTGCCTTGGCAAATTATCATTCCACAGTTCAGATCAATCACTGACAATTTATCCTTCCTACTTTCCATACTGTAACTGACATATCTCAGAGTTCCTTTAATGTGAAGTTTTTCTTCAATGTCACCTCCACCAGGACATCTTCATCATCTTTCTCATTTATGTCAATAAGGTCACTTTCATTAAGTTTCTTGTCTGCCTCTCTAGGGTCCCTCCATTGGCAGTAATGTCAATATTCCCAAGGTCAGTAATTTTTTTCTATTAATTCATTTACATTCTATACAAATTTCACTCCAGTGTTATTACTTTTTGTTCCTTCGTTCCACTTTTTTCTTGGCCGGCCAGTTCCCTCTTTTGATTATCCAGGTTTTAAAATGTCACATGGGTTTAGGAAACAAGGCAGCAACACAACTATGCATTTGTTGTGTGTGAACTGAACAGGGGCACAGTGACCAATCACCAGACTTTAAAAGAAGTGATGTGATTGGTCAGTGATGATAATACCTATCAGTTACTTATATGGTGATGTGTGGACTAAACTACTAGCGGCAAAGTTTGTACTTTAGGCAATGACACATGTTTAATAGGCCATGAAAACTGAAATTTGAACGTGTCATTGAGAAATGGGTGTTATTTAACTAAACTGTAAGAACTGAAATCTGGGCATATCACAGAATATAAAAATTGTGCAAAATGAGGATTGCTCCCATATTTGATCAGTGACTAAATATAAACTGGCTATTTAATAAATGCCAAAAGTATGTTATTATATGAATTAGAGATAAGTAGTATGGATTATTAATATTACTAGAGGTTTCCTGCCATTATAGAATATAGTTAGAAAGAAAAAAATCTGCTTAATTTTCTACAATACTAGGCATAATATGGGTGCTGTGGAGTGGTATAAACACCAGATCATGGAAGCACACACCCTGAGTTCTCAGGTAACAATTATGAATAGCCTGACTATTAAACAATACTTACAATAATAATAAAACCTTTTAAACTAGTTGCTTCTACTGAGAACTGTCAGAAAACTGTCACATTTTTAATTCCACTTTTTAGGGGTGTACCACATTAAACAAGCAACTCTCAAGACTATGCTTGACGTGATTGAGCAGTAAATTTCACATTTTCTGTTAAAAAAAGGAAATATGTGTTTTCTGCCAAATACTTACACCCAAGGGTTTCCTCAAAATTGTTTGGGGATTGCTGAGTACATGAGTTTGGTTTTCAACATGTTTTTTTTTTTCCCCACCAGTGGAATCCTTCAGATTTTTTAGAAAACACACACAGGCACAGAGTTAGGATGTGCAAGTGGAAGATGAGAGAGCAGCAATTTGGGAAAGGGAAAATCTTACCTATGCATTTAGAGTACCTTTTAAAAAGTTTTAGGCACATTTCTATAGCTGTTAGTTGTTTTCAAACAGCATAAAATTTCTCCTCTGTAACTAAAAGCACATATTTTCCGAATTCAAGTTCTATATATTTTCTAATAAAAATCAGATTCTATAACAACACAAAGCCTTTAAATTACCTTGGTAAAATTCCTGATTAGGAACTCAGATGAAGAAATGGCACCTCCTGGTGAGCGCTTTGATGGAAAGCTTTTCTCATTTACAAACTTGTTGAATCAATAACTTTTCTGACCATCACTTGTTTACTCTGGAAACAAACCAGCCATTGCTACATGACTGCTTATGGTAATACTGACATGACCACCTATAAAAGTCTTGATCACAAACCCACATACTGAGCAGGCTCTGATCTTTAGTATAACAACAGAGACAAATACACAACCTGGATGCATTTTCACTGTCTCTCATTTACTGTGATTTCAACAATAGTTAAACAAACAATATAACCTTTAGCAATCAAGAAAACTCATTTCACAGAATTCTTGGTTAACAAAAGGTTTTACATCATAGTGGGAAAGAATATCCCCTGTGAGGGCTCTTAAAAACCTTCCATCTCTAGTGTACTCAACCCAGAAAATTTTACCAAAGAAATTAAGAATTCCAAAGTTGTTGGGGAAAACTCTAGTCACTCTGCTTTTGTCTTACAGCAGTATTTGATTTAGATAACTATAGTGTCAATGGATTTTTCTCTCCAATTTTCTATGGATCGTCAAGGTATTTAATAACTTTGGAATACTCTTAAGAATTATTATTATCATAAACCTGGATTCATTTACCAGCAGCTCTTATGTGCAAGGCATATAATATCTTACATATTTTTCAAAATTATCCTTTTTTAGCCTCATTGTAATGTTGCCAGGTAGGTGGGATTATCGACACTTTACAAATAAGGACATGCAAATTCACAGTTTTAAACTGTTAATGTGTGACAGACAGATTCATGATCAGGGAAGTCTGGTTTCATCACCCAGGGACTTTATACTTTGTTATACATGTCTTATAACTCAAGGGGCACCATAAACATCATGGTCTATGTATAATGGTGTTTGAGGAGATCAAAAATATAACCGCAGATTATTTCTAGAATAGTAAAAAAAGAAATGAAAATATTTTAGTGTAGAGGTGTTTGGACAGAGCTTCATTGGATAGTGGAGGAAGGATGTTCTAAACACTTGTTTTCAGTTGATGAAAACATAAAGAAAAGTTTGAAGAAATTAAGCCAAAGACAATGTGGACCAGAAGCGCTGATGAAGGAGAGGTCATCAGAAGCATCCTAGCGAAGGGCTGGGTTTTGGGATTTGACTCAAAGTATAATAGGATGCAAGTGGGAGGTTTTCCAAAAGGGATTGCAGTAATAAAAAATGATCTTTTACACAGATGAGACAAATTCTTTCAAAACCTAAATTTGACTGTGCCACCCATAGCCAAAATCTTAAAAGACTTCTCAGTAGCTCCAAGATAATGTCTTAACAATTTTTAAATGACATTCAAAGTACCAACATTTTCTCTAACATTCCCTGTTGTTACTTCATCTATGCTTCATACATCCTGAACTCCTCACAGATTCCAGGACACACCATTCTGTTTTATGCATCTACATATGGGCACATGCTATTTCTTGCTTCTCTGTCTAAAAAAAAAAAAAAAAAGTGAATTTCACCTAAACTTTCAAGAGCCTCTTAAAGCATTTTCTCCCCTGAAAAAATCCATCATGATAATAGTTGTTAAACAGTGAATGTCCATATTTTACATCTTATCCCCCACAAAGATTGTCTCAATGTTCAAGACCTAAGAATATTGCAAAAATACTAGGGACACTTCCATTAAAGTTATGAGCAAATCAAAGATGTTAGCTCTATTAGCCAGGGTCACAGAAGGAATCAGATGGCACACCCAAATTAAGATTATTTGAAAAAGATTCAATGGAGAAACTATGGACCAAAAAATGGGCAGGATATAAAGAGACCAGAAAGAGTAGTAAACTAACTGCACTGAAACAAATAACAAGGGAGGAAAAAGCTCCGAGAACCAGGAATGAGACTGTCACCTGCTGAGGGTTGATGAGGGCAATGTTGGCTTTTTGGTTGCAGGATTCTTCCAGCAAAATGATGGCACCATAGGAAGGAAACTAAAGAAATAAATATCTGACCTGGGTCTACTCCCTCTTCCCCATATCTTGCCAGGACTTATCATCTATAGAGCATAGAGACCACTGACTTGTCCATCTAGGGGCAGAGGACAGAGTGGAGAAGGGTAAAAAATGAATCTGGAGAGCCAAATGAAGGATAACAAGCATATCCACTTTTAACACTGTCACGGCATGTAGTATTAGAAATATAAGCCAATAAAATTAGCCAAGGCAAATAGTAAAAGGTATAAAAACTGGAAAGGAGAAGTGCAATTCATTGAAAATAATATATGTGTATACTTACAAAACTCAAAATGAGTCATGAAAATATTTCATTAAAAAATCAGTTGACTGAATTAAAAAATATACAAAAATAACTAGCCTTCCTGCTATCCAATATAATGGAAAAGGGGTCTGATTTAAAATAGAATGAGATGTAATAACTAGGAATAAGCTTTTTAACTGTTCAATATTCACATGAAGAAAAATGTAAAGCATAATTGGAATACACAAAAGGAGAGAAATAATGGCAAGATATATTCTATTCTTCATATCATAAGGATGTCACCAGTTTAGGGATGATGTCAAACTATTTTATTTTCCCAAAAAGTATTATCAGTCCCTCTTGAGCCCTACTTTCTACTGCATAGGCACCTCCCTTACTGATATCAACATCCGGGTACACACCATGTTAGTTACTTGCACTGTTAGAAGGTTATTCAGGTTTTTAAGACCTTGTTCTGCTCACATTAAAGTTTTAATTAGTTATTGGATTAAAAGCTCTCTTTCTCTCTCTGCAAACGGGAAAACAGTGACTCTAGCAGTAGAAGGAGGAGAGGAGGAGGAGGAAGCCGTGGCTTCTCTGATGTGCCCTGTTCTTCTTTCTCCTGGAGGCAATTTCCATGATATTGAGAAAGAGAGAAAGAGAGAAAAGAGACAGATCAATCTTTATTTAAACCAACACAATATTTTAAGGCAATTATCCTCCAACTAAAAATAAGTAAATATAAAAAAAACTGCAATGGTGACCATTAGTAGTCATTATCTATCTAAGGGTCACTGTCTACTCAGTTAGTAGTAGAACTTTTCCAGATGCTTCTCTTAGGGGACGTACAAGCTTGGTAGAACTGGCTGGTGTGAAATGTATTTTCAAATAGTTCCCCAGGGCATTGATGAACTCTTCCAAGACTCAAGACCTGGCCACTATTTCCTGCTGCACCCCACCTGGGTGTATGGGCACACACATTCCTTTGAGATGCTTGCCTCTTCACCATGTCGGTGACAATCCCTGATAAAACCAGAGCCTATGGTCACATTTTCCCTCCCTTGTCCCCGAACGCTGGCACTTCAAGCCCATCCAGGAGCCACCTCCCATATTTCTCAGCAACTGTGACCTTAAGCAGAGAGGGAGGTCCCGGCACACACGGTGGCTTGCTGTCCCCCACTTGGCCATGCTCAGGTTATACTGTCTGCTAAGTAGGCAGCCAATTAAAAAATGAAATGCTCATCTAGCTGGCACTTTCAGCAAGTACTTTAGGAGTACTTCTCTTGGAATTTTCTTCACTTCCGGAAAAGTAAACACTTCTCACAGATCAATGAGCAGCTCCTTGGCTAATGCCCAAAGTGATCACTTCCTGTCTTTCAGTCCTTTTAGTAACAAATGGTTGGGGCAGGGTGGGGGTGAGAGCGGTGCTTGTGGTGAACCAGGTTTTCTCAGCAGATCCTGTTAGGAAGTTCTGGCTGAAATGCAGTGATTTTTTTCTCAAGTTAGAAACTGGAAGTCTCTTAGAATCTCTTCTTTTCAGCTTAGTCATTAGCCATTTATTTCATGAAAATAAGATTCTTATTAATCTCATATATATTGCAAATGGTTAAAATCTCTATGGGGCAAAATGAGGTTCCACCTACATTTGACAAATACCATTTCTAGAAATTATACTATAGATACACTTGTAAATATGAAAAGTAATTATTCATTATAGATCATAAGAGCAAGAGACTAGAAACAACCAAAGTGTCTTTAGATAAATAATGGTATGTCCATATAATGGAATAAGGGCTAAATATTATTTTAAATATTTTAATTTTTCCATTATTTGTAAGCAGATTAATGATTTGTTTTTTAAGCAAGTATTCAGGAAATCTTGACTTTGCAGTTAATGCTGTGATATTCCAGACCATATTAAAGAGTGGGACATAGCTTTGTATATGTGGAAATGGAATGATCTTAATACATTTTTAGGTAAAAAGACAAAGGTAAGGTAAAGGATAATTAGAGTATGTGTTTCTATTTGAGGAAAAAAATGTATATGTTTATAGATGATACGTTAATAGGTGTGTGTATGTGTGTGTATAAGGTTGATGCAGTTATCCCTATTTTACAAATAAGAAAACCAAAACTTGAGAACATCGCAAATTCCCATCACGGAACCGGGTGTGGCATCACAGGCACTTTCCAATACAACATTCTTAACCCTTGACTAACCTTTATCAGGGTGGAGTTGCTTATTCCTTTGTACATCATCCAATTATAAATGCCCCTGTTTAGAGTACATCACACGATATGCAGCAGTGTGTGTGTATTGCTCTCCCCGGTCCTGAGTGTGGGCCTCATGAGGGCAGGTGCTCTGCAGAGCCGTCTCTGTATCCCTGATGCTCTGGTGTGGCACACTCAAGAAGAGCACTTCAGAAAGGAATGAAGGGCAGTGACACGTCTTCATATGTAAGTGACGAGGAGAGCTCTATTAAGTGCCTAGAGTAAGGCAACTTCAAGTTTTTTTTTTTTTTCTTTTTAACAATAGTAATACTAATAGGATGCCTTCTGGTATATGAGGACTGTGTGAAAGTTTAGCTAAATGGGCTAAATATGATTACCAAGACTCAAACCTGCATAGCAAATTTAACTTAGTGAACATGTATCAGTACCAGTTATGTGCTGTTAACAAAAAGAACCATTTGTTTTCACGATCATACTTTAAAGTCCCCGATGCACAGAATGTCAGTGTTCCTTATTAAATGGTCTGAAAGGTCAGGCCAGTAAACTTTTGCTGATTTGCAGGTCGCCCCTCCAAAGATTCAGTGGGCCAGATATCTGTTCATGTGGACATCACCACCACTCCAGGAACCGGAGAGCATAAAGTCACTGTAAAAGGTATATTTTGGTTTCAGGTAGATCAAACAGCCTATAAGAATTTAACCTCTCAAAAAATAATTATATCCAAAATGTTTTTTTCTGGAAACCCTGTTTTTTAAAATCGATATTAAATTATTTTAGGGCATGCTTAGAATACCTTTATGAATCTGAAACTTTTTATTTTAAACAAAGAAATTAATAGCATAGATATTTAACCTATATTACTTGAAAAGTCTAAATGGTTTAAATACATTGATGATTACATTTTAGAACTGTATGACTATGTTCTCTATGGTTGAGGCTGTGGTTGCCTCCAACTTACCAATGACATTTTAGATGTTAACTCAGTACATTCTTACTATCCACATAATCTACCTACTTTTTCTATGTGATTTCCAACAACTGATTTGATTTTTTTTAATGGGTGGTCGAATCAATTGGCTTTATATTATAAAAATGAAATCTGAATTCAGGGGTCATTTTGAAGATGTAATTTAATGATTAATACTTTGCTCAATAGAACCATGTTCTATTTTTATATTATCATGGACAGTCACTTTAAATAGTATCTATTTTAATCAAAACCATGGCCTTCTAATATATTTCAAGTTTCACTACCTAAAATTTCACTACCTAAACTAACACTGTTATGGTATATAATAGATTATATATGGTATTAATAAGCATACAGATAAGTGGGCATGACTATATATGCTAGTGTTGTTAAACATTTTTCAAAAAATATTTTGCTGATGTATACCAAATGCCAGAAGTTTTATGAACCTCCTGAATTAGCAAATTTAATTATAAGACACCTCCTTAAGGATACCATCACCATCATCAAAGAATGAACAAAGACGTATGTATAAGAATATTCACTTAAGTATTATTTATGGTGCCTGAAATTAGGAAACTGCCATAATATGCAACAAGTGATTTGTTGAATGTTGAATGAAATCTACACATAATTAAATATTTTCTGTTGGAAAATATATAATGAATTACAGTGCTATCCATGATGGACTTAAAAAAATGAAACTATTTTTAAGACTGCAATACATTATGATCCTATTCTATATATAAAGATTGAAAGCATCACACCAAAATATTACATCATTTCTTCTGAGTGATAAAATTATAGATTTTTCTTTTAATCTATTTTCTGTATGTTTTCTAAATATTTCATGAGCATATCATAATTTTAATATGAAAAGCATAATGTTTTCACCTAAACAAGAGTCATAACTTTTCAGTAATAACAATTGTCATTTTAATTACAGCTTTTTGCCATCCCAACACCACATGGCTTAGAGCTGAAAGCCCTATCAAGCATGCAGTCCAGAGAGAAAATTATTTTTCCTAGTCCTCATCAGTGGGGTTAGGGTGTTATTAAATGCAAATCACAGCTTCATACATCATTTTTAGAAATAAATATCCACTTTAAAGATCAAAGGAAAAGCCTAGGATTCCACACATGGGTTTGCTAACACTTTATATTCCTTTCCTTTTCCTTCTGTTTTTTAGTGATTGCTATTAATGACTTAAACTGGCAGACCATGGCAATGTTCCGCCCCTTTGTGGAAGTCTGTATGCTGGGACCCAACCTCGGAGACAAGAAGAGAAAACAAGGCACAAAAACAAAAAGCAACACATGGTCACCAAAGTATAATGAAACATTTCAGTTGTAAGTTACAACCCAGCTCCATTTTTCAACCAGGCAGTAGGCATCGTATAGCTACACTTCTGAGGGACTCGCAGAGTAGGAATGGCCCTGGGCTTTGCTAAGGAGAGTAAAACCTATAGGTTTAAGGATTCCTGTTCATCACTGATCCAAGGCAAATGAAGAAAACTGTAATAGGAGGGCTTTGCTCTCATGGAAGTCACACTCTAGATATTAAGAAAATTTGATAAACAAAATCATAAACAAATAAAAAGCTGTCATAGGATAGTTAATACCAAGCATGGTATTAAAACAGTGTGATTGGCTGCTAAGGTGAGGTGTTCAGGGAAGCCTCTCTGACTGTTAAATAGGAACCTGAGAAAATAATGGGGCTAGTTGTAGCCAGGTTATTACACCACTGCAGCTAAAGGAGAAGAGCTGTTACTAAAATTGGGACTGTGAAAACTTCATATGTAGTCACTCACTTACTAGGAAAGTGACCTTCTGTGGAGACAAACAGCTTACTTGAGGAGCCTCACAGGCAAGAAGCCAAAGAAATAAAGTCTGCCCTCACTCGCAGCATTATCTCTGACTCCAGTGATGCTCTCTTTTGGCTAAACCCCACTGGAAGCCAGAGCACAGAGAAACTCAGTGGGTGCAGTCCTTTCAGGTCAGCATCCTCCTGCAAAGTACAAGGAGAAGAATGCAGAGTTGATCCAGGTGGAGCAAATGGAAGTTATCTGGCACTGAATGAAATCAAGGATGACTCCTAGTTTTTGGCATAAGCAGTTGGGTAGATATTCACTTGCTGAGATGGGAGAGTAGGGACAGGCCATGAGGAAAGCAAAGATTTTCTTTTAAATCTATTAATTTGGAGATGGGTATTGTACATCCAAGAGGACATATCAAATGTATGGTTAGATATAAATTGAGAATTATCTGTATATAGATGTAATTAATTCTACAAATCTAGATGAGCTGACCTAGGGACAGATAAGAAGCCGAGGGGAAGGGAACATAAGTCAAAGCCCTAGGGACTTACACACACACACACACACACACACACACACACACACACACACGCACACACGCACACACGCATAGGACAGATAAGAAGCCGAGGGGAAGGGAACATAAGTCAAAGCCCTAGGGACTTTCACACACACACACACACACACACACACACACCCCACATGCATGCATGCACACTTACCAAGCTTCCCTTACTGCTTTTGTTCTTTGTTATTTCGCATTCTTGGTTTCCCAGAGACCTTTCAGCACTGTTTTCTGAATAATTAACTCTTAGCACTCATTAAAACTTAACTATCCTACTACATCTATTAAAAGGGTTCTAATAATGCCTGCTAACAAACCAGCTCACAAGAGTCCACCTATCTACTCCTCCAAATTACACAAAAACTTTGATCCACTTAAAAAGTCTTCCAAAAGGTTCTAGAAATACCTGAATAATGCAAAATTCAGATATAATGCAATGAGCTACCAAGACCACAATTCTGGGGAAAAGGCAGCATTTTGACTCATTTTAATTCACAAGAAGTCCCAGAGCCTGTCATATTTTGCCCTTCTATTCTTCACCCCCCAGGATTCCATTTTCCTGAGTGTCATTTCAGGCTGTCTCTAAAATAAGTACACAGGTTAGTTGTCCATGTCTCCTGGAAGCGAAAGTCTGACTTGGCAAAATATTTGATCAGAAAAAAGTCACTTAGAAAAGGAAGGAATCTGGAAGCATGTACCACTGAGGAATAGAAGTATGTTCATTAGAAAGTCAGGACTATCTGAGGAGGAATTAAAATAAGGGACGGGGGGATTGTCCTCGGCATTTCACCACTCAGCCTTCTTCATTAGGTTCAGTTCTGCGTTGACAGGCTGTCTTGGGTCGTTATTAGAAGAGGCCGGCCTCAGCCCCAATCTTGACAGGTCTAACAGTTGCCATATGTAAAAACTGGCATTGAAGCGCCAGGCACTGCTGGAACTGATTTACTCTGGAGATTTGTATCCAATTTAGCATGTTATGAACAGTGCTTGATAGTCTGAGCAGTGTATTTCCCTGAGAAAAGGCTCCTACATATAATAGCTTATCCAGGAGTCTGAGGTAGAGAAAGGAATTGGTAATAATGGATGTTGAAACAATGGCACAGAAACTCTTCCAAAAGGTACCCCTCCCCCCAGTCTAGCTTCCATGACCCTTAGTAACCCCTCCTACCCCTATATCACTGGGGAGACCTTGCCTGCAATGATTAATGACAACATAATATTTTAATTCCAGTTTCTAGTAATATCCTTAACATCAGGGAGCAGTCAAGCATTTTTAGATTGATTTCCCATTTCTATCTAGGAAAAGAAGGAGTTTTTAAGTTAGATTGCTGAGTAATAGCAATGTAAATACATTCTAAGGAAAATGTAAAGAATGTTTGCAGAGTTAAAATGCAATGATACTTTATTTGCCAATACAACATTCTAAACAATGTATAAAATTTTCCACAGTCTATTAGAACCATATCGATCCCTATTTGAAAATGCTCAAAATCCCTGTTTTTAATCCACACAGCACTCTGAGTAAAGAAAACCGCCCAGGAGCCTATGAACTCCACCTTTCGGTTAAAGATTACTGCTTTGCCAGAGAAGATCGAATTATTGGAATGACAGTAATTCAGCTCCAGAATATAGCCGAAAAGGGGAGCCACGGGGCATGGTATCCCCTTTTGAAAAATGTCTCTATGGATGAAACCGGTTTGACTATCCTTAGAATCCTCTCTCAGAGGACCAGTGACGATGTGGCTAAAGAATTTGTAAGACTTAAATCTGAAACAAGATATGCTGAAGAGAGTGCTTGAAACAATACCACACCCCAAAATAGCATCTCTGAGAATTCACAAACTGTTTGACTACTGCATGCATGTGCAAATACAGGGGAATGTTTATTTCACTACATTTCAGTGTTTGCCAGTGCTCAAGTACAATGTCTACAAGGTATGTGGGGAAACTGCAGAACTTTTATACTAATTCTGGTCTTTGAGAAATAAATGTTCCATGAAGTGCCAAAATCATGATGTTCAGTGAAATATCCAGAGTATCTTTTAAAATGTTTATTTCATTACCAATTTCTCATCCATTAAACATACTAAAACACAGTCTTTTGAGTTTGTCCATTAGTTATCCTTGTTATGTTGGTTTATATATCTGGTAGATATGAAAGCATTTGTTACTCAAATTCTGTTTTATTTAGACTTACCTCATAATAGATGTCTTACAAATACCCTTTTCTACCATGACTAGACATGCAGTTACTTCTAGAAAGCATTTGTAATTTTATAGTTGCAGATATATTGTGATGATTTTTGCATACAAAATAAAATAGAAAAGGTGGGAAATATTTTATGCTGACCAGTTTCCAGCCTTTCTGAAATATCACTGTGAAGAAATGCTCTTAAAGCAAACTTATGCAAAGCAATGCTAAATAGTTTGTTAACATGTTTGATATATCAACAAAACTTTGTTCCTTAAAACTGCCAAGGTCACATCACATTTGTTTAAAAAAAAAAAAAAGGTAAGTTGAAGCATTTGCCATCTAGCATTGTCTTGGCTTTACCAAATTTCATTCTTTAGAAAATCATAGGATTACTGGTTTAGAAGTACGATGGAAGGGTTTTTTCTTAAAATTACCTATGATAATTAACTATACTGTTAGTGTTTTCCTTCTGACAGTTATGACTAACTCCTTCTTTACTGAGTGCTATAATCAGTTAAATGTTTCCTTTTTAGAAATATTCAACAATTTGTACTAAATGCAGCATTATTATATATTGCACTGGAGAAAAAAAGTCATGTCTTCAGCTATTTAGTGAAAAATGCAAAATGAAGTCTGAACAAATTGCTTACAGTTTTGTAATTTATGTTATTTATAAGCCCAAGATGCATACAATGCAATAGGAAAACAACTTATTACAGCTCAGTAGACAAAAATATAACTAGGTTGGATTTTGAATATGAAATTGTTTATAAATATTTGCACTTTCTCTATTTTTATGGTTTGACTTTTTAGAGTCTGCACCTAAATAGTTGGCTGTAGAACAGTACTTTGTAATTGTAACTTATGGTCATAACTGTTAGTGGGCAACATATACCTGCAGAATAAAGACCCTGTTAACAGTGACTGCTTTGTGAACAAGCTGGTCCAATATGTTAAGAACAAGTGATAAGTATCATGATTCCCAGAACCATGCTGTTACTGGGTATGAAACCACAGACAGCAAGATCCACTAATTTATGTTAAATTGATAGGCAAGTGCTTTGTTAATAATGTCTTCAAATGCATAGTACAATGCAATCCTCTGGCATATGCATTAATAAATGAATATATATTAAGCACATGTAATACTTCATTGTATCTTCTGCCTTTTTATTTCATATATGCAACATCATTTCATTATTTAGGAATAAGAAATCCAGATTCTTTTTACTGGATAGAACACTCTTCACAATGTTTAGTTCTAGTATCTCATGAGAATTTGAGGGGAAAAAAATTCCAATTCTGTTCCTGGAAAAAGTTGCACTTAACAAAATAATGAGCCTGAAAATAGGGAAAAACTGTTGTATCTACCTGTCTGCATGTCTCTGAATACTGTTAAGCTATGAAAAAAATTCAACATTCAAGATATAGACAAGCAACACCATTAAATAAAACTGTACATAACAAAAGGTATCATTATTTTATTGAAGAATTCATTCAAGATTTAAAACAATTTTACAGAACATTGACTTGAGAAGCACATTAATGTCATAAAGCACAACATCATTGAATAAATAGCAGTTTGGGTGTGCGTTGATCACACAAAAAATTATGACCTAAGTATATTTCCAGTTTTTGTTTAATTGGATCTATTCATTCTGTCTTTGTGTATGTGTACAATATGTATCAAACACTAATGGTGATGGTGTGAATTGTGTCTATATATTAATATCATAAAGTACCAGTACTAATTTTGAGATGGTTAGAAATTCTACAGTCTTTGTTGTTTCTCCCAAGATATAAGTATTTGTTGTCTCTGGCACAAAGCCTGTAGTGTTTACATAACCAAATTAGTCACTCTGAAGTTTACAGCAACCTCTACCAACTATAGGCTTCATTAAAGTGTGAAGCAATTTATTTATTTTAGATAAAATGCACAAAGTTTGACTTTTCATCTACGGATGAAACTTACGGTAGATGTTCTCAAAGAAACACATGAAAATCAAATTTTGCTAAAAGGAAGTGTTTAAAACCACAGTGAAACATTTATTATTTAAAGGGGTTTTCATGAATTATTCGGAGAAGGCACTCCAGTACTCTTGCCTGGAAAATCCCATGGACGGAGGAGCCTGGTAGGCTGCAGTCCATGGGGTCGCTAAGAGTTGGACACAACTGAGCAACTTCACTTTCACTTCACTTTCATGCACTGGAGAAGGAAATGGCAACCCACTCCAGTGTTCTTGTCTGGAGAATCCCAGGGGCAGGGGAGCCTGGTGGGCTGCCGTCTATGGGGTCGCACAGAGTCAGACACTACTGAAGTGACTTAGCAGCAGCAGCAGCATGAATTATTATTTAAGGTAAGCAATCAGATGTCCTTATAACAGCCTGCTCTAATTCATATATTTCTAGGATAATTTATATATTGAATTTCGCTTAAAGGAGGTACATTTATGAAAGACAATCCTAGCTTAACATTTTGTATTTGATCTTTTAAAAAAATATTTGAAATGAAATTTATTTAATTTCTCTTATATAAAGATATGGCTACACTAAGCACTTTTTTTTTTTTGGTTTTATTTTATTTATTTTTTTTATTAGTTGGAGGCTAATTACTTCACAACATTTCAGTGGGTTTTGTCATACATTGATATGAATCAGCCATAGATTTACGACTAATATAGTAGCTTCAATCTCATACTCAATGAAAGGTAATCATAATTATGCAGGACTCAGAGAATAACCCTGGTTAGAAGTCTGATTCCCCTGTTACCATTTGGCAGAATATGGGCATGCAGAGGGAAGCGACTGCCTTTCCTGACATTTGCTGTGTTTAAAAGCACTCTAGTCCCTTGTTTGAAACAGCTGGTTCCTTGCTCACTCAGTCCCAGCCCTCCACAAATGAGTAATCTCTCTTGTTCAGGCATCTGGTATTTGTTTTTCAAAGTAAAATACTAGGGTATATGACTTGATGGAGACTAAGCTCCAATTTGTGAATATCATACGATACTTATTTTAAAATATATATTTTTCACATAGCAATTTTGAAGTCAGGATTCATTTTATAGTCATTGTCATGCTATAGATTAATGAGTGTTTTTCCCCCTTTTTAAATAGTAAATAATGGTTCGTCTTGCAATGAAAAACTTCTTATAGGCAAATGTAGAAATAATAGTAGTTATTTTCTTTTTAACAAATCATATATATTTTAATCTGCATACACTAAAATTACTATGTCAAGAAGCAACAATTAGAACTGGACATGGAACAAAGAACTGGTTCCAGTTTGGGAAAGCAGTACATCAAGGCTGTATATTGTCACCCTGCTTATTAAACTTATATGCAGAGTACATCATGCAAAATGCCAGGCTGGATTAAGCACAAGCTGGAATCAAGATTTCTGGGAGAAGTATGAATAACCTCAGATATGCAGATGACACCACCCTTATGGGTGAAAGCGAAGAGGAACTAAAGAGCCTATTGATGACAGTAAAAGAGAAGAGTGAAAAAGTTGGCTTAAAACTGAACGTTCAGAAAACTGAGATCATGGCATCAGTCCCATCACTTCATGGCAAATAGATGGGGAAATGATGGAAACAATGACAGACTTTACTTTCTTGGGCTCCAAAATCACTGCAGATGGTGACTGCAGCCATGAAATTAATAGATGCTCCTTGGAAGGAAAGCTATGACAAACCTAGACAGCATATTAAAAAGCAGAGACATTACTTTGCAGACTAAGGTCCATCCAGTCAAAGCTATGGTTTTTCCAGTAGTCAAGTATGGATGTGAGAGTTGGACCATAAAGATGGCTGATAGTGAAAGTTGCTCAGTTGTGTCTGACTCTTTGCGACCCTGGGTCTCCTGCATTGCAGACAGATCTTTACCAACTGAGCTATCAGGGAAGCCAAAAGAAAGCTAAGGGCTGAAGAATTGATGCTTTTGAACTGTGGTGTTGGAGAAGACTCTTGAGAGTCCCTTGGACTGCAAGGAGATCAAACCAGTCAATCCTAAAGGAAATCAACCTTGAATATTAATTGGAAGGACTAATGCTGAAGCTCCATTACTTTGGCCACCTGATGCGAAGAACTAACTCTTTAGAAAAGACCCTGATGGGATGCTGGGAATCACTGAAAGGAGGAAATGGGGACAACAGAGGATAAGATAGTTGGATGGCATCACTGACTCCATGGACATGAGTTTGAGCAAGCTCCAGAAGTTGGTGATGAACTGAACTCTGTTGGTATACATTCCTGTTTTGACATTTCATAGAATCATGTATCAAGCACAGCCAGCAGTATACAGGACAGCTCAATCATCCCCCAAAATTCCATTATCCAACTACTTTTTAAACAAACTCTCCCTCTACATTTAGCTCCTGACAGCCCTGATCTATTTTCAGCCCCCCTGGTTTTATGTTCTCCAGAATGACATTGAAATGGAATCATAGTAGGTTACCTTCTGGGCCTAATTTCTTTCATTAGGCATTATTCATTTGAGTCATCTATGTTATGGCATCTATCAATTGTTTTCACTGCTGAGTAGTACCCAATTACATAGACATACAAGAGTATCTGTTCAGTCATCAGTGCAAACACATCTTGGTTGTTTTCGGTTTTTGGATGATTATGAACAAAGCTGTTATAAACATTTCTGTACAGGATTTTATATGACTGTAAGTGTTTATTTCTCTTAAAGGAATACATACTAATGGAGTTTATGGGTCATATTATACAGCTAACTTTATGAAAAAGTGTCAAATGATTGTATCATTTTATATTCCCAGCAGCAATGGGTAAGAGTTCCAGTTGCTCCAAATCCCTGAAGCACTTGATATTGTCAGGTCTTTGTTTTTGTTTCTATTTTAGTTTGCAGTCTGTTGATGATCAATGCTGTTGAGTATAAGCAAAGTACATTTGTTTATTTCTCATCCATATATCATCTTTGGTGACTGTCTGCAAACTTTCTGTCCATTTATGCAACTGGTATTTTGTTTTACTATTGTTGAATTTAGAGACATCCTTGTGTATTGGATATATAATCCTTTGTCAGATATGAGACTCTCAACTATTTCACCCCAGTCTGTGGCTACTCCTTTCATTCTCATAACAGTGTCTCTCAGAGAACAAAAGTATTAAATTTTGAAAAGTCATTTAATTTGGTTCTTCTCTCTTTGTTTCTTAATGAGTCTTGCTAACGGTTTGCCAATTTTGTTTATTTTTTCAAAAGACCAGCTTTTAGCTTTGTTGATTTTTGCTATGGTCTCTTTAGTTTCTTTTGCATTTATTTCTGCCCTAATTTTCAAATTAACAAAATTAGAAATGAAAATGGAGAGATCACAACAGACAACACTGAAATACAAAGGATCATAAGAGACTACTGCCAGCATCTCTATGCCAATAAAATGGACAACTTGGAAGAAATGGACAAATTCTTAGAAAAGTATAACTTTCCAAAACTGAACCAGAAAGAAATAGATCTTAACAGACCCATCACAAGCAAGGAAATTGAAACCATAATCAGAAATCTTCCAGCAAACAAAAGCCCAGGACCAGATGGCTTCACAGCTGAATTCTACCAAAAATTTAGAGAAGAGCTAACACCTATCTTACTCAAACTCTTCCAGAAAATTGCAGAAGAAGGTAAACTTCCAAACTCATTCTATGAGGCCACCATCACCCAAATTCCAAAACCAGACAAAGATGCCACAAAAAAAGAAAACTACAGGCCAATATCACTGATGAACATAGATGCAAAAATCCTTAACAAAATTCTAGCAAACAGAATCCAACAACATATTAAAAAGATCATACATCATGACCAAGTGGGCTTTATCCCAGGAATGCAAGGATTCTTTAATATCCGCAAATCAATCAATGTAATACACCACATTAACAAATTGAAAGATAAAAACCATATGATTATCTCAATAGATGCAGAAAAAGCCTTTGACAAAATTCAACATCCATTTATAATTAAAACTCTCCAGAAAGCAGAAATAGAAGGAACATACCTCAACATAATAAAAGCTATATATGACAAACCCACATCAAGCATTACCCTCAGTGGTGAAAAATTGAAAGCATTTCCCCTGAAATCAGGAACAAGACAAGGGTGCCCACTCTCACCACTACTATTCAACATAGTTTTGGAAGTGTTGGCCATAGCAATCAGAGCAGAAAAAGAAGTAAAAGAATCCAGATAGGAAAAGAAGAAGTGAAACTCTCATTGTTTGCAGATGACATGATCCTCTACATAGAAAACCCTAAAGACTCTTCCAGAAAATTACTAGAGCTAATCAACAAATATGGTAAATTTGCAGTATATAAAATTAACACACAGAAATCCCTTGCATTACTATACACTAACAATGAGAAAACAGAAAGAGAAATTAAGGAAACAATACCATTCACCATTGCAACAAAAAGAATAAAATACTTAGGAGTATATCTACCTAAAGAAACAAAAGACCTATACATAGAAAACTATAAAAACATGATGAAAGAAATCAAAGAGGACACAAACAGATGGAGAAATTACCGTGTTCATGGATTGGAAGAATCAATATTGTCAAAATGGCTATTACTACCCAAAGCAATCTATAGATTCAATGCAATCCCTATCAAGCTACCAATGGTATTTTTCACAGAACTAGAACAAATAATTTCACAATTTGTATGGAAATACAAAAAACCTCGAATAGCCAAAGTAATCTTGAGAAAGAAGAATGGAACTGGAGGAATCAACCTGCCTGACTTCAGACTCTACTACAAAGCCACAGTCATCAAGACAGTATGGTACTGGCACAAAGACAGAAATATAGATCAATGGAACAAACTAGAAAGCCCAGAGATAAATCCACGAACCTATGGACACCTTATCTTTGACAAAGGAGGCAAGAATATACAACGGAAAAAAGACAACCTCTTTAACAAGTGGTGCTGGGAAAACTGGTCAACCACTTGTAAAAGAATGAAACTAGAACACTTTCTAACACCATACACAAAAATGACTCAAAATGGATTAAAGATCTAAATAAGAACAGAAACTATAAAACTCCTAGAGGAGAACATAGGCAAAACACTCTCCAACATAAATCACAGCAGATCCTCTATGACCCACCTCCCAGAATATTGGAAATAAAAGCAAAACTAAACAAATGGGACCTAATGAAACTTAAAAGCTTTTGCACTACAAAGGAAACTATAAGTAAGGTGAAAAGACAGCCCTCAGATTGGGAGAAAATAATAGCAAATGAAGAAACAGACAAAGGATTAATCTCAAAAATATACAAGCAACTCCTGCAGCTCAATTCCAGAAAAATAAATGACCCAATCAAAAAATGGGCCAAAGAACTAAACAGACATTTCTCCAAAGAAGACATACAGATGGCTAACAAACACATGAAAGATGCTGAACATGCACTCATTATCAGAGAAATGCAAATCAAAACCACAATGAGGTACCATTACACACCAGTCAGGATGGCTGCTATCCCAAAGTCTACAAGCAATAAATGCTGGAGAGGGTGTGGAGAAAAGGGAACCCTCTTACACTGTTGGTGGGAATGCAAACTAGTACAGCCGCTATGGAGAACAGTGTGGAGATTTCTTAAAAAACTGGAAATAGAACTGCCATATGACCCAGCAATCCCACTCTGGGCATACACACTGAGGAAACCAGATCTGAAAGAGACACGTGCACCCAAATGTTCATCACAGCACTGTTTATAATAGCCAGGACATGGAAGCAACCTAGATGCCCATCAGCAGATGAATGGATAAGGAAGCTGTGGTACATATACACCATGGAATATTACTCAGCCGTTAAAAAGAATTCATTTGAATCAGTTCTAATGAGATGGATGAAACTGGAGCCCATTATACAGAGTGAAGTAAGCCAGAAAGATAAAGACCAATACAGTATACTAACCCATATATATGGAATTTAGAAAGATGATAACGATAAGCCTATATGCAAAACAGAAAAAGAGACACAGACGTACAGAACAGACTTTTGGACTCTGTGGGAGAAGGCGAGGGTGGGATGTTTTGAGAGAACAGCATCGAAACATGTATATTATCTATAGTGAAACAGATCACCAGCCCAGGTTGGATGCATGAGACAAGTGCTCGGGCCTGGTGCACTGGGAAGACCCAGAGGAATCGGGTGGGGAGGGAGGTGGGAGGGGGCATCGGGATAGGGAATACATGTAAATCCATGGCTGATTCATCTCAATGTATGGCAAAAACCACTACAATATTGTAAAGTAATTAGCCTCCAACCAATAAAAAAAAAAAAAAAAATACAAAATTTAAAAAAAAGGAAAAGCAAAAAGAGAAAAAATCATTTATATTTTTTCTTTTATGGATCATGGCTTTGCTGTTTAAAAATTCCTTACCTCACTCAGTCACAAACATTTTCTCCCATGTTTTATCCAAGAAGTTTTGTAGTTTTAGATTTTACTGTTTGGTCTATGATCCATGATCCATTTTGAAATTAGTTATTTAGTTTAATTATAGGATGTGAGGTTTAGGTTGAGGTTTATCTATTTAATTATTTTTAACTTACTAATTAATTTGCATAGGGAAATAAAATTGTTCCAATACCACATGACACCATTTATTGAAAAGACTATACTTTTTCCTGTGAATTATCTTTGTACCTTTGTCATAAGTCAATTAGCCAAATGTGTGTGGGTCTATTTTTTAAATCTCTGTTTCCTTCCCTAGAGAAATTCCTACCTCTTTGCCAATTTGACACTGTTTTAATTACTGTAGCCTTGTATTATCTTAAACTGTGAGTTTTCCATGTTTTTTAAATTATTGTCAGCTGTTCTAGTAATTTTGCATTCTTTAAAAAATTAAAGCACTATTGGAATTTTGATTGGGATTTTACCGAACCCACAAATCATTTTGAAGACAGCTGACATCTTAACTGTGAACTGTCATCATTCTAATGAATACAATACTGGTCTCCATTTATTTAGATCTTCATTCATTTCTCTCATCAGTTAGTTTTCAGCATAAAGATCCTACCAAGTACTTCTTCTGTGTGTGCATGTATGATAGTGTACACAGGAACTTGAGAATAAAATTCAAATTTAAATTCATTTGTGTATAGAAATTGATTCTTGTATATTAGCACAGTTCCCATAACCTCACTAATCTTCCTTCTTATTTGCAGGATCTGTTTGGTAGATTCCTTGGGAGTTTCTACACTGACAATCATGCCAGAGAGGCATTTTTGTTACTTTCCATTTGCATGCATATTATTGCTTTTCTTTCTTTAATGCACTGGCTATAGCTTCTAGTACAATCTTCTTTTCTTCTTTTTTTTTTTTAAGAACAAGGAGGAAGTGTTTGTGCAGTTTTAATCATATCATATACAATATAAACTTGTAGCACTGCTAATGACCCTAGGAAGAATTGAACTTCAGTGGTCTCAAACTATTTATAATAACTGAAATCCCTCTATAATGTATTCATACCACAATATATAAGGAAGAGGCACAATTTTTATTTTTTATATTAGTTTTATCCATTTGTTAATACATAAGCTTCCTATTTTAACCTGTTCTCATAGCATACACTATTACAGCTAGAGCTGAAGATAGGCTTGACCTGTTCTCAGTCTCAGGGAAAAACCATTCAGTCCTTCACCATTAAATATGATGTTAGTAAGTAAGTGTTTATCACTCAGTCGTGTCTGACTCTTTGTGACCCCATGGACTGTAGTCCACCAGGCTCTTCTGTCCATGGAATTCTCCAGGCAAGAAAACTGGAGTGGGTAGCCATTCCCTTATCCAGGTGACCTTCCTGACCCAGGAACTGAACCCAGGTCTCCCTCATTGCTGGCAGATTCTTTACTGTCTGACCTACCAGGGAAACCCCAAATATGAAGTTCCTTCCTAGTCCTACTTTGCTGAGAGTTTTTAATCAAAAATGATTTTTGTATTTTGTCTAATGATTTTCTGCATCAATTCAGATAATCATATAATTTGTGTTCTACAGTTTGTGAATATGGTCAACTACATAGACTGATATTTTAACTGTTGAAGCAGCTTTGAATTTCTAAGATGAGCCCCACTTGGTCATGATGTATTGTCTTTCTGCATATTGCTGAATTCAATCTGGTAATATTTATTGACTATTTTACATTTATATTCATGGATTCTATTGATCTATAGTTTTATTTTCTTGTAATGTTTTTATCTTGTTTTGATATTAGGATACTTTTGGCCTCCTAAAGAGTTGGAAACTGTTTCCTCCATTTCTATTTATTTTATTAATCTTTAAAAAGAACTAGCTTTGATTTCATTGATTTTCTCTTTTTTTTTTTCTGCTTTAAATTTCATTGTCTTCTGTTATATCTTTATTTCTTCATTTGTTTGATATAGGTTTAATTTTCTCATCCAATTTATTAAAGTGGGACCTTAGATTAATGATCTGATACCTTTGTCTTTTAAAATGTAAGCACTTAATGCCACAAATCTTCTAAACACTGCTTTAGTTTCATTCCACAAATTTTGATAAGCTATATTTTGTCTTTATGCAGTTAAAAATATTTTCCAATTTTCACTGTGACTTCTTTGACCCATAAGTTACAAATTTTGTGTCTTATTAAATTTCCAAATATTTGCGGAATTTTATAAATATTTTCTCTTACTTATTTCTGCTGCTGCTGCTGCTAAGTCGCTTCAGTCGTGTCCGACTCTGTGTGACCCCATAGACGGCAGCCCACCAGGCTCCCCCGTCCCTGGGATTCTCCAGGCAAGAATACTTATTTCTAGTTTGATTTCATTATACTTAGAGAATACACTTTATATGATATCAATTCTTTAAATTTGATAAGATTTGTTTTATGATCCAAGGTATGCATGGTGAATAGCATATGCAGAAAAGAATCTACTTTATTATTATAATTTTATAATCATAATTTTAGTTTAGAGTTATAATTTTAAGGCACCTATGAAGAAATCTAACAAAGTCAAGTTGATAGGAAGTATTCTGGCCATCAATATTTTACTGATTTTGTTTCACTTTGAGAAGAATGTTGAAATCTCCAAATATAATTATGAATGTATTTATCTTTTCATTCCTATTTGCTTTATTTTGAAGGTCTATTGTTAGGTGCAGGTATGTGTGTGTGTTTAGTCGCTCAGTCATGTCCAACTCTTTGTGACACCATGGACTGTAGCCCACCAGCTTCCTCTGTCCATGGAATTCTCCAGGCAAGAGAATATTTAGGTGCATATATATTTAGGATTATGATGTTTTCTCATTGGGCTATGTAATGTTCCTCTTTCAGGCTGGTAACTTCCCTTATTCTAAAGCCTGCAATAACTAATAGTAGTATAGTCTTCTTTAGGGTTTGACTGGTGTACCTTCTTCCATTGTTTTCCTATTAAACTATCTGTATCACTATATTGAAAGTGTGATAATAGTAGCTAGCACCTCTATGATATACATGGGTCTTTTTAAAAAATCTGATTTGACAGTCTTTATGTGATACACTTTGACCATTTAACAAAGCTAATTAATTAGATTTTTTTAATTGCCAAAAACCTGATATGAGATAGCTGAAATAAAAAGACTCATAATGTATTGGTCTTTTGATTTCTTTAGGTTGTCAGACAGAGTGAAGTAAGTCAGACAAAGACAAGTATGATATTGCTTATATGTGAAATCTTTTTTTAAAAATGGTACAGATGAACTTATCTATAAAACTGAAATAGAGTCACAGATGTAGAAAATAAACTATGGTTACCAAGGGAGAAAGGCAGGGAGGGATAAATTGGAAGATTAGGATTGACATACACCTACCACTATATATAAAATAAATAAATAGTAATGACCTCCTGTCTAAAACAGGGAACTCTACTCAAAACTCTGTAATGACCTATATGGGAAAATAATCTAAAAAAGAGTAGATACATGTATTATAAGTGATTCACTTTTCTATACAGCAGCAACTAACACAACAATGTAAATCAACTATACTCCAATAATAATTACTTTTTTAAAGAAAAAGTCATTTAGGCTACAAGTTTGAAAGGTTTTACAGACTCAAGTTGTAAGCATCTACACTTGTATTTCTTGAAAAAGATGTGATAGAATCATAAAATGTAAGAGCTGAGAGTAATCATGCAGATAATTTAATCAAAATTCTTCATTTAAGAAACTTGAGACCCAGAGGAATATAATGACTAGCCTAATACCAACTAGTTAATAACATAATATGATACTGGAATCCTATAAGCTAATTTTCCTCAACTTATCTTCTGTGCCTCACCTCAATACCTTGTCTGGGGTACTTCTACTTATTCTAAAATCAGTCCTCCAGGGCTGCCTCCAGAAAGCAAAGGGATGAAGTTTAGCCAAACTGTGATTTTATCCCAAAAGTCGTATCTAAAATTAGCCAGTTAATTCTCACATTTTTTTTAAAGCAATGATATTAGGTGGAGATCAAACCAGTCAGTCCTAAAGGAAATCAGCCCTGAGTATTCATTAGGACTGATGCCAAAGCGTCAATACTCTTCACCTGATGTGAAGAGCTGACTCATTGGAAAAGACCCTGATGCTGGGAAAAAATGGAGGCAAGAGGAGAAGGGGACGACAGAGGATGAGATGCTTGGATGACATCACTGACTCAATGGACATGAGCTTGAGCAAACTCAGGGAGATAGTGATGGACAGAGAAGCCTGGCGTGCTACAGTTCATGGAGTTGCAAAGAGTTGGACACGACTTAGCAACTTAACAGCAACATTAGATGGGTGGGTATTCTCTCTTGTAAATGTAGCATTATAGAAAAGGGAGGTTAAAATCATTGATAAATGCTAATCATCTTTTATTTTTATTTATACCCAGATGATTTGATTTAATTTTAATGAATCATATCCTGTGAACATGGTTTTAATTTCAATTTTATATATGAGAAAACTAAACCTTGGAGAATTTAAATCACTTGGCAAGATTCATATACACTCTTACCTGTTTATGCTCACATAAATATATGGACACATTCATAGCCAATGATAAAATGTATTAAGAAAGATGAAAAACTTTCCATTCACAGCAGCAACAGAAAGTTTAAGGTGCTTAGGAAGAAATTTAACCATGTATAAAGACTTGTGTAAGAAAATTCAAACTCTATTAAAGGGCATAGATGACAATAGAAAACAAAAGAAAACATAGGTTTCTTTATGAAAGACAAGGCTTGATATTCTAAAGATAGTATTGCTTCAAAATTAATCTATCAATGAGTTTCATTACATTTTAATTTTAAAAAACCAATATATTTTTCTAATTGACTACAAACTAATTTTAAAATTCATATGAAAGCAAAAGAATAGCCAAGGCAATTTTGAAGAATGATCAAGTACCCACCCAGCTGTGCACTTCTAACAGGTTTCATGATTTGTCATAATGCTGTAGTAAATAATGTATGTTTTTACATAAAGGTAGATAAATAGACAAATGAATAGATTCCCTAGAAACAGATCTATGAATATTTGAGAATTTGATGTCATGTTGCATAGTGTAGACTTTTTAAAATATATACATCATATATATTTAATAAATGTATATATTCTGTATCTGTAAAGAAATAGATTAAACTAGATCTCAATGCCAAACTAAAAATGAAATCCAGATGAATTGCACACCTAGTAATTAATAGTCAAACTAATATTTTAGAAGAAAAATATTAACTTCACCACAGAGAAATTAGGAACAATTTTTAAAACAAACTTTCAAGCATAAAAGAAAAGATAAATTTACACATAACTAAAATTTAAAACTTTTTAATGACTAAAGGAACAAAGTTAGGTGAAAGTCAAATAAAAAATATCTTAACAAGCTTAATTAACTCAACTACATTATGGCACAAATTTTTTAAAATTACTTAAAATCTGTTAGAAAAATGCAGGAAATTATCGCTAAGCAATTCACAAGAGAGAAACACCGGTGACAATAAATATATTTAGAGATGTTTTCTCTCAATAGAAATAATTTTTTTTAAGGCAAAACATCTCTCTGACTGGAAAAAAAATGTGAAAAAAGTTGATCAAGAATTAACATGATCGTTTGAACAATCCCTCATCCATGTCATTAGCAAGATTTAAGAAGACGTTGCATCCATGGCTTCCCTGATGGCTCAGTGGGTAAAGAATCCACCTGCAATGCAGGAGACACAGGGAACTCAGGTTTGATTCCTGGGTCGGGAAGATCCCCTGGAGGAGGAGATGGCAACCCACTCCAGTATTCTTGCCTGGAAAATCCCATGGACAGGGAAGCCTGGCATGCTGCAGTCCATGGGGTCGCAAAGAGTCGGACACAACTGAACAACTGAACTGAACTTGCCCAGCACTATGAAAACACTGTGAAAGTAAGTGTAAACATATTCATGATGATCCTCTCCTTTGTTCCTCTCCCTTCTAACTCTCAAGGCTAAAACTTTACAGCTTAAAGAGATAGTGTCCATCCAGTGTGACTTCTCTTTGAGAGTTCAGAGAAAACCTTCTGACAACTAGATGTTTCCCAGTGGTGCAGCACCAAATAAAAGTTGGTAATAGTGGCTCTTTAGTACCAAAAACTCTGTCCTGGGGCTCCATCTCTCCATTCTTCAACATATTGGAGGCATTGACTATGTTTTACTGAAGTTTTTCTTCTGAAATGATTTGTAAATATTCTTCTCAAATAATTTATACTCCATTTAAAATTATGTGAATGACTTACAGCTTTTTAATAATAGTCAAGATTGCTGGGAGAAATATCAACAACCTCAGAGATGCAGATGATACCACTCTAATGGCAGAAAGTGAAGAGGAACTAAAGAGCCTCATGATGAGGATGAAAGAGGAGAGTTAAAAAGCTGATTTAAATACTCAACATTCAAAAAACTCAGATCATGACATCTGGTCCCATCACTCGTGACAAATAGATGTGGAAAAAGTGGAAACAGATATTATATTCTTGAGCTCCAAAATCACTGTGAATGGTGACTGCAGCCACAAAATTAAAAGACACTTGTTTCTTGGAAGAAAAGCTATGATAAACCTAGACAGTGTATTAAAAAGCAGAGCCATCACTTTGCTGACAAAGGCCTGTACAGTCAAAGCTATGGTCTTTCCAACAGTTGTGAATAGATGTGAGAGACCATAAAGAAGGCTGAGCACCGAAGAAGTGATGCTTTAGAATTGTGGTTCTGAAAAAGACTCTTTAGAGTCCCCTGGACTACAAGGAGACCAAACCAGTCAATTCTAAAGGAAATCAACCCTGAATATTCATTGGAAAAACTGATGCTGAAGCTCCAATACTTTGGCCACCTGATGTAA
Organism: Cervus canadensis; assembly: GCF_019320065.1. Lineage (NCBI taxonomy): Eukaryota > Metazoa > Chordata > Mammalia > Artiodactyla > Cervidae > Cervus > Cervus canadensis. Next base: position 51,697,569 of record NC_057391.1, on the reverse strand, counting down.
AGAGCTGGCTCTCTGGGAAAGACCCTGATGCTGGGAAAGATTGAAGGCAGGAGGAGAAGGGAACAACAGAAGATGAGATGGTTGGATGGCATCACCGACTCAATGGACATGAGTTTGAGCAAGCTCAGGGAGATAGTGAAGGACAGGGAAGCCTGGCATGCTGCAGTCCATGGGGTCATAAAAATCGAACATGACTTAGCAACTGAACAACAAAGTAGTCATTTATAATCATTATTATCATACATGCACAAAATAACTTTTAACTCATAATTACCAGTCAAGAAATTTAACACACTTTTTTATGGGGGATTCGGATTTTTTTGTTTTCTTCTACTTTTCAGTTTCCTGGCCTTTTGCAGTCTTCCATGTTTTTTGGAGAAATTAACTCTATTATTTAAAATATGAATATTTCCAAGATCAAGCAGTTTTCATTTCATATTTGTTATTATAATTATTCTTTAATAAATTATTTATGTTTACCTCATCAATATTTCTGCCTTGAGTGGTTAGTTCTTTTAGTCAGTTGACCTTTGTGTTTTATTGGTCTCAATGCTTAATAACTAATTACTATCATTAACTGAGAGCTAGAATACGCCAGTCACTATTCTAAATGCTTTAAATGCATAAACTTATTTAATATTCACAGTACCATTATGAGGTTGGTACTATAATAACTTTTGTAAGAAAGGTTATGGCTTTCTTGATAAGAAAATTACGGCTTGGAATGTTTAAGCAAATTTCCTAATGTCATGAAGTTATTAAGGAAACCAAGATCTAAATCAGTATTGTTTGATTCCAATTTTAAGTACAAGGGGAAAGAAAGAGAGGCAATGATATAACTATTATAAACAAATATTCACTTAACAATACAGACTATATTAAAATATATTTAAGCAACAGCCTATAAACTAGATTATTAAAAAGACTGAAACCAGAAAATAAACTTGGAGAATTTAATGTTATGCCCATCTCAGAAATTTATAAATTCCTCCAGAATAGTCATTGACATTAATGATCTCAACAATACAATTAGTAAATCCAAGATATTAAACACATATAAATAAGAGAATTTTATATCCTACATACAAATAATATGAGTAATATGAATTATTTTTGAGCAAACAGCACAGAAAAATAACTACTAGCCTATAAAGGTAAACTCAAAACATTCCAAATGATCACTAGCACACTGAATATATTCTCTGACAAAAGCAATAAAAGTATGAATTATTTAAAAAGTAAAAGCTAAGAGTTATGTGTGTTTGAAAATTAACATCTTACCAAATAATCTTTGCCCTATGGAAACAATAAAGGAATATTTGAAGCTGAATTGTGGTAACACTACATGTCAGAATTTGTATATGAGAGCAATACATGGAAGTAAATCTATAGCCTTAAATATATTTACTTCAAAAATAAGAAATTTCTAAAAATATAAGTGAAGTATCCAACTCAAGAAGTTGTAAGACAAGTAAGAAAATAGGCCAAAGCAACTAAGAAGAAAGTTATAAAATTAAAGTTAAGAAAAAAAATTAAAATATCAGAGACCTGGATATTCCTCACTAAAAGTCCATATTCAAGTTTAGCAAAATCAAAACCTGGGCCTATGAACAGATTTATAAGATAGATAAAGCTGTGGCAAGACTAGTGAAGAAAAATAGGAGAAAAGATCCTAGTGCATATATTACAGAAAAGAAGAGCTATGAGCCCAACAGAAATATAATAATAAATGGAATAATGAACAAAACTGTTCGAAAAACCAGATGAGGCAGATAAAAGCATGGAAAAATATAAAAATGCCAAAACTGACCAAAATATGTATAGAACACAAATAAACTCTAAAGTGCTTTTTTTAATTGGATAATCTATTGAGAAATTCACTTTCCAAAAATGCCAGTGAGTGTGTAAACATGAACAGCTAATTGACAAAGCAATAAGACTGCACTCACAAGTTCCACTCATAAGTTTTATATCCCAAAGAAGCTGTCACATAGGTCCAAATGTGTGAAATAGACAACATGGACGTTTAGCACAAGGGTAGAGTTTTAAATACACTGAATCATTTCTGTACTCTATTTTACACTACTTTCCTAAATTAACTTGAAATGGATAAAAGTCTTAAACATAAGACATGATACTTTAAAAGTCCTACATGAAAATATAGGGAAGCAGCTCCTTAATACTAGTCTCAGTGATGATATTTTGGATATAACACCAAGAGTACAAAACAACAAAAAGTAAAAATCAACAAATAGGGCTACATTGAACAAAAAACTTCTCCATTGCAAAAGAAACAATCAACAAAATGGAAAAACAACCTACTGAATGGGAGAAAATATTTGCAAACCATGTATGTGAGAAGAGGTTAATGTTCAAAATATATAAACAGATCATATAATTCAGTATCAATAAAAAAAGATTAAAAATGGGGAGAAGTCCTGAATAGACATACAGGACATACAGGTAGCCAATGGGTACAATGAAATGATGCTTAATATTCCTAATCATCAGAGAAATGCAAATTAAAACCACAATGAGATATCCACTCACACCCATCAAAATGGCTGTCATTGAAAAGTCTACAAATGGCAAGTGTGGGCAAGGATATAGAGAATAGTATATTGTTGACAGGATTATAAATTGGTCTTAGCTACTGTGGAAAACACTATGGAGGTTCCTCAAAAAGCTAAAAATAAACCTATTATACCATATGGTCCAGCAATTCCACTCCTGGTTAAATACCCAGACGAAGCTACTAAAAGATATATGCACACGAATATTGACAGCAGCATTATTTTTAAGAGCCAAGACACAGAAAAGACCCTGATGCTGGGAAAGATTGAAGGAGGGAGGAGAGGGGATAACAGAGGATGAGATGGTTGGGTGACATCACCAACTCAATGGACATGAGTTTGAGTAAACTCCAGGAGTTGGTGATGGACAGGGAGGCCTGGCGTGCTGCAGTCTGTGGGGTAACAAAGAGTCAGACATGACTGGGCGACTGAACTGACTGAACTGAAGACATAGAAGCAAACTCAGTGCCCATCAACAAATGAATGGATGAAAATGTGATATGATGCTTGCGCATGTACACACACACACACACACACACACACACACACCCTGGAATACTACTCAGTCATTAAATTAAATTCTGCCATATGAAACAATATGGTTGGACCTAGAGGGTAGTATGCTTAGTGAAATAAGTGAAACTGAGGAAAGCAAATACTGCATGTAATCACTTCTATGCAGAATCTAAAACATTAAGCAAATACATGTAACAAAACAGAAACAGATTCATAGATATAGAGAGCAAACAAATGGTTACCAATTACGGGGGCATAGGAGTATGGGATTATGAGACATAAAATACTATGCATAAACTAAATAAGTATCAAGAATATATTGTACAGTACAGGGAAATACAGCTATTATTTAATAACTTTAAATGGAGTATAAGCTATAAAAATATTGAACACTATGCTGTATACCTGAAACTAATACAATATTGTAAATAAGAAAAATGACAGAGAAACTAAGTATACATTGTTCAAATGAGACACCCAAATGGCCAGCAATTAAATAAAAAGTTGCTCAATATCACTAATCATCAGGAAAATGCAAATCAAAACCACAATGAGGTACGACGTCATACCGGTGAAATGACTTTTATCAAGACGACAAGAGTTAACAAGTGTTGACAAGGATGTAGAGAAACGGAAAACCTCGTGTACTGCTGGTAGGAATGTAAATTCATACAGCCACATGGAAAACAATATCAAGTTCCCTTAAAAAATTAATAGAACTACCGTATGATTCAGCAATCCCACTTCTGGATATATGCCCAAAGGAAACAAAAAGAGGATACCAAAAATATATATACATGTCCATGTGTAAACATTATTCAAAACAGCTGAGATATGGAAACAACTTACCTGTTTCTCAAAGGATGACTGGATAAGATGTGATATGCACATACACAATGAAATATCATTCAACCATGGGAAGGACTTTCTGCTATGGATGGATCTTGAAGAAATTATGCTAAATGAGGTAAGTCAGACATAGAAAAACCAATACTGTATGATACCACTATACATGAAATCTTGAAAAAGTCAAACATTATAAACAGAGAGTGAAATGATGATTACCAAGTGCTGGGGGATCAGAGAGATGTAGGAGGGTATAAAGTAGCAACTAGTAGTTGAATAAATTCCAAAGATCTAATGCTTAGTTTAGTGATTATAGACAACAATATTGTATTATAAACCAGACATTTTAAGAGACTAAATCTTAATTATCCTACCACAATAAAGAAATGATAATCATATGATGTGATAAAGGTGATAGCTACACTGCAATCAAACTGCAAAGCACAAATGCATCGAATCAATATGCTGCACACCTTAAACTTACCCCATATTGTATGTCAAGTGTTTCCATTAAAAATAAAAGAAAGAAATTGAGCAAATCCAGAACACAAGAGTAAGAACTAAAATCAAACATAGGTTGAAATTTAAAAAGATACTGACACACTAAAATATAGTAAAAAAAATACATAACATTTGAATAATACACTTAGACTAGAGAGAATTGATGTCACTCTTGAAATCTGAAAATATTATAAACAGTACACATATTATCTCAAGCTTATATGGGATATTTTTAAAATATGAATCAAATATTCTGCCAAAAAGGAAATATCATTAACTAGGTAGGGAGGAAGGGAACAAAGAGGAAACATACAGGTCATAGTAGCCTTACACTAAAAGCTAATAAAATAAACTGCAATGCCCACTCTTTGGAAAACTGAAAAGATAGGCAAAATAATAAACAAAATTGAGAATGCAAAAGGTACGACTTTTTAAGAAAGAAAAATCACAGCACAAAGGCTTAAAATTATAAGAAATTTATAAATCCATGGTATTCAATGTGAAAGCATGGATGAAATGTCCACTTTTCTGGCAAGCTTTTACTTATCAACCATATTAGGATAAATACCATTAGCTTCTGTAGCAAGCAATGTGAAAACAATAAACGTTTATTTCTTACGGTAAACTGGATGCAAGTTGTTTGATTCTTGGGCAACTTCTCCTTCAGCAGTGATGTTAGCACACTTCCTCCACTTGCAGTCATCTAGACAAGACAGAAGATAATCATGGATGTCACATGAAGGATTTTAAGGCAGTCATGGAAGTAGTGGCACATGGCAAATATATATATATATATATATATATATATACACACATTCCTATAATTATTACATGTCATAAGTAACAGACTAGTAATCTAAATTTTAATAATTAAAATTACTTTAAACTATTCAATAGCATTGCAAAAAAATATATATGGAATAGATTTCTCCTCAGAAACTGAAGATCTACTATTAGAAAATCCATTAATAAAATGCATCACATTGATACACAAAATTTAAATGATTCTCTCATTAGATGCTGCAAACTATGAAATTTAATAAATATACTAGATAAAAGTTTAGAGAAAATAGGAGTAAACCATTCTTACCACAAGAAATGGTCCCTTTAAAATGACTGAAAAGACAAAATTTTTAAATTTCTACAGTATCTAATCATTTTCTGGGATTTTTTTTTCCTGTTGGCCCTTCTATTGTTTTATTGAGGTATAGTTGATTTTCAATATTGTATTAGTTTCAGGTGTACAACATAGTGATTCAAAATGTTAATATACTCCATGAAAGTTTCTTTTCTGGAATATTAAAAGACTGCAATAATGCATGAATCAAAGGAAAAAGGAAGTGTGGTTCTCTGCTTCATTCATAAAAATTACTGAAGTAGCAGCAAATTTACAAAATAATGGTTTTGTTGTTTTATACAGCCACTAAAGTTGATGGCTATGGGCATGATGCAAAGAACTGACTCATTTGAAAAGACCCTGATGCTGGGAAAGATTGAAGGCAGGAGGAGAAGGGGACCACAGAAGATGAGATGGTTGGATGGCATCACCAACTCAATGGACGTGCGTCTGAGCAAGCTCCAGGAGTTGGTGATGGACAGGGAGGCCTGGCGTGCTGCAGTCCATGGGGTCGCAAGGAGTCAGACATGACCGAGCAACTGAACTGCACCGAACTGCACTGAACCTCGTAAAAGTCTGAAGCACTAAACTCAGCATCAGTTCAGTTCGGTTCAGTCACTCAGTCGTGTCCAACACTTTGCTATGCCCAAAGCTAAATTCAGAAACTTCTCTTCCAACTCAACAACCTTAACTCTTTTCTGTCACAGTATTTATCTTCTTTTGACTTAGGTCAGCCAACAACTTGGGGGTCAAAATAAGGCAATCTCCCTAATCTCCCACATCCAATCCATGACCAAGTAGTATCTACTTAAGCGTCTGGGTATCTCTAAAATTTGCCCACCTCTTCTTTCTCTGCAGTACCAGCAAGGTCTACACGACTGTCACAGCCCTTATGTACTACTATCAAAACCTACAAACCTTTCTCCCTGAATCCACTTTGGCATCTCCTTCAAGCTACACTGTAGCTTTGCAGGCAGTGTGACATTTTAAAAAGCCAGTATCATCATACAAGTCCTTTGCTTAAAACAGTTTAATGATTTTCCTTTGTTTTTGTGATAAAGCTCAAAATAGATAACAACCTAAAAGAAAAGCTGTTGTCTGATGCTTCTTCATCATTGTATTCTGTGCTCCAGATTCTCTTTATGTTCATCAAATGCACCTTCTGCATTTCCCCTGGAGTCTTGGAAGAGACTGTTCCCTTTCCCTGAAGTCCTTTTCTTCCCTTTTCTCTTTATTCCACACTTACCATCCAGTCTCAGCATCCTTAAGCATCTCAAATGTTTTTTTTATCAAGGAAGGTATCTGATAAAGATCCAGTTGCCTCAATATCTCATTATCATATATTCTTATTTCTTCTTAGTCATCTGCTATTTCCTTTTAATATCTCTTTGTGTCATATATTTTTCCTCATATCACCAAATCACAATGGCAATTACCTATTTGTGTGGTTATTTGGTTATTTACCTGTACCCTCTCCCAAAATACACACTACATGCTCTAAGAGCATGAATTTTATATATTTTGCTCATTATTGTATTCCTATGCTGTTCTTTAAAGAAGGGGGGGGGTCTTAATATATGTGTATATGTGGAAAGAGACAGATTGAATAGCTATAATAAACAAATGAATATATAATATCCTGAACTATTAATAAGTGATAGAATCATGGATTATATTTTCCTTATTTTACTGTGTTTTGTATTTCATACAATTATTATTAATAACAATTTATATACATATATATTTTTATTAAATAAGCTTACTTCACAAATTTGGAAAAGTTTTAAAATGCAGTAAATATTTCAAATTCCAAAAAACATGACCCAGAGTTATCTGAGAAAATATTTCCTTTGCATTAAAATATGAACATACACATATTTGCATAGATCTATTTCATTAAATTGGCTACTTCGGGAAGAACAGGAAAGGAAGTAACTGGAAGAAATGAACAGGTAAAGTTGAATAAAAGCAAAGACAACGTAGCAGTGTATCATGATCCTAGGAGGAACATGACCCTAATTCAATCTCTATAGCATTAATAATAATTTTCAAAGATACTTTTTAAATCTTGAAAACTAGACAACTGAATGCTGTCAGGTAGGTAAGAGGGTTTAATTGAACCAATGACACTATCTCTTATTTCTTGATAGCAGTAGCCTTCGCAAAGGCTAAAGCATTTATAGAAAAATTGTTTAAAAGTCCACAAAAGTCCACAAAAATGTAAATTTCCTGAGAAAATAAACATCTGTTAGCCTAGTCTTGAACTGGAAATAGAGAACTCAAGTATTCTCAAGTAAAGCCTCCAGTATTCGTACATGTTCCACAAATGCATCTTTATCCAACATGCTCATAAAAATTAAAAAATAAAAGGACTCCTAGAATAAAAGAACCATGTAAAGCTTCAAAAAGTGCTTAGTGAGACTGAGATCCTGTCTGAATACACACAGTTTAAAATACCCCTTTAATTAACCCTTCCTCAGGGAATTTGCTTGTTTTACATTACATTTTCCTTTGCATTTAATGTAAAATATTATAGCTTGTTCTTTTTTTCATATATGGGGCTTTGTGCTAAGACTTTGTTGCTGATTTTGACCTTTGCTTTTCTCTTCTGACCCTTTTCCCTCTTACTAAGTGTAGTGTGTTCTTGACATAAAAACATCTAACTCAGATACTCAGTAAAAGCTTTTTGCATGCTCATTAGCACAATATTTAACTATCATCCACTCAAGAAAAAAAAAATCCCATAAGAGCCCTTACTATTCTTATGTGCCCACAGTTACTTCAAGGATTTTCAGCATGTGTGACTGTTATTATTAAACAGGATATAAGTTACTGCAAACATTATCAAAAGGCTATATAATTTCAGAATCCTGGTAGAGAAAACTAAATGATTCAAATAAATCTTTTTCTTTGGGTACTGTTATGAGATTGAATATTATTTGTTTTAACAATTTTATTTTTTTTTCTGAATTTAGATGGTCATTTCACTTCTTATTGGTATTTTCAAACTGAGCAAAACATCTCAACTCTCACATTTCAGCAGAAGATACAAAGATTTATCTTAAACTGAAGTTGTTGTTGGTGGTGTTTGTTTTGTTTTGTTGCTAGATTTCAGTGGTTTTGAGATGCTAGATGCTAAGTTGTTTCCTGAAACATAAGTATTTGTTAACACTTCTCTTTGCAGTTCTAGAGTCCATGGCAGCCTAAAGTTTGGGGGTTCCCTCTGATGGGGTGTTTAAGAGAAGGAGGAAGAAGTTTGATGTTGTGCAAACTCAAGTTCAAATCCTTACTTAGCATTAACTATGTGACCTTGAACTGTTGACTTTCAATTTCCTCCTTTGTAAATAGAGTCTACTACCAAACCTCCTGAGTTTGTTTTGAAGATCAGGAAAAAACACATCATGCCCTTGGTACAATCTAGGCACTCAAATATTAGTTCCCTTCCCCCTTTTCCAGAGAACTACATTATATTCTGAATAGCATTTAAATAAAAGATTTGATGAGATTTTTAAATAGAGATGCAAATAAGTTTGTCTTTTGTTTTATGAAAAAACATTTGAGTCAAACTCTAGAGAGAGATGGCAAGATAAAAATTTTTGGCACATTGTTTAAAGAACATTCTTTAATTTTAATTTTGTCTCCTATTTGAGATAGGAGACCTGTCTCAAGTAACATAAGAAGCTTGATGCGGAGGGTGTGTGATGTATGTAATGAGTGTTACAACTCCTAAAGAACTCCTAAAGAACATGGCACTTGCTAAAGGTCATCTTGGAGAAAAATATCACCCAGCATTTTGAGGCTAGCTTTTCATATATGTCACTCAGACAGTTGGAGTTATACTGCGTCTTTACTGCTGAAGAATCATGAACAAACAGGATGAATAAATATTTAACAAAACTTTCAACAGCTAATTAAATTACTCATTGAACAAATACAAACATACCTATTTCCTTATCCTGTAAGTATTAAGTCCTGTTTTTTATTTTTTAATGGCTCCTAGTACATTCAATCATTGTGTGACTCTGATGAACCTTTCATGTATATTTATAACTTACAGAAGACGTTGTGCTGAAATCTGCCACCATGCAAGGGAGAGAATTTGAGGTCTGGAGATGGATGTCTTTTTTTTTTTTTTTAAACACATTTTTTTCTGGACTCTATGGTTGTTCAATGAACACAGAATTTTGGACATAAAACTGCATGCATTTCCCACTGGACAGCCAGCTCCCTATCCACATTCTCAAGCCTCCTTGCTGGATGAGGAATTTCACATATCAAATAAACTTATCAAATAAACTCTGTCTCCTTTGAAAGAGATAAAACCAGTCTGATTTAAGAAATCTACAGCAGGCACTCTTTAAGCCCCGACCCACCTCCTTCAAGAAAGCCTTCCATCATTATTAATAAACCCACCCACTCTTCAGATTCACAAATTCCTTCAGTTTCCTAAGACCTGTCACACAAAGTGTTTCAAGGAGTTCAGACTTCCTGCCATGCTCAGCCTCTGTACAAAGCACAGCTCGCTTATTTTTGAATGAAAAGAAGGCTCTCAGAGAAGAAATGCCTTTCAAACGTGCTCATGAAACTGTAAACATCTTCTCAAACTGATTAAACAAAATGTCCAAGCAGGAGCTGACTTCAAGCTCTGTCCTCAGTCTAGAAGGCCCTTGTCCTCATCATTTCTCGTCTAGTTAGCTCCCAGCAGCCTGCCTTTAACTCAGGTCCATATTTTTGTAGGAAACGTCAGTATCTTCCCCAACACAAACACACCCAGATGGCCCTTTCCTATCCTATGCCCGTGTTTACTTACCTATTTCCATTATCAAACCTTGACTTCTGTATCCTTAGGGTTTGGAAGCTCAAAGTTTCTTGAATGTATGAGCAAATACATATCAAATGAAGAGGTCAGAAGCTCCCCTTAGATGCAGCAGCACAGAGGACAGGACTAAAAGAGCCCAAGAGAGTCCCACTTTCACATATCCACAGTACAGTATCCACAGATGACCTGGCAAATGTCCTCTGAGAGATCTCCTAAGACTCACTATTTGGCAGCAGGGGCTATAAATCTCTGATATGAGTTATAAGTTTCAAGAGTTTTCAGTTCAGTTCAGTCACTCAGTCGTGTCTGACTCTTTGTGACCCCATGAACTGCAGCACGCCAGGCCTCCCTGTCCATCACCAACTCCCGGAGTTTACTAAAACTCATGTCCATCGAGTCAGAGATGCCATCCAGCCATCTCATCCTCTGTCGTCCCCTTCTCCTCCTGCCCCCAATCCCTCCCAGCATCAGGGTCTTTTCCAATGAGTCAACTCTTCGCATGAGGTGGCCAAAGTATTGGAGTTTCAGCTTCAACATCAGTCCTTCCAATGAACACCCAGGACTGATCTCCTTTAGATGGACTGGTTGGATCTCCTTGCAGTCCAAGGGACTCTCTAGAGTCTTCTCGAATACCACAGTTTAAAAGCATCAATTTTTCAGCACTCAGCTTTCTTCACAGTCCGACTCTCACATCCATACATGACCACTGGAAAAACCATAGCCTTGACTAGACGGACCTTTGTTGGCAAAGTAATGTCTCTGCTTTTTAATATGCTATCTAGGTTGGTCATAACTTCGCTTCCAAGGAGTAGGCGATTTTTAATTTCATGGCTGCAATCACCATCTGCAGTGATTTTGGAACCCAAAAAAATAAAGTCTGACATTGCTTCCACTGTTTCCCCATCTATTTCCCATGAAGTGATGGGACCAGATGCCATGATCTTAGTTTTCTGAATGTTGAGCTTTCAGCCAACTTTTTCACTCTCCTCTTTCACTTTCATCAAGAGGCTTTTTAGTTCCTCTTCACTTTCTGCCATAAGGGTGGTGTCATCTGCACATCTGAGGTTATTGATATTTCTCCCAGCAATCTTGATTCCAGCTTGTGCTTCTTCCAGACCAGTGTTTCTCATGATGTACTCTGCATATAAGTTAAATAAGCAGGGTGACAATATACAGCCTTGACATACTCCTTTTCCTATTTGGAACCAGTCTGTTGTTCCATGTCCAGTTCTAACTGTTGCTTCCTGACCTGCATACAGGTTTCTCAAGAGGTGGGTCAGGTGGTCTGCTATTCCCATCTCTTTCAGAATTTTCCACAGTTTATTGTGATCCACACAGTCAAAGGCTTTGGCATAGTCAATAGAGCAGAAATAGATGTTTTTCTGGAACTCTCTTGCTTTTTCGATGATCCAGTGGATGTTGGCAATTTGATCTCTGGTTCCTCCGCCTTTTCTAAATCCAGCTTGAACATCTGGAAGTTCATGGTTCACGTATTACTGAAGCCTGGCTTGGAGAATTTTGAGCATTACTTTGCTAGCATGTGAGATGAGTGCAATTGTGCAGTAGTTTGAGCATTCTTTGGCATTGCCTTTCTTTATGATTGGAATGAAAACTGACCTTTCCCAGTCCTGCGGCCACTGCTGAGTTTTCCAAATTTGCTGGCATATTGAGTGCAGCACTTTCACAGAATCATCTTTCAAGATTTGAAATAGCTCAACTGGAATTCCATCACCTCCACTAGCTCTGTTCGTATTGATGCTTTCGAAGGCCCACCTGACTTCACATTCCAGGATGTCTGGCTCTAGGTGAGTGATCATACCATCATAATTATCTGAGTTGTGAAGATCTTTTTTGTACAGTCCTTCTGTGTATTCTTGCCACCTCTTCTTAATATCTTCTGTTTCTGTTAGGTCCATACCATTTCCGTCCTTTATCGAACCCATCTTTGCATGAAATGCTCCCTTGGTATCTCTGATTTTCTTGAAGAGATCTGTAATCTTTCCCATTCTATTGTTTTCCTCTATTTCTTTGCACTGATCACTGAGGAAGGCTTTCTTTTCTCTCCTTGCTATTCTTTGGAACTCTGCATTCAAATGGAAATATCTTTCCTTTTCTCCTTTGCTTTTCACTTCTCTTCTTTTCACAGCTATTTTTAAGGCCTCCTCAGCGCTTCTTCAAGAGTTCTATCTCTTGATTATTTCCATGGTTCTTTGGACAAGTCTAGTTCATTCAAATTCCCAGCTGCCGATGTAGTAACATTTTGATTCCAATCATGTGACCTATAGTCCTTCAGGATGACTCTCTCACCAGGAAAATAAGCCTGAGACTTTAGGAAGACTCTCATATCTGAAGTTCAGCTGGGGTGAAGGAGTGAGTTGGAAGAGAAAGGAAAACTTGCCTGCCGCCCTTTCTTTTTTCAAAGTTCCAGGTAGGCTGTCCTGTCTGTTCTACATTAGGCATAATAGTACATCCTCCATGGACTATCTACTTCTCTAGTAACAGCTTATTTATCAAGTTAATTTTTAATCTCCAAATTACAATAATAACTATCTTATTGATGGACAAATTTGCTCCCACAAGTATAATGAGGTACATGATAAATACTAATTATGAGTTTGGTGTTATATGAACTACTAACTCTTGTTATTTTTGTTAATAATGGCTTTGATATTTGCTTTCTCTCCTGAAGTCGCATTCTCTGCTCCTAGCCTAGAACATGACAAGTGTACTACATTGTTCTCCATTTTTTTTTTTTTTACATTGTTCTCCATTTATTCTGTTTTATTTTGAATCCATCCTGAGGGGCTACCTACAATCCTTGTCTAGAATTCAATGCAGGCAGAAATTTGGCACCACACTGGGCATAAGTCCACTTTCCATACATAAATTGTTTGCTTTAACCAGGCTGATCTCCTCATTGTACTCCTCACTCATTTCCCACCACTCATATGACACTGAGTCCCACCTCTGAGTGAGTGTTCAAAGTGTCCTGTCAGCTGGTTACACCAAACCCCATCTAATCCTGTTAGATGATCCATTTATCTGGATCAAGTTTCCACCCGCTTGGCTCAATCTTCCCCAACCACTTTCAAACTGAGTAGACAGATACCACAGCAGTGGTAACCAGAAGAACATTCTGAGAAACTGCAAAAAGACCCAGAGGACATTCTGTCTGCACAAAGAACACTGCTAGGCTTGCCTATCAAGGGTTTGGGAATTCATTTTCGCATCCAAATCAAGAAGTCAAATTGTCTCACGTTGGTGAAACTATAATACACAGTTGGAAACTGCTAACATTCACAATTCCAGTCAAAGAGCAAAATACTCAATGTCTGAAACAAATACAAATCTAGAAACTTAGCCTGATAAAATCAGGTTTCAGAAGAGACAGTGTGAGTCAGGCAGTTGGGTACCACAAACATATAAGGCAGCCCTGTGTGTGTGAACTGACCATCACACCTATGGGGCTGCTTCCCGGGCAGCTCAGTGATAAGAATCCACCTGCCAATGTGGAAGACAGAGGAGACACAGGTTCAGTCCCCGGATCAGGAAGATCCCCTGGAGAAGGAAATGGCAACCTACTCCAGTATTACTGCCAGGATAATCCCATGGACAGAGGAGCCTGGAGGGCTACAGATCATGGAGTTGCAAAGAGTGAGACATGACTGAGTGACTGCACATGAACACACACATCTAAGGAGTCAGATAGAGTCCAGATGCGTTCACCTTCCTCATGGAAAGGTGTATAGGAAACATGTAGCTGACTAATGTAATGTTCTCCACGAAAGAAATGATAGAAGGTTACTTGACAACTACTTTAATTTTTAAATGTAATAGGAGTCAGAACTTTCAAGGATTTTAGTTCTTTATTGTATCAATGACACTTTGTGTTCTGATTCTGCTTCTAAGTGGCTATATACCTGCAGCAAGTTATTAACCTTCTCTCTGCGTCAGTTTTACTTTCAACTCTGAGATTAAAAAAATGTGGTAAAGGGGAGCATTCCTCTTAGGGGCAAAATGCTGTTCCTTTTTTGCTTAGACTGTTATATTAACCCACATCAGTTCTATGAAATCACATCCAATCATAAGTTATGATGGAATCTACCTATATTTAACTTCCCAAAGATTCTTGCAGTTACTCAGAATCACTGAGAAAAAAATTGCCTAATCAAGATATTCCATAATATTCCACTTTGACTCAGTGTAAAGACATAACCTTAACGTGTTAATGTGAAAAAGAAGTCTTCTTTGTCTAATATTTTATAAGGAGCTAATATTTTGAAAGTGCTTTCTTTTTTTTTTTTTTTTTTTGATAAAGCATACTTATTAACTTGACCTCCCCACAATAAAAGAAAAATGCCTTAGTTTATTTTACTCTTTCAGTACAATACTACCTATTTGGTGCACTGAAATTCTATGTTTAGTTTGTCTCTAAAGCCTTAAAGAAGAGACATTACTTTATTAACAAAGGTTCATCTAGTCAAACTGTGGTTTTTCCAGTAGTCATATATGGATGTGAGAATTGGACTATAAAGAAAACTGAGTGGCAAAAAACTGATGCTTTTGAACTGTGGTGTTGGTTGGAGAAGACTCTTGAGAGTCCCCTGGACTGCAAGGAGATCCAACCAGTCCATCCTAAAGGAAATCAGTCCTGAATATTCATTGGAAGGACTAATGCTGAAGCTGAAACTCCAATACTTTGGCCACCTGATGTGAAGAACTGACTCCTTGGAAAAGACCCTGATGCTGGAAAAGACTGAAGGCAGGAGGGGAAGGGGATGACAGAGGATGAGATGGTTGGATGGCATCACCAAATCGATGGACATGAGTTTGAGCAAGCTCCAAGAGTTGGTGATGGACAGGGAGGCCTGGCATGCTGCAGTCCATGGAGTTGCAAAGAATCAGACACAACTGAGCAACTGAACTGAACTGAAAACTCTTAAGGCTGAATTTTAACTTCCTATTTGGGGAACTTATCATCCCAGTAATTTTCCAGCAATGCAATTGTATTCACAACTTGAATGAATGACTATGCAGAGTACTGTTTCACAAAGAAGCTCCTAGAGTGTAGAGTTAAATGCCCAATTAAACAGTAAGTTAATATGGAAATGAAGATGAAGTTCTCCATCATAACTTAGTAAACCTAAAACTTTGCAAACATTTGTGTACTTCTTGGGCCAATGCATTTCCTTTAACAGGGGAAGTCTTAAGAGTCCAGACAAAAATAATGTCAATCTTTACCTTATGGTATAAGCAAAAATGACTTCAAAATATATCAAAGATGTAAAAGTTAAAGCTAAACAACTTATCAAAGAAAGTAGGCTAGAAAGGATAAAATCTTCTTGACCCAGAAGATCTGTCAGGACACAGAAACATGATTCACAAAAGAAAAAATTTGATAATTGGACTAAATTAAAATTTAAAACTTCTGCTCACCAAAAACTACCCTTAAGAAAATGAATAGGCAAGAAACAGAAGATGAAGATGAAATTGTATGTATGTGTGTATGTATCTGTGTATGTATTCACCATATTGATAAGACAAACTAATTAAAAATGAGTGAAAGTTCAATGACACAAACATGATACACTGTATTTTTTTTAATGGAAGTTTTATATAGATCATTCTACCCTTTCTTTACCAAAGAATCATTAACTTATCTCAATAGCTTTGTAGAATGTAAAAAATGTCTCATAGAGCACTACACAATAGTTGTTTGCTATTATAAATCAAACTCTGAGTGTGTGTTTGTAGAAGCAGAGGGATATTTCTGAGGATAATGGGAATCTCTGTAGTTTTTAGAATTAGTCAAATTTTAAGGACAAAGAAATTCTTCTTTTGTAGCAATGTTATCATAACATAAATTATAAAACTACACGTGTATATTCTTAATTATATTTTTAATCAACTTTATTAAGGTATAGTATGTTGGTGGTGATTTAGTCACTAAGTTGTGTCAGACTCTGGTGACCACATAGACTACAGTCCAGCAGGCATCTCTGACCATGGGATTTCCCAGGCAAGAATACTAGAGTGGGTTGCCATTTCCTTCTCCAAATGATCTTCCCAACCCAAGAATCAAACCCACATCTCTTGTGTCTCCTACATTGGCTGGCAAATTCTTTACCACTGCGCCAACTTTGTTTATCCTAAGCATACATTTATTTAATTGTATTAAAATGTCTACAATGTTTCTCAAAGTGGTTGTTATGATTTGACATTTTTTAAAAAACAATATATGAAGTTCCAATTGCTCTATATCCTTGCCAACACATTATTATCAGCATTTTAAGTTTCAATCATTCCATTGGGTGGGCAATCTTCACATCTTACTGAAGATTTACTTTGCAGTTCTCTAATGGTAAGTGATAAAAAAGCATATTTGTATACGCCTATAAATGCAAGATGAGGTCAAATCTTTTGCTTGTTTTTAATTAGTTTGTCTTATAAATAGGTTGAATACACACACATATGCAGATACATAGACACATACATTCAATTTCATCTTTGCCTTCTGCTTCTTGCCTATTCATTTCAAGGGTATTTTTTGGTGAGCATAAGTTTTAAATTTTAGTTCAGCCCATTTATCAACTTTTTACAGTTGTGAAGCATATTTTCTGTGTCCTAACAGATCTTCTGTACCAAGGTCAAGAAGATTTTATCCTTTAATCCTACTGTTTCTTTGGTAAGTTGTTTCAGTTTTAACTTTTACATCTTTGACACATTTTGAAGTCATGTTTGCTTATAGCATAAAGATTGCAGTACTTTTAAAAATTATAATAAAAATAGAATACATACATTCTCAACTTATGCACAAATACATACACAATATGTGTATTTCTCGACTTTCTATTCTGTTCTGTTGTGTTCCCTTAATCTATATTTTTTCTTATACTAGTACCACACTATCTTGATTGTTATAACTATGGAAATCCTTTAAATCAGTATGTCATCCTACTCTTTTTAGAAATTATTTAGGATATTCTAACTCCCTTGTATCTTCTCTCTTGTCTTACATACTCATGTAAATTTTAGAAGCAGCTCAATTTCTACCAAAAAAAAAAAGACTACAAGTATTCCAACTGGCACTGCGGTGAATCTGCCACAGCATTTTGAGGGGAACTGACATCTGAATAGTACCGAATCTTCCAATCCATGAATATTTATGTTCATTTCTTTCAGCAATATTTTGTAGTTTTCAGGATATAGGTCAAGCACATATTTTGTTAAATGTATCCTGTCACCTACAAATTGGCACTTGCCATCTACCTCTACAAGGATTAATTTATGAGCTGCTACAGCTGCTGATCTTCAATTCCCCCTGAAAGGAGATCCCAGGATGAAGAGCACAGATGAAGCACTCTGTGCTCTGGAAAAAACTGGAAGACCAGGTCTTCAGATAATTTGATATTTTCAGGGGACAGTTTTATGAGCCCAATTCTTGTATCTCCTCATACATAGAAAGGTAGTAAAATCCTTCATGGTGATGTCTGCTCCAGAAACCTTCTGCAAAAAATATATGCTTAATTGCACGTACTCCGCCTTTACCAAAATCACATATATACAGACCATCCCCCTACCTCTTTGGAGCAGTTTCTCAGAGCTATCTGAAATGCTGTCTCCTGGGCTTCATTCTTCCCCAACTTAAACTTAACTCACAACTCTCAGGCTGTGCATATTTTTTCAGCTAACAATCCCTGATGATTTCTTGCTCTCTGATGCCACTTTAAATGGCAATTTTTAAATTTTTATTTTCCAACTATTCTTTGCTAGACTACAGAAGTATATTAAATAATCGTTTTTATATGTTAGACTTAGAGGCTTCCCAGATGGCTCAGTGATAAAAGAATCCACCTACCGATGCAGGAGACATGGGTTCATTCCCTCGTCAGGAAGATCCCCTGGAAGAGGAAATGGTGAACCACTCCAATATTCTGGCCAGGATAATCCCATGGACAGAGGAGCTACAATCCATGGGGTCTCAGAGTTGGACACAACTGAGCATGCTCACGCACAAGTTAGATGTGCATCCTGACAAAAGTTTCATGTCATACCTTTTATGTTCTGTTTTTGTTTTAATTCAGTTCAAAATATTTTCAATTTCCCTCATGGAATCTTTATTGCCCCATGGGTTATTTAAAAATATTAATTTCCACAGATGTCTTATTTTTCTCAAGTCTGCATTGTGCTCACTTCACCACACTGCCAAGTACTCAATTCCCCTCAGGCTGTGAGCCAACAGTCAGGAATACAGAGAACCCAAGGTTACTAAACTTTCTAATTCTTAACAGGCATGTAGCAAAAACCAGTAGAAATCCATGAGCCATCCTGAACCAACACTGAACCATCCTTTCTCCTTTAGGCTCATTTGGAAACAACGTCACAGCAGGAAATAACCCATTCAATGGGGATGATAGCACAGAGTCAATAAGAGAAAGATTCACAAAAGACAGAGTTA
Source organism: Cervus canadensis (assembly GCF_019320065.1). Taxonomy (NCBI): domain Eukaryota; kingdom Metazoa; phylum Chordata; class Mammalia; order Artiodactyla; family Cervidae; genus Cervus; species Cervus canadensis. The sequence goes on along the minus strand of NC_057391.1, from coordinate 51,678,739 downwards.
AGAGAAAACACAAAGGATGTTGAGGCATCCTGGGACAACAACAGGAAGCAAGTATGGGGAATGGTCACTTGATGTTACTCAAAGTTCCAAGAAGGGCCAGCCAACAGGAGTTGCGGCCTCAAGGAGAGACACACAGAGAGTGGACTAAAGAAATGAACACTCCAGCCTCTTTCTTCCCATGCACCAAACTCCTTTTGGTTCCTCCCACTGGCCAGTTCAACCAATAGCTGAAAGGCAAGAGAGCCCGGTTTATACAATCCATGGAGGTCAGCCACCTGATCACAGGAATAAGGGAAGGCTGAGAGTGCAGACTGAGAGGCAGATTCAGAATAATCAAGTATATCATGCTACGAATTTCTGTGCATCAAGTTTCAACCTTTATTATTGAAATCGCCAGCACTGAAAGAACAGAGGAGATTATGAGATGGCTTCTGCAGATGAAAAGTACAAACAAAAGATACTGTGTCTCTGCTAGCACTGACATCTATTTTTTCCTGCCTGCTCTCAGGGTCCTGTTAAATCCGGCTGATTGACACAAGGATTGGAAATGTAATCCTAAGTGACATTTACTCTTCCTTTAAAAGCTGCTTAGCACCAGTCTGTAGGGCTATTAGTTCATCCTGCATTTACCTCAGGAAAAAAAAAAGAAAGCCAGACAATGATGGCTGAACTCCTAGAAACAGCTGGATAACTAATATCTGGGTGTTTTTCAGGACATGGGGAAACCTTGATTGAATATGTCAGTGGGCATTAGGCTTTTACTACAGCTTTTTTTTTTTTTTTTTTTTTTTATTGAAGTATAATTGACTTAAAATATCATATGTTTCACATGTAAAATATAGTGATTCAATATTTTATAGATTATATTTCATAGAAAGTTATTATAAAATATTGCCTATATACCTTGTGCTATATATACATTACATCCTTACATCCTATCTATTTTTTTTTTATACTTTTTTTTTTATTATTATTATTTTTTTTTCCAGTGGGTTTTGTCATACATTGATATGAATCAGCCATGGATTTACATGTATTCCCAATCCCGATCCCCCCTCCCACCTCCCTCTCCACCCGATTCCTCTGGGTCTTCCCAGTGCACCAGGCCGGAGCACTTGTCTCATGCATCCCACCTGGGCTGGTGATCTGTTTCACCATAGATAGTATACATGCTGTTCTTTTGAAATATCCCACCCTCACATTCTCCCACAAAGTTCAAAAGTCTGTTCTGTATTTCTGTGTCTCTTTTTCTGTTTTGCATATAGGGTTATCGTTATCACCTTTCTAAATTCCATATATATGTGTTAGTATGCTGTAATGTTCTTTATCTTTCTGGCTTACTTCACTCTGTATAATGGGCTCCAGCTTCATCCATCTCATTAGAACTGGTTCAAATGAATTCTTTTTAATGGCTGAGTAATATTCCATGGTGTATATGTACCACAGCTTCCTTATCCATTCATCTGCTGATGGGCATCTAGGTTGCTTCCATGTCCTGGCTATTATAAACAGTGCTGCGATGAGCATTGGGGTGCACGTGTCTCTTTCAGATCTGGTTTCCTCAGTGTGTATGCCCAGAAGTGGGATTGCTGGGTCATATGGCAGTTCTATTTCCAGTTTTTTAAGAAATCTCCACACTGTTCTCCATAGCGGCTGTACTAGTTTGCATTCCCACCAACAGTGTAAGAGGGTTCCCTTTTCTCCACACCCCTCCAGCATTTATTGCTTGTAGACTTTTGGATAGCAGCCATCCTGACTGGCGTGTAATGGTACCTCATTGTGGTTTTGATTTGCATTTCTCTAATAATGAGTGATGTTGAGCATCTTTTCATGTGTTTGTTAGCCATCTGTATGTCTTCTTTGGAGAAATGTCTGTTTAGTTCTTTGGCCCATTTTTTGATTGGGTCATTTATTTTTCTGGAATTGAGCTGCAGGAGTTGCTTGTATATTTTTTAGATTAATCCTTTGTCTGTTGCTTCATTTACTATTATTTTCTCCCAATCTGAGGGCTGTCTTTTCACCTTACTTATAGTTTCCTTTGTAGTGCAAAAGCTTTTAAGTTTCATTAGGTCCCATTTGTTTAGTTTTGCTTTTATTTCCAATATTCTGGGAGGTGGGTCATAGAGGATCTTGCTGTGATTTATGTCGGAGAGTGTTTTGCCTATGTTCTCCTCTAGGAGTTTTATAGTTTCTGGTCTTACATTTAGATCTTTAATCCATTTTGAGTTTATTTTTGTGTATGGTGTTAGAAAGTGTTCTAGTTTCATTCTTTTACAAGTGGTTGACCAGTTTTCCCAGCACCACTTGTTAAAGAGGTTGTCTTTTTTCCATTGTATATCCTTGCCTCCTTTGTCAAAGATAAGGTGTCCATAGGTTCGTGGATTTATCTCTGGGCTTTCTATTCTGTTCCATTGATCTATATTTCTGTCTTTGTGCCAGTACCATACTGTCTTGATGACTGTGGCTTTGTAGTAGAGTCTGAAGTCAGGCAGGTATCCCTCAAATGGATTAGAATTATCAGGCAGATGCCAGCACACACACCTAGCACAAACTTGCTCAAGGTGTGGCCTGGCCCTTCCTTTAGGATCAAATCTTCTGAGCAGTGATTGGTCTAGTATTAGATCTAATTCAATCCAGCTACTGACAAGTAGATTCCTTTCTGGGAACACTGGGTACTTGTGCAATTAGAAGAGGTCTGTTTGTAACTGCTAGAAGTCAGGTTTTTCCAGTAATGGGTACTGCTCAACTCTGACTTTTCTTTAAGATGGATAGGTAATAATCGACCACCAAAAGTACCCATCTCTATTTTTGAGGTCGTCACTTTTCCAAGAGTTAGCTACTACCATTGGCCTTAGCAATTTGTAATATATATGTGTGTATATATATACACACATTTATATTTATTTGGAATTAAGAAATATTTTCCTTTTAGCCATAAGCATAATTTGCTGGGGTGGATGATAGTGTGTGATTAATCTGCAGGTTCCTATAAACACAGAAACTGGGAAATCTTTTAGACAACTGAGCTATTTTCTTTCCTTAATAATAATTGTCTTGTTTAAAAAGCACATACTATATGCCAGAAACTGTGCTAAGCACTTAAGTATTTTATATTTTTAATTCTTGGGAAATAAATAGCATTATTGAGGTAGGAGAGAGATAGGCCCTTGGACTGGATGCTTGGTGTCTGTTGAGTAAAATTGAAGCTTTGTTCTCACCCAGACACTCCAAGGACAAAGCTAATGAAGGAAGCTGAGCTCTGCTGAAGTTAAGAGATAAGGAATATGATGACCACTCCTAAGGTCCCGGAAATCTTCCCTGTCTGCACACATACATGAAGCCTCCTCAGTTCAGTTCAGTCGCTCAGTCACGTCTGACTCTTCGTGACCTCATGGACTGCAACACACCACTCCTCCCTGTCCATCACCAACTCCTGGAGTTTACTCAAACTCATGTCCATTGAGTTGGTGATGCCATCCAACCATTTTAGGGGGTCCAAAAGGGAGGGGGTGCCACCATATAATAAGCATGGATATGCAGCCACAGGCCTCTGCAGTGGGATCCATCTTAGCAAAAAATTTGCACATGGGGCTCACTGGGGAGGGTCCTAGGACCAGTCAGGTGTGAGGAAAAAAGCACAAAACACCAAGATATTGGCCAAATGTAAACAAAGATCTGGAAGGACAGCCCTACGTAAGTGACTTAAAAATCACCTTTTTACTGCTGTCTTCACTAGAGAGGATGCCCACATGCTCTCTTCCATATGCTTGGGTGTGTATTTCTACCTAGCTTCTGACTTGAATAAATAAACTCTTCCCCTGTGTGCTCTCGCATTTGTTGTGCTGTGTCTCTCCAAATAAAATCTGTACCCATTTTTACAGTTTCTGCCTCCTTGAAACATTCTTTGCTTTCAAGTGGGGGAAAGTGCTTTGCTGCTAGGCTTAGTGCCTGGTAGACTAGCAACTAGGATTCCTGGTTTTCATCCAGGTCACCAGGTTTGATTCCTGAGCAGGGTCTAAGATCTTCCATCAGGACTACTCCATCAGGTGAGGCTCTGAGATCTAGCAAATCTGCATAAAGTCACACACTCAGTAAATGGGAAAGGCCTATGAACACAAGTTGGTCTGATTCTGACACGCATATTCCTACCTGCCGTGTTTCTTTGTCCACCTAACAAAACAGAGAGCCAATTTATTAGCCTCTTGGGACTGGATTTGTTGGAGGGTGGAAGCCAGTTCTGGCTCCATGCTGGAATTGTTTCTTTGACTTGCTTTTCATTGCTTTTGTTATAATAATCATACAGAATGGTTTGCCTCAGAGAATCCTGCCCCTCTGCCTGACTGTTAAACTAAGTGCCTTGTTCAGAACCCTGTCCACCTGTGGATGGCAGGAAGGAAGAAATTAACACATCCCCTGCTCAAGGCTTCCCATTCTAGATGTTTGCAACATTAATGGCCTTTTTACTTTGCTTTCCTCAAGCTACCCCCCCCCCCATCTCTAATCTATAAAAGAAGCTGGCATCCAGACCCCAATAAGATGGTAATTTTTTGAGCCCTGTCATTTTCTCAGGCTGCCAGCTCCCCAATTAAAGTCTCTTCCTTGCCGCAACACCTGGTCTGTCAGATTCATTGGCCTATTTGGAGAGCAGAGCAAGTTTGTACTGGGTAACAGATTCGTTGTGCACAGGGAATGTAACTGTGTTTGCAGACGGTAACCCACCATTCACACATTAGGTGTTGTTACTCTCTCTTTACCACAAGGCCTAATTAGCCTTTTGTGACCTTGAATTCCAAAAGAGTTGTGAGCTCACAGTGGGATTTGAATTTTTCATGTCTGTTTGAGGGATCCCTTGGGTTGTCTTTGGCCAGCTTGGGGATGATGCATCCTCACTATGGATTTCCCAAATATTGACAGCCACTTAGCTAGAGAAGGACAGGAGGGGGTTGCTAGTGGTGCAGAGAGATGATGTGAAAGCATGTTTCTCTCAATATATTTCCTTTTAAAAAAAATACTGACATAAACGAAGCGTCAACTTCTAGGTGGCTAACCAAAGCTTCCAGAATAAGTATGGAGGTTCTGAATGGAGTCAAACTAAAATTATTATTTAAGAGCAAGTTAGTCAAAAAGAGAGGGAAAAAATGTATATTAATGCATGTACATGGACTCTAGGAAAATGTTACAGATGAACCTGTTTGCAAAGCAGACAGATACACAAACACAGAGAAAAACATATGGACACCAAGTGGGGAAGGGTGGGTGGAATTAATTGGGAGACTGGGGTTGACATATATACACTGCCATGTATAAAACATATAACGAGTGAGAACCTGCTATATAATACAGGGAACACTACTCAATACTCTGTGGTGACCTAAATGTAAGGGAAATCCAAAAAAGAGAGGACATACGTACAGCAGATTCACTCTGCTCTACAGCAGAAAATAACATAACATTGGAAAGCAACTACACTCCCATAAAACGTAAAAAGAAGAGCAAGACTGTTACAATGATAATAAGAAGCTCTACTGGTTTCAGACACTATTAATTAGCGCTGGGATCCTCAGGGCTCTCCGGCCCAAATGACAAAACTAACAAAAACAGACATTGACAACAGAGGTTGTGTAAATTTGTAGGCTGTATAGTGGTATCACACTACATATGTAGAAGAATATAGTATTGGGTTAATTTCTAAACAAGAGCTTAAGGTATGGAATGAATTTTTATTATTTTATGTGACATTTGAATGTTACAGAAATATCCTGGAAGCCAAACACTTTCCAGAAATCTCTGAGTTAGAAAGCTCTAGAATTCATGTCAGATCCAGTGCTGAGTAGATCAAGAGGTAGACAGAGGGGAGAATGAGAAATCCTAAAAGGCAAACTAACTTCCACTGCTTCAGAAACTCCTTTAGGAAAGCATCCTTCACACCTTGTTTACTTTCTGTGCCACTGACACACTTCTTGATTAGTTAGAATCTCCTAAAAAAAGGTTCTATGTTCAGCACTCAGATACCACTAAAGATGCCAATACTTGTAAAAGTCTCCCTCCAGACAAACATTAGAGCAAAATATGCCTCACATGGACTTGGAGGGCACTATGCTAAGTGACATAAGTCAGCCAAAGAAAGACAAATTACTACATGATATCACTTATATGTGGAATTTTAAAAATACAACAAGCTAGTGAACTTAACAAATAAGAAAGAGACAGATACAGAGAACAAACTAGTGGTTACCAGTAGGGAAAAGGTAACAGAGAGGAACCGTAAATAGGTAGGGGAGTTGGAGGTACAAACGATTAGGTATAAAATAAACTACAAGGATATATTGTGCAAGACAGACAATATAGTCAACATTTTATAATAACCATAAATGTACTATAACCTTTAAAATTATAAATCATTATACTGTACACCTGTAACATATACTATTGTATAGCAACTATACCTCAATAAGAAAGGAAAGAAGGAAAGAAGAGAATTAGGAGGGAAGGAGAATGTGATAGACACTATGGTTGATGAAGCATATGTGTGCAAGTAATAACTGGGGCATTTGTGTGAAGGGAATATGGGAATATAGGTTTTCTGTCTTCTTTTTCTTTTACTGGTATTATAACTTTAACTTTGAAAGGATTTCCAAAAAATTATGAAAAAAGTAATGAGGAGTATCTCTATGTACAGGAGATCTCCAGGACATGTACCAGTGAAAAGTAAGGTGAAATAATGGTGTGCTTTATGGTTAGTGATTATATTGTTATCTTGCAATTAATGACCCAGACAACCACGATGGTATGGTCATTCATCTAGATGGAGTGTGAAGTCAAGTGGCCCTTAGGAAACATTATTATTAACAAAGTTAGTAGAGGTGATGTAATCCTAGCTGAGCTATTTAAAATCCTAAAAGATGATGTGGTTAAAGTGCTGCACTCAGGAAAATTTACCAATGGCCACAAGACTGGAAAAGATCAGTTTTCACTACAATCCCAAAGAAGGTCAACGCCAAAGAACATTCAAACTGCTATACAACACTGCTCACTTCACATGCTAGCAAGGTTATGCTCAAAATCCTTCCAGTTAGGCTTCAACAATATGTGAACCGAGAACTTCCAGATGTTCAAGCTGGGTTTAGAAAAGGCAGAGGAATCAGCAGAGATCAAATTACCAACATCTGTTGGATCATAGAGAAAGCAAGGGAGTTCCAGAAAAAACATCTACTTCTGCCTCATTAACTATGAGAAAGCTTTGACTGTGTGAATCACAACAAACTGTGGAAAATTCTTAAAGAGATGGGAATATCAAACCACATTACCTGTGTCCTGAGAAACCTGTATGCAGGTCAAGAAGCAACAGTTAGAACTGGACATGGAATAACTGACTGGTTAAAAATTGGGAAAGGAGTATGACAAGGCTGTATATTGTCACCCTGCTTATTTAATTTATATGCAGAGTACATCATGTGAAATGCTGGGCTGGATGAAGCACAAGCTGGAATTAAGATTGCCTGGAGAAATATCAACAACCTCAGATGTGCAGAGGATACCATGCTAATGGCAGAAAGAAGAAGAATTAAAGAGCCTCTTGATGAGGGTGAAAGAGAAGAGTGAAAAAGCTGGCTTAAAACTCAACATTCTAAAAACTAAGATCATGGCATCTGGTCCTATCACTTCATGGCAAATAGAAGGGGAAAAATTAGGATCAGTGACATTTTATTTTCTTGGGCTTCAGAAAACTGGGCGTGGTGACTGTGGCTATGAAATTAAAAGATGCTTGCTCCTTGGAAGAAAAGCAATGACAAACCTAGAAAATGTACTAAAAAGCAGAGACACTGCTTTACCAACAAAGGTCTGTATAGTAAAAGCTATGGTTTTTCCTGTAGTCATGTACAGATATGAGAGTTGGACCAGAAAGAAGGCTGAGTGTTGAAGAATTGAGGCTTTCAAATTGTGGTGTTGCTGAAGACTTTGAGAGTCCCTTGGACAGCAAGATCAAACCAGTCAATCCTAAAACAAATCAATCCTGAATATTCATTGAAAGGACTGATGCTGAAGCTCTAATACTTGGGCCACCTGATGTGAAGAGCTGGTTCGTTGGAAAAGACCCTGATGCTGGGAAAGTGTCAGGGCAATAGGAGAAGGAGGCGACAGAGGATGAGATGGTTGGATGACATCACTAACTCAAAGGATGTGAGTTCGAGAAAACTCTGGGAGATAGCTAAGGACAGGGAACCCTGGAGTCCTACAGTTCATAGAGTTGCTAAGAGTCAGACATGACATAGCGACTGAACAACAACTGATTGAAACGGAAATGTATTTGTTAGAATTCATGAATTAACAGTGTTATTTTAAAAACAAACTATTGGTTCCCATTGGAGGTTGCCAGGACATCACCCTATTAATCTGAAAACTTGGAAGTTAAAGGAAAAAATCAAATGTTGATCCTGCCTTTCTCTATGAACTGTAGTTAAGATTTTAAAATGCTTTTCCATCCCAGAGGGATGGGATGCGCAGGGAGGTGGTGGGGGGGGGCAGGTTTCAGGATGGGGAACACATGTACACCAATGGCAGATTCAAGTCAATGTATGGCAAAACCAATACAATACTGTAAAGTAAAATAAGAAAAAGAATAATAATAATAAAAGAACAAAAAAGAAAATAAAAATAAATAAATAAATAAAATGCTCTTCCACTAATACATCCTGTGACCTGTATAAATTTCTTCACCTCTCTGCACCTTGTTATTTGTCTCTAGATGAAGATAGTGCCACCTACCTCACAGTGATAGTTAAGAACATTAAAATATACAATGTATGTAATGTTTCCTGTTCAGGGAGTTATCTTCTCTACAAAAAGATTGCTATACTCCTTAAGGACAATTAACCTTTAATGTACTTCTTTTGTATTCTCCAGTTCTTCAGTTTATCACTAAACTACCTACTCCAGGGCCTACTATAATCTCAAGCACTGTGTTAGAGGTGAAATGTGAAGGTGATTAAGACATTCTCCCTGACCCCAGAGAACTTTTAATCTAGTAAAACAACTACCTAGAAGATAGCTGGAGCTCATTAAATCCTTGTTGAATAAAACAGAAATTTTCAGACTAGTTTAGATTTCAAGAGACTGGTGGCTCTTTTTCACACATGCTTCTTGTCTTATAAAAATAAAATAGGAAGACAGCAGCAGTCTTGGTACCAAACTACCAAAAGATAATAATAAAAGAAAAGCTAAAAAAAAAATCACAACAAATCTACAAAAAGAACAGATTTAATATTACTTAGATTTACAGGTAAAACTGTCTGAAGAATATATGTGTGTTTCAGTCTTACCCAGCCTGCCAGCAAATAGGCACCATTAAGCTATTCTGGTCATGTTAAATGTTTAGGACAAATGGGGCAAGAGTGAAGATTAATGAAGACAAATAACATTTGAAATGGCAGGATCTAACTCTAGGTAAGCTGCCCTAGAGATGACAGCTGAAATTCACTCATACCCCAAAACTACACCCAACCAACAGCAATTCATCATATGCATGAAATGAGGTGAGAATTATTGACCCCGGGTGTGTACATTCCTCCTGGGAATCTCCTACAAGCAGATGGCAAGCTGAATGTGAAAATGTATTCCACTCTGGGTAGAAAGGTTTCTATTGTAAAAAATATATATATCAACAAGGCTAGTACCCCATGAAAAATTCTGAGTAACAGTGATAGAAACAATTCCTTGGTTTAGTATCTCCTGTTATAACCAGTTGCAAATTAATTTTTAATTACATACCTTTTCAGAAAGAATTACCAAATAAACACTGGGAAGAGAGGAAAACAAAAGAATGCAAAAACAATGAATAGATAAACATGCAAAAACATTTTAAAGGTGCTGCAAATTGTTCAGTGGACTATCAATTGCAGTGTGTGTGTGTGTGTGTGCGCGATCTGTAACCATGTCTATGGTGACAAAACCAACTTAAATTCTTATTCTTAGACCAATGTTTCTCAACATTTTTCACAAGAATTCATACACTGAAAATGGGAATGTTTATACAGCGCTAGATTACTGAGACCTTTGGCCAGGAAATGCTATTGTCTGCATCCTGCCCAGATGACCCATGACCTGTAGGGATAAATAAGTGTCCAAATACTGCGGTAATGTGTTCACTGCACACCATGCGCTGCTGTCTACTACTCCTAGGCTAAGGGTCTTCAAATGATGGCCTTGTGGGCTCTGATATCCAGTCCGAAGGATACTGGTTAGGTAGATCTCCATACTCTCAACCTGGAGCAATTTTACTTGTTTTTTGTTCTGTTAAAGAAAAAATTCCACTGCAAGAAAAAAAATATTATTTTGAAAATTATTTATTTGGTTTCAAACCAAGAAATTGAATTTTAAACTAAAAGCAAGTTAGGACTAGATGGTTCATTACAGCAATGTTTCTCAACCTGGTCTGTACAATAGAATCACTGAGGGAGGCTTTAAAAGCACTAAGCCCTGGGCCAGAGTCTCAGAGATTCTGAATCATTCATGACTTATCTCGGACATTTCCTACTGCTTAAACTCTCCCTCGGTGATTATCATGCTTAGCCAAATTTGAGAAAAACTGAATTAGATACACCTATTGGCCAGGTAGAAAAAGTCCTATAATAGGAGTCATTTGAGACCCAGATATGCTTGTTCATTTTATTTACCAGTTGCAAATCCTAATTATCTTATTTATTCAATATAAGACAGTAATGATAACACTTATAATTTGCTGTGGGTTTTCTAAACTAAGAACTTTAACTGGGAAAAAGACAAAGTGGTCAATGATACGAAGAAGATTTGGAGGCAACAGTGTGAGTAAAGAGCCTAGTGATTGTGCTTTCATAAGAAGACAGAAAAACTTTAGTGCAACAAGAAAAGTCATAAACTGGGGAGGAGTGGATATACTGAGACTTCATTTTGATCTGTTTCTTCCTTGCATTCTCTCAGACCTCCAGCAAAGGATCAAGGCCACTTAAAAATGGAAATAAAGAGAAAAGGCAGCACAAAGCTGGAAACCTTAAAAAGGAAAGAAAAAAATGGAAGTCAAGGGAGGCAGGAAAGAGAAAATCTGAAGCAAAGATTTGGTGCAGCTATTTTGCTTTCTAGAAGCCTAGAATTTTTGGTGTAAAAGAGAACCCAAGAAATAAATATAAAGAAAATCTGTAAAACTTCTGGAAGAAGAGAAAAATCAGCTGTGACACCATGTACAAGAGACTACGTATGAGATCATTGTTCTTTTTCACTGGAAAATAAACTTAAATCCAAAGCACTAATTTGCTGAAATAATTAAAAGTGACCTTTCAACAAACACCTTCTGTGGGCCAGATATGCTCTTTGAGGTTTTATATAGATTACCTTTTATATGTGAATTTATGTATAATCAACATTTACATATACTAGCTCTAGTTTTTATTATTTAAATGTCCTTAAAGGTATCATTTGCACTTTATAAAAGAAGAAATTGGAACTGAAGGAAGTTAGATATCAAGGCTTCATGATCAGAACTCAGGATGGAAGTTATTTGAATTGCATTGTTTGCCTCCAGTGTCTACTGTCTTTCCTCAGCACTTGATCACGCTTAGGAATTAAAGCATTTGACACAGCACTGAGTCAGTGGTAAACACATCAATATATGTACTTTGGGAACTGCAACAATAGGAAGAAAAAAACTCAAGATTTTTAAAAATTCTCTTTAAAAATAAAAAGTTCGCTGTAAGAGCAATGAAAATATTATTTTAGAAAAAAATAAGTAAAATTTTAAGATCTGGACCCAGAAATACAAAGATGTAGTAAAAATTCTGACAAGGGAGGCAGAGATTAACTACTACCAGATACTTTTCACTCAGGGGCAAGTAATGTTTACAAAAACCATGCATAGTGGAAATAGATATGGAAATAAAAGGAATATAATATGTAGTAAATTAAAAAAAAAAACACACATCTTTTTAAAACAAGTTCATCACTGATCTTACTAAGGGGGAAAAGGAGCAAAATTTTGTATAATTTGGGTTTTAAGAAACTACTAAAGACCATAAAACTACTGAAGACCAAGCTCCTGAAGACCATGAAATGATTAGAACAGGCAAGCACATGTGTTCAGGGCTCAGAACACAGAAGAGGAAAGCAGCATCAGAGCAGGTAAAATATACCCTAATCAACTCAGAAGCGGAGAAGGCAATGGCACCCCACTCCAGTACTCTTGCCTGGAGAATCCCATGGACAGAGGAGCCTGGTAGGCTGCAGTCCATGGGGTCGCGAAGAGTCAGACACGACTGCGCGACTTCACTTTCACTTTTCACTTTCATGCACTGGAGAAGGAAACGGCAGCCCACTACAGTATTCTTGCCTGGAGAATCCCAGGGACAGAGGAGCCTGGTGGGCTTCCGTCTATGGGGTCTCACAGAGTCGGACACGACTGAAGCGACTTAGCAGCAGCAGCAGCAACTCAGGAGAGTCTCATGTGGGAAAAGGGAATCTCAAGAAGGGAACTCAGATGGAATAATTGAAAATGAAGATGTGTTTATAACACTGAGTTGGGGAGAAGAAGGAACACAGGCAGTTTCTCTAGGAAGATGAAGACCATTTGATAAAGAAAAAGAAAAAGAGAAATCGGTACTGCCTTTATAAAAAAAAAAGAATATATATATACACACACATATGTATATGTATATACTGATCGATTAGCAGAATGAGACAACTTTTTCAGAATGATGGAAATGCTTTTCTTTTTATCATGTTTGCTGTAGCTATATAACTGTATATTTTAAAACATCAAATTTTCCACTTAAAATTGAACAGTTTTAGTATCTGAAAATTATACCTCTAGAAGGCTGACTTTAAAATCAATTAGGAATGAAAGAAAGTGGACACAAAGTTTTCAGAGAGACAAATACATGTGAAGAACAGGCATCTGTGGTACTGCAAGATTTAAAGGAAGGACGTCTTCCAGGAAGAAATCAAAAAATAGAACATGAGGTGGCACCAGAGGAAGAAGAGAGGATCTGTAGAAAATCTTGAAGGACTAGAAACCATTATAAAGCAGAAGAACCACCAAGCAGAGTGATTCTCCTTTCTACCAAAAATATCATGTCATCCTAATACATGGGCGTGTACCTATCAACTGGTAGACATACCAGGCCACTGGGGGCACTTCACACTGGGGCTACAGAAAGACAGGCTAGGGCACACTTTTTATTTTTCACACATTGTGGATTTTCAACAGATAAGCAATACCTAGGTTAGAAGTTTATTATGTGTCTAATTTCTCAAAAAAAAAAAAAAAGAAAGAAAGAAAGAAAGAAAGGAAGAAAAAGAAAAATGATTCAAGGATATAACATGCTCCTACCTAGTATAAGAAATACTGTAGTTGGGGGAGAGGAGAATTCAAAACTTAAAAAACAGATGTAGCTATATGGGGATCCAAATAATACAAATGTTTATATCAACTCAAAGAAACAGAACATGTTTATTCAAAAGCAAAGTGACACAGTAATACTAAGCATTAATTGGAGAAAAATAGACAGTGAGAAAAACACTGCTTTGCTGACTTTATGACTTTTCTTTTTCCCCTTCCCAAAAGATGATATATATAGTATACAGAGTAAACAAATTTCTATGGTTTGAGAAAAAGTTAAACCATGAAGAACAAAAAATCTATGAAAATGGAATTAAAGGAGAAAATCCAAAGGCTATAGGAAGAAAATTAGGTATTATAAGTCTCTACCCAAAAACAAAAATAGAACTACCATGTGACCCAGAAATACCACTACCGGGCATATACCCAGAGAAAGCATAATTCAAAAAGACACATGGACCCCTATGTTCAATAAGGCACTATTTACAATAGCCAGGAGATGGACATAACCTAAATGTTCATCAACAGGGGATAAAGATGTGGTCAGTCAGTCAGTTCAGTCACTCGGTTGTGTCCAAATCTTTGTGACCCCATGGACTGCAGCATGCCAGGCTTTCCTGTCCTTCACCAACTCGCGGAGCTTACTCGAAGTCATGTCCATCGAGCTGGTGATGCCATACGTATATACAATGGAATATTACTTGGCCATATAAAGGAACGAAATTGGATGATTTGTAGCGATATGGAAGGATCTAGAGACAGAGTGAATGAAGTGAATCAGAAAGAGGAAAACAAATACCAGGTATTAATGCATATATGTTATATCTGAAAAAATTGGTGTAGACAATCGTCTTTGCAAATCAGAAACAGAGACACAGACATAGAAAACAAACGTCTGAATACCAAGGAGAAACAGAGGGGTGGGATAAATTGGGAGATGGGGATTGACATATATACACTCCTATGGATAAAATACATAACTAATGAGAATCTACTGTATAGCATAGGAAACTCTCCTCAGCATAGGGCTGTGGTGGCCTGAATGGGAAGGAAATCCAAAAAAGAGGAAATATGTGTATATACATAGCTGATTCACTTTGCTATACAGCAGAAACTAACACCATATTGTAAAAGCAACTATATTCCAATAAAAAAAAAATTTAAGTCTCTACCCATTTAAGAGATGGCACGTAAAGCATAAATCGAAGTAGAAAATTAGAGAAGACATATTAGACTGTTTGAACTTGAGACAAATAAATCACAGAACAGTACAGAGAGGGAAGTGTGAAGAGAATGTCTATCAGTCTAATAAATGGTATCCTATTCAGGATCCTGCAAAATAACCTTCACCAAAAAGGCTGTTGATGTGTTTATGTAATAGGTCAGCTTTTGTACTTATCAAGTTGGATGTGGAAACAAAATTAAATTCAGAGTAAACAGTAGTTCCTTGAAGTGTATGGACATTTGTGGAACTTCAAGATCATTTCACAGAAAATACTTATCAGCACTGAAAACTATAAATATGCATAATAAATGGAGGCAACTAGGCCCCATGAATCCAATCATGGCTTATGCAGTGGCTGGTTCTCTCAAGAAATAACCAGAAGGTATAAGAAGCCTGTCAGAGAGACAGGGATAAAAGGGCAAAAATCAAAACTATAAACAACTGACTTGAAGAAACAATTGGTGGAGGAGCTAAAAAAGAAAATGTGTTGTTTTTGAAGTGAAGTGAAGTCACTCAGTCATGTCCTACACTTTGTGACTCCATGGACTGTAGCCCACCAGGCTTCTCCATCCATGGGGTTTTCCAGGCAAGAATACTGGAGTGGGTTGCCATTTCCTTCTCCAGGGGATCTTCCCCACCCAGGGATCAAACCCAGGTCTCCTGCATTGAAGGCAGACGCCTTACCCTCTGAGCCACCAGGAAAGTCAAGAAACAGAAGTACATAAAGTAGAATGAGAAATCTATTCATAGGGAATTTACTAGCAGATAGAAAATGATAACATGGTCCTAGTGCCCCTTTCATTCATATATACTAGTTGCGGACAGATCCTACCAACAGGACTCCTTATCGTACTATGGAAAAAAGAGCTAGGTGGCAAAACACTTGATGAAAGGTGGGTAGTGAATGGCAGGCTGAGCAAAACCACTGTGGAGTAGTTCAGAGTTTCTGCATGATAAGAAATAAATAAATAAACCCAGAAGATACAACTGTAGTTCTGATTCAGAGTCAGAGTCTACTTGCCAGTTTTGAAAGACCAATAAAAAGATTTTTCCCCAAAGAGGAAACATTTTTCACATAAAAACAAGGCAACACAGAAAAATAAAATATACAACATGGTTGAGGATACAGCCTGAGGATTTAGAGAGACAGTGAAAAAGTATACAAGGAAATCTCAAAGGAGATTTTCAATATAAGATTTTCAACTCATTGAAGAGATACTGAAGGCAAAGCAAGAGAATGTTCAAACTACCATACAATTGCACTCATCTCACACACAAGCAAAGAAATGCTCAAAATCCTCCAAGTCAGGCTTCAACAACAGATGTGAACCATGAAATTCCAGATGTTCAAACTGGATTTAGAAAAGGCAGAGGAACCAGAGATCAAATTGCCAACATCCACTGGATCACTGAAAAAGCAAGGGAGTTCCAGAAAAACATCTACTTCTGCTTTATTGACTATGCCAAAGCATTTGACTGTGTGGATCACAACAAAGTGTCGAAAATTCTTCAAGTGTTGGGAATACCAGACCACCTGACTGGCTTCCTGAGAAATCTGTATGCAGGTCAGGAAGCAACAGTTAGAGCCAGACATGGAACGACAGGCTCGTTCCAAATCAGAAAAGGAGTACGTCAAGGCTGTATATTGTCACCCTGCTTATTTAACTTCTATGCAGAGTACATCATGAGAAATGCTGGGCTGGATAAAGCACAAGCTGAAATCAAGATTGCCGGGAGAAATATCAATAACCTCAGATATGCAGATGACACCACCCTTATGGCACAAAGCGAAGAACTGAAGAGCCTCCTGACGAAAGTGAAAAAGAGTGAAAAATGTGGCTTAAAACTCAGCATTCAGAAAACTAACATCACGACATCCAGTCCCATCACTTCATGGCAAATAGATGGGAAAACAATGGCAACAGTGAGGAACTTTATTTTGGGGGGCTCCGAAATCACTGCAGATGGTGTCTGCAGCCATGAAATTAAAAGACGCTTGCTCCTTGGAAGGAAAGTTAATGACCAACCTAAACAGCCTATTAAAAAGCAGAGACATTACCTTTCCAACAAAGGTCCATCTGGTCGAAACTATGGTTTTTCCAGTAGTCATGTATGGATTTGAGAGTTGGCCTATAAAGAAAGCTGAGCACTGAAGAATTGATGCTTTTGAACTGTGGTGTTGAAGACTCTTGAGAGTCCCTTGGACTGCAACCCTGAATATTCATTGGAAGGGCTGATGCTGAAACTCCAATTCTTTGGCCACCTGATGTGAAGAACTGACTCCTTGGAAAAGACCCTGATGCTGGGAAAGACTGAAGGTGGGAGGAGAAGGGGAAAACAGAGGATCAGATGGTTGGATGGCATCACTGACGAGATGAACTGAGTTTGAGTAAGCTCCGGGAGTTGGTGATGGACAAGGAAGCCTGGTGTGCTGCAGTCCATGGGGTCACAAAGAGTTGGACACAACTGAGTTACTGAACTAACTAAAGATATTATAATGTTCTCAGGAACTAAGGGAAGTTTAAGTGGTAGTTCAGAGCAGGACTGTCAGCTGGAGTATACTGCTTTGAAAAGTCTAGTTCAAACCAGAACAAAGTCCTGAGTTTCAGAGAAGACAGGAAAAGAGAGCACCATCAAGACAACTCCACTGAGAAGGTGGAGTCCCAAAGTGCTGAGACTCTGAAGACACCAGAGCACAGGATGAATCCACTGAGACTAGAGGGGAGAAAGTACCCAATTCTCAGCAATAACAAAGGGCCTGTGAGCTGTTCTTACTTTAGTCTCACTGATATTTATGATTTTACAAGAATTAAAATCCCATAAATTACAGAACCTCCAGAATTTCTCATTCTTGACATCCAAGGGAATTACACATGTATATGTTATACATATGTATATAGAGGACCTGTGTAAAGTTTCAGGGAGTAGAAAAGTAAATAGATAACTGTGTGGTTAGGTGTCACAACATCTAAATGAAAAAATTTCATTTTGTTCACTATTGTGCTTTCAGTGAATGAACTAAATAAATGCCTCACTCTGAATAATTATTTATTTAATGAATGAACAAGTAAACTTATCTTTTCTTGTAGCAGTGCTAGCAATAGAAAAAAGTCAAGCGTTATTACCACCAAAAAAAAAAAAAAAGTTGACAAGTTCATAAAAGAAATGCATAAGAATATAAACATGTAAAAGGAAGGACTTCCCAGGCAGCACTAGTGGTAAAGAACCTGCTTGCCAATGCAGGAGATATAAGAGATGCAGGTTCAATTCCTGGGTCAGGAAGATCCCCTGAAGGAGGGCATACCAACTCACTCCAGCATTCTTGTCTGGAGAATCCCATGGACAGATGAGTCAGGCAGGCTACAATTCATAGGGTCACAAAGAATACAGGTCATTCAGTCACAACTGAAGCAACATAACACGCATGCGCAGGCACACACCAGAGAAGAAATCATGAGGGTAAGAGGCAATACTCAAAAGAGGAAGATAAAATAAAGTTGAAGGAAAAACATCAGCATTTTGAGAGCTTAGGGTTTATCAGAATCCAACATGCAATATTTATGAATACTTTGGGATGAGAGAATTATGAGATGTGCCTATGACTAGCTACTAAATGAAGAACATAAAATAAATAATGTAAGATTTAAGAGACTCTTTTTTGTCTTGAGACACTGGATTCTCAAGCGACCAGAGGAGCTTGTCCAGCCAATGATGAACTCATGAGATGTTGTGGCAGGGCTCTATGGAGGAATAGAAATTTTGGAGGGTGGTAGAACTAAGTACCTCTATGCCACCTTTCAGCCATGGCTCTAAGTTTCTGTTCTTAAATCCAAATATTATGCTTTTCTCTGTTAAAATAGGGAACAAAAGAATTATATGAGAAAGTAGATTTGAAACCTGTCTCTGTGGCAGGCTGAGCCAATTTGGATATGAAAGTCATAGTTCGCTTATTCTTTTTTTTTTTTTCGCTTATTCTTTTAATGCAAAGATTTTTCAAAGAAAATGAGGAAGAGTCAATAATGTATCTGCTTATTAATAAACAGTAGTGAATGCATTGTGGTTCCAGAGTCACATGGATTGAAGATAGTAAGTCTGAATATGCAAGACGCCTTTGTTCAAAAATACTTTTTCTCACATTTATCAGCCACTTTCGTCTGAAATGTAGATATCCCTGCAGGAATGCATTTACACAGACAGGGCTTAGGAGTTTAAAAGCCTATTAGTCATTCACCTCTAAATTTTATTTCAATCCCTAATTCACATATTAGCTTTAGGAATAAGAACTTTCATGGGGTGATAGAAAGATACTCATTATCTGTAGGACAGAAGAGCATTTGAAGAAATGTAGTAATTAAGGGAGTTAAACCAGCAAAATACAAACTCTGACCACTCTGAAATTTTCCCTAGAATTCTAGTTACAGTCAGCACTTAGTGGAATATTGATACAGTTTGGAGGACAAAATTTCTAGTTTCCTAATTTCTATACAGTCTTCTCAGTGTAGACATATCTATCTATTTCTTTTTTTTTTAATTAAAGTATAACTGATTTGCAATGCTGTGTTAGTTTCAGGTAAACAGCAAAGCAATTCATATGCATATATTCTTTTTCAGATTCTTTCCATTATAGGTTATTACAAGATATTGAATATAATTCACTGTGTTACACAGTAGGTGCTTGTTTAACTATTTTTATTTTTTTATGTTTACAATTTTTTTAAAATTATTATAGCAGAAACTCCAGATAATAGCTAGATTGTATTTTCTACACTGATATAACCATGACAGTATCTTTTTTTTTTCCTCTCCCTCTTTATTTATTTATATATTTATTTTAATATATTTTTTTTTATTAGTTGGAGGCTAATTACTTCACAACATTGTAGTGGGTTTTGTCATACATTGACATGAATCAGCCATGGATTTACATGTATTCCCCATCCCGATCCCCCCTCCCACCTCCCTCTCCACCCGATTCCTCTGGGTCTTCCCAGTGCACCAGGCCCAAGCACTTGTCTCATGCATCCCACCTGGGCTGCTGATCTGTTTCACTATAGATAATATACATGCTGTTCTCTCAAAACATCCCACCCTCGCCTTCTCCCACAGAGTCCAAAAGTCTGTTCTGTACATCTGTGTCTCTTTTTCTGTTTTGCATATAGGATTATCATTACCATCTTTCTAAATTCCATATATATGTGTTAGTATGCTGTAATGTTCTTTATCTTTCTGGCTTACTTCACTCTGTATAATGGGCTCCAGTTTCATCCATCTCATTAGAACTGATTCAAATGAATTCTTTTTAACGGCTGAGTAATATTCCATGGTGTATATGTACCACAGCTTCCTTATCCATTCGTCTGCTGATGGGCATCTAGGTTGCTTCCATGTCCTGGCTATTATAAACAGTGCTGCGATGAACATTGGGGTGCACGTGTCTCTTTCAGATCTGGTTTCCTCAGTGTGTATGCCCAGAAGTGGGATTGCTGGGTCATATGGCAGTTCTATTTCCAGTTTTTTAAGAAATCTCCACACTGTTTTCCATAGCGGCTGTACTAGTTTGCATTCCCACCAACAGTGTAAGAGGGTTCCCTTTTCTCCACACCCTCTCCAGCATTTATTGCTTGTAGACTTTTGGATAGCAGCCATCCTGACTGGCGTGTAATGGTACCTCATTGTGGTTTTGATTTGCATTTCTCTGATAATGAGTGATGTTGAGCATCTTTTCATGTGTTTGTTAGCCATCTGTATGTCTTCTTTGGAGAAATGTCTGTTTAGTTCTTTGGCCCTTGTTTAACTATTTTATATATAATAGTAGTGTTAGTCTTAATCAAATTTACAATTCCAAAGCAGTGTATTAACATCCCTTTTTTGCCTATCACTCATTTGGGATGGGATAAATACACTCATCCATGGAGATGAGTGACCAAAAATGATAAAGGAATTAACACTTTTTAAAACACGCACTATTGTACTGTTTTATGGGTCATGAAGCAACAGTTAGAATCATACATGGAACAAATGACTTATTCAAAATTGGGAAAGGAGTATGACAAGGCTGTATATTATCACCTTGTTTATTTAACTTATTCACAGAGTACATCATGTAAAATGCTTGACTGGATGACTCACAAGTTGGAATCGAGATTGTCAGAAGAAATATCAATAACTTCAGATATGCAGATGATACCACCCTAATGGCAGAAAGTGAAGAGGAACTAAAGAGCTTCTCGATGAGGGTTTAAAAGGAGACCAAAAAAGCTGGCTTAAAACTCAACATTCAAAAAACTGAGATCATGGCATCCAGTCCCATCATCTCATGGCAAATAGAAGGGGAAAAAGTAGAAGCAGTGACAAATTTTATTTTCTTGGGCTCCAAAATCACTGCAGATGGTGCTGCAGCTATGAAATTAAAGACACTTGTTTCTTGGCAAGAAAGCTATGACAAACCTAGACAGTATATTAAAAAGCAGAGACATCACTTTGCCAACAAATGTCTGTATAGTCAAAGCCATGTTTTTTCCTGTAGTCATGTACATATGTGAGAGTGGGACCATAAAAAAGCTAGTGTCAAAGAACTGTGGTCCTTTTGAATTGGGGTGCTAATGAAGACTCTTGAGAGTCCTTTGGACTGCAAGGAGATCAAACCAGTCCATCCTAAAGGAAATCAACCCTGACTATTCATTGGAAGGACTGATGTTGAAGCTCCAATACTTTGGCCACCTGATGCAAAGAACTGACTCCTTGGAAAGGACTCTGATGCTGGGAAAGATGGAAGGCAAAAGGAGAAGAGGGCAGCAGAGGATAAGATGGTTAGATGTAACATCAGTGACCCAATGAAACTGAACTTAAGCAAACTTTGGGACATAGTGAAGGACAGGGAAGCCTGGTGTGCTGCAGTCCATGTGGTTACCAAAGAGTTGGACATGACTTAGTGACTGAACAACAACAAAATCTGTCAATTTGGCAGTTAGAATCATGCAGACATACAGTTTTTCTGATCTGGACTGACAAAGCCTTCATAATCTGGGCTCTGCCTCTTTCCAAACTACCCTATTTCACTTGCCCTCTCTCTTACTCTGCGGCAGTCAAATGGCTTTCCTTTTGCTCAAGTACCCTAAGCTTGTTCCACTTCAGGACTGGGCCTCATGCTTGCTGCTTCCTGTGCCTAGAGTGATCTCATTAACCTTCACAAGTTTGATTTCTCTTTCCTTTCATTCAGTTTCTAGTCAAAAGTCACCTACTCACATATGTTGACCACCCAATATCCACAGCTCCCACCTGGCCCCTTCACTCTCTAATCTTTGCCCTACTTGATTTTTTCTTCAAGGCACTTGTGCTGTGCTATGCACACAGTTGTGTCTGACTGTTTGTGATCTCATGGACTGTAGCCCTCCAGGCTCCTCTGTCCATGGGATTCTCTAGACAAGAATACTGGAGTGGGTTGCCATGCCGTATGCCAGGGGATCTTCCTAACCCAGGGATGGACGCAGGTCTTCCATATTGCAGGCGGATTCTTTACTGCCTGAGCCACCAGGAAAGTGCTACATAAACTTATTTTTTTGCATTTAGAATCTGTTTCCTCCCAGTTGAGTACAAGCTTTGGAAGGGCAAAGTATTTCTTCTCTCTTGTAATCCCTATGTTCCTAGCACTTTCAATAGTGTCTGGTACAAAACAGATGCTTGAAAAAGGTGTGTTGAATGAACAACTATAATTCTAATTTTCAAACAATAGTATGAAAAAATGATGCCATTTTTATAATGTTACAAAGCACAGACACAATAAGCTATTGTTCAAAGTGGCATTTAAGTGATTTCCATCTAGTACTGTCTGGCCATAAGCACAAGCTTCTAGGTTCACTGAAACACCCAGTCTCATTGCAAGCCTGACTCCTATTTTTTACACGACAAAGAAAAATGCTGAAAAATACTCAAATTGAGACTGTTCGGATAGCTATTATTGCATGAATATCTACAGCCAAGCATAAGAAAAAGAAGACAGGCATACTCACTTTTTTTTTTTTTTTTAACCATGAATGGGACAGGGAGTTCTACTGTCATTAACGGAAAACTTCAAGAGATTTATAAAGTGAAGTTGCTCAGTCTTGTCCGACTCTCTCGACCCCATGGACTGTAGCCTACCAGGCTCCTCCATCCATGGGATTTTCCAGACAAGAATACTGGAGTGGGGTGCCATTTCCTTCTCCAGGAGATCTTCCTGACCTAGGGTTTGGACCCAGGTCTCCTGCATTGTAGGCAGACGCTTTACCGTCTGAGCCACCAGGGAAGTCACCAAGAGATGTATAAGTCCCATCCTAAAAACAAGAAAAAAACTGGGAAATCCACAGAATCATATATTTTCTTAAGCCTACCAAAAGCTAAGGTTTCAGAAAAATTGAGTGTGCTGAGTTCCAAAGGAAAGATGGAACACAAGAACTGTTTCACATTTGACTAAACACAAGAGGAAAAGGTAACCTGCCATGAAAGAAAAGAAGGAATCAGCAAAATAAGCAATCCTTTATGGCTGTCTGTGGATTACTATGACAATTTATAATCCCTGGAAGCACAGATACAAGGGGTACCTATATTCGTTTACAAGCTCTTTTTCATAAGCCCCCACTAGGAGCTCACAAAAGAAGACAGGGGTCAGAGCAGGATGTCCAAATGAGCCACCTTGCTGGAGCACAGACACAAAATACGCCCATTCTCTGAACCATGATGTGAAACACAAGCCCTCAGCAACGGAACAGGTTTAGGAAATCCTACTGTCCCCAGCAGCCAGGGAGGATAGGAACAAAAGTTGCCTGCTACTGAGTGTAGAGAGAAATCCCTACTGTGGCCCATACATGCAAAGTGGTCATGAAATTGGAACATAAACACTGAGAAAAACTTCATGGCACCCCAAACCCAAGGTAGTAGCAGCCGACTGCTAAAAATATTTAATAGCTACTGTGTACTGAATGCAACTATCACAACAAAAACTCAAACCCGGCGCAACTACTGACTAGATTCACTCAACTTCCCAGACTTGACTTGACAGGGGAAGAAGTCAGCCAATTTCCAGGCATCAGATCAGTTCAGTTCAGTTCACTCACTCAGTCATGTCCAACTCTTTGCAACCCCTTTGACTGCAGCACACCAGGCTTCCCTGTCTACCGCCAATGCCTGGAGCCTACCTAAACTCATGTTCATCACGTCAGTGATGCCATCCAACCATCTCATCCTCTGTTGTCCCCTTCTCCTCCTGTCTTCAATCTTTCCCAGCATCAGGGTCTTTTCCAAGGAGTCAGTTCTTCACATCAGGTGGCCAAAGTATTGGAGTTTCAGCTTCAGCCTCAGTCCTTCCAATTAATATTCAGGACTGATTTCCTTTAGGATGGACTAGTTGGACCTCCTTGCAGTCCAAGGGACTCTTGAGAGTCTTCTCCAACACCGTAATTCAAAAGCATCAATTCTTTGGCACTCAGCTTTCTTTATAGTCCAACTCTCAAATCCATACATGACTACTGTAAAAACCATAGCTTTGACTAGAGGAAATTTTGTTGGTAAAACAATGTCTCTGCTTTTTAATATGCTGTCTAGGTTGGTCATAACTTTTCTTCCAAGGAGCAAGCATCCTTGTATTTCATGGCTGCAGTCACCATCTGCAGTGATTTTGGAGCCCCAAAAAATAAAGTCTCTCACTGTTTCCACTGCTTCCCCATCTATTTGCCATGTAGTGATGGGACCAGATGCCATGATCTTAGTTTTCTGAATGTTGAGCTTTAAGCCAACTTTTTCACTCTCCTCTTTCCTTTCATCTAGAAGCTCTTTAGTTCATCTTCACTTTGTGCCGTAAGGGTGGTGTCATCTACACATCTGAGGTTACTGATATTTCTCCCGGCAATCTTGATTCTGGCTTGTGCTTCATCCAGCCCAGCATTTCTCATAATGTACTCTGCATATAAGTTAAATAAGCAGGGTAACAATATACAGCCTTGACTTACTCCTTTCCCGATTTGAAACCAGTCTATTGTCCCATGTCCAATTCTAACTGTTGCTTCTTGACCTGCATACAGATTTCTCAGGAGGCAGGTCAGGTGGTCTGAAGAATTTTCTTGAAGAATTTTCCACAGTTTGTTGTGATCCACACAGTCAAAGGCCTTGGCATAGTCAATAAAGCAGAAGCAGATGTTTTTCTGGAACTTTCTTGCTTTTTGATGATCCAATGGCAATTTGATCTCTAGTTCCTCTGCCTTTTCTAAATCCAGCTTGAACATGTGGAATTCCATGGTTCACATACTGTTGAAACCTGGCTTGGAGGATTTTGAGTATTACTATGCTAGCGTGTGAAATGAGTGCAATTTTCAGTAGTTTGAGCATTCTTTGGCATTGCCTTTCTTTGGGATTGGAATGAAAGCTTACCTTTTCCAATCATGTGGCCATTGCTGAGTTTTCCAGATTTTCTGGCATATTGAGTGCAGCACTTTCACAGCTTCATCTTTTAGAATTTGAAATAGCTTAAATGGAATTCCATCACCTCAATCGGTTGTGTCTTACTCTTTGTGACTCCAATGGACTGTATAGTCCATGGAATTCTCCAAGCCAGAATATTGGAGTGAGTAGCTATTCCCTTCTCCAGGGGATCTTCCCAACCTAGGGATCAAGCCCAGGTCTCTCACATTGCAGACAGATTCCTGACCAGCTGAGCCACAAGGGAAATCCATTTCCAGGCATAAATATTATTTATTTCAGTTTATGCCCTTCTTCTATACAATGTTTGGCATTTAATTGAAAGTATGGCATACAAAAATGTTAAAATAAAAACCACCCATTGTCAAGTAAACAAGCAGTCAATAGATCTAGACCCCAAGATGACCCAGATGTTGGAAGTTTCAATGACTTTAAAATATCTATAATTAATATGCTAAATAATATAGTAGAAACAGTTGGCAATATGTGTGAACAAATGAAAAATCTCATCAAAGAGATAAAACCTTTAAAAAAGAATAAAATGGAATGCTGGAAATGTAAATAGATTGTATTCTACCTGAAGTATACATCACTTTTAAATTTTTTTAGCTAGTAGAAAAGTTTAATGGCATATATGTATACCTTAGTTTTTATATATCTTTATACAGGATAAATGTCATATTCCAAATTTAGACTTAACCAACTCTTAAAAATCAAACATTTGTGTCTGATACTGCTGTTTATCTTAGTCACCACCAGAAATGCAAGCCCCTCCATATCTCCCATTATGTGAATTCTCACCCTGGGAATATTTTACACAGTTATGAGAAAATTTATGTCTCCTCTTTCCCCCAGCTCCTTCTCCTGAAACCATTAAAAAGAGATGAAGTTTCATCTCAGCTACTTACTATGTATATGGATTTGAAAATGGTAATTTGCCTTTGTGTTTTAATTTCCTATCAGTATAATTAAAGATAACTACCAGCTCACAAGTTGTCAGAATAATAAACAATATTGTCCAAAGGATTTTATATAGAAGACACCCAATAAATGGTAGCTATGATTACTATAACTTCATGCTTGTGTTTACAGTAGTTCTTGTATACTTGAACATGGGGAGAAAGTTCAACTATGTCTGTAGAGCATATAGTCATCTGTAACTGAAGCAAGGGATGTTTGTCATGAGTGTGTGCATGCTCAGTTACTCAGTCATGTCCGACTCTTTGTGACCCCATGGGCTGTAGCACTCCAGATTCCTCTGTCCATGGAATTTTCCCAGTAAAAATACTGGAGTAGGGTCCCATTTCCTGCTCCAGAGATGGGGACCCACTCCATGGGATCTTCTGGATCCAGGAATCGAAACTGGGTCTATTGCATTTCCTTCATTGACAGGTGGATTCTTTACCATTGAGCAACCTGGGAAGCCTTTGTCATGGGTGTAAGAGTTAAATTCCCCTGGATTCATGGCAACATAATCAGAAGAATCACATAAGGCTTCCGGTTCCTAGTTTCCTCAAATGTAAAATGACAGAGCCTAATAATCTCCAAGATCTCTTCAAATTCTAAAATTCTACAATTCCAAGCCTATGGGAATCCTTAAATTGTGACTTCTGATAAGATTTAGGAGTTCTCTTTCTCTTTGTAACTCAAATAAAATCTTTACTATTCATTCCTACCATGAGTTAATATATAGTGTAAAGGAGATATCTATAGGAGATAGGCTAAAATCTGGTATCTATCAATGGATGAATGAATGAAAAAATGATACATCTATGCAAGCATTTAATGTTCACATACATTCATTTTATCACACAGCAAATAGCTATATTGTCTTGTCTTTTATCTTTCATGCCCAGGTTCTATCTCTGTTTATTCTGTGTTATTTTTCTGATGTGAATTTTTATTTTGATCTTCAGCAAAGAACCATGGTCATTAACCAATCACCACCTAGCATATGCCTGAATCTCCGCTGAAGATTTTCATCTGTAAAACTTTGTTTATTTTTGTACATTGAGCAAAATATTTTTTCATCATCTGGCTTTATTCCTGAACTACAGGTGGAAACAATAATGAAACTGATATACATCACATGATAGATTAACATAGAACATTTGTTGTTGCCATCAAGAAGGCTCGCTGGGTTTGAAATTATTATAAGCAAGATATTCCAAAAAGGGGTCATATCAGAATATTTAGTTTTTAAAACTTCACCATTATGGATACCAAAAGACTTTGGACTAGTGTCACTCTGGATTTCCAAATAATTACAGGAAAGGTAACATTACAAGAAAGGTTGTCATTTTTATCACACAGACTTTTATGTAAGATGAACATCAAAATACTAGGAAAGAACTGAGTTTTAGCTAAATTGTTTGTATTTTACTCAAATGTCATGTAAGCTCAATTCCACCAGGGAAAACAATTTGATATTAAAATTAGGTGAAAGAAATAAAAGGAATCCAGATAGGAAAAGAAGAAGTGAAATTCTCGCTATTTGCAGATGGCATGATCCTCTACATAGAAAACCCTAAAGACTCTACCAGAAAATTACTAGAGCTAATCAACGAATATAGTAAAGTTGCAGGATATAAAATTAACACACAGAAATCCCTTGCATTCCTATACACTAACAATGAAAAAACAGAAAGAGAAATTAAGGAAACAATACCATTCACCATTGCAACAAAAAGAATAAAATACTTAGGAGTACATCTACCTAAAGAAACAAAAGACCTATACATAGAAAACTATAAAACCCTGATGAAAGAAATCAAAGAGGACACAAACAGATGGAGAAATATACCGTGTTCATGGATTGGAAGAATCAATATTGTGAAAATGACTACCAAAGCAATCTATAGATTCAATGCAATCCCTATCAAGCTACCAATGGTATTTTTCACAGAACTAGACCAAAGAATTTCACAATTTGTATGGAAATACAAAAAACCTCGAATAGCCAAAGTAATCTTGAGAAGAAGAATGGAACTGGAGGAATCAACCTGCCTGACTTCACTCTACTACAAAGCCACAGTCATCAAGACAGTGTGGTACTGGCACAAAGACAGAAATATAGATCAATGGAACAGAATAGAAAGCCCAGAGATAAATCCACGAACCTATGGACACCTTATCTTTGACAAAGGAGGCAAGGATATACAATGGAAAAAAGACAACCTCTTCAACAAGTGGTGCTGGGAAAACTGGTCAACCACTTGTAAAAGAATGAAACTAGAACACTTTCTAACACCATACACAAAAATAAACTCAAATGGATTAAAGATCTAAATGTAAGACCAGAAACTATAAAACTCCTAGAGGAGAACATAGGCAAAACACTCTCCGACATGAATCACAGCAGGATCCTCTATGACCCACCTCCCAGAATATTGGAAATAAAAGCAAAACTAAACAAATGGGACCTAATGAAACTTAAAAGCTTTTGCACTACAAAGGAAACTATAAGCAAGGTGAAAAGACAGCCCTCAGATTGGGAGAAAATAATAGCAAATGAAGCAACAGACAAAGGATTAATCTAAAAAATATACAAGCAACTCCTGCAGCTCAATTCCAGAAAAATAAATGACCCAATCAAAAAATGGGCCAAAGAACTAAACAGACATTTCTCCAAAGAAGACATACAGATGGCTAACAAACACATGAAAAGATGCTCAACATCACTCATTATCAGAGAAATGCAAATCAAAACCACAATGAGGTACCATTACACGCCAGTCAGGATGGCTGCTATCCAAAAGTCTACAAGCAATAAATGCTGGAGAGGGTGTGGAGAAAAGGGAACCCTCTTACACTGTTGGTGGGAATGCAAACTAGTACAGCCACTATGGAAAACAGGGTGGAGATTTCTTAAAAAACTGGAAATAGAACTGCCATATGACCCAGCAATACCACTCTTGGGCATACACACTGAGGAAACCAGATCTGAAAGAGACATGTGCACCCCAATGTTCATTGCAGCACTATTTATAATAGCCAGGATATGGAAGCAACCTAGATGCCCATCAGCAGACGAATGGATAAGGAAGCTGTGGTACATATACACCATGGAATATTACTCAGCCATTAAAAAGAATTCATTTGAATCAGTTCTAATGAGATGGATGAAACTGGAGCCCATTATACAGAATGAAGTAAGCCAGAAAGATAAAGATCATTATAGCATACTAACACATATATATGGAGTTTAGAAAGATGGTAACGATAACCCTATATGCAAAACAGAAAAAGAGACACAGATGTACAGAACAGACTTTTGGACTCTGTGGGAGAAGGTGAGGGTGGGATGTTTCGAGAGAACAGCATGCATACTATCTATGGTGAAACAGACCACCGGCCCAGGTGGGATGCATGAGACAGGTGCTCGGGCCAGGTGCACTGGGAGGACCCAGGGGAATCGGGTGGTGGGGGAGGTGGAAGGGGGGATCGGGATGGGGAATACATGTAACTCCATGGCTGATTCATGTCAATGTATGACAAAACCCAGTGCAATGCTGTGAAGTAATTAGCCTCCAACTAATAAAAATAATTGAAAAAAAAAATTAGGTGATAAAACTGCCTCTAACTCCAGGAAAATTACAAACACTAGCAACATTTTTGCCCTCAGTCAGTCTCTCCCATAAGTAAGCTTCCATAAGCCTCTTATCCTTCTCCATCAGAGGACAGACAGACTGAAAAACACAATCACAGAAAACTGACCAATCTGATCACATGGACCACAGCCTTGTCTAACTCAATGAAACTATGAGCCATGCCATGTAGGGCCACATAAGAAGGATGAGCCATGGTGGAGAATTCTGACAAAACATGGTCCACTGGAGAAGGGTGGGGCAAAGCACTTCAGTATTCTTGCTTTGGGAACCCCATGAACAGTATGAAAATGCAAAAAGATAGGACACTGAAAAATGAACTCCCCAGGTCAGTAGGTGCCCAATATGCTACTGAAGATCAGTGGGGAAATAACTCCAGAAAGAATGAAGAGATGGAGCCAAAGCAAAAACAACACCCAGTTGTGGATGTGACTGGTGATGGAAGAAAGGTCTGATGCTGTAAAGAGCAATATTGCATAGGAACCTGGAATGTTAGGTCCATGAATCAAGGCAAATTGGAAGTGGTCAAACAGGAGATGGCAAGAGTGAACATCAACATTTTAGGAATCAGCAAACTAAAATGGACTGGATTGGGTGAATTAAACTCAGATGACCATTAATCTACCACTGTGGGAAAGAAGAAGATATGGAGGAGCCATAATAGTCAACAAAAGAGTCAAAAATGCAGTACTTGGATGCAGTCTCAAAAACAACAGAATGATCTCTGTTCATTTCCAAGGCAAACCATTCAATATCACAGTAATCCAAGTCTATGCTATGACCAGTAATGCTGGAGAAGCTGATGTTGAACAGTTCTATGAAGACCTACAAGACATTCTAGAACTCACACACACAAAAGATGTCCTCTTCATTATAGGGGGCTGGAATGCAAAAGTAAGAAGTCAAGAAATCCTAGAGTAACACTCAAATTTGGCCTTGGAGTACAGAATGAAGCAAGGCAAAGGCTGATAGAACTTTGCCAAGAGAACACACTGGTCATAGCAAACACCCTCTTCCAACAACACAACAGAAGACTCTACACATGGACATCACCAGAAGGTCAATACCAAAATCAGATTGATTATATTCTTTGCAGCCAAAGATGGAGAAGCTCTATACAGTCAGCAAAAACAAGACCAGGAGTGACTGTGGCTCAGATCATGAACTCCTTATGCCAAATCCAGACTTAAATTGAAGAAAGTGGGGAAAACCACTAGACCATTCAGGTATGACCTAAATCAAATCCCTTACAATTATACGGTAGAAGTGATGAATAGATTCAAGGGATTAGATCTGATAGAGTGCCTGAAGAACTATGGACAGAGGTTCATGACACTGTACAGGAGGCAGGGATCAAGACCGTCCCCAAGAAAAAGAAATGCAAAAAAGCAAAATGGCTGTCTGAGGAGGCCTTACAAATAGCTGTGAAAAGAAGAGAAGCAAAAAGCAAAGGAAAAAAAAGAAGGATATATCCATTTGAATGCAGAGTTCCAAAGAATAGCAAGGAGAGATAAGAAAGCCTTCCTCAGTGATCAATGCAAAGGAATCGAGGAAAACAATAGAATGGGAAAGTCTAGAGATCTCTTCAAGAAAATTAGAGATACCAAGGGAACATTTCATGCAAAGATGGGCACAATAAAGGACAGAAATTGTATGGACCTAACAGAAGCAAAGATATTAAGAAGAGGTGGCAAGAATACACAAAAGAACTATGCAAAAAAGATCTTCATGACCTAGATAATCTCAATGGTGTGATCATTCACCTAGAGCCAGACAGCCTGAAATGTGAAGTCAAGTGGGCCTTAGGAAGCATAACTATGAACAAAGCTAGTGGAGGTGGTGGAATTCCAGCTGAGCTATTTCAAATCCTAAAAGATGATGCTGTAAAAGTGCTGCACTCAATATGCCAGAAAATTTGGAAAACTCAGCAGTGGCCACAGGACTGGAAAGCGTCGGTTTTCATTTGAATCCCAAAGAAAGGCAATGCCAAAGAATGCTCGAACTACTGCACAATTGCACACATCTCACACACTAGCAAAGTAATCCTCAAAATCCTCCAAGCCAGTAAGGAGGTAAGTAAGCAAACCATGAACTTCCAGATGCTCAAGCTGGATTTAGAAAAGGCAGAAGAACCAGAGATCAAATTGCCAACATCTGTTGGATCATGAAAAAAGGAAGAGAGTTCTAGAAAAACATCTATTTCTGCTTTATTGACTATGCCAAAGCCTTTGACTGTGTGGATCACAACAAACTGTGGAAAATTCTTAAGGAGATGGGAATACCAGACCTCCTGACCCACCTTCTGAGAAATCTGTATGCAGGTCAAGAATCAACAGTTAGAACTGGACATGAACAACAGACTGCTTCCAAATCGGGAGAGGAGTACATCAAGGCTGTATATTGTCACCCTGCTTATTTAACTTCTATGCAGAGTACATCATGAGAAATTCTGGGCTGGAGAAAGCACAAGCTGGAATCAAGATTGCTGGGAGAAATATCAATAACCTCAGATATGTAGATGACACCACCCTTATAGCAGAGAGCAAATAACTAAAGAGCCTCTTGATGGAAGTGAAAGAGGAGTGTGAAAAAGTTGGCTTAAAACTTAACATTCAGAAAACTAAGATCATGGCATCCTGTCCATCACTTCATGGCAAATATATGGGGAAGCAATGGAAACAGTGAGAGACTTTATTTTGGGGGGCTCCAAAATCACTGCAGATTGTGAGTGAAGCCACAAAATTAGAAAACACTCGCTCCTTGGAAGAAAAGTCATGACCAACCTAAACAGCATATTAAAAAGCAGAGACATTACTTTGTCAACAACGTTTCAGCTAGTTAAACTACGCTTTTCCAGTAGTCATGTATGGATGTGAGAGCTGGACTATAAAGAAAGATGAGCGCCGAAGAATTGATGCTTTTGAACTGTGGTGTTGGAAAAGACTCTTGAGCATCCCTTGGACTGCAAGGAGATCCAACCAGTAAATCCTAAAGGAAATTAGTCCTGAATATTCATTGGAAGGACTGAGGCTGAAGCTGAAACTCCAATACTTTGGCCACCTGATGCGAAGAACTGACTCCTTGGAAAAGACCCTGATGCTGGGTAAGATTGAAGGCAGGAGGAAAAGGGGACAACAGAGGATGAGATGGTTGGATGGCATCACTGACTTGATGGACATGAGTTTGAGTAAGCTCCGGGAGTTGGTGATGGACAGGGAGGCCTGTTGTGCTGCGGTCCATGGGGTCGCAAAGAGTCAGACACAACAGAGTGACTGAACCTAACTGAAGAACATTTATAATACAACAAACTAGTCTGTACTGTGGAAAAAGTGGTTAAAAAATATTCATTTCAAGATCAAGTAACTTGAAGAGAAGTCCAAGATGACAACACAGGAAGATTATTCCAGTATGATAGAATCTCCTGGCTAAAGTCTGAGAGCAGAAGTGATTGTGGAACTCCCCTGCCCCCTGCCTGGGGTTGGAGAACACCAGCAAATCAGGCTTTCTCCTGTTTCCAACCTGAGGCTAGTACATGTGCATAGACAAGGCAACCTACCCTTCATCGCTGAAGCCTGTAGACATATACAGTCAAGACATTTTCACACTCTTCTCTTTTTAAATAAAATTTTAATTTTAGAAAAAATTATAATTATAAAATCAATGTGAAGATAGCATACTTACATATACCATACTCAGTTTCCCCTATTATTAACATACTACAATATATTTGTCACAATTAATGAAACAACATAAGCCAGATGGCATATCTTGCTTCTTCACCTCTCCAACTGCCTTGCTAAAGCCAGCAGGTGTGCACAATCCATACAAGGGACATGACTCCATCATCTGGCCCTGGTGGTCAAGGGGACTGATGTTCCTGAACTCCACAGGATGTAATACCTGGAAAGACTGTTCTTGCCAAGCCACCACCCCCATGGCACTTCATAGAGGACAGACTAAAACACAAACTCACTCTTTCTGTGAAAATAGTCAGTTTGCTAGAAGCACAGACTTTTGAGTTTCCCACACGTCTAGAGACTAAGGAAGCACTCTCAGGTAACATAAGGAGACATCTTCCTCACAAATATCCCAGGTCTCACTATAGTTCAAAGAAATCTCCCAGAAAGGAGCTTACATACTCTTCTAGAGCCTCAATTTTCACAACTGTCTCCCAGAAGACATCTTCAGATTTTGACTTGAGACCTGAAGCCCTCACAGAACAGCATGTATTTATACAGTTTAAAAGTCATTTAAAAGTTGCTTCCCGAGGTTCTGGCCAATCAACCTGAAACTACAATGAAAGTGTTAGCTGCTCAGTCGTGTTAGACTCTGCAACCCCATGGACTGTAGCCCACCAGGCTCCTCTATCCATGGAATTCTCCAGCAAGAATACTGGACTAGGAATGACCGTCTGCCTGCAGTCAGTGATTACCTGCTCTTACCTGGAGAAGATTTCCTTCTCCAGGGGATCTTTTTGACCCAGGGATCAAACCCAGGTCTCCTGCATTGTGGCAGATTCTTTACAGATTGTGCCACCACCTAGGAAGCCTAGGTGTTAAATGAGATTCTTCCAGTTGAACACTGACAGCTCTTGGGACACCCTCAACAAATGGAGCACATTAAGAATAAATCGGGCAGTATAGACAACCTCAAAGGTCTGGAGACAACCAAGGGTAAGGTTAAACAAGGACAATTATCATGTACACAAAGCGACTTCTTCAAGACAAAGAGGTAGCTGTTTCATCAAATACAAAGAAACAGACACAGAATCTCAAGCAAAATGAGGTAACAGAGAAATATGTTCCGAACTAAACAAAATCTCAGAAAAAGACTTTAATGATATGGAGATGAGTGACTTAAAAAATAATTTAAAATAAAGATCATCAAGATGCCCACTGAACTAGGAAGAATGGGTGAACACAATTAGAACTTCAACAAAGAGATAGAAAACATAAGAAAGTATCAAACAGAAGCCACAGAGGTGAATACTACTGATAAATGCACTGGAGAGGTTCAAGAGCAGACTAAATAAAGCAGAAGAATGGTTCAGCAAGATTCAAAATAAAGCAATGGAACTCACCCACACAAAGCAGCAAAAGGGGGGGGGGAAGAATTTAACACATGAAGATAACTTAAGGAACCCCTTAGACAACATCAAGCAGAATAATATTCACATTATAGAGATCCTAGGAGAAGAAGAGAAACGAGGGCAGAAATATTTGAAGAAATAATGGTTTAAAAAAAAAAAAGCAAAGGTAAGGATAGAAAGGAAAAGAAAGGAAAACAGGAAAAGCAAAAAATGGCTGAAAATTTACCTAACTTAGGGAAGAAAACAAACATCTAGGTCCAGGAAGAGCCAGAGGTTCCAAATGAGGTGAAACCAAGGATATCCGTACCAAGACAAATTATAATTAAAATTTCAAAAGTTAAAGAGAAATTTCTAAAAACAGCAAGAGAAAAACAAATTACATTTATAAGGAAACTCTATAAAGTTATAAGCAGATTTCTCAGCAGAAACTTTGCAGGACAGAAGGAAGCAGCATGACATATTTAAAGTGATAAAAGGAAAGAAAAACTTCCAACCAAAAATACTCTATTCAGCAAGGTTATCATTTAGATTTGAAGACAAGATAAAGAGCTTTTCAAATAAGCAAAAACTAAAGTAATTTATCACTACTAAATCAGCCTAACAAGAAATTTTACAAGGAAAGCTGAAAAGAAATGGAACAATATACCAAGAAAACATAAAGGTAAAAATCTCACTGGAAAAGGTAAATTTGTAGCAAACACTGTAGATTAATTACTTATCAAGTGACTAAGGAGGCTAAAAGACAGAAGTAGTAAAATTAACTAAAGCTACAATAATTAGTTAAAAGATATATAAAACTTTTAAGTGTGAAAAGTAACAAAACTAAGATGTAGGGGGCAATAAAAATGTAGTTTTGGAATGTGTTCAAATTTAAGTTGCTATCAACTTAGACTGTTATATACATAGTAAAATATATGTGAGCCACACAGTAACCACAAAGCAAAAACTTATAGTAAATACACAAAAGAAAACAAGAAAGGATTCTAAACACAGAGCTAAAGAAAGGGGTCAAACTACAAGGCAAAGGAGAAAGAAGAAGGGAACAGAAAGGAAAACAAAAATAGCGAACAATAACAAAGTGGCAAAAACATACCTACCAATAATTACTTTAAATGTAAATGGGCTAATGTAACAAATGACAGAGAATAGATAAAAAACAAGACACATCTATAGACTGCCTAGAAAAGATCCACTTCAGAAGTAAGGACACTTAGAGACTGAAATTAAAGACATGAAAAAAGATACTCCACAATGAGGTACCATTACACGCCAGTCAGGATGGCTGCTATCCAAAAGTCTACAAGCAATAAATGCTGGAGAGGGTGTGGAGAAAAGGGAACCCTCTTACACTGTTGGTGGGAATGCAAACTAGTACAGCGCTATGGAAAACAGTGTGGAGATTTCTTAAAAAACTGGAAATAGAACTGCCATATGACCCAGCAATCCCACTTCTGGGCATACACACTGAGGAAACCAGATCTGAAAGAGACACGTGCACCCCAATGTTCATCGCAGCACTGTTTATAATAGCCAGGACATGGAAGCAACCTAGATGCCCATCAGCAGATGAATGGATAAGGAAGCTGTGGTACATATACACCATGGAATATTACTCAGCCGTTAAAAAGAATTCATTTGAATCAGTCCTAATGAGATGGATGAAAACTGGAGCCCATTATACAGAGTGAAGTAAGCCAGAAAGATAAAGAACATTACAGCATACTAACACATATATATGGAATTTAGAAAGATGGTAACGACAACCCTATATGCAAAACAGAAAAAGAGACACAGAAGTACAGAACAGACTTTTGAACTCTGTGGGAGAAGGTGAGGGTGGGATGTTTCAAAAGAACAGCATGTATATTATCTATGGTGAAACAGATCACCAGCCCAGGTGGGATGCATGAGACAAGTGCTCGGGCCTGGTGCACTGGGAAGACCCAGAGGAATCGGGTGGAGAGGGAGGTGGGAGGGGGGATCGGGATGGGGAATACGTGTAAATCTATGGCTGATTCATATCAATGTATGACAAAACCCACTGAAAAAATAAATAAATTAAAAAAAAAAGAAAAAAGATACTCCATGCAAATGGAAACGAAAATAAAACTGGTGCAGGTAGACATATCAGAAAAATAGATTCCAAAACAGAAAGTGTAATAAAAGACAAAGAGGGACATTATAATAATATAGGGGTCAATTCAGCAACAAGATAAAACATTTATAAATACATAGGCACACAGTAAAGAAACTATAAGTATCTAAAGCAAGTATTAATAGACATAGAAAGGGAGAAATTGACAGCAATACAGTAGTGGTAGGGGATTTTTACACCCTACTTACACGTATAAATGTATACTTATATTTATACATTTATATATATATAAGAACCAAGATTTTATATTTACATATAAATATAAAAACTAAGAAATGGTTCTTTAAAATAATAAAACTGACAAGCCTTTAGCTACACTCACCAAGACAAAACTCAGAAATGAAAGAGAAGCTCCAGGACTTCCCTGGTGGGCCAGTGGCTAAGACTCTATGCTCCTAATACAGGGGCTCAGGTTTGATCCCTGGTCAGAGGACTAGATTCCACATGCCTCAACTAAAGATCCTACATGCTGCAACTGGGACCTGAGGCAGCCACATTAATAAATATTTTTTTAAAAAGAAAGAAGCTCCAACTGGTATCACAGAAAGTTCCAATGATATCAGTATCATAAGATAATGCTTTGAGCAATTACATGCCAACAAATTAGACAACCTAGAAGAAAAGAATACAGAAATTAATAAAAGCAAACAAATTGAAAGTGAGAAGAGGTTTCATAGTTTTACAGAAGGAAATTTATTTCAGGCCATTCTCCTCTTAGTTTATGAGACCTATGATAAAATGCAGTAGCATCCAATTTATACCTCACGCAGGACCTTATGCTGAATAATTTCATAGACACAATGATAGAATATATAAATTAGAAGAGGTCATGTTTCCCAGAGACTATACATTTTAAGAATATAGTAAGAGTCAAATACCATATTTTTTTTGATGGCTTACCAAAAGTAAGTACTTAAAATATCATAACGTAGCTACAGTTGTTTGATTTTAAATTGCTTTATTCCTACTTTCACAAAGCTGAATGCTAAGAAAAGAACATCTAAGAGCCAGAGACAATATATTTAGACTCTCAGGGAATCAAAGGAAAGAAAGCAGAAAAAGCCGTGCCCTGAGAACTTCTTGAGGAAGGGTACTAGGAGATACTGATACAAGACAACCAGAAATGCAGATGAGCAACAGGGGGAAGCAGCGCCCAGTGGCCAAAGCCAACTCTGGCAGATCCAGAGAACTCTTGAGCAGTTCTATATCCTACACTATGGTTCTAGAGTTAACAGGATTAATATCCTGAAATGATCAGAGAAGTCAGAAGTAATCGTCTCAATCTAGAGTTTCTGACATTGGAAATGAGAGTAATCAATCTATATTCAGTAATTCAAAAACTATAACAGAAGTAGTAGCACATAAATTATACTATATATTCAGTAGATACAAACTTTCTCAGTGTATACCCATATAATGAGAAACACTAAAAATTGTCCTTGATAGTAAAAAAATGAATTAAAAATTTTGAGATATCTGGAAAATATCTAGACAGGGAAATGAGGGCCAAAGGGAATATGTGATATTTTCCTCTCCTACTGCCTTTGGCTTTGTCATTTTTCCCTGTGTTCTCTTCCTTCCATCTTTCCTTTTTTTTTTTTTTAACTCTTTCTTCTTCTATTCTTCTATTCCTTTTGTATTTGTTTTTAATCTCTCTCTAACTTTTACTAGCTAAAGATCAACCATCTGTTTCAGATCACTGGCAGACCATGAATGAAAACTGTCCCCTTGAATCTCCTACAACCAGTACCAACAAATTTTCATGTTTCTTACAGCCCATAGTGACACATAGCTGACACAACACACAGCAAAAAATGCTTTCACTTGCAAGTTCGTCTTTTTGCTACAGATTTTATAGGCTTAAGAAACAAGCTGGTTGGGGCTTCTCTGGTGGTCAGGTGGTTAAGAGTCGATCCGGCAATGCAGGGGATGCCAACTCAATCCCTGATCCAGGAATATCCCACATGCTGCAGGCAGCTAAGCCCATGTTCTGCAACTACTAAGCCAATGCTCTAGAGTCCAAGAGCCCCAGCTACTGGATCTGTATGCTGCAACTACTGAAGCCCATGTGCCTGGAGCCCGTGATCCCCCAAGAGAGAAGTCAACACAATGAGAAGTTGGTGCACCACAACTATAGACAAGCCTGTGTGCAGCAAGGAAGACCCACCACAGTCAATAAATGAATAAATAAATCTTTAAAAAAACAAGAAAGAAACACACACGTCTTTCAAAGAGGTCACACATCTGGCTTGATCCATCTTCCTCACAGCCTCATGCGTGTGAAGTCACTTCATTCATGTCTGACTCTTTGTGACCCAATGGACCATACCCCACCAGGCTCCTCTGCCCATGGGATTCTCCTTGCAAGAATACTGGAGAGGGCTGCCATTTCCTTCTCCAGGTGATCTTTCCAACCCATGGATTGAACTGCGTCTCTTAAGTCTTCTGCATTGGCAGGCAGGTTCTTTACCTATAGCAACACCTGGGAAGCCCCAGACAGCCTGATGGCCTGAGTGAAAGTCATTCACTGAGATTTTCAAGAAAGTAAGCTCACATTTACCTTAAGGAACTAAATTAACCCAATAGACCAATAATAAAGAAAGAAATAAAAAACTTGATGTACCTCAACTACTATACCCTCTTTTGAGTCATAGTTCTTAGTTTCAGGTCCTGCCCTGGTTCTTTTAATTCAGGTCTGGGAATCACTAACGTCTTATTATGTATCCACATTTCACTTCTCTTAGAGCTTGTTTAAGTGCACCAGTCGTGGCATGATGTTATGATTTCTGAAAGAAATGGCATAGTATTTATCACTTAGAGGAGCTCCCTTCTGCTCAGTGATATTGTGGCAAGATACAGCTGTTACAATGAGAGTGTAACTCAGTCCCTGCAGATGTCTCCCGAATAGACTGGTGCCTGCTTAGAAAGTAGCTCGGTCCTTTCCTCTTGGGCCTAAAGAGGATATCCTCCCCATCCCAACTGTGACATTGGTCATCTCTTCCAAAGAGTACAAAGTTTCCACCATCTGTTGAATATGCATTCCAAGCACACACAGAAACTGATTATTTGAGAGACATGGGGTCTTGTTTGGAGCAAGAGTGTTCTGGGGCACTTTAAAATTTCATTGTACCTTGGATCATTCATTCTCACTAAGTGAGGCTACTTCAATCTTCAGGCAGTGAGTGATGGACACTTTTTTTGCAAGCTAGTTATTCCCTGTATCTAAATTCCTATTGCTGTTGATCATGTCTTTCTCTGCTACTCCATGACTAAGCTTTTTACTTACCCAATCCAACCCAGATTGAATTTATTACACCACCTTTTTACTTTGAAATAAGGTCCCATTGGTCAAATTCGATTCATGTGACTTCAGCAGATACTTCTAATAGGCCAGTAGAATCCAGTAATTGGTATAAATTATAAATCTGTATCACACATTTCAAATTTCAGAGATTAAAATTAGCAGCATTAATCTTGAGTACTCTGTATTTTTCCATTAATTTTGCCCCTGGCTCTCCCATATATTTTCATTTGGGCCATTAATGTTTTGTCACTTTGCTGCTCACAAAGCACATTTGTCTTGTCCCTTTCTTCTTATAGAACTGCCTAGATCTACTCCAAGCAATAAATGTGAAAATGCAAAGGGTAACAAAAAGTACATCATCATTACTAGTAATAATTTACGAAAAAGTTCAAACCCACAATTTCTCAAATCTTCCAGCTCTAATGTGTCACCCAGCACTCAGAACAAGGCTTTGCATTTCTCACTCTCCTTTATTCACAGTGGTACAAGATACATTGTCTCCTATCTCCTTCCAGTCTCATCAGTAATAACAGAAGTCTGTGCTTTCACATTTGTAGTTCATATCCAGGCCATGGATGTAGGGTGCCTAGGCAAATATGCAGAGATTTGAGAGAAGCACTTTAAGAGTTTATGTTCCTAAAGGACAAAGGAGCATCATGGGGGAAAATTCCATCCTAAGAAATAGAAGCTGAAGCACAAATCTTTGATTAAGTACAATAGACCAGACTGAGAAGAAAGATTCAGGTTACCCTACAGTTTTAACCATGAGCTTCCAAGATGCAAATAGAATGATGCTATTAAACATGCTTTGAGCTCTCAATTCATGATGCCTACTTGGTAGGGAGATAGTTTTAAAACTAGGGGGTAAAATACATACAAATCCAATTAATTACAATTTTGATAAGCTCTACAAATAGTAGCATGGGGTCATTAATATGTAATTTCATGCTGTAAGATTCATTATTTCCTCAGTAAATATTAGCACCTACTTGGGTTCCACACAGGACTACTCCAGTCCTCAGGCTAAGTGAAATACAAAATGGCATCACATGAGATATCACCATCCTGCCTTCACCAATCTTTTGTAGCCTCAGTGATGACACCAATAGGTGGAAACAGCCACAAAAGTCAAGCCCTTTGCAGTGAGTTCTGTGCAGCTTCAGTGCTCTCATCTCGGACACCAGCTCTCTGACACAGACAACCTTGACAGGCAGATAGAAGCAGCTATTATTAATTTCCCTTGATCAAAAAAGTTATCACAGAAGTAGGTAAGGATGGTGCAAGTTTTGCAGTCCTCCTACAGTCAGGGAACCACGTCACTCACAGCCTGACTAAGCACATCAAAGGAGCAACACCCTCCCCACCATACATCTGCTGTCCTGAGATCAATTTCTCCAAGTCTTTCTTCACAGTCTTCACCAGAAATGACTGTTGCTTCTTCAACAGGCTTAAGAAAAAAACTCATATTGCACTCAAATATGAATCTGAATGTACTGGATAAAATAGATTTAGCAAATAATCAGAGTATAAATCTGAATTACTCCACACTTAATAGTGGAAAATACAGGAAACTTGTCATAAGATGCTGTTAACACATCCACTCATCACCTCTGGATGACTACCCAACTGTTGGCACATTATCTAACCATACTACAATGCTCAGCACTTGGTAAATACTCAAAAACACTATCAATCTGTATCATTACTGCAATAATAAAAAAAAACTCTGAACCTCAGCTTCACCATATTGAAAAAAGGGGGAGGAAATGATCCCCTATGCATTGTAATCTAAACATAACAATTACAACTTGACTGCAAGAGCCTTTACACATTAAGGTACTTAAACATCCCCTAACCACAAAGTCTCACAATTGCTGGATGAGACAGGCAGGGGAGTTATAAATGAAGTTATTGTCCCACATATGTTGACAGAGAAACTAAAGCCACAACCAACAGCAAAATGCACAAAGAGAAGCCAGTTCTCTGATTTTAGCACAGTCTCCCTTCACCACACTTACTTCCACAAAGTATTTACAGCCAATTATCGGCAGATTTATAACAGCCCATTAAAATGTTCTGATTTTCTATAAGCATGCATAATTTTAAAAATACATTTGCTTAATTCTTTTTCCATAATTATAGATGAAAATTCTTCCCCTGGCTCTTTAAGTTATGATTCATGAGGCTTGTTATGGGTTGACCAGTTAGGTAGAAAAGGCTTGAAAGCACATCATTAACAATAAGAAATCCCCATCAATACTGAATCCATGGAGAATTTCAACTGAGAGTGATTACAGTATTTTATATATCATACTACAGCATAATATAATAGATTACTATATATTTTTATTCATTTTAAATATAAAATATTCATTAATTTTGCTCAAATCTGCTCATTTTTTTCTCAACTATGAATGGAAGGGATAAAATAAAATTATGTCTAATACCACCTTCTCAATCATCACTCAAGAAAAAAATTGAAAGTATTTTTACATACAGTTTTAGATTATCTGAATAACTTTTAAAGTGAAAATACATTGTCTATGTGCTACTACATGCTGTACTTATCAATAAATTAAGGCAATGCAGAGAAAAATAAATCCTGTCATAGTCCTATACACAGTAGAAAATAGGAAAAAAAATGTTACATACCCTCCCAGAGTATTTTTTAAGTTACTTTATGTGATTTTACTTTTCTATTCTAGGAGAAAAACATTGAGAACTCTATCAACACTGTTTTGACAAGTTTTGAAGAGGAAGCAAAAACTCAAGCACAAAAGAAAATTTCATAGGACTAAAAATAAAACTGGTTTGGGCTGTTCTCAGAAAATAATGGGGCAATTTATGACAATAATACTAGTGTTTCACTGGACACAAATGCAGGAATGAACCCTTTTCTGTAATGAAAAGAAGGGATATGGTCATTATCCTATGGGAAAATGCATGGTGGGAAGCAGACATTAAACAAGTAATAACAGTAACAACCATATACATCAAATGGGATAACTGTTATAAAGATTAACAGATATATGCTACTAAATATCAGATAGATAAATAAGGACCTACTGTATATCACAGAGAACTATATTCAGTATCTATACTGAATGTAATAATAATCTATTATGGAGAAGATTCTGAAAAGTGTACATATATATAATATATATATATAACTGAATCACTCTGATGTACATCTGAAACCAACACAACACTGTAAATCAACTGTACTTCAATTAAAAAAAAAAAGGGTACAGGGCCCTCAGAACCCATGTGACCTTCATTTGCTGTCTCTAGTTTCTGCATGCCTGCTTTATTTCTCTATTACAAACACCAGCTTTTTCTCTTTCTAGGTTCATTCACATAATATAAGGTGACTTAATAATGACATTTTCTCATGACCTCTATTTTAAGAAACCAAGTCAGGAACTGAGGTTTGGATCTTAGTTCTAATTGGAGTTATTAGAGAAGTGCTCTATATCAGCCAGAGTCCCAACAGAAAACAGAAGGCTTACCTGGCTGTTATTTTTCAGCAGAATTTAATTAAGGGCATACTCAGAGTAATGGAGGAAAAATTAAAAGAACTGATAATGGAGATTAAGGTACCCGATATCTAGCAACAGAAGGAGGATTTTATCACCACTAGGTCAGAGGGAGCAGAGGTTTCCTGAAAAGAGCTGTAAAGACAGACTCATCCTCTGTAGAAACCACAGATGGGGCAAAAAGAGAGCCAGGTAACATCCAGACCTCTGTGCTCCATACTCCAGACCCACTGGAAGGGACTCCTACTAGTTTATAGTGGCCAGTCCCAAGAGCATAGAGTAGGGCAGAGAAAGACTTAAAAAAAAAAAAGAAGAAGAAGAAACAGAATTGTGGGTAGGAAGATAAGAGATGGGAGAGGGGCAAAAGAAGAATAAGCAGCATACACTCTAAGTGATCTAGCTGGTGTGGATTCCTTGCTTTTCATTCAACTAGTTCTGACCAAGAGGTTAAGTCACTGAACAGTGACTCAAGAGTGCTAACAACCGGCACCTTTTTTTTAATTGAAGTACAGCTGATTTTCAATGTTTTGTTAGTTTCAGATGTACATCAAAGTGATTCAGTTATATATACATTATACATATATGCACACTTTTCAGAATCTTCTCCATAATAGATTATTATTATATTCAGTATAAATACTGAATATAGTTCCCTGTGCTGTACGGTAGGTCCTTGTTCATCTATTTTATATTTAGTAGTATATATCTATCAATCCTTTATAACAGTTATCCCATTTGATGTATAAAGTTTTTACTGTTATTACTTGTTTAATCTCTGCTTCCGACCATGCATTTTCCCATAGGATAATGACATTATTCCTTCTTTTCATTACAGTATCTCCACTGCCTAAGCTCAGTACCAGTCTCCAGCGAGCACTCAATAAATATTTAGAAATTAATGGATGAATCAATGAAAACATGGGCAAAAGTCCTTTCTTATAATATCCTGACAATTAAACTC
The DNA here is from genome assembly GCF_019320065.1 of Cervus canadensis. Lineage (NCBI taxonomy): Eukaryota > Metazoa > Chordata > Mammalia > Artiodactyla > Cervidae > Cervus > Cervus canadensis. The sequence continues at coordinate 51,634,050 of NC_057391.1, read as the reverse complement.
AAATTATTTTGTTTTTAATCTATTATTTGGAAATAACTTAAAAATAGAAAAAGGTTGCGAAAATATAAAAAAATAACTCCTGTAAACTGTTCACTCAGATTTATTAGATCATCTATTGATAATGTTTATTCCATCCATTTGACTATTTGTGCATCTGTGTTCTAGATATGCATTTTTTTAACCATTTGTTGGTAAGTTACATGTATTATGGCTTTTTACCCACAAATAACTTAAAATTCATTTCCTAAGGATAAAGATATTAAATGGCTACAGTACAGTTATCAACGTTAATATTGATAGGGTAATTTTACCATTCAAATTCCAATTTTGTCCACTGACTCCTCTTTTTCCCCTCCAGGACAGGATATAGTTTAGGGTTAGGTATTGAATTTAGTTTTTCTGTCTCAATTAACCTCCATTAATCTGAAACATTTCCACAGCCTTTTCTTATTGTTTTGTCTTTTACAATATTAACATTTTAAAGTAATATAACACCTTCTTTTAATGGAAAGTTCCTCACTATTGGTTTAGCTGATGTTTCTCCAAGATTACATTCAGATTAGGTATTGTAACTCAGAACGCTATGTAGGTGATGTGTCCTGAAGGTTTTACAGCTGAGGACTCAGCATGTCCATCTGCCCTTTCTTAGTGATAATTAACTTTTGATCACCTGATCAAGGGGTTGGCCAAATTCACCCTGGTATAATTACTATTTCCTCTTAGAACCAATAAGCACTCTTAGTGGGGGACATTTAAAGAGTAAACAAACTTGCTGTCTCCCATCAAAAGTCCCCTATAGATTTATCATTTCTTTTAGTGTAAATGAAATTGACTATTTTTTTATATGCTTATGGGTTAATTTTTCTCTTGTTGAGAACTTTTATCCATTTTTCTCTTAGATTTTTGGTTTGTTACTTCTTTATTTTAAAAAGGTAAATAATTTTTATCTCTATATAAAAAGGCCTTTTGGTTTGGAGATCTATTTTTCATTTCTGCTTTCACTATATTTTGAACTGTTACTAGCAGTATTTATACTTAATACATATTTCTATTTTATGTAACCCAGTAATGTTTCTTTGTGCTTTAGTATGAATAATTTCTGTTTAAGTTCTATATGTTAGAAAAGAAATATTTTTTAGTATTGGGTTCAATTCATACTCAATAGACCTTATGTTACTGAGATGTTTTATATCCTTACATATTTGTCTGTTTAGCCTCTTACTCAAAGCAGTGTTAGTATCTACTATTACTATATTTCTATTTATTTCCCCTTGGATCTTTTGTGATTTTGTTTTATGTAGGTGTTCATGCACTATTTTATGCATAGATATTCATAGCTATTAAATTTTATTTTCGTATGTCACATTAAATGTTTTGGCTGTTTTTTACTTTATCTCAGGTCAGGATTACAATAACAGTTTTCTTATTTTTTCCATTTACCTGGTAAATATTTGTCCACCCATATAATTGTATTGCCTTTATGAATCACTGCTCTTTGGATATATCTCATGTCTGATATAGAGTTAAGTTTTTCTTAACAAAGCAATTTGAAAATTTGTTTTTAACAGGCAAGTTAAACCCATTAACTCTAACTTTTATAGCTAGTGTCAGTTCTATGAGACCATGTGTTGTAATTACTGTGAGTATTGTGTGCTGTTTACTGAGCTTTGTCTCTATTTGTTGTGCTCTCTACTTTTCAAAAACCTACCTTGTTACCCAGAAAAGATTTTATTTTTATTATCCTGGTTACCTTATTTAATACCTTTTTTCCCTTACCCTTTTGCTACCTGATATGTCAGTTACAGACGGTATCATATGACTTGATCTGTCAGCTATAAAATATTCGGTGACCCTATTCTTATTTCCTCACTTATATGCTCAGTTTCCCATTTTGCCATAACATGCAATGTTTATGCAACATGCAAGTTTATGTTTATGCAAATGTTAATGTATCCACACCCTACTTTAGCTCTACAACTAAATATATGAAATATTATGTCTTTTTGCCAAAGTTTATCTGTTTGGATGAAGCTAGTTCTCCAGTATATTTTTCTAGAAGGCATATGTGCACAGTATTTCCTGAGTAGAGTTCTGGAACAGTCAAAATTAAATTTCTGCAGTCTTGATCTTTGAAGAACATCTTGGTTCACATATAATACCCTTGGTTTAATTACTCTTTAACCCTATATATTCCTTCCTGTGTTATTAGTGATTGTTGTCATGTATTTTAATTTTTAATATTTTAAGCATTTAATATAATTCTTACATATATTTAGTCATCTTCACATTAAATTAACATGCATATTTACTTTTTTTTATCATTTCCCTTTATTATTTCTTGTATCTTGGAACTTTAATTTGTTCTCATATTTCTTCTGCCTGAATAACAATCCATTAGCATATAGTTTAGTGTGGCTGTATTAAACACGGCTCACAGTTTTTGTCTAATAATATGTTTACTTTCTTGTCATTTTTGAAAATGAAATGAGCACTGAATTGAGAACTCTAGTTTGGAAGTTATTCTAACTCAGTAATTTCAAGATTTTATTTTCCTCTGGCTTTCATCTATTCATAAATCAACTATCATTCTTATGGCTACTCCTTTGTTGTTATTTTGTCTGTTTCTCTAGCAACTTTAGAGATATTTTATCTTTTTTCAGAAAAGAGATATTACTATAAAGTACTTGATGCAAAGAACTGACTCCTTAGAAAAGACCCTGATGCTGGGAAAGATTGAAGGCAGGGAGAGAAGGGGACAACAGAAAATGAAATGGTTGGATGGCATCACCGACTTGACAGACATAAATTTGAGCAAGCTCCAGGACTTGGTGACGGAAAGGGAGGCCTTGCATGCTGCAGTCCATGGGGTTGCAAAGAGTCAGACACGACTAAGTGACTGAACTGAACCACAACTACGTTTTACACTTATTTGATGTACTTGGGGCTTGAGTCTATGCTCTTGTGTCTTTACTTAGTTTTACCCAATTCTATCATATTTTTCTTCATATATTAACTATTTCTACCAATTCTTTGCTGTTTCTGATAACTTTAATTTTATATATATGTTATACCTTATAACTATATTATGTATGTCATATAATTGTTTGCATTTTTATAGTTGGATAAAACCATCTATGGATTTTTAAATTTTGATTTATCTTTTAAATAAGATAAATTGTGCCTAATCTACAGAGGAACCCACTCACAGACTTTCAGTTATATTTTCTGAAATTACTTTCAGTTATATTTTCAGTTCTAGACTGTTGGTCTTTGCCATGTATTTCATTTTTGTACAAATAATCCACCTAAACTCTTCATTAAATCTTTTAATTCTTGAACATATTAATCAAAATCATATTCAAATTTGTCTGATAACTCTATTATATGAAGTCTGTTTCAGTTACCTATTATGTCTTAAGGATTTCAAAAACTCTTGTGTTCTATCTATTTTTTATTGAGTCCTACACATTATAAATGAAGATCAGGAAAGATAATTTAAGATGCTACATACTGTAAGTTGCTTCCTTACCGAGAGGCCTTAGTTTTGTTAGAGACAGCATAATCCAAAATGATATTAATTTAATTACAAATTGAAAGAATGTAAAGCTAGGTTTCAGTCTGCTGAAGACAGAACAATTACTTGTTCACTATTATTCCTATGATATAGCATTTTGAAATTCTAGGAGTCTGGGATGTTTCCCAGAGACCACTCCTTGTCAAGCCCTAAACTAATGATGTTTCCTCTCTGAGTCATATTGCCGCCATGTCTTCTCTATCATATGCTGATATTTTTCTCAAAAAAGGTAATAAATCACTGCTGGTCCCTACTAAGAACACATTTATCAAATAACCTCTATGTCTAAGCAATCTCCAACCTCTACTCCCTAAAGAAAATATCTATAGGAATAGTTATATAGAAATCCAATATTTCTTAAAATTTACTTTGCATGTCACAGAAAATAGATTATGAGTCTATTATTCCTAAGAAGTGTGATCGGTAAAATTCAGAAGTTTTTTTCACTACAATGTACTAGATAAGAATAATCCAGTTAGCAATACGAAAGTTTTTTATTTTAAATTTTGCATTTAATCTGAAATTTCAGATTCATAATTCAAAGGTTTTCAAAGTTCGTTTCACTGAAACAGAGAAAGAAATCATTAAGGACACAGAAAAGTTCTGCTTAATTTTCTCATGTTTTTTCTCCTATTTAACTGAACTAAAATCTTTACAGGGAAGGGATTTTATTATCATCATTGCTTACAGCATTGTCATAATTACATTCATCATCATCACTGACACAAAGAATTTTAAATATATAACCACAGTCTGGAAATTAAGAATCTGTAAGCAAAACCTATTTTAAAAATCAGACACAAAATAAAACGTTATTGCAGCTTACATGGTCTATTTAATTTAGCATGTAAGTCACTGTCCTTGAGTGCTAATATAAAGTCAACCTGTTCCATTCAATTCACTCAACAAATACTTATTAGGCACTTACCATGGGGCAATGGCAGTTCAGTGTACTGAGGATATAGTGGTAAACTCAAAGTTTCAGCCCTCACAGAATTCACATTCTTGTTAAGAGAGAGGCAACAAATAAAACACAAAGATAAATACAGACACACATTATGAGAAGATGACCAAGGCTATGGAGAAAATTAAAGTAAAAGGAACTCAGAGGAGTGAGCAAGGAGGGGTGTTGTTTTATTGCCCAGATGATAGAGTGACATTGTAAAAAAGATCTGAAGGGACTGAGAAAGTGAACAATGCAAATATCCAAGGAAAGAGGACCCAAGGCAGAGAAAGAGCAAGTGCAAAGGTGGAAGAGCTTCCTGAGGTGGAAGGATGCCTAGTCTGTTCAGGAAGCAGCATGAAAGTCAGAACACACATGCTTTAACTGAGGTTAGAATGGAAAGGGTACAACTATAATGCTTAGGGCTTCAGAGGTTATTATAAAGACTTGGACTTTTATCCTGAAATATAGGAAGCCATGGAGAAGTTTTCAGCAGGTAAGTGACATGATCTGACTTACACTGTTAAAAGACCACTCAAATTTCCATGTTGAAAGTAAAAGGCAGCAAGGTGAAAAGACAGCCCTCAGATTGGGAGAAAATAATAGCAAACAAAGCAACAGACAAAGGATTAATCTCAAAAATATACAAGCAACTCCTGCAACTCAATTCCAGAAAAATAAATGACCCAATCAAAAAATGGGCCAAAGAACTAAACAGACATGTCTCCAAAGAAGACACACAGATGGCTAACAAACACATGAAAAGATGCTCAACATCACTCATTATCAGAGAAATGCAAATCAAAACCACAATGAGGTACTATTACATGCCAGTCAGGATGGCTGCTATCCAAAAGTCTACAAGCAATAAATGCTGGAGAGGGTGTGGAGAAAAGGGAACCCTCTTACACTGATGGTGGGAAAATGCAAACTAGTACAATGCCGCTATGGAAAACTAGTGTGGAGATTTTCTTAAAAAACTGGAAATAGAACTGCCAATATTGACCCAGGCAATTCCCACTTTGGGCCATACACACTGAGGAATACCAGATTCTGAAAGAGAGCACAGTGCCGCCCAATGTTCATCGGCGGCAAGCAGCTGTTTTAGTAAATAGACCGCGACATGGAAGCACACCTAGATGTTCCATTACAGCAGATGAATGG